>NC_092090.1:52799513-54149513 GCF_045679555.1 Salvelinus alpinus
TACTGACCACACAACTACTGAACCACACAACTACTGACCACAACCACACAACTAATGACCACCCAACTACTGACCACAACTACTGACCACAGCCACAGGCCTACTGACCACAACTACTGACCACTGCCACACAACTACTGATCACAACTACTGACCACCACTGACCACACCTACTGACCACATCCACACAAATACTGACCACAATTACTGACTACAACCACACAACTACTGACCACAACTACTGACATAATTACTAACCACAACCATACTACTACTGACCACAAGTACTGACCACAACCGCACAGCTACTGACCACAACCACAAAACTACTGACTGCCCTTACTGACCACAACCACACAATTACTGACCACATTTCTGACCACATCTTCTGACCACAACTACTGACCACAACCACACAACTACTGAACACAACTACTGACCACATAAATATTATAGAGCTAAAGAACCTTCAACACAACTACTGACCACACAACTACTGACCACAACTACACAACTACTGACCACAACTACACACCTGCTGACCACAGCTACAAACACCACCCCAACATTGACATGTAAAGACTGCCTCAACTTAGATCGCTTCAACACAGCTTTTTGCTACCATTCCTACTTCATAAACTAAAAAACTGCTTGTTGGCAGGCTTCATCATTCAAAACTGAAATCGTTGCCACAAAACATTCAGAATGTTCAGACAAAAACATTTTGAGAGCTTAAAAACACAGTATATGGCTTCTGATGATATACCTAGTACTCACTTTAGCCTACTGTACTAGCGCACTATAACCCACTATAATTACTGCACACCTACAAACCATCACAAAATAAGTTACTATAACTAACATATAGCCTATGAAAACCCTATTACTACCATCGCTACTACTACCATTACTACTACCGTCACTACCACTACTACTACTATTTCACAACCATAAATACCTTAACACTAGCAAGCACACCATATTTACTTCAACAAATGTAATTTTCTATGTATTTATTATGAATGCTTCTTTGTCAGGTACAAGGTTAGTGTAGGGGAGTGGAAAGGAAGATGTGGGAACCCTGAGAAGCTCTCTGCAAATGGCCTTGTTGCTTACCTGTGCCAGGCCAAGAGTAAAATGTCAGCGCTCTGTAGGCAGCTTTGTGAGGCATGGATTCAACCAGCAAAGCCCTCAGGCCTAAAAAGCCTCTGCACCAATATCACAGAGGGTTTTGTAAAGGATTTTCTCTGAAATATGAAATTTGTGAAATCGAAGTTTGATGTATTCAGGGAAGCTCACCATTTGTGTATTTTGTGGTGGTTGCAATAACACGAAACATAACTAAATGTTTATTTAAAGCCACTTTATCACTAGAGTTTTTTGGGGGGTTTCAGGTGAAGCTGCTGATCTAGGCAGGGACATCGAGATGTTGGCAAGTACATTAATAGATTTTAAAGGAGCTTCCAGCAGCATGTCCCTTGGGCCAAGCCGGATAGTAGAGCTTGATGAGGTGCAACAGTTCAAATAAGCTTATTATGTATATAACGCAATGGACATAGATATAATGATAGTACTGTAGTGTATCACTCAAAAGTAATACACAATAACACAAACATTACTGGCCTGTCTTGGGATTACTGGCCTGCCATGGCATGTGAGCATTGATAATCCATTATCATTGTGCAATCTCTTTCACATATTGCTCATTCACAAAAATATCTACCATATGTTTACATAAAGTTATTATTCTGTCCTCCAGAGCAACACTGAAGGACGTGGTCGCAGTTCTAGCCTCCCATTCAATTTGGCCACTCATGGTCTGGTAGGAAATCTGCTTAGCCATTTCAGCAATGTGTTGGACAAGTGCATGACAGAAAGAGAGAAAATATTACAGGACAAAATAAACTGAAATAAGCTTTCTAATTGTCTGATGTCTTTAATGAGTCAAGTTTGACAATAGCTCAGGGAATATACTGTATACAGTTTAATTAATAATTGTCACACCAGCCTTCGCTTTGGCTCTCCCTCCTGTCCAACTCAGGTGTTCGGCGTTGCCAGCCTTCTAGCTGCTGCCGAACCTACTGCTGGCAAACGCCCTTCACTCGTCAACCCCGGACTTGTCTTGTCATCATTACACACACCTGGTTCCAATCCCCACTCTATCACATATACTCCCTCTGTCATTTGTCTTTGTCGGTCATTGCAAATGTTACTTGTTTTCCTGAGAGGAATCTCTCCTACGATTTCCTGAGTACTTTATATTTTGCACTTTGGGTTTGCCCTGTGCCTTTTTGTTTATGAAGATATATTTTGAGCACAACAGCGTTTGGGTTTCGTCCTGCTTTGATCTATGGTGCTTAAATAAACTCAGTAGTTCTAAACTTGCTACTGCCTCCTGCCTATTCTCTACACCAGTAACAATAATGTACATCAATAAACGCATAGACATTTCATTTACAGTCCTCACACAATTTTTTAAAGTTTTACCTTTATTTAACTAGGCAAGTCAGTTAAGAACAAATTCTTATTTCAATGACGGCCTAGGAACAGTGGGATAACTGCCTTGTTCAGGGGCAGAACGACAGATTTTTACCTTGTCAGCTCTGGGATTCGATCTTGCAACAAACACTGTGTCAGTGTTAACATTCTTGACTGCCTTTTTTCTCTGACTACCCTGTTGTGTTTTGTCCATGTATTCTCCGACTGTATGGATGTGGAGGTGTGATTCTGCGGACTGATGCTGCAAGAGGGAAATTTACCAAAGGCAATCATGTAGGCTCTCTACAGAGTTGCACAACTCTGTCTCCATGTACTGAGAAGAGGTGCTCCACTGGTGAAGCTCAGCAAGCATGGTCTGTGTGTCAGTATCTGTAGCAGGGGTCAGTGTGTGTAGCAGCGGTGGGGATGTTGCTGAAAAATAAGTGCTTGGTGGTTGATTGATGTAGCTACCTCATGCTCAGTTTGCTCCTCTGTTATCATGTGATAAACATTTTGACAGACACACTTTTGCCCAAAGCTACTGGTGTTACATGAACAATAACCATTCTCCATATTGACAACACCAGTACTACCTTTGTCCAAAAATACAGTTAAGACTGTTTCTATCAAGCAGGTCTGATTTCTTCTCCACTACTTCTCCACTATGATAGTCAGGTGATATTCTCCACTATCACCTGACTATCACTGACTGACCTCTGGCTGACAACACCATGTTTGCAAAGTTTAGGTACTTGCACACATTTCCTGACTGAGAGGCTCTGCATTCACATGTGAAGTTCACAAGATCAACAAGGTATGCCTAGTGGTTAGAGCATTAGGCCAGTAATCAAAAGGTTGCTAGATCAAATCCCTGAGCTGACAAGGTAAAAATATGTCGTTCTGCCTCTGAACAAGGCAGTTAACCCACTGTTCCTAGGCCGTTATTGTAAATAAGAATTTGTTCTTAACTGAAAACTTGGCTAGTTAAAAAGCTAAATACAGGTGCTATTGCAGTCAATCACCAGGACATCACCCACTACATTCCTCATCATCTTGGCAACTTCAGTGACAGAGGAGTCCTTCCTGGCAGGTTTCATGCGTCCGATAATTGTCAGGTGATCTAAGTTAATATGTCAAGAAGATGGTCCTCCCGAGTGACGCAGCAGTCTAAGGCACTACATCTTAGTGCCAGAGGCATCACTACAGATCCCGGGTTCAATCCCGGCTTGTGACGCAGACGGCTGTGACCGGGAGACCCATGAGGCAGCACACAATTGGCCCAGCATCGTCTGAGTTAGTGGATGGTTTGGCTGGCCAGGAAGTCATTGTCCCATCATGCTCTAGTGACTCCTGTGGCGGGCCGGGTGCATGCACAGTGACACTGTCACCAGTTGGACGGTGTTTCCTTCAACACATTGGTGCGGCTGGCTTCTGGGTTAAGCAAGCAGTGCGGCTTGGCAGGGTCGGGTTTCGGAGGACATATGGCTGTGGACCTTCGCCTCTCCCGAGTCCGTACGGGAGTTGCAGCGATGGGACAAGACTGTAACTACCAATTTGATAACACGAAAAGAATACAAAAAAATATATAAATATGTCAAGAGAATAATGACTCATGACATACAATAATATAAATGCAACATGTAAAGTGTTGGTCCCATGTTTCATGAGCTGAAATAAAAGATCCTATAAATGTTTCATACGCACAAAAAGCTTTTTTCTCTCAAATTTTGTGCACAAATTTGTTTACGTCCCTGTTAGTGAGCATTTCTCCTTTGCCCAGGTAATCCATCCACCTGACAGGTGTGGCATATCAAGAAGTTGATTAAACAGCATGATCATTACACACGTGCACCTTGTGCTGGGGACAATAAAAGGCCCCTCTAAAATGTGCAGTTTTGTCACACAACACAATGCCACAGATGTCTCAAGTTTTGAGGGATCGTGCAATTGGCATGCTGACTGCAGGAATGTCCACCAGAGCTGTTGCCAGAGAATTGAATGTTAATTTTTCTTCCATAAGCCTCCAATATCGTTTTAGAGAATTTGGCAGTACATCCAACCAGCCTCACAACCGCAGACCACGTGTAACCACGCCAGCCCAGGATCTCCACATCCGGATTCATCTGCGGGATCATCTGAGAACAGCCACCTGGACAGCTGATGAAACTGTGTGTTTGCACAACCGAAGAATTTCTGCACAAACTGTCAGAAACCGTATCAGGGAAGCTCATCTGCATGCTCGTTGTCTTCACCAGGGTATTGACCTGACTGCAGTTTGGCATCTTAACCGACTAAAGTGGTCAAATGCTCACCTTCAATGGACACTGCCACGCTGGAGAAGTGTGCTCTTCATGGATGAATTCAGGTTTCAACTGTACCGGAAAGATGGCAGACAGCATGTATGGCGTCTTGTGGGCAAGCGGTTTGCTAATGTCAACATTGTGAACAGAGAGCCCTATGATGGTGGTGGGGTTATGGTATAGGCAGGCATAAGCTACGGACAATGAACACAATTGCATTTTATTGATGCCAATTTGAATGAACAGAGATACCGTGACGAGATCCTGAGGCCCAAATTTAAATAAGAGTTATATATAGTAAAGACACCAAGAGACAACAATGTATAAAACTTTAGGCAACCTTGGACCTCTCGGTGGTGGGGTCTCCCATGTGATGAGCAGAATAGAGGGAGCACTGGAGGAGGAAACCACGGCATTTGGATGGAGTCCTGTCATATATGTCCGGGAGGGACAAATGGGCATCGCTGACCTGGGCAGACTGCTGAATGGGCTGGAGTGCTGACTCGCTGGGTTGACTCATGGTAGAAGACCCCCTGCTCGTTGGAGGTGACACCCCTTGAGGAAGATGTTGAAGAACGCGGAGGACCTCATCCATAGCCATCCCCAGTAGCACCAGCTGGTCGTGGTGTTGGCTAAGTAGGTCTCCCTGTTCGCCGACCATCTGGAGATGTCTCGGTTGGCTGCTGCTTCCATTCTGTGAGGCAGTATTCTGTAACAAAGACGCAGGGAGTCGGGAAGCAGGTGCAGTCAGTGAGTTTAATACATTTGAGAGAAATGTGTGTTATTTCCTTCGATTGACGAGTTGCCTGGGCCAGGGGTTCCATGTGTAACGGATGTGAAATGGCTATCTAGTTAGCAGTGGTGCGCGCTAATAGCCTTTCAATCGGTGACGTCACCTGCTCTGAGACCTTGAAGTAGTGGTTCCCCTTGCTCTGCAAGGGCTGCGGCCTTTGTGGAGCGATGGGTAACGACCCTTCGTGGGTGACTGTTGTTGATGTGTGCAGAGGGTCCCTGGTTCGCGCCCGGGGCGAGGGGAATAGCAGTGGCGAAAGTGTATTTCCATGTCTGCAGATATTGCTCATGATAACTATGGCTGAGGGATTGGCATATAGTATTTTAATCATATTAATGAAATTGGAGCCAATTCCCATACATTCCAAGCAGTGGCGATTTTAGCATGTAGATCTTGGTGGGAAAAAAAACTCAAGTGGAATGCATGCCAGCAAAGCCACAACAGAAAACTAAACAATACATTAATTGCGCTATAACGGTGCCCACAAACTTACACCTGGCTATCAGCGGAGCCTTGTCTGGGAGTGAAACAGTTCATTCAGCCTCATTTACTGCCTTTTAAAAAAACATAGCTGATATGGCTGACTTGCTTAAACAAATTTTAAAAGTATATAAAAAAAACTGTGGTATACCAGAAAAAACAAAACCTGGATAAACAAAAGAAAATTGAATTCTGGAAAAAACAAAAACGTTATTTTTTTTTGCTGTGCATTACTGCACTTTAGAGTGTGTGTCATCCTGCTCCACAGCATTTTGGGGGAAGTTGACGTCAGGTCCAATATTGACTATGCACCTGTAACGCAGGTCAACTCATTTTGAACACTTATCGTTACTAGTATGTCTGTTGTAAAAAAGTTTGGATGTTGCCACACACACATCTACTTATTAACAAAATTAAGGAAGTTTCTTTTAAATTATTCACAAATATTATCCTGTCAACCGCTATATGAAAAAGTAAAAAAAAAAAAACATGATTTCAAATTGTACTTTTTGTAATGACCAACCAGAAACAATCATCTTTTTGCATTGTATTCATATAAGGAATTTAGTGGAAATTTCAGTACTGAGAGAGACTTGGAGAATTATTCAAACAATCATCTTCATTCAATATCGATTAATTATTGCAATAATGAAACCGTCGACCGCACACTCTAAGTTGTGTTGTCGAGAGCTTCCCTAACAATGAAAAACAGACATCTTATATAGGACACTAAGAATGTTTAGTTCCACCCCTCTCAGGCAGATCAAAAAGCATCATAAGCCACTTTGGGTTCATCCTGTCGATAACGGCACATGGTGTTGTTCTAACCCTTAACCCTGGAATAATTTCCATGATGCCAGGATGTCTAGGACGCTTTGTTCTAGGCCATCTCTATCCCAGTTACAACCACCCCACATCCTTTCCATGGAATACATCTCCCCAGTGCACCACTGATCACAGAATGGAATGTGGCTGTAAAGTTTTATAGCCCTGTAGTAAAACCCATGTCCTCAAAGCACCAACTATCTGCAGGAAGCTAGAGCGGACACCATAAAAACTCAGCCGTACTCTTAGTTAAAAATATAATCTTTTACCATTAATATCAAACAAATCAGGTAAGTATGTAATTTTTTCCTGACAGGAATCTGTGGCAAGACATCAGTAGATTTATAATTGAACACATTTATGAAGATTTGACACTATTATGGAGAGATGTGCTGCTTGGATTCTTTAATTATGATAGAAATAAGTTGAAACAATTTTATGTAATTCATTTCATTAATCTTTTGGCCAAATGTCATATTCACAAATTTTAATTGACAAAAAGACACCACATTTTATTACTTTGCAAAAAGAAATTGAACTACATTTTAAGACAATGAAATACTCTACCAAAAAAGCTGTTAGAATTATAAATGTGTCTATGTCCATTAAGGTCCTTGTGTAATGTGATATTGTACCCCCTAGCCCTAGCACAAATGTCCTTTGTATATTCTTTATATATAACTGTGTTCCCCATGTGCTTTTGTATTGATTTGATGTTAATAAAATAAAAAACATATACAGTATATATATACAGTTGAAGTCAGAAGTTTACATACACTTAGGTTGGAGTCATTAAAACTTCACTAGGGTAGGGGGCAGTATTTTGACAACCGGATGAAAAGTGTGACCAAAGTAAACTGCCTGTTACTCAGGCCCAGAAGCTAGGATATGCATATAATTTTGGGTAGAAAACACTATATTTTCCAAAACTGTTTAAATAATGTATGTGAGTATAACAGAACTGATATGGCAGGTGAAAACCTGAGAAAAATCCATCCAGGAAGTGGGATTTTTTTATGTTTGTAGTTTTCCTAAGACTGCCTATACAGATTCCAATGACTTAGGACTCAAATTGCACTTCCTATGGTTTCCACTAGATGTCAACAGTCTTTAGAAATTGTTTCAGGCTTGTATTTTGAAAAATGAGAGAGTAAGACCACTTGAAATGAGTGGACACTGCAGTGTCCCAGAGGTTTTTCATGCGTGGGACCGAGAGCGCGCCTTTCTTGTTTTCCTTTTATATTGACGAAGCTTTTGTCCGGTTGAAAAATGATTGATTATTATGACTAAAAACAACCTGAGGATTGATTATAATCATCGTTTGGCATGTTTCTACAAACTTTACTGATACTTTCGGATTTTTCGTCTGCCTGTTGTGACTGCCTTTGAGCCTGTGGATTACTGAACAAAACGTGCGAACAAAACTGAGGTTTTTGGATATAAAGAGGGACTTTATCGAACAAAACACATTTATTGAGTAAATGGGAGTCTTGTGAGTGCAACCATATGAAGATCATCAAAGGTAAGTGATTAATTTTATCGTAATTTCTGACTTTTGTAACTTCTCTACTTGGCTGGTAACTGTTTGTAATGATTTGTCTGCTGGGTGCTGTTCTCAGATAATCGCATGGTACGCTTTCGCCGTAAAGCCTTTTTGAAATCTGACACTGCGGTTGGATTAACAAGAAGTTCATCTTTAAGCCGATGTATAACACTTGTATGTTTTATGAATTTTTATAATGAGTATTTCTGTTTTTGAATTTGGAGCTCTGCAATTTCATTGGATGTTGGCCAGGTGGGACGCTACCGTCCCACGTTCCCTAGAGAAGTTAAAACTTGTTTTTCAACCACTCCACAAATTTCTTGTTAGCAAACTATAGCTTTGGCAAGTTGGTTAGGACGTCTACTTTGGGAATGACACAAGTCATTTTTCCAACAATTGTTTACACTTATAATTCACAGTATCACAATTCCAGTGGGTCAGAAGTTTACATACACTAAGTTGACTGTGCCTTTAAACAGCTTGGAAAATTCCAGAAAATGGCTTTAGAAGCTTCCAATAGGCTAATTGACATCATTTGAGTCAATTGGAGGTGTGCCTGTGGATGTATTTCAAGGCCTACCTTCAAACACAGTGCCTCTTTGCTTGACATCATGGGAAAATCAAAAGAAATCAGCCAAGACCTCAGAATTTGTTTTGTAGACCTCCACAAGTCTGGTTCATCCTTGGGAGCAATTTCCAAACGCCTGAAGGTACCATGTTCATCTGTACAAACAATAGTAGGCAAGTATAAACACCATGGGACCACACGACATAACCTGAAAGGCCGCTCAGCAAGGAAGAAGCCACTGCTCCAAAACCGCCATAAAAAAGACAGACTACGATTTGCAACTGCACATGGGGACAAAGATCGTACATTTTGGAGAAATGTCCTCTTGTCTGATGCCAAAAAAATTGAATTGTTTGGCCATAATGACCATCGTTATGTTTGGAGTCAAAAAGGGGAGGCTTGCAAGCCGAAGATCACCATCCCAACCGTGAAGCACGGGGGTGGCAGCATCATGTTGTGGGGGTGCTTTGCTGCAGGAGGGAATGGTGCACTTCACAATATAGATGGCATCATGAGGAAAGAAAATTATGTGGATATATTGAAGCAACATCTCAAGACATCAGTCAGGAAGTTAAAACTTGGTCGCAAATGGGTCTTCCAAATGAACAATGACCCCAAGCATACTTCCAAAGTTGTGGCAAAATGACTTAAGGACAACAAATTCAAGGTATTGGAGAAAGCTCTGGTATCACAAAGCTCTGACTTCAATCATATAGAAAATGTGTGGGCAGAACTGAAAAAGCGTGTGCGAGCAAGGAGGCCTACTAACCTGATTCAGTTACATCAGCTCTGTCAGGAGGAATGGGCCAAAATTCACCCAACTTATTGTGGGAACAAGGAAGGCTACCCAAAATGTTTGACCCAAGTTAAACAATTTAAAGGCAATGCTACCAAATACTAATTGAGTGTATGTAAACTTCTGACCCACTGGGAATGTGATGAAAGAAAAAAAAGCTGAAATAAATCATTCTCTCTACTACTTTTCTGACATTTCACATTCTTAAAATAAAGTGGTGATCCTAACTGACCTAAGACAGGGAATTTTTACTAGGATTAAATGTCAGGAATTGTGAAAACTGAGTTTAAATGTATTGGCTAAGGTGTATGTAAACCTCCGACTTTATCTGTAAGTTCCCAAAGGTGACGATGCAAGTCAGCTCAAATACCAAGCCATGAGGTTGAAGGAATAGTCTGAGACACTATTGTGTCAAGGCACAGATCTGGGGAAGGGTAACAAAACATTTCTGCAGCATTGGAGGTCCCCAAGAACACAGTTGAACCATCAAGACTCTTCCTAGAGCTGGCTACCCAGTCAAACTGAGCAATTGGGAGGGGAAGGGCCTTGGTCAGGGAGGTGACCAAGATTCCAATGGTCACTCTGACAGAGCTCCAGAGTTCCTCTGTGGAGATGGGAGAACCTTCTAGAAGGACAACCATCTCTGCAGCACTCCACCAATCAGGCCTTTATGGGAGAGTAACCAGACAGAAGCCACTCCTCAGTAAAAGGCACATGACAGCCTGCTTGGAGTTTGCCAAAAGGCACCTAAAGGACTCTCAGACCATGAGAAACAAGATTGTCTGGTCTGATGAAACCAAGATTGTACTCTTTGGCCTGAATGCCAAGCATCACGTCTGGAGGAAACCTGGCACCATCCCTACGGTGAAGTAGGAAACTGGTCAGAATTGAAGGAATGATGGATGGCGCTAAATACAGGGAAATTATTGAGGGAATCCTGTTTCAGTCTTCCAGAGATTTGAGACTGGGACGGAGGTTCACCTTCCAGCAGGACAATGACCCTAAGCATACTGCTAAAGCAACACTCGGGTGGTTTAAGGGGAAACATTTAAATGTCTTGGAATGTCCTAGTCAAAGCCCAGACCTCAATCCAATTGAGAATCTGTGGTATGACTTTAAGATTGCTGTACACCAGCGGAACCTATCCAACTTGAAGGAGCTGGAGCAGTTTTGCCTTGAAGAATGGGCAAAAATCCCAGTGGCTAGATGTGCCAAGCTTATAGAGACATACCCCAAGAGACTTGCAGCTGTAATTGCTGTAAAAGGTGTCTCTACAAAGTATTGACTTTTTTGGGGGGTGGTGAATAGTTATGCATGCTCAAGTTCTGTTTTTTGTCTCACTTCTGGTTAGTTTCACAATAAAAAATATTTGGATCATCAAAGTGGTAGGCATGTTGTGTAAATCAAATGATACAAACCCCCCAAAAATCAATTTTAATTCAAGGTTGTAAGGCAACAAAATAGGAAAAATGCCAAGGGGGTGAATACTTTCGCAAGCCACTGTAGGAAGAAACCAGAGAGACACAGATGTACTGTACAGTTCCTTTATTAATTAATAATTTGGCTCTATATGTAATCACAATTAACACTATGGATTTTCTTCTACCATATCTATTGTGTTATATTCTCCTACATTATTTTAACATTTCTACAAACATCAAAGTGTTTGTAGCACAAGAATAAGCACAAGAATAAGCAAAGACAGTAGGAGGACTATTTATTAATTAAATTATTTTATTTATTTAACCTTTATTTAACTAGGCAAGTCAGTTAAGAACAAATACTTATTTACAATGACGGCCTACAAAAAGGCAAAAGGCCTCCTGCGGGGACGGGGGCCTGGGATTAAAATAAATAAATAAATACAGTAGAAATATAGGACAAAACACACATCACAACAAGAGAGACAACACAACACTACATAAAGAGAGACCTAAGACAACACCATAGCAATGCAGCAACACATGACAACACAGCATGGTAGCAACACAACATGGTAGTAGCGCAAAACATGGTACAAATATTATTGGGCACAGTCAACAGCACAAAGGTCAAGAAGTTAGAGACAGCAATACATCACACAAAGCACCCACAACTGTCAGTAAGAGTGTCCATGATTGAGTCTTTGAATGAAGAGATTGAGATAAAACTGTCCAGTTTGAGTGTTTGTTGCAGCTTGTTCCAGTCGCTAGCTGCAGCGAACTGAAAAGAGGATCGACCCAGCGACTATGTTTCACCGGTTACTGGTACAGTAAAGGTTGAGAAACGCTGTACTATAGTTGACTATGGTATCGACCTTGTGAGAAGAGGCTGGTTTGGCTGGTTTGGAAGAGAGTTTGGCTGGTGACATCGTGTGTGTGTATCCATGAAGTCAGTTGTGGGTTTACTGTCAGGGTGTTAATGCTTTTTAGCGATGCTTGGTTGTCTATAGTAATATTCCAGGTGTTTCCTACATTTGTAACTTTATTAGTATTACTGATATCCTGCAGCTAATTCCCTTGCATATTTTGAATGGTCTACTGCTGGTGCATTTTGTGTATATCCAGTGGCGTGTATTCATGGATGTCAAGGGAACCCAGGCTTCCACAAATACAGTATGTGACCAATAAATAAATTGCAATTATAAAATAATTGATTTCATCTCTCTGTGTTTTAATACATTTCCTTCAGTTCACAAATGGCTGAATCTCACAGGAGAAATCATCCGCGTGAAGGAAACAGCACCCCTCTGTCTCAGTATGTGCTCATGTATCTGATGCTGTCTGGACCAAAAGAGTATAACATGTTGCCGCTGTAACATTTTATCGATTCATGCCAGCAAGCATTTGGCGTCAGCGTTGAGCTGAGCTTAACTGTGGGTTGTTCTGGTGCAGCAGAACGCACCTTAAGGGAGGCCAGTTTGGATTTGGCCTCAGACCAATTAAATCACTTTGATTTGTCATTTTGTGTTGATGTCCTGCAGTAGCTAGCTTGCTAAATCGGCCCTTTCCCAAGCCATAGATGGGGATTTGGACTTGTGGTTTTTACTTAATTCTCTGTACAGGCCAATGAATATGATGGCAATTCTGATCTAACCATGAATGAATATATTGTGCCACAGGCCTGAGACGATTGAAGTTCAATATGTAGCCTAGTAGGCTCACATTAACTAGCTAGCTAACTTAGCTGGTTCATTGTTGCCCATGCAAGGAAGTCAGGCTAGCATGTATTTTAGCTAGATAACCTATATGTCAAACCCTGATCTGTTTCACCCGTCTTGTGCTTGTCTCCACCTCCCACCAGGTGTATCCCATTTGTTCCCATTATTCTCTGTGCATTTATACCGGTGGTTTTTGTTTGTCTGTTGCCAGTTCGTCTTGTCAAACCAACCATCGTGTTTTTCTAGTCCTCCCCGTTCCAACCTTTTCTGCCTGACCTGAGCCCGCCTGCCATACAATTCTGCCTGCGCTCGAGCCTGCCTGCCGCCCTGCACCCACCTGACTCTGACCTGGTTTACAAACTCCTGCCTGTCCTCGACCTGCCTCTTGTCTATTAATAAATATCAGAGACTCAAACCATCTGCCTCCGCCTTTGGGTCTCATCCTGTGTCGTTTTACTATGACAACAAAAACTAAAAGTGTACTGTATGACAGAGCCATTGACCCTTTTGCCAACTGTTAAGCGGAGTGACACAGGGGAACCCAAGAGCAGACTCAGATGAGGAAACAGGGATGAATGAACCAAAATATTTGTTACACAGGGAGATATGGAGTGCAGATCCGGGGAAGCTCGGATGAGTTGCAGAAAAAACAGATGTGGAGACTGAGATTGGAGTTAGCTGAGTAGACAGGGTAAACAGGTCCTGAGGGGAATCCAAGGTAGTGGTGGTGAGTAAAATCCAGAGCAAGGTAGTTGGGTGGTGAGATGTGGAACAGGAGACAAGAGCCAAAGACAGAGCGATAACTGCAATGAGAGGATAGACGTGTCAGGCAGGGAAACAGGCACAGCAGAGTAACGGGATCTTGAATAATCATAAATGGCTAGACTCATGAACTGACTGATCAGAGATTATGATCTGGCAGGACTGAGTATTTGTAGAGGTATTGATTATGGAACGAGTTGCAGCTGGTAGGGATCTGCTCTGACTCCAGCACAACTGTCTCCAACCACACAATCACACAGAGAGGGAGAGGGAGAGAGAGTGTACAGGGGGAGTAACTGCAGGTCAAGAAGACACCGGATGAACACCAGAGGGCGTAGCAGGAGCAGATGTGACAGTCAACATTAAAGAGAAGAGGATGGCATTGTCATTCAACTAGTCTACAAGTAGGGTTAGTCAAAAAAAAAAGTTTTACTTGCACGCATGCACACACACACACACAGACAAAAATCAGTACCATGGACAGCCAAATAATATTTAGCAGCATTGATTGGACTAAATAGATTTTCAAACTAAGCATACAGTACCAGTCAAAAGTTTGGACACACCTACTCATTCCAGGGTTTTTCTTTATTTTTACTATTTTCTACATTGTTAAATAATAGTGAAGAAATCAAAACTATGATATAACACCTATGGAATCATTTAGTAACCAAAAATGTGTTAAACAAATCAAAATATATTTTATATTTGAGATTCTTCAAAGTAGCCACACTCTTGGCATTCTCTCAACCAGCTTCATGAGGTAGTCACCTGGAATGTATTTAAATGAACAAGTGTGTCTTGTTAAAAGATAACGAGTGGAATTTCTTTCCTTCTTAATGGGGGGATGGGGGGTGATCCGGAGGGGGGAAAGGTAAGTCGGAGAATTTAGCATTTTCGAAACACCTGAAACAGCTTTTTCTTGCAACCTAGAGCCATAATCTTTATACCTAATTCTCTGTTTAAAAAAGTGTATATTTCACTGCATAGATTATCTAAGCATAACTTTTAGAGGGGGTCTTTGCCTGGTCCGGTCAGTGTGCCCACTCGCAAAATACAGCTGACAGATCTTATGATGAAGCGTGGGCTTAAAAATGAAGTTTAGTAGTTAATTTAAAATAAAACAAATAAAAAACAGGACAAAAATGTGCCCTTGTGCCCCCTAGGGCCATGACGCCTCTGTCATTACCCACTCTGGGAGAGCTGCTTTACTTCCTACTGGTTGCTGATGAAGGCCAGGTCAGTCTGAGCCTCTGAGTTGATCTGAGGCTTCTGCACACAGAGCAGTGATGAGGAGCGCAGTGAAGCTGATCTTTGTCTGCATGATGCCCCCAGTGCTCAGTCAGTGTGGAGTAGAGCTGACCCTGCTGCTGTTCTTAGGACCACCATCTACATGGACCCTCACCCCTGTGTACACCCTTCACACCAATCAGAACCTTTCCTTTAATCAACTGTGTACCCCAGCCATCAATCAGAGTGCTTCCTGTACTCACCAGAACACACAGGCTACCAATTAGACACCTTTTATGCTCTCACCTGCACACACATGGACCATGACTACTAGGCAGAGTACTTTCTTTAACTCACCTCACATGTGTTCACACACATTCTACCAACTACAGTCGTGCCCAAAAGTTTTGAGAATGACACAAATATTAATTTCCACAAAGTTTGCTGCTTCAGTGTCTTTAGATATTTTTGTCAGATGTTACTATGGAATACTGAAGTATAATTACAAGCATTTCATAAATGTCAAAGGCTTTTATTGACAATTACATGAAGTTGATGCAAAGAGTCAATATTTGCAGTGTTGACCCTTCTTTTTCAAGACCTCTGCAATCTGCCCTGGCATGCTGTCAATTAACTTCTGGGCCACATCCTGACTGATGGCAGCCCATTCTTGCATAACCAATGCTTGGAGTTTGTCAGAATTTGTGGGGTTTTGTTTGTTCACCTGCCTCTTGAGGATTGACCACAAGTTCTCAATGGGATTAAGGTCTGGGGAGTTTCCTGACCATGGACCCAAAATATCGATGTTTTGTTCCCCGAGCCACTTAGTTATCACTTTTGCCTTATGACAAGGTGCTCCATCATGCTAGAAAAGGCATTCTTCACCAAACTGTTCCTGGATGGTTGGGAGAAGTTGCTCTTGGAGGATGTGTTGGTACCATTCTTTATTCATGGCTGTGTTCTTAGGCAAAATTGTGAGTGAGCCCACTCCCTTGGCTGAGAAGCAACCCCACACATGAATGGTCTCAGGATGCTTTACTGTTGGCATGACACAGGACTGATGGTAGCACTCACCTTGTCTTCTCCGGACAAGCTTTTTTACGGATGCACCAGACAATCGGAAAGGGGATTCATCAGAGAAAATGACTTTACCCCAGTCCTCAGCAGTCCAATCCCTGTACCTTTTGCAGAATATCAGTCTGTCCCTGATGTTTATCCTGGAGAGAAGTGGCTTCTTTGCTGCCCTTCTTGACACCAGGCCATCCTCCAAAAGTATTCGCCTCACTGTACGTGCAGATGCACTCACACCTGCCTGCTGCCATTCCTGAACAAGCTCTGTACTGGTGGTGCCCCGATCCCGCAGCTGAGTCAACTTTAGGAGACGGTCCTGGCGCTTGCTGGACTTTCTTGGGCGCCCTGAAGCCTTCTTCACAATAATTGAACCGCTCTCCTTGAAGTTCTTGATGATCCGATAAATGGTTGATTTAGGTGCAATCTTACTGGCAGCAATATCCTTGCCTGTGAAGCCCTTTTTGTGCAAAGCAATGATGACAGCATGTGTTTCCTTGCATGTAACCGTGGTTGACAGAGTAAGAACAATGATTCCAAGCACCACCCTCCTTTTGAAGCTTCCAGTCTGTTATTTGAACTCAATCAGCATGACAGCATGATCTCTAGCCTTGTCCTCGTCAACACTCACACCTGTGTTAACGAGAGAATCACTGACATGATGTCAGCTGGTCCTTTTGTGGCAGGGCTGAAATGCAGTGGAAATGTTTTGGGGGGATTCAGTTCATTTGCATGGCAAAGAGGGACTTTGCAATTAATTGCAATTCATCTGATCAATCTTCATAACATTCTGGAGTATATGCAAATTGCCATCATACAAACTGAGGCAGCAGACATTGTGAAAATGTACATTTGTGTCATTCTCAAAACTTTTGGCCACGACTGTACACACTGCTCTTACCTAAACAGGAAGGCTGCAGTCAAATCACTTCTGTATCTTCAATGTAAACTCTACCCAGATTTTTTTTTTTAAATGTTACGGTCAGATGGAGAAGAACAAACAATCCAAAGCTTGCATGTAAATCCTTTTGAGCTTCTCCAAGCTGGTTGCCCTTCTGCACTCTTCATCCTTTTTAAGCTTAAAATAAGAAATAACTTAACCCCCTACAATTGCACCTAACCCCCTACAGGGTCCAGGGGTGCTGCGCTGCACGGCGGTTAACCCATTTATTCCAGTCTCTCTGGGTGTGTGTGTCTGTGTGTCTCGGGGGTAGGGTTGTGAGCATAAAGACACATTTCTGTTCTATGCAGGTTAATCGAAAATAAAGTACATCTTATCTTATATCCGCTTTGAACTTTGTATCACTGCAGTTCCATTTCTTTTATTCGTTTTTTCAACTTTAGTGATGGTAGTATTATTATTAACTCATATGGAGGACAAGGAATAAATACAAAAAAGACCTGGAACCAAAGGGGTTGTACCTGGAACCAAGAAGGGTTCTCCTATGGGGACAGCCAAAGAACCATACGAGTGTAGTGAAACAAATGTGAAACTCAGCTGAAATCCATCGGGATTTCCAGGCTAGGGGGGAGGGGCTTGGGAGATTAACTTTGGCTTGTTGTAGAATTTGTGTTTAAAGATAGGTGTTTAGGTTGACTTTTTTAAGTCTTCTTCCATTTCAATAAAACTTAAACACATTACAAATGTGTGTTTAGAAAAAGGCAGTATGTTATTTTACAATTGCATTTTTATTTTCAGGCAAATGTCTACCCAAGCCCCCAACAAAGTATGCCCTGAAGCACCAGAAAACCTGTTCCACTGCTACCAAGAAGCAAAAGGCTAAAACGCAGGAAAAGCCAGCAAGTAATGACAGTGAGGATGACCGTCCACAACATAAGCCAACTCCTTATTCTTGATAATTGTATTTGAGAAAGGTACTCTAATTCGTATAAACAATTGGCATGATGTTGTCCAATCTTTTATTGCAGAGAATCTTGATACTTCATGCTCCAGGGATAGGTCATGTGGGAGACCGAGGTCTCCTTCTGCCTCTTCAGATGAGAGGCAGTCTCCTTCTGCCTCTTCAGATGAGAGGCAGTCTCCTTCTGCCTCTTCAGATGAGAGGCAGTCTCCTTCTGCCTCTTCAGATCCACCTCACCAAAGGCTCTGACCCTTTAGCTATGCTGGAAGCAAGTATGACACATTTCTTTTTTTTTTATTTAATGATTTAAAAAAATAATTAGGATGTTATATTTGGAAAGTGAACAAATATAAAACTACATGTCATTTTGTGATGTCTGTGACCTTCTAAAGGACAGTCGCCCGAGTCCGGTTGAGGAATACGACTTCAATCTGAACGAGACGGAGAAAAATTGACTAAAGATGGAAGAGCAGCTAATGGAGAATGCTTTTTGAAAATGCATAGTGAGAAATGATATGTTTAATTGGTAGGAGTTGAATGACATTGTATTGCCATGTGGTACTGGATGGAAAAATCCTGTACATGTGTAATGCATTAGTGTCCTTTTGTAAAATTTGAGGACTCCAACCTTTACCGTGTCACTATAGGAACAATGGAGTCCAAATCACATGACATTTGAATACTTGCTCCTGCTAATATTTGTTTTCCCCCTTGACAGCAGGTGTGAGTATTGGCAAAGCAAAGGCTACAGAGGCAGAACTACACTATATATACAAAGGTATGTGGACACCTCTTCAAATTAATGGATTTTACTATTTCCTCCACACCGGTTGCTGAAAGGTGTATGAAATCGAGCACACGGCCATGCAATCTCCAAAGATAAACTTTGGCAGTAGAACGACCTTACTGAAGAGCTTAGTGACTTTCAACGTGGCACCGTCATAGGATACCACCTTTCCAACAAGTCAGTTCATCAAATTTCTGCCCTTCTAGAGCTGTCCCGGTCAACTGTAAGGGCTGTTATTGTGAAGTGGAAATGTCTAGGAGCAACAATGGCTCAGCCACGAAGTGGTATGCTACACAAATTCACAGAATCGGACCGCCGAGTGCTGAAGCACATAACGCATGAAAAAGGTCTGTCCTCGGTTGCAACACTCACTACCAAGTTCCAAACGGCCTCTGGAAGCAACATCAGCACAATAACTGTTTGTCGGGAGCCTCATGAATGGGATTTCCATGGACGAGCAGCCACACACAAGCCTAAGATTACCATGCGCAATGCCAAGCGCCGGCTGGAGTGTTGTAAAGCTTGCCGTCATTGGACTCTGGAGCAGTGGAAACAAGTATTCTGGAGTGATGAATCATGCTTCAACCTCTGGCAGTCCGACGGACGAATCTGGGTTTGGCAGATGCCAGGAGAACGCTACCTGCCCCAATGCATAGTGCCAACTGTGAAGTTTGGTGGAGGAGGGATAATTGTCTGGGGCTGTTTTTCATGGTTCGGGCTAGACCCCTTAATTCCAGTGAAGGGAAATCTTAATGCTACAGCATACAATGACATTGTAGGACTGTGCTTCCAACTTTATAGCAACAGTTTGGGGAAGGCCCTTCCTGTTTCAACAGGACAATGCCCCCGTTCACAAAGCGAGATCCATACAGAAATGCTTTGTCGAGATCTGTGTGGAAGAAATTGACTGGCCTGCACAAAGCCCTGACCTCAACCCCATCGAACACCTTTGGGATGAATTGGAACGCCAACTCACTAATGCTCTTGTTGCTGAATGGAAGCACGTCCCCGCAGCAATGTTCCAACATCTAGTGGAAAGCCTTCCCAGAAGAGTAGAGGCTGTTATAGCAGCAAAGGGGGGGACCAACTCTGAATTAATGCCCATGATTTTGGAATGAGATAATTGATTACCAAGTTTCCACATACAACTCAATATTAGGAAAGTGTTCCTAATGTTTAGTATCCTCAGTGTATATCGGATTTGTTTCCATAAGCCTGTGCTAGAAATACATTTTGTAGGCTTTTTTTATTAAAACAATTGGCTTGTACATCTATTTGGTGGTGCCCCCAATTTTTTTAAAAGCCATTCTTAACTTTGAACCGCCAAAAATGGCATAATAGTTTTTACATGGACAAAGGTTTACACAATGCTGTTCCAAGTTACTGCTCGTGTTACACATAATGACAATAGCCAACAGTAGTAAGGGAAAGGGAAAAGGGATACCTAGTCAGTTGCACAACTGAATGCATTCAACCAAAATGTGTCTTCCGCATTTAAGCCAATCCCTTTGAATCATAGACCCTATGTCTGGAAGATACATTTTGCACCATGAATAGAAAATATTCATACCCCTTGACTTATTCCACATTTTGACATGTTACAGCCTGAATTAAAAATGTATTAAATAAATAAAACATCTCATCTATCTACATACAATACCCCATAATGACAAAGTGAAAATATGTTTTATAAAATGTTTGCTAAATTATTGAAAATTAAATACAGAAATATATCATTTACATAAGTATTCACAGCCCTGAATCAATACTTTGTAGAATCACCTTTGATAGCGATTACATTTGTGAGTCTTTCTGGGTGTCACACCCTGATCTGTTTCACCTGTCTTTGTTCTTGTCTCCACCCCCCTCCAAGTGTCGCCCATCTTCCCCATTATCCCCAGTGTATTTATACCTGTGTTCTATGTTTGTCTGTTGCCAGTTTGTTTTGTTCGTCAAGCCTTCCAGCGGTTTTCCCCTTGCTCCTGTCTTGTTCCTGGTTTCCCGGTTTTGACCATTCTGCCTGCCTCCCGTTTTGTACCTTGTCACAACACCCTGGATTATTGACCTCTGCCACCACGATGGTAACTTCCCAGCCCCTCAGTAATCCGGCTGTTAGCAGCGCTGCCTCCCTGGCCATTTCCCGGGAACCCGCTTACCTCCCCCAGAACGCTTCAATGGAGAGTTGAGCACCTGTCGGGCGTTTCTTGCTCAGTGTTCCCTCATCATTGAGTTGCAGCCCTTCTCCTTCCCCTCGAACCGCTCTAAGATATCGTAACTCATCAAGCTGATGTCCGGGAAGGCTCTCACCTGGGCTACAGCAGTATGGGAACAAGAGTCGGCCGTATGCTTCAGTCTGGAGGAGTTCGTGGCAGAGGTGAATAAAGTTTTCGATGCTCCATTGTCCAGGAGAGAGGCTGCCCGGAAGTTACTCCAGCTTCGGCAAGACTCCCACAGTGTGGCAGACTATGCAGTGGATTTCCGCACGTTGGCAGCTGAGATTGCCTAGAACCCGGAAGCGCAGTACGTCATGTTCCTGCACGGAGTATCGGAGGAAGTAAAGGCAAGCTTGCAGACCCGGAACTACCAACGGATCTCGACTCGCTCATCAACTTGACCATTCGGATCGATGGGCGACTACGGGAGAGAAGGAAGGAGAGGAGGTTCGATTTCACTTGCCCGCCCAAGGCTTCCACTTCCCCTCCGAGACATTCCTGAAGTCCATGACAGCTCCATTGCCGAGAGAACCCGAGGCTACCCGAGTTCCCCCGAGAGTCTCCGAAGTCTGCCAACTCACCTCTTCCCGAGCCGATGCAACTAGCCAGAGCTAGGCTGTCCCCAGCCGAACGGCTATGCAGGCTTTACACGAAGAGTTGCCTGTATTGCGGGACTACTGGTCATTTCGTGGCCACCTGTCCACAGAAAGACTGGGCTCACCAGTAGGAGCGAGTACTCTGGTGGGCCATATGGTGAACTTTTCCTCTCCCCTTACTCGCACCCCTTTTCATGCCATCTTGCTGTAGGGGAACCAGTCTATCTCTATGGGCACTCATCGAGAGCTTTATGGACGCTACCCTGGCATCCGAACTGGGTATCTCCACTCAGCCCTTCTCCATTCCCATGGACGTTAGCGCACTGGACGGGCGCTCTATAGGCCGGGTCACCCACAATACCACCCCCATCAACCTACGTGTGTTAGGGAACCACAGCGAGACAATCCAATTCCTGCTTATTAAGTCTCCTTAGGTTCCCGTGGTATTGGGATTCTCTTGGTTCCAGCAACACAATCCCCTTATTGACTGGTCTGCTGGTGCCAGCATGTGCTGGAGCCCGTTTTGCCACGCTCATTGCCTGAAGTCAGCGCAGCCTGCCCCGGGACATCTTCCTGGGGGCTCGGAAGTTGCCCCAGCCCTTTCCGCCATTCCCGCGGAGTACCAGGACCTCTGGGAGGTGTTCTTTACAGCCCGGGCCACTTCACTTCCGCCGCACCGACCCCATGACTGCGGGATCGAACTTCTCCCAGGCACCACTCCGCCCCGGGGACGACTGTACTCTGACTCCGGAGACCAAGGCTATGGAGATTTACATTGAGGACTCCCTAGCTGCAGAGTTCATCCATCCTTCTGCCTCCCCTGCCGGCACAGGATTCTTCTTTGTGGACAAGGACAAAACCCTGCACCCGTGCATTGACTACCGGGGCCTCAACGACATCACGGTGAAGAACCACTACCTGCTACCACTCATCTCCTCTGCCTTTGAGCCACTCCAGGGGGCCACCGTGTTCTCCAAGCTGGACCTATGGAACGCCTACCACCTGGTGCGGATACGGGAAGGGGATGAATGGAAGACTGCCTTTAACATGTCCAGTGGTCACTATGAGTATCTGGTCATGCCATTTGGCCTTACCAACACCCCTGCTGTGTTCCAGGCTCTGGTGAATGACCGGTTCGTCTTTGTCTACCTCGACGACATACTTGTTTTCTCCAGCTCCGCCCAAGAACATGTGCCTCACGTCCGACAGGTTCTCCAACGCCTCCTTGAGAACCAGCTTTTTGTGAAAGCGGAGAAGTGCGAATTCCATCGCTCCACCATCCCCTTCCTGGGTTACATCATCGCCCGCAGGGAGTGTACAGATGGATCCCGGGAAGGTGAGAGCGGTGGTGGATTGGCCCCAGCCTACGTCCAGAGTGCAACTGCAATGTTTCCTGGGATTCACCAACTTTTATCGCCGCTTTATCTGGGGTTACAGCATCCTGGCTTCCCCCTCTGTCTGCACTCACCTCCCCCAAGGTTCCATTCACCTGGTTCCCAACTGCTGACCGGGGCGTTCCGGGATCTCAAACGCCGTTTCACAACAGCTCCCATCTTGGTTCATCCTGACCCGTCCCGCCAGTTCGTGGTGGAGGCTGATGCTTCGAATGTTGGAATGGGGGCTGTCCTCTCCCAGCGTTCTGCCCTGGACCTCAAGTTACATCCCTGCGCCTTCTTCTCCCATCACCTCATCGCCACGGAGAGGAACTATGATGTGGGGAATCGTGAGCTTCTCACGGTGAAGATGGAGTTGGAGGAGTGGCAGCACTGGATGGTGGGGGCAGAACGTCCCTTCATTGTTTGGACAGACTACAAGATCCTGAAATATCTCCGCACTGCCAAGCGTCTCAAATCTAGGCATGCTAGGTGGGCTCTGCTTTTCACCCAGTTTCAACTTCTCCCTCTCATACCGACCAGGATCCAAGAATGTCAAGCCGGATGTGCTGTCACGTAGCTATAGCCTCGCGGCTACACCCCCGGAACCCGAGATCATCCTTCCCACCTCGTGCCTGGCGACGGCACTCCGCTGGGGAATAGGGAAGCAGATTCGTGAGGCGCGGTGTTCCCTGCCGAACCCCGGGGGTGGCCCAGATAACCGGATGTTTGTTCCTGACGCTGTCCACTCCTTGGTCCTGGAGTGGCCCCTCTCCTCCAAGCTTGCCTGCCACCCGGGCTCCCGTTAAACGCTGGCCTTTGTGCGACAACCCTTTTGATGGCCTACCATGGTTCCTGATATCTCTGCGTTTTGTTGCCGCATGCACGATCTGTGTGCAGAACAAGACGCTCCGGCTGGTCTCCTTCAACCTCTGCCTGTTCCTCACCATCCCTGGTCTCACATATCCCTGGACTTTGTCACGGGTCTCCCCCCATCTGATGGCAACACTGCTATCCTGACAGTAGTGGACCGGTTTTCCAAAGCCGCCCACTTCATTCCTCTCCCCAAGCTACCCTCTGCCAAATAGACAGCCCAGCTCATGGTGCAGCACGTCTTATGGATTCATGGACTTTCAGTGGACATGGTCTCCGACCAGGGTCCTCACCTCTCGTCCCGGTGCTGGAAGGCGTTCCGCACACTCATTGGGTCGTCGGCCAGGCTGTCCTCCGGGTTCCACCCCCAGTCCAACTGCTAGTTGGGAGCGAGCCAACCAAGACCTGGAGACGACTCTTCGCTGCCTGGTCTCTGCCAAACCACCACCTGGAGCCAGCAACTAGTGTGGGTCGAATATGCCCTCAACACCCTTCCTTGCTCTGCCACGGGCCTCTCGCCCTTTCAGTGTTCCCTAAGTTATCAGCCCTCGCTCTTCCCGGAGAAAGAGGAAGAGGTTGGCATACCCTCGGCCTAGATGTTTGTCTGCCGCTGTCGTCGTACCTGGAAGAGAGCCCCGTCGGCTCTTCTCAAGACCACCTCCAAGTATCAACTACAAGCGGACCGCCACTGGACCCCGGCTCCCCGGTATCGTCTCGGGCAGAGGGTATGGCTGTCCACCTGAGATCTGCCCTTCCGGTTTATCGGCCCTTTCCCCATCTCCAAGGTCATTAGCCCCTCTGCTGTTCGTCTTCTGTTACCCGTATACATCCCACTTTTCACGTGTCTAGGATCAAACCCATGTCTCACATCTCTTTGTTTCCTGTTTCCAGGCTCACTCCTCTCCCCCATCTAATCGGTGGCCAACTGGCGTACACGGTGAGGCGTCTCCTGAAGGTTCGGCCTCGAGGCAGGGGATTCCTGTACCTGGTTGACTGGGAGGGTTATGGCCCAAAGGATAGGTGCTAGGACATCCTGGACCCAGGCCTCATCGCTGATTTCCAACACCAGCACCCCGGTCAACCAGTTGTGCGCCCAGGTAGGGGGGGTACTGTCACACCGTGATCCTTTTCACCTGTCTTTGTTCTTTTCTCCACCCGCCTCCAGGTGTCGCCCATCTTCCCCATTATCCCCAGTGTATTTATACCTGTGTTTTATGTTTGTCTGTTGCCAGTTCGTTTTGTTCGTCAAGCCTTCCAGCGTTTTTCCCCTTACTCCTATCTTGTTCTAGTTCCTGTTTTCTAGTTTTTATCATTTCGCCTGCCCTGACACTGAGCCTGCCTGCCATTCTGTACCTTATGGACTCTGATCTGGATTACTGACCTCTGCCTGCCCTTGACCTGTCGTTTTGCCTGCCCCCTGTTCTAGAAATAAACTTTTGTTACATCGACACTGTCTGCATCTGGGTCTTCTCCTGAAACGTCTCCAAGAGCTTTCCACACCTGAATTGTTCAACATTTGTCCATTATTCTTTTCAAAATTCTTCAAGCTCTGTCAAATTGGTGGTTGATCATTGCTAGACAAACATTTTCAGGTCTTGCCATAGATTTTCAAGTAGATTTAAGTAAAAAATGTAACATTCACTGTCTTCTTGGTAAGCAACTCCAGTGTATATTTGGCCCTGTTTTAGGTTATTGTCCTGCTTAAAGGTGAATTCATCTCCCAGTGTCTAGTGGAAAGCAGACTGAACCAAGTTTTCCTCTAGGATTTTGCCTGTGCTTAGCTCCATTACGTTTCTTTTTTATCCTGAAACGCCACGGTCATTAACGATTACAAGCATACCCATAACATGATGCAGCCACTACTATGCTTGAAAATATGGAGAGTGGTACTCAGTAATGTGTTGTGTTGGATTTGCCCCAAACATAACTTTTTGTCCTGAATACAAAGTGTTAATTGCTTTGCCATATTTTTACAGTATCGCCTTGTTGCAAACAGGATGCATGTTTTAGAATATTTTTATTCTGTACAGGCTTCCTTCTTTTCACTCTGTTAATTAGGTTAGTATTGTGGAGTAACTACAATGTTGTTGATCCATCCATTCTCCTATCACAGCCATTAAACTCAGTAACTAATTTAAAGTCTGCATTGGCCTCATGGTGAAATCCCTAAGTGGTTTTCCTTTACTCCGGCAACTGAGTTAGGAAGGACGCCTGTATCTTTGTAGTGACTGTGTGTATTGATACACCCTCCACAGTGTAATTAATAACTTCACCATGCTCAAAGGGATATTCAATGTCTGCTGATTTTACACATCTACCAATAGGTGCCCTTTGTGAGGCATTGGAAATCCTCTCTGGCTGAAACTGTTTGAAATTCACTTCTCAACTGAGGGACCTTACAGATAATTGTATGTGTCGGGTTCAGAAATGAGGTACCCATTAAAAAAAATTGTTAAACACTATTGCACACAGAGTGAGTCCATGCAATGTGCAAAGCACATTTTTACTCCTGAACTTATTTAAGCTTGTCATAACAAAGGGGTAAAATACCTATTGACTTGAGACATTTCAGCTTTTCATTTTTAATTTTTAATTAATTTGTAAAAATGTCAAAGAAATTCCACTTTCAAGTGTGTGTGTTTTTGTCACTGACCCACACAATCTAAATTTGTATTTTCTACTCAGGCTGTAACAAAATGTGGAAAAAGTCAAGGGGTGTGAATCCTTTCTTAAGGCACTGTATACTGAACAAAAATATAAATGTAACATGCAACAATTTCAAAGGTTTTACATATGTTGGACAAAACTACACATTTTAGATTGACCTTTTATTGTCCCCGGCACAAGGTGCACCTATGTAATGATCATGCTGTTTAATATCAGCTTCTTGATATGCCACACCTGTCAGATGGCTGGATTATCTTGGCAAAGTAGAAATGCTCACTAACAGGGATGTAATCAAATTTGTCAAATTTCCTGATGCCCTCTGACACAAGCCCCCTTGTTTTACCTTCTGCCCTGGAAGAGAGTGTATAGTGCATGGGCATTATTAAGGACAAAATAGACAGAACACATAAGGTGTATATAAACACCCTTTAATTCTGATTGCCACACATATGAATTAAGGCATAAACAGTATAAAAAAGCAACAGCAGTTTCCATGTTTAATTGATTCCAAAGTAACTTGATACACTGTGTGAATTACACTGATCATGCAACTTCATTGAAGAGTTTCTCTAGAGATGTCAATACTTGTAAACAGAGTTTGTAGCACTATTCAAGTAATAAAACAACCACTGGAACTATGCAAGTAATGTGCTGTAATGTAAATCACAATACAATGCATTGAAATGAAAACAAACATAAATAATAAGCATTTAATACTATGCCATGTAACTATACAGAATATATACACCACAGTTCTATGGCACTGGTAAAATGTGAAGATTTACTCTCACACAAGACAATACAATCAACAAGTGGCTACAGTCAAGTACAGTATACAAATGTAATTAAGTAATACTGGGAGGACCACTTTATAGACTCTTGCACTTCAACTGCAGTTTCCCAACGGAAAAAAACATTGGGATAATACAAATTTCAGTACATTCAACCATATGATTTACATTACGATACATGTGCATATAAACTTTGTAGCATGGCAATTTATGGCTGATTCTATGACACTATGGGTTTTGTCACGTGTGTTTTCAGACAGGCATCCAAATGCAAAATACTTAAGTCTTGTTACTTGATACATATCTCCACCAATATTACAATACCACTACTCTGACTCTTATAAAATATTGATTAAATCGCAAATGAAAGTGGTCTCTGCCTCCCATAGAGGCTATGAATATAACACCATGGAATTGATGCCTGTAAATCTTCTTATCCTCATGTGAGCCAGTCACATGGTCTTACTTCTTCCCTTCATTATCTGTAGAAGCAGAGTTCATGAACATCTTATTTGATTTTAGAATGATTTTATATACAATACCTACCTCTCACAGTAAAGAAAATTGAATAAAGTTTGCTAAATCTACCTCATGTCATTATTCAGTACTGATCCTTTTCTCTTTTGACAAAATGATCAAAAAATAGGCCTATCATAGAGAGGGTATGGATTGGGCAACTAAGAGGACATACCAGTTGAGGATGAGTGTACCAACACCTTCTGGCTGGAAACCAGGGCTCTAGAGCTTATCCCTTCAAAAGAGAGATGAGAGATCTAGCTATATCTAATGAACTATTGTGTTTTAGTATAGGTAAAGAAAACAACATATGATAGACATAATAAGCCTCTCAATCACATACTTTTTGTTTTTAGAAATTAAATACATGATATTTTCAAAGTAAAATATTTTTTTCACTTTACATTTCAATAATTCAGGAAACGTTTGTTTACCTTGGAAAATGTCGTACTGCCCAGACATGAGTGGGTAGCTCATTCCAAGATGTGTATGATGATGAGTGTGAAGGTGCCTGGCAAAGGGAACATGGTTCCTCTCCCGGTCAGTCTCTCTCTCTCCTTCAAAGGATCCTTTCTCACCAGGCTATTGACAAAAAGGGGGATTCTTTACTCAAATATGTCTTTGTAGTACTGTATATACAGTATGTATTGCACACTAATATCATAATTTCAACAGCATGTCACAGATCACACTTGCAATAGGGCTAGTATCTCACAGATGCTCATTTCAATTTCCTCTCTCTTCTGCCATAAACTGATGCATGTTCATTTCATGGATTCCCTTTTGCTTTATATTTTTCAGCCTCAATTCTGACTATACTTGATGGACACTCACCGCAGGGGATTTGCCATGGTATGGCAGATTGTGGTGTTGCAGAAGCTCAAGGGCAGTAGACTCACTGGCTGGCTTACTGCTCACACTACGGCTGTTCTGAGTCAAATCCGACTCCTCTCTGCCTGCTGTTTTCCCATAGAGAGGATAGTGGAAACCTAATATGTACAGTACAAAACACAATTTTGAAAACAGCCCTTCAATAAATTCATTCACAATGTCGTGCCAAATAGCAATCTCTTTAACACGACACAAACTTGGCATGAATCTTGAACACGTGATATAATACAAAATCTTAAATACACAAAATATGATGAAGCAAAAAAAATCACTCAAACAACTCGATTTCAGTTTCTATTGCCCATTGTAGTCATAATTTCTCAAACCATATAGACTTACGTGGGTAATTATGCACCAGGGTGGGTGACTTGACTGTGTAAGAGTTGTTGCTGGGGTCACACATCTGTAGGTATTGGTAGGAATGCTGGTACTGGATATAGGGTTGTTGTTGGGGGTTCATCGCTGGTGATACAGCCACCCTGGCACTCTGTGAGTCCTCAGACATGACCCCTATTGGCTGCTGCTCCTCTAGCCTATCACAGTCCTCTATGTCTGATGTGGTGACGTTCTGGTTCGTGGCCTTTTTGAGCTCTACTCCCAACTTTGTCACTGGCTCAGAGGGCATCTCCCACTCCTTAGACATGTCAGCATTTAACTCCTCTGAGCTCTGGCTAAGCTCATCACTTTGCTGCTCCACATTATTGGATTGATATGGGCGGGACCAGCATTGGACTTCTGCATGCTAAATCGATGAGGAAAAGTGTTGTTTGTGATGGGTTTTCTTAATATTTAATTGAATACCAGTAATCCCAGTTTGTGAATTGACAAGTCAATCCATCAACTGCAAATTCAACATTTATATCAAAACCAACTTTTCTTTTCAAATGTTCCTTACTTAGCTACTTATGTTAAATGTTTACATTTACATCTAAAATTGGGTTACGTCCTTTAGTAGTATGGCCATCTTAGATTTGACCAATAAAATAAAACTTATCTTCCTAATCTGTCTTCTTGAAAATATTAGGCAAAAGTACATCTACAGTACCACATAAACAGCCTTTCCCTGGACTAAAGGTTTACATAATGCAAGAATCTGACAATCTGACCTTCACAACAGTCGTACACACCAACATCCAAATAGCTAAAGACAGAGTGAAAAACTTACATTTGAAAATGATACATTTGAGTCCAGCTCTGTCTGATTATTTGGATTCATGGATGATTTCATTTCATCACTGTCTTTGACAAGTCCCTGGTTCTCAGTCATATTGACAAGCATCGGCTTCCCTTGTGGCTGTGTGGTCAGAGTCTGGGGTCGCTCATCCATTTCTGCAAACGAGAGCCCAGGTTTGGCACAGCACGTTTTCACAGAGTCTGTCCCCTTAGATAATACAGATGTCGAGGTTATCATGTGTTTCATCTCATCTGGTTCTCGGTATGCTTGACCTCCTCTCTGCTTGGTGATTTGCTGCTGATCACAGCACTTGGATGCAATTAAGAGTTTTTGATCCATGTAAAGACCTCGTGCATACTGGCCGTAGTACAAGGACTGGGCTAGAGCCGTGTGTGTTTGTGTCATCGCCATCTGAAGCTGGGACTGCGAACTTGAGTTGATGACATCAGTCTTCTTCGAATCAAATAATTCCGGGGTGTTTCTCCCCTCATTGTCCTCCTTTTTGCATTTACTGTCTTGAAGGGTGGCGGTCTTATGGAAAGCAGCTGTGTTCGACTGGCCGGTCTGCATGTAATTCTGAATATAGTAGGGGTCATATCCGTGGTAAAAAGGAGACTGGGGGTCTTTGACAGGCCCTGCAGGAATAGATACAGCTGGATGAGTCTTTGGATTTAGATTGGGATTGTTGTTTGAGTTCATCTCAGAGGCTGAGATGGACCTTGGACTTTTGGACCTAGTGTCTGAACGGCAGTCTGAACCCCCATCATCACCTGCATCCGATATGTCTGAGTATGCCGGGCTGTTAGTTTTGGTGGTGGTGCCATCTCCACTTTCAAGGGAGCCACAGTCCAGTCTTGAAGAGCTACCTATGGAAGGACTAGGAGAGTTGTCAGTGAATGTGTACACTTTGTCAGCCTCTGCTCTGATGCTGGCCATTCTACTCTCTTGAGACTCCGTTAGACTGTTCATGACGTCTTGTTTGCTCAAGTGCTCTTTCAGAAGGCTTCCAGAAGGTTCTTTTCCCACCACCTTTCCCTCGTCCATCTTTAGTTGAATGCTATCGCCATTAGAGGTCCTTGTGTCTTTATTGTGTTTGTCTTTTAATCTTCGTTTGTCTTTGTTCCTGGTCTCCTTGCAAGTGACTAGGGTTGTTTTCACCAGACTTGGCTCTACCATGATGTTTAACTTTGGCTTGATGGGTTTAAGTGAGAGGTTCTTTGTTGTGGTGACACCAACAGCTACTGGTGGGGAAGACTGCTGTGTGTTGGCTTCTGTTGTGTTAGTGGAGAACACAGTGTTGGGGATTGCAATCAGCTTTGGGGGAGCAGGAGCTATAGGCCTGTTGGTCCTAGATTTAGATGAACACTTCTCAACTTTCCCATTAACCTTTTTCCCTTTATCACACATTCCCTTCTTGTCGATCAGACCCTCGGCTTCAAGCTTAGGCATCTCCACAGAGGAGTTCCTATCAGTAACAAGACAATTTTCCAGTACCACAGTCATGTTCGAAATGATTGGCAAGTTACTCAAGTCATCAATGAGTCCCTCTTTGATCAACGAATTCCTCCTCATTTTAGAATTCGCCATGGGACTATGATCACTATTGAACATTAATCGTCTGCTTTTTGGAGACCCTATTGTAGAAACCTTATATAGAGGGCTGGGCTTCTTTGATGAGCTATTGGTTATATCGGAGCAGTCGAAAGTCATGTTACTGAGGGACTCCTCACAGTCAGACAGTCTGTCCTCACTCTCAGCCTCAAACTCTGGCTTCCGGTCCACATCTAAGTGTGCATGTGTCTGGTGGTACCGCAGCCCATTGATATGCTTGTATTTCTTGTTACAGTGCGGATGGGGGCAGTCTATCAGTATGGGAGAGGTACATGCCGGATCGTTAAAGGTAGGATCCGACTTTCCCTGTGGCGTGGAAGGAGCACTCCGGGACTTGGCACGGATCCTCTTCCCGTTTCCATTTTTCATGTCATCTGCGACTAAACTCAAATCCAGATCAGTCGGTGGTTTGTTTTTCCTCTTCCCAGATGGGATGGAGTTTGGCTTGATCTCCTCAACTGTGAAAAAGGGAGGTGTTCTGCAGTTATTGATCAGATTAAGGCTCCCTCTTCGGCCCTTGCTGTGAATGCCCCCGCCACGGCTCTTATGTGGCAGCCCTCGGACCTTGGCGAGCCCAGGTTCAACACAGGGTCGATCCGGGATGGCCAGTCGCATCCTTTTACCACGGCCACGGCCACCTGGCAGATCAGAGTCACTGGATGGTGACTCACAAAATCTAGAAGAAGAAAAAAATATAGATATATATACACTACCATTCAAAAGTTTGGGGTCACTTAGAAATGTCCTTGTTTTTGAAAGAAAAGCACATTTTTTGTCCATTAAAATAACATCAAATTGATCAGAAATACAGTGTAGACATTGTTAATGTTGTAAATTACTATTGTAGCTGGAAACGGCTGATTATTTATGGAATATCTACATAGGCGTACAGAGGCCCATTATCAGCAACCATCACTCCTGTGTTCCAATGGCACGTTGTGTTAGCTAATCCAAGTGAATCATTTTAAAAGGCTCATTAAAAATTATAAAACCCTTTTGCAATTATTTTAGCACAGTTGAAAACTATTGTACTGATTAAAGAAGCAATAAAACTGGTCTTCTTTAGACTAGTTGAGTATCTGGAGCATCAGCATTTGTGGGTTCGATTACGGGCTCAAAATAGCCAGAAACAATAAACTTTCTTCTGAAACTCATCAGTCTATTCTTGTTCTGAGAAATGAAAGCTATTCCATGCGAGAAATTGCCAAGAAACTGAAGATCTCGTACAACGCAGTGTACTACTCCCTTCACAGAACAGCACAAACTGTCTCTAACCAGAATAGAAAGAGGAGTGGGAGGCCCCGGTGCACAACTGAGCAAGAGGACACGTACATTAGAGTGTCTAGTTTGAGAAACAGATGCCTCACAAGTCCTCAACTGGCAGCTTCATTAAACAGTACCCGCAAAACACCAGTCTCAATGTCAACAGTGAAGAGGCAACTCTGGGATGCTGGCCTTCTAGGCAAGAGTTGCAAAGAAAAAGCCATATCTCAGACTGGCCAATAAAAAGAAAAGATTAGGATGGGCAAAAGAACACAGACACTGGACAGAGGAACTCTGCCTAGAAGGCCAGCATCCCGGAGTCGCCTCTTCACCGTTGGCGTTGAGACTGGTGTTTTGTGGGTAGTTTTCAGCTGTGCTAAAAATTGTAAAAGGGGTTTCTAATGATCAATTAGCCTTATAAAATGATAAACTTGGATTAGCTAACACAATGTGCCATTGGAACACAGGAGTGATGGTTGCTGATAATGGGCCTCTGTACGCCTATGTAGATATTCCATAAATAATCAGCCGTTTCCAGCTACAATAGTAATTTACAACATTAACATGTCTACACTGTATTTCTGATCAACTTGATGTTATTTTAATGGACAAAATTGTTTTGCTTTTCTTTCAAAAACAAGGACATTTCTAAGTGACCCCAAACGTTTGAACGGTAGTGTATATATAGTAAACCATACAAAAAAAAATCTATATAAAATTGGTGTATGACACGGAAATAAAATCAATCAATCAAATCCATCGAAAATTACATAAGTACTCATTATTGAATACTTACAATGGTAATGACATGCAACAAATACAGTCACTGACAGCTTTCTTGGCAACAGAAAAGGCTAAAACAAAATAGGCTACTCATATACTATTTTTTCAATACTATACAACAAATTATGAATATGTATTATTACCTGGGTGGTGCCCAGTCATGCTTGGTACAGTCCAAAAGAGTCCCCACATAGGTTCTTTTTCTCCATGTTACATTGACTACAAGGACACCTACAATTCAAAAAGCAAAAAGGAGCACGTTACATTAAAGACATTTTGTAATGATGTGCTTTGAACTGTGGCATGGATGGAGGTCCAGTTGACAACCATGATGGCATTGTGATAACTTTTTATCAGATGAAATGACATCAGACTGATAGATGGGATCCTCTTTTTGTGGCTTTTATGGAGGCTTGGTCTACGTCCCAAATGGCACCCTATTCCCTATATTGTGCAATTATTTTGACCAGGGCCCATGTAGTACACTATATATAGGGAATAGAGTACAATCTGGGATACAGCCTTGTTCTTACCACAGCACCAATAAGGCTGAATTATGTAGTTTACCATTTTTTTACACAAAGAAAGTATAACATTTTAAAAGCCAATCGCCCTCTGTGATTTCTCCAAGACAACCAAAAGTCGAGAATCAAGATAATCGAGAATCAAATAGATATTGCACATTATTATTTCACTGTACCGAGTATATTCAAATGCTTTTACAGAAGTGATTTTGTATGAAAACATATTACACCTTTATCTTGCCTTGGCAAATGGCCATATAAACTAGTTTGGATTCTAGTCTAATTTTCTTGAAAGTAAACACTAAAATCTGTGAACTGCAAACCGAAATGTCTTGTTGCTGTGACAATTTTAATGAGCTCTGCAATTGAAGGGTTTATTTCCAAAACACGATAAACGCCAATTTTTCAGATGTGCATTTTTTCATCTGAAATTAATGCTCATGGGTCCCTTTCTATGTGCATGAATTATGGCTGTTATCAAACTTTCAAACATTTAGTTTAGGTGTGCTTTAAACACATTTTATTGCTAAATGCGATATCCAGCACACTCGTTTTTTCCCCCAAGATGCTCTATATCCATTGTCCAGGTGGATGGAACGTTCCATATGGTTTTCGCAGCTGGTGCAAAAGTGAGTCATTTTGTGAATCATTTCCATGATATTTGACTGTCCAATCATAAGTTACGTTTCTCAAAATATTTTTTCCACACTTAGGAATGTAATCGTATTAAATTAGGGTTAGGGGGCTCCCGAGTGGTGCAGAAATCTAAGGCACTGCATCTCAGTGCTAGAGGCGTCACTGCAGACCCTGGTTTGATTCCAGGCTGTATCACAACCAGCCGTGATTGGGGGTCCCGTAGGGCGGCTCACAATTGGCCCAGCGTCGTCTGGGTTAGGGTTTGGCTGGGCTAGGCCGTCATTGTAAATAAGAATTTGTTTTTAACTGACTTGCCTAGTTAAATAAAAGAATGTAGGCTAACCCCTGGCGGGCTGTGTAACTCAGACAATAAGAATCCATCCATCCATCCTTGATCTGCAACTTAATTCCAAACGACTTTCAATGTTCTTATTCTTCCTTAAATCCTTCCCTAAAATGTATAGAATACAATTAAAAAATATTGATTTATCCTAATGAAAAAACCTGTGAAACCCCCATACAATTCTTCCAAAAGTTGCTTTTTCCAAAATAACACAATAAATCACTAATGTTATATTTGTACAATATAGTTGAAACAAAGGATTATTTTAATATGGATTTATTTATGGAATGATACTTTATTACATGTAACTGTTTAAAACCCAATCAGGATACTTTTTCTACTGGAGTTCTGTTGTTTGGAGTGGATATATATTATTTGTTTCTAAAATAAAATGACCTTGAAATGTTCAGTATTTCAAACAAAATCAGGTCCGTCTTTTCACTAGCCCCCCAAAAATAGCTCTCTCTTTCAGAACATGTGTTTTTCAATTAATATACATTTACCAACATTCCTGAAAATAAAATCAAACCCCTCAATTGTCCTGAAAATAAAATCAAACCCCTCAATTGCATTTTGATATGCATACATCAAAATCTAGCTCACAGTCAGGGACATTAAGATGGTGGTCTGCAATTAGCATTTGCCTAATCAATATGCACTCGGCATCTCTGCAGCCCTCGAACGCTAAGGTGTCTTACTAGGGAGGTCCCATGGCATAGCTTCCTAATAAGACGGCAACAGGCTTTCTCTTCAAATCCGAGTTTTACAGGAATAATAGGCCTCTTAAAAACAGAACACACATCTGATGAATTCTCTCATGGTCTGTTACACTGTTACATCAGCAGAGATCCTTTAATTAAAACCAGCCTTGAATACAAAAGCATCTTCTAGCTCACGAATCACTTTGTTGGCCGTGTGCAAAGACCAAATTCAGTTTTATAAGTGACACTCTAGTCCTCAAGTGAGCCAGCAATGTTGCTTTCTTTAGTGAAGTAGATTAAATCAAGCCTCTCGGTTTTGGGCTGCTGTAAATACTGTTATGTTTACATCTCCGCATGGCTAAGGCCTACCTTTGATCAGATGATAATTATTAATACTGGCGTACCGTTAATAATATTACCGTGGAATAAACTGTTTTATGCCCACTGATATAAGCGACTGTACAGCCTTTCATTCATGGTCAATCATGTACATGCTGAAGAACATGGTGGAATGCTGAAATTGTAGGAGAGCTGGAGGAATGGAATCCTCACCTTCCTCAGTCTCATGCCACACAATGCCCTCCAGGTTGACACTGGTGCCTGGCTGACAAGGGCCAGGGCGACATGAATCGGTGTCTGGCCCTCCATCTTGTGTGTTGGTTCCTATGGATCTGGTCCTCACCAGAAGTTGCTTTGAGATGGGTGAAGAGAAGGGGGCATTGGACATTGGGCTTTGAGGGCCGGGTGGCGGGGGTGCAGGCACTGTAAACATTGAATCCACCTACGGAAAGGAGGAGTCGGAGTCAAATATCACCTCTGACTTTTCAACATAAAAGGCCCAAAGCAGCCATTTTTATATCAATATCAAATAATTTCTGTAACAATGAAGTATCTTACTGTAATAGTTCTCCATCAATAAAATCAATAAGAATTATATAGCTTTTTAGCAAAAAACTATTTTCTCAAGCAAGAATTTTACTAGGACTGTCTTGGAGTGGTTTGAGTGGGGAGGGGAAAACTTAAAACTAGCTGTTATTAGGAGAGAGCTTTGGAACTCTCTTTGTTATTAGTCTATTATCCAATTTCCCGCCTGGTGATGTCATCATGCAAGCCGAAACTCCCACTCATGCAAACAGGCGGATTAGAAGATTCCTGTATAGATTGAATTTTCAACCAGCAACTATCAGAAAAAAACACTGATCACATTTTTTCACATGTTACAGTGTTCATTTCATCAGCTGTTGTACAATACAGTGGCTTGTGGAAGTATTCACCCCCCTTGGCATTTTTCCTATTTTGTTGCCTTACAACCTGGAATTAAAATGGATTTTGGGGGGGTTTGTATCATTTGATTTACACAACATGCCCACCACTTTGAAGAAACAAACAAGAAATAAGACCAAAAAAACTGAACTTGAGCGTGCATAACTATTCACCCCCCCAAAGTCAATACTTTGTAGAGCTACCTTTTGCAGCAATTACAGCTGCAAGTCTCTTGGGGTATGTCTCTATAGGCTTGGCACATCTAGCCACTGGGATTTTTGCCCATTCTTCAAGGCAAAACGTCTCCTTCTCCTTCAAATTGCATGGGTTCACGCTGGTGTACAGCAATCTTTAAGTCATACCACAGATTCTCAATTGGATTGAGGTCTGGGCTTTGACTAGGCCATTCCAAGACATTTAAATGTTTCCCCTTAAACCACTCGAGTGTTGCTTTAGCAGTATGCTTAGGGTCAATATCCTGCTGGAAGGTGAACCTCTGTCCCAGTCTCAAATCTCTGGAAGACTGAAACAGGTTTCCCTCAATAATTTCCCTGTATTCAGCGCCATCCATTATTCCTTCAATTCTGACCAGTTTCCTAGTCCCTGCCGATGAAAAACATCCCCACAGCATGATGCTGCCACCACCATGCTTCACTGTGGGGATGATGTTCTCGGGGTGATGAGAGGTGTTGGGTTTGCACCAGACATAGTGTTTTCCTTGATGGCCAAAAAGCTAAATTTTAGTCTCATCTGACCAGAGTACCTTCTTCCATATGTTTGGGGAGTCTCCCACATGCCTTTTGGTGAACACTAAACGTGTTTGCTTATTTTGTTCTTTAAGAAATTGCTTTTTTTCTAGCCACTCTTCCATAAAGCCCAGCTCTGTGGAGTGTACGGCTTAAAATGGTCCTTTGGACAGATACTCCAATCTCTGCTGTGGAGCATTGCATCTCCTTCAGGGTTATCTTTAGTCTCTTTGTTGCCTCTCTGATCAATGCCCTCCTTGCCTGGTCTATGAGTTTTGGTGGGCAGCCCTCTCTTGGCAGGTTGGTTGTGGTGCAAATTCTTTCAATTTTTTAATAATGGATTTAATGGTGCTCCGTGGGGTGTTCAAAGTTTCTGATATTTTTTTTATAACCCAACCTTGATCTGAAATTCTCCACAACTTTGTCCCTGACCTGTTTGGAGAGCTCCTTGGTCAGGTGTATATATACCGAGATCATGTGACAGATCATGTGACACTTAGATTGCACGCAGGTGGACTTTATTTAACAAATTATGTGACTTCTGAAGGTAATTGGCTGCACCAAATCTTATTTATGGGCTTCATAGCAAAGGGGGGGCACACACCACTTTTCCGTTTTTTATTTTGTGTTGTTTTTCTCTTCTCACTTAACCAATTTTGACTATTTTGTGTGTGTCCATTACATGAAATCCAAATAAAAATCCATTTAAATTACAGGTTGTAATGCAACAAAATAGGAAAAACGTCAAGGGGGATGAATACTTTTGCAAGGCACTGTATGATACAAAACACAGAAAAAAATGAATTTTGATTGCACTGGGCCTTTAAGCATCCTGACCTTTAATTCATAAATAATCTCATATCTATTTTCATCATAGGGATGGTAATAAACAAAGGAAAGTGTTGTTTTTCCAAAGCCTATTGGTAATTTCATAAAATACAAGCAGCTATTGACAATTCATCTTCAAAAAAATATATGTATCTTTGAATAACAGTGACGTACACATTTCAGCAGTTTAATGAAATATTCCCTGAAAATAGCATTTTTGCATGACCTGAAAAACAAATAAAAAGAACAACAAGCAATACTATTGAAAGATTGTCATTCATGTATTTTTACTATTTATGTTTGTATGCAGTGCTGAACATGTTTGTACTTCTGACTAAATGTGTTATGTCATTTTTAATTCTTATTGTATGCATATAACATCATTTGAAAGAGAAGTCATTCCTACAGGGTTGTTTGTGTCTGATCAGATACCTATAAAGGGACAAAAACAAAGACTGATTGATGCATGCTCCCCTGCTTTGATTGCAAAATGCAATGCCACAGTCCTGTACCCTCCCTCCCTCAGACAGAATCACTCAGCAAACGTCTCAAACATTGACCACAATGATGAGTCAAAAACCTAGGACTTGTCTTCATCACGAATGCCTTGTCTTGTAACCATAAAAGCAACACAAGCGTTCATTGTTACAGGCTATGTGTGATTTTAATATGCAGCACGGTGAGGAGCTGATAGCCAAGAGCAGGGAGAAAAGATGGCTACCGTTCACACACTCCACTTCCCCTGCTGCTGAGTGAAAAACACTGATTACTGATGGCATCTGTCATGAAGAAAGATAGGCGTCTTCTCTTGAAACAAATTAGATTAAATCATTATAAAAAAAACAACTGCCTATGTAGGTTGGGGCTTTGTGGTGTCCCTACTAAGCTATTTAAGATAAATCAAATCAAAAGACTCAGGTAAAAATTGTGGAGAGTGTGGGACTGTTCCCCGAGAACAATAAATGGTGGGCAACAGCCTCCAATAGCATTAACATTAACCATTAAATTACAGAAACTGTAAAAAGATAAGCATAAGAAATTAGTACCTGAAAAAACTTCACTTCCTTTTGCTGTGGAGTTTCAGTTATATTATGAACAAAATAGAGGACATGCTAATAAGATAAACTGATCGGGTTAGGATACAACTGATGGGTCTGAGATTATGGTGATTCCCCAGGTTTACATCTGGTTATAGCCTTTCATATATCAGCTATGCAAAACCTCTCTGCTTGCATGCTTGCTTGTGTGCTTAGGGTACCTTGTCATTATATTAATTATTAAATCATTGTCCATATTGTAAATAACATAATATATTGTAAATAATAGTGTGGTAGTGTTTTGTAGCCACATCACTGTACATTATATATTCGTTTGTCATTCTTAGCCTATATTTTGGGGGGGATGTTCTGGCCTGGGCCCTTGGAACTGCATTCTTGAACAGCTGTGTGTATTCTGTGCACATAAAGGATTACCATGATAGAACTGTATCTCTATTAGGCTGCTACCTTACTCATGCATAAAACATCTGCCAAGTAATCCTGTTAGGCTACCTCTCTAATGAAAAAAATATTCCACGGCAATTAAGCTAATAAGATAATGATTGGTAGCCTACATGTTTTAAAACGGGCATTAAGCTTACCTTTTCGGTTCTCAGTTTCTTTGCCGTTGTGACAGTGTCGTCATTCTTCCTCACAACAATAGCGCTGCCCTTTATTCCACAATCCAAACCGTTTTTGGTAATGTCTTCCATTCTGCCCCCTGCACAATGACACGGATTCGCTTTGCTTCCGAGGGTGCACAAATGGTCAGGTATAGAATTTAAGATGGGACTTCTTTGACCATCATGTTTCTCTTTCCTCGTCCTGAAAGCATCCCTCTCCCTTTTCCAGCCTCTGATTAGATTTTTTCCCTTTTTTTCCTCTTTGCCTTTGGCGCATGAAACGGTTACATCACTCGACTTTGGGTTGCTGACCGCCTGGCCCAGTGCTGAATTCATTTCAAATGCCTCTATGGGGCGTCCTCTCAGCGATACCACACAGTGCGAGGACCGACGGCTCAAAACCCTTAGAAGTTTTGCTTCTTTTGAATCTATATTTCCTCGATTCCTTGCCGAAGTGTCCCTGGATTTGAACGGAGGGAATTGTTAGTCTGTCTGATAAAGCAGGTGCGTTTGAACAATTGGACAGCTCCTCACAATCCGTCATCGTCCCATTTTTTCCTTTCAAAAATTCACTAATCTCCTGTCTTTGTCGATCTCTCCTCAAATCAGCATTCAAGTCAATTCTCAAATTGCCAACCGCAGTCACTGACGGGAGAAGTAGGCTGCGTGTCAGCCTAGCTGGTTAACAGTCTATTCTATTGTGAAATTGACTGACTTGAATTATGACAGAAAAACGGTGATACCCGCTGACTTCACAAAAGGAAGTCATAGTCAGATGCCTTCTATCCTGTATAAATTGTCACTAGGCTACCTTCGGTTCAGTGTAGACCTACAGTATATCTCAGTTAATGAATAGAATATTTAAAAAACAACCAAAAGTATTGTGGTGTAATATACCTCCTGTTGTGCAAAATTGCTCAATGTATCCTGCCATAGCCCGATGGGGTCTCAAACCTGGGTACCTTAGCCATTACACCAAGATGTCACAGGCTAAGGCCTACTAAAATATGCTAAGGTCACTATAATCCCTGTTCCTATTCTAACTGTTTGGGAAAGGCCGCAGGTAAAATAAAGGCAATCTAACGGTAACTCCAAGTTGTGCAATGAAACCAGCACACACGTAAATAATGTTTCAGCAACCTGGACAGTACCACAATCAGTGCTAGGTAAAACGAAGATCAGCGATTTCAGCAACACGGCTAATGGACAGAGCCGCACCCAGCTCAAAACTCATAAAGATTCTATACACCTGTGTCGTTCAGGCTAGTTGCTAGTTGGGCTCTGTGCCTTCTGGCAGACCTTTGCCATGCTTTGCTATTGTTCCCTATCCCCTGAATTAGAAATGTGAACTAATAGTGAATAAAAGTGGAAGATTATTGCTCAATATCTCCCCCCATAGGTCCTTAAGCCTGGGTTTGCCTGGGTAAGCGTATTTGGGGGGTATCCTGACTGGGACAAGAAACTGGGTGTCCTGCAACTGTCAGTCAAACACCTTAGCCATTGCATCAAGAGGTCCTAACACTGGGGGTTGTGACAGGGCCGCTACAATTGTAACACATATGATTTCACACTGTTGACACTGACATGCAAAGAATTCTGTTTGTGAGATTTCTATACATTGACTTATAGCTTATAAGCTACCAACATGACCAAATGAGTATTCTACAGAAAAAGGGTGTGACCTCTCCCTAGTGTGCCTCATGGCATTGTCATATTGAGTCTACCATATTGCCCAGCCAACCACTTGACAAGAATTCCCCTCTGTCTGCCAAGCCTTGCATCCAAGCAACTGTGTCAAACCACTTATAAACTATAGATATTTTTCTTCCCTTTAAGCCCATCACGCTCTAGAATAAAGCTCAACAGTCAACAGCTAGCAAACCATTAGATTCACCGCTCAAATAGGGAAGTATCCAGGGATGCCTAACAAAACAATACCTGTCAATAGTCACTCCTGTTGTCCCTATAGCAGGGATTTGAAGTACTGATTCAATATTGACTGTGATTGTGTAGATATGGCTGTTCTAACATTACTGTACAGAGGAAACCACAATTGACGGAATTGATGTATAAACTGCTTTTGCACAATGACAGATATTGGGTTTTATATCACTTAGCTTTTTGTATTTACCACTTACAGTGAAGTGAAAAGGCTTTACTCAGTTCCATTTAAAACAATTATTCTAATTTATCATTATGTTGGTTGTCACTGTAGTCCTTTCCTAAACATTGATAACTATATTAATGAAATACCAGTAATTCATTGAAGTTAACATCTTCAAAATGCCTTTGTCTGGGACCAGGTGTACATGAACCTGTCAACATTTCCAATGCTGCCAATATCTTATCTTAACCCTTGCCTGTGCGCCTACCCCTGCCCTGGTGTTGTAACGGTATGTTATTTGACCTTTTTCAGTAGGCTATGTGTCTGTTTGGTGCTTTACATCTACATAAGAAAACCCGTAACATCATGCTATGTTTCTGAGACAATCATCCCTTTCCTCCACGTGTTTGTATGTGCTAAATGGCGAGATTATCAAGACTGGAAGTCTTCTGTATGATTTCTATGCACACCAACATAATACCAATACGAAACTATACAGAGGGTTATTTGTATTTCAAAGTACAATGGGTCAGCCTGCCATCTACTGTAGGTTTACACAATAGACACTTGTTGAAGGGACTTTGTCTTCAATCTCAGTTCAGTAAGCAAATATTACGGTAGTCTAGGCCTACTTATTAGGCATATTGTGTTGGGTCAGTTATAAAAACGATCTTATGCATTTTCAATTTGGCCAAAATACTTTCATGGTGTAGGTGTTATACAGTATGAAACCCACACTGATGCAAACATTATTTTGTATCACATAGTTTGAGCTTAGATAATGACCTAAAAACATGCTAGAATTTGACCCAAGATAGGCTACCATATTCCATTGGATATTGTAGCCTCTGCTACCTTATTGGTGCTGAGGTGGCTTTCATCTCAACGGTCACTCGCTCAGATAGGGCAGGTGAAATATGCCTAAGGTGCAGGTCAGCAGTAGACCTATCTCTTGAAGCGAACAATGATGACCAAACAACCTCAAAACTATTTAGCGGCACCCGAGGAAGTTAGAAAACGTACTAAAGGAAACCTCAAGAATGACACAAGAGATTATTAGTACGTTTTTGTGCATTCATTTTTAGCTCAAAAATAGGCTTCGATCAATTTTACAATGTAGTCAAATTAATTTTTACGTGGTTTTAATGTTTTATTTTGATTTCGAACAATGATATTAAGAATAACTTTTATTTATTTACATTTTAATCTCACATTAGGCTATTTAGGCTATTTGATGTTCGAAGCGCTCCTTATTTAATAATACTGGATGAACCTTTCCATAGTTGTATGTCATTTACTTTCCATTGAGATTGTGGTGATGAGCTAATTGTCAAATATGGAACAATATGCGCAGGATAGCCTACTACGCGGTAACAACAACTCTTAACTTTGTAATAGCCTAATCTTTATTGACTTCATTAATATCCTACAGTTCAGATGCAGAACATGTGGGAGAGGACAAACATAGCAGAAATGGGAGACCTGCTTCTGGTCAAACACTGACAATAGACATTGAATCTGGAAGAAGAAAACGAGCACTTGGGAGGTATGAAAATTGCTCAGATCTTTATTTTAACACTTGCCACAACTTTTTTTTACAACAGTCAGTTTATTTTGGAGTTGTAGTATGGGCTACTGCATAAATACTACCAATAAGTTACAGTTATACTTAGATACACATTTATAACACTTGAGCCATAGGATATAATTTCTTATCAGAGCAATGTCATATACTCTGTATAGTTCTCTTTAATAGACCCAAAGACATTCGACCACTCGGTACTGTCACAAAATCAAAGTGATGGTGAGGACGAAGTCTCAGTATAATCAGTTTAGCTCTCCATGATTATTACACTGGGGTGAAGTTTCCCCTAGGTACAGATTCATGGGGAACTTCACTCTAGACCGATTATCACAGGAAGTCATCTTTCACTAACAATGGTAGTGAAGGAATTAGAGAGAATTGTCCTCGTTATTAGTAATGCCACTTCTTGAACTGAAGATAATGTAGCATTCTAAGAGTGTTTGTCTTATTTCAGCTCTCCAAGACCATTGGTGACCTGTCGTTCAGGGCAGGTGAGGCAGAGCCCCACTTGTTTTGAGCCCCACCTGTTCGGGGGGTTGCCTGTTTTGCATGTTATTTTTACGTGTCACATATCAGTTTGCAACCAATGTAAAAAAAAATGTTTAATAATAATTGAGTAAATAAAGCTGTATACAATCAGTTTCTATTTTTTGCTTTCTTGAGTAAGGCAGGTATTTCAGCCTAGCTCAGTGCTTTCTGTGGCGGTGGGGCAGCCAGCGGAGAATAAGGAGCGTAGGGGTTGCGTCAGTGATTGGCTCAGTGTTCTGTCACTCATGGGGACACTACGTCACCGCAAAATCTATAGGGAGAGCTCGAAAGTTCTAGCCCCTGGGTGCTGCCATAGATTTACATTAGAAGTACCCATCCAAGAAGGTTCAAGGTCATTGGCCACAGATAAAATGACGTCAAATCACGTAATATCTACCGTAGCTTTGATCGGACTGATCATATCAATATCATACTTTCAAAATCTTAGCTAGCAAGCTAGACAAGCAGTCATCTTCATGAATCAAGTTGACAATCTACTGGCAAATCCTTTTCAACCCTTGTCATATGAAGAGAAATTATAGATAAAATGTATCGGTGCTTTCGGCCATTGGATATAAACATAAGTTGGAAATCGCAAATTCAACAATGAGGAATCAGTGGCTAACTGCAAGCGTTGCTAAGCAATCACTAGCCTGCTATTCAGTGAAGTGGGTGTGGTCCAAGTCTGGGTTTAAGGGTCTCTTTTCCAAGCTTAAAAGAATAAACATTCACATACAACACCATAGGTCAGAAAAGGTTGAATACATTGGCAATGCTGTCAATCCAGCATGACTTCTGCCGCGTTCAAAACAACTGGAAACTCGGAACTGGGGAAAAAACGAGCTCCGACTGGGAAAAAACTGTCATCCAACTCGGAATTCCAAGTGGGGAACTCTGGCCTCTTTCTAGAGCTCTGACCTGAAGATCACTGACGTCATGATTCGTTTTTTTTCAGAGTTCCCAGTTGTCTTGAAAGCACCATATATCCAGAGAATGCCAAAGTTTGATGAGAAAGTTTGATGAGAAAATTTGCTGCGCCACCTTCCTGTTCAAGTAAGCACAGGCAGAGTTGCAAAGAAAAAGCCATATCTCAGACTGACCAATAAAAACAAAAGACCAAGATGGGCAAAAGAACACAGACACTGGACAGAGGAACTCTGCCTAGAAGGCCAGCATCCCGGAGTCGCCTCTTCACTGTTGACGTTGAGCAAGTAGCTCGGTGTTGTAGAACAAGTGTCTCATGAAACACATTCCAGAAACGCATTTTCAAACTGTGATTTGACAGAGAAATATCAGCTAACTGTAACAGGAACAGAAACAATAAAACCTAGGGAAAGAACCAAAGGGAGTGACATATATTGACATATATAGGGAAGGTAATCAGGAAGGTGATGAGGCGCGGGAACCTGACAAGCCGGCCGAGGCGCGGGAGCCTGTCGAGCCTACCGAGTCTTGTGAACCTGTCGAGCCAGCTGAGGCATGGAACCTGACTTTCCGGCTGAGGCATGGAAGCCTGATGAGCCAGCTGAGGCATCTATGGTTGCTACGGTAGCGACACCCGGACCCGACATCTCCTACACTAACAAAAAACAATAGAACACTCCCTGATGCTTCCTTTTGGTGAGGTGTTATTCTGTAACGTGTATAATGGGAGTCGGGAAGAAAGTTTAGGGAGTGAATAATTTAATAAATTAACAAACTTGAACAAAACAAGAAACACGAGTAGCGTACAGACATGAAACAACGGAACAGAAACAATAAAGCCTAGGGGAAGAACCAAAGGGAGTGACATATATAGGGAAGGTAATCAGGCAGGTGATGGAGTCCAGGTGAGTCTGATGAGGCGCTGGTGCGTATAACGATGGTGACAGGTTTGCGTAATAATGAGCAGCCTGGTGACCTCGAGCGCCAGAGAGGGAGTATACGTGACACTGGCTAACATTAGATAAGCTAGCCAGCTGCAGATAGCTATCCCCAAGCTATGCTAACTAGCTGCTGTCAGCTTGGCTAAACTATTTGCCTATCTCTACTTTAGTGTGCTTTTTTTGTCTTAAGGTTAGGGGTAGGCGTACGATTAGCAGTGTGGTTTAAGGTTAGGTTTAAAATCCCATTTTAAGAAGATACATTGTTGAAATATGCAAGATTTATCACTTTGTGGCTGTGGTAACTACGAACAACCTAGAATTAGTTTGACCCGAGTTACTGCCTTGATGACACAGACGGCTTCATCAACAATGGTAATATGTGTTATGTGAAAAGTTATATATAAAAAATACCCGGTTTAATACACCAGTAGGTTAATCACCCAGCCAAGCAGATACAAATAGTAGAGTAATTCTGGTTGTGAAGTGCATTATCAAAAAACATTGTCCTTTCTTTATAACTTCATAAGGAAGTACATTGCTGCAGTTGTTCGGGAGATGTCCAGTTTGCAGCCAAACATGCAACATAGAGAAGACCAGTAAGGGGACCCTCAGCATCACCAGACATGCCCTCACTTTGAGCATTCCTATAAATGGAACAGGAAGGATACTTGAATCAGGTTTGTGACATTTGACCTGGTGAAAGGTCAAAACAGTTTAGAGTTCTGTCCCAATTCACCTTTATAACCCCTGGTGGAACCAGCCTGATCACTGCGTTTACAATTTTATTTCACTTCACATATAATGATATCTGAAATGCAGCGATCAGGTTGGTTCCTTCCACCATGCTAATCATAACCACCATTTATAATGTATTCAGTGCTCTGTGTGTGTTTGTGCGTGACCAACCAGTGTCTTTGATGAAGGGACAGGAGCTGATCTAAGCTGCCATGCCCATCAATGGATCTAGGGTACCGTATCACCACTTCCTTCTCAAGTTAATTGTTTGCCATAAATAGTTCAAAATAACAGGCAGAAGTACACAATCGTAATTTTTGTTGTTGTTGTATTGGGTGTATCTACCGATGGCCTGTATAGGTCCGGAAAGATACATCTGTTGTTATTTCGTTTTTTTTACTCTGCCTGCAAACACGCTGGATGCTTGAGAATCCATTGAAGAGCTTGAACGATTCATTGACGAGAGATACTTATGAGCTCACTGAAACTTGTTGCAGGTTTCGGACGATTCGAGCTCTGTTTCAGATAACAAACACAATCAACAAAACAAACCAAAGCCAAGTTGGCCAAGCGGTATCAACGATGGCACCAAACCATCCCCAAGCAAGAGGGGGCGCATGGGGAGAGGTTCACGGAGATGGATGTTGACTTGCTGAAATCCATCAATGAAAGGCTTACCAAACTTGATAGCTTGGATATACCCTGAGAGGACATCAATGCATTATGTGCCAGTCTACAATTAAGCCAATGTCAGATTGATGATTTGAGGTGTTAGGTTCTTATTTTTCAGAGTAAATAACCCACGGACACTAGAGAAGCTTTAACCAAGTTTAATTCTTCCGAAAGGTTCTGCACAGCTGTCTTCAGACAGCAAAACATTTCTCTCCATCACAGTTATGTACATCCTACTTAAGACACTCCCTCTCTCCAATCATTACATTTTATGGCTCTACAGGAAGCTAATAAAGGAAGGTAACAGGATACCAAACCTTTATTGCTCCCTTAAGAGAATCTGTCCTCACCTCCTGACCTCAAACCCCTCCTTCATCTAATCCACAGATGTCCACCTGTCTCCCCTGTTTCACACATTGCTCTCCTCTCATCCAACACATTCAACAGCTATCTGTCTTTCTACAGAGACGCAGTCTCTTTCACTCCTTAATATACTATGCGTCTGATCTATCACGTCTTTAATATCTCAATGTTTAAAATGTCGAATCCAACAGAGGAAAGAGAACATGAAGCTTAAAGGTACTGTAGACTATTCATGGCAAGGTGGAGGTTGTGCAAAGGGAGAACAAACAGCTTAAAGAAACCTTGCTTGATGTACAGTGTCAATCAATGCGGGAAAATCTTATCTTCTCAGGGATACCAGAGAATGACAACAGCAGAGACTGTGAGGACACTGTCCGAGACTTTATGTCAACTCAACTGAAACTACCCACAGATGTCAAGCGTAATGTCACTTTCTCCAGAGTCCATAGAATGGGTAACGCCTCTAGGAATAGGCCACGGGCTATTATTGCATGTTTTGAACATTTTAAGCAAAAGGAAATGGAGAAGAGCAGGGGCAGAGAACTCAGAGACACTGCTTTTGGAATGAATGATCACTTCCCCACAGAGATCAATGAAAGGAGAAAAAAACTGTATCCCATCATGAAAGAAAAGCGTTGCCTGAACCAACGAGTCTCCTTGATGATGGATAAACTTTACATCAACGGGAACTATATCGGGACTCTATAGTAACTCCCTGGCTATTTTAATCCAATGTTCAAATCTGAGAAAGAAAGGGCTTAATATTGCCCAGGTTAATATATGTAGCCTTCCTAACAAAATACATTCGTTTTTTTAACTTGGTTAATATAAATAATATTCTTATTTTAGCTTTAACCGAAATCCATTTGGATGCATCCGTTAATGATGGGCAAATTAACATTCATGGATATAGCCTAATTAGAAGGGACAGGAATAGGAATGGTGGTGGAGTAGCATTGTACATTCAGAATCATATACCTTTCAAGAGGAGGGAGGACCTTAATATATGTCAAGTAGAGGCACTATGGGCTCAAGTACATTTGCCTTACCAGGCACCCATATTGGTAGGATGTGTGTAAAGACCTCCTAGCTCTAAGGTGTCTTATCTAGATGACTTGTGCACTGGGTTTGACCAGGCCACAGAGATGTATGTGTCTTGGGTGACTTTAATATGAATTGGAAGTATCAGAATAGTTCAAATATAACGAAATTATTGAGATATACCGAGATCTGTGGTTTGAAACAAATGGTTAATGGCACTACTAGATCATCAACTAAGTTGGGTAACCGTTCAGAAACATGCATTGATCTGATCTTCTGTAATATGCAATGCTTCAAGGCCAAATCAATGCCAGTGGGCTGAACAGACCATAATATTGTGACCATTCCCATGAACACCAAGGTAAAAAAAAAAAAAACATGGATTGTGGTCAGAGGAAATACTGTAACTTGAAAAGTATACACTGCCAGTCTAAAGTTTTAGAACACCTACTCCTTCAAGGGTTTTTCTTTATTTTACTATTTTCTACATTGTAGAATAATAGAGAAGACATAAAAACTATGAAATAACACATATGGAATCATGTAGTAACCCAAAAAAGTGTCAAACAAATCAAAATATATTTTAGATTTCAGATTCTTCAAATAGCCACCCTTTGCCTTGATGACAGCTTTGCACACTCCTGGCATTCTCTCAACCAGCTTCATCTGGAATGCTTTTCCAACAGTCTTGAAGGAGTTTCCACATATGCTGAGCACTTATTGGCTGCTTTTCCTTCACTCTGTAGTCCGACTCATTCCAAACCATCTCAATTTGGTTGAGGTCGGGGGATTGTGGAGGCCAGGTCAACTGATGCAGCACTCCATCACTCTCCTTCTTGGTAAAATAGCCCTTACATAGCCTGGAGGTGTGTTGGATCATTGTCCTGATAGTTCCACTAAGCCCAAACCAGTTGGGATGGCGTATCGCTGCAGAATATTAGCCATGCTGGTTAAGTATGCCTTGAATTCGAAATAAATCCCAGACTGTCACCAGCAAAGCGCCCCCACACAATAACACCTTCTCCATGCATACAAAGACACAGCGGTTGGAACCAAAAATCTCAAATTTTGACACCAGACTAAAGGACAAATTTCCACCGGTAGGATGTACGTTGCTCGTGTTTCTTGGCCAAGCAAGTCTCTTCTTATTATTGGTGTCCTTTAGTGGTGCCTTCGTGGTTTCTTTGCAGCAATTCAACCACGAAGGCCTGATTCACTCCTCTGAACAGTTGATTTTGAGATGTGTCTGTTACTTGAACTCTGTGAAGCATTTATTTGGGCTGCAATTTCTGAGGTTGGTAACTCTAATGAACTCATCCTCTGCAGCAGAGGTAACTCTGAGTATTCCATTCCTGTGGCGGTCCTCATGAGAGCCAGTTTCATCATAGCACTTGATGGTTTTTGCGACTGCACTTGAAGAAACTTTCAAAGTTCTTGAAATGTTCCATATTGTCTGACCTTCTTGTCTTAAAGTAATGATGGACTGTCGTTTCTCTTTGCTTATTTGAGCTGTTCTTGACATAATATGGACTTGGTATTTTACCAACTATGGCTATCTTCTGTATACCACCCCTACCTTGTCACAACACAACTGATTGGCTCAAACGCATTAAGAAGGAAAGACATTTCACAAATTAACTTTTAAGAAGGCACACCTGTTAATTGAAATGCATTCCAGGTGACCACCTCATGAAGCTGGTTGAGAGTATGCCAAGAGTGTGCAAAGCTGTCATCAAGGCAAAGGGTGGCTATTTGACTCCATCAGCACCGGCCTGTACCCTACCTGCCCTAAGCTCTCTCCTGAACCCTTACACTAAGTCTGAATTTGTCCTGCTACGTGTCCTGAACTGGGACATGCTTAACATTTACATTTAAGTCATTTAGCAGACGCTCTTATCCAGAGCGACTTACAAATTGGAAACCACCTGACCAAGTCCTAAAGCAATGGGACTCCCTAAATCTTTCTCAGATTATTACCAATCCCACAAAGGATGACTGCAAACACCCAGAAAAGGCTACTCTTCTCGATGTTATCCTCACAAATAATCCTGATAGGTATCAATCTGGTGTTGTCTGTAATGACCTTAGTGATCACTGTTTTACAGCCTGTGTTTATAATGGCTGCTCAGTGAAACGACCTGTCCTGATTTGTCATAGACGCTTGATGAAAAACTTTAATGAGCCTTCATGACCTAGCCTCTGTAAATTGGTATAGAATCAGGTTGATCCCCTCTGTTGAAGACGCTTGGACCTTCTTTTTTGATATTTTCAGTGGTATTGTTAACAAACACACCCCCATAAAGAAACTGAGAAATAAAAACAGGTTCAGCCCCTGGTTCGACTGTGATCTTGCAGAGTTACTCCACCTCAAGAATTGCATTTGTCGAGGGGTTGGCACACGCATACTCATGCTGACTGGCTCTCGTTCAGTTAAATGAGAAATAAGTGCACTCAGGCTATCCGGAAGGCCAAAGGTAGTTACTTTAAGGAGCAGTTCTCTCTCTGTGGGTCTAACCCCAAGAAGTTCTAGAAAACGGTTAAAGACCTGGAGAATAAACCCTCCTCCTCACAGCTGCTCATGTCCCTTAATGTTGATGATGTGGTTGTTACTGACAAGAAGCACATGGCTGAGCTCTTTAATCACCACTTCATTAAGTCAGGATTCCTACTTGACTCAGCCATGCCTCCTTGCCCGGCCAACATTTCTCCCACCCCTTATAATGCGATTAGCCCCAACGCTCCTCCCTTTTTTCCTCCTGCCCTGCTACAAAGTTTCTACCTACAGGCGGTCACTGAGTACGAGGTGCTAAAGGAGCTCCTTAAACATGACCCTTTCTTCTTTAAGGTTGCTGCCACTATCATCGCCAAGCCTATCTCTTACCTTTGTAACCTGTCTCTCCTCTCTTGGGACGTTCCCATTGCTTGGAAGGCAGCCACAGTGCATCCTTTATTTAAAGGGGTAGATCAAGCTACTCCTAACTGTTAAAGGCCTATTTCTATTTTGCCCTGTATATCAAAAGTGTTGGAAAAACTTGTCAATAATCAACTGACTGGCTTTCTTGATGTCTATAGTATTCTCTCCGATATGCAATTGGGTTTCCTCTCAGGTTATGGATGTGTCACTGCAACCTTAAATGTCCTAAATGATGTCACCATTGCCCTTGATTCTAAGCAATGTTGTGCTGATATTTTTGTTGACTTGGCCAAAGCTTTTGATACGGTAGACCATTCCATTCTTGTGGGCCGGCTAATGAGTATTGGTGTCACAGAGGGGTCTTTGGCCTGGTTTGCGAACTACCTCTCTCAAAGTGTGCAGTGTACAAAGTCAGAACATCTGCTGTCTCAACCACTACCTGTCACCAAGGGAGTACCCCAAGGCTCGATCCTAGGCCCTACGCTCTTCTCAATTTACATCAACAACATAGCTCAGGCAGTAGGAAGCTCTCTCATCCATTTTTATGCAGATGATAGTCTTATACTTAGCTGGCCCCTCCCTGGATTTTGTGTTAACTTAAACACTCTACAACAAAGCTTTCTTAGTGTCCAACAAGATTTCTCTACCCGTAGCCTTGTTCTGAACACCTCCAAAACAAAGGTAATGTGGTTTGGTAAGAAGAATGCCCCTCTCCTCACAGGTGTGATTACTACCTCTGAGGGTTTAGAGCTTGAGGTAGTCACCTCATACAAGTACTTGGGAGTATGGCTAGACGGTGCACTGTCCTTCTCACATATCAAAGCTGCAGGCTAAAGTTAAATCTAGACTTGGTTTCCTCTATGGTAATCGTTCCTCTTTCACACCAGCTGCCAAACTAACCCTGATTCAGATGACCATCCTACCCATGCTAGACTACGGAGACGTAATTTATAGATCGGCAGGTAAGATTGCTCTCGAGCGGCTAGATGTTCTTTACCATTCGGCCATCAGATTTGTCACCAATGCTCCTTATAGGACACATCACTGCACTCTATACTACTCTGTAAACTGGTAATCTCTGTATACCCATCGCAAGACCCACTGGTTGATGCTTATTTATAAAACCCTCTTAGGCCTCACTCCCCCCTATCTGTGATACCTACTGCAGCCCTCGTCCTCCAGACATCCCTGGGTCGCTCCTCTTTTCAGTTCGCTACAACTAGCGACTGGAACGAGCTGCAAAAAACACTCAAACTGGACTGTTTTATCTCCATCTCTTCATTCAAAGACTCAATCATGGACACTCCTACTGACATTTGTGGCTGCTTCGCGTAAAGTATTGTTGTCTCTACCTTCTTGACCTTTGTGCTGTTGTCTGTGCCCAATAATGTTTGTACCATGCATTGTGCTGCTACCATGTTGTGCTGATGCCATGTTGTGTTGCTACCATGTTGTTGTCATGTTGTGTTGCTACCATGCTGTGTTGTCAAGTGTTGCTGCCATGCTATGTTGTTGTCTTAGGTCTCTCTTTATGTAGTGTTGTGGTGTCTCTTGTCATGATGTGTGTTTTGTTCTATTTTATTTTTGATCCCAGCTCCCGTCCCTACAGGAGGCCTTTTGCCATTTGGTAGGCCGTCATTGTAAATAAGCATTTATTCTTAACTGACTTGCCTAGTTAAGTAAAGGTAAAATAAAAATGGTGAGGAACCATGTCTATTCTCCACCAGGATCAGGGAACTCAGGTCATAATACGGGACACTACAGAGGAAGGTATGACCACTCTGACATGTTTACCAAGGAAGCCCCAGCACCACCTGACAAATGTATCGACTGGGAATGACAATGGAAGTTGAAAGACAAGTGTAATATTTGCACATTGTTATATTAGCAGAACACTGCTTGTACAGTATTATGTAAAGGGTTGTTTATTCTACATGGACCTGTTCTTACATTTGAAAGTTATCAAAACACTTAGTTTAGAATATCTACATAGGTTCAGCAATTGCACTGTTCTCATATTACTCTGTTGTCTACTGACCGATTCAAAGCTTCCTCCTGCATCTCCCTATACATCTTCCTGTAGTTATTTCACTCAACCTGCAGGACCCATGGACCCACGAGTGGTGGTCTGTTATTCAGTTCTGCCTGCTTTGACGTTCTTTAGAACTGAATAATAGACCACCCCTCATCCTGATTCAGGGCTATATAGCCTAAGCCTACACAGCTATTTTGTCGACTAACATGCGGGTGACTATAAATAGCTATGGATTAAAATACAACAGCTCTCTAACAGAGGCCCAGGTTCATATTCAACTTTATTGTGTAGATAAAGACGTGTCAACATTTCCTACCACGCTAGTTTATTCAGCTATGATTCCTTCACATCCCCAGTCCTCTCACTCGGTTCGTCAACAGCCACCGGTTCCTTTTGGGGGCCTGGGGCAGCCAATGGCTCAAACATATAGGGCCGGGGGGAGATGTCCTCAACTTCAAAACTTCTCTCCTTAGCAAAGCTAGCTTCACTGACATGACATCACTACTGCTACTCTCCATGATTGTTTGTGGGGTGGCAAGGACACACCCAAGAAACACCCACATCAAACCGCACTCCCAATGCAAATCTCATTTGGCTCCTGTCATGGCCGACAGGATTTTTTCTAGAAAACGGTTAAAGACCTGGAGAATAAACCCTCCTCCTCACAACTGCTCATGTCCCTTAATGTTGATGATGTGGTTGTTACTGACAAGAATTAGGCCAAATCAGCAGGTGCAGTTCCCCTTTAATGAGCATTGGCGAAAAGCAAGGCCAAATCAGGAACTGTAGTTCTCCTTTAAAACCAGAGGAATGATAGGGCAAGATCTAAATAGACATACCCAAATGTGATTCTTTTTTCATGAGGTGGTCATAAACAATAACTGGTAATGTTTCATCTGGAACTCACCTTTCTGGTAAAAATAGTAATAAATTGCTGAGGTATACCAACTTTTGAGGACACAAGCTCAAGTACATTGCCTTCAGATAGTATTTACACCCCTCGACTTTGTCCACATTTTGTTGTGTTACAAAGTGGGATTAAAATGGATTTCATTGCACTTTTTTGTCATTGATCTACACAAAATACTCTGTAACATCAAAGTCGAGAAAAAAATCGAACATTTATAAAAATATTACGAAAAACAAAACACTAATATATCTTGATTAGATACAGTTGAAGTCGGAAGTTTACATACAATTTGGTTGGAGTCATTAAATCTTGTTTTTCAACCACTCCACAAATTTCTTGTTAACGAACTATAGTTTTGGCAAGTCGGATAATTCCAGAAAATGATGTCATGGCTTTAGAAGCTTCTGATAGGCTAAGTGCAAATCAATCTCAGAACAACAGCAAAGGACCTTGTGAAGATGCTGGAGGAAACAGGTACAAAAGTATCTATATCCACAGTAAAACGAGTCCTATATCGACATAACTTGAAAGGCCTCTCAGCAAGGAAGAAGCCACTGCTCCAAAACCGGCATAAAAAAGCCAGACTACGGTTTGCAACTGCACATGGGGATAAAGATCGTACTTTTTGGAGAAATATCCGCTGGTCTGATGAAAGAAAAATAGAACTGTTTGGCCATAATGACCATTGTTATGTTTGGAGGAAAAAGGGGGAGGATTGCAAGCCGAAGAACACCATCCCAACCGTGAAGCACGGGGGTGGCAGCATCATGTTGTGGGGGTGCTTTGCTGCAGGAGGGACTGGCGCACTTCACAAAATAGATGGCATCATGAGGGAGGAAAATGATATGGATATACTGAAGCAACATCTCAAGACATCAGTCAGGAAGTTAAAGCTTGGTCACAAATGGGTCTTCCAAATGCACAATGACCCCAAGCATACTTCCAAAGTTGGGGCAAAATGGCTTAAGGACAACAATGTCAAGGTATTGGAGTGGCCATCATAAAACCCTGACCTCAATCCCATAAAAAATGTGGGGGCAGAACTGAAAAAGCATGTGCAAGCAAGGAGGCCTTCAAGCCTGACTCAGTTACACCAGTTCTGTCAGGAGGAATGGGCCAAATTCGCCCAGCTTATTGTGGGAAGCTTGTGGAAGGCTACCCGAAACTCTTGACCCAAGTTAAACAATTTAAAGGCAATGCTACCAAATAATAATTGAGTGTATGTAAACTTATGACCCACTGGAAATGTGATGAAAGAAAAGAAGCTGAAATAAATCAATCTCTCTACTATTATTCTGACATTTCACATTCTTAAAATAAAGTGGTGATCCTAACTGTCCTAAAACAGGGAATTTTTACTAGGATTAAATGTCAGGAATTGTGAAAAACTGAGTTTAAATGTATTTGGCTAAGGTGTATTTAAACTTCCAACTTCATCTGTAAGTGAGATAAGGAAACATTTGTTATTTAAAATGTTTTATTTGACCCCTTATTTTTGGCACTAAACAGTCTCCGTATACACTTCCATACATTTTTTTACTTGTACTGGGGTACCTTCAGACCAGTCCATTATAATCTCACCTTTCCACAGAGGGATCATATTAGTGTGTAGCCCAAATTGTTTGGACGCTACAGACAGAAATTGGTAGATCGGCTGTACCGACTTCAGAGGAGTCCCAACATGCTTGTGGGAATCACAGCGCAAAACATAAAAGACTATTGTGTTCGTGAGAGTCTCATATTTGCACAGAGTCTGATCTTTTCATAGTACTTCGTAGGCCAAACCGTTCAGACGCTACAGGCGATTTTGTGAGAAGACAGATTTTTGGGATGTCTGAAGGTCTGACAAACACTGCTCAAGCTCTGTCACCTTTCATGGCAGATGCGGAAGTACGACATCGGCGGATGAGGTAGATTGAGATGCATCCAATGCAAAAAATAGATACACTATAGATACAAAAGTATGTGGACACCCCTTTAAATTAGTGGATTCGGCTATTTCAGCCACACCCATTGCTGACAGGTGTATAAAATCAAGCACACAGCCATGCAATCTCCAAAGACAAACATTGGCAGTAGAATGGCCTTACTGAAGAGACTTTCAACGTGGCAAAGTCATAGGATGCCAACTTTCCAACAAGTCAGTTCGTCAGATTTCTGCCGTGCTAGAGCTGCCCGGGTCAACTGTAAGTGCTGTTACTGTGAAGTGGAAACGTTTAGGAGCAACAACGGCTCAGCCACAAAGTGGTAGGCCACAGAAGCTCACAGATTGGGACTGCCGAGCGCTGAAGTGCGTAGCGCGTAAAAATCATCTGTCCTCGGTTGTTTGCAACACTCACTACTGAGTTCCAAACTGCCTCTGGAAGCAAAGTCAGCATAAGAACTGTTTGGGAGCTTCATGAAATGGGTTTCCATGGCCAAGCAGTTGCACAGAAGCCTAAGATAACCATGCATAAGGTCAAGCATCGGCTGGAGTGGTGTAAATCTTGCCACCAGTGGAAACGCTCTCTCTGGAATGCGTTTCTGAATCACTCTTCACCATCTGGCAGTTCGACGGACAAATCTGGGTTGGGCGGATGCCAGGAGAACGCTACCTGTGCCAATGCATAGTGCCAACTGTAAAGTTTGGTGGAGGAGGAATAATGGTCTGGTGCGGTTTTTCATGGTTCGGGTTAGGCCCCTTAGTTCCAGTGAAGGTAAATCTTAACTCACAGCATACAATGACATTCCAGATGATGCTGTGCTTCCAACTTCGTGGCAACAGTTTGGGGAAGACCCTTTCCTGTTTCAGCAGGACAATGCCCCGTGCACCAACCGAGGTCCATACAGAAATGGTTTATCGAGATCGGTGTGGAAGAACTCGACTGGCCTGCACAGAGCCTTGACCTCAACCCTATTGAACCCCTTTGGGATGAATTGGAACATTGACTGTGAGCCAGGCCTAATCGCCCAACATCAGTGCCCGACCTCACTAATGCTCGTGACTGAATGGAAGCAAGTCCCTGCAGCAATGTTCCAACATCTTGTGGAAAGCCTTCCCAGAAGAGTGGAGGCAGCCAAGGAGAGACCAACTCCATATGTGTGTAGGCCAGCCCATGATTTTGTAATGAGATGTTCGACAAGCAGTTGTACACATACCTTTGGTCATGTAGTGTATCTCTAGCTTAAACTGATGGATTTTTATGGGGATTTTTTAATTTTGCTAATTCAATTTCCGCGGGGGCGCAGGCATCGACTCTACGACACTATTATTGCGAACAGTGTGAGCACCTGCAATTAATTGTAACGGCTTTCTTCCTGGGGTGAAGGAGAGGACCAAAATGCAGCGCGGCTAGTGTTCAACATGTTTAATTAGAATATGTTAACACTACAAACAACAAAACAATAAATGTGAAAACCGAGACAGACCTATCTGGTGCAGAACACAAACACAGAGACAGGAAACAATCACCCACAAAATCCCAACACCAAACAAGCCTCCTATATATATGATTCTCAATCAGGGACAACGATTACCAGCTGCCTCTGATTGAGAACCATATTAGGCTGGACACAGAAACAGACAAACTAGACACACAACATAGAATTCCCACCCAGCTCACGTCCTGACCAACACTAAACAAGCAAAACACATAATAACTCTGGTCAGGGCGTTACAGTACCCCCCTCCTGAGGTGCGGACTCCGAACGCACCCCTACAACTCAAGAGGAAGGTCTGGGTGGGCATCTGTCCGCGGTGGCGGCTCCGGCGCAGGACGAGGACACCACTCCACCACTCTCTTTGTCCCCCTCCTTAGCGTCCTTTGAGTGGCGACCCTCGCCCACCATCTTGGCCTAAGAATCCTCCCCAAAGCCCCCACATGATTTAGGAGGTAGCTCAGGACAGAGAGGTAGCTCAGGACAGAGAGGTAGCTCAGGACAGAGAGGTAGCTCAGGACAGAGAGGTAGCTCAGGACAGAGAGGTAGCTCAGGACAGAGGGGCAACTCCGGACTAATGGCAGCTCATGACTGTAGGGCAGCTCATGACTGTAGGGCAGCTCATGACTGTAGGGCAGCTCATGACTGTAGGGCAGCTCATGACTGTAGGGCAGCTCATGACTGTAAGGCAGCTCATGACTGTAAGGCAGCTCATGACTGTAAGGCAGCTCATGACTGTAGGGCAGCTCATGACTGTAGGGCAGCTCATGACTGTAGGGCAGCTCATGACTGTAGAGCAGCTCATGACTGTAGGGCAGCTCATGACTGTAGGGCAGCTCATGACTGGAAGGCAGCTCATGACTGGAAGGCAGCTCATGACTGGAAGGCAGCTCATGCCTGGAGGGCAGCTCATGCCTGGAGGGCAGCTTTGGCGGCTCCTGACTGGCTGGCGGCTCTGGCGGCTCCTGACTGGCTGGCGGCTCTGGCGGCTCCTGACTGGCTGGCGGCTCTGGCGGCTCCTGACTGGCTGGCGGCTCTGGCGGCTCCTGACTGGCTGGCGGCTCTGGCGGCTCCTGACTGGCTGGCGGCTCTGGCGGCTCCTGACTGGCTGGCGGCTCTGGCGGCTCCTGACTGGCTGGCGGCTCTGGCGGCTCCTGACTGACTGGCGGCTCTGGCGGCTCCTGACTGGCTGGCGGCTCTGGCGGCTCCTGACTGGCTGGCGGCTCTGGCGGCTCCTGACTGGCTGGCGGCTCTGGCGGCTCCTGACTGGCTGGCGGCTCTGGCGGCTCCTGACTGGCTGGCGGCTCTGGCGGCTCCTGACTGACGGACGGCTCTGGCGGCTCCTGACTGACGGACGGCTCTAGCGGCTCCTGACTGACGGACGGCTCTAATGGCTCGGGACAGACGGGCGGCTCTGAAGGCTCGTGGCAGACGGATGGCTCTGAAGGCGCTGGGCAGACGGATGGCTCTGAAGGCGCTGGGCAGACGGATGGCTCAGATGGCGCTGGGCAGACGGATGGCTCAGATGGCGCTGGGCAGACGGATGGCTCAGATGGCGCTGGGCAGACGGATGGCTCAGATGGCGCTGGGCAGACGGATGGCTCAGACGGCGCTGGGAAGACGGATGGCTCAGACGGCGCTGGGCAGACGGATGACTCAGACGGCGCTGGGCAGACGGATGGCTCAGACGGCGCTGGGCAGACGAGCAGTGCAGGCGGCGTTGGGCAGACGGCCGACTCTGACCTGCTGAGGCGCACAGTAGGCCTGGTGCGTGGTGTCGGAACTGGTGGTACCGGACTGGAGACACGCACCTCAGGGCGAGTGCGGGGAGCAGGAACAGGGCACACTGGACTCTCAAAGCGCACTATAGGCCTGGTGCGTGGTACCGGCACTGGTGGTACCGGGCTGAGGGCATGCACCTCAGGGCGAGTGCGGGGAGAAGGAACAGTGCGTACAGGGCTCTGGAGACGCACAGGAGGCTTGATGCGTGGTGCCGGAATTGGAGGCACTGGGCTGGAGACACGCACCACAGGGAGAGTGCGTGGAGGAGGAACAGGGCTCTGGAGACGCACTGGAAGCCTGGTGCGTGGTGTCGGCACTGATGGTACTGGGCTGGGGCGGGAAGGTGGCGCCGGATATACCGGACCGTGCAGGCGTACTGGCTCCCTTGAGCACTGAGCCTGCCCAACCTTACCTGGTTGAATGCTCCCCGTAGCCCGACCAATGCGGGGAGGTGGAATAACCCGCACTGGGCTGTGTAGGTGAACCGGGGACACCATTCGTAAGGCTGGTGCCATGTACACCGGCCCGAGGAGATGTACTGGAGGCCAGATATGTTGAGCCGGCTTCATGGCACTTGGCTCAATGCTCAATCTAGCCCGCCCAGTGCGGGGAGGTGGAATAACCCGCACCGGGCTATGCACACGTACAGGAGACACCGTGCGCTCTTCCGCATAACACGGTGTCTGCCCGTACTCCCGCTCTCCACGGTAAGCATGGGAAGTGGGCGCAGGTTTCCTACCTGCCTTCGCCACACTACCCTTTATCCCCCCCCCAAGAAATTTTTGGGGTTTCTTCTCGGGCTTCCTGGCCAGCCGTGTTCCCTCATAACACCGGTTCCCCTTCTCAGCTGCTTTCGCTCTCCTAGCTGCCTCCACCTGTTCCCATGGAAGGTGATCCTTACCAGCCAGGATCTCCTCCCATGTGTAGCAACCCTTTCCGTCCAATACGTCCTCACAAGTCCATTCCTCCTTTCTCTGCTGCTGTTGCTGCTGCCCGTTGCCACGCTGCTTGGTCCGAGTTTGGTGGGTGATTCTGTAACGGCTTTCTTCCTGGGGTGAAGGAGAGGACCAAAATGCAGCGCGGCTAGTGTTCAACATGTTTAATTAGAATATGTTAACACTACAAACAACAAAACAATAAATGTGAAAACCGAGACAGACCTATCTGGTGCAGAACACAAACACAGAGACAGGAAACAATCACCCACAACATCCCAACACCAAACAAGCCTCCTATATATATGATTCTCAATCAGGGACAACGATTACCAGCTGCCTCTGATTGAGAACCATATTAGGCTGGACACAGAAACAGACAAACTAGACACACAACATAGAATTCCCACCCAGCTCACGTCCTGACCAACACTAAACAAGCAAAACACATAATAACTCTGGTCAGGGCGTTACATTAATTATGTTTTACTCCTGAAATTATTTAGGCTTGCCTTAAAAATGGGTTTGAAGACTTATTGACTCAATACATTTCAGCTTTTCATTTTTTATTCATTTGTAAACATTTCAAAAAACACAATTCCATTTTGCCATTATGGGGTATAGTGTGTAGGCAAGTGTCACAAAATCTCAATTTAATCCATTTAAAATGCAGGCTGTAACACAACAAAATGTTGTTATCATCTATGCATAGTCACTTTAATAACTCTACCTGCATGTACATATTACCTCAATTACCTCGACTAATCGGTGCCCCCGCACATTGACTCTGTAGCGGTACCCCCCTGTATATAGTCTCACTATTGTTATTTTACTGCTGCTCTTTAATTACTTGTTGCTTTTATTTATTATTTTTACTGGTATTTTTTTATTTAATTTAAACTGCATTGTTGGTTAGGGGCTCGTAAGTAAGCATTTCACTGTTGTATTCGGCGCATGTTGACTAATAAAATTTGATTTGAAAAGGTCAGAGGGCTTGAATACTTTCTGAAGGCAAATATTATGAATATGAAAATATGAAACATCTTATGATAGGGCTTGAAATGACTGAAACGCTTTCTAAATATATTAACAATCAAATTATAAACAACTTACTATAAAATATCACCTTTTTTATAACTGTAAAATAGAAATGATTATACTTTGTCACAGTACAATATTGGCACTACTTCATATAACAAGATGACAGAGAATTTTCTTCTAAACATTCACTGAGCGGGGCAGAGATACCATTCAAATGTGTTAACTTCAGCTTGAAGAACTAAATGATTTTGTCCGTCTGTGACCGAGAGAAAATGGTATTGTTTTAATTCTATACAATTATTTAGTATTTTTCAATTTTGAGAGCTCTAAATCTGGCTGAGAATATCACAGCAAGATGAAACCACAACGGTTGGTTTTGCTAGACTGTCACCTGTCACCTTTTTGACAGGAGTTCAGAGGAAGAACAAATCAATTCTTTGTCTGGATAGGCCAGAAAATGTGAAACATCACTCCCTATGCAAATGTGGGGTCTGAAACCTGACACTTCAAGTCATCTCCGCTGAGAGCGTGGAAGCGGGGCAAAAGAAGATGAACAGCAGAGGGGCTAAGAATCTTGGAGATGGGGAAAGGGACGTTAAAACAGGGGGGGGGGGGGGGGGGAGCCAGGGTCCGGTGGCGGTCCGTCTGTCATCGATACCTGGAGGTGGTCTAGAGAAGAGCTGACGAGCTCTCTTCCAGGTCCGGCGACAGCGACGGATAAACATCTGGGCAGAGGGTATGCCGACCTCTACCTCTTGCTCCGGGCAGAGCGGGGGCTGATATCCCAGGTAACACTCAAAAGGCAAGAGACCAGTGGCAGAGCAGGGGAGGGTGTTGCGGGCGTACTCAACCCATACTAGTTGCTGGCTCCAGGTGGTGGGGTTGGCGGAGACCAGGCAGCGAAAAGTCATCTCCAGGGAAGACCAGTGACGAAGTCCAGGGATATGTGTGACCAGAGACGGTGAGGGACAGGAAGTGGTTGAAGGAGACCAGCCGGAGCTTGCCGATGAGTTTTACTCTGCGCACAGATCGTGCAGGCGGCGATGAATGCGTAGACGTCAGGGACCATGGTAGGCCACCAAAAGCATTTTAAGTTCAGTCATTACATAATAAAATACTGGTACGGGATACACAGGCATAACAGTTTTTGGTCATCTTAGAAAGATTTTAAATTACAGGGAACCTAATTCTGTGTATCATGAATCATCCAAACAATGTGAATAGAGCAACATAATACGCTCTATTCATAACCTAAAACTCACCTCACTACTGTCATGGTTGTGTGACAGGTTCATAGACTTAAGAAAACATTTCTGTCCATCCTTTACCCTGCATTTGATAGTAATTGGGCACCCTTTTTGAACATACAGCAAGTAGAAAAACATGCCTAGTTGACTAGTGTAAACATCAGGAGCTATCATGTACAGTATGGAAATTGTCAAATTTGGGCTTGAATGTTGGCTGCATGATTCATATCCAAGTCAATACCAGAACTATCAACACCCAGACCAGACCCTGTGTATCGAGACCAAGACTCGGCTCAAATAAAGACAGAGACCATGAGAGAAATATTACATATCTGGTTCATATACTGTGCATTTAGCTTATGATAACATTCATCAATATATTTATATCTAATGAAACCATAGAAACCCTTACAGTATAACATGCTTTTGCTCATGGGTGTGCCCCTTTCTGTCCAATTGGGTCATTTCTGGATAACATTTCTGTCTGTTTGGAGGATCCCGTTTGGCTCAAGACCACACCCAGAGGGAAAACGTCCATAAAGCCATAAATGTGGCAATAACAAGATTAAGGCCTAGAGGTTCTTTGGTTACCTACCTTGTGTCGGGCCGAGAACAATTCTATTCTGAAGTAAATTTCCGTCTTCCATGGATGGAGGCGAAATCAATTTCTGCATGCTTTATTTCTGGGTTCAATTACTTTTCGTGCACCTTTGACTTGTTGCAGCTATTGACCTAGTGTTAAGCCTACACCTGCACATTGTGCTCTCTTTGATCATTTTACAAACTCCAGCATGTCCTGAAGTGTCACATTGTTCATATAGGAAAATAATGGTTAATGGGGCAATCCCTTTTATAATGTTTTTTTCCCCTGCAGAAGCGCACAGGGGTTCACTTTTTTTTTGTGCTGGCAGGCTGGAGAGTTCACATGAGCACAAGAGCTAGGTTAATTGACAAATAGTGGTCGTACAACCTGGACTCACAGGTAAAATAGTAAAAGTAAATCCAGGACACTCCAATTAGTATGATATGTTACGTTTCATATGGTACAGTATGTATTAATTTGTGGATGTCCATCATGCATTTTGTGTGATATGTTAGGAATTACAATTCCTATGATATGTTCCGAATTACAATTTGCACAAAATGGTATGAATTTGCTGAAGATATATGTTACGAATTCCAATTTGTTGTGGCAAACACTAATGTTCGCTAGGTGGCTAATGGGCTAGGGGTAAAGGGTTAAGGTTAGGGTTAGGGGATGGATTAGCATACATGCTAAGTAGTTACAAAGTAGCTTAAAGGTAGTAGGCCTAAGTAGTTGCAAATTAGCTAAAATGCTAATGTCATTTGTTGGTTTGTGTTATATGCCCACTGATCCATCCATCTACCCCAACCAAACACCCTCCTTTAATTATTGGTCTTAAGTAACCTCCTGACTTATGCAACCATACCAAAAGTAACACATCATACACATTTGAGTGTCCCAGATGTATGTTTACTATGTTACGTCTACTCTATGAGACCAGGCTGGGTTGTATGGTTGATTTTCCCCAAAGCATCAACATGTGCATACATTTTTTTATCTCAAAACAATCGTTATTATAATGGGGATGATGACACATCTAGCTAACGTTAACACATCTAGCTAACTGTCTAGCTAGTTACTTTACATCTTACAACACTCCCTCAAACCTATGTGAATGTATGTGTACTGTTATTAACTACAGCTAATAAAAGATAATTGCATTGCATGAGAGCTTCATCTGTGTATTTGCCTGCGTTTTTGCGTCCCATAGAACAGTCCGTCCTGGTTGTAATATACACTGCTCAAAAAAATAAAGGGAACACTTAAACAACACAATGTAACTCCAAGTCAATCACACTTCTGTGAAATCAAACTGTCCACTTAGGAAGCAACACTGATTGACAATAAATTTCACATGCTGTTGTGCAAATGGAATAGACAAAAGGTGGAAATTATAGGCAATTACCAAGACACCCCCAAAAAAGGAGTGATTCTGCAGGTGGTGACCACAGACCACTTCTCAGTTCCTATGCTTCCTGGCTGATGTTTTGGTCACTTTTGAATGCTGGCGGTGCTCTCACTCTAGTGGTAGCATGAGACGGAGTCTACAACCCACACAAGTGGCTCAGGTAGTGCAGTTCATCCAGGATGGCACATCAATGCGAGCTGTGGCAAAAAGGTTTGCTGTGTCTGTCAGCGTAGTGTCCAGAGCATGGAGGCGCTACCAGGAGACAGGCCAGTACATCAGGAGACATGGAGGAGGCCGTAGGAGGGCAACAACTCAGCAGCAGGACCGCTACCTCCGCCTTTGTGCAAGGACGTGCACTGCCAGAGCCCTGCAAAATGACCTCCAGCAGGCCACAAATGTGCATGTGTCAGCATATGGTCTCACAAGGGGTCTGAGGATCTCATCTCGGTACCTAATGGCAGTCAGGCTACCTCTGGCGAGCACATGGAGGGCTGTGCGGCCCCACAAAGAAATGCCACCCCACACCATGACTGACCCATCACCAAACCGGTCATGCTGGAGGATGTTGCAGGCAGCAGAACGTTCTCCACGGCGTCTCCAGACTCTGTCACGTCTGTCACATGTGCTCATGTGCTCAGTGTGAACCTGCTTTCATCTGTGAAGAGCACAGGGCGCCAGTGGCGAATTTGCCAATCTTGGTGTTCTCTGGCAAATGCCAAACGTCCTGCACGGTGTTGGGCTGTAAGCACAACCCCCACCTGTGGACGTCGGGCCCTCATACCACCCTCATGGAGTCTGTTTATGACCGTTTGAGCAGACACATGCACATTTGTGGCCTGCTGGAGGTCATTTTGCAGGGCTCTGGCAGTGCACGTCCTTGCACAAAGGCGGAGGTAGCGGTCCTGCTGCTGAGTTGTTGCCCTCCTACGGCCTCCTCCACGTCTCCTGATGTACTGGCCTGTCTCCTGGTAGCGCCTCCATGCTCTGGACACTACGCTGACAGACACAGCAAACCTTTTTGCCACAGCTCGCATTGATGTGCCATCCTGGATGAACTGCACTACCTGAGCCACTTGTGTGGGTTGTAGACTCCGTCTCATGCTACCACTAGAGTGAGAGCACCGCCAGCATTCAAAAGTGACCAAAACATCAGCCAGGAAGCATAGGAACTGAGAAGTGGTCTGTGGTCACCACCTGCAGAATCACTCCTTTTTTGGGGGTGTCTTGGTAATTGCCTATAATTTCCACCTTTTGTCTATTCCATTTGCACAACAGCATGTGAAATTTATTGTCAATCAGTGTTGCTTCCTAAGTGGACAGTTTGATTTCACAGAAGTGTGATTGACTTGGAGTTACATTGTGTTGTTTAAGTGTTCCCTTTATTTTTTTGAGCAGTGTAGTTAGCTGACACAACACATGAGACGGTCTAACTTAACCATCTTTGACAACACTGCCATGCATGCAAAGCTAGCTAGCATTCTCTTTGATAACTGGTGAACCTTGCTAGCTAACTTAGCTTGCTCATCAAACAGTATTTTCGTTGCTATTTCTGCACGATGACACTTAGAGCCTTGAATCTCAGAGGGACTTCACTGTCACCACTGATCATCTAGCTAGTAACGTTAGCCAGCAGGTTTACATTAGTTTCCATTGGTCTAGAGCTTGCTAGGATAGCAAGCTAACTAATGCTTTCTGATTAGCGTCGCTAACATGCTACACAATAGTCATGGGTACACAAAATCAAGCAAATGGTACTGAACTCATGACAAAATCATGTTTTAACATTGTAGTGGCTATTGATGTTATGGTTGTTGTTCACTGCTTCGTAACATTGCGAATAATATATTTTTGGCATTTAACTATGTATCTAATCCAGTTTCAGCATGAGAAAATTACTGCAAGAAAAATTTAAAAGAACTAAAGGTCCGGTCCCAGATTAGGAGCCACTCCCAGTTAAATACTGTTAAATAAATTATTAAAACATCATGTCTGACATAGCCTTAATTTCACATTACATGTCTTGAAGACATACAGAAAATGTCTCAAGACATAGCACTATTTCACATTAGTGTCTTGAGACATGTCTTGAAGACACACAAAATGTCTCAAAACATGGCATCGAGTGTCTTGAGACACCGGCTGTGTCTCAAGACATGTTTTTAAAATGTGTCTTAAGATGTCTTGAGACATGTAAACTCAGCAAAAGAAGAAACATCCCTTTTTCAGGACACTGTCTTTCAAAGATAATTCGTAAAAATCCAAAAATAACTTCACAGATCTTCATTGTTAGGTTCCCCAGTTTCTGTGTTTTGGGTTTGTTTGTATGTGTATTTCAGGAAATGGCTTCCTGGATTCGAAGCAGCTGATTGGTCAGCCCCATCAATGATTGGAGGTCTGATCCCGCCCTCTCGTTGGGGGATACAGCTGTCGGCAATTACAAACTCCTTCTGCAGCTGGATATAAGCCAGTGTTCCTTTGTTAGGGGAGAGCGCTTCTGGGTATGTCCTGTATTGTTTGTTTATCAGCTAGAGCGTCTGGGTATGTCATGTGTTTTGTTGTTGGTCTGTATATTTTTGTAAAGTATTTTGTAGCTGGTCCTGCTGACGTTTGTGTATGCCATTGTTTTTGATTAGTGAAATTGTTCACTTTAAGTTTGTATTATTCTGTTTCATTTGTTCCCAGGGGGGAAGGGGCCTGCGGGCATACATATAGCCGTACTATGTCTATGCACACTAGGTAAGACCTGGGCGGACCATCCCCTGTATTTTGGTTAGTGTGCCAGTTGGTGCTAGTTAGGTAAGTTGTGGGTAGGAGAGGGGGCTCTAACTTTTACTTTCTTTTCTTTGGTTCTGTCCAGCCCATTTTCCCCAAATTACCATGTGAAGGAAATAAATTCCCTGTAAACGGTAATATATTCTGTCTCTGACATCCTTACCTGCACCTGCAGTCACATACCTCTTTCACTCCACGGGGAGTTGAGTGTAGCAGAGTGTTGCATTCCCTCCAAGAGGTGTGCATATCACACATTTTCCCATGCTTGTTCAATGAACCATAAACAATTAATTAACATGCACCTGTGGAACAGCTTACAGACGGTAGGCAATTAAGGTCACAGTTATGACAACTTAGAACACTAAAGAGGCCTTTCTACTGACAATGAAAAACACCAAAAGAAAGATGTCCAGGGTCCCTGCTCATCTGCGTGAACATGCCTTTGGCATGCTGCAAGGAGGCATGAGGACGGCAGATGTGGCCAGGGCAATAAATTGCAATGTCCATACTGTGAGATGCCTAAGACAGAGCTACAGGACGGACAGCTGATTGTCCTCGCAGTGGCAGACCACATGTAACAACACTGGCACAGGATCGGTACATCCGGACATCACACCTGCTGGACAGGTACAGAATGGCAACATCTGCCCGAGTTACACAAGGAATGCACAATTCCTCCGTCAGTGTTCAGACTGTACGCAATAAGCTGGACTGAGGGCTTGTAGGCCTGTAGTAAGGTAGGTCCTCACCAGACATCACCGGCAACAATGTCGCCTATGGGCACAAACCACCCGTCACTGGATCAGACAGGACTGGCAAAAAGTGTTCTTCTCTGACGAGTCACGGTTTTGTCTCACCAGGGGTGATGGTTGGATTCGCGTTGAAGGAATGAGCGTTACACTGAGGCCTGTACTCTGGAGCGGGATCGATTTGGAGGTGGAGGGTCCGTCATGGTCTGGGACGGTGTGTCACAGCATCATCGGACTAAGCTTGTTGTCATTACAGGGAAGACATCCTCCTCCCTCATGTGATACCCTTCCTGCAGGCTCATCCTGACATGATCCTCCAGCATGACAATGCCACCAACCATTCTGCTCGTTCTGTGCGTGATTTCCTGCAAGACAGGAATGTCAGTGTTCTGCCATGGCCAGCGAAGAGCCCGGATCTCAATCCCATTGAGCACGTCTGGGACCTGTTGGATCGGAGGGTGAGGGCTAAGGTCATTCCCCCCAGAAATGTCCGGGAACTTGCAGGTGCCTTGGTGGAAGAGTGGGGTAACATCTCACAGCAAGAACTGGCAAATCTGGTGCAGTCCATGAGGAGGAGATGCACTGCAGTACTTAATGCAGCTGGTGGCCACACCAGATACTGACTGTTACTTTTGATTTTAACCCCCCCTTTGTTCAGGGACACATTATTCCATTTGTTAGTCACATGTCTGTGGAACTTGTTCAGTTTGTCTCATTTGTTAAATCTTGTTATGTTCATACAAATATTTACACATGTTTAGTTTGCTGAAAATAAACGCAGTTGACAGTGAGAGGACGTTTCTTTTTTTGCTGATCAAATATATTATAAACCCATAAGCTCAAACATCACCATTGTTATTTAAAGTTTTCAAAAATAGAGCGCACTCAGTACAAAACAAAATGTGTGATAATGAGAAATTTCCTGTGCGACGCATTCTCATAATGTTATTATATGTTTTTCTAATGGATTTATTTTCTCATGCCCCAGAGTTCTCCAGTAAACATCCAATGATCCCTAAACTCTATGGAAGCAAGATATGAAGAACCAGAGACTCTCGCTAAAGCTGAGGGCATCATTTCTGAGGCCATCATTTCCTCTCCATAATAAAAAACAACAACATTGTTATTTATTGAAATTCCTTACATTGTGAAAGGTAAGAAGTCAAATGTGTTACAATTTGTAAAATTCTATATTTTTTGTAACCTAAAATATTATATTAAAATACATGTGAAAAACTTAGTATCAGTAGACTTCCTGACGTTATTCTCACAGAGCATATAATTAAGTGTTGCAAAGTCATTATTTAACTCTACCTTTAAAAATATTGAGTAGGATGTATTTTTCCTTAAACATATTTTTTATGGATATGTGCGTAGCAGACAGGAGCATAAGGTATACAGTTTCCTCTGGGGAATATGGAAGTTATTCTATATATTGTTTATCCCTCCCTGGGCAGAATGAGGCACTGGCTGAGGTTCCTCATGGGCCACAGGAGGAAAGCCTGTGTTTCGAGGGCTGTGTGTATCTGTGTCATGGCCAGGACAGAGGTGGGGTATTAGAGCACTCTGCATTCAGTGCAACACAGACAGGCCTCGAGGCTCACAACGCCTCTCACTTTTCCAGGTACAACAGTTCAGTGGTCACAGCTCGCCAACTGTACCAGCCTCCCTAAGAGAATAGGGGAACATTTGGAATGGAGTCAGCTATTCCCTCAATAAATATGTAAGGAAATGTCATTCCCCAATGTTCTTTTCTTTAAACAGCTTGAAATAGTTGACTCTTATGTAATGAGCTCTTTGTGGTTGCAGAATTGAATATGTGTCTAAAAGTAATTATACAGATCCTTATCGTGAATATCATAAGGTGAATGCACCAATTTGTAAGTCGCTCTGGATAAGAGCGTCTGCTAAATGACTTAAATGTAAATGTAAATACCAACCCTTATAAGAGTATCCTGTCAGACTGCTTGGGTTCCTTCAGTCTTGTCCATGTTCGTCCATTAGGTGGCAGTAAGCAACCACTTTGTTGGTCATAGTAGGAGGCGATGTACATCTATTGTCACCACTTAACCAACCATGCAGTCCTGCAAAGCAGTCCTTCTCACCTCAAAATCATGTATTATGAGTTTCAGGACTACAGACAGCAACCTAAATTGTCATGATGATACTTCTGGGGTCGCTTCCACTTGGACAAAGCATTTCTACACTTCTGACCATGATTGAAATTGTCTGAGCTGCCACATTGTTCACTCAGAGGGTTGGACATGGTGGTATCTAGTATAGACAAATACTGGTACTGTGCCGTTGTGGACTCGATGGACAGACACACTTGCTAAGAGGCATCACTTTTCACTGAATTTTTTTCTTCTAAATTGATGTATGATGCTAAGGGATATAATGTCCAGAGTTCAGCTTCAGAAACAGAAAATCTATTTTAGTAAGTAAAAGTAAATTGAGGACAACTCAAAGCTATTCTTACAAGCAATTGATTGAAACATTATAATCCTGAAATGTTAAAGTATTGAAACATTAATACAATTCTTAAATGGACACTGCCCTCTGTTTGTTTCAGAAACATGATGGCGGTTTTTCAATCAATTTACCTGCAATGATCGACTTGCATTGTTATTACAGTATTATTAGCCTACACAGTCATCTTCCCCCTTACCTTATTTTTCAGTTGGCTAAATAAAAATAGAGTCCTTACTTTTGTTTTATAGAATCATTGTATGGAGAGCTTTTCTATTCACAATCATCAAGTACCAGACAGTGAAAGACTGTTGTTGTTCACTATGCTAATATGGTTGCAGTACTGACAACATTGTGTTCCATTGACTGGGTCTGAATATGAATGCATGAGTATTTGAGAGTGTGGGGCTTGTAAGATACCTTTGTTTTTATTGAGTATATCTCATAATTATTGAACGGAGGTCATGAACTATAAACCTTTTTATTTAACTCAATAATTCTACATAAATAAATACTATGTATATCTGTCTACACTGTAAAACGTAATTAGTTCTGCTAACTAAAAATGTTTGTGGAAAGCGATTGCCTAGAACCATTCGAGCAACCCAACTCAAAATATTCCTTATGGTTATCTTTTTAAGTTGTAAGTTGTAACTTTTTTTGTTTTATTAACTTTTGTACACTAATTTGCATTATGTATTCTGAATTATAACGATTGAAGTTACTTGAACATTAATATTTGTTGTCTAAAACATACACATTTAGGGTCCCTTCTACTTAAATTATTAACCTTCATTACTAATTTTCTTCAAGTATTGTACATTTGTGAAGAAGTCAAGTAAGCATTTGTGATTAGTATTTTTCAGTGGCCGTGTCTTAATGTTTAACATTGTTTTATGTATTTGACGATTTGTAATTTGAACTCACCTTGCAGGCATTGTTGAGCACAGTGCTCACTCCTCAAGCAGTAATTGGAGGTAGAGCTGTAAGCATTGTAGGATCCTGCAATATCCTCTGTCATTAAAAGTGGTGCACATCCTTGTTGATAGTGGCTTGTCTGTCTCATTATTGAACGTCAACTTTCCCAACGGTTTTGATATCCGTTCATCATGATCCATTACACCTCATAGCGCAACAAACTGTTTAATACTATTTTAGAAATATAGTTATCTTTCTTCAAACATGCATACAACATTGAGTAAAAGTATCATAAAGTCAAAAAAATGTATTTACCCACAGTCCTCTATTAAAACGAGGGAAGTTGTTGCAAGAACATAACATTATTAAGTATTCATAATTTGCGTATCAGCACAACAAAATTAAATCAAGTGTGTTTTACTCAAATATTAATGTGTCTAACTAATACTTTACTTATAATGATGAAGACGTAAAACAATAGAATTAAGTAAGAACAACTTTTTGAATAAATGTTAAATTGACTTTAAACTATTAAATAATCCTAACTTGCAAAAATGTTATAACTTTAGATTAGCAGAACAAAGATAAATAAAGTTATAGTTATATTTATTAACATTCCTCACAAAAAATTAAGTGCTAACATTTTTTATTGACATCTGAGTGAGTACCACTTATATGATTTGATTTCTACAGACAGTTGGAGATGTTTGAGTAGCCACGACTCAATTTATTTCATGAGTTAGGGAGTTATAGTAAGGTTTACAATGTAGCACTTGTTTTTTATTGAAATCAATAGTTAAATAGTTGCCTGACTTTAGAGTTCTGTGAATGAACAACTATACAGGACAATAAAATATTAATTTCACTTACATTCAAAGCTAATAATCTTAGTGGGGTGTCTGCGGTTGAAAAGCGCACACGAAAAGCGCATGGACAAATTTGCCTGTTTGCTCCCTGACGCTGCCCTGCGACCTCTAGACCTTGTGTTGGCGAGTGACGTACTCAGAGTTGCTAATTTCTCAGAACATTCGACCCACACTCAAGGCATCACTGTTGGGGTCCAGAACAGGAGAGCGTGGATTGGGTAGATAGATGCACACGGCGCAGCTTGAGTACTGATGCATACGTTGCTGAAGGAAGGAATTTAAATGGTCCTATTTAAAACAATTTTCTGCAATACATCTGATTATACAGATTATACTACTCAGTGGACATGTCATCACCTTCAGGTCAGAAACCAGCTCTCAAGACAGCGGGTTCAGGGCAAAGCAGGTTTCAGGTGACAGAGGTAACGGAGTTAGGACCCGTCACATCTGGAGAGCGCACGTCAGGAGGGACTGATGGAACTACGGGTATGGCTGGTAGTAAGGGGTCGGCAGGTGGAGAGGAGGCCAAAGGGAGATTTAGCGTAGTCAAGTTTCTTGATTCAGGTGGAATAGGGACGGACGCATCTGATGTGGCTCAGAATGGCGACACTGTCAGGAGCACGGGCAGCCATCGTTCGTCCGCAAGCGGTCATACTAACATTTCAGATACCCACTCAAATACGTATTATATGCGAACATTTGGCCATAACACAATTGATGCTGTCCCAAACATCGATTTCTACCGACAAACAGAAGCGCCTCTTGGAGATAAGTTGATACGGCCAACTCTTTCGGAGCTACACGATGAGCTTGACAAGGTATGTAACCTGCTACCACCTTCTGTTTTGACGCGCCACTACATCGCTATTTACCAGACAGGTGGGGATTGATAGCACACGCCTCGAGATAGCCTATATTGGTGCCAAGTGTATAAAAAAGTCTAAAAACACGGGGGTATATTGTGTAGATGGGTGAGAAAAATGATGAGTTCAGGGTGTAACACAACAAAATATGGAATAGGTCAAGGGGTATGAATACTTTCTGAAAGCACTGTATGTAAATCTATAGTTCATCCTTACATTCAGCCTTAGTGACACTGTACCACAGGAACAGACTGGGACCTAAAATCAACCTGTGCATTTATAACACACTGGTCCATTTTTTTCCTAGAGGCCCCCACCCGGCCCATTGTTTTCCATGAGGCCCCTCGTTATTACCCAAATAATAGTCATTCTGCACCAAAAAAATCTACATTTAGACAGACACACAAAAAAATTGCCAGAACGCCCTATGGCCAGTCCATCGATGCTGTATCACAACTGCCAGTGTAATGTGTCTATGCTAAGCTGAAGTGACCTCGTCTGTCACAATCACAGCATTCCCTTCCACAGGGACATTTCTTCTCCTTTGCAGTCCTTTGAATGGACAGCGTGACATCAGGGGCATGACCCACACATTTTGCTCAGACAATGCTCTCTCTGACCATGCCCAAACCCTGATCACCGGCTACTCTTGGCAACTGACAGCCTTTGCAGCCACCAACAAACAATGCTGCCGTGGTTCTCTCTCCCTTCCCTGTACTCAATGGTCCAGTGTCCCAGTCTCTGGTCTCTAACACTTTATAGCCACGCTATCCTGTTGGATCACTCACATGCCTCTCATGGGGGCAGGTCACTAGTAATGGAGGACAGAGTAGATACATCAGTCCAGCCCACAGGCCGAAATATTGTAACATCTATTCAAACCACAGGTTCTAGGCCTTCTATATCTAATATTCTAGATATTACACAATGTTTATGTATACAGTAGAAGTCGGAAGTTTACATACACTTAGGTTGGAGTCATTAAAACACGTTTTTCAACCACTCCTCAAATGTCTTGTTAACAAACTGTAGTTTTGGCAAGTCGGTTAGGACATCTACTTTGTGAATGACACAAGTAATTTTTCCAACAATGTTTTTTTCAAGGCCTACCTTCAAACCCAGTGCCTCTTTGCTTGACATCATGGGAAAATCAAAAGAAATCAGCCAAGACCTCAGAAAACATTTTTTAGACCTCCACAAGTCTGGTTCATCCTTGGGAGCAATTTCCAAACATCTGAAGGTACCACGTTCATCTGTACAAACTATAGTGCGCAAGCATAAACACCAAGGGACCACGCAGCCGTCATACCACTCAGGAAGGAGACGCGTTCTGTCTCCTAGAGATGAACGTACTTGGGTGCGAAAAGTGCAAATCAATCTCAGAACAACAGCAAAGGACCTTGTGAAGATGCTGGAGAAAACAGGTACAAAAGTATCTATATCCACAGTAAAACGAGACCTATATCGACATAACCTGAAAGGCCGCTCAGCAAGGAAGAAGACACTGCTCCAAAACCGCCATAAAAAAAGACAGACTACGGTTTGCAACTGCACATGGGGACAAAGATTGTACTTTTTGGAGAAATGTCCTCTGGTCTGATGAAACAAAAATAGAATTGTTTGGCCATAATGACCATCGTTATGTTTGGAGGAAAAAGGGAGGGGGCTTGCAAGCCGAAGAACACCATCCCAACCGTGAAGCACGGGGGTGGCAGCATCATGTTGTGGGGGTGCTTTGCTGCAGGAGGGACTGGTGCACTTCACGAAATAGATGGCATCATGAGGCAGGAGATTTATGTGGATATATTGAAGCAACATCTCATTACATCAGTCAGGAAGTTAAAGCTTACACCACCTCTGTCAGGAGGAATGGGCCAAAATTCACCCAACTTATTGTGGGAAGCTTGTGGAAGGCTACCCAAAATATTTGACCCAAGTTAAACAATTTAAAGGCAATGCTACCAAACACTAATTGAGTGTATGTAAACTTCTGACCCACTGGGAATGTGATGAAAGAAGTAAAAGCTGAAATAAATCATTCTCTCTGCTATTATTCTGACATTTCACAATCTTAAAATAAAGTGGTGATCCTAACTGACCTAAAACAAGGAATTTTTACATGGATTAAATGTCAGGAATTGTGAAAAACTGAGTTTAAATGTATTTCGCTAAGGTCTATGTAAACTTCCGACTTCAACTGTACATGCATACCTGCATGTCAAAGGTTCCATTTCCATTTGCAGAGGAAACAAAAACTTCCCAAGCGTGATATGGAGTGATATTAGTGCCAACGGAAGTTGAATTTGAATATTGCATTGTATTGCACAAATGGAACTGAATTGTACTTTAAAGGGGCAAACTATAATTGCTATACCCATTTTTAGACTCTTAAATTAAGGTTGAGGCTAGGAGACCAGATAAACCGCCCCAATCCACCCTCCGTTCCCTGCGACGATTTGAACAAGCATTCCAAAAACATACAGTATATACACTACCGTTCAAAAGTTTGGGGTCACTTAGAAATGTCCTTGTTCTTGAAAGAAAAGCAAATTTTTTGTACATTAAAATAACATCAAATTGATCAGAAATGCAGTGTAGACATTGTTAATGTTGTATTGTAAATTACTATTGTAGCAGGAAATGGCTGATTTTTAATGGAATATCTACATAGGTGTACAGAGGCCCATTATTATCAACCATCACTCCTGTGTTCCAATGGCACGTTGTGTTAGCTAATCCAAGTTTATCATTTTAAAAGGCTAATTGAACATTAGAAAACCCTTTTGTAATTATAGAAAGGGGAGTGGGAGGCCCCGGTGGAGTGGGAGTGGGAGGCCCCACCTTAATCTTTTATTTTTATTGTCCAGTCTGAGATATGGCTTTTTCTTTGCATCTCTGCCTAGAAGGCCAGCATCCCGGAGTCGCCTCTTCACTGTTGACGTCGAGACTGGTGTTTTGCGGGTACTATTTAATGAAGCTGCCAGTTGAGGACTTGTGAGGCGTCTGTTTCTCAAACTAGACACTCTAATGTACTTGTCCTCTTGCTCAGTTGTGCACCGGGGCCTCCCACTCCTCTTTCTATTCTGGTTAGAGACAGTTTGCGCTGTTATTTGAAGGGAGTAGCATACAGAGTTGTATGAGATCTTCAGTTTCTTGGCAATTTCTCGCATGGAATAGCCTTCATTTCTCAGAACAAGAATAAACTGACAAGTTTCATAAGAAAGTTATTTGTTTCTGGCAATTTTGAGCCTGTAATCTAACCCACAAATGCTGATGCTCCAGATACTCAACCAGTCTAAAGAAGGCCAGTTTTATTGTTTCTTTAATCAGAAGAACAGTTTTCAGCTGTGCTAACATAATTGCAAAAAGGTTTTCTCATGATCAATTAGCCTTTTAAAATGATAAACTTGGATTAGCTAACACAATGTGCCATTGGAACACAGGAATGATGGTTGCTGATAATGGACCTCTGTACGTATATGTAGATATTCCATAAAGAATCTGCAGTTTCCAGCTACAATGGTCATTTACAACATTAACAACGTCTACACTGTATTTCTGATAAATGTTATGTTTATTTTAATGAACAAAAAAATTGTTTTTTTCTCAAAAACAAGGACATTTCTAAGTGACCCCTAATTTGAAACGTGTAATATCTGAAAATGTAGCTAGTTAACGCTAAACTATCTTACGTGTATACATCATCATGCATGATGGACGCATCTCCCTGTCAAGAATGCCATACCACGGTTGCCGTTAGTTTGAAGATGTAATCTGGAGACAAGTGTGTTCTCCATCTATTTAACTATCATACTCTAATTCCATTGATTTCAAAACTTGATCCTCCAGAAAGTGGAGAGCAACACTTATGCAGGTCCACTACACAATAAAAAAAAATTAAAAGCCGCGTTCGACAGGATTACCAACACAGACTGATGAGCTCAAAATAATAGACAGAAGCCTTCTATGGCAGATCAATTTGAACTTGTTTCTCGGCATGTCCAGGCCACTCAATATCGTAGCCAATCATGGCTAGTGGGAAGGTTGCAAACTCTTTCTGTGGCTTAACCAACAAGGCTCGTAATTTAACAATTGTGTTCGTATTTACAGATGGCATACAAGTTTGTTATGAAGGCACATGAAAGTTCACAAGGCATTTCTGCAAAAAAACACATTTTGATAAAAAAAATATTTTAGACCATCAAACGGCTCTAGTTTCATGAATCTGGTCACATATGCAGCGAACGCAGACTCGGAAACGTTGCCTTTAAGATGATCATAGGCGATCGGATTGAATCTAGCCCTTAATGTTTGTCAGCATTTGTTATGTGTGGGATTTTTCAGGAGCCATTGGATGAGGATGGCTTTCCTATTGGGGAGGAGTCTACTCTTGCTGAGGAGGCTGCAGCCAAAGAAGGAACAAAGGAACAAGCAAAGGGAGGAACGATCAAGTTTGGCTGGGTCAAAGGTGTCCTGGTTAGTGTGACCAGAACTGGGTCTGGGATCTAAACATTTTGTTGTCTCTGGCTTAAACATCACGTTTTTTTATTTTAGAACTATTCAAACTCTACCATGTTCTCCTTATTGCTCTGTGATGAATCATTGAATTGCACATCAATGTAAATCCATCAAAGACATCCAACACAAATCTTAAAACAAGCTTTCAAATTAATGGTTTCCCCCCACTATAGAAGTATGTGTCGGTAACATGAATGTTGTCACCTGTGTGTCTGTGTTTTCAGATACGTTGCATGTTGAACATCTGGGGTGTGATGCTCTTTATTCGCATGTCGTGGATCGTGGGACAGGCAGGCATTGGTACGTAGGTGATGACTCATGTTCAATCAAGACCAAAATATTTAAGGTTTCAAACGTCATAGTATTGCTTGAGCATTGGGCGTGTTAGTTTTGCATCACCAAAACCCCTTTCGGGGTTTGTTCATTTTAGACCATTCCATTGGTCTTAAAGTGAAATCTCCACCCACCTGGGGCACCAGGTGACACAAAATAAACGCACCCCTTGTTGTAAAGTTTGTTATCATAAAATTATATACTTGAAGGTATATTATTATTATGCTTTTTGACCAAGTGGGCCAAGTAACATGGTCTATAACTAGCTAACTTTTCCAGGTCAGGTAAAACAAATTCCTACAGGCCTTTGTCACAATCGATTTTACCTGTAAGCATGATGAGAAAGTTATCTACTAAAAAATAATTTGCTCATCTTTTTTAACAGGTCTGACATGTGTTATTATTCTGATGGCAACAGTTGTAACCACCATCACTGGACTCTCCACCTCAGCCATAGCAACCAATGGGTTTGTGCGAGGAGGTAAGGGAAAGCTTTATTCCTGATGAAATGCTAATATATTAACAATGCATTAGGATCCCGTAGCAGAATTATATAAATTAGGTATTAGAAAAGATTTTAAGGAGTATTAATTTGGTAAAGTCATTGGGATCCTTCATGATGCCGGGATTAAATCCGTAGAGCACTGTCGACAGAAGTGTCATGCCCGTGCAGAAGGGCATGTGCCCCCTCAGATTTGTCGTGTTAAATTTATTTTTATTTTTTTCTGTAATACTACCAGCCTCCTATCAATTTTATAAAGTTGGCTTTAGCTAACCCAGATAGGTTCCCAATCTCCCAACCTCATAACTAGTTACCAAAAGCATTTCAGCCTATCGATCAAGTTAAAGTAGCGGGCAAGGTTGGTAGACTTTCTTTTTCTAGAAAAGCAAGCAATTAAACATACTGAAAAAGACTCACATTCCTTTCAATCTTTTACCCGGATTTCCTCAGAGATGTGAGAAGCAGAGAAGCATATTTAGTACATTTTTGCAAAGAATTACTGTCAGGAGGATACAAACAGCTCAAGAGGTATGCTTAGATATGCAGAAAAATATAAATATTTTTTTATATAGAACTAATCATAATGATTATGGCTCTAGATTGCAGGAAAAAGCTGTTTCAGACCACCCCCCAGCCATCCTTACGTATTTGTGCCCTCTCAGATTTTTGTGGTGGCAGACGCCCCTGGCTGTTGACACTGTGGATTTTAAAGGCAATGTTCCTGCATTTGCGGAGATCACACTCACAATAAACGCAGAAAATGTCAGCTCAATCGGAAATTACCTTTAAAGTCAGTTATAGTGTGCTGAGCATTAACACGCTTGAATTGTGATTCTGGTCTAACCCTAGTGTGTTTCTGGTCTAACCCGTCTGTAATTCTTCATCTTATCTTAGGTGGAGCATATTACCTCATATCAAGGAGTTTGGGCCCTGAATTTGGCGGCTCCATTGGTCTCATCTTCGCCTTTGCTAATGCTGTGGCTGTGGCCATGTATGTTGTGGGCTTTGCTGAAACTGTCGTTGAGATGCTTAATGTAAGGAACATTTGATATGCCTGTATAGTGAACGTTGATTGGATCGCTGTGTGCCATGTTGACATTTTACATAGCAACAACAGTAACAGCCCTGGGTGATTGTTTCCTGATTGACAGGATGTAGATGCCCTGATGACAGATGAACTCAATGACGTCCGTATAGTGGGCACCCTCACTGTCATCCTGCTTCTGGGCATCTCAGTGGCAGGGATGGAGTGGGAGGCGAAGGTAAGACCCACAGAGCAATGCACTGTCACACATAGTTACACAAGGAAACCTTGCTTTACTTTAGACTCTTGTCGTAGTGACTTTATGGAACTTCTGGCAGATAAACGTGTTGAAACTCTGTACCACTCATGACCCAACTTTCCCTTCCAGGCCCAGATTGTGTTATTGATCATTCTTTTGGCCGCCATCTTCAACTATTTCATCGGAACCGTCATCACCATGGAGTCAAAAGAGCCCAAAGGCTTCTTTGGCTACAAAGGTTTGTCTGATAGTTCAACTATGCACTCATTTCCATATCCCAAATTGTAATTCTCCTTCTGTTGAACATGCATTACATTAATCTAATCTCAGATCTGTTTGTGCTTTTGCCTACCTAATTGTAATTTTCAAGGAAAACATCTTTGGCAGGACAATTCCATAAGGAGTTGGCAAGAGTGCGGAAACAGACTGGCACACAGGCTAGCATTATATTTAATGGCTTACGACTGCCCCCATTGAATCAAGATGAAATTCTCACGTTGTGTTCTTTTTCATCCGAAGCGGCTATCATGATGGAGAACATGGGACCGGATTTCCGAGACGGCGAGACGTTCTTTTCCATGTTTGCCATTTTCTTTCCGGCTGCAACAGGCATCCTGGCAGGTGCCAACATCTCAGGAGACCTTACAGTAAGACATTGGCTTCTCTCAAAGGTCCAATGCAGTGATTGTGATTGTGTTCAATTAAAACGGTCAAAAAGAAACAAAAATAGCTTCTTAGCAGATAGCAATTTCTCAACCAAGAATTTTGCAAAGACTGTCTGTGAGTGGTCTGAGTAGGGTTGCAAAGGGGGGGTATTTTACTGGAAACTTTACCAGTAAGCTCCCGGAATTTTAGTATATTTCAAGGATTTTATCTATCAAAATACTGCTAGTGGCCCTTTTTAGGTAGATTATTTTTTATTTTTTGAAATTGAACCTTGATTAAACTTATCACGTGTCTGCAATTATCTCTGGCCCTCTCTCTGGACTTATCACATGTAAAATATATGAAATAATTAAATAAGATGATTTGAATATAAAAAATAGAATGGCAAAGCTGTAAAACATTATCCTAAATATAAACCATCAACTTAGTGAATACTATTGGTGTTTGATATGAGGGTTTCAGCATTTAATATCCTTTATATTTATTTTACTATGCCAATGTTTTTCTTGTACATTTTTTGGCGTCAAACTGGTGGCAGTTGTGGGGAAAGTAAATAGTTGGATGAGTTGCGGAGGTACAGTAATTGAAAATTGTTGTTTAGATGTTTTTTTATTAATTAGGCTATTTTCTCTTGGACCAAATGGTCTGTCTACTAGAAACTCATGGACAATATGGACACAGATATATAAAAAAAGAATACTATATATGAATACATTTGTTTTAAGTTATTCCAGTATAAATTACCAAAGTTACAATAGATTGCCATATATTTTCCCTTAATTACTGAAGATTCTGGTAACATTGATAAATTACCGGTAGCTTTGCAACTCAGTGGTGGAAAAAGTACCCAATTGTCATACTTGAGTAAATGTAAAATACTTTAAAAGAAAATGACTAAAGTAAAAGTGAAAGTCACCCAGTAAAATACTACTTGAGTAAAAGTCTAAAAGTATTTGGTTTTAAATATGGTAAAATGTTGGTAAATTGGTAAAATGTACCTAAGTATCAAAAGTAAAAGTATAAATCATTTCAAAATCCTTATATTAAGCAAACCAGACTGCACCTTTTTCTTGTTAATAATTAATTTACAAATGAAGCATTTGTGTTTAGTGAGTCCGCCAGATCAGAGGCAGTAGAGATGTCCATGTGTTCTCTTGATAAGTGTATGAATTGAAAAAATGTCCTGTCCTGCTAAGAATTCAAAATGTAACAAGTACTTTTGGGTGTCAGAGAAAATGTATGGAGTAAAAAGTACATGATTTTCTTTAGGAATGTAGTGAAGTAAAAGTACAGCTACCCCAAAATACTACTTAAGTAGTACTTTAAAGTACACTCAACCCTAGGTCTGAGTGGGGAGGAGGAAACTGAAAACTCACTGTTATTGGCAGAGGTTGGTAACTCTTTTTCTTATTGGTCAAATAACTAATTTACCGCCTGGTGATGTCACCAGGCAGGCCAAAACTCCATCACACCAAAACAGGCAAAAATTTCAGGCGGTCTTTTCAAACAGCTCTTACACTAAAAGGGCATTATCATTATTTTCACAATTTCACAGTATTATTTCAACCTCCATAGTGTGGTAATATATATGAAACACAGGAAAATCACATTTTTGACTTTACTGGGCCTTTAAAGGAATACTATTGTACACTTGAAAACTACATTTTTGCATTTTGTTCATTAGTCCACTGTTAATATAATCCCTAGAAAGGGTGCATGTCAGTAGTGAAGTTTTTATGATGGAGCACTTTCAATATAGAGCAAAAACTGTCATGCGTTTTTAATGTATTCACAACAAAACATTGAGAAATATGTTGTTCTGTCCCCCTAGGATCCTCAGTCAGCCATTCCAAAGGGCACTCTTTTGGCCATCCTTATAACTGGAATTACTTATGTGGCAGTGACTGTTTCTACTGGTAATCTTTCTCTTTATAAAATTAACATGAAGTTACAGTAGCAAGACGAGTACACTGTTTAAAATTAATAAAAAATTCCACAATTAGTTAATTGAAGATTCAAGTTAATATTCTTATCCTTTCTTACAGGATCTTGTATCCTTAGAGACGCCACTGGCGATCACAATGATACCTCCAGTGTCAGTGACTTGAACTGCACGGATGCTGCCTGCACACTTGGTTATGACTTCTCGATTTGTAAGGAAGGAGGCTGCAAGTTTGGGCTTATGAACGATTTCCAAGTATGTCTGGGCCTGGGGTAATGTGTAGGATTATCTTAACATTGACATTAACATACACCTCCAATAATGGCTAACCTCACATGATGTAACAAAGTTTAGCCAGAGAGCCTACAACTTAAAGGGATAGTTCACCCAAACTACAACACTGCATATTGTTTTCCTTACCCTGTAAGCAGTTTATGGACAAGGTAAGACACTTGGTTTTGTTTACCTGGTCGCTGTCAGGAAGAAAACCAATAGGTAATTTTGTCATTTAGGTGAACCATCCCCTTTAAAATAGTCTCACGCATTATAACCCCCACCCCAATTCTGATTGTCATTCGAACTACTGGTAGAAGCAGGTCTCCTACCTCTGCTGAAAGTTGACCTCTAATCTAGCACAATGCTCTGCTTTGATGTTTTCAGATATGCTTTTTTCCAAAAGGAATTATTCTTTAAAATAGTCACCTGACATAGAGCCTTATAAAAGAGAGGGTAACCTTACATGATCCTTTAACACCATGGTAGTTGTTTGATGTGGAGCGCTGAGAATTTGATTTGGGTTAGTGTTGGGCAATTTAGTGATAAAATGGGGCTGCAAATAATTATTCTGTCTCTCATGGCAGTTCAGAAGCTGCATTTCCCTCACTACGCTATTCTCCTTTCTGCTTTAATTTTTGACAATAGATGTAGGGGCTTGCAGTGTTAGTTAGTGGTAAACAATGGGAGCTGGGATAATAGTGCTTGTGTTGTGAGTCACAAGGCATTCTCTAGGTCTTGAATGAGACCATTGACAGCAACCACTGTGCGTAGGCACCCACCCTCTTTGTGACACTGATATCATAGGCAAGTGGTACAGGGTTACCCAGTACCAAAGCCAAGTGCACTTACATGGCATTACTGACAAAGGCACTTGTCGATTGGTTTGCACAGCAGACATAGAGTTGAACAATACACCTTGCTGTTGTTTTTTTTATTTTTATGAATACACACTGCAAGCCTTTTACAAATTGGTCATGGTTAGTACTAATCTTTTTGTATTTTCTGACATGCTCTGACATGCTCTTATACCTTGAGGTGTACCTTGACCTTGAGGTCTCCCCACTACCACTAATGGCTTAGCACCCCTATGGTACCCTCTATAACATGACCTTTGTTTTTGCATTTCAATCTTTTCAATAACTGTAGTTTAATCTCAGTTCGTGAGAGAATGTGTGTGTTGCCTGATATCATTGAAGGTGCCAACTAGTGAAGTAACGTCTAGGCTTGTTGTTGGCTAGGTCATGAGTTTGGTGTCTGGGTTTGGACCTCTGATCACTGCTGGTATTTTCTCGGCCACGCTGTCATCAGCCCTGGCCTCTCTCGTCAGTGCCCCAAAAGTATTCCAGGTGAGAACCCTCCTTCAGTATTTGTTATGTTTCGAGTATTTTCGAGGAGTACATTTTTAGGGACGGTTTCCCAGACACAGATTGGGCCTGGACCTAAAAGCATGCCAATGGAGAATATACTGTATATACATTTGTTCATACGGGCAGAATATTGTATCAAATAAATAAATAAAAATGTGACAGCTGGCTGGTCGCTCTGTGATCAATAAGCTACCATTTTTTCGATATGAAAAGGAGACAAAAATATAACTGACCTGCACTGCACATATGAAAGTGTCCAGATGACTGTGAGATGATTGACCAGTAAGCAAAGTGTGAATGTTCTAAAAGCTTCATTCGAATCAATCATGAATACAATAAGAAACCCATTGACCCCTTATGGAGCATCAGTTGGACAAAAGTCTTGCTGAGTCTATGAGATGGTGCGCTATTAATGGCAGCACCGCTTTATCAAATGTTCATAATGATAATTTGAGCCATGCCGTGAAAACAGTTTATATGGGCACACAAATCCAAAATGATGTATGCAATTGCAAAATCGAATGCTTTTACCGAAAGTCACCACACTTGCGTGGTTCTTCAATAGGCTATGGGTAGGCTAATTCACCTGCTTGTTAGATGTGGTATCCAGCTGTTTAGTTAGGACCTAGTGTTATTGTCAACCATCATCAGCTGATCCAGGAAATATTTTTCTGAATGACAGTCAAGTGACAAACAGCTGTTGTGAGATAGCATGCGATGCAAAAACAGTTACGTTGATTATCTGCTTGATTTGCTGCAGGGTCTACAATATGTAACAAAGAAAGCATCAAGGTAATGAGTTAATGTTTTCATATGTTTCTGTGCGTCGGATTGGACACTGAAGGCTATTGTGTGCAATTGTGTAAGATAGCCTAGGCAAACACCCAACGGTATTTTCCTATCTATCATTCAGGACTTTTAATGAAAACAAATGAGTAGCCTAGTGGGCTTGTAAACAAACTGATTTGGTGAATTTGAATGATGTAAATAATGATGATGATGGTGAGAGCCCAATAGTAGATGGACTCCGATCCCTTTAATCACAGAGGCTATTGTTACTTTGTGTCTCTAAAATCATAATGTTGCTATTGCTATTGTCATGTGACAAAGAGTATTTTTTCAACTGAAACAACCAAATATCTGCCTTTTTCACATGAACTGTTTATTGTCATAAATTCGGTAGCCTATGCTACAAAATATTATATTCTGCCCATAGCCTAAAGAACAGCTACATGATTTAATGAAAAGCAGCAAATAAACACAACATTGTTTCACATTCTTTAATAAAAGACTCAGAAACAGGCAATAGGCTACAGCTCGCTTCACAGTTTACCGTCAAATAGGCCTACAAGGAAACTCTATATATCTCGACGACCTTGAGTGTGCGGGGGTCTGTACGCAGCGTAGTACATTCCACAAAAAGTTTTGCTCAACAAAAAGACACGTAAACGGCTTAATCTGTGTCCGGGAAACCGCCCCTTAGACATTATTTTAGATATCCAATATTATGTCAAAAACGAGTATACAGTATGTCCTGTCAATTGAATTGGATGTTAGACCTTTCCTTTCTTTATATGCTTGGATTTGGTATCTCAATGTGTATGTGTGGCTGTTTAGGCTTTGTGCAAGGACAACATCTACCCAGGCCTCCATGTCTTTGCTAAGGGATATGGAAAGAACAATGAACCTTTACGGGGCTATGTCCTCACCTTCTGTATTGGTCTGGCCTTCATTCTTATTGGTAGGTTTTTTGTACATTATTGAGCATTATGGATAATGAAGTCATTATAGTTTCCAAACTGGCCAACAAACAGAATACTACAGTGTACAAAATGCTTGAAAAGATCCACTTCATTCTTTCCCTGTCACTCATGTATCAGTCTATTTATAGTTTTATTTGTGATTTCTCCCCTTAGCTGAGCTGAATGTCATTGCTCCCATCATTTCAAACTTCTTTCTGGCCTCGTATGCCTTGATAAATTTTTCTGTGTTCCATGCATCTCTGGCCAACTCTCCAGGTAAGGATTAGTTTTGATATATGTACTCTCCGATATACTCACTGTCTTTTCATTCAAATTAATCATAGCCCTTTACACTCGTAGCCATATACGGGTTGAAAATGGCAGATTTGACTGATAAAGCCTAAATTGGAATGCAGCGGCTGTACAGTAACATGCTATACATCATCACGGTAACCCAATTTCAACATAGACAAACCTTGTGTAAAATATGTTGAATTTGTACCTTTAAAACAATGTCAGATCTTCAACATATCCACTATTATATCCACTATCAGAAAAAAACAATACACTGGGCAGCACCTCCTACTGGATCATTTATCTATAGTTACCCTATGGTTTCCCATTCTGGGTTTTAATCAAGCCCTGCTATGATATTTGTCACTGATTATTACCAATATACTATCATGAGAATAATTGTTTAGAGATCTCCACTTCCAAACAAATAGATTCACTGTTGCTATCGAAGTCATTCCAAAGGGTAGGTTTAACAAAGCAAATTAACCAATGTGTTTCAAGCTCTGGTTTATTTAACATGTGATGATATTTAGTGATATTGAATTGTGGTTGGTTGTCAACTATATTTTTATTTTTTACATTGTTTGCTAAACTGATATCAGACACAAATTAATGCCAGAATTACATGAAAAACATTTAAACTGGTGGATGTCCAAACAGTTGGTGCTCTACCCTGAATGACTGTTCGCCACTGAGTCACTGGCTCAGATGCAACTATCCAAGCAGAAGAAACAGCTCTTTTAAAAATTGATACTTGGTTGTGTTGTCAAACAAACACAATTCAATATTTTTTTTGTAATACAGTAAATAAATTGCCTAAAGTCAAAGCTATCTTACAAACTAATGTAACATTCAATCTTAAAATGAGTAAGACATTCATGGCCATATTTTCAAATCAAATCAAATTGTATTGGTCACATACACATATTTAGCAGATGTTACTGTGGATGTAGCAAAATGCTTGTGTTCCTAGCTCCAACAGTGCAGTAATATCTAACAATTCACAACAATACACACAAATCTAAAAGTAAAATAATGAATTTAAGAAATATATAAATATTAGGACGAGCAATGTCGGATTCACTAAAATGCAATGTCGGATTGACTAAAATACAGTAGAATAGAAACAGTAAATACATATGAAATGAGTAAAGCAGTATGTAAACATTATTAGTGACTAGTGTTCCATTATTAAAGTGATCAGTGATTCCATGTCTATGTATATAGGGCAGCAGCCTCTAAGGTGCTGGGTTGATTAACTGGGTGATAGCTGGCTAGTGATGGCTTTTTAACAGTCTGATGGCCTTGAGATAGAAGCTTTCAGTCTCTCGGTCCCAGCTTTGATGCACCTCTACTGACCTCGCTTTCTGGATGATACTGTAGCGGGATGAACAGGCCGTGGCTCGGGTGGTTTATGTCCTTGATGATCTTTTTGGCCTTCCTGTTACATCGGGTGCTGCAGATGTCCTGGAGGGCAGGCAGTGTGCCTCCAATGATGCATTGGGCAGACCACACACCCCTCTGGAGAGCCCTGCGGTTGTGGGCGGTGCAGTTGCCATACCAGGCAGTGATACACCCCGACAGAATGCTCTCAATTGTGCATCTGTAAAAGTATTTGAGGGTCTTTGGGGCCAAGCCAAATTTCGTCAGCCTCTTGAGGTTGAAGAGGCGCTGTTGCGCCTTCTTCACCACACTGTCTGTGTGGGTGGCCCATTTCAGATCGTCAGTGAATGTGTACGCCAAGGAACTGGAAGCTTTCCACCTTCTCCACTTCGGTCCCGTCAATGTGGAAAGGGGCGTGCTCCCTCTGCTTTTTCCTGAAGTCCGCGATCAGCTCCTTCATTTTGTTGACGTTGAGGGAGAGGTTATTTTCCTGGCCCTCACCTCCTCCCTGTAGACTGTCTCGTCATTTTTGGTAATCAGGCCTACTATGGTTGTGTCGTCTGCAAATTTGATGATTGAGTTGGAGGCGTGTGTGGCCACGCAGTCACAGGTGAATAGGGAGTACAGGAGGGGGCTGAGTATGCACTCTTGTGGGGCCCACGTGTTGAGGATCAATGAAGTGGAAGGGTTGTTTCCTACCCTCACCTCCTGGGGGCGGCCCGTCAGGAAGTCCAGGACCCAGTTGCACAAGACGGGGTTCAGACCCAGGACCCCGTGCTTGATGATGAGCTTGGAGGGTACTATGGTGTTGAAGGCTGAGCTATAGTCAATGAACAGTATTCTTACATAGGTATTCCTCTAGTCCAGATGGGATAGGGCAGTGTGCAGTGCAATGGCGATTGCATTGTCTGTGGATCTGTGGATCTATTGGGGCGGTAAGCAAATTGAAGTGGGTCTAGAGTGTCAGATAAGGTAGAGATGATATGATCTGTAACTAGCCTCTCAAAGCACTTCATGATGACAGAAGTGAGTGCTACAGGGTGATAGTCATTTAGTTCAGTTACCTTTGCTTTCTTAGGAACAGGAGCAATGGTGGACATCTTGAAGCAAGTGGGGACAGCAGACTGGGATAGGGAGAGATTGAATATGTACGTAAACACTCCAGCCAGCTGGTCTGCGCATGCTCTGAGAGCACGGCTAGGGATGCCGTCTGGGCCGGCAGCCTTGCGAGGGTTAACACGTTTAAATGTCTTACTCATGCCGGCCACGGAGAAGGAGACCCCACAGTCCTTGGGAGAGGGCCACGTCGATGGCACTGTGTTATCCTCAAAGCGGGCGAAGAAGGTGTTTAGCTTGTATGGGAGCAAGACATCGGTGTCCGCGACGTGGCTGGTTTTCCCTTTGTAATCCGTGATTGTCTGTAGACGCTGCCACATATGTCTCGTGTCTGAGCTGTTGATTCGCGACTCCACTTTGTCTCTGTACTGACGTTTTGCCTGGGTTCTAATAGTCACAGTGGAAACAACATCCCCTATACACTTCCTGATGAACTCAGTCACCGTGTCCATGTATACATCAATGTTATCATCCGAGGCTACCCGGAATGTATCCCAGTCCACTTGATCAAAACAATCTTGAACCATGGATTCCAATTGCTCTTGAATAGATCTTAGCACAGGTACTTCCTGTTTGAGTTTCTGCCTATAGGAAGGGAGGAGCAAAATGGAGTTGTGATCTGTTTTGCCGGAGGGAGGGTGGGGGAGGGTCTTGTAGGCATCCCGGAAGAGAGAATAGCAGTGGTCGTGTGTTTTCTCAGCGCGAGTACTACAGTCAATGTGTTGATAGAACTTCGGTAGCGTTTTTCTCAAATGTGCTTTGTTAAAATCCCCAGCTACAATAAATGCGGCCTCAGGATATGTGGTTTCCAGTTTGCATAAAGTCCAGTGTAGTTCCTTGAGGTCCGTCGTGGTATCGGCTTGGGGGGGGGGGGGGGGGGGGGATATACACGGCTGTGACTAACTGAAGAGAAGTCTCTTGGGAGGTAATACGGTCGCATTTGATTGTGAGTTATTCTAGGTTGGGTGAACAAAAGGACTTGAGTTTCTGTACGTTATCACAATCACACCATGAGTGGTTAATCATGAAACATACACCACCGCTCTTCTTCTTCCCATAGAGTTCTTTATTCCTGTCTGCGCGATGTACTGAGAACCCAGCTGGCTGTATGGATGGGGACAGTATATCCGGAGAGAGCCATGATTCTGTGAAGCAGAGTATGTTACAGTTCCTGATGTCTCTTTGGAAGGAGATCCTCGCCCTGAGCTCATTTACTTTATTGTCTAGAGACTGAACATTAGCAAGTAATATACTCGGAAGTGGTGGATGGTGTGCCCGCCTCCAGAGTCGGACTAGAATGCCACTCCGAATACCTCTTCTCCGCCGGCGGATTCTTGAAGGAGCCTCTAGGATGAGTTCAATTGGCCTGGGGGGTGGGAACAAAGGATCCAATTCGGGAAAGTCGTATTCCTGGTCGTAGTGCTGGTGAGTTACCGACGCTCTGGTATCCAAAAGCAATTTCCGTCTGTATGTAATAACACAAAAAACATTCTGGGATAATAGTGTAAGAAATAACAAACAAAAGAAACTAAATACTGCAAAGTTGCTAAGGAGCTAGAAGCAGAGCTGCCATGTCTGCGGGCGCCATCTTGCTGTTTAGATGTTACTGTAACTATACATTTCTTCTTAAGTAATCATATACAGTGTGCATGTTCAAGATAGCATGCAAAGGTTGTGTCAGGTTTGTGGATATCTTCACAATTGCTGTAATAATCTGTGAGTAATCTCGAACAGCATTGATCCCTTGCACCATGTACTTTTAAATGTCACCTCAACTGCAATCCAGGTCATTTGGTTATAAATAAACAAAATATCTGACATTGTCTTCCCATTTGAACTTTGAATAACGAGTGGCATGTATTCATGGATGCCAAGGGAACCCAGGCTTCCCCACCAAAATGAGCATGAAAAAAACATACAATTATTTAGCTTTCCTCTCTCTGTGTTTCATCGTTTTCCTTCAATTCGCAAGTGGCTGAATGTATCTCACCGGAGAAAGCATTAGAGTGAGCTGAGTGAGCTCAACTGTGAATGGTCCTGGCGCACCAAAAAAAGTGTTACGGGAAGACAGTTTGGACTTAGCCTCACTCCTATCAAATCGCATTGAGAGCATGCGTCATTGACAGAAATAACTTAAATTGTTTCATCTCGTGTTGTTGTCTTCTGGTGGCTAGGTAGCTAAAATTGTCCCTTTCCTAAATTAGCCATGGATGGAAATATGGATCTGGACTTGTGGTTTTACTTAATTCTCCATACTGGCCAATGATTATAACAGCGATTCTGATCCAACCAGTAATTCATACATTGTGCCCCTGGCCGGAGAGGATGGAAGTTCAATATGTAGCTAGATGTAGAAGGCTAATGATAACTAGCTAATGTTGCCCATGAAAGGAAGTTAGGCTAGCGAGCAAGCATTTTAGCCTGGTAGCCTAAGACAACAAAAAATAAAAGTGTGTATTGTATGATAGAGTGATAGACCATGGCGTCAACATGAAAGAGAGGAGGATGGCATTGGCGTTTCTCTACAAGTAGGGTGAGTCAACATGGTTTTTCTACTTGTATGAACATGCACGCACACACGCACAGAAATCCGAAACATGGACAGCCACATCATATTTTGCTTACTTTGACTGGACTAAATTGTTTTTGGTATCTTTTAGTTGTCACTGTATTAGACTAAAGGTGTTTTGATGATGTTGAAAAGTTGAAGTTGATGGTGCTGGAATAGTGGAGGCAGCTCCTGTTTTCTTTGCGACTTGCGGTAACTCTCCGTGGTTCTAAATCAATAGTTGTTAAGTGGTACGAAAATGTCAGAAACATTAACTTGCTTGACCATTCTGTAGGTCATGTAACTGTTTGTTCCATGCAATATGCTTTGTGGACTTCAATGGACAGAGGTTGTTCTCCGGTTTGGTGACGAAACAAAGGTGTGGTTGAATTTATTCTGCCACTGTGTCTACTTATTGTATCGACCTCTATGCTCACAGTTGAAGTTGGACGTTTACATACACCTTAGCCAAATACATTTAAACTCAGTTTTTCACAATTCCTGACATTTAATCCTAGTAAAAATCCCTGTCTTAGGTCAGTTAGGATCACCACTTTATTTTAAGATTGTGAAATGTCAGAATAATAGTAGAGAGAATGATTTATTTCAGCTTTTATTTATTTCATCACATTCCCAGTGGGTCAAAGGTTTACATGCACTCAATTAGTATTTGGTAGCATTGCCTTTAAATTGTTTAACTTGGGTCAAATATTTTGGGTAGCCTTCCACAAGCTTCCCACAATTAGTTGGGTGGATTTTGGCCCATTCCTCCTGATAAAGCTGGTGTAACTGAGTCAGATTTGTAGGCCTCCGTGTTCACACAAGCTTTTTTCAGTTCTGCCAACAAATTTTCTATAGGATTGAGGTCAGGGCTTTGTGATGGCCGCTCCAATACCTTGACGTTGTTGTCCTTAAGCCATTTTGCCACAACTTTGGAAGTATGCTTGGGGTCATGGTCCATTTGGAAGACCCATTTGCGACCAAGCTTTAACTTCCTGACTGATGTCTTGAGATGTTGCTTCACTATATCCACATACTTTTCCTGCCTCATGAAGCCATCTATTTTGTGAAGTGCACCAGTCCCTCCTGCAGCAAAGCACCCCCACAACATGATGCTGCCACGCCCGTGCTTCACAATTGGGATGTTGTTCTTCGGCTTGCAGGCCTCCCTCTTTTTCCTCCAAACATAATGATGGTCATTATGGCCAAACAGTTCTATTTTTGTTTCATCAGACCAGAGGACATTTCTCCAAAAAGTATGATCTTTGTCCCCATGTGCAGTTGCAAACCGTAGTCTGGCTTTTTTTGTGGCGGTTTTGGAGCAGTGGCTTCTATGTCGATATAGGACTCGTTTTACTGTGGATATAGATACTTTTGTACCTGTTTCCTCCAGCATCTTCACAAGGTCCTTTGCTGTTGTTCTGAGATTGATTTGCAGTTTTCGCACCAAAGTACATTAATCTCTAGGAACAGAACGCGTCTCCTTCCTGAGCGGTATTACTGCTGCGTGGTCCCATGGTGTTTATACTTGCGTACTATTGTTTGTACAGATGAACGTGGTACCTTCAGGCGTTTGATAATTGCTCTGAAGGATGAACCAGACTTGTGGAGGTCTACAATTTTTTTCTGCGGTCTTGGCTGATTTCTTTTGATTTTTCCATGATGTCAAGCAAAGAGTCACTGAGTTTGAAGGTAGGCCTTGAAATACATCTAATTGACTCAAATTAAGTCAATTAGCCTATCAGAAGCTTCTAAAGCCATGACATCATTTTCTGGAATTTTCCGAGTCGTTTAAAGGCACAGTCAACTTAGTGTATGTAAACTTCTGACCCACTGGAATTGTGATACAGTGAATTATAAGTGAAATAATCTGTCTGTAAACAATTATTGGAAAAATGACTTGTGTCATGCACAAAGTAGATGTCCTAACCGACTTACCAAAACTATAGTTTGTTAACAAGAAATTTGTGGAGTGGTTGAAAAACAAGTTATAATGATTCCCAACTTACCCAGATTGCGATTTATAATGTACCGTTTTTGGATTGTGTAAGCAACAACAGTAATTCTGTGATGGCGGCGATGTAGGGCTGTGTTCCAAACAAAACAACTACAAGCGTGCTTGCTCTAGATACTCAACGGCACAGCTAGGAGTGTTCAAAAAGGCACCTTATAGTTGAAGACTCTTCTTTGAGTCATAAAAGTGCATTAAAATTACTTAGGAACTGTGCACACTTTGGAGAGGTGTTTGGCCACTTGGCGACACTAGTTAGTCCTCTCACTCAAACCTTTGTAATTTTTTGTCTTTCCAGGAATATTCTTATCATGTATCCAGAGTATTTTCAGATTTCGTTATCAACGAATGCGGTGAAAAGTATAATAAATGTAAAATGCACATAAGTTCAACAGTGTAATGTTTGGATTCATCATTGTGTCAGGTGAACTGTCTTCACCTTTGGTCTAATCATTTTCCCATTATCTCCAAACTGTTCCCTTTCAATGGCTACCGTGGTTATGCAAATGATTTTATATTTCTTCCGTAAGAAACATTTCAATTCAGCCCTGTCCATATAGGCCAATTCCCGCGAGTGTAAAGGGTTAAATGACTTTCTAACTCTGTTGTTGTTGTTACACACTGATGTCACTACATATATATTTCCAGTATGTGTTTTATCCATATGAATGTATTGTTAATGTTTTGTTCGACTGTACATTGTGCTCTCTCCCTTCTAAACAGGATGGCGGCCAAGCTTCAAATATTTCAATAAGTGGGTCTCGCTGGCTGGAGCCGTGCTTTGTTGTGCTGTCATGTTTGTTGTAAACTGGTGGGCCGCCCTTATGACCAATATCATTGTCTTGGCTCTCTATGTATATGTCAGCTATAAGAAACCAGGTAAATGGTCCTCTTCTCACATAGTATTTGAGTGTATCTGGGACAGAAAACTATGGCCAGTCTTTTCTCTTTGCTGTAAGAACACTGTGTCTTTATCATACACACATATTATAATGCTACATGTATTTTCACTATATTCTAGTGTTGATGTCGGCTGTTGTTACACTTCTGTTCAATATTCGTCTCTAATCTACTGTTTGATTTCTTCTTCATTCTTTTTTCATTTTTCATTTTATTCTCGCACAGATGTTAACTGGGGCTCCTCCACTCAAGCCTTGATCTATAACCATGCCCTGACACACTGCCTCCTTCTCACTGGTGTAGAGGACCACGTCAAAAACTTCAGGTAGCACAGCAGCAAGTCCTTTAGAGGAGCATCAGCATAACTGTTACACATCATACTGCACACTACTAAAAAATACCCGCGTACTATGGAATGAACCTTGCACCTTGATGTTGTGTACTTCAGCGACAACATTCAACATCAGGGCCCATTTATACCAAGTGTCTCAGAGCAAGAGTACTGATCTAGGATCAGGTCCCCCTGTCCATTCATTATCATCAAATGCAAATTCGGGATCTTAAATTACTCTTTTATTTCAGTTTTTATCAATTTAAACAAAAACTATACATTGTGCAATGCTCCACAATATGTGAAAGTGTATATGTTGGTATTGTGCTTCCAATGAGTGGTATTATACAGTGTATGGTTAGCGGTGTTATGGTGCGTGCATAACCAAGCAGTAACTAATTTACCACATTTGGGAAAAATACACCTGAACGGCCCTACACAACTGGTAATTATGAGATAAATCAGCCATGAATCCCATTGTGACGGGGGAATGGAAGCTTGTTGTGTGCAATTGAATGCAAGATTCACAAAAGAAAAGTAACATTAACATGTCTCATTTTTGTAGTCATTTACATTAAAAATCAAATCAAATTTTATTTGTCACATACACATGGTTAGCAGATGTTAATGCGAGTGTAGCGAAATGCTTGTGCTTTTAGTTCTGACAATGCAGTAATAACCAACGAGTAATCTAACCTAACAATTCCACAACTACTACCTTATACACACAAGTGTAAAGGGATAAAGAATATGTACATAAAGATATATGAATGAGTGATGGTACAGAACGGCATAGGCAAGATGCAGTAGATGGTATAGAGTACAGTATATACATATGAGATGAGTAATGTAGGGTATATAAACATAAAGTGGCATAGTTTAAAGTGGCTAGTGATACATGTATTACATAAAGATGGCAAGATGCAGTAGATGATATAGAGTACAGTATATACATATACATATGAGATGAGTAATGTAGGGTATGTAAACATTATATTAAGTGGCATTGTTTAAAGTGGCTAGTGATACATTTTTACATCAATTTCCATCAATTCCCATTATTAAAGTGGCTGGATGTGTCATGTACAATAAAAATGCATTCTGACTAAATATATTGTAGCGGCGGCAACCTATTAGAAGTATTGGCTTGTTGGGGGTGTAGTGCTTTTTGGCCTCCAACGAGACTAATTTTCAAGCCAGTAAAAAAAAAGCTAGAGTCGATATTTTCGCCCTGCAGAAATCTAAGTATAGTATAGTAAAAAAAAATCACCATAAAAAAAAGTGTCAGTTGAAGTTTTTGTTGCATTTGTCACACTTCTGCATCTGCGGTGAAAGGTGACACAGCTAGAGTGGTGTTTTGTCAGACCTTGAGACATCCCAAAAATCGGTCTTCTCACAAAACTCTCACGAACACGATGGTGTTCTTCGTTTTGCTCTACAACACCCACAAGCGTCTTGGGACTCGTCTGAAGTCAGTACAGACGATCTGCCAACTTCTGTCTGTAGTGTCCGAACAGTTTGGGCTACACACGAATATGTGCAAAGGTCAGAATCTCACGAACAAGTACATGTCGGTTGTTTTGCTCTAGGATGCCTACAGGCTTCACAAGACTCGTCTGAAGGTACCCCGGTACCAGTTTAAAAAATGAATGGAAGTATATGTATAAGGAGACTGTTTAGTGCTAAAAATAAGGGGTTAAATACATGTAAAAAAACAACAACAAAAAAACAACAACAACTCAAGTTTCCTGATCTTCTTATATCTCTCAGCAGGGACGTCACTAAAGATTCATGGATAGGGGGCTAAGCCTCTTTTAGGGGGGTCTGGGCTTACTCTCACTTATACAGCTCGCATGTTGATCTCTGCATGGCACAGAAGCCTCTCTTTCTGCATGACCCTTTAAGATATTAATAAAATGTATTTATTCCTAACAAAAGTAAAACATATGCTGTCATATGCTGTACAAATTTAACTGAAAGCTTAATATCTACTTGCTTTTTTTAATCACTAACCTCTCAGCCCTGTCAGCCTCCAGCTTCTTTCCCTCATTCTTGTCTGCTGTGTTTTGACATGTATTGTTATTAAACTCATATTTACAATAACTCAAGGCTTAATATGTGATAATCAGTTTCAGTTTTAATTTGTTTGTTTGAACTGGTAAAATCTTCATTTCTCACCGGATTGGCCTTCGACAGAGCTGCTGGCACTGCCTCTCTCGAAGAATATCCGTATATCCATCTAACGTTAGTCGTTAGCTAGCCTACAGTTGAGAAATTGAGGATAATACAATGACATTGTGATCAACACTATGTCACCTTTTCTACACATGACCCACTGATAATTGTTTTGCAATGGCCTATTGAATGAAAGCAATTGAGTATGAAAAGATATGTGCATGATGTTACGTCATCTGTCTCATTTATAGCCTGGCACAGATAGCAAAACTACATTAAACACAATGTCAATTAGATATCATCGCCACATAACTTATGTCGAATTTAAAAGACACCGTAAACATTACCGTTAGCTATCTCGCAACATCTGTTACACTGTAACTTACAGGCAGCCTCACTAAATCCGTAAACATAGGCACCCTCATAGATATCATCCTGACCAACTTGCCCTCTAAATACACCTCTGCTGTCTTCAACCAGAATCTCAGCGATAACTGCCTCATTGACCTGCGTTTGTAATGGGCCTGCGGTCAAACGACCACCCCTCATCACTGTCAAACGCTCCCTAAAACACTTCAGCGAGCAGGCCTTTCTAATCGACCTGACCCGGGTATCCTGGAAGAATATTGACCTCATCCCATCTGTAGAGGATGCCTGGTTGTTCTTTAAAAGTGCTTTCCTCACCATCTTAAATAAGCATGTCCCATTCAAAAAATGTAGAACTAAGAACTGATATAGCCCTTGGTTCACTCCAGACTTGACTGCCCTTGACCAGCATAAAAACATCCTGTGGCGTACTGCATCAGCATCAATTAGCCCCCGCGATATGAAACTTTTCAGGGAAGTCAGGAACCAATATACACAGTCAGTTAAGAAAGCAAAGGCTAGCTTTTTCAAACAGAAATTTGCATCCTGTAGCACTAATTCCCAAAAGTTTTGGAACACTGTAAAGTCCATGGAAAATAAGAGCACCTCCTCCCAGCTGCCCACAGCACTGAGGCTAGGAAACACTGTCACCGTTGATAAATCTTCGATAATTGAGAATTTCAATAAGCATTTCTCTATGGCTGGCCATGCTTTCCACCTGGCTACCCCTACCCCGGCCAACAGCTCTGCACCACCCGCAGCAACTTGCCCAAGCCCTCCTCTCCCCCCGCTTCTCCTTCACCCAAATCCAGATAGCTGATGTTCTGAAAGAGCTGAAAAATCTTGACCACTACAAATCTTAAACAATCTGGACCCTCTCTTTCTAAAATTATCTTCCGCAATTATTGCAACCCCTATTACCAGCCTGTTCAATCTCTCTTTCGTATCGTCTGAGATCCCAAAGGTTGGAAAGCTGCCCTCTTCAAAGGGGGAAACACTCTAGACCCAAACTATTACAGACCTATATCCATCCTACCCTGCCTTTCTAAAGTCTTCGAAAGCCAAGTTAACAAACAGATTACCGACCATTTTGAATCCCACCATACCTTCTCCGCTATGCAATCTTGTTTCCGAGCTGGTCATGGGTGCACCTCAGCCACACTCAAGGTCCTAAAAGATATCATAACCACCATCGATAAAAGACAGTACCTTGCAGCCATTTTTATCGACCTCGCCAAGGCTTTCGACTCTGTCAATCACCGCATTCTTATCAGCACACTAAATAGCCTTGGTTTCTCAAATGACTGCCTCGCCTGGGTCACCAACTATTTCTGAGATAGAATTTAGTGTGTCAAATCAGAGTGCCTGTTGTCCGGACCTCTGGCAGTCTCTATGTGGGTGCCACAGGGTTCAATTCTCGGCCGACTCTTTTCTCTGTATATATCAATGATGTCGCTCTTGCTGCTGGTGATTCTCTGATCCACCTCTACGCAGATGACACCATTCTGTATACATCTGGCCCTTCTTTGGACACTGTGTTAACAAACCTCCAAACGAGCTTCAATGCCATACAACACTCCTTCTGTGGCCTACAACTGCTCTTAAATGCTAGTAAAATGAAATGCATGCTTTTCAACCGATCGCTGCCCGCACCCGCCCACCCGACTAGCATCACTACTCTGGACGGTTCTGATTTAGAATATGTGGACAACTACAACTGCCTAGGTCTCTGGTTAGACTGTAAACTCTCCTTCCAGACTCACATTAAGCATCTCCAATCCAAAATAAAATCTAGAATCGGCTTCCTATTTCGCAACAAAGCATTCTTCACTCATGCTGCCAAACATACCCTCGTAAAACTGAGTATCCTACCGATCCTTGACTTCGGCAATGTCATTTATAGAATCGCCTCCAACACTCTACTCAGGAAATTAGATGTAGTCTATCACAGTGCCATTCGTTTTGTCACCAAAGCCCCATATACTACCCACCACTGCTCTCGTTGGCTGGCCCTCGCTACATATTAGTCACCAAACCCACTGGCTCCAGGTCATCTGTAAGTCTTTTCTAGGTAAAGCCCCGCCTTATCTCAGCTCACTGGTCACCATAGCAACACCCACCCGTAGCACGCGCCCCCAGCAGGTATATTTCACTGGTCATCCCAAAAGTCAACACCTCCTTTGGCTGCCTTTCCTTTCAGTTCTCTGCTGCCAATGAGTGGAACGAATTGCAAAAATCACTGAAGCTGGAGACTTATATCATATCTCCCTCATTAACTTTAAGCATCAGCTGTCAGAGCAGCTTATCGATCACTGTACCTGTATACAGCCCATCTGTAAATAGCCCACCCAACTACCCCATCCCCATATTGTTTTTTTTTTGTTGCTCTTTTGCACCCTAGTATCTCTACTTGCACATCATCATCTGCACAGCTATTACTCCAGTGTTGATGCTAAATTGTAATTATTTCCACTATGGCCTATTTATTGCCGTACCTCCCTAATCTTACTGTATATAGATTTTTCTATTGTGTTATTGACTGTACGTTTGTTTATCCCATGTGTAACTTTGTGTTGTTGTTTTTGTCGCACTGCTTTGCTTTATCTTGGCCAGGTTGCAGTTGTAAATGAGAACTTGTTCTCAACAGGCCCACCTGGTAAAATAAAGGTGAAAAAAAACGGGGGAAAAAAAACGTATTGGTTAACAAAGCTTTGATTATGACCAAAGTCTATAGTAGTGAATACTCTCTCTCTCTCTCTCTCTCGCTCGCTCTGTTCTAACTTACCACACATTCACATCGTAGCCTATCTGCATGAATTCGTTGTGTCAGAGCCTTTTCCTGTCCGTTTACTGTTAGCTAGCAGTCTCAAGCCACAGAAGTAGCTAACGTTAACCAAAATGTTAGCTACAAGTAGGTCTAACAGTCACAAGCGCGTGCAGCAGCCTCTGCAGAAGCAGCCTCCTCCAGGTCCTAGTGCCCGTCCGATAAGAAGATGTGATGGAAAGTTTGACGGAGAAAAAAAACCAGAGAAAATATATTGACTGATATATTGATTTATTTAGGGGGGCTAATTAACAGGCCTAGCAACATCCCTGTCTCACTTCAGAACAAATTTCCTTTAGATTTTTTGGGGGACTGTTGTAGTGAATTTGTTATTCAGTGCTTTTGTATGGACTAATAGCAGTAAGGCCCACAATTGTTTTTCATCAAACATTTTTTTTTTTTTTTTTTTTATACTTCAAGTGGTCTTAAAATTCCAAATCAAATCGCTAAATGATCCTTGGTATGACCTTCTTAAAACAATTCCATATAGCTTAGTAGACAGGGCTTAGACTTTAGGGGGTTTTAATGTGTCATGTTGTGTTATGTGTTTTAAAGGTTATGTTTGTACACTGCGCCTACTAAAGTTTCATTGCATTTTGTTACAATATGATTTGGCACATTTTCTATATTTGCCATACATTTAAAAAATAAATAAAATTACAAATAATTTTTAAGTGCCTGTTGGAATATATTTCACAAAACATTTCCAAATAAATGTTTGAATATATTTACCTACTATACATGTAAAAATATATTCTAAAATACATTCTTTCATGTATTTCAGAATGTATTTTTAAAAGCATTTTCTGATCCATTTAACAGATATTGTGATTTAAATTTTACACATGCGTATATATAGATTTTACTGTAAATACAATACTTAATATTTGTTGGAATGTATAAAAATCTAGTAAATACATTTAAAAAAATACATTATTTGGCCAATTTAAAAATGTCACATGTATCCTGAAAAACGTATCGATTATTTTATTTTTTTCTTCATATGGGATAGACCCCAGTGTCTGGTGATGACTGGATACCCCAATGCCCGGCCTGCTTTACTCCATCTGGTAAACGCATTCACTAAGAACGTAGGCCTTATGGTGTGTGGCCACGTCCGCATGGTACGTATCATTACAAGCCTAGCCGCTAAGCCTTATCAACTACAAAGCATCTCTGTACATACACAGTATACATCTTACATATAGTTTACAGCTTACTCATATTTTTAGGAGTAACAGCTTTGATTGTTTCATTGTCCTAAGGTGTCCCGTCGGCCAAACTTCAAGGAGATGTCTCTTGATCATGCCCGCTACCAGCGCTGGCTGCTGAAGAACCGCATCAAGGCCTTCTACACCCCTGTGTTTGCTGAAGACCTGAGACATGGAGCTCAGTACCTTTTACAGGTGATTGTTCTGCAGTGCACTGCTATAATATGTGGTGTATCCTCAGTATGGTGTCTGCCTAGCCTGATCCCAGATCTGTTTATGCTATCATGTTAAGTCTTTCTCATGACCAGGAGTGGAAAGGAGTGGCATGATGGCACAAATGAACTGGTTCCCAGGCTCTTGTCTATCATGATCTTTTTCAATGTGCCAATCACCATCTAACCTTGATACAGGAGATATTGGCTTTGAATATCGATAATAATCATTGAGTATTACTGGCATTTTTAAAATATTTTTATTTATTTAAGCAGGCAAGTCAGTTTAGAACAAATTCTTATTTACAATGACGGCCTAGGAACAGTGGGTTAATCTGCCTTGTTCAGGGGCAGAACGACAGATTTTTACCTTGTCAGCTCAGGGATTTGATCTTGCAACCTTTCAGTTACTGGCCCAATGCTCTAACCACTAGGCTACCTGCCGCATAAGGAGGTAGTTATGACCAAACTTTGTGCGTGTTGTTCAAGGGATTTTTATTGAGAGAGTCAGGTAATGGCCTTCCAATATTAATATGTTGATGTAAAATGAAGTCATTCTTTCATCTTCAAGGCTACAGGTTTGGGGCGTTTGAAGCCCAACACACTTGTGATGGGCTTTAAGAACAACTGGAGTGATGGCGAGATGAAAGATGTGGAAATGTATATCAACATCATCCAGTAAGTGTATCTAGTTTGACTGACTACATGGTTTGCTCTAGGGTGAAGTTTCCCCTAGGTACAGATCTAGGATCAGCTTCCCCTTCCCAATCCTGACCTTAACCATTAGACGGGAAAATGCTAAACCCAAGATCAGCATATAGATGCACTTTGGCCATCTATGGTTATACTATATTCCCTCTTCAGTGTTAGTAACAAGCTGTGCGGTTGTGTTTCAGTGACGCCTTTGACTTGCAGCATGGTGTTGTCCTCATCAGACTACAAGAGGGTCTTGATATCTCCCATATTCAAGACCCAGGTACAGTATTGTGTCATGCTGTGTTCTTCATTTTCCCAGGAACACTCATTCAACACACTCATTCCTCACAATCAAGTTTAACATTCCTTAGTAGTACAGACATAAAGTGGATAGCTTCAGATGGATTGAGCACACATCCCCTTTCTAGCTGTTCTAAGGATTTCTTCACAGTAGTAAGGGTGCATCCGAAATGGCACCCTATTCCCTGTAGTGCACTTATAAAGCGCTGAGATTTCTTTCTGTTATTATTACTTCTTTTGAACAGAGGTCTATGTAATGCACTATATAGGGAATAGAGTTCCATTTCAGACGCAGCCTAAGGACTAGATAAAGTGCTCTGAGATTTGTCTGATTGCCCCTCCAGATGAGCTCCTGTCATCCCATGAGAAGAAGGACGCGGGTATGAAGGATGTTGTGGTGTCTGTCAACATGGTTGGTAAAGACTCCGAGGACAGTAACTCCTTTCCTCCATCCCTGATCACCAGTGCTCAAAACAGCCCTCTCATTCTCAGAGGTAATCTTTAGACTAGAATGAGTACATAGGCACAGTGCTTCACGGGTAATGTTGTGAAACATAAATACTCAGATTAAGCCTATTCATGTCTTGAAGTCCACTTTTAGTCCAGTTGACTTATCCTGGGTTCAGGAAACCAGCTCCAAACAACCATAAACAGGCCTAACTCGCACTAAAGTAATTAATGTCTACTGTTTATGCTCTGTTGAAAGCTACAATGTGTCTTAGTCAGTCCCTCCAGGATTTTCTAATTCCTATTTCCTCACAAAACAGTCAAATCATCGCAATATTATCTCATAAAACTGACCCATCACTGCAGTACAAAAAGAGGGCTCGCAATTTCAAACAATCACTGCATTATATGGTTCAATCAGCGACACATCAACAAACTTTTTCCCTTAACAGCGCATTTTCAAAACAAATTTGACAAATTCAGACCTTTTTGGAGGCATGTGCTCAAACAAAAAAAGGGCATCCCCCAAAAATGTTTTCACAACCATGACTCGTTAAGCCATTATTAAGAAGAGGGGAAAGCAGCACAATCTGATGAGTAAAGTATTACTATTTTGAACTGGAATAAATGCTGCACTTATTAACAATGACCAACACAGTTCCAGTCAAAACAGAAGATTGTATGAAATACTGTAGCCTACCATTACTATATCCAACCAAACTCCATTTGTTGCCACAACCACTATCATGTATCTTAGTGGTTTTCAAAAAAAAGTGGTACAAAACGTGCAACCCCTGCGCACGCACATGGACATGTGTACACCAGAACATGCGAGCACAATTGCTGCTGCAAATGTATCCTGTAAGTACCGCCATAAACGGTTATGTATTTTCAAAACGCAAGATAGGCTACAGAAATATACTCTGTTTTAAGCTGAAAGGAGCTGAAAGTCATTAATGTTAGCAGCCAATGTCAACTAGGGATATATCACGTCGCTTCTCTGGAGTCCAGAGCAAGAAAAATCACATGGCCTACTTGTAGCAGAGATTGCAGGATCAGATGGAAAGCATTCTGTTTGCACTGTGCCATCACTTTGAATGGCAGCCTCCCTGCACAGTGAAATAAAAGGGGGATACCTAGTCAGTTGTACAACTGAATGCATTCAACTGAAATGTGTCTTCCGCATTTAACCCAACCCCTCTGAATCAAAGAGGGGCTGCCTTAATCGACATCCACGTCATCGGCGCCAAGGGAGCAGTTGTTGGCCAGCTGGGTATCCCTGTTCTTCCTCACAAATATTGTAATACATTTGCCAGAATATGTTACCAGAATATGTTACATCTTCATCCCATAATATTGAAGGCAGTGCAATGTTACAGCTGCTTATCTACAAAAATCCAAACTATGCCTATCTGAAATATGTAAATTATCAATCAAATCAGCAGGTTAGCATATTGTTCTGGCAAAGATGAGTCAGTAGTAGATTGCTAAACGGTATTTTATTTGGATGATAAATGTAGGCCTACTCTGTTTTTGCCCGGGCAAAACTGGCTTGAGTAAATTAAACAAGTTATTTCTGGTCGCTAATCTGAATATGCGCAGCGTGCCCGCCTTTGCGTGCCAATGCTGATTCAAGACGTGCAACATTTTAGTTCTGAAGCATATATGAGAATTTACCGATGACATGCAGGCAGTGGGTTCAGAGCAAGAACGACAAAAAATGTATACAAAAAAACTGTAAGGGCAAATGGGCATGTGCTCTGCACAGATAGTGCATGTGCCTCTGTGCATGTGCCTTGTTGCCATACAAAATGCCAGAATTGCCACAGCAAAATCGAGCATTTTTGCCCGCAAATATCACAAATAAACTGTGAAATCATGGATGCACTGCCTAGTATACAACTGTGCATGCCCAGCTAGTGAGACATGTTTTCCTATGGGAAATTCTAACAGTCCACAGTCAATTACCGTCTTTGATAATAACTGTGTGACTGCCTTTGATGTGGTTACTCCACAGAGACGAAGAGAAGTGCTAAGCCACTGAGCCTCACAGACCAAAGGCTTCTGGAGGCCAGCCAGCAGTTCAAGAAGAAGCAGTGCAAAGGCACAGTGGATGTGTGGTGGCTGTTTGATGATGGAGGTACCGTATGGCAAGTCAATGCTGTGGTTATGTTCTTAATAAGCACCAAATGAATAAAAACGGACTAAAATAGGCATTATATCCAATAGGAAAAGCACATTTTCTGTTGCAAAACGCTTTGCTACAGTGAGCAGCCCCAATGAATATGACCCAAGTGTCAACAATCAGATTGGACCCCAAAGAGTCGTCATTTATTACCATCATCCCTTATTTATCTGTTTCCAAATGTTACAGGCTTGGCTCTGTTGATTCCGTACTTGCTCACGGAAAAAAAGAAGTGGAAGGACTGCAAAATCCGTCTTTTTATTGGTGGGAAGATCAACAGGATTGACCATGATCGCAGGGCGTGAGTTATCGTTCCTTCAGTCATGATGTGAGGTTGAGGAATCTATAATATAATAAAATATGCCATTTAGCAGCTGCTTTTATTCAAAGCGACTTACAGTCATGCATGCATTCATTATTTGTATGGGTGGCCCCAGCCGAAATCGAACCTCCGATCCTGGTATCGCAAGCGCCATGCTCTACCAACTGAGTCTGAAAAATTGAGATACTTTCTCCTGTTTTTTAATAGAATGGCTGCTCTACTCAGCAAGTTCAGGATAGATTTCTCTGCGATCTATGTGCTCGGGGACATCAACACTAAGCCAAAGAAACACAAGTAAGATGCCTGCTGTGTCAAGATCATGCTCTATTTACATACTGTATAAATATTTTTTTTTAAATGTATTTTCAGATCTGATTGATCAGATAGAGAAAGAGGGTGACAGTAGGGTAAGATAGGGTGAGGTTGTATCATAGGGCAGTAGACCAGATTCAAACCTATGCCAACACTGTAGATATGTGGCTGGAGGATGCGGCATTACCACTAAACCAGCCAGGCCACAAGATCATGTTCAACATGAAGTCATTTATAGGTCACTGAGAAGCCTCCGTCAAAGAAACTGTGCAATATGTGAAGTACAAAGAAACCCATTAGCCTAGGACTATAATGACAATGTAATCATAATTATAATGCAATAATAATGACGTTCATTCTGTGTACCGTTTACCTGTCTCTTGTAGTGTGCTTAGCTTTGAGGAGATGATCGAGCCGTATAAGCTAAAGGAGGACGACATGGAGCAGGAGGCTGCAGAAAGGTTGAAGGCTGAGGAGCCTTGGAGGATCTCAGACAACGAGCTGGAGCTCTACAGGGCCAAGGTCTGGATCTTTAAAAAAAATGATTTTTAAGTTAATTTCTGATTTTATTGAACAGATATAGATGGAGGATGACACTGGGGAAAGTTAGAGGTTGTGTCAAAGGGCAATAGGCCAGATTCTAAGCTATATTGACGTCAAGACATGTGTGCGGGAGGCTACGGCATTACCGCTAGACCAGCCCGGCCACAAAACTCTGGATCTTACTGCCACACAGTGGGGCAAATACAACCTGCGTCCACTGTCCTTTACTTATTATAGTATACACCACAGGAATCTGAATAGAATTTTGAATGGAATACTTTTCTACTCTTTGTAAAAATTATTTTCTTTGATTTCTCATACAGGTTGCACAAGTAAACACATAAGCCTTGTTTTAGTCACATATAGCATACAGTGCTACACAGTAAGAAAGTAAGAAAGCCTACAGGGTTTGACCATATGTTGTACTACAGTCCCTAAACATTGGCAGTATAGAAAGCTATTTGAGAGGGTGCCATTGCGTAGTGTCCTAGGAAGGAACAAGATATAATTTGAGAAACTAGCCTTTGATTCAACCTCAGCTAATATATATATAACTAATATAAGCTTGTTCCTATTTCTTTTTTCCCAGACTAACCGACAGATCAGATTGAATGAATTGCTGAAAGAACACTCAAACTCAGCAAAACTCATCGTTATGTAAGTAGTTATAATATTACATTATGTCTAGAACACAAATATAAAGTGATGGTATTGAAATGGACTGTTGATCTATTTAATTATCTATTTAATACTGTCTGTCTGTCCGTCCGTCCTTCTGACTGACTCGCTCCCTGTCCAACAGGAGCATGCCATTGGCCCGGAAGGGAACGGTGTCCAGTGCCCTCTACATGTGCTGGTTGGAGACCCTGTCGAAAGACCTGCCTCCTATTCTCCTAGTGCGAGGCAACCACCAGAGTGTCCTTACTTTTTACTCTTAAAATTCCTCGCACTCTCCATTTAACTGACCAAAACTGTTATATTAGGAATTTATAGAATGGTGTGGGGGGGGGGGGGGGGTTAAAAAGTGTGCTTAAAGTGCATGGGGATATTATGGAACTAATTGTGTACTAATTGCATTCTCTTTACATCAAGTATTAGTAGAAGTAGGCTAAAGTACCATAAATGGTCTGTCATAACAATTCACATGTACAGTAGGCCTAATTGTAATGTCACATAACAATACTGCGGAGTGTCTAAATAAACACATTTTGCTAATCTATGTAGTTATACACTAGTCTGGGTACCTGTCTTTTTAGCTATCATTCCAGTCATTGCCACTCCTTTTCCCCACCAGCTAAACACACCTGTACTGAGATTTGGCATATGACATGGAGTACAAAGAGTGTAGTGTAACCTAAACAGACTAGTACCCAGGCTAGTTACACATGTAGAATGCAGTAGGTCGCATCCTCTTGGAGCCTCAAGACTTGTGTTCAATGCTGTGGTGAACTAAATTATTCCATGATAAAATCACACACCAGTTAGCCGACTTGAATGCAGTCAGAAGTGTTTTGATTTGTTTTTATTTATATATAATGCTTATTTTAAATTACATTTAGTCAACTAATATGTAAGGGATGGGGGGATATAACAGGCCAATGAGAAATTGTTGTGGCTGTTTGTCTTTATGTATTATTTGACACCGGTTGGTTTTCATTGCCCCCTTGATGACGATAGCTAGATTGTTAGTATTATCTGAGATTGAAATATTTTCATTTTACATTGTGTTTCTTAAAAATGTTAAATATTTGTTTGGTCAATAATTAAGCTTCCAATAGATTCTTTTGTATCTGAACAATGGTTGTTTTCTGTGTGTTGTCTTGTCTTTTTGATGACAGTCGATACATTTTTTATTTAAAAGGTGAAACAATCTTTAAAAGCAAAGCCTCTATATTCTTAAATAACATTGTTATAGCCTATTTTGTACATTATGAAATTAACATCCACCACAAACAGTCAGTAGCCTATTGTGTGATTTGTAATCTGGTTAGGCCACAAAATAAATCATGCTCACTTGCAATACTAGGATTTGTGTGGTACGTCAGTCTGAAATGTATTTCGTATCTGATGAATTTGTATCAATGAAGCATAACATTGAATATGTAGGTAGGCATATGCATCAAAAGCCTTGGAAAATAAGCGCTCTAAAGCTTAGACTTTGGGCCAGTTGGATAGTGTTTGAGTGTAATACGCATGTCTTGCCAGCGTCGCTGTTTCATTTGCTCCTCAATCTTTTATTCAACAATTTGGGCCAGTCTCAGGAAGACTACAGACCGCAGGCACGTACCAAGGTTAGTGGTTGAAAGTGCCTTATTCCGTTGGTTTTATCTTGTGACTCTCGATATAGGCTACATGTCGGGTGAAAGCTATATGATTGTTTTGCGTGACAAGTTGCATTTGTTTATATATATAGTTCCTCTCGTATCGCCTATAGCTTAAACATGGAGTTGTGACATAACCGGAGTCCTGTAGCCAAAATAATAACATTTGTCAAAGGCAGTACAGCATTGTTATAGTTGTCGGACAGGCAGCAATACAAGAATCTTGAAATATCCATGTGTTTAAAAGCTCGCAACATATATTTTGAAGGGGCTATGGCTACCAAATATAAACAAAGTTACATCATGTGAAAGGGCATTATTCAATTTGATTGACGTCGGATGGACCAATGAGAATGTGGAAAAAAACGCCTACTGTAGCAGTTAGTCTGCACTTCGTTGTTTTATAGCTAAATTCTACATTTACTACTCTGTCACTGTTGTGGGGTCATAGTCCCATTCACTACAACGAGAGTTTGCGTTTTACACAGCGTCGAGTTCTACAGCAGACTGTTCTTAATTTCCACAGAATCACACGTGGTGGCTAGCGGAACCATTGCGGAAAATCTAGCTACAATTCGACAATAAATATAATTTTTACTGAGCAATACATTACATGATGTAATACAAACATGAATTGTGTTATCAGATAGTAATTTTGCCCTCGTAGAATTTAGATTACAGCGGCTAGAGGTTCTGAGTACTGCTGTTTTCCCTTTCAATTTGATAATTATTGCACCCACCTGGTGTCCCAGGTCTACTAACGTAAACTCGTACATCGCCTTGGTCCGTACAATTGCCCTTATTTTAGCGCCCCAAAAACGTAATAGTTCCAGATCAACTGTAATGTCAATAACATTGTAAAGCACAATTTCTCCCCTTTCCAACATTATCAATTACATGACCTAAAAGCTGCCCGTTTTTGCATAATTCAAGCAGGCAATGAGCCCCGTCGGGTCTTTTTAAATATGGCGGGTGGGGAAGTGAAACTAATCGCCTCTAAAATGTAAATAAAACACTATAAAGAGTTTATATAATGTGTCATTACATACCTATTTGAAGGTTTGTGTCGAATTTGAATCTGGTTTTTAGGGCGATGCTAAAGTGATCTTAGAAGTAAAACAGCTGTTTTGAGAATGATGATCACATGCAATGATGATGCAAAAAATGACTAGGTACCCCCCCTTACCCCCGTCACTGTCCATTTCTTGTTTTTAAACGATGAGAGAAGTGCTACACCTGGTGGAGAGAGATTGTAAGACAGAAATAGTTGCTTTATGCGTGCTGTACGTTACGACATGACACGTCACGATATAACGGAGGGTCCGTTTTTTCAACTTTTCTCCAATACTATAGAGCCATTACCATGTCGATCAACACTTGAATAGAAACCTAGTTCACACCCCCGATTTTGAAGTCAACACAGTTGCTACAGTCCCATTAGTTCTCTTTGTAGCCTTGTTTAAATGTTGCGGTTGCGCACATTTGTACGGAATAAGGTGAGTTTACGTTAGTCCATAATGGGAAGAATGGCATTTTTTCCCATATACAAACTGGCCACTAGACTACAGAAACTATAGCAATGGGATAGCAATAACTAACGTTAGCAATGGGAATATGGCATGAGAGAGGGGGGGGGGGGGAAACAAAGTCATTGGCTGCTTAAAATCATTAAAATGAAATCTTTCCTTTTAAAAACACCAAAAACAACAAAGAACCCTCTCCTAATATAAAGTCGAACACTCTCCACCCCATCATCTCTGTTTTCTCTTCACCACTCCTCTCCTACCTTCCCCCTAAATGTTTTCTCTTTTCTCTTCTCCTGAAAAGTAAAAAATTGTGTCTGCAGATGGATATGTTAGACCTATCCCCTATGAATTTGTGGAGATGTTTGGATAGGCTTAAGTAGTATGATAATGGCTAAAACAACCCTAACCCTTGTTTGATTGGTTAGTCTGTAGTCCTAAATGTGCTTTATCTGCTGTATTTAGATGTGTGTGTTAACTCCCACTGATGTTATTTTTTTATTTTTGTGCTTTTCTCCTTTGCCTCCTGTTCTGTGAGGGACAGACCACACCACAAATATAATAGGATTTTGAGAGTTTTCTTTGTCAGATGCCATATTGTAGAATGGAAATGTTTAATGTACCATAGATAATCATAGAAAACAATCTTTATTTTGATAGTATTCTGGAATAATTTCATTGTCTACAGTATGGTCTGGTTTCCCAGACTCAGATTACACCTTGTCCTTGACAAAAAATCATGTTAAATATAAATTCAATATAAAATTGTTTATTTGTCCTGGACTAGGCTTAAGACAGAAGAGGAGAAGAAGAGGGTGAGATGGAATATACAGTATTTAGCTTAGGTACAAGCATGCTAGGGGGTGCGGGGAGGGGCTGGGGCCAAGGGTCCTCAGCCCCAGTCCAGGATCAGCAGCACGTCCAGGTAGGTTTGGGCCAGGCACATCCAGGAGTTATTAGATGTAGAAAAGGACAAAATAAGGGGGTTAGTGGGAACATGCTTTGTTACATCAGATAAAACACAGTACACCAGCTGAGGCAAGCTGATCAAGGCCCCTAGAAAAATATAAACTATTGCAGCATTGTTCTTAACTAAGGCTGCAGACTCGCTGTTTGGGGATTTTAAGAATAAGACTGAGTTTGTGGCTGCCATCAATGACATTCAGTTGTCCAGAAATACGGTGACAAGAAGATGGGAGGGAATAGCGGAGAACCTCGAAGATCAACTAAAGAAGGATATTGACAACTGCGAGTGTTATTCCCTCCAGTTTGAACAGTCCACAGATATGGTAGATGTTGCACAGTTATGCATTTGCATCAGAATGGTATTTTACAACATGAGTTCAAAGGAAGAACTACTTGCCATTTTGCCACGGAAATAACAAACTCAGGAAAAAAGAAACGTCCTCTCACTGTCAACTGCGTTTATTTTCAGCAAACTTAACATGTGTAAATATTTGTATGAACATAAGATTCAACAACTAAGACATACACTGAACAAGTTCCACAGACATGTGACTAACAGAAATTGAATAATGTGTCCCTGAACAAAGGGGGGTCAAAAGTAACAGTCAGTATCTGGTGTGGCCACCAGCTGCATTAAGTACTGCAGTGCATCTCCTCCTCATGGACTGCACCAGATTTGTCAGTTCTTGCTGTGAGTTGTTACCCCACTCTTCCACCAAGGCACCTGCAATTTCCCGTACATTTCTGGGGGGAATAGCCCTAGCCCTCACCCTCCGATCCAACAGGTCCCAGTCATGCTCAATGGGATTGAGATCCGGGCTCTTCGCCTAGCAAACTCCATAAAAGCTTGAAAAATATCTTTGCCCCTTGTATGTCCTTTCAGTGGCAAAATGGCGAGTAGTTCCTCCTTTGTACTCATGTTGTCAAATATCATTCTGATGAAAATGCATCGTGTCAGATTTTGAAAATATGCTTTGCAGCGAAAGCAATCCAAGCTTTTGTGAGTGTATCAATCAATGCTAGAACAGCTAGCCCCAAATTAGCATGGTCACGAAAGTTAGAAAAGCAATACAATTAATCGCTTACCTTTGATAATCTTCAGATGTTTGCACTCACGAGACTCCCAGTTACACAATAAATGTTATTTTTGTTCGATAAATATTACTTTTATAACAAAAAAACGCCATTTGGGGTTGCGCGTTATGTTCAGAAAACCAAAGCCTCGTTCCGTTCGACGAAAATTCCAAAAAGTATCCGTAATGTTCGTAGAAACATGTCAAATGTTTTTTTATAATCAATCCTCAGGTTGTTTTTAATAAACATAATCGATAATATTTCAACCGGACTGTAACCTATTCAATAAAAGAGAGAAAGAAAATGGAGAGCTACCCCTCTGGCGCGCAGGAACTAATCAAAGGACACCTGACTACTTTTGAAAAATCTCGCTCATTTTTCAAAATAAAAGCCTGAAACTATGTCTAAAGCCTGGTCACAGCCTGAGGAAGCCATTGGAAAGGGAATCTGGTTGATACCCCTTTAAATGGAAGAAAGACGGGCAAGGAAACACAGATAAAAAAATAAAAAAAATCACTTCCGGGTTAGATTTCCTCAGGTTTTCGCCTGCAGAATCAGTTTTGTTATACTCACAGACAATATTTTGACAGTTTTGGAAACTTTGGAGTGTTTTCTATCCTAACCTGTAAATGATATGCATATTCTACGATCTGGACCTGAGAAATAGTCCGTTTACCTTGGGAACGTTATTAAAAAAAAAATATATATATATATATATCTGACCCCTAGCGTCAAGAGGTTAACTTCTTACGGCTGAAATCCCGTTAGCGGGATCGATATGACAACAGCCAGTGAAAGTGCAGGGCGCCAAATTCAAACAACAGAAATCTCATAATTAAAATTCCTCAAACATACAAGTATTATACATCATTTTAAAGATAAACTTGTTGTTAATCCCACCCTAGTGTCCGATTTCAAAAAGGCTTTACGACGAAAGCATACCATGCGATTATGTTAGGTCAGCATCTAGTCACAGAAAAACACAACCATTTTCCAGCCAAAGAGAGGAGTCACAAAAAGCAGAAATAGAGATAAAGTTAATCACTAACCTTTGATGATCTTCATCAGATGACACTCATAGGACTTCATGTTACACAATACATGTATGTTTTGTTCGATAAAGTTCATATTTATATCCAAAAATCTCAGTTTACATTGGCGTGTTATGTTTAGTAATGTTTTGCCTCCAAAACATCCGGTGATTTTGCAAAGAGCCACATCAATTGACAGAAATACTCATAATAAACATTGATAAAAGATACAAGTGGTATGCATGGAATTATAGATAAACCTCTCCTTAATGCAACCGCTGTGTCAGATTTTAAAAAAAAACTTTACGGAAAAAGCACACCATGCAATAATCTGAGTACAGCGCTCAGAGACCAAAACAAGCCATACAGATACCCGCCATGTTGTGGAGTCAACAGAAGTCAGAAATAACATTATAAATATTCACTTACCTTTGATGATCTTCATCAGAATGCACTCCCAAGAATCCCAGTTCCACAATACATTTTTGTTTTGTTCGATAAAGTCCATCATTTATGTCCAAATACCTCCTTTTTGTTTGCGTGTTTAGTTCACAAATCCAAATTCACACGGCGCAGGCACTTAATTCAGACGACAGTTCCATTACAGTTCATAGAAACATGTCAAACGATGTATAGAATTAGTCAATCGGCTCTTATTCTCTCCCCCTTCACAGTAGAAGCCTGAAACAAGGTTCTAAAGACTGTTGACATCTAGTGGAAGCCTTAGGAAGTGCAATCGGACCAGATTTTACACTGTATATTGGATAAGCAAAGACTTGAAAACCTACAAACCTCAGATTTCCCACTTCCTGGTTGGATTTTTTCTCAGTTTTTTTGCCTGCCATATGGGTTCTGTTATACTCACAGACAACATTCAAACAATTTTAGAAACTTCAGAGTGTTTTCCATCCAAATCTACTAATAATATACATATCTTAGCTTCTGGGCCTGAGTAGCAGGCAGTTTACTCTGGGCACCTTATTCATCCAAGCTACTCAATACTGCCCCCCAGCCATAAGAAGTTTTTAAGAACAACTTCTTATTTACAATGACGGCCTATCGGGGAACAGTGGGTTAACTGCTTTGTTCAGGGGTGGAATGACAGATTTTTATCTTGTCGGCTCGGGGATTCAATCTAGCAACCTTTCGGTTACTGGCCCAACGCTCTAATGCGCAAGCATTAGGCATTCTTGAGTCTGAAGCACCTTTTAAATATTATTTGATAATTATTGTTATCGAATGAAAAAAATATATATATCATGATAATTTATTTGCCATATCGCCCAGCCCTATTGGAGAGGGTGGTGCATTTTTTTTGTGGTGCATTTTTGGGTGGTGCATTTTTTTGGTGACAGCTCCAGCCAAGCTTTCCCTTAAGGGTATAACATTACAATAGTATAGCTAATAGGCTATGTGTTTGTAGATCGTCTGAGGTGAATGAACTTACAGCAGCCAAGGTGATAATGGAATATTAAAGTTTAATTAATTGTATAGAAATGCAGCAAATGAGCTTCAACTTTTCAAACCCAAATTATGACCCTGAATATCAGTCAGTTTTATGACAGAATTATGAAGCCTTTGTGCTTTCTGTGCTTATTTTGATTACATAAATGCTTCAAAATACTGAAAAAATGACGTCTGTAAAAGAAAAGCGCTCTACAAATGTAATTTATTATTATTAATTATTGTTAGCTGATGAAGATTATCTCATAGAACAAAACATATAAGCTCTCTTAAGCCTGTGTTTCCACAGACCTTATTTTCAGCGTTTATCCAAAAACCCTCCGAAACCCCATTCATTTCCCCATAGGCTTTGGCCAACGATCCATAGCGGAGTTAGCCTCCGTTGGTGCTTACAAAAAGACGCCATTGCTATTGCTCTCTATGCCGCTTTCACGTGTTAGTCAGAACTAGGACATTTCCAAATTGTTAACTGGTTGAACTCAGTACAACCAGTTAGCAAGTCGGAAATTTGTGAGGTTCATAGTTCCGACCAGCACGTGAACGTGGCATTAATCCCAGTCAGTAAATTGCTAGACATAGGCAAATTGATGTAGGCCCACTTCTTTCATTCAATCTCAGTCTCAAATAACCAAATATCACATAAACACATGAGTAAAGATTTGTTTAATTTAACCTTTATTTATCCAGGAAGTCCCATTGAGGTCAGAATACTTATTTTACAAGGGAGACCTGGCCAAGAAGCCAGTTCAATAAAAACACATACAGTATATTAAACACATGGCAGTGCATACACAGCATAGCAAAACATAAAATAAACTATCATAATGTATGTTCTATCATATTCATACAGGTATACTATCACACTCAAATGGCAAATATTCAGATGAGTCCCAAAGAGGAGCTGTTGGAGAGATTCCTGGATTATGCTTCCAGAGGAGACCTGGCAAAAGTCTCTGGGATGATCTCTCATTCCAGCTTTTTGGTCAATGAAAGTGGGAAGAATGGCTGGACTGCGTTGATGCTAGCTGCAAGGAATGGACACACTGATATTGTAGACAACCTACTTTCAAATGGGTAAATATCAAAACATTACTGAACAAAAATGACATGGATACATGAGATTATTACAGCTGTTTTACATTGTTTAAGTAAGTAAGAACTATTACTCCATTGTATGTTTTTGTTGTCACAGGAGATTGTAGGTCTATTAGGATAAAATCATATTTCAAACAAGTAATGATGCGCTCATGGAATGTCATTCTTGAACACAACAGATAGATCATAGAAATCAAGTTATTTTTGTATTTGAAAATGGCATGGGATGCATTTGTTTGTTTATGTTTTTATGTTGGCCCACTGAGTATTCACATCTTAGAGAGGGTGCCTTTTAAATGTCTAAACATATGGTTAAAATAACCGCAGGGGTGTATTCATTAGGGCACACCGTAGCAAAATGTTTCCCAATGGAAAAAGTTTTGTAATAAAAACAAGAGTTTCTATTATATGAATTCAGGTATGTCCCTCCCCATTTTGTCCTGTTTGCTTCCGTTTGGTTCCTAGTGAATACACCCTAGGTTAATTACCTGATAACAGACGATTAATCGTGTAAACATGGAAGATAACACCCTAGTTAGATGTACTGATCACACTTCTCTTTCCCTCAAGGTGTGATAAGTTTTTAGTCAATAAATCTGCTCAAACTGCCTATGACATTGCCAAATTCTGGGGACACCGACATATTGCCAGGTTATTGGCAAAGACTGAGAACAAATGTCAACGGATTCTACCCAGCGACAGAATGGAAGAGCATGAAAACTACTTCAACAGAGAAGTTTTCAACAGAATGAGTGAAAAGAGGCCTGACAGAAAGTGGCTAGAAGCAAAACAGTCTTCTCCAGACACAGTGTTCATCTTGTTCTTTAACTTGAACCCTCTTGTGTCTGCTTCCGAGGAGAGCAACACAGCCCATCCAGGTATAAAACTGTGTAGACTTGATGCAAGCTCGGTTAATAAAGAACTACTTCAAAAATCTGGAACAACAGTCATCTTCCTCGGGGTAGAGAAGCAGAGAAGCTCCTCATCCTCTCCTCCAAACGAAGGGAATGAACCCACTGCTTGGTTTGCTCTCAATACTGATGACAATCCCATGAATCATCTCCAACTCACCAATCCAAATAGCTTCTTCCTCAAACCACCCATGCCAGGTCTTCTGAAACTTAGTGAGGCTGAGGCTGGTGAGTATTTCTCTGGGAGGTTCTTCATCAAAATATTATTGAAACAGCATACAAAATGTGGACCCCCCCCCAAAAAAAATTATGATCCCTTTTCCCCTCAGGAATCATAGCTCAAGCCAGCTCTGTCCTCGCTTGGCACAACCGATACAGCTTCTGCCCAACATGTGGGAGTAACACCAATGTGGAGGAAGGAGGCTATAAGAGGACCTGCTTCAACAAAGACTGCAGAAGCCGACAAGGCATACACAACACTTGTTACCCACGAGTTGGTAAAGAGCCTCCTGTTTTTGAATTTGTTAATTGAAACGGAACTACTGCATGTTTTTTATCTTAATCATTATTATAATGTTCTAACCTCAATATCAGGTCAAAATGATCTAACTTATGTAATGTTATGTGTCGTATTATCCATGCAGATCCTGTGGTGATCATGTTGGTCATTCACCCAGATGGCAACCAATGCTTATTGGGCAGAAAGAAGACTTTTCCTGCTGGGATGTTTTCATGTCTTGCTGGATTCATTGAACCAGGTAGTTGATCTCAACACACTAAACAAAACACTTAACATTTACTCTGATGTTGGAGTGTGCAGATAGATGCCAGTGACATCTCTCTATGCAGGTGAGGCCATTGAGGATGCAGTAAGGAGAGAGACGGAGGAGGAGAGTGGGGTCAAAGTGGGTCCTGTTCAGTATGTGTCCTGTCAGCCCTGGCCAATGCCCTCCTCACTAATGATTGGTTGCCTGGCTGTTGCCATGTCAACAGACATCAAAGTCGATGAAAAGGAAATTGAAGAAGCTCGTTGGTTTACACGGCAACAGGTAAATGCTAGTTTTCCTAATCTGTGATTTACATGTTATAACATAGGCCTAGATAGAAACAAAACATCACCTGAATGTAATAAGAGGTGAATGAAGTCATGTAAACTATGTCGGTGAACTTGTATTATTACAATGTATTAACTCAGTGCTATGTCTGTGTAATGCAGGTTATAGATGTCATTGTCAAGGGAACAAAACCAGCCTTTACCATGCCACCAAGACAGGCCATTGCACATCAGTTGGTGAAACATTGGATTGGTATGAGCTCAAATCTTTAAGCCTAATGAAGGGCACTTCTCCAGGATGGATTACACCACTAAATGTAATTAATAATGAAATACAATAGAAAAATCTATGAATGAATTATCAAAACATTCTCATGTCTGATTTTCCATCCAATCAAAGTAGTGTTTACTATAACGCCTAAGGCATAATCACATTTAAGACATTATAATGGTTGTGTAAAATTTGGCATAAAGTGATCAAAGTAGATTTTATTTTATTTCCACTATTCCACTGTGCCTTAGATATGAACACGACTAATCTATCATTTTATATGGAATACTTTTTCATCATTGCAGTATTTTAATTGGATTAAAAGTAGGTCAAGAAAAAGTAGGCATTTTAAAGGGATAATCGACCCCCAGAAAAAAATGAAACTCCAGTCAATTTTGTGAAAGCCTATGTTCTATCAGTGAGTACAATAAAAATCTTACCCATGATTTAACTTCCAAGTGGTCCAACTGTGAAATTAGGAAATTGTGTAGGAACGTGTCATAGCTACATGGTTCTCGTCACTGGAGATAACACACTATCACATTTCATAACACTTAGGGAAAAAAATACCTGCACTCCAGATCGCCAAATCAGCCAATAGATGGTATGTGCTTACTTGTCTAGAACACATCTATCCGTTTATATGGTCATTACAAAGTAAATATTTAAATCTAAACAGTGTACCAAATTATTCAACTCAGTTTTTCGAGTACCATCTCGCAATGCGCTTTTTGTGTCGGGGAAACATGGGAAAAGGCCGTTGTGGATAGTATGTTGCTATGGCAACATACTATCCACTGCTCTGGGCAGAGGCGAACTGCAAGTTGAACTCTGTGACATGGACTCCTAAATTGATAGTACAGTTTGTTTAGGCGATTTTACAGTTAGCTAGCTACTTCACATGCTGATATTGACTTTATATTTGCTAGCTAGCCCAGAGAGAGCATTGGGTTGTGTCGTCAACTTAAGCTACAACATATTTCCACAATGATTTTCACATGTTTCTACCAACGTTCTAATTAAAACAAAATGTAAAAAAGTTTCACAACAAATATTGTTTTCACATATCACATATTAACACTGTTAATCATAGGAATTAGTGGTTTTATCAGCAAAACATTTATCAGCAAAACACATCCTTCGGCGCCATTATCATGATTGGATTCATAGAAATAACATTAAAAAAAAAATTTTTTTTTAAATATGACAATTCTAGTGCAATTGTATTCACTCAGAAAAAAATCTCATGATTCAGGAAGATATTATTTTTGTTTTTCACTATGGATGTCTTGACAAGATGATTAAATTCGATCAAAAATATTTGTAATTTTGGTATAGAATTCTGGAATTTTTGTTTGTGTATAAAGTATTTGACAACAAGAATAAAATAAAAAAAGCACAATCATTTCAATAATCTTGTTATCATTGCAATTGTAACATATTCTTCATGTCAAAAACAGAGGTAGTGTTCAAAAGGGTAAATACGTTTTCTGCAAGGTTTTTCCAAAAATCGATCACAGATTTACATTCATAGAACAAGTGAGTCAGATGTTAACCTTCTTTTTAGCAGAAAGTGCAGATATCAACAAATGTGGACAACATAGAATTACATGGATATATCTTATGTAGAGTCTTAAAGTGCACTTCCTTAAATGTGTATATATACAATATTTGTAAGGCGTCAAGCAAGCTTTTTTCCAGACAATGTCAGGAATAAGCATGTTCCAGAAAATGTTTCCTCTAGGCGTAAATTGTTTCTGTGAATGGAAAATGTGCCTTGTGTAAGTGTACAACAAGATTTCTCAAGTAAGCCCACGCCTTCCAAACTGATTTCTGGATAAGCTCTGTGATCATCACCAAAGCTAAGATGAGTTTTCATTAGTGTAGTTAAATCACTGGGAATGGCTTTGATCACAGAAATAAACTCTCTGAAAGGTATTGTAAACTCATTCAATGTTATAAATTGTTCATATGAAAGAATATTACCCCTGTTGTCAAAAATACATATTGTACATGCAGTCAATTAGGGTTTGCAGTTGCGTCACAAATCATTTAGCAACCGCACCAAGCGTCAGTCTGAAAGTCCTCCAATCGTCTACATGGCTTGCTGTGTTTTGCTACCACCCGAAACGTTGACCATTATTTAGTTTTTCTAAGGACCCAGGCTAACTCAAATGCTAACATGTAAATTATGTTCGCTAGTTAGCTAACTTTACATACTCTATAGTTACAGTAGCTAGCTACGTGAATTCAATGTCACCAGCTGCTAACTTCATTTTAGCTAACGTTAGTTAGCTATCTTGATGTATTTATCATTGTTACTCCAAATGCATTTGTAGTTAGGTAGCTAGCTAACAGCCATGGAAGAGGGTGAAATGATTAGCTAGCACTTCCCGCGGTCAAAGAAGGGAGAGTAGGCTACTGTTACCCTGGATATGGCAGGTAACTTTGTGGGAGGACATTATGAAACTATTCCCCAGTTCCAGTCCCTAGCGAGAAAAACTGAGGATATAGCAACATCTCTGTTTCTTTGTAATGTTTTCTGTCCTCAGACACAGTATAGAGAGCCGTCAAACCCTGCTGGGTGTGCAGGCTTCTATTCCAGCCCAGCACTAACACACCTGATTCAATCTATCAAACCTAATTTTTTTTAAATTTTAAAATTTTTGACATTTAACCTTTATTTAACTAGTCAGTTAAGAACAAACTCTTATTTACAATGACGGCCTACCCCGGCCAAACCTGGACGACGCTGGGCCAATTGTGCGCCTCCCTATGGGACTCCCAATCACGGCCGGATGTGATGCAGCCTGGATTCGAACCAAGTACTGCAGTGACACCTCTTGCACTGAGATGCAGTGTCTTAGACCATTAGCCTTATGGGCATTTCCAATGGATCCCTTGAAATTGTGCATTTGAAGCATAGACGAGCTTAACTCATACAGTTGAAGTCGGAAGCTTACATACACTTAGGTTGGAGTCATTAAAACTTTTTTTTTTCAACCACTCCACAAATTTCTTGTTAACAAACTATTGTTTTGGCAAGTCGGTTAGGACATCTACTTTGTGCATGACAAGTAATTTTTCCAACAATTGTTTACAGACAGACTATTTCACTGTATCACAATTCCAGTGGGTCAGAAGTCTACATACACTAACTTGACTGTGCCTTTAAACAGCTCTGAAAATTCCAGAAAATAATGTTATGGCTTTAGAAGCTTCTGATAGGCTAATTGACCTAATTTGAGTCAATTGGAGGTGTACCTGTGGATGTATTTCAAGGCCTACCTTCAAACTCAGTGCCTCTGCTTGACATCATGGGAAAATCAAAAGAAATCAGCCAAGACCTCATCCTTTGGAGCAATTTACAAACGCCTGAAGTTACCACGTTCATCTGTACAAACAATAGAATGCAAGTATAAACACCATGGGACCACGCAGTCGTCATACCGCTCAGGAAGGAGACGCGTTCTGTCTCCTGGAGAAGAGCGTACTTTGTGCAAAATAGATGGCATCATGAGGCAGGAAAATTATGTGGATATATTGTAGCAACATCTCAAGACATCAGTTAGGAAGTTAAAGCTCCGTCGCAAATGGGTCTTCCAAATGGACAATGACTCCAAGCATACTTCCAAAGTTGTGGCAAAATGCCTTAAGGACAACAAAGTCAAGGTATTGGAGTGGCCATCACAAAGCCCTGACCTCAATCCCATAGAAAATGTTTGGGTAGAACTGAAAAAGCGTGTGCGAGCAAGGAGGCCTAGAAACCTGACTCAGTTACACCAGCTCTGTCAGGAGGAATGGGCCAGAACTCACCCAACTTATTGTGGGAAGCTTGTGGAAGGCTACCCATAACGTTTGACCCAAGTTTAAACAATTTAAAGGCAATGCTACCAAATACTAATTGAGTGTATGTAAACTTCTGACGCACTGGGAATATGATGAAATAAAAGCTGAAATATATAATTCTAACTACTATTATTCTGACATTTCACATTCTTAAAATAAAGTGGTGATTCTAACTGACCTAAGACAAGGATTTTTTACTAGGATTAAATGTCAGGAATTGTGAAAAACTGAGTTTAAATGTATTTGGCTAAGGCTAAACTTCCGACTTCAACTGTACTTACCAGTGATGAAATGATAGTAGCAGGTCTTGTACTGGCAGCTGTCTGGGTTAAAGTCTTGACAATAAAATTTGATTTAATTTGATGGGCCAAAAGGTTTCTTCGCCTTTCTGACAGTTCTTGACTCTCATCTCATTGGTATCAACAATGGTATTTTTAGGATTTCAGGGAATCTGTAAGCATATTTTTGCACGTTGTCTTTCCTGTCTTGTTAGAGCAGCCAAATACTACACTGAAAAGGACCGTGGTGATGAATCAACTAGTGTAGGCACTGTTATCATGCAGTTTGGGGTTAAGCACTGTTATCATACAGTTTGGGGTAGCCCCTGGGCTGTTTTCGTTGAAGGAATGAATGACCACCAGCAGGCGTCGTACGTCAACTTCAAGCCCTCTATACAGGTAATATAAATTACTAAGCAATACAATTACTGACAAGTTATTTAAGAGCTGCAGCTACATCTATTTAATAAAATATTTTAACTGTCCCATCTCGGTGTGTATTTTTCCTTTCATAATTTTCTCTATCAGTGATTCCATAGTATATTATTTTCGTATAGGATACCATCAGTCAGGTAAGCTGAATTCAGGTAATTATTTATATACAGTGGGGCAAAAAAGTATTTAGTCAGCCACCAATTGTGCAAGTTCTCCCACTTAAAAAGATGAGAGAGGCCTGTAATTTTAATCATAGGTACACTTCAACTATGACAGACAAAATGAGAGAAAAAATCCAGAAAATCACATTGTAGGATTTTTAATGAATTTATTTGCAAATTATGGTGGAAAATAAGTATTTGGTCACCTACAAACAAGCAAGATTTCTGGCTCTCACAGACCTGTAACTTCTTCTTTAAGAGGCTCCTCTGTCCTCCACTCGTTACCTGTATTAATGGCACCTGTTTGAACTTGTTATCAGTATAAAAGACACCTGTCCACAACCTCAAACAGTCACACTCCATACTCCACTATGGCCAAGACCAAAGAGCTGTCAAAGGACACCAGAAACAAAATTGTAGACCTGCACCAGGCTGGGAAGACTGAATCTGCAATAGGTAAGCCGCTTGGTTTGAAGAAATCAACTGTGGGAGCAATTATTAGGAAATGGAAGACATACAAGACCACTGATAATCTCCCTCGATCTGGGGATCACAAGAACGGTGAGCAAAAATCCCAGAACCACACGGGGGGACCTAGTGAATGACCTGCAGAGAGCTGGGACCAAAGTAACAAAGCCTACCATCAGCAAGGGCATTGAAGATGAAACGTGGCTGGGTCTTTCAGCATGACGATGATCCCAAACACACCGCCCGGGCAACGAAGGAGTGGCTTCGTAAGAAGCTCAGATCTCAACCCCATAGAAAATCTTTGGAGGGAGTTGAAAGTCCGTGTTGCCCAGCAACAGCCCCAAAACATCACTGCTCTAGAGGAGATCTGCATGGAGGAATGGGCCAAAATACCAGCAACAGTGTGTGAAAACCTTGTGAAGACTTACAGAAAACGTTTGACCTCTGTCATTGCCAACAAAGGGTATATAACAAAGTATTGAGATAAACTTTTGTTATTGACCAAATACTTATTTTCCACCATAATTTGCAAATAAATTCATTAAAAATCCATAGTTGAAGTGTACCTATGATGAAAATTACAGGCCTCTCTCATCTTTTTAAGTGGGAGAACTTGCACAATTGGTGGCTGACTAAATACTTTTTTGCCCCACTGTATCTATTTAAATTGAAATAAACTCCCCATAATACATAAACAGAATACTACATACAAAAAATGACATACAATATATCAATCATTCTCATTGTTTACCCATATAGTTAACCCATAAAATGACATGGGATAGGGTTGAAGTTTAATATAAAATGTAAAAAATATATGTACAATATATTTTACAGCAGAACAAATACTGTAGACATTGTTAATTAAGATCCCCAGCAAGAAAACCTAAAATGTAGCTCAAACAGAAGGGGGAACTAATGAGTCACTGACAACAACCAAAATGAAACAAGTGGGGTTTTAGGGGGAGTTCTGAAAGACGTGGGGGTGTCCACTGAAAGTTGACAAGTATCAACAACTGGAACCTTAAAGACACCCACCATGAGAGCCCACTAAATTTGCCTAAGAAGAGGCAAACAAAAACAAAAAAAACACACCAAACTTATACAGGAAGTAAACCAAAAAGTGGAGCAAAACGAAAACAGGGATGATCAGATAAAGGATTGTTTGCCTAGAAATCAAAAATGAGGAGCACCAACTAAGTGTTAACCCCCCACATCTCTCAAGAGCACTAGGTCGGCACAGGTGTAACACATACTGACTAACGAGGTGACGCCAATCGGTGCGCCCTACGTGCTAACGAGCTATACATGCTAAAGTCCAACCTCATAACATAAGTGGAAAAAACAAAGCCTGTAACATTATGAAGAACAGTAGCACTTAAAATGGTATACATTTACAAAATGTAATTTTCTATGTGTGTACCCTGGCCATTCTCTATGTGGGCAACATTGTTAAACATCAGGGAGGAATCCCTGTTCTCTCTGTTACTTTTAGGAGTATTTTCAATGTATTCTGTATTTTGCGGAATAAAAATATGTTTTATATTGAGGGTACTGTGAGATGAACCAGGGTTAAAAATCCCATCCTCTCTCACAGGTGGCCTTTCTTGCCCCAGCTCAACAAAGCCATTTTCTCCTGAGAGATCAGTGACTAAGAACTCCTCCAGCTTCAGTACATTCTTCACACGTTTTTTCTGTTGGGGAAAATGTACATTATACACATTAGACTGTGGTCTAGGGTTTTAAGGAGCTTAACTAACACGACACTCTCTCTTTGTACACAACAATTTCCGACATGTGCGTTGCCATGAAAATTACCTCATGGTGTGACTCCAAAAGCCATCGTCCAACAACACTGGCCCCAGGGTTAGCAATTTTTGGAAAGAAATATGTTTTGTAGCTGCAGAGAAAATAACACAATAATAGTATGCACAATGTGTTTAAACGAAATATGCAGTGTGGAATTATAGAGAAAAGCCCTTAACCTTCGACACGACACAGTTCTTCGACTTTATGGTTAATTCAATTCCATTCAATATACGGTCGTGGCCAAAAGTTTTGAGAATGACACAAATATTAATTTTCACAAAGTTTGCTGTATATGGAATACTGAAGTATAATTACAAGCATTTCATAAGTGTCAAAGGCTTTTATTGACAATTCCATTAAGTTTATGCAAAGAGTCAATATTTGCACTGTTGACCTTTCTTTTTCAAGACCTCCGCAATCTGCCCTGGCATGCTGTCAATTAACTTCTGGGCCACATCCTGACTGATGGCAGCCCATTCTTGCATAATCAATGCTTGGAGTTTGTCAGAATTTGTGGGTTTTTGTTTGTCCCCCTGCCTCTTGAGGATTGACCACAAGTTCTCAATGGGATTAAGGTCTGGGGAGTTTCCTGGCCATGGACCCAAAATATCAATGTTTTGTTCCCCGAGCCACTTAGTTATCACTTTTGCCTTAAGGAGCTCCATCATGCTGGAAAAGGCATTGTTCGTCACCAAACTGTTCCTGGATGGTTGGGAGAAGTTGCTCTCGGGGAAAGGTTGGTACCATTCTTTATTCATGGCTGTGTTCTTAGGCAAAATTGTGAATGAGCCCACTCCCTTGGCTGAGAAGCAACCCCACACATGTATGGTCTCAGGATGCTTTACTGTTTGCATGACACAGGACTGATGGTAGCGCTCACCTTGTCTTCTCCGGACAAGCTTTTTCCGGATGCCCCAAACAATCGGAAAGGGGATTCATCAGAGAAAATGACTTTACCCCAGTCCTCAGCAGTCCAATCCCTGTACCTTTTGCAGAATATCAGTCTGTCCCTGATGTTTTACCTTGAGAGAAGTGGCTTCTTTGCTGCCCTTCTTGACACCAGGCCATCCTCCAAAAGTATTTGCCTCACTGTGCGTGCAGATGCACTCACACCTGCCTGCTGCCATTCCTGAGCAAGCTCTGTACTGGTGGTGCCCCGATCCCGCAGCTGAGTCAACTTTAGGAGACGGTCCTGGAGCTTGCTGGACTTTCTTGGGCGCCCTGAAGCCTTCTTCACAACAATTGAACCGCTCTCCTTGAAGTTCTTGATGACCCGATAAATGGTTGATTTAGGTGCAATCTTACTGGCAGCAATATCCTTGCCTGTGAAGCCCTTTTTGTGCAAAGCAATGATGATGGAACATGTTTCCTTGCAGGTAACCATGGTTGACAGAGGAAGAACATTGATTCCAAGCACCACCCTCATTTTGAAGCTTCCAGTCTGTTATTCGAACTCAATCAGCATGACAGAGTGATCTCCAGCCTTGTCCTAGTCAACACTCACACCTGTGTTAACCTGTTGAGGACAGAGGGCGCTGTTTTCACTTTGGGGGAAATTCGTGCCCAATTTAAACGGCCTCGTACTCAATTCTTGCTCGTACAATATGCAAATTATTATTACTATTGGATAGAAAACACTCTTTAGTTTCTAAAACCGTTTGAATTTTTTCTGTGGGTAAAACAGAACTCATTTGGCAGCACACTTTCTGACCAGGAAGTGGAAAGTCTGAATTCGATGCTCTGTTCAAGGACCTGCCTATAAATGGGCATGATACGTATGACTATACGTGCACGTCATACACCTTCCCCTAGATGTCAAGAGAAAGTGAGAGAAGAAATGAGTTGATTATCTTGGTCTGAGATGGAATGAATCCTCTTGGAATGACGTGTCCTCCATTTTCAGTTTTCTGGAAGGCGCGTGGAGGGACCTGTAATTGCCTTTTGAAAAGCTGTCGTTATAGGCGAATACTATCTCCGGCTTTGATTTTATTTGATACATGTCACAATATCATCGTAAAGTATGTTTTTTCAATATAGTTTTATTAGATTATTGAATTTTTTTCGGGACGTTAGGCGTGTTGCTTTGTCTGCATATGTTCAGGAAGGATAGCTTCGCGCCACTTGGCCAGTGTGCTTGCTAATTCAAGAGGGAAAACGACGTTCTAATACCAAACAAAGACAGTTCTGGACAAAGGACCCCTTGTACAACATTCTGATGGAAGATCACCAAAAGTAGGACCCATTTTGTGATGCTATTACATATATCTGTCGAACTGTGTACTAGTAGTTTTGCGCCCATGTTTTGGGCATCTCTCGCCATAACGTAAGCCTTATGTTGTAATGAAGATATTTTTAGAATTCTAACACTGCGATTGCATTAAGAACTAATGAATCTATCGTTTCCTATACAACATGTATTTTTTTGTAATGTTTATGAATAGCTATTTGGTCAGAATAGGTGAGAGTCTAATAGAAATATCCGCACATTCTGGGAAAAAGATGCTACGTTAGCATAATGGATAACCACTGATTTCAGCTCTAAATATGCACATTTTCGAACAAAACAGAAGTGTATGTATAACCTGATGTTATAGGACTGTCATCTGAGGAAGGTTTATGAAGGTTAGTGAAAATTAATATCTTTTGCTGGTTTATTCGCTAACGCTAACGTGCCTATTGCTATTGCTAACGTGCCTTGATGAATGAATGCGGTTGTGTGGTAGGCTATTGTAGTAAGCTAATATAATGCTATATTGTGTTTTCGCTGTAAAACACTTAAAAAATCGGAAATATTGGCTGGATTCACAAGATGTTTGTCTTTAATTTGCTGTACACCATCGATTTTTCAGAAATGTTTTATGATGAGTATTTAGGTATTTCACGTTGGTCTCTATAATTACTCTGGCTGCTTCGGTGCTATTTCTGACGGTAGCTGTGATGGTAGCAGCAATGTAAAACTGATTTATACCTCAAATATGCACATTTTTCGAACAAAACATAGATTTATTGTGTAACATGTTATAGGACTGTCATCTGATGACGTTGTTTCTTGGTTAGTTTGGTTGGTTCTTGGTTAGTTTGGTTGGTTTCCTGCATGCTACCTGTGCTGTGAAAAATGTCTGTCCTTTTTTGTATTTGGTGGTGAGCTAACATAAATATATGTGGTGTTTTCGCTGTAAAACATTTTAAAAATCGGACATGTTGACTGGATTCACAAGATGTGTATCTTTCATTTGCTGTATTGGACTTGTTAATGCGTGAAAGTAAAATATTTCAAAAAAAAAAAATTTGAATTTCGCGCTCTGCCTTTTCAGTGGAATGTGGGAGGAGTTCCGCTAGCGGAACGCCGGGGCTAGACAGGTTAACGAAAGAATCACTGACATGATGTCAGCTGGTCCTTTTGTGGCAGGGCTGAAATGCAGTGGAAATGTTTTTGGGGGATTCAGTTCATTTGCATGGCAAAGAGGGACTTTGCAATTAATTGCAATTCATCTGATTACTCTTCATAACATTATGGAGTATATGCAAATTGCCATCATACAAACTGAGGCAGCAGACTTTGTGAAAATGTATATTTGTGTCATTCTCAAAACTTTTGGCCACGACTATACACTACCGTTCAAAAGTTTGGGGTCACTTAGAAATGTCTTTGTTTTTGGAAAAAAAAGTAAAACATTTTGTCCCTTAAATTAACATCAAATTGATCAGAAATAGAGTGTAGACATTGTTCATGTTGTAAATGGCTATTGTAGCTGGAAACAGCAGATTTTTTTTATGGAATATCTACATAGGCGTACAGAAGCCCATTATCAGCAACCATCACTCCTGTGTTCCAATGGCACGTTGTGTTAGCTAATCCAAGTTTATTATTTTAAAAGGCTAATTGATCATTAGAAAACACTTTTGCAATTATGTTAGCACAGCTGAAAACTTGCCTTCTTTAGACTAGTTGAGTATCTGGAGCATCAGCATTTGTGGGTTCGATAATAGGCTCAAAATGGCCGTAACAAAGAACTTTCTTCTGAAACTCGAAGGCTTTTCCATGCGAGAAATTGCCAACAAACTGAAGATCTCGTACAATGCTGTGTGCTACTCCCTTCACAGAACAGCGCAAACTGGCTCTAACCAGAATAGAAAGAGGAGTGGGAGGCCCCGTGCACAACTGAGCAAGAGGACAAGTACATTAGAGTGTCTATTTTGAGAAACAGACGCCTCACAAGTCCTCAACTGGCAGCTTCATTAAATAGTACCCCCAAAAACCAGTCTCGACGTCAACAGTGAAGAGGCGACTCCGGGATCCTGGCCTTCTAGGCAGAGATGCAAAGAAAAAGCTGTCATGACGTTGGCCTGTTGGTGAGGTTTATGACCCCCATAAATACATTTCCTCTCTCTGCTATACAGAGTGACTCTTGGAAAGCCCATTGTTAACATAGAGAGTCTGAAAACATCAAAAGGGTGGGGACCAGAACCATATTTTGGTAATCCAACCAGTAGAAAATATGCGTTGGTACTTTAAGAATATGATATCAGATCAGTTGTCATCTGAGACATTATTACTGATGATAGGATGACATAAACTGTATCTTGGAAAGTCTACACATTCTAGTTATCAGATTCACATGGAATTGTTGTGCAATTTAAATGTTTAAATATGAAACTATTTGTGAAAACATGAAATGTAATTTTAGCTTCTAAATGAGAGAATTGTTTCCATAAGGTAAACTCTGTTCACTCAGTGGCCCCGCCCAAGTGAACAGACATTGGTTGTGAACTATGAAACACGCCCTTCTCTCCCCTACTACATAAGCCCTTTACGAAAATGTTATGTTTGTGTTCGTGAGGACGATGGTCCATATGTTAAAAGGGCTAATATCAAACTACAGAACTAAGCCAACTTCAGCGTGAGCTTAAAGTATGGCAACTTGGTATGAACTTTGAACTCTTATTCACTAAAGAAGTGATACCTCCTAGCCTTTGAGTGAGCAGCAACAGCTGTAAACATGGGCTAGGAAAGGACGGACAAAGTATCTCTTCTACCAAACACACAACGGTACTACAACGCATCCGTTCGACCAGACATTCTTCAGAGGACAGGAATATCTCTGTTGGGCAACACGGCCTTCCATCTACGACCAACCTATTGAAGCACAGCTCTGAATAAATATTTCTTGCATTTTCCTTTTCCAAATGGCCGGTTATTTAGAATGCATAAGATTCTGTATTTACGATAGCATAGCTTTACAAGGTCCGATCAGAGACCAAATTTCTTTGTTCCTCAGTCTTCTCGCGCTTTCATTCAAAACCCAACACTCTTTCTTTGTGTAACCAGCCGTCATATCTGTTCCGTCCGCTAGGGACGTTTTCTTTTATGACATAATTAGTAATCAATGTATGACCCATCGTGTGTATGTGTGATTGTTTAGATATTTAGTAAATAAATGATTAAACCAAATTTTGTATTGCTGATTAAACTTGTTAGCCAGGGTTCGTGAAGATAACCAAGATCTCTACGGCTTCATATGAGACTGAATAAGGTGACGATTAAGAATTGACTACTATTGATGTAAAAGATGACCAGGTCTTTAAGAGTTTATTCGGAAGATAACAGCTCTATATACATTATTTCGTGGTGCCCCGACTTTCTAGTTAATTACATTTACATGATTAGTTCAATCAGGTAATAACAATTACAGAGAAAGGATTTTATAGAATAGTATGTCATATTTCCTAATCCGGCATAGCAAAGACACGACAAAGCCATATCTCAGACTGGACAATAAAAATGTAAGATTAAGGTGGGCAAAAGAACACAGACACTGGACAGAGGAACTCTGCCTAGAATTCCAGCATCCCAGAGTCGCCTCTTCACTGTTGACATTGAGACTGGTGTTTTGCGGGTACTATATAATGAAGCTGCCAGTTGAGGACTTGTGAGGCGTCTGTTTCTCAAACTAGACTCTCCAATGTACTTGTCCTCTTGCTCAGTTGTGCACCGGGGCCTCCCACTCTTTCTATTCTGGTTAGAGACAGTTTGCGCTGTTCTGTGAAGGGAGTAGTACACTGCATTGTACGAGATCTTCAGTTTCTTGGCAATTTCTCGCATGGAATAGCCTTCATTTCTCAGAACAAGAATAGACTGACGAGTTTCAGAAGAAAGTTCTTTGTTTCTGGCCATTTTGAGCCTATTATTGAACCCACAAATGCTGATGCTCCAGATACTCAACTAGTCTAAAGAAGGCCAGTTTTATTGCTTCTTTAATCAGAACAACAGTTTTCAGTTGTGCTAACATAATTGCAAAAGGGTTTTCTAATGATCAATTAGCCTTTTAAAATAATAAACTTGGATTAGCTAACACAACGTGCCATTGGAACACAGGTGTGATGGTTGCTGACAATGGGCCTATATAGATATTCCATTAAAAAATCTGCCGTTTCCAGCTACAATAGTCATTTACAATATTAACAATGTCTACACTGTATTTCTGATCAATTTGATGTTATGTTAATGAACAAAAAATTTGCTTTTCTTTTAAAAAAATAGGACATTTCTAAGTGACCCCAAACTTTTGAATGGTAGTGTATCCTGATTGTCCCCCGAAACAAAAATTATTGTGCAGCATAAAAAAGCCAAATACATACATACAAAAACATACACAGACAAGCGGAAAATAATAAGAAAAGAAAAAAACACGAATTAGTGCCATTTTTTTCTATTACTCTCGGTGATATGTGTATAGGCATTATCTGATTGGCCATCACGTCATTCATATACAGAAGTTGGATCTTAATTTGATGACACTTTTAGTGCAGATCATTTTCCTGCGCAGCAGTAAATGCAGATGAGCTTCATGGTTTACATAAATTCACTGAAAACCCTCACTAATACAAGGTTATATTAACAGTATTGCACTTTTCATGAACAGTTGCCTATTTTTGTCCAGCTAATAGCCTAACCATTGATCAAGCAACATTATGGACTAAATGTTCAAATCCTGTTGCTGCATGATTAGTTTGCTACGACAATACTGATAAAAATTAACATCCTACAGCTGCATACACATAACCCGAGGGACAGTCAGATAAGGTCTATTCACATATCACAGAGAGCAACAGGAAAAAACAAGCATCATCCCTGATCATTAATGATAAAGAGCCTTGAGCCTTATGTTATGATACTGATGAAGCTAAGTTCACATAAGCAATGAGAAAAGCAAAAGTAATGTATGTGTATGACTTACAAAGTTCTGGATAAGATGAAGAAAACTCCAAGGCCAAGGGTAAGCAGGACGATTAGAGGGAAGGTGAACATAATGAAATAATGTTCTGAAAATGGAGCAAGTTTCATATATTCAGACGTATGTTTATTTTGTAAATCAAAACCAATGTGGACAAAATAACCTTGTGTTTAATATTCTGCATTAAAATACACCAATGCACAAGCAAGCAGCTTTGGACGGAATCAAGCCTGTAGCTAGATGGCATAATTAGAATTGCCCAATTCTAATGATATTGTACACTACCATCTTAATACTGTAAGGCTTTCTGACTAATCATATACACTACCGTTCAAAAGTTTGGGGTCACTTAGAAATGTCCTTGTTTTTGAAAGAGAAGCAAAACATTTTGTCCTTTAAATTAACATCAAATTGATCAGAAATAGAGTGTAGACATTGTTCATGTTGTAAATGGCTATTGTAGCTGGAAACGGCAGATTTTTTTAATGGAATATCTACATAGGCGTACAGAGGCCCATTATCAGCAACCATCACTCCTGTGTTCCAATGGCACGTTGTGTTAGCTAATCCAAGTTTATAATTTTAAAAGGCTAATTGATCAGAAGAAAGTTCTTTGTTTCTGGCAATTTTGAGCCTGTAATCAAACCCACAAATGCTGATGCTCCAGATACTCAACTAGTCTAAAGAAGGCCAGTTTTATTGCTTCTTTAATCAGAATAACAGTTTTCAGCTGTGCTAACATAATTGCAAAAGGGTTTTCTAATGATCAATTAGCCTTTTATAATTATAAACTTGGATTAGCTAACACAACGTGTCATTGGAACACAGGAGTGATGTTTGCTGATAATGGGCCTATGTAGATATTCCATTAAAAATCAGCCGTTTCCAGCTACAATAGGCATTTACAACATTAACAATGTCTACACTGTATTTCTGATCAATTTCATGTTATTTTAATGGACAAAAAATGTTCTATCAAAAACAAGGAGATGTCTACGTGACCCCAAACTTTTGAACGGTAGTGTATGTTCTCAACAATACTGTACTTAAAGAAGTACTTACCAAAAAGATGTGTTTTAATAGGAATAATTTCTCTTGAAATGTTGTCATTAGAAGTCTCCGCCAGTAAATGAACAGAATAGCCTGTGTTTGCGCGAAGTTTGAAGAATGTGTGCTGCCATACATCTGGCCAGACAGGGATAGCTGAGATGGTGAATAGAATAGCAATTGATCTGTCTGTATATCAACAATAGTTTCAAGACTGATTGTTAACCCAGGGACAAAACAATGACTTTATCACATAGGACCAAATCCTAACTTGAGATCAAACATTCATGCAAAATCCCTCAAATATATAAATTCAAACTGTACAAGTGTAGCACGTTTCATGTTTAATGAAAAAGTTTTAAAAATCACAAATCGCCTGGACTAATATGTAAATAGAGGAAACGCTCTTACATTCGACCTGTATCTCCCCCAGGCGCAGTATCACTCTGTATCTGAGAACCTTGGGGTGAACCTCCTTTCTCTGCCACTCCCACTGTACAGTCACTGTGTTTTTAGTCACATCCACAACGTGCATTCCGACTGCACCTAAAAGAGCTGAAGCAACATAGCATCGGAGGCTCGTGAGGGGAGGACATCTCATAATATAGGCAGGAAAGAAGTGAATGGGATGGGATCAAATACCTGGAAACCATGTGTTTGATACGCTTCCATTCATTCCGTTCCAACCATTACTCTGCGGCTGTCCTCCCCAATAAAGCTGCCACCAGTGTGTGCGACATATTCTAGGAATAGTAGGAACCCCATTTCACATAAACAATAAGTGAATAAATGTCATGACTTTAACATTAGCCCTACTTACTTCCATACTCTAGGTTGGCAAAGATTGACTTGGGTGGACCACACAGTTGATTAGATATGGGGTAAACATTGATTCTGTATGTTGTCCCAGGCTGAAGATGGTCTGAAACAGAGGTGAATGCATTTGCACAGTCAACGTGTCTTATTGCGATCGAACTGTGATACATGTGGTATCAATGCTTTGTCTACTTCATCATGCCCATGCATTTACCTTTCAAGACTGTTGATCTGGTGGAGCCATTCACTCGTTTCCAGTGACTGGATATGGGATGTGCAGCATCAGTGGCCCACTCATTGGCAACCTCACTAACTGGCAGGGATATGTGTCCCACATCCCATTGAAGCACTAGCCTATCACCTTCAGAATTCACCCAAAGTCTTCTCACTGAGGGTAGAGCTAACACCAACATCCACTGTTTAATAAGTTAATTGATCTAATATCTGACCAATTACACAAGGTGAAAAGCCTTGCCCCTTCAGGGCCTACTGTAATTCATGTCAGTAATGTAAAACACCTATGTTGAATGTCTAACTAAACAGTTTTGATTTTTGAATGAACTGTTCAAGGGCAATCTAGAAAAATACCTATAACATCGCTGTAAAATAATTTGAATTAAAGGCTGGAGACAGAGGGCTTATGCATCTGCCATTTCTCACTTCCCTCAGGCTTCTACAGAAATGGGTGATATTGACACAAAAAGGATATTGCACAATTTTGCCAGGGGTGGAGGAGTCTAATCAACCAGATGGTTGTTAAGATTAGAGACTTCTTCTCTACCTCATTTTCTCAGAAGTACATTACATTACCATTTACCACGCATTTAGCCTCTTGTGACAAGCGGTTATTCGACTAGCGCAGATATTTGGTTCTGGGTGTTGAGATTAACACCCATTAAAATGAAAAAGTCAAACACCTCTGTAGTCATTATCAATGCATGGAAACAGACATTTAACTCACTCTGATGAAGACTCAGGTCAATCTTTAGATGAGAGTAAGGGGATCCACCAGCGCTATTGTACGCCATAACTGTGACCTCCAACTCATCCTCGGTCACCACAAGGACCACCTTCAGATCTGTGGTGTTAGTGGTCACACTCAGAGAGGGGTGCTTTGTTTGTGTGTAGCTCACTTGGTACCCAAGAATATGTCCGTGAGCATCATAAACATCAAGGGCCTGAAAAACAAATACATTTTTAAAAGTCAAATGGCCTATTCAGATTTAAGAATATATCTATTGATTGGATAATATATGTACCTTCACTGAAATACTTTTTTTTTTTTAAATACACATTCAGTACTAGTCAAAAGTTTGGACACACCTACTCCTTTAAGGGTTTTTCTTTATTTTTACTATTTTCTGCATTGTGGAATAATGGTTAAGACATCAAAACTATGAAATAACACATGTGGAATCATGTAGTAACCAAAAAAGTGTTAAACAAATCAAAACATATTTTATATTTGAGATTCTTCAATAGCCACCATTTGCCTTGATAACAGTGTTACACACTTGACATTCTCTCACCCAGCTTCATGAGGTAGTCACCTGGAATGTATTTCAATTAACTGGTGTTCCTTGTTAAAAGTTAATTTGTGGATTTTTTCCCCTTAATGCGTTTCAGCCAATCAGTGGTGTGACAAGGTAAGGGTGGTATACAGAAAATAGCCCTATCTGGTAAAAGACCAAGTCTATATTATGGCAAGAACAGCTCAAATAAGCAAAGAGAAATGACAGTCTATCATTACTTTAAGATATGAAGATGAGTCAATCTGGAACATTTCAAGAACTTTTAAAGTTTCTTCAAGTGCAGTTGCAAAAACCATCAAGCACTATGATGAAACTGACTCTCATAAGGACCGCCACAGGAAAGGAAGAACCAAAGTTACCTCTGCTGCGGTGGATGAATTCATTAGAGTTACCAGCCTCAGATTGCAGCCCAAATAAATGCTTCAGAGTTCAAGTAACAGACACAACTCAACATCAACTGTTCAGAGGAGACTGCATGAATTAGGCCTTCATGGTCAAATTTCTGCAAAGAAACCACTGCTAAAGAATACCAATAATAAGAAGAGACTTGCTTGGGCCAAGAAACACAAGCAACGGACATTTGACTGGTGGAAATCTGTCCTTTGGTCTGATGAGTCCAAATTTGAGATTTTTGCTTCCAACCGCCGTGTCTTTGTGAGACGCAGTGTACGTGAACGGATGATCTCCGTATGTGTGGTTCCCACCATGAAGCATGGAGGAGGGGTCGTGATGGTGTGGGGGTGCTTTGCTGGTGACACTGTCTGTGATTTATTTAGAATTCAAGGCACACTTAACCAGCATGGCTACCACATCATTCTGCAGCGATACGCCATCCCATCTGGTTTGCGCTTAGTGGGACTATCATTTGTTTTTCAACAGGACAATGACTCAAAACACACCTCCAGGCTGTGTAAGGGCTATTTGACCAAGAAAGAGAGTGATGGTGTGCATCAGAGGACCTGGCCTCCACAATCACCTGACCTCAACCCAAGTGAGATGGTTTGGGATGAGTTGGACTGCAGAGTGAAGAAAAAGTAGCTAACAAGTGCTCAGCAAATGTGGGAACTCCTTTAAGACTGTTGGAAAAGCATTCCTCGTGAAGCTGGTTGAGAGAATGCCAAGTGTGCAAAGCTGTCATCAAGGCAAAGGGTGGCTACTTTGAAGAATCTAAAATATATAATATATATTTAGATTTATTCAACAATCTTTTGGTTACTACATGATTCCATATGTGTTATTTCATAGTTTTGATGTCTTCACTATTATTCTACAATGTAGAAAATAGTAAAAATAAAGAAGATCCCTTGAAGGACTAGGTGTGACCAAACTTTTGACTGGTACTGTACATACATACATACATACATACATACATACATACATACATACATGCATACATGCATACATATAAACCTTAAAACAGCAAACCTACAGTTTTTGCTCATCATTATCAAGGGTGTCAATCATTTCGGACCCCACTATACATACAGTTGAAGACGGAAGTTTACATACAGACCTAAGACAGGGAATTTTTACTAGGATTAAATGTCAGGAATTGTGAAAACTTCCGACTTCAGCTGTACATGACTGTACATGGTCAATCAGATAAGGCCTCAGATCGGATCATGATGCTGACTTTAAGCAAATCTTGAGTATAGATTTCGACAGCAAGATAAAAGTTGAGGATAAACCGGAGAACAATGTTTTAAACTCAAATGACCTTCCACATAAGCATAAGGTGATGAGGTCCTTGTTTGTTCACCGTCTCCACATGATAACAGATATCTGGCGGTCTAGAGGGTGCTGTGAAAACACAAAAATAAGACCTAGCATGATGTGGCAGTATCAGGAACCCTCCTGCACACAACATCTTACTCTGGCATCCATATGTTGTTTTCAAATGTAGCTTTGTCACACACCACTGAACTAACATACTTTCTGATTCCATAAAGTCTATTTCCCACGATGTAGCTATCCAGGGTAGTTGACAGTCTCAGTAAGGTTTCGAAATGTTGAAGCATGTGTAAGGAATGACTTGGATTTATCATTCATTTTATTACCTCTCTCCAGTGTTGTTCCAGTTGTCTCCATGCTCCAGTCACTCCAGTGACCAAATGACAAAATACAGGAAACGGCAATGATGTAGCTGCTGAAAGGCTTGAGGCCTTCAATCGTGTAGACTGCTTTTTCAGCGTTTTCCACAAGAACATAGGCTGGGGTCTGGTGTGAGAGATGGCAGTATACCACTGAGTCTCTGTCCCAAAAGGCACCCTATTCCCTACATTGTGCACTTCTTTTGAAAAGAGCCCTATGGGCCCTGGTTAAAGAAGTGCACCATATAGGGAATATAGTGCTATTTTGGACGTAGTCTGGGTTCAGGCTTTAACTACCCAAATAAATGTAACATTGGATTAAAATATGCATCATATAACAACATGTGGACTGTCAGAGACTTGAAGATTTCTGGATAGTGAGGTGAGAGCAGAAGAGAATGAAGTCAATACCTGAGTCCATTTGGGTAGTGAGGTTAGAGCAGAAGAGAATGAAGTCAATACCTGAGTCCATTTGGGTAGTGAGGTTAGAGCAGAAGAGAATGAAGTCAATACCTGAGTCCATTTGGGTAGTGAGGTGAAAGCAGAAGAGATGGAAGTCAATACCTGAGTCCATTTGGGTAGTGAGGTTAGAGCAGAAGAGAATGAAGTCAATACCTCAGTCCATTTGTCAGTGGTGGCCATTCGGTAACGGACCCGACATCTAGTGTGCAACTTGCTGATCCCCCATGTCACCTCCAGTGAGTTGTCAGAGCCATTGACTGATGTGATGGTAGGACAAGGTGCTTTTACTGTTCCATTTAGCAAAAAGAAAACTAAATGAAAGGCCAAATTCACGTCCCCTCTTACTGTCCCCACATTCCTCACAGTCATACTAAAGAACAGAAAAAAACAACACCTCACAGCACAACGCAGACTGTGAGGAGACAGACACACACACACACACACACACACACACACACACACACACACACACACACACACACACACACACACACACACACACACACACACACACAAAGCCTGTGTGACTGATGACTCACCATTATATACGGCAGCTACCACAGCAGGTGAAGTCACTGCTATACTTAGCAAAGAGCTGCAGTTAGTTTTAGAATGGGTGGAAAGTAATAAGCTAGTCCTAAATACATATAAAAAATCTAAAAGCTACAGGTCTACAGGCCTTAGTTTTATCACACCTGAAAGTGCTGCAAAGAAAGACATAGGCAAATTAAAGTTGGCCCAGAACAGAGCAGAACGGCTGGCCCTTAAATGTACACGGAGGGCTAATATCAAACACATATGCATGCCAATCTCTCCTGGCTCAAAGCAGATTGACTGCATCACTACTTGTCTTTGTAAGAGGTACTGACGTGTTGAAAACACAGAACTGTCTGTTCAAGCAGCTAACACACAGCTCAGACACCCATACTGTACATACCCCACAAGAAATGCCACTTGGGGTCTCTTTACAGTCCCCAAGTCCAGAACAGACTGAGAAAGCCATGACTACATGGAACTCTTCCACATCAAGTAACTCAAGCGAGCAGTAAGATCAGATTTAAATAACAGATAAAACAATACCTCAAGGCACAATGCGGACTGTGAGGAGACACACACACATACAAACACACACACTGGAATGTTTTGGTATTGTGGATTTTGTATAGTACATGTGTAATATTAGAGCAATAATGTAATGTATGATGTATTGTTTTATTTATGATGTAACTGTTTTAACACTATCTGGACGCCAGGAAGAGTAATGGTGATCCTAATAAATAAATACATTTTTTAAATAAATTCCATAAATGTATAAACCAATTATAAATGCATTTATGAATTCAAGATTCAACAAGACACCTGTTAATAATTGAAATAAACAACACATGACAAGGTGTCCCTCATCTCAGATTATGTGCTAAAATGAGCAATTAAAGGGTTATTACTTGCTTGTTGTACTGCCACTTCGTAGGGCTCTGACCACGACTCCATTCCGTTCATGTTGTTCTTCATTTTTAAAGTTACATTCATTCGTCCACCAAGGCTGAAGATTCCCATACAAGAATAAATCGGAGTGGTCCTGAAATTAATATTAATAATAAATAAGACAATTTTAAATGTCAATGCTGTCATGGTAAGCATTATTTCTGATATACAGTATTTTGTCCAGCAGAAAGGGAGCATAAAAGGACACCCAGGTGTTGGAGCAATTCAACATAGGTGCAAAGTCAATTGATATAACATTGATTACACTTGATCTAAAAATGTATGTCTCAATAAAGTATAAAAGGTGCCATATTTAAGATGTACTTACTGACTGAAAATGAGAGAGTGCATGCTTTCTACATTGATGTTATATTCCTGACTCCAAAGGCATTGAGGATACGGAGTCAGAGCATAGTCCGTGAGTAGAAAAAAGCATGATATATTCACCATTTCTGAAAATGGAGACAAATGGAGAAAGAAAAGGCAGTGGAGTACTAGAATTATTTGAAGATTTGACATCAAGTCAGAAATGCATAAAACATATGATAGTGGAAACCAGAGCCATGAGAGAATATATTGCTATAAGTAGATACGGTGCCTTCGGAAAGTATTCAGACCCCTTGACTTTTTCCACATTTTGTTAGGTTACAGCCTTATTCTAAAATTGATTAAATTGCTTTTTTCCCCTCATCAATCTACACATAATACCCCATAATGACCAAGTAAAAACAGTTGACAATTTTTTTTTGCTAATTTATTAAAAATAAAAAACTCTAATATCACATTTACTTAAGTATTCAGACCCTTTACTCAGTACTTTGTTGAAGCACCTTACAGCCTAGAGTCTTCTTGGGTATGACGCTACAAGCTTAGAACACCTGTATTTGGGGAGTTTCTCCCATTTTTCTCTGCAGATCCTCTCCAGCTCTGTCAGGTTGGATGGGAAGCGTTGCTGCACAGCTATTTTCAGCTCTCTCCAGAGACGATCGATCGGGTTCAGGTCCGGGCTCTGGCTGGGCCACTCAAGGACATTCAGAGACTTGTCCCGAAGCCTCCTCCTGCGTTGTCTTGGCTGTGTGGTTAGGGTTGTCTTATTGGAAGGTAACCTTCACCCCAGTCTGAGGTCCTGAGTGCTCTGGAGCAGGTTTTCATCAAGGATCTCTCTGTACTTTGCTCTGTTCATCTTTCCCTCGACCCTGACTAGTCTCCCAGTCCCTGCCGCTGAAAAACATCCCCACAGCATGATGCTGCCACCACCATGCTTCACCGTAGGGATGATGCCAGGTTTCCTCGAGACGTGACACTTGGCATTTAGGCCAAATAGTTCAATCTTGGTTTCATCAGACCAGAGAATCTTGCCTTTTACTGAGGAGCGGCTTCCGTCTGGCCACTCTACCATAAATGCCTGATTGGTGGAGTGCTGCAGAGATGGTTGTCCTTCTGGAAGGTACTCCCATCTCAACAGAGGAACTCTGGAGCTCTGTCAGAGTGACCACCGGGTTCTCGGTTACCTCCCTGACCAAAGCCCTTCTCCCCCGATTTGCTCAGCTCTAGGAAGAGTCTTGGTGGTTCCAAACTTCTTCCATTTAAGAAGGATTGAGGCCACTGTGTTCTTGGAGACCTTCAATACTGCAGAACATTTATGGTACCCTTCCCCAGATCTGTGCCCTGACACAATCCTGTCTCAGAACTCTACGGACAATTCCTTCGACCTCATGGCTTGGTTTTTGCTCTGACATGCACTGTCAACTGTGGGGTCTTATATAGGTAGGTGTGTGCTTTTACAAATCATGTCCAATCAATTTAATTTACAACAGGTGGACTCCATTCAAGTTGTAGAAACATCTTGCTGAGGAAATGTTTTTATTTAATACATTTTAGAATAAGGCTGTCACGTATCAAAATATGTGAAAAGTCAAAGGGTCTGAATACTTTCCGAAGGCAGTGTACATTACTTTTAGTCTCAGCAAATGTACTCTCTCTCAAAGTAGTAGTAACAGTACTAATAAATGTACTACTTCTAGTAAAAGTACTAGTTGAGTAATAGTAAAAAACAATCTGATATCATGAAGGTGAAAGAGTCAACTTCCTACCATGAGACACATGAGATCTGGGGACACAGTCACTATCGTCAGTGACGCATACGCGGTTATCGTTGTCACATCGCTTCAGGTCTGTCCTCTTTACAGTTAACCCTGGACATATAGAATTGGAACAGAAACATCTTAAATTTACAATTTACGTCTATTTTTGATTTACATTTGGTTGAGTTGTCAACTAGTGTGAATTCAATGTAAAATCAACAAAAATGTTACCATGGTATTGGATTTAGGTTAAAAGTTGGGCGAAATAAATATGAAATTCCCTTATGTTGATTACTTTTTGCAATCCAAACAGTTTTCCGTGTTGATTCAATGTCATCATATAGATTTTCTGTTGTTGAAATGACATGGAAACAACGTTGATTCAACCAGTTTTACCCAGTGGGGAGTGCCATATAGGACCCTATTTCGTACATAGCATACTACTAGCTCTATGGGCCCTAGTCAAATGTAGTGTACTAAGAGTGGTAAGAGTTCCCTGGATGTCATGCAAACCCTATCACACATATGTATGTTTCCGTATTCATCTTTATTTACAGATGAATAAGTTAAGTACACTGAACTAAAATATCAACGCAACATGCAACAATGTCAACGATTTTACTGAGATACAGTTCATATAATGAAATCAGTGAATTCAAATAAATTAATTCAGCCCTAACCTATAGATTTCACATGACTGGGAATACAGATATGCATCTTTTGGTCAGAGATACCTTAAAAATGTAGGGGCTTGTGAGCACAATTTGGCTCATGGAGCATGATCTCCTTCAATCAGGCTGTTGATTGTGGCCTGTGGATTGTTGAACCACTCCTCTTCAATAGCTGTGCGAAGTTGCTGGATATCGGCAGGAACTGGAACACGTTGTCTGGTGAGTATGCAGGCCATGGAAGAAATTAGACATTTTCAGCTACCAGGAATTGTGCACAGATCCCTGAGACATGGGGCCATGCATTATCATGCTGAAACATGAGGTGATGGCGGCGGATGAATGGCACGGCAATGGGCATCAGGATCTTGTCACCGTGTCTCTGTGCATTCAAATTGCTTCGTTGTTTATAGCTTATGCCTGCCCATACCATAACACCATCGCCACCATGGGTCGCACGTTGACATCAGCAAACCGCTCACCCACACAATGTCATATACGCTGTCTGACATCTGCCCGGTGGGTTTGTGGGTTTGCCCATCCGTGAAGAGCACAGTGTGTCAGTGGCCATCGAGGTGAGCATTTTCCCACTGAAGTCGGTTACGACACCGAACTGCAGTCAGGTCAAGACCCTGGTGAGGACGACAAGCATGCAGATGAGTTTCCCTGAAATGGTTTCTTCGGTTGTGCAGTTTTATCAACAGTCAAGGTGACTGGTCTCAGACGAATCCACAGGTGAAGAAGCCGGATGTGAAGATCCTGGAATGCATGATTTCACATGGTTTGCAGTTGTGAGGCCGGTTGGACGTATTGCCAAACTCTCTAAAACGATATTGGAGGTGGCTTATGGCAGAGCTCTGGTGGACATTATTGCAGTCAGCATGCCAATTGCACGCTCCCTCAACTTGTGGCAATGTGCAAAAAACTGCACATTTTAGACTGGCCTTTTACTGTCCACACGTTTTAAGACGATTATCATCATTACTGTTCCCAAGAACTCTAAGGCTTCATGGCACAATGACTACTGCCCTGTAGCACTGACATCTGTATTCATGAAGTTCTTTGAAAGGCTGGTTAAGGCACACATTAACTCCATCATCCCAAACACCCTAGACCCACTCCAATGTTCATACCGCCCCAACAGATCCATAGACGACGCAATCTCAATTGCACTCCACACTGATGAAAAGAATACCTATGTGAGAATGCTGTTCATTGACTACAGTTCAGTGTTCAAAACCATTGTCCCCTCCAAGCTCATCACCAAGCTTAGAACCCTGGGGCTGAACACCTCCCTCTGCAACTGGATCCTGGACTTCCTGAGGGTAGGCAACATCACCTCTGCCACGTTGACCCGCAACACGGGGGGGGTTGTGCTTAGTACCTTCCTGTACTCCCTGTTCACTCAACACCATCATCAAGTTTGCTAACGGCACGACGGTGGTAGGCCTGATCAATGGCTACGATGAGACTTGGCAGTGTGGCCAGTGGCGGAACTAGAGTTTTATACATGGGGTGGCAAAAGCTAATTCAGGGGGTCCATAGACCATGACAGAAAATGTGTGTGTAACCCTAACCTGGCATCTAAGGAGCATGAATGAATCCTATGATTGCTGATTAGAGGTAGAAGTGATAATTCACTTAACCCGGAGTTGTTCAATTTGGCAGATAGTGTGGTCCAAAAGGGTTACTTCACTAGAATTCTTTGACATACTATGAATAGTCACTGTCTCAACCTCGGAACTGCGGCTAAATTCCTTTCTCTCTCTCTCACACACACACACACACACACACACACACTGTGTGGCACTTAGGCGGTCCCTCTGGTCATGATTAGAACCTGCACTGTGTACTAGCTAGCACACTTACATTCTAAAATGATAAATATAAAGGGTATCATGTCACACAGATTTAATTTGGTCTTGATTAGGCCAATTCAAAATATTTTCTTTGCTATTAGTTAACATAATATAATTGAGCATAATTATGATACTGTACATTTGTAATATTGATGGGCACCAAAATTATATATTTTTCTTCTAGTTTCTGCTTGATACCTGGTATGTCAAATTGCAGTGTTTTTTTTTTGTAAATTTACTTTTTTGAAAATAAACTATGCAATTTATGTAACACACAAATGCTATCTTATCTCCTTGGTGCTTGAGCTTTATTTTCCTAAAATATTTTGGATGTTCAACACTTATAGACCCAGATTATAAATTCATGAAAACAGAGTGAGAATTACCAGTCTTTTGAGGTTTTTGGATTGAAGTTTACACACCTTGAGTGATATGTAGGAATGTATCGAGTGATATATGAAGGAGTATATTGTTGCATTGTTTGTTTTGTTTGGTTTGATAAATCTCATCAGATTGGGTCTGCTGGATAATCAGGATAACTTCCTGACCCTGTGACTGATCCTATGACTCTGCGATGAGGTTGACAGTGTGATAAAGGGAGTATAAACCAATTTGGTTAAATTGTTTCAACAGAATGTGATGTTATTTTTTTTCTTTTACATGTGTTTTAGAGTTTGATTATAGAATATTGGTAGTAGTAATAATTTGACATACAGTAGTTTGGATTTCTTGAAATGCCTGTCAGGATTTCCTGAATCAGAGATGCACTGAACTGAATTGTTGTTCTGATCTGTCCTTTCTCGGGGTTATGGTGGAGATGGTATCTAGACACATGAAGGGATCATTTGACCAAAGTCCACGTGGAGTGAGCATGGAGATATCCATTCCAAAACTTCTCTCATATTGCTGGTAAACTTGTTGGCAAATGGACAAGACATAATGAGTTGTGGTGGGGTTCAGGTGAAACATTGAAATTGGGACATTGTCATGGGCCATCCACTTTGAACTGTGAAGCTATCTGAAGAAGAAATGCCTGAAGATTGAGTGCTGGGAAAGGGAGGGGTTGGTCAACTGTGCCCGTAATTGATTTAGACTTGTCTAAAGTTGTTGTTTTGGGGTATCAGGTTGATTGTGGAGGTATACACTGCTAAATGTATAGTAATTTAGGCTAAGAATGCATTGAGATACTGATCTGTAATTATAATCGTGATGAGAAAGTTATAATACTAGAATTATAGGATAATTATATTGAATGTTAATATGAATGTACATTCTAGAGGTCAACCGATTAATCGGAATGGCCGATTAATCGGGGCCGATTTCAAGTTTTCATGACAATCGGAAATCGGTATTTTTGGGCGCCGATTTGCCGTTTTTTTTTTTTTAGACCTTTATTTAATCTTTATTTAACTAGGCAAGTCAGTTAAGAACACATTCTTATTTTCAATGACGGCCTAGGAACGTTCTGCCTCTGCCTTCAGGGGCAGAACGACAGATTTTTTACCTTGTCAGCTCGGGGGATCCAATCTTGCAACCTTACAGTTAACTAGTCCAATGCTCTAACACCTGATTACATTGCACTCCACGAGGAGCCTGCCTGTTACGCGAATGCAGTAAGCTAAGGTAAATTGCTAGCTAGCATTAAACTTATCTTATAAAAAACAATCAATCAATGACTGTCATTGCTCCAATGTGTACTTAACCATAAACATCAATGCCTTTCTTAAAATCAATACACAAGTATATATTTTTAAACCTGCATATTTAGGTAAAATAAATCCAGGTTAGCAGGCAATATTAACCAGGTGAAATTGTGTCATTTCTCTTGCGTTCATTGCACACAGAGTCAGGGTATATGCAACAGTTTGGGCCGCCTGGCTCTTTGCGAACTAATTTTCCAGAATTTTATGTAATTATGACATAACATTGAAGGTTGTGCAATGTAACAGGAATATTTAGACTCATGGATGCCACCCGTTAGATAAAATACGGAACGGGAAAATCGTTTGGTTTTCGAGGTGATAGTTTCCGGATTAGTCAAAGGTATATGGTTTAGCGAGAAATAGTCGACACGTTATAATTCCTGTAATAACTTGCAGCTGAACTTGAAAGGGGTTCCTTCGTTATTTTACCGTTCATGTCTTCCATAGAGAATGTCTTGATCTACTTCAAATAAGGTCTGCGTTTCGTGCAGGCTTAAACCGCCTCGACGTTTTGATACCCGTGTAAATCTCACTAGGATAAGGTAACGTTTGTCAACATATTTTCATAAATTCACTCTACAAAAAAATTTATCTTGGCTTATATTTAGCCAATATTGATCAGAGTTACCTTGTCCTATGGATATCTACACAGTTATAAAATTGGCACGGTGGTGTAAGCCTACACGAAACACAGACCTTATTTTAAGTGAATCTAAAAATATCCTATGGAATAAATGAAGGAACCGCATTTCAGATTTTGCTAGATGGTGTCATGGGAATTATGACTCGCACTTTGGTCGTCAATTCTTACCATGCCCATTATTAAAATAGGATTTCCTGCATATAGAAATTACAGTTTTTGTTTTCAACATTCATCACAGGTAACTTAAACTCTATTTTTATTCAAACAGTTGAGAGTATTTGTCTCCTAAGCAGACTCTTCAGTATCATTGTCACTTCAGAGCTGTGTGTGTGTGTGTGTGTGTGTGTATTTATGTATTATATTAAGTTAAAATAAAAGTGTTCATTGTTCATTCAGTATTGTTGCAATTGTCATTATTACAAAAATGTGTTAAAATAAATCGGCCGATTAATCGGTATCGGCTTTTTTTGTCCTCCAATAATCGGTATCGGCGTTGAAAAATCATAGTCGGTCGACCTCTAGTACATTCTGCCAGTGTTGATGTGTGTTAAGTTGAGGGTTTTCATTTTGAGTGATATAACCAATGTGAATCACTGAGCAATGTCATTCCGGATTTTGGTTGGATAATTAATTGGGTTTTAATTCTGATTTGGAAACTGGAGGATTTCCCTGACCTATTCCTGGCTACATCTCTGATGAAGACCCCAATTCTGAGCATAAGGACCCAGATGTGGAGCTCATGTTCCTACTGAGTGTACAAAGTGCCCAGAGAGATGTGTCTGTCACTGGTGTAGGAAGGGTTCGTTCTAAATGGGGTGGACATTTTCGTCATGCTGACCCCTACCTTTGTGCGTGGTGCCAGCGTGATGACTGTCCTATCTGCTGAAATGAAGCTTGTGTGTGATGTTAATTTTATGGGTTTTATGTTCCAAATTGACTGTGTTTTGATAAAGAAGGTATTAAGCTCAGCAACCCAGAGGAAGGTTGTTTACCATGGATGAAATGTCAGGCACCAGAGGGATGTATTTTGTTAGTTTAAATGTATACTTAACAAACTTGAATTTTTCTAGAAGAAACTTGAGTTTCTTGAGAGGGGAATGTGAGGGAAAAAGCCTACCAGGGTAAACCACCATAGGGGGACCGCAATGGCGATCACCAACCAAGACATCCCCTGGCCATTCTTGTGGTGGTTTGCAGCTTTCAGAAAGCCTATCAGGGTAAACCACCAGAGGTGGATCGCAACAATGATCCACAACCAGGACATCCAGTGGTCATTTTTATGGTGGTGTGTAACTTGCAGGATAACTCCAAGATTGAAACCACCAGAGGGGGACTGTCATGACTCTCACTCCTGGGTGAGGATCAAAGATAGCCCCCCACGGGAGAAGAAGTGGGGAAGTAGGGCAGAATTTTTATGTTTGGAAAAATAACGTTCACATTGTAAGCTGCCTATTTCTCAGGTCCAGATGCTAGAATATGCATATAATTGACAGAGTAGGATAGAAAACACTCTAAAGTTTCCAAAACTGTCAAAATATTGTCTGTGAGTATAACAGAACTGATTTTTCAGGCGAAAACCTGAGGAAATCCAACCCGGAAGTGACTTCTATTTTGAAAAATCACTGTTCCATTGCCTGCCTTTCGTCCATTTAAAGGGATATCAACCAGATTCCTTTTCCTGTGGCTTCCTCGGGGTGTGAACAGTCTTTAGACATAGTTTCAAGCTTCTATTTTGAAAAATGAGCGAGATTTATCAAAACGCGTCAGTGGATAGGCGGATGTCCCTCCATTAGTTGTTGCGCCAGACACTCGTTGCTCGACATTTTCTTTCTCTCCAGTATTGAATAGTTTACAGTCCGGTTGAAATATTATCGATTATTGATGTTAAAAACAACCTGAGGATTGATTATTAAAAACGTTTGACATGTTTTTACGACCTTTACGGATACTATATGGAACTTTCGTCAAGCCTTGATGACTTGCCTAAGGCTGTGGAATACTGAACATAACGCGCCAAACAAATGGAGGTATTTTGATATAAAAAAAATCTTTATCGAACAAATGGAACATTTATTGTGTAACTGGGAGTCTCGTGAGTGCAAACACTGGAAGATCATCAAAGGTAAGCGATTAATTGTATTGCTTTTCTGGCTTTCGTGACCATTCTACATGGCTGCTAGGTGTTCTTACTGTTTTGTCTAGTGATCGATAAACTCACAAACGCTTGGATTGCTTTCGCTGTAAAGCATATTTTCCAAATCTGACACGATAGGTGGATTAACAACAAGCTAAGCTGTGTTTTGGTATATTTCACTTGTGATTTCATGAAAATAAATATTTTTATTTTTTATTTGGCGCTCTGCAATTCAGCGGTTGTTTACGAAAATGATCCCGCTAAAGGGATCCGTGCGTCAAGAAGTTAACGCCGGTCGTAAACTTTCTCTCTCTCGCCCTGCAGTATTGAACAAAATAGTATGCTGTGTGTGTGAAGAGAGACTCTTGCCAAAATTAGTTTTCAAATCCAAACGTTTGGAATGGTTGGTGGGGATCCAAACAATAAATCCTGTCAAAAGTGTATTGTTTTGTGATATCATTAAGGACGGTATAATTAAATAACTGTGTCTCTGAAAGTGTACACATTCGAGGGGTCAGGTTTGCATCTAAATGTTGTAAAACTTATATGATTAAAAATTCAACTATTTGTGAAAAGATAGCAATGTGATTTTAGCCTTCTAAATGAGAATTGTTTTTCTTGCAAAACTTGTGCCAGTCAGTGCCCCAAATGAGGTCAGAGTTTGTGTCCACATGATGGAACTCCCCTTTTTCCAGAGTGCATAAAAGGACTGCTAATGAAATTTACATTAGACCAGCGTGACAGACAGCGTGAGCTGAACGTTATGAAATGGTGGGAACCTATGAAAAGGAGACCAAAACATGCCGGGTTGCTGCCGGTGTGTAAAGTGGTCCTAGCTGTACCCTGAATAAACAACCATTGAGACCAGTCTATGTGCAGAGCGAGCTGAAAACGTGACAAATGGTTTAAAACTACAACACCAGAAATGGTAAGACCCTCTGAAACTATCGAGTGAAGAAGATAAAGACTATACCGGAATATTCAGTCTGCAACTGTTTAAGTACTGTTAGTCTAGTAAACTCGACCAAAGACCACCGCATGTGGAACACCTGAAGGATCCAGTCTAACGAACACTCAGAGACAAAGAAGCCTACTACAACTACAAAGGACATTGTGGCCTCTGGTGGATAAACCAGAGACTTCTGTCAAACTACTCCCAATAGACGGACCAGGTGATTCCAACAGAGAGACGACAAAGACATAGAAGCGTAAATAAGTGTTGCATTTCTAAATCCGAATGAGTGGTTGTTAGAGTGCTAAATATCCATATTTAGGATGAGCGTATTTTCCACATGTATGAACAATAAGCCCACTCTCTGTCTCTCCCGGTCTTTCTTTCCCCACCCATTTCATTGTGTAACAAGCCGTCATATCGGGTTAGTCCACTAGGGACTTTTCATTGCATTATGTTAGTAATCAATTCAACCTATACTGTGTGTGTTTCTGTATTTCTGTGTGATTATTTAGTTAGTTAGTAAATAAAAAATTAAGCCAAGTTGTGAATCGATGATTCATCATTTAGGTTAGGGTTCGGGCAGATTCACGAAGTCAACGACATCCAGAATGAGATTGATGAGGTAATCATTAATAATTTACGTTTCTTGATGTAAGAGAAATGTATAGTTTAAGTCGGGAGATAACTTATTTAACAAGATTCTTTCCTGTGGTGCCCCAAGATTGCTAAGGAGTTAATTGTTACATGGTTAATGTAATCACATAATAATTAAACCTAGTTAATTGATTTAATAAAATAACAGTCATCACATTAATGGTAGTCACGTCACAACAGTATACATTATTCACACTCACAGGACTACAGACTCACTGACACTCCAACACACACACATAACATGCACACACATTTATACTGACTCTACACACAACCACACTCACATACGATCTTGATTTACGCTGCTTCTACTCTGTTTATCATACATCCTGATGCCTAGTTACCTTACCTCTATACATACTGTATCTACCTCTATCACTCCAGTGTCCCTGCACATTTTAAATATGGTACTGGAACTGACCCTGTATATATCTTGTTACTTTCTCCTGTTCTGTTATTTCTTGTTTTTATTTCTCATGTTTTTTTTCGACCTTATATTTTTTGTACTACATTGATATTGATTACTGCATTGCTGGGTTTAGCGCTTGCAAGAAAGGCATTTCACTGTACTTTTCATGTGACTTCATGTGACTTTTTGACACTTGAAAAGCTTGACATCATGTGCCTAACTGAAACCTGAAAGCCTGGAGTCTTATCTTACTCGGCCCTAAATGAGGCCTGCCCACCTGGTTACAGAATCATGAGAATCAAAAGTATGTGGACACCCCTTCAAATTAGTGGATTCGTCTATTTTGGCCACACATGTTGCTGACAGGTGTATAAAATCGAGCACACAGCCATGCAATCTCCATAGACAAACATTGGCAGTAGAATGGCCGTACTGAAGAGCTCAGTGACTTTCAACGTGGCAGCATCATAGGATGCCACCTTTTCAACAAGTCAGTATGTCAAATTTCTACCCCGTCAACTGTAAGCGCTATTATTGTGAAATGGAAACGTCTAGGAACAACAATGGCTCAGCCGTGAAGTGGTAGGCCACACAAGCTCACAAAACGGGAACACCGAGTGCTGATGCCCGTAACATGTAAAAATCATCTGTTCTCGGTTACAACACTCACTACCGAGTTCCTCTGGAACACAGCATGTGGGCTGAGTTGAGTGGTTGGAAATCCCCCTCATCACTCAGGGAGCAGTGATTGCCCACCGCATCACAGAAAAAAAGAATACTGCTACAAATTCGCTCCATTCATTAAAATCACAATTTAACCAACACCCATCAATTTTTGTGACTACCTGGACCGACCATTTGGTTTTGAAGTATAAACATGAATAAACATGAAAAGGTGAATGTAAGAAGCGTACATAATTTCAAATCGTCTGCATGTCATATTAACAGCATATAAACACGCTCTGTCGCAGCCGGCCACGCCCGGGAGGTCCGTGGGGCGACGCACAATCGTCCGGGTTAGGGAGGGTTTGGCCGGTAGGGATATCCTTGTCTCATCGCGCACCAGCAACTCCTGTGGCGGGCCGGGCGCAGTGCACGCTAACCAAGGTCGCTAACCAAGGTCGCCAGGTGCACGGTGTTTCCTCCGACACATCGGTGCGGCTGGCTTCGGGTTGGATGCGCTTCGGAGGACGCATGGCTTTCGACCTTCGTCTCTCCCGAGCCCGTATGGGAGTTGTAGCGATGAGACAAGATAGTAAAACTACTAACAATTGGGGAGAAAAAGGGGGTAAAAAAATATATATAAAAAAATATATATACTGTATATATATATTTAAAAAAAAAAAATCAACACATGATCCAACAATGTACTAAGCAACCGTTCTCTCTGCATGGTGTTTAGGGAAACATCTTCGGCGGTCGTTGGAAAGATACATCGTTAAAACACTCGTAAGCCTAAGTTCCATCGCTATCGGGAAAACCGGACCCAGAGCAATAAATATTTAGAATGTAGTATTTGAAAAGTATTTACCATGAAGTTGGCGCCTCTCAGAATGTTCTTCCGTATGACAAGACATCATAACTGCAATGTAAGTATTTCAGTAAAACAAATGCTATATTAAGTGCAAATGGAAATTAGACTAATTAGTATCCTTACTTTGGAGAATAAAAAAAAAACTTTCCAACACCAAACACCACTGTTTTGTGTCAATATCTGTCAGGCTTACATGCAATGCACAACATTACTCAGCATTATGATTACAGCTTCCAGATAAAACATCTACTGTAACAAGTAGCCTACTCTAACATGAAGGAAATATAACGGTGTAAATGCACTTACCATGGGAAAAGGTTAATAGGCAAGTAACTATCCAGGAATGGTTTACCCTGTACACTGTAAATGCAAAAAACATGCAAATATATATTTTTTTAAACATGCAAATAATTACATTCATGGGGCAATTCAAAGTTGCAAACATGCAAGCATCAATTATTTTTACTCACTGTCAGTATAAAAACTATACTTAGTGACTTACATAACAAAAAGTCCATTCTGAGTAATATTTTGTGACAAAGTTTAGCCAGTGAAGTAGGAAGGCGGTAGCTGAGGTTTTATAGAGGATATTACTCCATATCTGTGAGTCATAACATCCATACCATATCTACTAGAGCATCAAGCTCTTTCGTTACAACAGAAACATTAGAACGTTTCACAAGACTACAAAGAACATGCAGATTGGGCTTTATTGTTGTTGTGCATATATGCCATTAACTTTTATTGACGTATTGTCAGTGGTGTAAAGTACTTAAGTAAAAAATACTTTAAAGTACTACTTAAGTAAGTTTTTTTGGGTATCTGTACTTTACTATTTATATTTTTGACTACCTTTACTACATACCTAAAGAAAATAATGTACTTTTTCCCTGACACCCAAAAGTACTTGTTACATTTTGAATGCTCCTTAGAGGACTGGAAAATAGTCCAATGCATGCACTTATCAAGAGAACATCCCTGGTCATCCCTACTGTGTCACACCCTGATCAGTTTCACCTGTCCTCGTTATTGTCTCCACCCCCTCCAGGTGTCGCTTGTTTTCCCCAGTGTATTTATCCCTGTGTTTCCTGTCTCTCTGTGCCAGTTTGTGTTGCATGTTTCCAAGTCAACCAGCAGTTTTTCTGTTCTCCTCCTTTTTCCTAGTCCTCCTGGTTTTGACCCTTGCCTGTTTCTGGACTTTGTACCCGCCTGCCTGACCATTCTGCCTGCCTTGACAACGAGCCTGTCTGCCGCTCTGTACCTCTTGGACTCTGAACTGGTTTTTACCTTTTTTCCTGTCCATGACCATTCTCTTGCCTACCCCTTTGGATTAATAAACATTGTAAGACTCTAACCATCTGCCTCCTGCCTCTGCATTAGGGTCTCGCCTTGTGCCTTGATATACTGCCTCTGATCTGGCGGACTCAATAAGCACAAATGCTTCATTTTGTAAATTATGTTGGAGTGTGGCCGTACATTTTTTTTTTTAAAGGTTAATATAAGGGATTTTAAATTATTTATATTTCTACTCTTGATAAAATATATTTTAGCAATTACATTTACTTTTGGTACTTAAGTATATTTAAAACCAAATACTTTGACTTTTACTCAAGTAGTATTTTATTGGGTGACTCACTTTTACTTGAGTCATTTTATATTAAGGTATCTTTAATTTGACTCAAGTATGGCTATTGGGTACTTTGTGCACTACTGTGTATAGTACATGGAATGTCTTAGGTATACACAAAGTGTTTTAGTTGCAACTTTTCAACTTTTTTCCAGCTATTCAACTTGTTTTCAATATAAACTGAACAAAAAGATAAATGCAACAATTTCAAAGATTTTACTGAGTTACAGTTTATATAAGGAAATCAGCCAACTGAAATAAATGGGTTCTAATCTATGATTTCACATGACTGGGAATACGGATATGCATCAGTTGGTCACAGTTGAGTCACATTTGTTTTTCTGAGTGACTCGTTATTTTAGTAATTCGATTTATCTGCTGGCCTCAAATTCTCCAGCAGGATTTAAAGATTCTGTATTGTCAGTCCGTCAGCTGGTGGCCGCACAGCCTCCGCAGACGTCAGGGCTTTCATACTTCTTGACCTTAGCAGAGCAGAGCTATTGTGAAGTTGTCAAGGAAGTGAGTTTGTGTTTATACAGGACGTACCGCCCCCTCCTACCGTCAAACCAATCATGCCAATGTGGAGCTATATGGAGCCCTCTGCATTGTTACAATTTGAGAGGCACACGCGGTACGGAGCTTGATCACGTCATTTCCGGTCACAACTTGTAGACTTGTTTACGTGCTGCTGTGCGTTTTGCGTTTTGTTGCTAACCTTACTTTGCTACCTGACAACTTTACGGTTTTTACTTTTTAATTACCGTTTATATTTTTTGTTTTTCCCTCAACTTTTTTTTCATTCAACTTTTTCACTCCGGACGCTTTATCTGGACGTGGTTCGTCAGGATCTCCACCAGCCGAAGCTAAATAGTAACATTAACATGATGCCTTCTAATTGCAGTCGCTGTACTCATAATATACAGGAAAACGATCGCCTTACGACGAGGATAGCTGTGCTGCAAGCCCAGCTTCAGACGCAATCGTTAGGCAAGGGTAATTTCAGTGTAGGAAAGGATGAAACAGCGTCTGTGCCACCAGTAAGTACAGATAGTAGTATAAATCCCCTCGCACAGTCCCTTCACCCGGACAACTTTCTCATGGCTTCTGGGGGGAAATGCTGTAGGAATGCTCAACCGGTGTTGCTCATTCAGCTGACAGAAACTTTCAACCGGTTCTCCCCATTAAGCAGCGAGTCGGAGTCAGAGGCCGACTCTCTACTCCTCCCATTACGGGGTCTGAGACACCGAAGCCTCCCACCATTAGCTCTGACAAATTGAAAACCCTAGTCATTGTTATCCACGTCGGCACCAACAATGTTAGGATGTTAGGATGTAAATCAGCTAGAAAGATGTGTCGGCATCAAGTAATTGTCTCTGGACCCCTCCCAGTTACAGGGAGTGATGAGCTCTACAGCAGTCTCACAACTTAATCGTTGGTTGAAAACTGTTTTCTGCCCCTCCCAAAAGATAGAATTTGTAGATAATTGGCCCTCTTTCTGGGACTCACCCACAAACAGGACCAAGCCTGGCCTGTTGAGGAGTGACGGACTCCATCCTAGCTGGAGGGGTGCTCTCATCTTATCTACGAACATAGACAGGGCTCTAACAATGAGATAGGGTGCAGGCCAGGCAGCAGGCTGTTAGCCAGCCTGCCAGCTTAGTGGAGTCTGCCACTAGCAGTCAGTGTAGTCAGCTCAGCTATCCCCATTGAGACCGTGTCTGTGCCTCCACCTAGGTTGGGCAAAACTAAACATGGCGGTGTTCGCCTTAGCAATCTCAATGGAATAAAGACCTCCTCCATTCCTGCCATTATTGAAAGAGATTGTGATACCTCACATCTCAAAATTGGGCTACTTAATGTTAGATCCCTCACTTCCAAGGCAGTTACAGTCAATGAACTAATCACTGATCATAATCTTGATGTGATTGGCCTGACTGAAACATGGCTTAAGCCTGATGAATTTACTGTGTTAAATGAGGCCTCACCTCCTGGTTACACTAGTGACCATATCCCCCGCGCATCCCGCAAAGGCGGAGGTGTTGCTAACATTTATGATAGCAAAATTCTATTTTTTTTTTTTTTTAAACGCCGTTTTCGTCTTTTGAGCTTCTGGTCATGAAATCTATACGGGCCTACTCAATCACTTTTTATAGCTACTGTTTACAGGCCTCCTGGGCCATATACAGCGTTCCTCACTGAGTTCCCTGAATTCCTTTCGGACCTTGTAGTCATGGCAGATAATATTATAATTTTGGGTGACTTTAATATTCACATGGAAAAGTCAACAGACCCACTCCAAAAGGTTTTCGGAGCCATCATCGACTCCGAAAACATGTTTTGTCCAACATGTCTCCGGACCTACTCACTGCCACAGTCATACTCTGGACCTAGTTTTGTCCCGTGGAATAAATGTTGTGGATCGTAATGTGTTTCCTCATAATCCTGGACTATCGGACCACCATTTTATTACGTTTGCAATCGCAACAAATAATCTGCTCAGACCCCAACCAAGGATCATCAAAAGTCGTGCTATAAATTCTCGGACAACCCAAAGATTCCTAGATGCCCTTCCAGACTTCCTCCGCCAACCCAAGGACGTCAGAGTACAAAAATCAGTTAACCACCTAACTGAGGAACTCAATTTAACCTTGCGCAATACCCTAGATGCAGTCGCACCCCTAAAAACAAAAAACATTTGTTATAAGAAACTAGCTCCCTGGTATACAGAAAATACCCGAGCTCTGAAGCAAGCCTCCAGAAAATTGGAACGGAAATGGCACCACACCAAACTGGAAGTCTTCCAACTAGCTTGGAAAGACAGTACAGTGCAGTATCGAAGAGCCCTCACTGCTGCTCGATCATCCTATATTTCCAACTTAATTGAGGAAAATAAGAACAATCCGAAATTTATTTTTGATAATGTCGCAAAGCTAACAAAAAAGCAGCATTCCCCAAGAGAGGATGGCTTTCACTTCAGCAGTGATAAATTCATGAACTTCTTTGAGGAAAAGATCATGATCATTAGAAGCAAATTACGGACTCCTCTTTAAATCTGCGTATTCCTCCAAAGCTCAGTTGTCCTGAGTCTGCACAACTCTGCCAGGACCTAGGATCAAGGGAGACACTCAAGTGTTTTAGTGCCATATCTCTTGACACAATGATGAAAATAATCATGGCCTCTAAACCTTCAAGCTGCATACTGGACCCTATTCCAACTAAACTACTGAAAGAGCTGCTTCCTGTGCTTGGCCATCCTATGTTGAACATAATAAACGGCTCTCTATCCACCGGATGTGTACCAAACTCACTAAAAGTGGCAGTAATAAAGCCTCTCTTGAAAAAGCCAAACCTTGACCCAGAAAATATAAAAAACTATCGGCCTATATCAAATCTCCCATTCCCCTCAAAAATGTTTGAAAAAGCTGTTGCGCAGCAACTCACTGCCTTCCTGAAGAAATAAAAATGTATATGAAACGCTTCAGTCTGGTTTTAGACCCCATCATAGCACTGAGACTGCACTTGTGAAGGTGGTAAATGACCTTTTAATGACGTCAGACCGAGGCTCTGCATCTGTCCTCATGCTCCTACACCTTGGTTCTGCTTTTGATACCGTCGATCACCATATTCTTTTGGAGAGATTGGAAACCCAAATTGGTCTACACAGACAAGTTCTGGCCTGGTTTAGATCTCATCTGTCGGAAAGATATCAGTTTATCTCTGTGGATGGTTTGCCCTCTGACAAATCAACTGTAAATTTCGGTGTTCCTCAAGGTTCTGTTTTAGGACCACTATTGTTTTCACTACATATTTTACCTCTTGGTGATGTCATTCGAAACATAATGTTAACTTTCACTGCTATGCGGATGACACACAGCTGTACATTTCGATGAAACATGGTGAAGCCCCAAAATTGCCCTTTCTGGAAGCCTGTGTTTCAGACATAAGGAAGTGGATGGCTGCAAATGTTCTACTTTTAAACTCGGACAAAACAGAGATGCTTGTTCTAGGTCCCAAGAAACAAAGAAATCTTCTGTTGAATCTGACAATTAATCTTGATGGTTGTACAGTCGTCTCAAATATAACTGTGAAGGACCTCGGCGTTACTCTGGACCCTGATCTCTCTTTTGACGAACTGTTTCAAAGACAGCTTTTTTCCATCTATGTAACATTGCAAAAATCTGAAACTTTCTGTACAAAAATGATGCAGAAAAATGTATCCATGCTTTTGTCACTTCTAGGTTAGACTACTGCAATGCTCTACTTTCCGGCTACCTGGATAAAGCACTAAATAAACTTCAGTTAGTGCTAAACACGGCTGCTAGAATCTTGACTAGAACCAAAAAATGTGATCTTATTACTCCAGTGCTAGCCTCTCTACACTGGCTTTCTGTTAAGGCAAGGGCTGATTTCAAGGTTTTACTGCTAACCTACAAAGCATTACATGGGCTTGCTCCTACCTATCTTTACGATTTGGTCCTATCCATGTGAGAGACGCAGACTCGGTCTCGACCTTAAAGTCTTTATTGAAGACTCATCTCTTCAGTAGGTCCTATGATTGAGTGTAGTCTGGCCCAGGAGTGTGAAGGTGAACGGAAAGGCACTAGCGTAACGAACCGCCCTTGCTGTCTGTGCCTGGCCGGTTCCCCTCTCTCCACTGGGATTCTATGCCTCAAACCCTATTACAGGGGCTGAGTCACTGGCTTACTGGTGCTCTTCCATGCCGTTCCTAGGAGGGGTACGTCACTTGAGTGGGTTGAATCACTGACGGGATCATCCTGTCCGGGTTGGCGCCCCCCCTTGGGTTGTGCCATGGGGGAGATCTTCGTGGGCTATACTCGGCCTTGTCTCAGGATGGTAAGTTGGTGGTTGAAGATATCCCTCTAGTGGTGTGGGGGCTGTGCTTTGGCAAAGTGGGTGAGGTTATAATATCCTGCCTGTTTGGCCCTGTCCGGGGGTATCGTCAGACAGGGCCACAGTGTCTCCCAACCCCTGCTGTCTCAGCCTCCAGTATTTATGCTGCAATAGTTTGTGTCGGGGGGCTGGCCTTCTAGGCAGAGTTCCTCTGTCCAGTGTATGTGTTCTTTTGCCCATCTTAATCTTTTCTTTTTATTGTCCAGTCTGAGATATGGCTTTTCTTTGCATCTCTGCCTAGAAGGCCAGCCTCCCGGAGTTGCCTCTTCACTGTTGACGTTGAGACTGGTGTTTTGCAGGTACTATTTAATGAAGCTGCCAGTTGAGGACTTGTGAGGCGTCTGTTTCTCAAACTAGACACTAATGAACTTGTCCTCTTGCTCAGTTATGCACCGGGGCCTCCCACTCCTCTTTCTATTCTGGTTAGAGACAGTTTGCGCTGTTCTGTGAAGGGAGTAGTACACTGCGTTGTACGAGATGTTCATGGAATAGCCTTCATTTCTCAGAACAAGAATAGACTGACGAGTTTCAGAAGAAAGTGCTTTGTTTCTGGCCATTTTGAGCCTGTAATCGAGCCCACAAATGCTGATGCTCCAGATACTCAACTAGTCTAAACAAGGCCAGTTTTATTGCTTCTTTAATCAGAACAACAGTTTTCAGCTGTGCTAACAATTGCAAAAGGGTTTTCTAATGATCAATTAGCTAATCCAAGTTTATAATTTTAAAAGGCTAACACAACGTGCCATTGGATGGTTGCTGATAATGGGCCCCTGTACGCCTATGTAGATATTCCATTAAAAATCAACTGTTTCCAGCTACAATAGTCATTTACAACATTAACTATGTCTACACTGTATTTCTGATCAATTTGATGTTATTTTAATGGACAAAAAAATTGCTTTTCTTTCAAAAACAAAGACATTTCTAGGCCATAAACTTTTGAACGGTAGTGTAAATATCAAACCACTGTCAGAATACCTTAGTATTTCATAAGTTTAACTTGTAGCAAATATAGAATACATTCGGGAAAAAACACTGATAACAGTGTACAAATTAATCTAATTAGCTACAGTTGAAACCGGTTGATAAATTATAGCGTACATCAGCTGACTAACTGGAGCTGGCTAGCAACTGCTACAGCATCAAATTGTATTTGACACATGCGCCGAACACAACAGGTGTAGTAGACCTTACAGTGAGGTGGCAGGTAGCCTAGTGGTTAGAGCGTTGGGCCAGTAACCCACTGTTCCCCGGTAGGCTGTCATTGTAAATAAGAATTTGTTCTTAACTGACTTGCCTATTTAAATAAAAGGTTAAAAAAAAGTAAGTTCAATGCTTACTTACAAGCCCTTAACCAACCATGCAGTTTTAAGAAAAATAAGTGTTAAGTATTTTTTTATTTGAAATAACATAGTTGAAGAGCAGCAGTAAAATAACAGTAGCACGGGGCCAGTTGATTAGCTGTTCAGGAGTCTTATGGCTTGGGGGTAGAAGATGTTAAGAAGCCTCTTGGACCTAGACTTGGCGCTCCAGTACTGCTTGCCATGTGGTAGCAGAGAGAACAGTCTATGACTAGGGTGGCTGGAGTCTTTGACAATTTTTAGGGCCTTCCTCTGACACTGCCTGGTATAGAGGTCCTGGATGGCAGGAAGCTTGTCCCATTCATGTACTGGGCCATACGCACTACCCTCTTGCGGTCGGAGGCCGAGCAGTTGCCATACCAGGCAGTGATGCAACCAGTCAGGATGCTCTCGATGGTGCAGCTGTGGAACTTGTGGATCTGAGGACCCGAGGGGGAATAGGCTTTGTCGTGCCCTCTTTTTATTTTTATTGAACCTTTATTTAGGCAAGACAGTTAATCTACAGGATTGGTGGGTCCCCCTCGGGATGGTTGAGCTAACATAGGCTAATGCGATTAGCATGAGGTTGTAAGTAATAAGAACATTTCCCAGGACATAGATATATCTGATATTGGCAGAAAGGTCAAATTATTGTTAATCTAACTGCACTGTCCAATTTACAGTAGCTATTACAGTTAAATAATACCATGTCATTGTTTGAGGAGAGTGTACAGTTATGAACTTGAAAAGTTATTAATAAACCAATTACACACATTTGGGCAGTCTTGATACAAAGTTTTGAACAGAAATGCAATGGTTTATTGGATCAGTCTAAAACTTTGCCAATACACTGCTGCCATCTAGTGGCCAAAATCTAAATTGTGCCTGTGCTCTTGCATTTCAAAGATGATGGTACAAAAAAAATGTTTTTTAAATGCATGTTTTTTTCTTTGTATTATCTTTTACCAGATCTAATGTGTTATATCACTCCTACATTTCCACAAACTTCAAAATGTTTCCTTTCAAATGGTATCAAGAATATGCATATCCTTGCTTCAGGTCCTGAGTTGCAGGCAATTAGATTTGGGTATGTCATTTTAGGCGAAATATGGAAAAAATGGTCCGATCCTTAAGAGGTTTTAGGAACAAATTCTTATTTACAATGACAGCCTACCCCGGCCAAACCTGGACGACACTGGGCCCATTGTGCGCTGCCCTATGGGACTCACAATCACGGCTGAATGTGATACAGCCTGGATTTGAACCAGGGACTGTAGTGACGCCTCTTGCACAGATGCAGTGCCTTAGACCGCTGCGCCACTCGGGAGCCAGCTCTTCACAACTGGCTTGGTGTGTTTGGACCATAATAGTTCATTGGTGATGTGGACATCAATAAATTTGAAGCTCTCAACCTGCTCCACTACAGCCCCGTCGATGAGAATGGGTGCGTGTTCGGTCCTCCTTTTCCTGTAGTCCACAATCATCTCCTTTGGTCTTGGTCACGTTGAGGGAGAGGTTGTTGTTCTGGCACCACACGGCCAGGTCTCTGACCTCCTGCCTATATGCTGTCTCATCGTTGTCGGCGATCAGTCCAACCACTGTTGTGTCATCGGCAAACTTTGGCATTTGTTAGCTTGAAAGCTTGTGACTTGTACTCGTCGGGAATGTTCCATGTCAATTAGCTAGCTAGTTTCTAACATAACAGCTTCCTAGTTATCTGTAGCAATCCGATTATGTTGACAATTGTGTAGGTAGTGTCTTATTGACACGTTGAGAAGTAATTACCAACATTGTCAAAATCTATTTTGACTGCAGCTTTCTTTTTCGTTGGGACCAATGGCGTACATCAATGGGTGTAACTTGACATCGAGAAAACGCCCCAAATTGCGTTCTGCAATTACACTCTTCTCGTTTAATGCCTTGTGCGTGTAATTCGTCTTCTTCGCCACAAGGTGGCTGGTGTGTAATAAATGGTGGCATTAGAACTCCCTTAAAACCCCGTATGTTATTGTTGTAGGCCAGCTAGCTACAGCGCTTCGTCGCCGGTAAAATTCTGCCGCACCGAGGGATTTTAATCCACTCTGATTCCCCTCAGTTAATACTCTGTTCGCTTGTTTACGAGACTTTGGTTTTATATATTTTACCATGATTAGAAAGTAGATAGTTAGGTCATTAGATCTGAATTTTAGAGTCGTCACTTTGCCGGGACAGGAGCAGCTAACAAGTCAGCCAGCTAACTAGTTAGCTAGTCAATTTAGCTAATACATTTTTTTCCCATCAAGGCGTCGATTGATACCACGGCTGTCATGGAAGACAAATCTTTTACGAAGGAATTAGATCAATGGATCGAACAACTAAACGAGTGTAAACAACTTACGGAGAATCAAGTCAGGAGTCTCTGTGAGAAGGTAACTTTAACTAAACCCAATTTGTTAGATTAGAGCTGAAATTATTGTTCGACGAGATTAGGTGGCTAGTTTAACGGTAGCTAACAATAGGTAGCTAACATAGCTAACTAACAGTAGCCAGATAGCTTCAAAGCATACTTGCTACCGGTTTAGCTAGCTAACTCTCGTTAGCATGAATTGGGCCTAACCATTCAGCTAGCCAAACTGAAGCCTACATGGAATGACTAAACTATCCAGATGATTAACACCAAGATGACTAACCACAGTTAACGTACTTATTCAGGACGCCCTTCAATCAATCTATTTATGGATGTGCAAGGCTAGCTATCTGTTAATGATCTAGCTAAATGTACATATTGTCGTTTTGTGTTTTCAGGCCAAGGAAATCCTTACCAAAGAATCAAATGTGCAGAAAGTGCGATGTCCGGTCACAGTTTGTGGGGATGTTCATGGGCAGTTCCATGACCTCATGGAACTCTTCAAGATTGGGGGGAAATCTCCTGACACCAACTACCTGTTCATGGGGGATTACGTGGATAGAGGCTACTACTCAGTGGAAACTGTCACTCTTCTCGTCACATTAAAGGTATGCTTTTCACAACTCACGTTACACAACTAGGTGCACCAGACACCTTTATGATGATAATTCACTGTTGCTCAAGTAGCTAAGACCTGTATATGATGACAGATTACTTTTGGTGAAATGTTACAGGTCCGGTACCAAGAACGAATCACAATTCTGCGAGGAAACCACGAAAGCAGGCAAATCACACAGGTGTATGGCTTCTATGACGAGTGCTTGAGGAAATATGGCAATGCCAACGTGTGGAAATCCTTCACAGACCTGTTTGACTATCTCCCACTAACTGCACTTGTAGATGAACAGGTATTTTTGGTTTGAGTTTCCCTATTAAATCTGTATTTGTACAGTTTCACCAACTCTATATTTGAATAGTCAATATTTAATGGATGTGAATATGTTCTATTTAAGTCCTCCACACTAGTGGCTAATTTCTAATCCAAATGGTACTTTTTATATTGCCAGATCTTCTGCCTACATGGAGGCCTCTCTCCTTCAATAGACACTCTTGATCACATACGGGCTCTGGACCGCTTGCAAGAGGTCCCACACGAGGTAGATATATTATGTTGCACAAAGGGCATAGGTGTCATTCTCAAAGTCTTTCATGGCGCGCCAACATTAACTGTGTTCCTTTTATTTCAGGGTCCAATGTGTGACCTTCTGTGGTCAGACCCAGATGACCGTGGTGGCTGGGGTATCTCCCCTAGAGGTGCTGGCTACACCTTTGGTCAAGACATCTCTGAAACCTTCAACCATGCCAACGGACTCACCCTTGTGTCCCGTGCCCACCAATTGGTTATGGAGGTACAATATATTTTGTTAATCTGCTTTTACATTTTCAATCAAAGTTGTGTAATAATCTGAGTCAGTATTCACAATTTCCCCACCTTGGGAGAAAACACAGGAGTTCAGACTGCCAGCAAAAAAGCCCCATTTACATGTTGCTTATGAGTGCATTTCACACTACTTTGGGCTTATGATTGGTTTGTAAGGCAATGAATGTTTGTGAGCCTATGAATGTCCTGCTTAATGTTTGTGTCATCGCATATCAACTGCATTATACTTCAACCAGAAAGGTTATTTGGCTACTTTGCTAGCCTGTCAAGCTTTAGCATTCTAACTAACAGCGGCATTCAAAATAGGTATTTTGCAATGATCAACCAAATAATCTTAGCGACCATTCAATAAATAATCAAAACTTTAAGCGTATGACAACCCAAAAAATGGTGTATATCTAGGCAAAATTGAATGTGCGCAGATGGCGAATGGCATTTGGGTTCCCACACGGTGGCCATTGTACTTGTTTATGACGTGAATAGCGACTTGAAGTATTTCTTTCTAATTGTTATTACCAGGGATGTTTGGAGACCTGCCACATCGTTAGGATTGTATATTATACAAGGGTGCAAACAATGCCTAACGACTGGTTCTTAATTGTTTTTCTTCAGGGATACAACTGGGGCCATGACAAAAATGTTGTCACCATTTTCAGTGCACCAAATTACTGCTATCGCTGTGGCAACCAGGCAGCCATCATGGAGCTGGATGATACACTCAAATATTCTTTGTAAGTATGAGGATTTCTAGTGACTTTCCTACTATTCAAATTGGGTAGATCAGACATCCAATGTTTGCACAGAAGTGTTGAGCAACAGAAAACAATCTGACCATATTTTTTTTTCTCAAACCCCTTCAGCCTACAGTTCGACCCGGCTCCTCGACGCGGAGAACCTCATGTGACTAGACGCACCCCTGACTACTTTCTGTAAATTTGAAGCCACCTTTGTTCAAGTACTGCACATCTAGATTTGAATATACTGTACAAGAGGGGTTTAATAAATGCATTCTACAGAAGATAATGGTATAGGAAACCTACAAAATAATAGCAAGAACCCCCTCTGCAGTTTAGAAAATGCTGTCATAATGCTGTGCTGATAAACATTTACAATACATGTTTAACTTTTTTTTTTTATACATGTTTTAAAGTGATTGAAATATGAAAGTACCAACATGGACCAAAATGTGCCATAAAATCTTAAGACATGTAAAACTTGCCTTTATGTTCTTTTCTTTTTTTTACTTCAATAGAATACTATTTGGCCAATGTTGCTACAGATTGTACGCAAGATGTGATAACCAAGTATTTTGTGGCCATTACAAGAAAGCCCCATACAAACCAGCCCATAGATTTAACTAACGTGTTCTTATTGACACTTTCTTCATTCATTTCAGGGTAAAAAAAAAAGTACACTTAGTTTCGTTGGTTCTAAAAAATAAAAGCCAACAAAGATTAAATCCATGTTTTGTACCACTCTGTGGTTTCTCACAATCTTAACTGCTGCATATCTAGCATTTCCAAGCACCTTTGCAGGAACTAGTTGCTTCTAAAGTGTGACCAACAAACCTCTACACACATGCAAGAGGCATCTCACTTGACACAAAACATGAATGTAATTTTCTGAATTATCTAGTTTTTATAGAAGCAACTGGAAATTGACAAAGTCTTTTTTTTCACCTAATTGAGAACAAAGACAGTATCGCCAAGAACAGGTTAGTTAAATATATGGGCTGGTTTGTGTGGGGCTTTCCTGTAATGGACACAATCTTTGGTTGTAGACCAGCTAATGTTATCTGTAGCTACTCAAACTCACTATGGTATGAAATTATTTTTTTGTTGCTAGATTGTACATTTAGATTCCTAAAAGTAATTTAGTCATTTAGCTTCTTAGGCCAAGTGGCATTCATAAAGATGACTTGCTCTGCTGAACATCTCAGCAACCTTATAATTTGAATAAAGATAATTAACATTTAACGGTCCTCTTATTGTCAGTTATCACTCGGGTCAGCTTTACAGTTTCCTGTTTCAGTTAGTAATGAGGTTGGAATAAAGGTACTTGAGGGCTTTTTACATTAAGCCACACTGAGCTGGGGTAAGTTTTGCCAAATTATGAAAAGGACAATGAAATGAAAATATCCTTTCACACTGAGGCTGAAACTTTGCTGACCCTATACTGTTTCCTGACTATCAAGTTAGCACACCGCTTTTTTGCTATACCCCTTTCTCCAATCAAGGATTGTAGGAGTTGGCGTTGCTATATCCATGATAAGTACCAATCAAGTGCCTCGCTGGCAAAAGTGGAAATAAAAAATCCACTAGCAAGCCCTGAGCACGGTTGTGGTAAAATGTCCTTTATCAAACTAGCCTTACGGCATTTTTCAAGGATGCGCATAAAAGCATTAAACGGGAGGAGACCACTAAGACTGGCCATGTGAAGAAGTGCAGCTATAGTGGGGGGGTAACTGGTCAGGGCCACCCTAACTGGCACACCATGAATAGAGGGAAGTTGATGGCCAGCAATTTTGTAGCAGTGGTAATGGCCAAGCACGTTGCTCTGACGCTGCTAAAAAGTGGCCTCAGATCAGTCGTTGGATGGGGTGTTGTCCTCTTCGTTATGCCTCCCACTTTACAGACATCAAAATAGCTACAGGGATGGATGTGCAGGAGTTGGGGCTTTGGGTCATGGGGTCAGGAATCCTGGGTGCCTCACCGTATGGTCTGTTGGGCACCACAGCGGGGGTGGAGGTCAAGTATGGTGCAAGGGACCTTACCATTGAAGAGGCAGTGAAGTCGAAGGATTTTTATATCCAGGAGGAGGGAAGGTCTTATAGCCTCTGAAGACCATCCTTACTGGCACCAGGTCCAAGGGCAGATCCACATCACTGGAAGGCACACTTGCTTCTTCATTGTGTGGACCACCAAAGCCTCCATCCCCATCCAGCGTGACATCTGGCAGACTACAATAGTTTTCAAGGACCACATACTCCCAAAATTGGCACTGCAACAGTAAACATCTGTAAATATCTTGTGTTTTGGCACAATCCGTTTTTGTTCTTACCTTGATTTTATTCCAAAAAAAATTTGTGTGGGGGGAGCACTGCATTAGCGTTCGTTGCGCCTCCTGTACCTGTTTTCAGGGAAGCCAGTGATCCAAAAATATTCCACAGTTCATACACACACACACTAGGCTCACAGAATAGGTTGTATTACATACAAGTTTTGCTCAAAGCAGCCAACTAATGTAATGTAGTTAACGTAAGTCCAATCACAAAGACTGGTCTGAGTGGTCTCAGTTTCATTCAGTAGTACAACACAATTCACATTGCATTTTATCATGGGCACAGTGGGAATTTATATCCGTGATGTTTAAATTATTTCTTGTTCCCTTTGTTGTGTAGAGCTTCCTTTTCTGGTAAATGCAGGATGGGAGAGACATCACTTCCAGCAGATCTCCTTGCTGAGGGTGGCGTTCATCATGCACTGCTTCTCGTGGGGTGAGCCTAATGTTCTAAAATCAAATATTAGTCACATGCACCGAATACAAAAGGTGAAATGCTTACTTACGAGCCCCTAACCAACAATGCAGTTAAAAAAAAATACGAATAAGAAATAAAAGTAACAAGTAATTAAAGAGCAGCAGTAAAATAACAATAGCGAGACTATATACAGGGGGGTACCGGTACAGAGTGAATGTGCGGGGGCACCGGTTAGTCGAGGTAATATGTACATGTAAGTAGAGTTATTAAAGTGACTATGAATAGATAACAACAGAGCAGCTGCGGAGTAAAAGAGGGGGGGTAATGCAAAGTCTGGGTAGCCATGTGATTAGATGTTCAGGAGTCTTATGGCCTGGGGGTAGAAGCTGTTTAGAAGCCTCTTGGACCTAGACTTGGCGCTCTGATACCGCTTGCCGTGCGGTAGCAGAGAGAACAGTCTATGACTAGGGTGGCTGGAGTCAGACAATTTTTAGGTTCTTCCTCTGACACCGCCTGGTATAGAGGTCCTGGATGGCAGGAAGCTTGGCCCCAGTAATGTAGCTTAGCATCTGCTTCATCTGACCACTTTTTTATTGATTGAGTCACTGGTGCTTCCTGCTTTAATTTTTGCTTGTAAGCAGGAAACAGGAGGATATAATTATGGTCAGATTTGCGAAATGGAGGGCGATGCAGAGCTTTGTACGCATCTCTGTGTGGAGTAAAGGTGGTCCAGAGTTTTTCCTCTGGTTGCACATTTAACATGCTGATAGAAATTTGGTTAGACAGATTTAAGTTTCCCTGCATTAAAGTAAAATACAGATTAAAACTCTCTAGGTAGATAGTGTGGACTACAGCTTATCATGAGATACTCTACCTCAGGCGAGCAAAACCTTGAGACTTCCTTAGATATTGTGCACGAGCTGTTATTTATAAAAATACATAGTCTGCCGCCCCTTGTCTTACCAGACGCTGCTGTTCTATCAGCGTATAAACAGCCAGCTGTATGTTCATAATGTTGTCGTTCAGCCACGACTCTGTGAAGCATAAGATATTACAGTTTTGAATGTCCCGTTGGTAGTTTAGTCTTCCACGTAGGTCATCTATTTTATTTACCAAAGATTGCCTTCCATTCTGCTAGCAAACGTGCAGTGGGGGTTTATTCGATCGCCTGCGAATTCTCAGAAGTCAGCCCGCGCTCCGGACCCTTTTTCTCCACCTTCTCTTCACGCAAATGACGGGGATCTGGGCCTGTTCCTGGGAAAGCAGCATGTCATTCACGTCGGACTCGTTAATGGAAAAAAATGATTCTGACAGTTCGTGGTGAGTAATCGCAGTTCTGATGTCCAGAAGTTATTTCCGGTCATAAGACACGGTCTGCCATGTCTCCAGACCTGAAGATCTTAAACCCTGAATTGTGGTCAATGGCTTTGTCCGACACAGATTCTGGATACAGATCACTGCAGTATGTTATCACCACATTAGTTGCACAGTAGGTTTGCTTCTGCAGATCCATCGGACTTGGAGAAGCAACTTCTATGTCAGTACAGTCAATGACCAACCTGCAGTTTCTTCTGGACCCCTGAAAAGTCACAGGCAAGCACATTCTTCTCCCGACTTGGAACAGTCTTTGTGATGTTAATGAAAGTGATGGTAACGTTGCTGACAGTGCTTGCACTACAATGGAATAGTTGAGCCAGATGCAAGTTGGTGTAGCTGTGACGCAAATTCATAAGCGCCATAAACACTTGATCCTCAAATGACAGCATCTCGAACCCTCCACATGGCAAAGTAGACAACCCATTCCGTGTAACGTTCCAAGTATTCAACAACGATGTTGAACATGTCTTTGTCTGGAAGTCCTGTTTCCATCCTAAGTACTTTATCAGACAGCTGTGATGCTGAATACCTGTTGCAGGTATACAGCTGATTCTCCTGCGCTAATGTTTCTTCAAGATGCCTCAGTGAGAACATACTGCAACTGTGCAGACAGCAGCTTCCTACACTTCGTCTGCCATGGTGGATGAGTCTGGATCCTCCTCTTCCGCCGTGGTGGATGAGCTACCTTTTCTGGTAAATACAGGAACATTTGTCTTTCCCAACAGAAAATGGCAGCTGCAGACCCAAGTGTTTTCGGTTAGTGTCTAAAAGACACTTTTTTTATTTTACTTTACTAGCTAGCTAGGTTGATTACTAAATGGTAACATATATTTAAATACCATAACCCACAGACTTGACTATAGTAACAGTAAAATAGACTGGGCTTTGGTCTATCTGCACATCTAAAATCCTACTATGTGGATGGGACATTTCTGCTGAGATGGAGTAATTATCTGGAATGCTCAACTAGATGATCAGGATAGTGTAGGTTGCTATTTGCTCGAAGAGGTGAAGAATTACGATGAGCTATACGACTGTACTTCGAATTCTCAAGAGGAAAGTTAAAACCCTCAGCCATGAGGCCACTGAGGAGAGCCAGCAGGGATAGGGGGATCGCCTGAAAGGGACTGATAAGCAGGGATGTAACGTAAGGATTTTGGGCACTGGCCAACAGACCACGATTTCTACATTCTGGTCCCAAATCTGTGGCATGCAATGTTTATAAAGGCAAAAATTCACTGCTGTGTCAGGCTATTTTGGCACATTGTCTACTAGCCCAGTCTGTTCCAGCGATGCCTCTCGAAAACAGAAAACAATAAAATGCAAGTGTGCTTATCGGAGTAGCGGTTACAATCCGGTACATAGCACAGAACCATCTTTGCTTCTGATTAGTGGAGAGACCTAACTCATGTTAGCTAGTTCGCTACAAAAGGCCAGGCAGAGGGTAATTCAAAAAAGGTGAGTAATTAAAACATGCTAAAGTAGCTAGCTAGGTCATTTGAAAAAATGCTAAACAAGAATACACACGAGAAACACGATAACAATAATTTAACAGAGAAACTTAAAAGGCTATAATATCTACTTGCTAGGTTACATGCTTCTAGTCAATGAGTTTGCGTTGAGAAATTTGCTTGAGGGATGACATCAAAGCTTGTGACAAGATGTTCTGTATGATAACCACATTAGTGCCTAATTAGCATTTCGTTTTTGGGGGTGTAGTTATAGGCGAATATATTGCTAAAAGTTACCTTGTCCGAGAGAGATTTGCGCAGTTATCAAAACGTCACGCCAGGGTAAGCCTACACAAAACATACCTTAATATGAAGTAGTTCTAAACATGGACAGATTTAGTGGTCTTCTCCCCTTTTAATGCTCTTATGCTCATCCTTGCAAAATGCCATAAGGTCAGAAATAGACACCTAAGTCGACATACTGTACAAACAATTATCTAGGCTAAGTAAAACACATATTTTGATCTACTGCTCTGCTAACTATCTAGCTAAAGTGTAGTCAATGGCTAGCTAAAGCAGAGGACGCAAATTCATGAATTGGGCACAGAAGGCCTCTGGGCATGCTGGTTGGGTTGGATTGTGAAAGGTAGCTGACGGTGTCAGCTAGAGATGATGTGCAGGAGATTCCTGCAGGAATTTGTAGTCTTGCTGAGGTCTTCTCTGTTGCTAATTAGCATTTTGAATTATTGAGAGTAAATTGAGGCGAATATATTGAGAAAACTCACCTTGTCCGAGAGAGAATTACATTGCTATCAAAACGTCACGCAAGGTGAAACCTAAATGAAACACAGTAGTTCTAAAACTCCAGATGCAAAAATGTATGGGGGGGGAAACGATTGGAACCATCTCCGGGTTTTACTGATGAGTTTTATGGGTATTAAGACTCATACTGTGGTACTCAATGACTGTACAGTGCATTTGAAAAATATTCAGACCCCTTGACTTTTTCCACATTTTGTTACGTTACAGCCTTATTCTAAAATGGATTAAAAGTATTATTGTTTTTTATGGAAAAATTACATTTACATAAGTATATCGACTCTTTACTCAGTATTTTGTTGAAGCACCTTTGGCAGCGATTCAAGCCTCAAGTTTTGCGTACGACGCTACAAGCTTGGCACACCTGTATTTGGGGAGTTTCTCCCATTCTTCTCTGCAGATCCTCTCAAGCTCTCTCAGGTTGGATGGGGAGCGTCGCTGCACAGATTTTTTCAGGTCTCTCCAGAGATGTTAGATCAGGTTTAAGTCTGGGGTCTGGCTGGGCCACTCAAGGACAGTCATTGTCCCAAAGCCACTCCTTTGTTGTCTTGGCCCTATGCTAAAGGTTGTTGTCCCGTTAGAAGGAGAACCGCCTTCCCAGTCTGAGGTCCTGAGCGCTCTGGAGCAGGTTATCATCAAGGATCTCTCTGTACTTTACTCGGTTCATCTTTCCCTCGATCCTGTCTAGTCTCCCAGTCCCTACTGCTAAAAAACATCCCCACAGCATGCTGCTGCCACGACCATGCTTCAACGTAGGGATGGTGCCAGGTTTCCTCCAGAAGTGACGCTTGACATTCAGGCCAAGAGTTCAATCTTGGTTTCATCAGACCAGAGTCCTTTAGGTGCCTTTTGGTAAACTCCAAGTGGGCTGTCATGTGCCTTTTATTGAGGAGTGGCTTCTGTCTGGCCATTCTACCATAAAGGCCTGACTGGTGGAGTGCTGCAGAGATGGTTGTCCTTCCGGAAGGTGCTCCCATTTCCAAAGAGGAGCTCTCTTAGTGACCATCGGGTTCGTGGTCACATCCCTGACCAAGGCCCTTTTACCCCCTATTGCTCAGTTTGGCCAGATGGCCAGCTCTAGGAAGAGTCTTGGTGGTTCCGAACTTCTTCCATTTAAGAATGATGCAGGCCACAGTGTTCTTGGGGACCTTCAATGCTGTAGACATTTTTTGGTACCCTACCCCAGATCTGTTCCTCGGCACAATCCTGTCTCGGCGCTCAATGGACAATTCCTTCGACCTCATGGCTTGGTTTTTTCTCTGACATGCACTTTCAACTGAGGGACCTTATATAGACAGGTGTGTGCCTTTCCAAATCATGTCCAATCAATTAAATTTACCACAGATGGACTCCAATCAAGTTTTAGAAACATCTCAAGGATGATCAATGGAAACAGGATGCACCTGAGCTCAATTTCGAGTCTCATAGCAAAGGGTCTGAATACTAAATAAGGTATTTCTGTTTTGTTTTTTAATACATTTGCAAAAAATTCTAAAAACCTGTTTTCGCTTAGTCATTATGGGGTATTGCGTGTAGATTGATGAGGATTTAAAAATATATATATTTTAGAATAAGGCTGTAACGTAACAAAATGTGGAAAAAGTCAAGGGGTCTGAATACTTTCCGAATGCACTGTATACAGTTGAAGTCTGAAGTTTACATACACCTTAGCCAAATACATTTAAACTCAGTTCTTCACAATTTCTGACATTTAATCCTAGTAAAAATTCCCTGTCTTAGGTCAGTTAGGATCACCACTTTATTTTAAGAATGTGAAATGTCAGAATAATAGTAGAGAGAATGATTTATTTCAGCTTTTATTTCTTTCATCACATTCCCAGTGGGTCAGAAGTTTACATACACTCAATTAGTATTTGGTAGCATTGCCTTTAAATGGTTTAACTTGGGTCAAACGTTTTGGGTAGCCTTCCACAATCTTCCCACAATAAGTTGGGTGAATTTTGGCCCATTCCTCCTGACAGAGCTGGAGTAACTAAGTCAGTTTTCTAGGCCTCCTTGCTTGCACACGCTTTTTCAGTTCTGCCCACAAATTTTATATGGGATTGAGGTCAGGGCTTTATGATGGCCACTCCAATACCTTGACTTTGTTGTCCTTAAGCCATTTTGTCACAACTTTGGAAGTATGCTTGGGGTCATTGTCCATTTGGAAGACCCATTTGCGACCAAGCTTTAACTTTCTGACTGATGTCTTGAGATGTTGCTTCAATATATCCACATAAATCTCCTGCCTCATGAGGCCATCTATTTCGTGAAGTGCACCAGTCCCTCCTGCAGCAAATCACCCCCACAACATAATTCTGCCGCCGCCGTGCTTCACAGTTGGGATGGTGTTCTTCGGCTTGCAAGCCTCCCCCTTTTTCCTCCAAACATAACGATGGTCATTATGGCCAAACAGTTCTATTTTTGTTTCATCAGACCAGAGGACATTTCTCCAAAAAGTATGATCTTTGTCCCATGTGCAGTTGCAAACCGTAGTCTGGCTTTTTATGGTGGTTTTGGAGAAGTGGCTTCGTCCTTGCTGAGCGGCCTTTCAAGTTATGTCGATATAGGACTCGTGTTACTGTGGATATAGATACTTTTGTACCTGTTTCCTCCAGCATCTTCACAAGGTCCTTTGCTGTTGTTCTGAGATTGATTTGCATTTTTCGCAGCAAAGTACATTCATCTTTAGGAGACAGAGCGCTTCTCCTTCCTGAGCGGTGTGACAGATGCGTGGTCCCATGGTGTTTATACTTGCGTACTATTGTTTGTACAGATAAACATGGTACCTTCAGGCGTTTGGAAATTGCTCCCAAGGATGAACCAGACTTGTGGAGGTCTACAATTTTTTTTCTGAGGTCTTGGATGATTTCTTTAGATTTTCCCATGATGTCAAGCAAAGAGGCACTGAGTTTGAAGGTAGGCCTTGAAATACATCCACAGGTACACCTCCAATTCACTCAAATGATGTCAATTAGCCTATCAGAAGCTTTTAAAGCAATGACATAATTTTCTGGAATTTTCCAAGCTGTTTAGAGGCACAGTCAACTTAGTGTATGTAAACTTCTGACCCACTGGAATTATGATACAGTGAATTATAAGTGAAATAATCTGCCTGTAAACAATTGTTGGGAAAATTACTTGTGTCATGCACAAAGTAGATGTCCTAACCGACTTGCCAAAAGTATAGTTTGTTAACAAGAAATTTGTGGAGTGGTTGAAAAACGAATTTTAATGACTCCAACCTAAGTGTATGTGAACTTCCGACTTCAATTGTATGTGAATGGACAAAGTCATTGATCACGTGACACCATTCATTCCTATGTGAAGACTCCAGGTATAACATAAACCGGTAGTTTTTGTTAAATATCCAACAGGAGTTGCTAGATCAGTCGGTTTCCGGAGAGTTAAAGGCTGTAGACATATGGATTGAGTTCACATCATGTTCTTGCAAGCCTTTTTGATACAAGCACAAGTCAATCAGATGGTCATGGGGTTAGCCCAGGGGAGAACAACTGCCACTTCTTGTTGAAGCCACGTAAATTCAAGGGTGACTTCAGTACTGCAGGTCATAGTTGCAGGCATTGTTTACAGAGAAATGGATCCACCAATACAGTGAATGGAAAAATGTAAATCTTTGTGGTCAATTTTTGTGTAAATTCAAAAAAATATTTAGGCTATCATGGTACCAATAATTGTTTCTAATACACCAGATGTATGTCCTTGAACAGATTATTTTAAAATTGCACAAAGAAGTAGAGGATAATGTAGTTGCTACTGGCAGCATGCAGTACCCCGGCCAGCCTTCAATTGGAGCTGTTCAATGAGAGGTGGCAGCACTGAGCCCAAATTCAACATCTACTTCTTGGAGTAAGCTCAAACTGCGCATGTTATGTCTCCATGAGACGCCATCATTTGAAAGCAATGAGGTATTTTAAGAACGGTTTGTATAATGAAGTCAGTTAAAATGGCGTCTCATGGAAACATAACACATGCAGTTTGAGCTACTCCAGTAAGTATATTTGAACCTAAGCTCAGTTTGTTTGCGCATGTTATGTCTCCATGAGACGCCATCATTTGAGAGCATGAGGTATAACGGTTTGTATAATGAAGTCGGTTAAAATGGCGTCTCATGGAAACATAACATGTGCAGTTTGAGCTACTCCAGTAAGTATATTTGAACCTAGGTTCAGTTTGTTTGTCTACATGCCATTTTAAAAACAATGCAGATATTGGCGTAAACCTATTTTGGCTTAAGACAAGTAAACTATGAATATGGGCAAATGTAATGATACGCTTGCAAGCTGAGTTTTAATAAGACATCCGATTACCACTTCATTTAGAAATATTATTTATTAGCTAATAAAAACAATCAAATCATTGATGGATCACAAAATAAAATAAATGCATGTTTCTCGTCTGCCCCGGCTAGCCAATCGGCATACGCGTCATCACACTCCCTCATCTGATTGGTCGAGTAGGTGGGTCTTCTGACTTTGTGGCTGTTGTAACTAGTGACGACCACCTGATTTTCTGTGCTTGTATAAACAAGGCTCGCGAGACGGTGGCGTGAACTGGATCTACACGCTTGCGGAAAAACTCTTTGGTTACTGACTCCTTTTGGATATTGAACCAAAACTACTGGTTAGTATCGAATATTGATAACCCGAATGTATGTACCACATAAAGTAGCGAAATGCATAGTAATCAAACATTTAAACTAACGTTGTTGCACTCAGTTTGGCTAGCTAGCTGGCTAGTTGTAGCTTTCTAACGTTAAATTGCTAACTTAGCTAGCTAACGTTAACGTTTACTATTTAACCAAAACAAAGAGAGAAAAGAATGCTTGTTATCTAACTTATTTTCTCAAATTATATTAAGTTAACTTGCAATTGAAGGCATTGCCCCGCGAGTGACAGTTAAATAACATGGGTTTCACTGCTAGATGGCTAACGTTAATAGTTTGCTTGCTTGCTAACAACAATGAGTACCGGTACATCGTTTTTTAACTATAAATTAAGGGTTGAGTAGTAGGGCTTGAACCTGCGACTCCTGATGTTATAGTGCAAGCGCACTTGTCTTGGTCCAGGGTCCGGTTCCCCAAAAGCATCTTAAGGCTACGTTCATCGTTAGACCCTTAGTAGGAGCATTGTTACATCTCCGAGCTGTTTTCCGAAACCATTGTACTGTTACTAAAGTTGCTCTTGAAAACGCTCGTTATTTAACGACTTCATCAGACCACTCGTTGAACAATTAAGTGTGTCATTACATAGTTGTTTGCCCTTTCGCGTCACTTTATACTAAGATTTCCCCTAAACACAAGATCAATGTTATGTCTTTGTGTGACCCACCCCATAACTTCAGAACGAATGTGATATCATAGAGCTCTGACACCGCCTGGTAGAGGTTCTGGATGGCAGGAAGCTTGGCCCCAGTGATGTACTGGGCTGTACACACTACCCTCTCTAGCGCCTTACGGTCAGATGCAGAGCAGTTGCTAAACCAGGCGGGGATGCAACCCGTCAGGATGCTCTCGCTGCTGCAGCTGTAGAACTTTTTGAGGATCTGGGGACCCCTGACAAATCTTTTCAGTCTCCTGAGGGGGGGAAAGGTGGTGTTGTGCCCTCTTCACGACTGTCTTGGTGTGTTTGGACCCTGATAGTTTGTTGATGTGGACACCAAGGTACTTGAAACTCACGACCCGCTCCATTACAGCACCGCCGATGTTAATGGGGGCCTGTTCGGCCCTCCTTTTCCTATAGTCCACGATCAGCTACTTTATCTTGCTCACATTGCGTGATAGGTTGTTGCTAGGTCTCTGACCTTCTCCCTATAGGTTGTCTCATCGTTGTCCGTGATCAGGCCTACCACTGTTGTGTCGTCAGCAAACTTAATGATGGTGTTGGAGTCATGTTTGGCCACTTAGTTGTGGGTGAACAAGGAGTACAGAAGGGGACTAAGCATGCAACCCTGAGGGGCCCCAATGTTGAGGATCAGCGTGGCAGATGTTGTTGCCCGACAGCAAGTCCAGGATCCAGTTGCAGAGGGAGGTGTTTAGTCCCAGGGTCCTTAGCTTAGTGATGGGATTTTTGGGCACTATGGTGTTGAAAGCTGAGCTGTAGTCAATGGACAGAATTCTTACATAGGTGTTCCTTTTGTCCAGGTGGGAAAGGGCAGTGTGGAGTGCGATTGAGATTACGTCATCTGTGGGTCTAGGATTTCTGCCATGATGGTGTTGTGAGCCATGACCAGCCTATCAAAGCACTTCATGGCTACCGATGTGAGTGCTACGAGGCGGTAATTGTTTAGGCAGGTTACCATCACTTTCTTGGGCAAAGGGACTATGGTGGTCTGTTTGAAACATGTAGGTATTACAGACTTGGTCAGGGAGAGGTTGAAAATGTCAGGGAAGACACTTGCCAGTTGGTCCGTGCATGCTTTGAGTACACGTCCTGGTAATCCGTCTGGCCCCGCAGCTTTGTGAATGTTGACCTGTTTAAAGGTCTTGCTCACATCGGCTACTGAGAGCGTGATCACACAGTTGTCCTAAACAGCTGGTGCTCTCATGCATGCTTCAGTGTTGCTTGCCTCAGTGCGAGTAACAAAGTAGCATAGTTGGTTAGTAGCCCATAAAACGGTGGCCATCCACTCCGGCGCCTGTGATGAAGATTTCTGGTATGAAAGTTCAGAGATCAAATAAAATTGTGCAGGTCACATGCGCCGAATACAACAGGTGTAGACTTAACTGTGAAATGCTTACTTACGAGCCGAGTTAGACGACTCTGGATTAAAAAAATAAAATAAAAACGTTTTAACATGAACATTGCAATTGAGGGCTTCAACAGAGAGGAAGAGGAGACGTGACAGTTTACTCCACCCAACATCTGTCCACGAAAATAAGACAATGAAATGAGGTAGTTAGAGACTGTAGAATTTTTTTATTTGCTATGTGAGGCTTATTTGAATAGAAGGGATATCTTCACGGATGAATCCCGGTTTCAAATCTACTGGGCAGATGGCAGACAATGTGTATGGTGTCCTGTGGGTGAGCAGTTTTCTGATGTCAAAGTTGTGAAAATAGTGCCCCATGGTGGCATTTGGGTTTATAGTATGGGCAGGAATAAGCTACGGACAACGAACACAGTTACAATTTATAGATGGCAATTTGAATGCACAGAGATACTCTGACGAAATCCTGAGGCCCATTGTAGTGCAATTCATCCGTCGCCATCACCTCATGTTTCAGCATGACAATGCTCGGCCCATGTCGCAAGGATCTGTGCACAATTCCTGGTCGCTGAAAATGTCCCATTTCTTCCATGGCCTGCATACTCACCAGACATATCACCCGTTAAATATGTCGATCCAGAGCATCCCAAACGTGTGTGACACCGTGTTCCAGCTCCCTCCAATACCCAGCAACTTCACACAGCCATTTGAAGAGTGGGACAACATTCCACAGGCCACAATCAACAGCCTGATCGAAGGAGATCGTACTGCATGAGACAAATGGTGGTCAAACCAGATACTGTTTTCTGATCCAAACCCCTACATTTTTTATGTATCTGTGACCAACAGATGCATATCTGTATTCAGTCATGTGAAATCCATAGGTTAGGGCCTAATACATTTATTTAAATTGATTGATTTCCTTATATGAACTGTAACTCAGTAAGGTCTTTGAAGTTGTTGCATTTTATAATTTTGTCAAGTGTATCTTGGAAAGATAACTGCCCCGTGCTTCTCCGCCCATACATAGGCTATAGCCTATTCTATTTAATTGAGACCACACAGGTGCCTGATCTAACAGGTATGGCTACTGAACTAAAAGTAGCAAGAATAACAACGACACTTGGTAAGTTTTTACCTTTTTTAGGTGGACGATTTGCAGGCAGAGACAAATGGTTAATACTAGGGATGCACAATATATCGGTGAACATATCGGAATCAGACGATATTAGCTAAAAACGGCAACACCGGTATCGGCCAATGTCTAGTTTAACGCCGATGTGCAAAATCGATGTCAAAGCTGACGTGCATACCTATGGTGGCATTTGGATATCTGTGACCCATCTATGTGAAACTAGCCACAATAAGGATTAGCCACAATAGTGGAATTTGTGGGTTGCCTTCAAAATAAAAGTATGTCATTGACAGTGATGCAAATAGTATAATTATGCCATATTTTTTTTATCTTGAAGGCTAACCGCAAAGTCCACTGTTGTGGCTAATCCTTATTGTGGCTAGCTTCACATAGATGGGTCCGACCACCATTAATCAACTAAGAACTGTCTTATAAATTAGGGTTGTTTTAGATGACACCTAGCTATATAAACTCTGCAAAAAAAATAAACATCCTCTCACTGTCAACTGTGTTTATTTTCAGCAAATTTAACATGTAAATATTTGTATGAACATAAGATTCAACAACTGAGACATAAACTGAACAAGTTCCACAGACATGTGACTAACAGAAATGAAATAATGTGTCCCTGAACAAAGGGGGCGGGGGAGGGGTCAAAAGTAAATCAGTATCTGGTGTGGCCACCAGCTGCATTAAGTACTGCAGTGCATCTCCTCATGGACCAGATTTGCCAGTTCTTGCTGTGAGAGGTTATCCCACTATTCCATCAAGGCACCTGCAAGTTCCCGGACACTTCTTGGGGAAATGGCTCTAGCCCTTACCCTCCGATCCAACAGGTCCCAGACGTGCTCAATGGGATTGAGATCCGGGCTCTTCGCTGGCCATGGCAGAACACTAACATTCCTGTCTTGCAGGAAATCACGCACAGAATGAGCAGTATGGCTGGTGGCATTGTCATGTTGGCAGGTCATGTCAAGATGAGCCTGCAGGAAGGGTACCACATGAGGGAGGAGGATGTCTTCCCTGTAACTTTAGCACAGCGCTGAGATTACCTGCAATGACAACAAGCTCAGTCCGATGATGCTGTGACACACCTCCCCAGACCATGACGGACTCTCCACCTCCAAATCGATCCCGCTCTAGAGTACAGGCCTCGGTGTAACTCTTATTCCTTCGTCGTTACACGTGAATCCGACCATCACCCCCGGTGAGACAAAACCGTGACTCGTAAGTGAAGAGCACTTTTTGCCAGTCCTGTCTGGTCCAGCGACGGGGGGTTTGTGCCCATAGGCGACGTTGTTGACGGTGATGTCTGGTGAGGACCTGCCTTACAACAGGCCTACAAGCCCTCAGTCCAGCCTCTCTCAGCCTATTGCGGACAGTCTGAGCACTGATGGAGGGATTGTGCGTTCCTGGTGTAACTCGGGCAGTTGTTGTTGCCGCCATCCTGTACCTGTCCCGCAGGTGTGATGTTCGCATGTACCGATCCTGTGCAGGTGTTACACGTGGTCTGCCACTGCGAGGACGATCACCTGTCCATCCGGTCTCCCTGTAGCTCTGTCTTAGGCGTCTCCCAGTACGGACATTGCAATTTACAACTGCAGTCCTCATGCCTCCTTGAGCATGCCTAAGGCACGTTCACGCAGATGAGCAGGGACCCTGGGCATCTTTCTTTTGGTGTTTTTCAAAGTCAGTAGAAAGGCCTCTTTAGTGTCCTTAGTTTTCATAACTGTGACCTTAATTGCCTACAGTCTGTAAGCTGTTAGTGTCTTAACGACTGTTCCACGGGTGCATGTTCCTTAATTGTTCATGGTTCATTGAACAATCATGGGAAACGGTGTTTAAACCCTTTACAATGAAGATCTGTGTAGTTATTTGGCTTTTTACGAATTATCTTTGAAAGACAGGGTCCTGAAACAGATGTGTTTCTTTTTTTGCTGAGTTAGCTAGCTAACTATAGCTACTGAAACAGATTGTCGTTTTGTTATTTTTTGGGGTAAGAACATTGTTTGCATTGGTTTTTGGCCCAAAATTTCATATCGGTGCATTGCTTGTTAATACTTATTGAAAATGAAAAGTAGCATTGCGTTGTTCCTTTTCAATGATGGTTATATGTTGTTTTTTAATTAAGTAAAAAATTGCCACTTGCGCCGAATACAACAGGTGTAGTAGACCTTGCCATGAAATGCTTACTTACAAGCCCTAAACCAACAATGCCGTATTCTGAAAATATTTACTAAATAAGCTCAAGTTAAAAAAAAAGTAGGTTGTCAAGGAGCTGTCAAGGAGACTTTTGGATCTACACTTGAACTTAGTCTCATGTGAATCGATATCCCTGTGTTTTGAGAGAAATGTCTGAGTTTGACCGGTGTTGCTTTGCTGTTTGAGCAAGAAAACAACTGATTTGATAATGTGCTGCGCATAGTCTACTGTATATATGATGGGCCTACATGTATCAACTTTCAAAGTTAATGCTTTTATGTTTTGTGTGGATAATTGAACAACGCCAAATGCATAATAAAATAATATTGTGACCAGTTTAATGCAACCCTTTTGTGTTAATAGATCGCAAAGCAGCATGCAACTGAGCTAAAAGTTAGGAAATTACAAGTTCACTTTCTCATACATAGCCTAAAACGCATATCATCTGAAGGCTGGTGGGCATCTAGGGCGTATTCTACTGCAGATCACTAAAATATCCTAATGATTATGATCACACTTCCTCAATTCAAATATGGTGACACTATACCAAAGATGGTTTAGAAACTTGGGAGCCAAGCCCGATTTTATCAGGGTAGCCTGTTATCGCCTGGAGTTGTAATATCTTCACCCCTAGAAAAAAATCCTCCAGGCTTCTGTCATAACTGTCAATTTATTTAAAAAAATAACAATTACAATAGGGCAGTTTGTTAAATAAATAAATAATGATCCTGTCCAAATCATCCTCTGGAATAACATAACCAACATTCTCTAATACTATTCCCATGTGAATAGTTATTTAGGCTAACGAATAGAAAGCAGAAGGACGACAGTTTCCAAATCAACTGTGGGACAACAAAAATATACCAACCAATGACCTCTGTCGGGATCCGCAGGTCCCGCGGGAATGCAACCCTCTACAGGGAGACCACAATATTACTGCTCTCAAGATGCATCCAGCACAGATATTGCAAAGCAGTTGGGGGCAGCACTCTTCTAATAAAGTTTTGACAGTTGGGTCAAAGTTAGAAACAAATCAAAAATACACACTTTGTGGGGAAGGGTAGAGCAGTACGAATATAGAACTTCTGCCTCCAATTATGATATTGAGAAGAAACAGCCATTGCCATGCTTTTGACACCCCAACTATAAACAATAGCCAAGCTGGCTCAACATCAAAAGCATAGCTACCTTAATTATCTTGTTTCTGTGGTTAACTGTTGTGCACATGCCCTAGTTAACAGCCAGGCGAAGTATGTCACCGGCATCTAGGGCTGGGCGGTGTACCGTATTTAAGCAATACGGTATGAGGGGGTGTGGTCACGGCCAAGGGCTGTTCTTAGGCACAGTGTGGTATATTGGCCATATCACAAACCCCCGAGGTGCCTTATTGCTATTATAAACTGGTTACCGACGTAATTGGAGCAGTAAAAAGAAATGTTTAGTCATAGCCGTGGTATACGCTCTGATATACCATGGCTGTCAGCCAATCAGCATTCAGGGCTCGAACCACCCAGTTCATACATGCAACTCCGGTGCATGTAATGTCCGTTTTAATAGTTTACTCTACTTGACTCATCTTTCTCCCTCTCCTGCTTGCTGCATGCAGCTTCCCCCCAAGCCCTGCCCCCTATGGCTCGAGAGAGTAATTGCTCAAGCACTGAGTCATGAGCACTTTCTTGCCATGCACTCTGCAGTCTGCATGGTCAGATGCAACAAGATGTTGGTGACAATGATGCTGCTTTCCACAAGCGATCTATAAATACACAATTAGTTTGTGTATCATACTATCTGCAATCTACTGTCTACTAGTTTCTTTTCTTAGCAAGTTGTGGCTAAAATAAATTGTATTAGATGCTAATCGCTAGTTAGCTGGCTAGCTAGCTTTATTAAAGTTGGAGCAAGCGTAGCTAACTAATACAGCCTAGTGCTGGTGTAGGCCTAGATAAGCATGTTGTTTGTGCAACCTTAGTTAGCTACATGAGGTAAGAAAACATGTTATGTAACATCTAATTAGGGTCCCCTGGAAACAGTGACCAACATTTTGGTTCCTACCCTGTAAATAATTCCTCCCTGGCTTATTCGTTCGTTTATGCCAAACATAAATGTATTAAAGATGCTACCCACTATATTCAAAGTGTATAATTATAATAATCATATTTCCATGCTTCCAACAGTTCACCAATTAACTAGGCTTAGATTTTTGGCCCATATAATGTAGCACAGTGTGGCAATGATAACAATAGTGCAGAAATTGATAAAAATGCTGGAAATTATTTTAGTTTGAAGTTGGATTGTTTTATACTGTTCAATCAAAATGAATCAAGCCTATTGAAATCACTTATGTACAGTGCATTTGCAAAGTATTCAGACCTTTTTCCACATTTTGTTTACGTTACAGCCTTATGCTAAAATGGATTCAGTTATTTGTTTTCCTCATCAATCTACACACAATACCCCATAATAACAAAGTGGAAAAAGGTTTTTGAAATTTTTGCAAATAAAGATACCTTATTCACATATGTATTCAGACCCTTTGCTATGCGACTCGAAATTAAGCTCAGGTGCATCCTGTTTACATGGGTTATCCTTGATGTTTCTACAACTTGATTGTAATCCACCTTTGGTAAATTCAATTGATTGGTCATGATTTGGAAAGGCACAAGAGTCCATATAAGGTCCCACAGTTGACAGTGCATGTCAGAGCAAAAACCAAGCCATGAGGTCCGTAGAGCTCCGAGACAGGATTGTGTTGAGGCACAGATCTGGGGAAGGGTACCAAAAACGTTCTGCAGTATTGAAGGTCCCCAAGAACAGTGGCCTCCAGCCTTCTTTTAATGGAAGAAGTTCGGAACCACCAAGACTCTTCCTAGAGCTGGCCGCCCGGCCAAACTGAGCAATCGCAGGAGAAGGGCCTTGGTCAGGGAGGTGACCAAGAACCTGATGGTCACTCTGACAGAGCTCCGGAGTTCCTCTTTGGAAATGGAAGAACCTTCCAGAAGGACAACCATCTCTGCAGCACTCCACCAATAAGGCCTTAGTGGTAGAGTGGCCAGACGGAAGCCACACTTCAGTAAAAGGCAAATGACAGCCAGCTTGGTGTTTGCCAAAGGCACCAAAAGGACCCTGACCATGAGAAACAAGATTCTCTGGTCTGAATAAACCAAGATTGACCTCTTTAGCCTGAATGCCAAGCGTCACGTCTGGAGGAAACGTGGTGGCGACATCATGCTGTGGTTATGTTTTTCTGGGGCAGGACTGGGAGACTAGTCAGGGTTGAGGAAAAGATGAACCGAGCAAAGTACAGAGAGATCCTTGATGAAAACCTACTCCGGACCTCGGACTGGAGCGAAGGTTCACTTTCCAACAGGACAACAACCCTAAACACACAGCTGAGACAATGCAGGAGTGTCTTTGGGACAAGTCTCTGAATGTCCTTGAGTGGCCCAGCCAGAGCCTGGACTTGAACCCAATCTAACATCTTTTTTAATTTTTTTAATTTCACCTTTATTTAACCAGGTAAGCTCGTTGAGAACACGTTTTCATTTACAACTGTGACCTGGCCAAGATAAAGCAAAGCAGTGCGACAGAAACAACAACACAGAGTTACACGTGGAATAAACAAGCATACAGTCAATAACACAATAGAAGAATAAAAAAAATGAAAGTCTATATGCAGTGTGTGCAAATGGCATGTGGAGGTAAGGCAATAAATAGGCCATAGTAGCAAAGTAATTACAATTTAGCAGATTAACACTGGAGTGATTGATGAGCAGATGATGGTGTGTAAGTAGGTATACTGGTGTGCAAAAGAGCAGCAAAGTAAATAAAAACAATATGGGGATGAGGTAGGTAGATTGGGTGGGCTATTTACAGATGGACTATGTACAGCTGCAGCGATCGGTTAGCTGCTCAGATAACTGATGTTTAAAGTTAGTGAGGGAAATGTAAGTCTCCAGCTTCAGCTATTTATTTAATTTAAATTTATTTTTTATTTTTTGCAATTTAAGGATACGGTGACTGACAGAGTCGAAAGCCTTGGCCAGGTCGATGAAGACGGCTGCACAGTACTGTCTTTTATCGATGGCGGTTATGATATCTCTGGAGAGACCTGAAAATAGATGTACAGCGAAGCTCCCCATCCAACCTTAGAGCTTGAGAGGATCTGCAGAAAAGAATGGGAGAAACTCTCCAAATACAGGTGTGCCAAGCTTGTAGCAGCATACCCAAGAAGACTCGAGGCTGTAATCTCTGCCAAAGGTGCTTCAACAAAGTACTGAGTAAAGGGTATGAATACCTTTGTAGATGTGATATTTTAGTTTTGCATTCTTAATAATAAAAATTTAGTTTTTGTTTTGTCATTATGGGGTATTGTGTGTAGATTGAGATGGGGGAATTATTTCATCCATTGTAGAATAAGGCTGTAAAGTAAGAAAATGCGGAAAAAGTAATCTGGTATGAATACTTGCTGAATGCACTGTATGTCCTGCCATCCTAGGGTCATTAAGTACTCAAAGCATATTTGGACCTTTTTTATTATGTAAAAACACTAAATATCATCATTCTGTGAAACTTTTGAAAAATAGGGTAAAATGATATTTTGGCTATATCGCCCAGCCCTATCAGCATATCTGTGTTACATTACAACAATGTAATAACAGATGCTGATGGCAGATCCCAGTCTGGGCTATGAAAGTAGCACAGAGCTATTTCAGGTTTTTCTAAACCAGTATTCTTCAAAAAACCAACAGATTGTTACACCCAATTTTTACAAAGAGCACTTTTGATGTACAGTCATTCAATACTGATTTTAACCACGTCTTCTCTTATCTTCTGTAGGACTGTGATATGGACTTGTGAGGAATGAGATGGCAAAACCTTATGGATGTCTTGTTGCATTACAAAAGCACCGATGGCGGCTTGAAAATCTTAGTGGACAAAACAGAAAAGGCCTTGGAGGACTTCCCCTGTCGTGTTTTGCCTATATTTACACCATGGTTCCCACCTGAAAGTGACAAATTGCTGCCAATTAGACCCTTAAAGTCACCGCCGGGAATTTCTCTGGAAGATTTGGAAAATATCCAAACACATCTGCAGTCTGCTGAGCCATTACTAACCTCCCATCCCTGTGCCGAAAGCATTCAGAACTTGGCTCTAACCAGTTTGGGGAGATCCACCTTGCATGTACAGGCATGCTCTGAGATTGGAACGTCAGCACAGCATAAAGATACTCTCCATAGTGAGAGGGAAGTGAGAAGAACATGGAGTGTTTTTTCACAGAGAGGTTTATACATTCACAACACTCAAACATTCTCCAAACAATTCCACAAGGTTGTTTGGAGGCACGGACTTCACATGCGCCAGAGAGCAAAATGGGTTATTGACAAACTGAACTTTGTCACTGGAGACATAGAACATACATGGAGAGGACTGAACCGGGCCATCAGGAACTCCATGCTTCCAACTTGCAATGCCAACATTCAGAGGGATCTGACACAAATCTGTGTGTTCTGCGATGTATTATACTGTGAATATGTTGGAAATTATTTAAAGGAAGAATTTCAAGTCACTGGACATATCACTTTATTTGTTCATAGACTTGGAGACATTTTCACTTTATAGAAATTAGTGATTGTCAGAATTTGATCCGTGTGTCACTGCCATCTTTTGTTTACTGTAGTAGGCAGGTTTTCATTGACCTAGGTGTATTCGATTTTTAAAGCAATGTCGCAAAAAAAATTCTGAGATGTGTAATGGAAACGGCAGATAGAGGAGACATTTTATAAAGATCTACAACATTTTTCTCCATTTGACAGGGGTGGATTATTCTTCTGTCGAACTTTTGTTATTGCGGCAAATGATGCTGGAAACTGTTTTTCGAATAAATGATGATTGCTAAATCATTTGGAAGGTATGCGAGGAACGTGATGTCACCACGTAACTATAAAGCTCCCGTCCTCAATTGAATTGCAAAATAAACATTAAATTATAAAAATGGGTTTTTGCAGGACACCGCTTGTCCTAACTTTCAAGAATGCCTGAATTGCTTCACCTTGATTTTCTGGTTGGCTGGTAAGTTTCACCAACCAATTATTTCAGTTCTATAGGAGTGCAAATTTCCCCATGGCACAGACCGTGGCACATGATAAGTATTACAATATGGCAAAAATTAGTTACTGCATTCTATCCATGCTGGCTTTCGCGGGCTACCTAAGACTTAAAACAGATAGGTGGGAGGGCATACAGTCTGTCAAATCAAATTTATTTATATAGCCTTTCTTACATCAGCTGATATCTCGAAGTGCTGTACAGAAACCCAGCCTAAAACCCCAAACAGCAAGCAATGCAGGTGTAGAAGCACAGCTAGGAAAAACTCCCTAGAAAGGCCAAAACCTAGGAAGAAACCTAGAGAGGAACCAGGCTATGAGGGGTGGCCAGTCCTCTTCTGGGTGTAGATTATAACAGAACATGGCCAAGATGTTCAAATGTTCATAAATAACCAGCATGGTCAAATTATAATAATCACAGTAGTTGTCGAGGGTGCAGCAAGTCAGCACCTCAGGAGTAAATGTCAGTTTGCTTTTCATAGCCGATCATTAAGAGTATCTCTACCGCTCCTGCGGTCTCTAGAGAGTTGAAAACAGCAGGTCTGGGACTGGATGTGCTACCTGTGACGTGCTACAATTTATTAATGTGTAATTTGCCTAAATGGGCAATGGAAACACTTCAACTACATTTCCATCCAACCATTTAATGCTGATGAATTACCTGACGCATGAAAAAAGTCATGACTAGGGTGATGGAAATATGTTTTTTTTTTTTTTTATGCCAATATATTGTTCAACATGGTGGGATCTTTTTGTGTCGGTCAAATGTATTATGCAAGAAATGGTGGTGGAAACACCTCGATGTGCAAATATTCATATAATAACCATATTGAAGTAAACTTGGAGTCATGCGATATGTTGTGTGGTCCTCCCACGAAGACTCAGGAAAGCATGCAGTTTATTAGGCTACAGATGAAATAAGTTATGATAACCTTCACAGGGGGGTAAAAGTACAAGGTGATGAGCTTGATGCTCCTTTCCAATAAATATCGAGGGTCTTACTCTGATGACAAGATGATCGATGCTTGGCTGCCGTTTTAACAAATGCAAATTAATATAACTCTTATCCATAATAATCTCAATGTAGGTAGCCTAGCCGCACTGTATCTGCGAGCTGTTGGCTAGATCGCATGTGCCAAGACCAGAGTGGGCACATTTGCTATATAACCAAAAGTTTTTGCGACAAAACCATCAGTAGAGTTGAACATTTGATGGAAACCCATTTAACTTGTATTTTTCATTCTGTACATGAGAATTTAACAGAAATTGTTTATTTTATGTGCAGTATCATCACCCCACAGCCTTTTATCCTCAAAGTCAATCAGATGGAAACATCTGGTAGGAATATGCTCATATTGTATTATGCAGATTTTAGAAATATATGCATCCAAATCTGCTGCAAATTGGATGGGAACCTAGCCAATGTAGGTTTTTGCGAAAAAGTGTTACTTCATCAACACGATACTTTTGTGTGTGTGTACAGTTGAAGTCGGAAGTTTACATACACTTAGGTTGGAGTCAATAAAACTTGTTTTTCAACCTCTCCACAAATTTTTTGTTGACAAACTATAGTTTGGGCAAGTCGGTTAGGACATCTACTTTGTGCATGACATAAGTAATTTTTCCAACAATTCTTTACAGACAGATTATTTCACTTATAATTCACTGTATCATAATTCCAGTGGGTTAGAAGTTTACATACAATACACTAAGTTGACTGTGCCTTTTAAACAGCTTAGTAAATTCAAGAAAATGGATGTCATGGCTTTAGAAGCTTCTGATAGGCTAATTGACATAATTTGAGTCAATTGGAGGTGTACCTGTGGATGTATTTCAAGGCCTACTTTCAAACTCGGTGCCTCTTTGCTTGACATCATGGGAAAATCAAAAGAAATCAGCCTGGTTCATCCTTGGGAGCAATTTCCAAATGCCTGAAGGTACCACGTTAATCTGTACAAGCAATAGTACGCAAGTATAAACACCATGGGACCACGCAGCCGTTATACCGCTCAGGAAGGAGACGCATTCTGTCTCCTAGAGATGGACGCACTTTGGTGCGAAAAGTGCAAATCAATCCCAGAACAACAGCAAAGGACCTTGTGAAGATGCTGGAGGAAACAGGTACAAAAGTATCTATATACACAGTAAAACGAGTCCTATATTGACATAACCTGAAAGGCCGCTCAGCAAGTAAGAAGTCACTGCTCCAAACCCGCCATTAAAAAAAACAGACTACGGTTTGCAACTGCACATGGGGACAAACATCCTACTTTTTGGAGAAATGTCCTCTGGTCTGATAAAAAATCCTAACTGACCTAAGACAGAGAATTTTTACTAGGATTAAATGTCAGGAATTGTGAAAAACTGAGTTTAAATGTATTTGGCTAAGGTGTATGTTAACCTCTGACTTCAACTGTATATTATGTAATATACACTACCGTTCAAACGTTTGGTGTCACTTAGAATGTACTGTTTTTGAAAGAAAACCTTATTTTTTTTGTCCATTTGAAATAACATCTAATTGATCGGAAATACAATGAAGACATTGTTAATGTTGTAAACGACTATTGTAGCTGGAAACGACAGATAAAAAAAGAAAGAATATCTACATAGGCGTACAGAGGCCCACTATCAGCAACCGTCACTCCTTTTTTCCATTGGCACGTTGTATTAGCTAGTCCAAATCTATAATTTTAAAAGGCTAATTGATCAATAGAAACCCTTTTGCACTTGTGTTAGCACAGCAGAAAAGTGTTGTTCTGATTAAGGAAGCAATAAAACTGGCCTTTAGACTACTTGAGTATCTGGAGCATCAGCATTTGTGGTTTCGATTACAGGCTCAAAATGGCCAGAATCAAAGAACTTTCTTCTGAAACTCGTCAGTCTATTCTTGTTCTGAGAAATGAAGGCTATTCAATGCTAGAAATTGCCAATAAACTGAAGATCTCGTACAACACTGTACTACTCCCTTCATAGAACAGCGCAAACTGTCTAACCAGAATAGAAAGAGGAGTGGGAGGCCCCGGTGCACAACTTAGCAAGGGGACAAGTACATTAGTGTGTCTAGTTTGAGAAACAGACAACTTACAAGTCCTCAACTGGCAGCTTTATTAAATAGTACCCGCAAAACACCAGTCTCAACGTCAACAGTGAAAAGGCGACTCCGGGATGCTGGTCTTCTATGCAGAGTTTCTCTGTTCTTTGACCCATCTTAATCTTTTCTTTTTATTCTCCTGTCTGAGATATGGCTTTTTCTTTGAGTCTCTGCCTAGAAGGCCAGCATCCCGGAGTCGCCTTTTCACTGTTGACGTTGAGACTGGTGTTTTGCGGGTACTATTTAATGAAGCTGCCAGTTGAGGACTTGTAAGTTGTCTAACAGCTTGTAGAAGAGTAAGGAGGTAGGCAATAAATAGGCCATAGAGTCAAAATAATTACAATTTAGCATTAATACTGGAGTGATAGATGTGCAGATGATGATGTGCAAGTAGAGATACTGGGGTGCAAAAGAGCAAGAGTGTAAGTAATAATATGGGGATGAGGTAGTTGGGTGTGCTATTTACAGATTGGCTGTGTACAGGTACAGTGATCGGTAAGCTGCTCTGTCAGCTGATTCTTAAATGCATCTACAGTGCCTTCCAAAAGTATTCACCCGCCTTGGCATTTTTCCTATTTTGTTGCCTTACAACCTGGAATTAAAATAGTTTTTGGGGGTTTTGTATCTATTGATTTACACAACATGTCTACCACTTTGAAGATGCAAAATAGTTTTTCTTGTGAAACAAACATGTAATAAGACAAAAAAACACAGAACTTGAGCATGCATAACTATTCCCCCCCCCCCCACCCACCCACCCACCCACCCAAAGTCAATACTTTGTAGAGCCACCTTTTGCAGTAATTACAGCTGCAAGTCTCTTGGGGTATGTCTCTATAAGCTTGGCACATCTAGCCACTGGGATTTTTTCCCATTCTTCAAGGCAAAACTGCTCCAGCTCCTTTAAGTGGGATGGGTTCTGCTGGTGTACAGCAATCTTCAAGTCATAACACAGATTCTCAATTGGATTGAGATCTGGGCTTTGACTAGGCCATTCCAAGACATTTAAATGTTTCCCCTTAACTTCTTTGGGACTGGGGGGGCAGTATTGAGTAGCTTGGATAATAAGGTGCCCAGAGTAAACTGCCTGCTACTCAGGCCCAACAGCTAGAATATGCATATTATTTGTAGATTTGGATAGAAAACACTGAAGTTTCTAAAACTGTTTGAATGATGTCTGTGAGTATAACAGAACTAATATGGCAGGCAAAAACCTGAGAAAAAAATCCAACCAGGAAGTGGGAAATATGAGGTTTGTAGTTTTTCAAGTCATTGCACTTCCTAAGGCTTCCACTAGATGCCAACAGTCTTTAGAACCTTGTTTGAGGCTTCTACTGTAAAGGGGGAGAGAATGAGAGCTGTTTCAACCAGATGTCTGGCAGAGTGCCATGAGCTCAGTCTCGCGCGCGCCCGTGAGAGTTAGCTGCGTTCCATTGCATTTCTAAAGACAAAGGAATTCTCCGGTTTAAACATTATTGAAGATTTATGATAAAAACATCCTAAAGATTGATTCTATACATCGTTTGACATGTTTCTACGAACTGTAATATGACTTTTCGTCTGAACTTTCGCCTGGACTTGCCCGCGCCTCCTGAGTTTGGATTTGTGAACTAAATACGCGAACAAAAAGGAGGTATTTGGACATAAATTATGGACTTTATCGAACAAAACAAACATTTTTTTTATTAATTTTTTTATATTTTATTTTTGCATTTTCCAATTAACAACATTCAAGACAAAAGTGAAAAGATATTAGACAACAATAGGACAAAGTGACAGTAACAGACGAGCGTAACAAAGAAAGAAAAAATCAAACAAATTATAATTATATATACAAACATACAATAAAAAAAATAATAATGAGACATTGGATCATATGGTCGCCTGCCGTAGGCTACATATTATACATTACGTGTGAAACATTATATAAGGATAATATAGAGATTAATTCAATGTGATGTGGGGGTAGATTCTCCATATAGTCAATAAAAGGTTGACAAATTCTGTAAAATGTCTTTAACTTATTCCTCAAGCAGTAAGTCATTTTCTCCAGTGGGATACAACTATTAACTTCTGATAGCCACATTGCAACTGGCAGGGAGGAATCCAATTTCCATTTCAAGGCAATACATTTCTTGGCAATCGCTAGCAATATTTCTGTTAGCTTTATAGTATGGCTTTGCCTAAGATTGGTGTTAGTAAAGTTGCCCAGTAGACAGACCTCCGGGTCTAAAGGGAATGCAACCCCGTGAATTGAGGATATGGTATCGCATACCCCCTGCCAGAAACCGTGTAGTTTTGAACACTGCCAAGTGGAATGGAGGAATGTTCCTTCATCTAAGCCACATCTAAAACATAGGGAGGAGATATCAGGGTTGAACTTGTGCAGTCTAGATGGGGTGATATAGAGCTGATGGAGGAAATTAAACTGGATCAGTCTGTATCTGTAGTTCAATGTGGATGTAACACCATCCCTGCATAGGTCACTCCATAGACCCTCATCAAGATCAATACCCAGATCTTTTTCCCATCTAAGTCGGGGTTTATCTAGCCCAGGCAGTGTTAGTCCTGACATAAGAGCATCGTAAACACGGGAAATGGTCTTGAACAGTGGTTGGTCTGCGTGGCAGAGTTGTTCAATAGGTGACATCTTAGGTAGGTTCCATTGTCCCTTGAGAGACACCCTAATAAAGTTTCGTAGTTGTAGGTAGCTAAAGAAGTCCCTGTTAGGCAAGTGGTATTTCTGTTTCAGCTGATCAAAAGACATAAGAACTCCCTCCTCGTAACAATGTTCCAGAAGAGTGATCCCCTTATCAGACCATGGTCTAAAGTTACTATTCTGGAAAAACATAGGAATCACTCTATTGTTCCATAAAGGGGTTTTAGGGGAAAGGAATCCCCCTCGTCCGAACAGCTCATGCAGTTTGCACCATGCCAGGACAGAATGTATGATTAAAGGGTTGTCTGTGATGGTTTTTATAGAGTTTCTGTCCCATTTGTAAAACAATTCTGCCCCAGTGTCATCATTTACCTCAAGCTTTTCAATGTTCAACCATGAGGGAGAGGGACCCTTGTCAAACCTCTGAGCCAGAAACCTAGACTGTGCTGCACAGTAGTGCATTCTAAAATTGGGGAGGTTTAAGCCCCCTTGACTGTAATCAAGGGTCAGTTTATCCAGGCCAACCCTAGGGGTTTTACCGTGCCAGATAAATCATCTGGTCAGCTTGTCGAGAGAGGAAAAGAATGCTGCGGGAACAGGGATAGGGAGAGATTGAAACAGATATAGAAATCTGGGCAGGACATTCATTTTAATTACATTGATTCTACCCAGTAGAGTGAGAGGTAAGTCCATCCATTTACAAAGGTCACCCTCCACCTTTTGCAACAAACTGGCCAGATTGAGTTTATAGAGGTTGTTCAGATTACCATCCACCATTATGCCCAAATATGTGAAGCCCATAGGCGACCATCTAAAAGGAAACTTGTGCTTGATGGTATGATGGTCAAAGACAGACAACGGTAAGATTTCGCTTTTATCAAAATTGACCTTATATCCAGAGAAAGAACTATAACACTGTAGTAGGATCTGCAAGTGAGAGAGGGAGTGTTCTGGGTTTGTTAGAGATAAGATAAGGTCGTCCGCAAAGAGTGATAATTTATGGGTATGGGGGCCCACCTCAAAGCCATGTATGTCAGGGCACGTTCTAATAGCCTCAGCCAACGGTTCGATGGCGAGGGCAAAGAGGTGGGGGCTAATTGGGCAACCTTGTCTGTTCCCCCTATAGAGAGGGAAAGAGGAGGAAGTAATCCCATTGGCAGCAATCCTAGCTTTAGGAGATTTGTAGAGTGATTTTATCAAATTTACAAACACGGTACCTAAACCAAACTTTTCCAAGACGCGAAAGAGGTATGGCCATTCAACCCTATCAAAGGCCTTTTCAGCGTCGAGGGAGACTGCGACACTAGGTATTTTGTTTTTGTTAGCAAGGTGAATTATATCAAAGAACCTTCTGAGATTATTGGAGGACAATCTATTAATTATGAAGCCAGTCTGATCTGGGTTGACCAACAGGGGAAGACATGACTCCAGTCTCTTAGATAGCATCTTGGTGACCAGTTTACAATCTGTGTTAAGGAGAGAGATTGGTCTATAGGAGGCGCACTTTAGTGGGTTTTTCCCTTTCTTGTGGATTACAGTAATCACTGCTTGAGAGAAAGACTCTGGAAAGCAGTTGTCTTCCCTGGCTTTTTTAAGTACCTCGATAAGGTAGGGGACCAACAGCTCCCTAAATTCTTTATAGAACTCTGGAGGGAAGCCATCCTCCCCAGGAGATTTATTAGAAGGTAAGGACTTAATGGCCTCAGGAACTGAGAATTCAGGAACTGAGAAGTGTTCACTCAGGCGCTCGCTGTCTTCCCCTGACAGGCATTGGAGGATGAGAGAGGAGAGAAAGGAGTCGATCTCTGATAGATCATCGCTTGATTGGGAAGTGTAGAGGTCTTCATAGTATTTCTTAAAAGTATTATTAATTTCAGTAGGGTCGAAAGATATCTCATTAGTAAGAGTTTCTATAGCATTAATTGTCCTCTTACTTTCCTCTGCTTTCAGTTGCCATACCAATACTTTATGGGCTGTCTCTCCAAGCTCGTAATAACTCTGTTTTGATTTAGTGATGGCCCTCTCAGCTTGATATGTGTTCAGAATATTATATTTCAGTTTTTTATTTACCAAAAGCCTGTATAGATCTTTAGTCGGGCCTCTTTGGTAGGTTTTCTCTAGCTCGGAGATTTCAGATTCAAGGGCACTCAGTTCCGCACCGTGTTTTCTCTTCAGCCCTTTAGTATAGGAAATGATCTGTCCCCTCAGATAGGCCTTCAATGTGTCCCAAAGAATGAAACTGCCAGGAGCGGAGGGTTTGTTTGTCAAATTAAAAATATTGATCTGCTCTTTGATGAATGCACAAAATTCTGGTTGCTTTAGGAGTGTAGAATTTAGTCTCCATCTATATGCTCCATTTACCTTGGTAGGAATGGAGATTGATAATACCAGAGGAGAATGGTCACTAAGCAATCTGGGGAGATACTCGACATCTAACAGTTGTGTCGATAGTAAAAAGTTATCTATGCGTGTGTGTGTCTTGTGTGGGTGTGAATAAAAAGAGTAGTCCCTATCCTGTGGGTGCAACTGTCTCCAGATGTCGAGTAAATTGAGATCTTTCATGAATGACATGGTGAGCTTGCTGGCTTTGGTAAGAAGTGAGGGTTTATCAGAGGACCTATCAAGAACTGTATCTAAACAAAAATTAAAATCTCCTCCAACCAGTAGCCATCCTGGTGGTGCTTGAGCAACCTGAAGGAAGACATTCTGAATAAACATATGGTCATCGAAGTTAGGAGCATAAATATTCAATAGGGTCCAAGACTCTGAAAACATATGCCCCTGCACCAAAACAAACCTGCCAGAGGGATCAGAGATGGTGTTGTTGACGCAGAAGGGGATGTGTCTACTTATGAAAATTGCAGTTCCTCTTGCTTTGGAGTTAAAAGAGGACGCAAAAACTTGTCCTACCCATTCCCTCTTCAATTTCTTGTGTTCACTGGCTGTAAGATGTGTTTCTTGTAAAAACACAATGTCAGCCTTTAATTTCTTAAGGTATGTATAGACTCTTTTCCTTTTAATCGGGCTGTTAAGACCTTTTACGTTGAATGTGACATATTTTAGTGGATTAAGCATAGGTTGGGTTTCAAATATGTAACTGAATGGAAATCTATCATATGTAGATAGTTAGGAAATGTTTCAACTTTGGTTTGAACACAGAAGTGACCTATGTGTCTCTTTAGGAAGGAAACAATAAAGAAAAAAAAAGAAAAAGAAAGAATCCCACCCACCCCGATTGTTAGACTAAAACCACAATCCCAACAATCAAACATGAATACACTTGTAGAGATACGTTGCTGCTCACTTTCCATCTTGCTCTTACTAGCTAAACCTTGGCGTAAACTAAAACCTGCGAGCTCTCAAAATTGAAAACAAACGTTGTGAATAGACATTTATGGCTGAATATTTACTGCCCACGGTAAGGGCTGCTTGAGTCTCTTTTCGAAAGATTAACATAAATGAGGGGGAAAGCAGTGGGCCTAAACCCACTTATTTGCTTCGCCCAGTGGATATGGACTAAACCAAAATATACTCTCCTGTAAATGTAATAGAACTCACCCCGGAGAGATACGGTTAGTTGAAGATGTACAAATCAATTATAGCGACCGGAGGATATCAGCAGTTCAGTCCGGATAAGAGAAAACAAACAAACTGCATCTTATCCCCTAGAGAGACCGTCCTGGCTCAGACGTTGTTCAGTTCTTTGAGAAAAGTGTACACTTCTCCCGGTGTGTTGAAGAGATGGCTTCGGCCTTTGTACTGAACTTTCATCCGCGCAGGGTGGATGAGGTAGCCGGTGATGTTCTTCTCCTTCAGTGCTTTGGCGGCAGGTCTGAACTGCTTGCGACGTCTGGCGAGATCCACGCTCATATCCGGGAAAAGGCTGACCCTCTGCCATCGATGGTGATGTCCCCTTTGGCTCTTGCGAGTTGCAGTATCTTCTCTCTGTCTTGGAAACGGAGGAACCTGATCAGGACGGCCCGTGGGGGCTCATCTGGCCGGGGTTTCGGCGCTGATCTGTGGGCGCGTTCGATTTCCAGTGGCTTGGTGAAGTTGATTATGCCTAGGACATCCGGGATCCATTGAGTGAAGAAACGGACCGGCTCACGGCCCTCGCTGTCCTCTTTCAATCCCACCTCACGGATATTACTACGTCTGCTCTGGTTCTCCATCTGATCTACCTTGTTTTTTAGGTAGGCATTGTCCTTTTGCAGTTGTATCAAGACCTGGTCATGTCGAGCGATGCTATCTTCAACTGTGCTAATGCGCAACTCTGCCTCAGTCGTTCTCAAAAGGAGATCATTCATGGAGGATTTCAGGTCTTCAATGGAAGAATGGAGTTCAGCCGTTTTCTTATCAATTTTCATAGAAAGACCTTTGTTACCATCCTGAATTTCCCGGAGGAGAGTAGCCAGCATGTCGGCAGGCTCGCAAGAGGCTGCCAAGAGCAACAGTCTGGAACTGTCGTCTGAGTTATGAAGGCTAATGCTAATCTTGCTAGCTGTAGCGTTATCGTTATCTTGGGAATCAACAACGTTTTGGTCGTCCTTCTTGCCTCTCGGTCGGAGGTCCATGGCTCTTTGGGAAGGTAAGTACTTGACAATTTATCAGCCGATGTTAGAATATTGTTTCAACGTTGTTATTTAGGTAATAATAGAATAACTTTGAAGAGCTCGGTTTGTTTTGTCTGCTCAGCTCCGCAGCATCACGTGCTCCACAAAACAAACATTTATTGTGGAACTGGGATTCCTGGGAGTGCATTCTGATGAAGATCATCAAAGGTAAGTGAATATTTATAATGCTATTTCTGACTTTTGTGACACCTCTCCTTCTTTGGAAAATGGCTGTATGTTTTTCTGTGACTTGGCGCCTTCCAAACGCCGTAAAGCGTTTTTGAAATCTGACACAGCGGTTGCATTAAGGAGAAGTTTATCTATATTTCCATGAATAACACTTGTATCTTTTATCAATGTTTATTATGAGTATTTCTGTAATTTGATTTGGCTCTCTGCACTTTCACCAGATGTTTGTTTGAGACAATGCATTTCTGACCATAACACACCAATTTCAAATTAGGTTTTTGGACATAAAGATTAACCTTATCGAACAAAACACACATTTATTGTGTAACATGAAGTCCTGTGAGTGCCATCTGATGAAGATCAAAGGTTAGGGATTAATTTAATTGCTATTTCTGACCTAACATAATCGTTTGGTGTGCTTTCGCTGTAAAGCCTATTTGAAATCGGACACTGTGGCTGGATTTACAAGAAGTTTATTTTTTAAATGGTGTAAAATACTTGTATGTTTGAGGAATTTTAATTATGGGATTTCTGTTGTTTTGAATTTGGCGCCCTGCAATTTCACTGGCTGTTGTCGAGGTGGGACGCTACCGTCCCACATATCCCAGAGAGGTTAAACCACTCGAGTGTTGCTTTAGCAATATGCTTAGGGTCATTGTCCTGCTAGAAGGTGAACCTCTGTCCCAGTCTCAAATCTCTGGAAGACTGAAACAGGTTTCCCTCAAGAATTTCCCAGTATTTAGCGCCATCATTCCTTCAATTCTGACCAGTTTCCCAGTCCCTGCCAATGGAAAAACATCCCCACAGCGTGATGATGCCACCACCATGCTTCACTGTGGGGATGATGTTCTCGGGGTGATGAGAGGTGTAGGGTTTGCGCCAGACATAGCGTTTTCCTTGTTGGCCAAAAAGCTACATTTTAGTCTCATCTGACCAGAGTACCTCCCACACGCCTTTTGGCGAATGCCAAATGTGTTTCCTTATTTTTTTTCTTTAAGCAATGGCTTTTTTTCTGGCCTCTCTTCCGTAAAGCCCAGCTCTGTGTAGTGTACGGCTTAAAGTGGTCCTATGAACAGATACTCCAATCTCTGCTGTGGAGCTTTGCAGCTCCTTCAGGGTTATCTTTGGTCTCTTTGTTGCGTCTCTGATTAATGCCCTCCTTGCCTGGTCTGTGAGTTTTGGTGGGCGGCCCTCTCTTGGCAGTTTTGTTGTGGTGCGATTTTCTTTCCATTTTTTAATAATGGATTTAATGGTGCGCCGTGGAATGTTCAAAGTTTCTGATATTTTTTTAGAACCCAACCCTGATCTGTACTTCTCCACAACTTTGTCCCTGACCTGTTTGGAGAGCTCCTTTGTGTTCATGGTGCCACTTGCTTGGTTGTGCCGCTTGCTTGGTGGTGTTGCAGAGTCTGGGGCCTTTCAGAACAGGTGTGTGTGTGTATGTACAGTGGGGAGAACAAGTATTTGATACACTGCCGATTTTGCAGGTTTTCCTACTTACAAAGCATGTAGAGGTCTGTAATTTTTATCATAGGTACACTTCAACTGTGAGAGACGGAATCTAAAACAAAAATCCAGAAAATCACATTGTATGATTTTTAAGTAATTAATTTGCATTTTATTGCATGACATAAGTATTTGATACATCAGAAAAGCAGAACTTAATATTTGGTACAGAAACCTTTGTTTGCAATTACAGAGATCATACGTTTCCTGTAGTTCTTGACCAGGTTTGCACACACTGCAGCAGGGATTTTGGCCCACTCCTCCATACAGACCTTCTCCAGATCCTTCAGGTTTCGGGGCTGTCGCTGGGCAATATGGACTTTCAGCTCCCTCCAAAGATTTTCTATTGGGTTCAGGTCTGGAGACTGGCTAGGCCACTCCAGGACCTTGAGATGCTTCTTACGGAGCCACTCCTTAGTTGCCCTGGCTGTGTGTTTCGGGTCGTTGTCATGCTGGAAGACCCAGCCACGACCCATCTTCAATGCTCTTACTGAGGGAAGGAGGTTGTTGGCCAAGATCTCGCGATACATGGCCCCATCCATCCTCCCCTCAATACGGTGCAGTCGTCCTGTCCCCTTTGCAGAAAACCATCCCAAAAGAATGATGTTTCCACCTCCATGCTTCACGGTTGGGATAGTGATCTTGGGGTTGTACTCATCCTTCTTCTTCCTCCAAACATGAAGAGTGAAGTTTAGACCAAAAAGCTCTATTTTTGTCTCAACAGACCACATGACCTTCTCCCATTCCTCCTCTGGATCATCCAGATGGTCATTGGCAAACTTCAGACGGGCCTGGACATGCGCTGGCTTGAGCAGGGGGACCTTGCGTGCGCTGCAGGATTTTAATCCATGACGGCGTAGTGTGTTACTAATGGTTTTCTTTGAGACTGTGGTCCCAGCTCTCTTCAGGTCATTGACCAGGTCCTGCCGTGTAGTTCTGGCTGATCCCTCACCTTCCTCATGATCATTGATGCCCCACGAGGTGAGATCTTGCATGGAGCCCCAGACCGAGGGTGATTGACCATCATCTTGAACTTCTTCCATTTTCTAATAATTGCGCCAACAGTTGTTGCCTTCTCACCAAGCTGCTTGCCTATTGTCCTGTAGCCCATCCCAGCCTTGTGCAGGTTTACAATTTTATCCCTGATGTCCTTACACAGCTCTCTGGTCTTGGCCATTGTGGAGAGGTTGGAGTCTGTTTGATTGAGGTTGTGGACAGGTGTCTTTTATACAGGTAACGAGTTCAAACAGGTGCAGTTAATACAGGTAATGAGTGGAGAACAGGAGGGCTTCTTAAAGAAAAACTAACAGGTCTGTGAGAGCCGGAATTCTTACTGGTTGGTAGGTGATCAAATACTTATGTCATGCAATAAAATGCAAATTAATTACTTAAAAATCATACAATGTGATTTTCTGGATTTTTGTTTTAGATTCCGTCTCTCACAGTTGAAGTGTACCTATGATAAAAATTACAGACCTCTACATGCTTTGTAAGTAGGAAAACCTGCAAAATCGGCAGTGTATCAAATACTTGTTCTCCCCACTGTATATACTGAAATCATGTGACAGATCATGTGACACTTAGATTGCACACAGGTGGACTTAATTTAACTAATTGTGTGACTTCTGAAGGTAATTGGTTGCACCAGACCTTATTTAGGGGCTACATAGCAAAGGGGTGAATACATATGCACGCACCACTTTTCCATTTAATTTTGTAGAATTTCTTTAAACAAGTTATTTTTTTCATTTCACTTCACCAACTTGGAATATTAAAATGTATGTCCATGACATGAAATCCAAATAAAAATCCATTTAAATTACAGGTTGTAATGCAACAAAATAGGAAAACCGTGAAGGGGGATGAATACTTTTGCAAGGCACTGTATATGTTTTGATTAGGTTTGTATCACAACTAAAGTGGCCAAATAACTTCTTACAAATAAGCACATTAATCTACTTTATAACTGGTGTAGAGCCTTACTGGCATACAGTTTCAAGTTTGGGGAAGAACATGTTCACCATAAAAATGCTCAATGATAATAAAGCATTGCATGCATAATGGCATTTGCGGTCATTTTTGAGAACAGTGTTTTCCTGCTAATTGATTGCATTTTTCACACATTCTTGCTTATAATGTGAAGAAATAGCCTAATAGTTTAACCTTTTAAGCTAAATGTTCTGATCTGTTGCATCAGCCTCATTGCTTTTTTTTAAAAAAATTATGGGAGTGGTTGTATTAATTTGGGATCTATCGCATCCCACAACTGTCCCAGAGTATGTTTGGAATATTTTTTTTTGCACAGAAGGACAAGTTGACCAATAGAATAGGTCAACTTTCGTACTATGGGGGATAGTAGCTTGACATGGCTAGTGCTTTTGCTGTTCGTTAGGCCTACTCATCTTGTTGGCTGACAAAGTAAATGTGGAAGTCTTCAATATGCACCTCAGAATTCGATACAAGGGACGCACACAGTTGCGTCCCTGATGTGTCTTTCTTCACGTGTAGCCTACTTAGCTGAGATACCTTTGAAAAGGACCCCATCACATGATGGGCGTTAGCTAATAAGAATTGAGATATCTGAGAGAGCAAGAGGTGCTTCGGAGCACGGCAGTTGGGAGAAGGGAATTCTAATTATTAAATTCAGCCCAAGGGCACAACGGCCAAAGGTTAGTTCCACTAGTAGCCTATCGACTTACTTGTTGGCAAGTGTCTTCTACATTTTCAACCTCCCTGTCTGAGTCTGTAATACCGTCATGTTTCAAGCAGACCACCATAGTCCCTGTGCCCAGGAACACTAAGGTAACCTGCCTAAATGACTACCGACCCGTAGCACTCACGTCTGTAGCCATGAAGTGCTTTGAAAGGCTAGTCATGGCTCACATCAACACCATTATCCCAGAAACCCTAGACCCACTCGGATTTGCATACCGCCCTAACAGATCCACAGATGATGCAATCTCTATTGCACTCCACACTGCCCTTTCCCACCTGGACAAAAGGAACACCTATGTGAGAATGCTATTCATTGACTACAGCTTAGAGTTCAACACCATAGTGCCCTCAAAGCTCATCAATAAGCTAAGGACCGTGGGACTAAATGCCTCCCTCTGCATTTGGATCCTGGACTTCCTGACGGGCCGCCCACAGGTGGTAAGGGTATTTAACAACACATCCGCCAAGCTGATCCTCAACACAGGGGCCCTTCAGGGGTGCGTGCTCAGTCCCCTCCTGTACTTCCTGTTCACTCATGACTGCACGGCCAGGCACGACTCCAACACCATCACTTTTGCTGATGACACAACAGCGACACCGACAACGATGAGACAGCCTATAGGGATGCAAGGAGGTGTGGTATAAGGACAACAACCTCTCCCTCATTGTGATCAAGACAAAGAAGATGATTGTGGACTACAGGAAAAGGAGGACCGAGCACGCCCCCATTCTCATCGACGGGCCTGTAGTGGAGCAGGTTGAGAGCTTCAAGTTCCTTGGTGTCCACATCACCAACAAACTAACATGGTCCAAGCACACCAAGACCGTGGTGAAGAGGGCACGACAAAACCTATTCCCCCTCAGGAGACTGAAAAGATTTGCCATGGGTCCTCAGATCCTCAAAAGGTTTTGCAGCTTACATCACTGCCTGGTATGGCAACTGCTTGGCCTCCGACCGCAAGGCACTACAGATGGTAGTGCGTACGGCCCAGTACATCACTGGGGCCAAGCTTCCTGCCATCCAGGACCTCTATACCAGGCAGTGTCAGAGGAAGGCCCTAAAAATTGTCAAAGATTGCAGCCACCCTAGTCATAGACTGTTCTCACTGCTACCGCACGGCAAGCGATACCGGAGCGCCAAGTCTAGGTCCAAGAGGCTCCCAAATAGCTTCTACCCCCCAAGCCATAAGACTCCTGAACAGCTAATCAAATGACTACCTAGACTATTTGCATTGCCCCCCATGTACCTACATGTACATATTACCTCGACACCGGTGCCCCTGCACATTGACTCTGTACCGGTACTTCCTTGTATATAGCCCCGCTATTGTTATTGAATGCTGCTCTTTAATTATTTGTTATTCTTATCTCTTACTTTTTTTGGTGGTATTATCTTAAAACTGAATTGTTGGTTAAGGGCTTGTAAGTAAGCATTTCACTGTAAGGTCTACAAAAATGTATTTGAGTTTACCATAGAGACAAGATAATCAAACTGACTTTATATTGCATTCAAAGACTTCCGTAACTGGCTTTATCGCTGGATGAGATAACCCTGTTGCCATGCTCGCCAGAGTGGTAGAATGCAATGGCAATGGGCTACGTTAGTGTACCTGGATAAATTGTGGTATATGTCAGCTAGTGTGCTTCCTGGGTTAATCAGAGTTGCCCTCTGTACCAAGCAGGGGAGAACTCAGTACATTTGCAGATTATCTACTGTATTCCAATATTATACTCATTATCCTTAACTACAGTATCTCTCTATAAGATTCATTAATTATATTTGTTGCTTTCCTAACTGTATGTAATGACATCAATATAATATATACACTTGTGTAGCCGCTTACCCAATCAAATATATTTTTGCCCTCCAGGTTCTCCATCCCACAGTGGAAGCAGAACGAGTGAAGCGGTTCTGTTAACAAAATCACACAATTGCTGAATGGTTCCTTAATAGCCCCCCTTTATCTTAATTTGATTTATGTTTCATAGTGTAATTCATTATCAGGGACTGCCAGTCCTTGCATCTAGAGCTCTGTTTAAGAGTTTGGTTACATTTCCCCCCATCATTCAACTTTAGACCTTTGTCTCATGAAGGTTGTGAGACCGACACGTTTGTATACTGTAGCAAGTTACGCACCTCTTCTCTTTGTTGTTTGACCACAAAACCCCTCCCACATCACCAGAAATAATTAGTGGCCACCTATTCAATAGAGGCTCGTGACTATTCTTTTTACTGTCTTTTCACAAATGTAATTTTCATGATCAATTTACAATCTCAAACATATTATAGAAATATACTTGTCTGCAATTTTATTTTATTTTATTGACATTACAATTGGTAAAAAAATATAGGGGGAAAAGCTGTGGATTTTTGTCCATCCTTCCCCGTTTCAGAATATATAATTTTCATAGTCATGCCATGCTTTGTGTAAGAGCTATGGAAGATTGAAAGCAACAACAAAAAGTACAATGAAATGTCTCTAAAAAAAAGTTGTGGATTGTTGTCCATCCTCCCTTTATTCAGAATATCTTTATTGTCATGGCATGCTTGGTTCAATAGCTATTGTTGAGAGAACCGAATATCCACTACTTTTAACTTTGACTTTGTGGCTGTGTTAACTAGTGACGACCGGCTAACTAGCTGCACTGCGGTGTGCTACTAGCTGTTACTGCACCCGGATGTATTTTCGATATCATAGCTAGCTATGTCGCATAGTTTGGAGACCGCGTCTATCCTGCACTTCCCAATGAAATCTGATCTTTGTTTTTTCTGAAGATTTTTTCAGAGGAAAATAACAATAAGGTAGCTATTCAACTAACGTTAGCTAGCTAAAGTAGCCATCTGCCAAATCTGATCAGGCAGTGGAATTTCCAAATTTTCACGGGCCTGTGTGCATGCTAGCTAACGTTAGCTACTGATGTTACATACTAACTAGCTACACAACACATGGCTTCTTTAATCTAAATGTTTTTATCATTTGTATTTTTAAATTACTTTTGCGTTTGTCCTTTGGATGGTGTGTGTACCCGGTTTGTGGATGTGTCTTAATAGACGTAGCTACCCAGCTAGCTAATAACGTTAGCTACTTCCCTTCTCCCCAATCCCCAGCTAGACTATTGGTGTATAGCTAGTACAGTATGTCCAAGCTAACTAGCTATGTCACGAACAAAGACACACAGCTTTATCCAATGTGGAACTTATATAGCTTCAAGTATACAGTAACTTTAGCTAGATATGAACGCTTCTTATTCATAGACAATCACCGTTTTGTTGGTGATTGAAATCATTGAAAACGTTAGCTTGTGAACCAACAAATGATTTCAACAATCTAGCTACCACAGTTCTTTAATTTTGATTTCTGAATATAAATTTTGTCTCCATCCAGGACCGATGCTTTCATGGGACTACAGATGCCGATGCCTTTGATGGGATTGTATTGCATGAAGCATAATGAGGGTGTATTGAAAAACAGGACAGAACCTTAATGTTAACATTTGGAGGTGCTGAATCTGCATACTTTTGGGGGGAAGAAGATCTGCATAAAATGAAGATGGAGGAAACATGCGTTGTTAGAAAGAATATAGTCCATTTTTAACCTCAGGCCAAATCTTATTGGTCTTAAATTGTGTATTGGGAAACAGATATCATATATCAAGATGACTTCAGAAGGATACCAGTACAGAGCACTGTATGACTATAAAAAGGAGAGGGAGGAGGACATTGATTTGCATGTAGGCGATATACTTGTGGTGAGCAAGGGTGCTCTGCTGGCCCTAGGCTGCCCTAATTGGGCTGAAGAAAAACCAGATGAGATTGGGTGGCTGCCAGGATTCAATGAGACAACTCATGAAAAAGGTGACTTCCCCGGGACTTACGTTGAGTTTGTGGGAAGAAAAACAATTTCACCACCAACACCAAAACCAAGGCCACCTAGGCCTCTTCCTTCCACATCAGATCTAGCCAGGACAGATTCAGAATCAGAGGGTGAGTAGTTGTACATCAGGTTACATTGCTGATGTTTTTATCTTGTCGATTTTAAAGTACTGTACTACCAATTTTGATTTTAAATTACTGTGACCAATCTTTTTGCACTGTTTATTATGAATGTTATTGTGCATAGACATGAATTTCAGGCTGTAGTTTGTGTTTCAGCTCTTCCTTGGCTTACTGTTTCATCAGTTTGAGTTGGTTCCAACTAGTATTAAGCACTGAGCTGCAGATGTGCAGCAAGCCAAGGAAGAGCAGCTGTGCTGATTACGGATCTATGAAAACGCTGATGTGGAGGATTAGTGCATCATAAGCTTTTGCAAAGGAAGCTTAAGAGGCAAAACAGGAAATGCTTGTGTGTAACTGTGATCTGATACTAATAATTTAGGCAGGCCTATACCTACAATAGTGCCGTGACTCCGCAAGGAGAAATGAATATCTGTGCAGGCTTGTTAGTAGATGCGACACAACCATTGCTGTGTGTTAAAAATAAAATATCTTCATTTTAATTGAATGCCTATAAAGGAAAGGTGAGCAAGATGGGTGTTTGTTATCAGGTAACAATCAACTGTCCGGTAGCAGTTTAGAAAGTTTCAGGTACGTCATCTTTCTGTTGTGCAGGCTTCATGTTGCCAGATCTGCCAGAGCAGTTTGCTCCTCCAGAGACTGCATCACCCATCCTGGTCAAGCTTCTGGAGGCAATAGAAGGCAAAGGTAAGAAGAGACTGTGGCCTGGTGCATGGGAGTAGTTAACGATGGTGAATGTTTTGCTATTACATTGAAATGGTTAATCAAATCCACCTCCTAATCCTGTTTTCTGTCCTGCAGGTTTGGAATGTCCAACCCTTTATAGAACTTTCACAGCAGCTTGTGGGCTGGATATGAGACAGTTCACTGACTGTGGTGAGTGAGTGGCAGATTGTGCCTAATGTGGTTAATTTCTTTACTATCAAATGAGGAGAGACAAACTTATCAGAGTTAGAGTTATACTTAAACAAAGTCTTTAATCACTTATTAATAAGGGAGCAGGTCAATACAACGCACACATATACATTGAATTGATTGAGGTCTCTACGATAATGATGGCTGGTCATGGCTGGTTGACAATTTACGCTCAGATGATTCGTTGAGAGCCCCGAGACAAAAGTACAAAGGTATTTTATAGCCAAGATTCACCCCTTCCAACCTACATGACGAACAACAGATGTATAGAATGGGTCACAAGGTCAAGATTTGTATAAAAGATACCTATAATACATAGCAGACAGTATCTGCTGTGTCAACAGTTTTCATTGTATAGAGACCAGTGTCTGGCCCCGTATAGAACAGAAGCATTAACTCATGCTCTGGAATGCTCTTTAGGTTTTATCACCCAAAAGACATTGTAAATCTCCTGTCAGTGTTATCTCCCAGAGGCCCATCCTCAGTAGAACACACACACAATAGTTAACAGAATACTCTATTCTGTTGCATAAAACAGCCATTTGATGCAATAAAAGTATTATAACATAATCTTGCAATTTTTCCACCATACTACTTCTCACATTTTTAATAGTTCTTGAGAAATATGATTTTTTCTTAACCAAGTGATTGTTGTAACTGTCATATTTGTTGCGTTCATCTCTACCATCTACTAAGTTTATTGATGCATTTACAGATTTGGAGCCTTTGGACCTACAGTCGCTATGTGATGGCCTTTGGAGATACCTGCAGGATTTGCCTAATCCAGTTGTTCCCACCTCTCTCCAAAGTGAGATGATTCATGCAGCACAGGGTAAGACCTGATGGCTATAAAACTAATAGAATCCCTCAAACCAAACGTATACTCAAGAAGCGGCCCACGGACCAAATCCGGCCCGCAGGCCGGTTTTATGTGGCTCACCATACAAATAAAGTTATAGTATTTTTGTGGCAAGTTTTCCAGGGCAATGTTGTGCAGTACATTTTAACAGTGGTTGTCATTGATTTAATCTTTACCTTGTGTGACTGTTTCCTCTTTTCATGCTCACAGAGGTAAAGGATCCAAAGGACTGTGCCCAGTTGTTGCGCAGAATAGCCAGCTCACCTACCCATCCGCCCCAATACTGCCTCACGTTCTACTGCCTCATCAAACATTTCTGCCGAATTTCTCAGAACACCAGCAAAAACCAACTCTGTGTCAGAGACTTGGCGGAAATCTTTAGCCCTGTGCTTTTCAGGCTTCAACCAGCAAGGTCAGTATACAATTACAATTGAAATACTTTATTTATCCCACAAGGTGCAATTATGCTGACAGGAATGCTTTATGCTAACACTCACAGTAACTGTAGAATGTGAACAGATAATTTTCTGTGTTTAAATACACATACCACATTTATTTAACCTTTATTTGATCAAGGAGTCATACTGATTCCAAGGTCTCTTTTACAGATGAGCCCTGAATTACATAAATTACATAAAATAGACATCAAAATGCAAGCAGAAAGAAAAAACACGGTCATAAACAACAAACATATTCATCCGTAATAAGATCCTCAATCATCTTTCTGAATTGCCCTAGAGGCACGAGAACATCATATTTAAGAACATTTTGAAGATTGTTCCACAAATAAGGTGCAAGAAAACCAAAGGAATTTCCAGAGTGTGGTTACTTGTATGTCTGAAGTTTAGTAATGATGTTAGGTACAGTGGGACTTTTTGTAAATGGGCTTTATAAATGAAAACAAAGTAATGTATCAACTTACGTGACATCAAAGAGGGCCAACCAACTTTCTGGTAGAGAATGCAGTGATGAGTACAACAATTGTTGCCCGTAATAAAGCGCATGATAAACTGCATCTAACGGCTTTAATGAAGTGGCAGCTGCATTCATTTAGATGTCTCCATAGTCTAGAACTGATTGGAACGTCGACTGAATAATCTGCTTTCTACAATTTAGTGAGAGGCAGGACCTATTTCTATAGATGAAGCCCATTTTTAAACTAACTCATCAAGATGCTTTTTAAGACAGATTTTCATCTATCCAGATGCCCAGATATCTGTAAACGGGCACGATCAATATGGACACCATCTAAAGTACACATGCTTTAATCATCAAACGTATTTTTATGCGCTCTAGAAAACAACATATACTTAGTTTTACCTGCTTTCAGAACTAATTTCAGGTCAATAAAGTTTTTCTGTAATACAATGAAGGAAGACTGTAGTTCAGATAGTGCCTGGTCAACCGTGGGGGCAATGGCATATACAACACTATAATCGGTATACAAGTACAGGTTACAACTTTTTACAGACAAGTCAATATTGTTAATGTAAACTGTAAAAACTACAGAACCCAGAATCGACCCCTGCGGCACACCTTTCGTAATATCCAGGAAGCCGGATTTAACACCATCAGTAGATATACATTGAGTTCTATCTGTCAAGTAATTTTTTTACTATTTACATGCATCCTGGTCTAGACCAATTGAGGAAAGCCTCTGAATTAGCAGTGAGTGATCAACAGTATCGAAAGCGTTTGACAGGTCAATGAACTAAGGATGCAGCAGATAATAAATGTAACCATTTCCTATCTCTCAGCTGTGAGGCCAGCCTGGATTCCCTTATCAAGATTATAGAGATCTTGGTCAACAGTGAATTGAGTGAAACCCAGGCTGCTCCAGGTAATACAAGTCATATTTTTTTATGTTTCAAATTTGGAGTTGAATGTGATTTTCATGTCTGCTGAACTAATTGCTGACTATAGATCTCGAAGATGGACACCTCTTACATGGGCCATAGCTGGTTACTTTTTCATTTAGTAATTACTAAATAGTATCAGTATATGTTCTAGTGCTGGATTAAACTATCAAGTACACAAACTGTTTTCTGAGATGCTCATGTGTATTAGTGTAATGTATGGATCTTTTTTTTGTGAGAATTTAAGGTTGAATGATTGTTCCGTGTTTGCGAGAGAGGGAGAGCGAATACTGTAACCATACAGTATTGTAGGTATTTGGTAAAGATGTAGTCTATTTTAAGCTCAATATAATAGTCTGTCACCCCAGGCTACAAGAGCATGGCTCACTGATGATAGTGACTGATGACTGTTTATTGTTATATAGAAGCATCTTGGTACTGAGAACGATTCAGTTACCGGAGTTCACTTTGTAAACTGGAGTGAGCCGACAACTGAAGTGTTGCTGGTATCAGAATCTCTGATGCAATCTACTGCCTTTGTGCCCTTGAGCTAGGCACTTAACCTGCTCAAGTGGAGCTTCTCTGCGGCTGACCCTGTGCTACTTCCAGCCTCTCAGGTGTGCATTTAATGTCCGGGGGTTGTGGATTTGGAAGAACATGCAGAAAAAGACACATTTACGTTTCGATGCACAATTTAAGTTCATGGACTGCTATTCCCGAGGTGTATAACATACCAACCAGAGGTGGGACCAAGGCACTATTATTCAAGTAACAAGCAAATCTCAATTCACAAGGTCTGAGTCTCAAGTTGAGTGCTTCAAGTCCAAGTTGTGCATTCTAAGAGCAAGTCGAGTCACAAGTTTTTCAAAAAATAGAAAATATGTAAATACACTACCGGTCAAAAGTTTTAGAACATATACTCATTCAAGGGTTTTTCTTTATTTTTACTATTTTCTACATTGTAGAATAATAGTGAAGACATCAAAACTATGAAATAACACACGTGGAATCATGTAGTAACCAAAAAAGTGTTAAACAAATCAAAATATATATTTATATTTGAGATTCATCAAATAGCTACCCTTTGCCTTGATGACAGCTTTGCACACTCTTGGCATTCTCTCAACCAGCTTCACCTGGAAGGCTTTTCCAACAGTCTTGAAGGAGTTCCCACATATGCTGAGCACTTGTTGGCTGCTTTTCCTTCACTCTACAGTCCGACTCATCCCAAACCATCTCAATTGGGTTGAGGTCGGGGGATTGTGGAGGCCAGGTTATCTGATGCAGCACTCCATCACTCTCCTTCTTGATCAAATAGCCCTTACACAGCCTGGAGGTATGTTGGGTCATTGTCCTGTTGAAAAATCAATGATAGACAGACTAAGCCCAAACCAGATGGGATGGCGTATCTGGTTTGCACCCCAACACCATAACCATAACACCACCACCTCCATGCTTTACGGTGGGAAATACACATGCGGAGATCTTCTGTTCACCCATACCGCGTCTCATAAATACACGGTGGTTGGGGAACCAAAAATCTAAAATTTGGACTCCAAACCAAAGGACTTATTTCCACTTGTCTAATGTCCATTGCTCGTGTTTCTTGGCCCAAGCAAGTCTCTTCTTATTGGTGTCCTTTAGTAGTAATTCAACCGTGAAGGCCTGATTCATGCAGTCTCCTCTGAACAGTTGATGTTGAGATGTCTGTTACTTGAACTCTGTGAACCTTTAATTTGGCTGCAATTTGAGGCTGGTAACTCCAATGAACTTATCCTCTGCAGCAGAGGATAAGTTCATTTGAATCTTCCATTCCTGTGGCGGTCCTCATGAGAGCCAGTTTCATCATAGCGCTTGATGGTTTTTGCAACTTGACTTGAAGAAACTTTCAAAGTTCTTGAAATGTTCTGTGTTGACTGACCTTCATGTCTTAAAATAATGATGGACTGTCGTCTCTCTTTGCTTATTTTTGCTGTTCTTACCATAATAAGGCTATTTTCTGTATACCACCCCTACCATGTCACAACACAACTGATTGGCTCAAACGCATTAAGGAAAGAAATTCCACAAATTTACTTTTAGCAAGGCACACCTGTTAATTTACATTTATTCCAGGTGACTACCACATGAAGCTGGTTGAGATAATGCCAAGAGTGTGCAAAGCTGTCATCAAGGCAAAGGGTGGCTATTTGAAGAATCTCACATATAAAATATATTTTGATTTGTTTAACACTTTTTTGGTTACTACATGATTCCACGTGTGTTATTTCATAGTTTTGATGTCTTCACTATTATTCTACACTGTAGAAAATAGTAAAAATAAAGAAACCCTTGAATGAGTAGGTGTTCCAAAACTTTTTTACGGTAATGTATGTGTATATAATATATATATATCTCATGTAGTAACCCCAAATAAAAAAATAATCAAATAGCTACCAGCTTCATGAGGTAGTCACCTGGAATGCATTTCAATTAACAGGTGTGCCTTGTTTAAAATTTAATTTTGGGAATTTCTTTCCTTAATGCGTTTGAGCCAATCAGTTGTGTTGTGACAAGGTAGGGGTGGTATGCAGAAAATAGCCTTATTATGGCAAGAACAGCAAAAATAAGCAAAGAGAAACGACAGTCCATCATTATTTTAAGACATGAAGGTCAGGATCTTGAATACAAGACATGCGTCGGTGTATTGCACAAGATTTTCCCAACTCAGGAGCTCATGCTTTCTGAGGATGTAACAGTGATGATGGCTATTGGGCTTCCTATCAAGCACTTTGAGAGCCTGTTTGTAGACAGACTGAATGGGTTTTAATGTTGTGCAGCAAGCTTGGGCCCAACTAGTCAAGCAGTATGTTAAGTGGTGGAGTATCATAGATTTGAAGTACAGTTTTGCTACCTCTGTAGTCAAACATTTTCATGTAAATCGGAAATTAGCTAGGTTGAATTTGGTTATTTGAATTACCTTTTTCACCTGCTTTTTAAAAGAGAGGTTGGAATCAAGTATGATGCCAAGGTACTTAAAATCAGATACCACCTGGAGCTTCTCCCCTGACACATAGACATCTGGCTCAGTAGCATCTGTTGCCCTCTTTGTGAAGAACATGCAGACAGTTTTTTTCACATTGAAATGCAAACACGAGTCACTGAGCCACTTGGTAACCTGGACCATTACAGTAGTGCAGCTTGTTGTTTGCTCTTTGCATGCACATATATCACTATCATCGGCATACATTTGAATTTCAGACCCAGTACAGACAGAAGGCAGATCATTAATGTACAGGCTGAACAGGAGGGGCCCCAGTATTGACCCTTGGGGCACGCCCACATCATAGCTAAGAGTGGGCGACAGCTCAATGCTCACTCTGACACACTGAGTTCTGCCTTCACGGTATGATTTCATCCATCTCAAGGCATCGGGGGAAAAATTGAACTTGGACAATTTTGTGATGAGAATCTCATGGTTAACAGTATCAAACGCCTTCCTTAGGTCCAGAAACACAGCCCCAACAACGCCCCCTTTGTCCAGCTTGGACTTCACATTTTCCAGAAGAAAGCAGTTGGCTGTTTCTGTGCAGTGTTTCGCTCTGAAGCCAAACTGCATGGAGTGTAATGTGAAGGGGCTGTTGTTGAGGTGGGCAATCAGTTGTTCTGCTACACACTTAAAAAATATATGTTTTTATTCTAATGGGCCTGTAGTTACTCACGTCAGCAGGGTCACCCGATTTAAAGATGGCCGTTATTATGGCTGACTTCCATACCCTTGGAAACACCCCCAGACCAATAGATGTGTTGGTGACCTTAGTAATGGGGCCAATGAGTGACTCTTTGTAGTTAAGAAAGGTAGAGTCCAGCCCAAACACATCTTTGGCTTTTGAGTTCTTTAGTGAGCTAATCACCTTGTTCACCTTTGACTCAGAAACCTCCCTTATGATGAAGACAGGTTGAGCGTCATTTACTAGCACTGAGCCCAAGAAACCAGTGGAGGGTTCTGTCAGTACCCTGACAGAGTCAATAAAGTAGGAATTGAAGGCTATTGCTATTTCGATTGCATCCTGTGTTAGATTGTTATTCACCATGATTTCTAGTCTTTTTGCAGTGTTACTATTGTCTTTCCCTGTTAACGTTTTTAGATTCTCCCAGATCAATTTAGAATTTCCCTTTGCTTCGCCAATTATGTTAATAAAAAAGTTTGCCTTGGCCTGTGATTTCTTTCATCACCTTATTTCTCAACATGGTAAACCTACGTCTGTCATGCTCTAATTTGGATTTTAGGGCTGTTTTTAGAGCATAATCTCATTCTTCCATCTATTTCCAGATTTCTCCATTTAGCCAAGGAAGAGTGCTCTTTTGGCCAGGTTTGGATTTGATTTTTTTAGGAAACCATTTATTGTAGTCAGTCTGGATTGTGTATAGGTTTTTCTATCAGCTTCCACATCTGTATAGGACAGATCATTCCAGTTAATTCCCTTAATTGCGTTTTCAAAGTAATTTAATTCACTCTTAGGTATTCTTAGTTGATCCGGCTTTCTAACAATAGAGAAGTTAAACCTGTTCTTAGAAAGCTTTCTGGCTGTAAGTGTCAGATTATGATCAGATAGCCCAAATCAATCTGTGTTTTAGAGCAACAAGTCAGCCTGGTTGGCCCTTTAACTAGCTGTGTAAGGTCAAAGGTATTAGTGATCCGTTTGAGGGTTTTCCTACAAGACTTGTCTTGATAATTCATGTTAAAATCTCCCATTAAGATGACCTCTTTCCCAAAATCACATTCCCTAAGCATGTTATTAAACTTATCGAAAAAACACACTTTTGGTGGAAGGGGGTCTATACATTCCAATAAGGGTAAAAGACATTTGGGGTGACAGTGTAACGTTCAGGCCAATACATTCTAGTTCATTATCACATGACCACTCAATTTGTTTACATCAGATATGTTCTTTAATGTAAATCATCAGACCCCCTCTTCCTTCAATCCTGTCTCCTGAAAACATTGCAGCCAGGCACAATCAAAGCAGCATATGGAGAGTTTTTATGGAGCCATGTCTCTGAAAGGCAGAGGAAGTCAAGGTCGGAGTCTGTGAGAAGATGTTGAATTTGATCACTTTTTGGAATGACACTACGAATGTTTAAGTGCCCCCCTAGTAGTCCCTTGGGCTTAGCTCGTGGGTCCCAGATGACTCGAGAGTGACACATTGAAAAAGTAACATTTTCTGTGTTTTCTGACGGCTGGGTTTAGGCCGTTTTTGTTTAGTTTTCATTAGGGGAAGTTCGGCAGCGCAATTAACTATCCCTCCCGCTTGCACTGGATGCGGGGAACTAATTAAAACAGCTTGCGTACCAGAAGCAGAGTCAGGGATTGCATATAGCGACTTGGGTATGTTTGAAGAGTTAAATTCCATCCTGGAGCCGGGTGAGTCGAGTGAAACCATGGGACCATAGCACTCACCCAATTCCTTAGCGGCATCGATCAGTGGACAAGGCCATCCACTGCTATCCACTCCGTTGAGTATCGCTGGCTCGGTGATGTTAGGCCCAGGATTGAGGTGCACATCCCCGGAGAGCAGGAGGGTAGTTTCTGATAAATGTTGGACTTGTGTTTGTTATGCCTAAGCGGTTCAGTGGAATAGGGAGTGCGGTAGACTTGGCCATTATTCAGAACATAATGGTATGCTGTGTACTGTGCTCCCATGGAACATTGAACCAATGTGTTTGGTGTTGATATTCTCTGCCAGTAGATTGATTGTGTCATCCCAGCAAGGACGCACTCAGATTATCAGTAGAGCAGCTACATAACTGACACTCATGGCAATGTACTGGAGATAAAACACATAATTGTGCTTTAAATCTTTGCATGAGTTACTTAGCTGGGGTCGGCGTACACCTGATGTTTTAGATAAAATAACAGCATTCGTAGGAGAAGCGGCACCACCCTCCCTTCCGTCTGCCATTTTAGAACACCAGTAATCCACGAAGACTGTGTGCCACAATGAGTGACAACTTTACAAAACCTGACCAGATCATTTCAAGTCATCAGTCGAGTCCCGAGTTGAGGCTCCAAGTCAACCACTGTTGTGTCATCGGCAAACTTAATGGTGGTGTTGGAGTCGTGCCTTGCCAGGCAGTCATGAGTGAACAGGGAGTACAGGAGGGGACTGAGCACGCACTCCTGAGGGGCCCTCGTGTTGAGGATCAGTGTGGCGGAGGTGTTACCTACCCTTACCACCTGGGGGCGGCCCGTCAGGAAGTCCAGGATCCAGTTGCAAAGGAAGGTGTTTAGTCCCAGGGTCCTTAGCTTAATGCCCTCAAAGCTCATCAGTATGGTGTTGAACTCTGAGCTGTAGTCAATGAACAGCATTCTCACATAGGTGTTCCTTTTGTCCAGGTGTGAAAGGGCAGTGTGGAGTGCAATAGAGATTGCATCATCTGTGGATCTGTTGGGGCGGTATGCAAATTGGAGTGGGTCTAGGGTTTCTGGGATAATGGTGTTGATGTGAGCTATGACCAGCCTTCAAAGCACTTCATGGCTACAGACATGGGTGCTACGAGTCGGTGGTCATTTAGTCAGGTTACCTTAGTGTTCTTGGGTACAGGCAATATGGTGGTCTGCTTGAAACATGTTGGTATTACAGACTCAGACAGGGAGGTTGAAAATGTCAGTGAAGACACTTGCCAGTTGGTCAGCGCATGCTCGGACTACACATCCTGGTTATCCGTCTGGCCCTGCGGCCTTGTGAATGTTGACCTGTCCCTTCCACGGGACGGTTGAGCTAACGTAGGCTAATGCGATTAGCATGCGGTTGTAAGTAGCAAGAATATCTGATATTGGCACAAAGCTTAAATTCTTGTTAATCTAACTGCACTGTCCAATTTACAGTAGCTGTTACAGTGAAATAATACCATGCTATTGTTTGAGGAGAGTGCACAGTTTGATCATAAAGTTATTAATAAACAAATTAGGCACATTTGGGCAGTCTTGAAACAACATTTTGAACCGAAATGCAATGGTTCATTGGATCAGTCTAAAACTTTGCACATACACTGCTGCCATCTAGTGGCCAACATCTAAATTGCAGCTCGGCTGGAATAATACATTATGGCATTTCAAAGGTGATGGTACAAAAAAATACAAAAGAACGGTTTGTTTTTTCTTTGTATTATCTTTTACCAGATCTATTGTGTTATATTCTCCTACATTCCTTTCACATTTCCACAAACTTCAGTGTTTGCTTTGAAATGGTACCAAGAATATGCATATCCTTGCTTCAGGTCCTGAGCTACAGGCAGTTCGATTTGGGTATGTCATTTTAGGCGAAAATTGAAAAACAATGGGGCGGATCCTTAAGAGTTTTGAAGGTCTTACTCACATTTGCTACGGAGAGCGTAATCCCACAGCCGTCCGGAACAGCTGATGCTCTCATGCATGTTTCAGTGTTACTTGCTTCGAAGTGAGCATAGAAGTAATTTAGCTTGTCTGGTAGGCTCGTGTCACTGGGCAGTTTGCAGCTGTGCTTCATTTTGTAGTCTGTAATAGTTTGCCAGCCCTGCCACATCCGACGAGCATCGAAGCTAGTGTTGTACAATTCGATCTTAGTCTTGTATTGATGCTTTGCTTGTTTGATGGTTCGACAGAGGGCATAGCGGGATTTCTTATAAGCTTACGGGTTAGAGTCCCGCTCATTGAAAGCGGCAGCTCTACCCTTTAGCTCAGTGTGGATGTTACCTGTAATCCATGGCTTCTGGTTGGGGTATGTACGTACGGTCACTGTGGGGACAACGTCATTGATGCACTTATTGATGAAGCCGGTGACTGATCTGGTGTTTTCCTCAATGCCATCGGAAGAATCCCGGAACATATTCCAGTCTGTGCTTGCAAAACAGTCCTGTAGCTTAGCATCTGCTTCATCTGACCACTTTTTTTATTGACCGAGTCATTGGTGCTTCCTGCTTTCATTTTTGCTTGTAAGCAGGAATCAGGAGGATGGAATTATGGTCAGTTTTGCCAAATGGAGGGCGAGGGAGAGCTTTGTACGCATTTGTGTGTGGAGTAAAGGTCTTCTAGAGTTAGTTTCTTCCCCCCTCTGGTTGCACGTTGGTAGAAATGAGGTAAAACGGATTTAAGTTTCCCTGCATTAAAATCCCCGGCCACTAGGAGCGCCGCCTCTGGAAGAGCGTTTTCCTGTTTGCTTATGGCCATATACAGCTCATTGAGTGCGGTCTTAGTGCCAGCATCGGTTTGGGGTGGTAAATAGACAGCTGCGAAGAATATAGATAACTCTCTAGGTAGGTATTGTGGTCTACAGCTTATCATGAGGTACTCTACCTCAGGCAGGCAAAACCTTGAGACTTCCTTAAATATCGTGCACCAGCTGTTGTTTACAAATATACAAAGACCGCCACCCCTTGTCTTACCAGAGGCTGCTGTTCTATCCTGCAAATACAGTATATAACCCGCCAGCTGTATGTTATTCATGTCGTCGTTCAGCCACGACTTGGTGAAGCCTAAGATATTATTGTTTTTAATGTCCCGGGTGCTTGTAGTTCGTCCACTTTATTATCCAACGATTGTACGTTGGCCAATAGTACCGATGGTAAAGGCAGATTAGCCGCTCGCCGCCGTATCCTCACAAGGCACCCCGGCCTCCTTCCGCGATATGTCTCTTTCTCCTGCGAATGACGGTGATGAGGGCCTTGTCTGGAGTAAATCCCTCTCATCCAACTCGTTAAAGAAACATTCTTTGTCCAGTTCAAGGTGAGTAATCACAGTTCTGATGTCCAGAAGCTCTTTTCGGTCATAAGAGATGGTATCAGCAACATTATGTACAAAATAATTTACAAACAATGCGAAAAATAAATAAATAACGAATAGCACGGTTGGTTAAGAGCCCATAAAACGGGAGCCATCCCCTCCAGCGCAACATCTGTTCGCCATCTGTGGTTTGCGTGTGTTTCTTTGGCATCCTCCTACATCATTTTTTTGTGAGATGTTACCATTAGGCTGTATAACGTAATTTCATTGTGGGTATTTCTACATGGATGTGCATTGTGTTGATTAGGCTATGTTACATTGACAGCTTGGCAGAGCAGATGAACTGCAGCGAAGTACTACTATTACACACAGGAGTAGTTATGGTGTACAGAGGCGTATTTCTTTTTGGATTTAATGTCTTTGCATTCAGGCCTCATTTTCTCCTTTTTTTTATTTATTTAGTCTGTCATCATAATATTTTGATATTGTTACATTAAAACGTGGCCAAATAACACATTTCCTCTTTTTTTTTCTGGTCATTATGTTAATGCAGAAAAGTGTAGCTACTTAACTGGTAATGCAGTAGTTGACACAAATAAACCAAACAATAGCCTATGTTACACCCCTGAAAAAGGGGAGAAAGAATCACGATAGTGATACGGAATGTTTACTCATTGAACGTTTAGTGCAATCATTGTACATAAATAACACATTTTACAGAACAACAGATCTACAGGAACGATAGGTTTTGTAGGGTACAAGGCTTATTCAAATCATAACAGTATACACTGTACATCACTGAAACAAATACTGTTTTCAATATAACTGTCAAGCAAAGCTTTAACTCAGTAAACCATAACACAATTCATCAACAGGCAACAAAGTGTTTGAAAAACAACCACACAAATAACGCCGCAAAACATCTTACCAACAGCGCACACGTTCATTCACAATCGACATAAAATGGCAGCTACGTAGCAGTACCTAGCAGTACGAAGCTAGCTGCAACCGAGCACGGCTCACATTACTCTCTGCAAACCCAACCAACTTCCTCAACATGTTACTAAACAAACCTTAAACACTCTTGACATGTTATCAAGTTATTACATTTAAATTACTCTTTTTAATCATCAATAATGTACCTGAAAAAGGGTAGAAAGAATCACGATAGTGATACGGAATGTTTACTCATTGAACGTTTAGTGCAATGAGAAAAAGACCGCGAATTCTCCGTGAACTTGAGTGGAGACCAGAGCAATCGATCTCAGGCTCATAGATTAAGAGCATTTAGTAGATCACAGATTAGCACTTTTATCCACGACAACATAAAGGAATCAACATAACGTTTACACATTCCTCTCACAATTCGTACCCTTTGTATGCTTGACGGATTTTAACAGAATTATATAAATGTTATCAATCTATCAACTAATACTGACTGCATGATCTTAACCTTAGATGTTTTAAGATCCTCACATACTATGAATTTACTAATACTTTTTAATGTATAACAGGCTATTAGTATTTCCTTTAACCTGTCACACTCTCCCCGACAAAATAAATGTTGTCCCAACATTGTCTTCTTCAACAGTCTGTATGCACTGGACCTAGAAAATCCTCTTCTGTAAGGTAGTACTTGAGCAGAGGTCAAGGGTCACAGTTCAAATATAACTAACAAGTTATTCACAGTCCATATCTGTTGACCAGCTGTATAACATAAACAGTCCTTTCTCATACTATTGATCAACAGTCCATCAATTTTGATGATCTAAATGCATAGTCTGCAAATTGTCTCTTGTGACAGTCTGTGAAATCAGTCAGTAGTCCATGGTCAAACATGTCAACTCTGTAGCCTCATGTTTGCTGAAGCCCATACATGTAAGGTGGCTGAAAGTAACATTGCTGTAGTAATGGCAGCCATGGAACCAGTCCTGGTGCAGAGTAGACAGGGAACAACTGTGGCTGGATACTGTAGCAGGAAGGGATACCAAGCTGATCATAGGTGATACGACTTGGAGGGTGTCTCTCTCTTTGTGGCAGCTGGTAGGCTGGTTCCTCAGGTTCAGCAGCATCAGTTAATGAAGGAAAGGCACTTGGTGGACGATCATCAGGCAAATTTCCAGCAGGCAAGTTCATCTCCTCAGCAGGCAGGTCTTGAACTGTTGTTGTCTCCTCCAGCCGCTTTTCAACAAGAGGCTGTGCTGGTAGCGTATCAGGGACTGGCACCGCAACTGTCTGTTTCACTGGTGGGGGCCTGTGTTCCCACCCTCTCGCTGGTTCAGCATTCCTCTCATCAGGTACTGTAGGAGATGTGGGAACCTGTAGCGGCTCATGAAGGTCATATTCATCCCCGCTGTCTTCATCAGAATCTAGAGGATGTGATGCAGGCTGATGTCTCCTTTTTTTCTGACTTTTGTCATCTTTGGTCATTTCTGGTTGTGTCTCAAAAGGTAAGTGGTCACAGGACATGAGCAGGTTTCTGTGCAGGACCCTGGAGCGTCCCCTACCCTTTTCTGGTCTCAATTCATAAATCGGCAGGTCTGAACCCATTTGCCTCACTACTGTGTGAATTGTATCTTCCCAATAGTTACGGAGTTTGCCTGGTCCTCCTCTTGGTGTCAGGTTTTTAATCAGAACTCGCTCGCCAGGCTGTAGCACTGAACTCCTAACTTTAGCGTCATAGTACTTCTTACTTCTTTCAGCAGCTTTCTGAGCATTTTCATTTGCAATGGCGTATGCTTCTTCCATCCCTCGTTTCCAGTTCTCCACGTAGTCTCGATGGTTACTGGAACCTGCCTCTGTGCACAATCCAAAGAGCATATCAACTGGAAGCCTGGGTGATCTCCCAAACAGAAGATAAAATGGTGAATAGCCAGTCACTTCGCAACGGGTGCAGATATAGGCATAAACCAGTTTGTTCAGAGACTCCTTCCAATTTGACTTTTGTGTCTCAGTTAGTGTCTTTAACATTTGCAACAATGTTCTGTTCATGCGTTCCACTTGACCGTTCCCCATCGGGTGGTAGGGTGTTGTTCTGGACCCCGCCATGCCACTGAGTTTCTTTAACTGATGGAACAACTGATTTTCAAATTCTCCCCCTTGGTCATGGTGGATGCGGGACGGGAACAAAAACTTCAGGGCAAAGTCATTGAAGATGAGATTTGCAGCAGTTTTACCTGACTTTGATGTGGTGGCGTAGGCTTGAGTGAAACGTGTAAAATGATCAACAATCACGAGGATGTACTCATATCCCCCTTTGCATCTGTCGAGATGAAGGAAGTCTATACATACCAGTTCAAATGGCTGTGTTGTCACAATGTTTGTCAGAGGAGCTCTTGCTTCATGGGCTGGCTTTTTCTGCTTGACACAGCTACAAGTTTTAGTCACATAGTGCTCGATGTCAGATTGCATATATGGCCAGAAGAAGCGGTCACGTACTAGTGATACAGTGCGGTCAGTACCTTGGTGTCCCATGTTATTGTGCAACTCTTCCATCACTTTACCTTTGTACTGCTCTGGTAGAACTAACTGCTTGCGGGCTGTAGTGATTCTGTACAGAATGCCATCACTGTCTATTGTCAATTTGTCCCATTCTCTGAATAGGCATTTTGTCTTTGGACTGAATTCCTTTTGCTCTTTAACTGGCGGTTTGAAACCCGACAGTTTGAAATTGAGCACAGGACGGATGACCGGATCAGATTCTTGTGCTTCTCTTATCCCATCTTTTGGGATCGAGCTGGTTGTTGCAGTGGTTGTCTCACCTTCAGCTGATACTGACATAGCTGCAGCTGAAAGTGACCAAGGTACAACAGCCTCTTTCTGTACCTCAACTGCTTGTATCGTGGCGGCAATGGTGTCTGGTGGAAGTTCCTCAGAACATTCTCTCATCAGTGACTCTACATCCAGTGGCATCCTTGACAACGCATCTGCATCACCGTTCTCTCTGCCTGGCCTGTACTTTATTGTGAAGTGGAAATCAGCCAATTCTGAAACCCACCTGGAAGTGGTTGCGTTCAGTTTCGCAGTAGACAGAATGTAGCTGAGCGGGTTGTTATCGCTGTATACAGTGAAGGACGGAGCATAGTACAAATAATCATGGAACTTATCAGTGATTGCCCATTTTAGAGCTAGAAATTCTAGCTTGCCCGAGTGGTAGTGATAGTTCTTCTCAGCTGCTGTTAAGGTTCGAGAGCCATAAGCAATGACCCTAAGCTTCCCATCTTGCTTTTGGTAAAGAACTGCTCCCAAGCCTTGGTGTGACGCATCAGTGTGTACAACAAATGGCTGAGTGAAATCAGGGAAACCTAAGACTGGTGGGTGAAGCAAACACTCAATCAGCTGTTCAAGTGCCTGTTGATGCTGGTCAGTCCACAGGATTGGCTTGTTTGAGGGCACCACATGACTTATTTTCTTTGTTTTTCTTTTCCGTGGGTGGTCAGGTAATTTCTCTGAATCTGCTTTCAGGAGGTCATACAGGCAGCTGGCCCTCCTAGAAAAGTATTTGATGTACTGTCTGTAGTAAGTGAGTAAACCAAGCATTTGTCTGAGCTGGCCCACAGTCTCTGGTCTGATTTCTTTCAATGCTCTTACTGCTTCAAAATCGGCTGGGTCAACTCGGTTGCCCTCTGCAGACACTACTCTGCCCAAATAACGGACCTGGGGTTTAAAGAGATCACACTTACTTGGTTTGAGTTTAATGCCATACTCTCTGAGACGCTGCAAAACTTTTCGCACATCATTCACATGGCTGTCGAAAGTTTTACTGAAAACAAGCGTGTCGTCCAGATAAGGAATGCAGATGTCATCCCGGAGCCCTTCCAAACACTCCTCCATACACCGCTGAAAAGCTGCAGGAGCGTTCATGAGGCCGAATGGCATCCGTATCCACTCATAGAGTCCCCACGGGGTCACAAATGCTGTCAGTGGTCTGCTTTCTTCAGAGATGAACCCCTGGTGATAAGCTTTTCCCTGATCTAAGAGGGAGAACCAGGAATTACCACCTAAACTGTCCATGATGTCTTGGACCCGAGGGATGGGCTGGCGGTCGGGATGTGTCTTTCTGTTCAGGTCTCTGTAATCTATACACAATCGGAGGGTCCCATCCTTCTTACGAACACACACGACAGGTGAAGAATATGAAGAGTTTGACTTCCTAACCCAGCCCTGGGCTATGAGGTCATAAAGGTAACCCTTCATCTCCTGATACAGTGGCCTGGGCACTGACATGTATGTGCGCTTGACTGGTTCAGAGTCCTTTAGAGAAATAGTCATTTTCAATCGTTCAATGCAGCCAATGTCATTGTCTGATCTGGAGAAGGAGTGACACTCTTCTCTAAGCATTTGCCTAACAACCTCTCTCTGCTCTTCGGTTAGGTGAGTTAAGCCTACTGGTGGATCCCACTGTTCAGTAGCAGTACATGGGGTTCGAACGCTGGTGTGATTCACTGTGGCTGGGGTGACAGTTTTTTCAAAGACTTGGGCAGGTAACACAGTCATAATGGTTTGTACTGTACCGATTATTGTGCGTCCTAGCAGGGCAATGTCGTGGTCAGTTGGGTTAGAGACATCAAGCCTGATAACTGGAAAAGCACCTTTCCTGACTCTGACTAGTGTGTCAAAGAACTCAAGGTCGTCTGGCCACTGCGGGTTCAGGTCTGGCTGGAAAAGCATTGTCATGTCCTCTTTGAAAGGCTGGGAAGCTACACGGCACTCAATCTGAATGCTACTGTGTTTTGGTACAGCAACCTTCTCTTTCTTGGTTTTCACTGCGTATTCATCTGTCTGTTCTGCGATAACAGCCTGTATAAAAGCACTCACCTTGTTTCTTTTGAGGCTTGGGAACGCTGTTTTTATTGTACTGTATCGTTTAGTCTTTTCGGTCATTGTCAGGATGTGCTCGATAACATTGAAACCTATGATGGGATGAGATAGGTGACAGCCTTTCATTACCAGCACTGGGATGATCAGTTCCTTTGTTTCGTCAGTTTCAGAGGCTAGCCGAAAAGTTGTTTCAATCCATCCCAGGTACGGCATTTCAGTCCCATTTGCTGCAGTCAACCTTAGATCAGCAGGTGAGTCCAGGATTTCTGAAACATCTCTCAGCCTTGCGTTTGGGAGAGATTCCTCTTTCCATCGTTCATCAATGACCGATACCTGAGAGCCTGTGTCCCATAGAGCTTGGAGGTGGTGGCGATTCAGGTGACACTCAATAAGGCACTGTCTGCCGACTAGCGAGGTGACCTTACGGGGGTAGCGACCTTGAGCTAGGGATGGTAAGGAGTGGGCATTTTCCTCTGTGCAGGAAAACCTTTCACTGGTAGAGTTAATTTTCAGGTGAGTGCATTTTTCCTTATGTTTAATCCAATGTTGGTTTTGACATACTTTGGAACAGTACAGTGTCTCTTTACATGATGAACATTGTTTCAGGTTCTCAAATGCATCTTCTCTGGCACAATTTGCACATTTCTGGGACTTTTTGGTAGCTACGGTTAACACTCGTCCCTCAGCGGTAACCTTTCCCCGTTTAAATGGGCCTCCCTTGATGGTCTGACTCCCCGGATTTTACATCCAGCTTGAAAATGTTCTCCACTCCCACATCGGAAGCAGTGTGTGCAGCGTGCATCTGTTCTGGCCTGCTGGCAGACAAAACACCTCCTTGGAGCTTGAGCAGAGCGGTTGGCATACCGGTTAGGTGCATATTGATGCTGCGCAGGGTCAGGTGCTTGGGACTGGCTGTAGTTGCTGTAATACTGCTGCTGGGACACAGGTGGCTGGGGGTCCCTATCTGGCCTCCTAACTGGAGGTGGGGCATAGGCACAAGGCGGTGACCGAAACATAGGCTGCTGTAATGTCTCCTTAATCTGAGCAATCTCTGCACTGAGACCTTTTAGAGAAGCTACACCTGTCTTAAGTTCAGCTAACTCTGTTAACAGTTCTGCGGGTATCTTAGCTTTGGCTTCCTTCACAGGACACTTTGTGGATGGCGTATCTTCAAACTGGACTACACTTACAGTTGTAGCAGGCTGTGGGGCATGAAACCGCTTTTTGTTTCGTCTTTCTATCTCATTAGCACAAGCAATGTTAAGCTTCTCTAGCAAAACCTCATCTGATGTTTCGCTATCTAGCAGGAGAGGCTGCATGTCTATCCTGATACTGTCACTCTGGAGACCTGTAAGGACTGTGTGTAAACACATGCGCTGGACTAGAGCAGGGTCATACTTAAGCCCTGATTCTGACTCCTGGGATGCAAACAGTACTTTTTGCCTCAAATCTAAGATGCGCATCAGGAAGCTTTGAGGGGTCTCTTTGCTATGCTGTGCTTCTGAAGCTAGCTGTTTGTAAAGCTCTGTTGCACTCTTCTCTTGGAAGTGGGAACGCAGGATACATCTAAGTGTGGTAAGAGTTAGCTGGGGTTTACCTTCCAAGTAACTGCGTAGCTGTGAGCCTGGAGAAATAGCCCTGACTACTGCATCTACTATTTCTACCTCAGGATAGCCTCTGTTAAGTCCATTCTCGATCTGATGGGCAAGGCTGGAAAAAATCAGTTTATCTTTCTGGCCCGGTTCACCTATCTGACCAGAAATTTTAAACTCTTTGCGCCAGAATGAGCTGGGCTGTGCATTGGGTGAGAGCGGCACTCTCCCCTGAAGATTGGCATGGGGTTGGGGCTGACGCAGAGAATCACTGGCTTTGGCTGCAGTAATCTGCTCAGTTCCCACCCTTTGTTGTGGGGTTACAGTTCTCAGTTCCTCTATTCTGTGATGTATTCCGTCTGTTTCAATATCATGGTCAGTTTGCCATGTTTTGTTATCTTTGCCACTTATCTCTGTCATTGTCTCTTTAAGTAGCAACAATTCCGACATGCCGCCATCTTCTAACTCCGCAACTTCCTCTCTTTCAAGGAACCTCATAATGTGAGTCATCAATGATATGCGGGATTTGTCTTGAACATCTCTTCTCTGTTCGCCTGATATGTCAAGGAAATCACATATCTCTAGTAACTTATCTTTAGTCAGGGTGTGCAATTCTCCTACTACCTCTTCCTGTAGTTCTTCCAAGGCGGTTGTCATGTTGACAGAACAGGAGGAACTTTTACTGTGCAGGAGTTGACTCTGAATTAGATGGTCCTTACTGTCTCTGATGGTCGATCAATGGCCTCAGTTGACACGTACTTAACCACCAACTTCCAGCTCTCCTCGAACAGCAACACTTTCCTCACTGCAGCCTGCCTGAGTTATTATGTGGGGATTTAGCTGGCTCGGAATTCAGCAACCAGGATGTGGAAACTGGACATCTGAGCAGCTATCTCAGCGGAGCCTCCAAAAATGTTACACCCCAACAGCGCACACGTTCATTCACAATCGACATAAAATGGCAGCTACGTAGCAGTACCTAGCAGTACGAAGCTAGCTGCAACCGAGCACGGCTCACATTACTCTCTGAAAAAGGGTAGAAAGAATCACGATAGTGATACGGAATGTTTACTCATTGAACGTTTAGTGCAATGAGAAAAAGACCGCGAATTCTCCGTGAACTTGAGTGGAGACCAGAGCAATCGATCTCAGGCTCATAGATTAAGAGCATTTAGTAGATCACAGATTAGCACTTTTATCCACGACAACATAAAGGAATCAACATAACGTTTACACATTCCTCTCACAATTCGTACCCTTTGTATGCTTGACGGATTTTAACAGAATTATATAAATGTTATCAATCTATCAACTAATACTGACTGCATGATCTTAACCTTAGATGTTTTAAGATATTCACATACTATGAATTTACTAATACTTTTTAATGTATAACAGGCTATTAGTATTTCCTTTAACCTGTCACACCTACATGTAGGTATTAGTTTTGAGCCATTACACTCATATTGTTATGAACCGTTGCACTTTTTTGAGGAATTTTAAGCCTGTTTCTGGTAGCTGATAACTATCCTCCTCACTCACCTAATCAAGTCAACTTCAATTTCACAAGTTCAGAAAAGGTAAGTTATGCACTGTGAGACTGCAAATTGACAGCTTCATTCTCTCTTCTTGCCGCAGCTTTGCCCCCGAAACCACCAAAGGCCACTACTCCAGTTCCAAACAACGGGTTCAACAACAACATGGCCTTGCAAGACGGGGAGTGGTACTGGGGAGACATCTCAAGGCAAGCCCTTATGATCTTAATGATAATTCAATTAATAATGAATTAATGGTCAGTGTCTTGTGATGAAAATCTCTTGGTTTCCAGTTTGATAATGAGTCCTATTGGATTTGTGAAGAAACTGTAGCATAACCCTTCATTTTTTTTGTAGGGAGGAGGTGAATGAGAAGCTGAGAGACACAGCTGATGGTACGTTTCTGGTCCGAGATGCATCCACCAAAATGCATGGAGACTACACACTGACTCTGAGGTACGTTGTGAATCGCATGGCTGCTAAATTAATATGGAACTCTTAATATCCTGCTCTGTCTAATGCAGGGTTTCTGTTAGTCGGTAATAGCCGATTTTTGAATAAAATAATTGAAAATAAAATAAAAAATCCCTTAGCAAAATGATGCTTTTTAGCCTATTAATTGATGGAAATACCAGTCGATGGAAATACATTTTACCAGTCATGCTTATCGGTCATGCAAGTCATCGTGTCACACCACTTTGCAATGAGCTTGGAGCAGTATGCATTTTAAAAACAAACTTAATTGATTTAAACATGATTGTTTTGCTTCATATTATGAGGCATGTCTTACCTTTCTTTGAAGTAGCCTAGCCAAAATCTGGCCATAGAAACAATAATTTTATAAAGACTTCCATATGCCATTGAAACCAATGGCCTATTTTATTTGTCATGTTCAAATGGTTTTCAAATAAACTTTTTCATTGTCCAGTAGCCAAAGGCACAATCCTAGTCATATTAGAAGCCTAGTTGTTGCATCATTAGATCTTCCCTCTTTCTTCATTTCTAACGGATATTTTGATCTCTGCCGCTCTTATATGCGGTGCGCTTTTGGCTAATTTTGGCTAATCCGGCTAATTGAATTATGGAACGAGCATTCATGAGCTTATAATGCGAAGAAATAGTAGTTTATCAACATTTTAAGCTAAATGTTCACATCTGTTGCATCAGCCTGATTTGCTTTCTAACGTTTTTTTTATGTAGCTAAACTGGTTGTATAAATTAGGGATCCCACAACTGTCTTAGTCTGTTTGGAATAGGCTAGAACTGCAAACTGACCAAGAGAATAGGTCAACTTTTCTACTATGGAGAATAGTAGATTGACATAGGCTAGTGATTTTGCTGTTCGTCTTGTTGGCTGAGGAAAAGTGGCAGTTATTCTAACGTCTTCAAAGTGCGCATCAGAATTCGGTTAGGAGGACACACCGTTGCATCCTAGAGTTGCATGTTCTGTTAAGATGAATTACCCTAATCTAAATGTGATTTCTGTCATTCTGTGCACCGTTGGTGGACGCCCTAATCACACAATGCATATGGGCCCCGTATATTTCTCAAATGTCCGGTATATTTAAAATTAAACCCTGGCCTAAAGACACATGGCCATTTTCAAAGTTGCCTTTTTGATCTCGCTCATAGGAAAGGAGGAAATAACAAACTGATCAAAATATTCCATCGGGATGGGAAATACGGCTTCTCAGACCCACTGACATTCAACTCGGTGGTTGAGCTCATCAATCACTACAGACACGAGTCCTTAGCCCAGTACAACCCAAAGCTGGACGTGAGACTGCTGTACCCAGTGTCAAGGCTCCAGCAGGTAAGAGTGCCTCCACAATTCAAACACAAATGGAAGCTACACATATTCAAAGATAAGAGATCCCTTGGTCAGATTATTCTATGAGCACAGTCAGTGCTTCATTTTCATATCCGGCATTTGAGTGTCACCCAGAACTTTTTTTGCCAGATGACTGAGTGAGATTTGTTCCTCTAACTGCTTTGTTGTCTCCTGCAGGACCAGGTTGTTAAAGAGGACAACATTGAAGCTGTCGGTAAAAGGCTGCAGGAGTACCACCTGCAGTTCCAGGAGAAGAACCGAGAGTACGATCGTCTGTACGAGGAGTATACAAGAACATCACAGGTGAATTGCTATTGTCATTCAATTGTGATTGAATCGTTTCTGATTGTACTGTATCCAACCTCCGGTTCTTTGTTTTCCTCAGGAAATTCAAATGAAGAGAACGGCCATTGAGGCATTCAATGAAACCATTAAGATCTTTGAGGAGCAGTGCCAAACCCAAGAGCGCTATAGCAAGGAGTACATTGAAAAGTTCAGGAGAGAGGGTAACGATAAAGAAATCCAGAGGTAATAATGAACATTATAAATCTATCTTTTCAACCAAAGATGTAGCTAACACTAATCTCAGTTCTATGATAGTGGTTAATATCTGTTATGCTCACCGATACATCGTGCATCCTATCAGAATCGGCCTACGTTAGCTAAAAATGCCAGCATCGGCCCGATGTCTAGTTTAACGCCGATGTGCAAAACCGATGTCAAAGCTGACGTGCATACCTATATATAACGTAAGTAGATGATGTAATGACGCCACGAAAAATACAGCGCTACACAGAACAAAAGCAGAAAAATACTAAGCGCACACTTCCAACAAGTTCAATTTGAGCAGTCATTTGAAAGAGTAAGAACATTTCAGCGAGACAACTCAAAGGCGAAATGCATTAACGCCAAGATGATGGAATTCATTGCCCTTGACAATCAACTGTTCTCTGTCGTGGGTGATGTTGGCTTTCGCGACTGGTCGAGCACCGGCACACACTACCAAGTGCGCTATTTTTCAGATGTTGCCCTACCGGAGTTACACAGTAATAACGTCATTGCTATTAGCTTCACAACATACTATGGAACGCCTTTTGGGTCTTTTGCGTGTCAAATAACACTATTTGACAATAACACTATTTGATGCGTTAAATAAGCTTTTAATTTTACATGTCAAATAACAGTTATATTATAGAATGTTGTGTGTTCTGAATTTGCACGTGCAAGCCAAGCGCCACCACTACTATCAGTAGCACTGTCAAAGCTGTACAAACACTGCGTTGGTAATAAAGCATTATTTGTTCGACCGCAACTTCTGGGGTAGTTTGCTAGCTTTAGCTTGGTACCTAGCTAGCACCAATACAACCAGCCTGAAAACAGTGACCAGTCGAAACTTCAGTAATTTTCATTATTCTTAGCAATGATTTAGGAATCCTGGTAAGTATTAGCTAGGTAGCCACTTGTTGTTCGCCTATTGAAATTGAACCTCAGTTCATGAAAATAAATAGCCAGCCAGCTACTTAACCCTGTTGCCCAAAGTTAACGTTATAAGCAGCCAGATAGCTTCATCTGGCTAGTCTCGACGGGACCGGGTTATGTGTTGTTAAGCTAGGCACAATAGTGGAATTTGCAGTTTGCCTTCAAAATAAAAGTACCTCCTTTGAAAGTGATGCAGAAGGTTACAATTGGTGTAATCATTCCACATTTAGACTAGATAATGTTAAACAAGGTTGGAATGTGAAGCAATGAAATGGGGTATCAGTCTACTCGGTGACACACACAGAACACAACTGAAGAGTTTACGCAAATATTTGCGTTGTAGCTCTTATCGCAGGACTGTGACTGTGTGAAATCACCTCCCCAGTCAGCCTATTGTGTGTATTGACATTCATATTGTACAGCGTTATGTAAGGATTGGGGATCAATGAAATGGGGTATTACTCAATACCCAAGCTATTTTTTCCCAACATCCTCAGAGTTATCGGACTCCAAAATATCCACACAGTATGGTTTTTCCTTGGGAATAGTGTTCAATACACATAGGTTGACAATACATGTGGCTCAATTCACAGTTGTTTCAGAGTCCCGCAATAAGAGCTACGACACTAATGTTCTCTGGCTGTCACGGAGTAGACTGATACCCCATGTCATTGATCCACAATCCATAGGTAATACTGTACAGTGAAATAAGTATGCCCCTCCCCCCAATGCAATTCTAAAGTAAAATACATTGTGTGATTTCAACAGATTTTTGTCAAATTAACAAATTGTCTTTTGTTGGTTTTATATAACATTCCATCCTTGTTTAGCATGATTTATTCAATTATGGAATAATTCTACTATTTGTATTCATTTGCATCACTGTCAATGACATACTTTTATTTTGAAGGCTAACTGCAAAGTCCACTATTGTGGCTAATCCTTATTGTGGCTAGATGGGTCCGACCACCATTAATCAAATAAGAACTGTCTTATAAATTAGGGTTATTTTAAATGGTGACACCTAGCTATATAGTTAGCCAGCCAACTATAGCTACTGAAACCGATTGTCTTTTTTGCTATGTTTTGGGGGAAGAACATTGTGTGCATCCATGAGCTAGCTAGCTTTTTTTTTTATGACCAGCAATGTAGGTGCGCGAGACAACTTTACAAGCATCGTAGCATATATATCGATGAATCGTTGTGACATATTAAATACGAGTGATAGTATAATCACTACGTAAAAAAATGAAACGTGTTAAATTATTATGTGACGTGCAGTCATATTCAGGTCCTGATTGGTCAACAAGCTTATTTGACACGCAAAGGCCCTAATGGTGTTCCATAGAAATCCTGGTTGAGAATGAAACGGTTGAACAAATGAACAACGAAACAGCGCAGCAAGTAAGTGAAAGAATTAGCTTTTTATTATGTTTTACTGGTAATGGGGACATACGTAAATGCCAACAAAATAACTTGTTGATCAGTGTGGTGTGTGTAACCTTTATTTAACTAGGCAAGTCAGTTAATAATAAATTCTTATTTACAATGATGGCCTACCCCGGCCAAACCCGGACGACGCTGGGCCAATTGTGCGCAGCCCTATGGGACTCCAATCACGGCCGGATGTGATACAGCCTGGATTCAAACCAGGGACTGTAGTGACTCCTCTTGCCCTGAGATGCAGTGCCTTAGACCACTGTGTGTGTGTTAACTATTTAACTGTACTAGAATGCTTAAAAGGCCGCAAAATTTTTAAATATCGGTATTGTTTTTTTGGCAAGGAATATATCGGTATCGGCCAAAAATGTCATATCGGTGCATCACTAATGGTAGAAGTTTGTATACCCACAGAATCACTGGGGTTTTGTTGATGCCACAACTACTCAGATTGCTTCACTGTTGGAGAAGCCAAATGTGCCATTCTTATAGAAGTACAACAGCTGTCTCATATATTGACAATGGGTGATATATTTTTGACAACAAGAATTGTTTCTCCTAGAATCATGGGAAACTACGACAAACTGAAATCGAGAATAAGTGAGATTGTGGACAGCAAACGGCACCTGGAGGACGATCTGAAAAAGCAAGCAGCGGATTACAGGGAGATCGATAAGAAGATGAACAGCATCAAACCTGATCTGATTCAGCTCCGCAAGACCAGAGACCAATACCTAATGTAAGTATAGCACCAGTCTTTGCTGTTATCAAATATCTTGTCTATTATGTCCCGTTACTAAATGACTGACATTAAACCTTTTTTATTTTCTCATGGTAGGTGGCTGACACAAAAGGGAGTGAGGCAGAAGAAGCTGAATGAATGGTTGGGTATCAAGAATGAAAACCCAGAGGAGTAAGTATCCATTTCCCACGCTTTTACTTTGGATTGTTTTTTAAAGATTCACTTCAAAGTTTTGACTCCTTTTGAATGTTTCTTTTTAAAGGAGTAATTCAAACACAAGTTAGTGTTGTATAAAACTAATGTGATTATTGTATTGCAGTGAGTACTCAATGGTTGAAGACGACGAGGACCTCCCACATCATGATGAACGTTCGTGGAGGCTAGGCAACATCAACCGGCTGCAGGCAGAAGCTCTGCTCCGGGGGAAGAAGGACGGAACATTCCTGGTCCGGGACAGTAGCAAAGCTGGCTGCTACGCCTGCAGTGTTGTGTATGTATCTAATAATACAAGTTTGCGGGGTGCTTATATTTGTCCTGTTAATGGAAATGTGTTTTTTTGCATATCCCAACTCCCCCCTGAGACACCCGCAAGGAGTGGGGCCACGGCCAGGGTCACTATTGTATAGCACCGCTGTTGCAATTAGGGTTAAGTGCCTTGCCCAAGGGCATAGCGACAGATTTTTAGGCTACCTAATCACCCTGAAAAAAATTCCACATGAAGACGCATGATTTGAGTTTAGCGTCATGATAATTTAAGACCTAAACACTCACGTTTCATAGAGTTAATTCATCTTATTTAATGAGATCTGATTATTCAGTCTTAACGTGTTGACAGATTTTATGATGTTAATTTGCAGCATTAGTATTGAGTGTATATTGGCAACTTGATTAGCATATTGATTAGAATTGTCATGCTAGATCATATTCATAATAAACAAACTGATTAACCTCATGCTACATATTGAGAGAGACTGAAGGAAGAAGGAAAAGTTGACCATGGTGTGTTTCTAAATGATCAAATTGACAACATGTAACAAAACCAGGCCATTCTTTATTTTCGGAACCATGTAAAATAGTCCATACATGGAATTTGGATGTATTCTGAACTTGATGTATTCTCATTTAAAATGTCTTTCTTTGCAGTGTGGAGGGTGAGGTGAAGCATTGTGTTATCAACAAGAGTCATACGGGCTATGGATTTGCAGAGCCGTATAACCTGTATGGCTCCCTAAAAGAACTAGTCCTGCACTACCACCACACGTCCCTCGTACAGCACAATGATTCTTTAAATGTCACGCTTGCCTACCCAGTTTACACACAGAAGAGGCGGTGATGAAGTCATGGTGAGGACATGGACTTCATGATGGACAATCAAGATGACTTCTTTGGAAATGCAAATGCCTAGGATGGTATCAATTCAATTAGGGAACCATTGGTACAGGTATTTGACATTTTGGAAATTTCAAAAATCAGGAGATGGTCCTCGTTTAAACTTTTTTTTTTTAATATATAGCTTTTTCCTTTGGATAGCCATGATTACGTATGTGTGAGTGAACATGGTATGTGCAGTCAAGCCTACTAATTGAAAAAAGGAGGAGAGACTTGAAGCAGCAGGTTTTTCAGACACAGATTAAGCCTGGTCCTGGGCTAAAATGCATGGTCAATGGAAAGTCTCCATTGAAATGGCTTTTTAGTCCCGGACTAGGCTTAATCTGTGTCTGGGAAACTGCATTTTCAGTGTTTGCATTTAACTGAAATGTTTGGCTTTCAATACCAAAATCTTCATTCAACATCCTGACACTGTCAAGTGTAAGTTTTTGTTGTGCTATGCAATGCTGTCTGCGTCCTCAGAATTAATATGTACCCTAAATATATTTGTATTTTTTTTTTGTCATGATTATTGGCCATCAATGTAGGCTACCTATTAGCTAGACATGGTGTGGGACATTTTTCATTCTCTACTTCTACACACAAGACTTATTTGGTTTAGACTTTGTCTGTAAAATGTTAAAAGCATTCACATTAGAGTAATTTTAAATGTATTAGAAATATATATATATATATATAGACACACACACAGTACCAGTCAAAAATCTGGATACCTACTCATTCTTTATTTTTTTACTATTTTCTGTAGAATAATAGGGAAGACATCAAAATTATGAAATAACACATGGAATCTTGTAATAACCCAAAAAGTGTTTGAAGAATCTAAAATATATTTTAGATTCTTCAAAGTAGCCACCCTTTGCCTTGATGACAGCTTTGCACACTCTTGGCATTCTCTCAGCCAGCTTCACTTGGAATGCCTTCCAACATTCTTGAAGGAGTTCCCACATATGCTGAGCACTTGGCTGCTTTTCCTTCATTCTGCGGTCCAACTCATCCCAAACCATCTCAATTGGGTTGAGGTTGGGTGATTGTGGAGGCCAGGTCATCTAATGCAGCACTCCATCACCCTCCTTTTTAGGGGTGGCAGGTAGCCTAGTGGTTAGAGTGTTGGGCCCGTAACCGGAAGGTTGCTGGATCGAATCCCTGAGCTGACATGGTAAAAATCTGTCGTTCTGCCCCTGAGCGAGACGTGGATGTCGATTTAAGGCAGCCCCCTGCGCCACTCTGATTCAGAGGGGGTGGGTTAAATGTGGAAGACACATTTCAGTTGAATACATTCAGTTGGACAACTGACTAGGTATCTCCCTTTCCTTCTTGATCACATAGCCCTTACACAGCCACGCGGTGTGTTGGGTCGTTGTCCTGTTGAAAAACAAATGATAGTCCCACTTAGCACAAACCAGATGGGATGGCGTATCGCTGCAGAATGCTGTGGTGTGCCTTGAATTCTAAATAAATCACTGACAGTGTCACCAGCAAAGCACCATCACACCTCCTCCCCCATGCTTCATGATGGGAACCACACATGCAGAGATCCGTTCACCTACTCTGTGTCAAACAAAGACACGGCGGTTGGAACCAAAAATCTCAAATTCGGACTCATCAGACCAAAGAACAGATTTCCACCGGTCTAATGTAATTGCTTGTATTTCTTGTATTTCTTCTCATCTTCTTATTGATGTCCTTTGGTAGTGGTTTCTTTGCAGCAATTTGACCATGAAGGCCTGATTCACACAGTTTCCTCTGAACAGTTGATGTTGAGATGTGTCTGTTACTTGAACTCTTTCAAGCATTAATTTGGGCTGCAATCTGACTAATGAATTTACCCTCTGCAGCAGAGGTAACTGTGGGTCTTCCTTTCCTGTGGTGGTCCTCATGAGAAACAGTTTCATCATAGCACTTGATGGTTTTTGCGACTGCACTTGAAGAAATGTTCCGCATTGACTGACCATGTCTTAAAATAATGATGGACTGTCGTTTCTCTTTGTTTATTTGAGCTGTTCTTGCCAAAGTATGGACTTGGGTCTTTTACCAAATAGGGCTGTCTTCTGTATACGACCCCTACCTTGTCACAACACAACTGATTGGCTCAAACGCGTTAAGATGGAAAGAAATTCCACAAATTAACTTAACAAGGCACAGCTGTTCATTGTAATGCATTCCAGGTGACTACCTCATGAAGCTCGTTAAGAGAATGCCAAGAGTGTGCAAAGCTGTCATCGAGGCAAAGGGTGGCTACTTTGAAGAATCCCAAATATAAAATATTTGGAGGTGTTTAACACTTTTTCTGCTTACTACATGATTCCATGTGTTATTTCATAGTTTGTCTAAGCTATTGTTCTACAATGCAGAAAATAGTTCAAATAAAAACCCTTGAATGAGTAGCTTTGTCCAAACTTTTGACTGGTATGCATATATATATATATTTGGTTTTATTTATTTCCTTTTGACTCAGAAACCTTGTGCAAAGATGATTTGTTTCTCTAATTTTATGTCGTGTTATTGTGTTACTAATATTCCCTATTGTGAATGCATATAAACCACCCGATTTCCTCATAGAAAGGCCAGTGAAGTATTGTGTCCCTGAGAGAAAATGTCATTCCTTGATTCTGTATTTTCTGTATCAGAAAATCTTTACTTTGAATTCTTTAGTTGCAACTGTTAAATCTTTTTTATTCTTGTGTAATTCATGCCATGCCTGACTTGATATGACATAGTGAACATTAAAGCACCAAATTCATGAAATATCATTTAAATGAGTTATGTTTTTACTTTGTATGTATTTGCCAATTGGGACAATTTTATGCTTCAACAGTGCAAATACGACCTACGCAGATTGATCAATATGGCAGACACAAGTATAGGGACAAAGTGGAGGAGCGGGTTGGACACGAGGGCTTCTAACAATATCGGATTTTCAAAAATAAAGCTGCCCTACCCGATGAGCTAAACACCTTTTTGTCACACTTCGAGCATAGCTAGTCTGAGCAACCGAGGAGAGCCTCTGAGGACGAGGGCTACATCGCATTCGGAAAGTATTCAGACCCCTTGACTTTTTCCACATTTTGTTACGTTACAGCCTTATTCTAAAATATATTATTTTTTTAAATCCTCAATCTACACACTCTATCCCATAATGCAAAGTGAAAACAGGTTTTAAGAAAATGTTGGTAATTTATAAAAAATAAAAAAAACATCACGTTTACGTAAGTATTCAGACACTACTCAGTACTTTGTTTTAGCACCTTTGGCAGCGATTAAAGCCTCAAGTCTTCTTGGGTAGGAGGCTACAAGCTTGGCACACCTGTATTTGGGGAGTGTCTCCCATTCTTCTCTGCAGATCCTCTCAAGCTCTGTCAGATTGGATGGGGAGTGTCGCTGCACAGCTATTTTCAGGTCTCTTCATAGATGTTTGATCGGGTTCAAGTCTGGGCTCTGTCTGAGCCACTCAAGGACATTCAAAGACTTGTCCCGAAGCCACTCTTGCATTGTCTTGGCTGTGTGCTTAGGGTCGTCGTCCTGTTATACTCGGGTGAAGGTTCACCTTCCGAAGTCCTGAGCGCTCTGGAGCAGGTTTTCATCAAAGATCTTTCTGTACTTTGCGCTGTTCATCTTTCCCTCGAACCTGACTAGTCTAGCAGTCCCTGCCGCTGAAAAACATCCACAAATCACGATGCTCCCACCACCATGCTTCAGGGATGGTGCCAGGTTTCCTCCAGAGTGACCATCGGGTTCTTGGTTAGGGAGGTGACTAATGCCCTTCTCCCCCGATTGATCAGTTTGGTCGGGTGGCCAGCTCTAGGAAGAGTCTTGGTGGTTCCAAACTTCTTCCATTTAAGAATGATTGAGGCTCCTGTGTTCTTGGGGACCTTCAATGCTGCTGACATTTTTCGATACCCTTCCACAGATATGTGCCTTGACACAATCCTGTCTCAGAGCTCTACGGACAATTCCGTCGACCTCATGGCTTGGTTTTGCTCTGACATGCACTGTCAACTGTGGGACCTTATATATTTTGCCTTGTCATTATTATTATTTAGAATAAGGCTGTAACAAAATGTGGAAAAATTCAAGGGGTCTGAATACTTTCCGAAGGCATTGTAAATTGTGAATCTTTATTTGTGTTGTTGTGTGGCCGGGAATGTGCATGGTGCTGAATTTCGCATGGTTCTTGTTATACGCTTCATCTTTATGAATGAACATTTGCGTGCCTGAGGTCACTTGGGTTCACTGACTTTTTTTTATGCCCGAGGTATGGGACATTTACTGAGGAACCTAAGTTATTATTATTTTGTGACTAATATTGATTGTATGATAATTTATGTTGGTAATTGTAACGGAGTAGTGGAGTAGGTGGAAAGTTTTAAGTTCCTCGGTGTACACATCACGGACAAACTGAATTGGTCCACCCACACAGACAGCGTTGTGAAGAAGGCGCAGCAGCGCCTCTTCAACCTCAGGAGGCTGAAGAAATTTGGCTTGTCACCAAAAGCACTCACAAACTTCTACAGATGCACAATCGAGAGCATCCTGTCGGGCTGTATCACCGCCTGGTACGGCAACTGCTCCGCCCACAACCGTAAGGCTCTCCAGAGGGTAGTGAGGTCTGCACAACGCATCACCGGGGGCAAACTACCTGCCCTCCAGGACACCTACACCACCCGATGTCACAGGAAGGCCATAAAGATCATCAAGGACAACAACCACCCAAGCCACTGCCTGTTCACCCCGCTATCATCCAGAAGGCGAGGTCAGTACAGGTGCATCAAAGCAGGGACCGAGAGACTGAAAAACAGCTTCTATCTCAAGGCCATCAGACTGTTAAACAGCCACCACTAACATTTAGCGGCCGCTGCCAACATACTGACTCAACTCCAGCCACTTTAATAATGGGAATTGATGGAAATTATGTAAAAATGTACCACTAGCCACTTTAAACAATGCCACTTAATATAATGTTTACATACCCTACATTACTCATCTCATATGTATATGTATATACTGTACTCTATATCATCTATCATCTACTCTATCTTGCCATCTTTATGTAATACATGTATCACTAGCCACTTTAAACTATGCCACTTTATGTTTACATACCCTACATTACTCATCTCATATGTATATACTGTACTCTATACCATCTACTGCATCTTGCCTATGCCGTTCTGTACCATCACTCATTCATATATCTTTATGTACATATTCTTTATCCCTTTATCCCTTTACACTTGTGTGTATAAGGTAGTAGTTGTGGAATTGTTAGGTTAGATTACTTGTTGGTTATTACTGCATTGTCGGAACTAGAAGCACAAGCATTTCGCTACACTCGCATTAACATCTGCTAACCATGTGTATGTGACAAATAAAATTGGATTTGATTTGATACTGAGTTGAGTTTGGTAAAGAACTGGGCCCTGCGGAGGTGTTCAATGGCACCAATGGGAGATTGTACCGAATATTTGTGGTGATTTCGTTGAGTCCTCTGTAGACAGTGCAGGGATAACCCTCCATCATTCTTAGCCACGAAGAAGAAAAAACAGCCGGCGCAGGGGAAGTGGACATGCGGATGAAACCTTGGAGTGCCTCTGGGATGTAATCCTCCGTGGCCTGGGTCTCAGCCACCGACAGAGGGTAGATGCGTCTGCGCGGAGGTGCTGAACCTGCAAGCAGGTCGATGGCACAGTCCCAGCGCCGATGAGGAAGAAGACAGGTGGCACGAGTCTTGAAGAATACATCCCGTAGGAGAGGAGAGCGGATATGAGATGATGCTAAGGGAGGCAAGGGTCTGGTCAAATGTTCCCCGCGGCAACGGAATCCACTAAAGCTGTAGACAAAGTACATGAGGGACAGTCAGCTGGTGTGATGGACACTTTAAAAGAGCCTAGCAAACAGTGATGAAGATGGATTACTCACTCCTGACCCAGAGGGTGGAAGATCATGTGACCGTCCCTCTGCTCTTGTGGATCCCAGATTCAGACATGCCGGACACCTCTGGAGCTTGTGCCCTCTTTGTCCACAGTACAGACAGAGCCCCAGCTGTATCCATCTGCGGCACTCCACTGCGGGGAGGTGTGTGACCCCTACCTCCATGGGTTCAGGCTCTGATCCCGAGTATTCACTGAGGAAAGGAGAGAAGCAATGAGAGTACCGGCTCTCCCGAAGTAGGTTATCCGGACGGCCATCGCAATGAGTGTGTCCAGGGTGAGGTTGTCGTCTCGACAGGCCAGTTCCATCTGGACTTCTTTGAGCAAACCTCTTCTGAATAGCGTACGAAGCGCCAGCTCATTCCATCCACTGGATGCTGCTACTGTCCGGAAGGTGAACGCGTACTCAGAAGCTGTCATGTCCCCCTGTCGTAATTGCAGTAGAGCATCACCCTCTGGGGGATGGTCAAAAATACATTTGAAACAGAGCCATGAACGCCTCACAGGAATCCTGTCTCCCAGATATCCTCCGCTGGTTGAAGGCAACGCCTCCTGGGTGTGTTCGAGACGTTTCAAACTGCAAAGAACCTCCTCCATAGCCGTACCCAGTTGTCCCAGCTGGTCATGGTGTTAACGTACAAGGTAACCCTGTTCGTCGACCGTCAGAGATATTCAATGTTCCTGCTGATTCCATAGTTGGAGTCGGTATTCTGTAAAGTAGACGCTGTGAGTCGAGAAGCAGGTTCAACATTTAATAAAACAACAAACATGAACCGAGACACCACAACAGTGGCGATAATGCATGTACACAGGAACAATACCGACTGAGGAAGGAACCCAAGGGAGTGACAGATAAAGGGGAGGTAATCAGAAAGGAAATGGAGTCCAGGTGAGTATCATAGTGATCTGCAGGTGTGCATAATGATGGATGCCAGGAGTGCGTAATGATGGATCCCAGGACTGGTGGTTAGTATACCAGCGACGTCGAACGCCGGAGGAGTGGGAGTATTCAAAATATATATATTTAACTAGGCAAGTCAGTTAAGAACAAATTCTTATTTGCAATGACGGCCTACACCGGCCAAACCTGGACAAATTGTACACCGCCCTATAGGACTTCCAATCACGGCCGGTTGTGTTACAGCCTGGAATTGAATTAGGGTGTTTGTAGTGACGCCTCAAGCACTGAGATGCAGGGCCTTAGACCGCTGCACCACTCGGGAGTAGACGTTACAGTAATACAACCAAATGCAAAAAAAACATTGTTTTGAAGTTATTTCCTTCTATGTTTTAAGGGTTTACAGTTCAAGTCGGAAGTCATTAAAACTCATTTTTCAACCACTCCACAAATTTCTTGTTAACAAACTATAGTTTTGGCAAGTCAGTTAGGACATCTACTTTGTGCATGACAAGTACATTTCCAACAATTGTTTACAGACAGATTATTCCACTTATAATTCACTGCATCATAATTCCAGTGGGTCAGAAGTTTACATACACTAAGTTGACTGTGCCTTTAAACAGCTTGGAAAATCCAAGAAAATTATGTCATGGCTTTAGAAGCTTCTGATAGGCAAATTGATGTCATTTGAGCAATTGGAGGTGTACCTGTGGATGTATTTCAAGGCCTAACTTCAATCTCAGTGCCTCTTTGCTTGACATCATGGGAAAATCAAAAGAAATCAGCCAAGACCTCCGAAAAAAATGGTGGACCTCCACAAGTCTGGTTCATCCTTGGGAGCAATTTCCAAACGCTTGAAGGTACCACGTTCGTCTGTACAAACAATAGTACGCAAGTATAAACACCATGGGACCACGCAGCCATCATACCGCTCAGGAAGGAGACGCATTTTTGTCTCCTAGAGATGAATGTACTTTGGTGCGAAAAGTGCAAATCAATCCCAGAACAATAGCAAAGGACCTTGGAGATGCTGGAGGAAACAGGTACAAAAGTATCTATACCCACAGTAAAACGAGTCCTATATCGACATAACCTGAAAGGCCACTCAGCAAGGAAGAAGCCACTGCTCCAAAACCACCATAAAAAAGCCAGACTACGGTTTTGGCACGAGAATTTCTAGTTCCAATGATATTAACTCAACTCACAATAAGCTTTGACCAATTCCCCAGAGGTTGTAAGGCCCTGGTTAATAGAAGAATTAGACAAAGTCCCAGAATACTGCAAAAGGTTAGTTCTTTATTCACGAGAGCTCAGAAAATTATACACTGCACATAGCCTTTTATACCTCACATTTGGTCATATAAATGCCCCTCCTCCTCTCTAACACTGTCAATGTTGTTTACAAGTTTTCTACAACACATACATTGCTTATCATATCCTACAACATCTTATATAATCTACTGCAAGCCTAATGGTTTCTCCCCTCCCTGGGTGGGGAGACCTCCTTCCTGTTATCAGTTTCACAGTGGTCACAAGTTGTCTGTCATAAGCTGTCTGTTAACAGTTCCTCTTTTCCTTAAATGTCTCACTTACATTGCTAAATAGTAAAGTCTTAACTTGTCCTATGCACACATATTATAGAATTACAGTCTTATAATTCTAATTCTTTACACAGTTATGCGTTTCAGGTCGGAATCATTTAGTCATTACCTTAAACATATACATTCTTTTATCAGGTTTGCAACTGCACATGGGGACAAAGATTTTACTTTTTGGAGAAATGTCCTCTGGTCTGATGAAACAAAAATATAACTATTTGGCCATAATGACCATCGTCATGTTTGGAGTAAAAAGGGGATGCTTGCAAGCCGATGAACACCATCCCAACCATGAAGCACGGCATGGCAGCATCATGTTGTGGCAGTCCTTTGCTGCAGGAGGGACTGATGCACTTCACAAAATAGATGGTATCATGAGGCAGGAAAATTATGTAGATATATTGAAGCAACAGCTCAAGACATCAGTCAGGAAGTTACAGTTTTTCTCAATTGCTAAAACACTAAAACCCATTGGCTGAACAAAGTTCGCAGTTGCCTGGACTCATTTAGCTAATTATGCAGTCTGTTGTCAATACCTTAAACCATTTCACATGGTAAAACACAATTTGCAGATCTCACTTAGACTTTTCAGCAAAACTCTAAACACATTCTCATTCTCAAAACACATTCTGCACTCTAATGCACATGTCATCCATACTGGTAAACGCAAGTGGCAACAATCAAATACAAATAGAGAACACATGTCATTGATTGAACACAACCACTCAAAATTGATTTAACCTGTTTCAAATGAAGCGACACAACCAATATAAGCCAGTTCAGAGAGCAAACAGGTTGTTGAAGGTGGGAAGGAGAAAGTCTGAGAATGGATAGAAGAAACAATGTGAGAGGACGAGTGCGTATGCGAGGTGGGTGACGAGGAGGAGGGCAAGAAAGAGGAAGAGGAGGACGAAGAGGAAGAGGAAGACTAAGAGTGGAAATATCTGATGAAATTCGAGCAACAGTTATAGACCATGTTCTTGTCCATGGACTGACAATGAGGGAAGCAGGACTTAGAGTGCAACCCAATTTGAGCTGATGTTCTGTGTCCACCATAGTAAGGACATTCAGAGAAGAGAATAGGTACAGTATACTACTGTATTTTTGTAATTGCAAATTTACTGTACTACACTATATGCAGCTGTTTCAATAGACATTTGTAAAGTTAATCACTGTATGTATTGTACTGCATGAATATGTTTTGTAACTGCACAACTACTTTTTGTAGAATTGCAAGGCTGCCACATGCAGGTGGAAGGACAGCTATATTCACTCGGGAGCAAGAGGCCGTTATAGTTGGCATGGTCCTTCAAGATAATGCAATACGACTCAGAGAAATCCAGGAACGAGTGATACAAGACAACACACACTTCCAGGGAATTGACAGTGTGAGCATTTCCACAATTGACCGTGTCCTCCTTCGTTACAGGATGCGAATGAAACAAGTATACAGAGTACCTTTTGAGCGCAACTCACCAAGGGTGAAAGAACTGCGAGCTCAGTATGTGCAAGTAAGTGTACATTCATAAACATTTACTGTAATCCAGATTGTCTACAGTACTAACACATACTATGTGAATGACATTACTCTTCAGTACATACAATGTATGTGAATCAGAAGCCTAATTGTACTCTACAGTATAGCACTGTCTCTGTACGACTTACAAAATCCTATATACAGTATATTGTATTTCTACACAGACAATATTTGACTTGGAATCCTTGGACAGACCCCATGAGTTCATCTTTGTCGATGAAGCAGGCTTCAATCTAACAAAGAGGAGAAGGAGAGGCCGAAACATGATTGGACAGCGGGCCATTGTTGAAGTCCCTGGTCAACGAGGTGGCAATGTCACAATCTGTGCTGCTATCAGCAACCATGGTGTTCTACATCACCATGTTACACTCGGGCCATATAACACCCAGCACCTTCTAAGATTTATTGCCAATTTAAGAGATATTTTATTTGAGCAGCAGGTTCAAGAGCAGCAGGGTCAAGAGCTAAATGAGAATCCCATTCCCATCTATGTGATAGTGTGGGACAATGTCAGTTTCCACCGAGCTGCTCAGGTAAGGGAATGGTTTATAATTTGAGAGCAGTGTTTGATTTTGAACACAGGTAAAACTGTTTTGAGGCGAATGTTTCATTTTGCGAGAGGAGTCAGAGGTTATGTAAATAGTGCTTGAAGATGAGGTTTTGTGTTTAATGTTTTCAGGAAATGGAGCAAGGTTTCAGAAATTGTGTTTTAGCAATTGATAAAAACTGTAAAGCTTGGTCGCAAGTAATTGAACAACAATTAGTCTGAGCCTTTGCACTACAAATAGACCTCAGGTAAGCGCACCTCTTTTGTGATGAGAGAGAGAGAGAGAATTATTGTCCATTTGGGACCAAGCTTTAACAATCTATATTGTGACATGCACCCCCACAATATGATGCTACCAGCTCTGTGCTTCATGGTTGGGATTCATTTAAATTGACAGATTTTATCATATGAACTGTAACTCAGTAAGATCTTTGAAATTGTTGCATTTATATTTTTATTCAGTATATATCCTTTTCCCACCCCCCAACCTACTTCTTGCTATGAATTCTATCTGATGGCATATGCATGTTTAGGCCAGTGCTTGACTTGGACTGAAATAGGTGCCGGTACTCATTTTGGGTGCCGGTAGAGTTTTTATTTAGGTGCAGGAACTCCTCAATACTTTTGAGCTAATATTCTATAGGAGGTGGAGGAAGTCAAGCAGAAGACAATTTGAGGTGCCGGTACTCAATTCCAGTGAGCTCCTGCCCAAGTCAAGTACTGTGTTTTGGTAAAAAGATAAATAATGTCCGATTTGGAACACTGATTGAGTGGGCCTGGGTCCTGGTTGTATATTGATGTACACTATCAGTCAAAAGTTTCAGAAAACCTACTCATTCAAGGGTTTTTCTTTATTTTTACTATTTTCTACATTGAAGAATAATAGTGAAGACATCAAAACTATGAAATAACACAAATGGAATCATGTAGTAAACAAAAAAGTGTTAAACAAATCTAAATATGTTTTATATTTAAGATTCATCAAATAGCCACCCTTTACCTTGATGACAGCTTTGCAAACTCTTGGCATTCTCTCAACCAGCTTCATGAGGTAGTCAGCTGGAATACATTTCAATTAACAGGTGTGCTTTGTTTAAAGTTAATTTGTGTCATTTCTTTCCTTCTTAATGCATTTGAGCCAATCAGTTGTGCTGTGACAAGGTGGGGGTGGTATACAGAAGATAGCCCTATTTGGTAAAAGACCAAGTCCATATTATGGCAAGAACAGCTCAAATAAGCAAAGAGAAACGACAGTCCATCATATCTTTAAGACATGAAGGTCAGTCAATACGGAACATTTCAAGAACTTTAAAAGTTTCTTCAAGTGCAGTCGCATAAACCATCAAGCACTATAATGAAACTGGCTCTCATGAGGATTACCACAGGAATGAAAGACCCAGAGTTACCTCTGCTGCAAAGGATGAGTTCATTAGAGTTACCAACCTCAGAAATTGCAGCCCAAATAAATGCTTCACAGAGTTCAAATTACAGACACATCTCAACATCAACTGTTCAGAGGAGACTGTGAATCAAGCCTTCATGGTCGAATTGCTGCAAAGAAACCACTACTAAAGGACACCAGTAAGAAGATGAGACTTGCTTGGGCCAAGAAACACGAGCAATGGACATTAGACCGGTGGAAATTAGTCCTTTGGTCTGGAGTCTAAATTGGAGATTTTTGATTCCACCCGCCGTGTCTTTGAGAGACGTGGTGTGAGTGAAAGGGATGATCTCCGCATGTGTATTTCCCACCGTAAAGCATGGAGGAGGAGGTGTTATGGTGTGGGGGTGCTTTGCTGGGGACACTGTCTGTGATTTATTTGGAATTCAAGGCACACTTAACCAGCATGGCCAACACAGCATTCTGCAGCTATACGCCATCCCATCTGGTTTGGGCTTAGTGGGACTATAATTTGTTTTTCAACAGGACAATGAGGACAATGACCCAACACACCTCCAAGGATGTGTAAGAAGGAGAGTGATGGAGTGCTGCATCAGATGACCTAGCCTCCACAATCCCCCGACCTCAACCAAATTGAGATGGTTTGTGATGAGTCGAACCACAGAGTGAAGGAAAAGCAGTCAACAAGTGCTCAGCATTTGTGGGAACTCCTTCGAGACTGTTGGAAAAGCATTCCAGGTGAAGCTAGTTGAGAGAATGCCTAAAACTTTTGACCGGTAGTGTATAAATAAAATTGTACTTTGAGTGGTGATGTTTAAGGTTTAAATTATTTAATAGAGGTCAGACTCTCTAACTGTTACGGCTTACTTTAAACTGAGACTCGGCGATATGATGTGATAAGTTGGCCACATATAGCTGTTTACTTTGTGCATCGCTGACTTTGCCTTTAATACTATACCTATTTTGCTATAATGAGTTGTGATTTTTTTTTTTGTCAATGTGGGTCTAGACTTTGACTCTCATACTAAGATACACAGGGTGAGAACCTGGGCTATTGCTGAGTGGCAGTGAATCATGCTCATGACAACATCTTTCAGCATTGGCACCAGGAATCAATATTTTAAGTATGATACAGTGACATACCATCTGTAGTTTGACAGGGCAGTAAACACATTTTGCCACTGCTGTCAGTCATATATTTGCCTACCAGAGAGAGGACACATGACATGATAATGAATGCCCTTCAGACCACCTGTTGGGTGCAAACGTCTGCATGTCAGAAGCGTTTGGGGAGTCTTGTGCCCTCTAGTTGTGCTGTATTTACTTAATTTCAATGATCTTCTTGTGTTATATACCTTTTATGTTGACCATTCTGTAATTGAAAATGTTTGTACATGACAAATTGTTGATTTTCCATATTGTGATGTTGGATGGTGGACAACTAGCATTGGTCTTGAAAAATAATACCAGCATGTAAAATTGGCTAGGACTACTCTATAGACTGACAAGTGGTCGGTACAGTAATAGCTAACAGCTGAGATATTCCAATATTTTAGGCTATTCATTGTGTGAATATGTCACAGTAGTAGTGCTCTGACAACTACACTGAACAAAAATATAAATGCAACACTCAACAATTTCAAAGATTTTACAGAGTTACAGTTCATATAAAGAGATCAGAACATTTTAATAAATTCATTAGGCCCTACTTGGGAGCTAGGCCCAGCCAATCGGAATTAGTTTTTCCACACAGAAGTGCTTTATTACAGACGATCCCGCAGGTGAAGAAGCTGGATGTGGAGGTCCTGGGCTGGCGTGGTTACACGTGGTCTGTGGTTGTGAGGCCGGTTGGACGTACTTCTCTAAAACAATTTTGGAGGCGGCTTGTGGTAGGGAAATGAACATTAAATTCTCTGGCAACAGCTCTGGTGGACATTCCTGCAGTCAGCATGCCAATTGCACGCTCCCTCAACTTGAGACATCTGTAGCACTGTGTTGTGTGACAAAACTGCATATTTTAGAGTGGCTAATATGTCTACCAAAACAAGTGGCTGACAATTTCATTGGAATAGAGGTAGATCTATTTCTAATTACCAGTTAATATGTAGAACACATATACACAGTAAATACATTTGAAAAACATGACAAGGATATCACAAAAGTCAGAGACGTATTTCCATTGTGGTCCCTATAACTTGCAAAGCAAAAAATAAACAGGCACAACAATTTATTTAAAAAAAAAATGGAAAGCAAATGGTGTCTCTAGCCAACTTCACATAGAAGTAGAGGCAGTTCGGAAAGGCAGGATTGAGTGAAGAGAAGGGTATTGATAGTTACAGTAGCCAGGGTCCGGGAGGAAGTCAGTCTGACAGACAGGCCAGGAGCTCTTCTTCAAGGCACCTTGCCATCTCCAACATTCATTCCCCCATACTTCCTCTGAATGTCTTAGTGCACCACCGACAACAGTGTAGCACCCGCCTGGGTGATGCTTCGGCTGCTCCTGAGGAGGTATCACAAATATATCAGCAGGTCTTAGGTCTTAGAATTAAAAAATATCTACTCATAGCCACTAGCCTATAGTTTATAAAGTGATAAATACTTACACGCCTTCACCGACTGCTTAGGATACTGAGTATTTTCCAACAGAAATAAATCAACTCACAAAATCATTTGGCGTATTTACCAACGTAATCTGTTCCAAACTAACATTTACTTTGATATTTTTATACATGATCTCAGTAAAACGTCCTATATTCATACCAATAGTGTCATTGTTCCATGTAGAAATGGCACAATTTATATAGTTGACTTCTGTAGTCCTTTTACAGTGATACCAGAATACACTTGAGAAAACTGAACTCCTAGGGTCAGTTTCCAACACTCTTCAACCTGTTTTAACTGCAAGTGTGTACGCTTCGTTCACTTAAGCCCACTTAAGCCTATGCGTAAGCCTTAAACCTAAGTATAGATAATGCTGGACTAAAAAGTATGCTCAATACTGAATCTTCCCTCAGTGTGAGACAAAACAGGAGTGACCATGATAAAACATGTTTTTTTATTGATATCAGAAAAAATACATCACTCTTCACGAGAACAGAGGGGACAAATGCAACACTCCATTATGTGTCATCTGCCTGTTCGGCAAGTTTGCTCTTCCTCAGAAGTTCGTCATTTAATTTCTTCAGATGTTTTGTTCGACTCTCAAGCCTTCGGTGCCATTCGTCTCGCAGCCTATGTAAAGACAAAGTATTATAATTTTTTTTTTAAAGTCAGACACATTCCATAAGCCATACGTTTCCAATATTGCTTGAGGCTACTTAATTGTATGTGTATTGTTAGGACAATTTATTTTTTCTAGCCTGGTTACAGATCTGTTTGTGCTTTTACCTACTCCATTAGCAAGAGAGCAGAAACAGACGGGCACCCGGGCTAAATTTCTTCGACAATTCCTCTAGGAGTTCCAATGGGTTTATTATTTGTGACACCGTGCTCTTGTGCCCAGTATTGTGAGGCTCTGCCACCTTCCTCACATCTACTTGGCTTATTGCATTTGTTCCTGCTGTGACTGCTGTGTCTGATAATCCTCTAACCTTAAAGCAGCACAGGTTATTGTAGGACAGCTAAGCATGGAATATGGCATCCCCTAATATCACTCAACACTCTCTGATTATCATATCGGATTCCCTAAAGTTTTTCCAGTCCTTCTCAGATCAGGGATATACACATGATTACATGGACTAGCCACGGACTAGCCACGGGGTTAGGAGATATTAGAGTGCGGTTTTGCTTTTGTGATTAAAGATTCTTATGGCCAAGTACTTTAATATGATTGTCAGTGTAAGTTGTCCTTGTTAACATTTTGCTCGTAACAAAATCAGGGTCTGTTACATGTAGCGTATGCGTCGAAAGTGATATCGCCTAAATTGTGGACGTTTTATCACTCATAGCAGGATGTATTCCTAATCCAAATACGAAGAAGAAAAGTTCTGCAAAAACATAAATAAATAGACCTTTGTTTCCCTTGAGTAACCTTTCCTCATATCCTGGCAGTATTCTTATAGCACAAAAGTGTATCCCTTCAGAATGTCCAACAATACTTACTTGGTGAGAGCACTATTTTTCTTCCTCATGTCTTCAGTTTCTGTCCTTTGGTCGTGTTTAGCAATTTTTTGTTCCCAGAGATCTTTTATAAAAAGCTTATCATGAATAAGAGCCACATTCATTTCCTAGAAGAAAATACACATCTAATTAGTTAACATGGACTCAATTAAATTCTGCTAGATTTGATTCTGGTTTGAAAAAGCTACGCAATGTCTCACATTTCTCAATGGCTCATAAAATCAATGTCAATTATGTTTATTCTTGACAGTAATACATTTCTCATCTTGAACATGTATTTGTATAGTAGTAGATAGTAGCTACAGTATATGTAGTCAGATATTAGTGATGAGACAACGAGTTCCAACCAGCTGGAATAATAGGAGGAACAGCATGCATAGATCATTAAAAACAAACCTTCTGTGGGTATGAATCTTCTTCTCCCAAAGAGCCTCAATGTCACAGGATGTACTGTATAGTCCTGTCGTGGTGGATGTGGTGCCGATGAAAGACTCCCCTCTCCCACGCCCCCTGCTGAGCTTTATTTAAGAGCGGACAACATAAGACCTTCGTGTCATCTGGCCTTTTTGAGAAGAGTTTGGAAGGGAGGGGGAAACATAACGTTAATTCCCTTTGTTACGTCTGATGACATTATGTTTAGAGGGGACCTATAGCAGGGCTGTAGTAGTGCTCAGCTCAGCATTAGGGGCCTCCCACACTGGCCCTATTATAACCGCCCCCACTACTCCAATGACACCAGCACCAAAAGAAGGATTGGCTTGTTCTGTTCATTCTGGCTAGATCGCATCAGTCATTTGATATCATCCCTTTTTATTCAATTTGAATGGCTCGCACCACATTTTAAGACGGTGGCCCCTGAGAGGAGAGAGCAGCAAGGCTAGGCTGGGTAGCTGTGGATCGTGTTACTTGAAAAACTGATGAATGTATCAGGTTCTAATTTATGACCAGAACATCCTTGACATCTTCTTGACAACTCCTTAACTGCTTTTGACAACCTCAATGATTGGATGGCATTGAGGTAAAGTGTGGTAAAGGAGGGCAGTCCAAATGATTAGCCAAGCAAGGGAAGTTTGTAACGTAAGCCCCTCAGCCCTCGTGTTAAGTCGGCTTTGCAAGTGTACAATTACGTTCACTCCGGGGCCTGAAACTCCCCATAATTCAATTCGCGACAATAGTACATCCTCAAAGAAAAGTCTGTGAAAACTTAAAAACAACAACATACAAATGTAAGTAAAAACAAATCCCAATAAGTTAGAAATTGTGCTACTAATGCACATGACGACACAAACACGTCTTGTAAATATGTTTTTGTTTGGTTATCTTTTGGAAATTGTAGAAATAAAACATTTTCCTTCTTCAGAAGTTCCAGCTAGGCAGGCAAATGTTAGTTAGCTAATTAATTTGCTAGCTTTCATACAGTAGGCTTATATTAATTATATATTTAATATAAGTAGACACGCACTCATAATTGACTGTAGTGCATATAAAGCACCCACAAGCAACCGGTGGCTGAAAACACAATCATCGCGGGATGAACGAGTGACGGATTTCCGGCCAAGGGTGGACCATTTAAAAATCATTCCTTCATCCCTCGCCCCTTGCCCTGCAAGTTCATTCTCGTCAGACGTCATAACACGTCATCAGAAGTGTCCACTTAATTTGAGGGCTGAGGGGACAGGGTGTGTCTTTTTAGTGTTTGGACCGCAGCCAGTGTCTTTATATTGCAAGTGCAACAGTTCACTTTACCTCACATGCTGAATGAGGTCTAAAATGAAGACATTTGGTAACCCACTCCCATTCCCAAAGTATTGCACCAGACATGTCCAAGGCAGAACGAAGACAACATTTACTTCGGCCAATCAGTGAAAGGGGCACAGAGAACATTGTGTGGACAGAGAAAGTGATCTATGTTGGCCATGAGGCAATTAACACTGGTGGTCAGTGTAGCGAATACTTTTTTGAGAGGGTAGCTGTGATGATAAATGTGATAACACATGTCTGACATTTAATTTCCTCTGGGTGTGACACACTGCACGCCAACGGTATTAAAAATAGGTAACAAGGGTTGTCATGTGGTCTATTTTGGGTACAGCCAGAGCCTTTGCTAACATACTATAATTACACTAGCATTCCAATATACTGATTCATTTGTCTTTGGATACATTTTGGAAGAGTAATCAATCAATAATTACCTCGCTAAGTACAGTTATAATAATATAGGCATCTGAATCAATATTGAATATATCCAGCTATGCGAATGATATGCCAACTCTCAAGGAATTAGTTGGGACTGAGAGTGAAGAGAGCATACACTCATTTAGAACAAAAGCACAAGAGACAAAGGCTAGAACATTTATTGTTGATGAAAAAACATGATTTGAAATAATTCCAAATGATAATAGTGCTGCATTAGAATGAACTCGTATTTCATTGCTCCTTTTTTCTATACAGATAAAACTGGTATACAGTGAATTCGGAAAGTATTCAGACCCCTTGACTTCTTCCACATTTTGTTACAGCCTTATTCTAAAATGGATTAAATAAAACATTTTCCTCAGCAATCTACACACAATACCCCATAACGATAAAGCGAAAACATGTTTCTTGAAATGTTTGCAAATGTATTAAAAAAAAAAAACAGAAATACCTTATTTACATAAGTATTCAGACCCTTTGCTATGAGACTCGAAATTGAGCTCAGGTGCATCCTGTTTCCATTGATCATCCTTGATGTAACGCTCGTCGTTATGTGGAAGAGAGGAGGACCAAATCGCAGCGTGGTACGTTTCCATATTTATTGGAACACTTATCAACATGAACAAAACAATAAACAGAATGAAACCAACGACGCTACAGACCTGAACATGTGAACCTAGTAAAACAAAGAACGCAATGAACAGGAACAATCACCCACAAACAAACAGTGAACACAGCCTACCTAAATATGGTTCCCAATCAGAGACAACGTAAAACACCTGCCTCTGATTGAGAACCATATCAGGCCAAACAGACACACCTAAACCAATGAGACACAACACATAGAATATACCCACCCAGTTCACGTCCTGACCAACTAAACAAAGATTAAACAAAGGAAATAAGGTCAGGAACGTGACACTTGAGATGTTTCTACAACTTGATTGGAGTCCACCTGTGGTAAATTGAATTGATTGGTCATGATTTGGAAAGGCACACACCTGTCTATATAAGTCCCACAGTTGACAGTGCATGTCAGAGCAAAAACCAAGCCATGAGGTCGAAGGAATTGTCCGTAGAGCTCCGAGACAGGATTGGATCGAGGCACAGATCTGTGAAAGGGTACCAAACAATGTCTGCAGCATTGAAGGTCCCCAAGAACACAGTGGCCTCCATCATTCTTAAATAGAAGAAGTTTGGAACCACCAAAACTCTTCCTACAGCTGGCCTACCGGCTAAACTGAGCAATCGGGGGAAAAGGGCCTTGTTCAGGGAGGTGACCAAGAACCCGATGGTTACTCTGACAGAGCTCTAGAGTTCCTCTGTGGAGATGGGAGAACCTTCCAGAAGGACAACCATCTCTGCAGCACTCCACCAAGCAGGCCTTTATGGCAGAGTGGCAAGACAGAAGCCACTCCTCAGTAAAAGGCACCTAAAGACTCTCAGATGAAACCAAGATAGAACTCTTTGGCCTGAATGCCAAGCGTCACGTCTGGAGGAAACCTGGCACCATACCTATGGTGAAACATGGTGGTGGCAGTGTCATGCTGTGGGGATGTTTTTCAGCGGCAGGAACTGGGAGACTAGTCAGGATCGAGGGAAAGATGAATGGAGCGAAGTACAGAGAGATCCTTGATGAATACCTGCTCCAGATCGCTCAGGACCTCAGACTTGGGCATAGGTTCACTTTCCAACAGGGCAATGACCCTAAGCACACAGCCAAGACAACGCAGGAGTGGCTTCGGGACAAGTCTCTGAATGTCCTTGAGTGGCCCAGCCAGAGCCCGGACTTGAACCCGATCGAACATCGCTGGAGAGAGCTAAAACTAGCTTTGCAGCGATGCTCCCCATCTAACCTGACAAAGCTTGAGATGATCTGCAGAGAAGAATGGGACAAACTCCCCAAATGTACAGGTGTTCCAATCTTGTAGCATCCTACCCAAGAAGACTCAAGGCTGTAATCACTGCCAAAGGTGCTTCAACAAAGTACTGAGTAAAGGGTACGCACACTACCTCATAATGACAAAGCAAAAACTGTTTTTTATAAATTAGCCAAATTGTATAAAAACCTGTTTTTGCTTTGTCATTATGAGGTATTGTGTGTAGATTGATGAGGAAAAAAACGACTAAAACAATTTTAGAATAAGGCTGTAACGTAACAAATTGTAGAAAAAGTCAAGGGTTCTGAATACTTTCCGAATGCACTGTATTTATCTTTGAAATAAAAGGTGCTAAATAGAATCATTCAGGGCATGTTTTTTTTGCCTGTTTTGCATGTTATTTTGTCATCAGTGTCACGCCCTGACCATAGAGAGCACTTGGTTCTCTATGGTGTTGTAGATCAGGGTGTGACTAGGGGGTGTTCTAGTCTTTTCATTTCTATGTTGGTGCTCTTGGTATGGTTCCCAATTAGAGGCAGCTGATGTTCGTTGTCTCTAATTGGGGATCATACTTATGTTCTCCATTGTTCCTACCTGGGTTGTGGGATATTGTTTGTGCTTGTGCAGGTAGCACTACGTTACGTTACGTTACGTTACGTTACGTTACGTTACGTTACGTTACATTACTTTACGTTTCGTTACTTGTTTATTGCTTTTGTTTGAAAGTTTCACTTAAATAAAAGATGTGAAACTCAACACACGCTGCGCCTTGGTCCGTCCATTCAAACGAACGTGACAATCAGCTTGCAAACAATGTAAAAAAAAGAATAATCATTGAGCTAATAAAACCACATACAAACATAGTCTCTTTTTTGCTTTCTTGACTAAGTCAGCTCCAAAATGCAGGTGTTTCAGCCTAGCTCAGTGCTTTCTGTGGTGGTGGCAGCCAGTGGAAAATACAGAGCGTAGGGGTTGGTAATGTTCTCTAGTTGCTCCTTGATTGGCTCAGTGTTCTCTCACTCATGGGGACACTACTTCACCGCAAGATCTATGGGGAGAGATTGAAAATTCAAGCCCCTGGGTGCTGCCATAGAGTTACATTAGAAGTGCCCATTCCTCCAAAATCCAAGATGGCGTAGCAGTCGGACGAGTCTTTGTTTTGTCCTGTCCCATGTAAATAGTCTTCGTATTTTTCGTATACATTTCGTATATATTTTAATTTCACTTTCCATCTAGGAACTGAATATACATTCCTACATTCCGCCTCACCCAATGTGGTACGGACCTGCTATTTTTTTATACTTTAGAACCGTAACCCCAATCAGAAGCTAGCCAGATAACTAGCTACTAGCTAGTAGTCAGTTAGCCACTGCTGCGGTCTTCACCCTCAACTCGGACACAGCCAGCTTCAATACCGGGCCAATACCTGCCAGTCTGCAAGCGCGATATCAACCCAGAGCATATAGGACTGCTTTTTCTCTACCACATCACCGGATTCCTGACGCAAGCTCTGGACAATTACACCGTATCATCACAGCTAGCTAGCTGCAACCGAGTGGCTACTACTGGCTAACACCTCTGTCCCGAAGCAAGCACCAGTTAGCCTTGAGCTAGCCTCGAGCTAGGCCCATCTGCCGGCTAGCTGAAGAGGTCTACCAGCGAATTCTTGGGCTACAATACCAGCTACAAGCTAATTTAGCCATTTTTTTTGCCGCTGCTAGTAGCTTTTACCTTCTGCACAGACACCAGCCCTGTTATTAGCCTGGATATTACTCACCAATTTACCAGCATCGGACTGTGTCTCGACAACAACGCCGGATTCCTGCCGTAATCCCTGAGCCACTGCTTCTGATCCTCACAGCTAGCTTGCGGCTAGCGCAGCTAGCGCCACTGCCACGAAGCTAGCACCAGTTAGCAAACACAATTCTACAATTCACAACCTCTCTTTCGCCATCGCCATCTGGCTTGGATTCTCTGTCGACACGACCACGTCTGAGCAGACCCCCTCCGTCTGAGCAGACCACCCCCCGGGCTACTAACTTTAAACGCCGCGTGCTAGCTTAGTGGAGGCCTCCCTGCTCCATCTACGGCTGCCCCCTGGACACTATGATCACTTGGCTACATAGCTGATGCATGCTTGACTGTCCATTAATTCACGGTACTCCATTCTGTTTATTTGTGTTTTATCTGTCGGCTCTGTGCTTTAACTCAGGATCTGTGTGTAGTTAATCCGACCCTCTCTGCCTAGTCGTCGCCATTTTTACCTGTTGTTGCTGTGTTAGACTAGCACCCTGTTATTGCTGCTGTTATCTTACCTGTTGTTTTAGCTAGCTCTCCCAATCAAGACCTGCAATCACTTTATGCCTTACTGTATGTCTCTCTCAAATATCAATATGCCTTGCATACTGTTGTTCAGGCTAGTTATCATTATCATTGTTTTGGTTTGCAATGGACCCTGTAGTTCCACTCTCCGTACCTCTGATACCTCCTTGGTCCCACCCCCCACACATGCGGTGACCTCACCCATTGAGACCAGCATGTCCAGAGATACAACCTCTCTTATCATCACCCAGTGCCTGGGCTTGCCTCCGCTGTACCCACGCCCCACCATACCCCTGTCTGCACATTATGCCCAGAATCTATTCTACCACCCCCATAAATCTGCTCCTTTTATTCTTTGTCCCCAACGCTCTAGGCGACCAGTTTTGATAGCCTTTAGCCGCACCCTCATCCTACTACTCCTCTGTTCCTCGGGTGATGTGGAGGTAAACCCAGGCCCTGCATGTCCCCAGTCACCCTCATTTGTTGACTTCTGTGATCGAAAAAGCCTCGGCCTCATGCATGTCAACATCAGAAGCCTCCTCCCTAAGTTTGCCTTACTCACCGCTTTAGCACACTCTGCCAACCCTGATGTCCTTGCCGTGTCCGAATCCTGGCTTAGGAAGGCCACCAAAAATTCTGAGATTTCCATACCCAACTATAACACTTTCCGTCAAGATAGAACTGCCAAAGGGGGAGGAGTTGCAATCTACTGCAGAGATAGCCTGCAAAGTTCTGTCATACTTTCCAGGTCTATGCCCAAACAGTTCGAACTTCTAATTTTAAAAATGTATCTCTCCAGAAATAAGTCTCTCACTGTTGCCGCCTGCTACCGACCCCCCTCAGCTCCCAGCTGTGCCCTGGACACCATCTGTGAATTGATCGCTCCCCATCTAGCTTCAGAGTTTGTTCTGTTAGGTGACCTAAACTGGGATATGCTTAACACCCCGGCAGTCCTACAATCCAAGCTTGATGCCCTCAATCTCACACAAATCATCAAGGAACCCACCAGGTACAACCCTAAATCCGTAAACATGGGCACCCTAATAGACATTATCCTGACCAACCTGCCCTCCAAATACACCTCTGCTGTCTTCAATCAAGATCTCAGCGATCACTGCCTCATTGCCTGTATCCGCCACGGGTCCGCGGTCAAACGACCACCCCTCATCACTGTCAAACGCTCCCTAAAACACTTCTGCGAGCAGGCCTTTCTAATCGACCTGGCCCTGGTACCCTGGAAGGATATTGACCTCATCCCGTCAGTTGAGGATGCCTGGTCATTCTTTAAATGTTACTTCCTCACCATATTAGACAAGCATGCTCCGTTCAAAAAATGCAGAACCAAGAACAGATATAGCCCTTGGTTCACTCCAGACCTGACTGCCCTCGACCAGCACAAAAACATCCTGTGGCGAACTGCAATAGCATCGAAGAGCCCCCGCGATATGCAACTGTTCAGGGAAGTCAGGAACCAATACACGCAGTCAGTCAGGAAAGCAAAGGCCAGCTTTTTCAAGCAGAAATTTGCATCCTGTAGCTCTAACTCCAAAAAGTTCTGGGATACTGTAAAGTCCATGGAGAACAAGAGCACCTCCTCCCAGCTGCCCACTGCACTGAGGCTAGGTAACACGGTCACCACCGATAAATCCGTGATAATCGAAGACTTCAACAAGCATTTCTCAATGGCTGGCCATGCCTTCCTCCTGGCGACTCCAACCTTGGCCAACAGCCCCGCCCCCCCCGCTGCTACTCGCCCAAGCCTCCCCAGCTTCTCCTTTACCCAAATCCAGATAGCAGATGTTCTGAAAGAGCTGGAAAACCTGGACCCATACAAATCAGCTGGGCTTGACAATCTGGACCCCCTATTTCTGAAACTGTCCGCCGCCATTGTCGCACCCCCTATCACCAGCCTGTTCAACCTCTCCTTCGTATCATCTGAGATCCCCAAGGATTGGAAAGCTGCCGCGGTCATCCCCCTCTTCAAAGGGGGAGACACCCTGGACCCAAACTGTTACAGACCTATATCCATCCTGCCCTGCCTATCTAAGGTCTTCGAAAGCCAAGTCAACAAACAGATCACTGACCATCTCGAATCCCACCGTACCTTCTCCGCTGTGCAATCCGGTTTCCGAGCCGGTCATGGGTGCACCTCAGCCACGCTCAAGGTACTAAACGATATCATAACCGCCATCGATAAAAGACATTACTGTGCAGCCGTCTTCATCGACCTGGCCAAGGCTTTCGACTCTGTCAATCACCATATTCTTATCGGCAGACTCAGTAGCCTCGGTTTTTCTAATGACTGCCTTGCCTGGTTCACCAACTACTTTGCAGACAGAGTTCAGTGTGTCAAATCGGAGGGCATGTTGTCCGGTCCTCTGGCAGTCTCTATGGGGGTACCACAGGGTTCAATTCTCGGGCCGACTCTTTTCTCTGTATACATCAATGATGTTGCTCTTGCTGCGGGCAATTCCCTGATCCACCTCTACGCAGACGACACCATTCTATATACTTCCGGCCCTTCCTTGGACACTGTGCTATCTAACCTCCAAACGAGCTTCAATGCCATACAACACTCCTTCCGTGGCCTCCAACTGCTCTTAAACGCTAGTAAAACCAAATGCATGCTTTTCAACCGTTCGCTGCCTGCACCCGCACGCCCGACTAGCATCACCACCCTGGACGGTTCCGACCTAGAATATGTGGACATCTATAAGTACCTAGGTGTCTGGCTAGACTGCAAACTCTCCTTCCAGACTCATATCAAACATCTCCAATCCAAAATCAAAGCAAGAATCGGCTTTCTATTCCGCAACAAAGCCTCCTTCACTCACGCCGCCAAACTTACCCTAGTAAAACTGACTATCCTACCGATCCTCGACTTCCGCGATGTCATCTACAAAATAGCTTCCAATACTCTACTCAGCAAACTGGATGCAGTTTATCACAGTGCCATTCGTTTTGTTACTAAAGCACCTTATACGACCCACCACTGCGACCTGTATGCCCTAGTCGGCTGGCCCTCGCTACATGTTCGTCGTCAGACCCACTGGCTCCAGGTCATCTACAAGGCTATGCTAGGTAAAGTGCCGCCTTATCTCAGTTCACTGGTCACGATGGCTACACCCACCCGCAACACGCGCTCCAGCAGGTGTATCTCACTGATCATCCCTAAAGCCAAAACCTCATTTGGACGCCTTTCCTTCCAGTTCTCTGCTGCCTGCGACTGGAACGAATTGCAAAAATCTCTGAAGTTGGAGACTTTTATCTCCCTCAACAACTTTAAAAATCTGCTATCCGAGCAGCTAACCGATCGCTGCAGCTGTACATAGTCCATCTGTAAACTACCCACCCAATTTACCTACCTCACCCCCCATACTGCTTTTATTTATTTACTTTTCTGCTCTTTTGCACACCAGTATCTCTTCTTGCACATGATCATCTGATGATTTATCACTCCAGTGTTAATCTGCTAAATTGTAATTATTCGATTTATTGCCTACCTCATGCCTTTTGCACACATTGTATATAGATTCTCTTTTTTTTTTCTACCATGTTATTGACTTGTTTATTGTTTACTCCATGTGTAACTCTGTGTTGTCTGTTCACACTGCTATGCTTTATCTTGGCCAGGTCGCAGTTGCAAATGAGAACTTGTTCTCAACTAGCCTACCTTGTCATGTTTTGTCATTGATTATCATGTCTTGTCCCTGTGCTTCCCTCTGCTGGTCTTATTAGGTTCTTTCCCTCTTTCTATCCCTCTCTCTCCCCCTCCCTCTCTCCCTCTCTCGCTCTCTCTCTCTATTGTTCCGTTCCTGCTCCCAGCTGTTTCTCATTCTCCTAACTACCTCATTTACTCTTTCACACCTGTCCGCTATTTTGCCCTCTGATTAGAGTCCCTATTTCTCCCTCTGTTTTCCGCTTCTGTCCTTGTCGGATTCTTGTTTGATGTTTGCTGTTCTGTGTCCTTGTTCCGCCCTGTCGTGTTTTTGCCTTCTTCAGATGCTGCGTGTGAGCAGGTGTCTATGTCAGCTACGGCCTGTGCCTTCCTGAAGCGACCTGCAGTCTGTGGTCGCGTCTCCAGTCGTTCCTCTCTACTGACGAGAGGATTTCAGTTTCCTGTTTTGGATTGACCTATGATATTATCCAGGAGTATCATTGTTTGTTTAAGTTTGGATTAAAGACTCTGTTTCTATTAAGTCGCTTTTGGGTCCTCATTCACCAGCATAACATACCTGGTTAAATAAAGGTGAAATAAAAAAATATAAAAAATAAAAAGAAGGCTGAAAGTCATTGGCCACAGATATAATGCTGTCAAATTGCATTATAACTACCGTAGCTTTGATTGGACTGATCATGTCAACATCATACTTTCAAAGTCTTAGCTAGCAGTCATCATCATGAATCAAGTCGACAATCTACTGGCAAATCCTTTTCAATCCTTGTCACATAAAGAGAAATTATAGATAAAGTGTATCAGTACTCATTGGCCATTGGACATTAACATTACACAACAAGTTGGATGTCAAATTCAACAATGAATGGTTTGGAAGAAATCAGTGGCTAACTGCAAGCATGGCAAAACAATCACTTGCCTGCTATTCCTGCTATTAAGGGTCTCTTTTCCAAGCTTAAATGACAAAAATTCAACATTGGCCATGTTGTCAATCCAGCATGACTTCTGCCACGTTCAAATCAACTGGAATCCCGGAATTGGGGAAACTCAGACTTCAGTGATTTCAAGACAACTGGGAACTCTGAAAAAAAACGATCTCCGTTTTGAACGGTCATCCAACTCGGAATTCCAAGTCAGAATCTGACCTGAAGATCACGGACATCATGATTCTACCTTGTTTTTTTCCGAATTCCCAGTTGTCTTGAAAGCACCATAAATCCAGAGAATGCCAGACTTTCATGGCAAAGTTTGATGCGAAAATTTGCCCACAATGGACCGCTGCGCCATCTTCCTGTTCAAGTGTGCACAGTACAACAAGTCCAAATATGTCTTGTATGCTGCTGCATAAATTATGTAATATACCAGTGAGATATGTATACTGTAGCTAAGGAAGTAACACTAAGTGTATGTTGTGTAGTAAGCTGTTAGTAGCCCATGTGCTTCACCCTGAAAATGTGGTCCCTTTTATCCTCATAACTTAGCCTACTGTTCTGACTTGGTGGTGCACATGTAGCCTATAGCCTGTTTTAGAGAAATGTCATCATCGAATATTGTAAGAGCTTTCATTGTCTGCTTATATGCCCTCTTTATTTATCCAACAGTTCTGACTTTGTGTACAGGGAGAATACTGTAAGAATGCCCATGATCTGAAAACAAAGTTATATTGACTATGTCAGTCCTAGCCCGTTCATTAATGTCTTAATCTAAATTATGAATTGCCTCTTATCCGCTCGTCGTCCCCTTATGCCATAGTTTGTACATCTCAATTGTCATTAGAAACCTCATTTGTTTAAGCAAGTCAGCCATATCAGCTATGTTTTTTAAAAGGCAGTAAATGAGGCTGAATTAAGTGTTTCGCTGCCAGACAAGGCTCCGCTGATAGCCAGGCGTAGCAGAGGTAAGGTGTTGGGACTGCTGTTGGAATAGCTTTATGTACAGTTGAAGTCGGAAGTTTACATTCACTTAGGTTGCAGTCAATGAAACTCGTTTTTCAACCACTCCACAAATTTCTTGTTAACAAACTATAGTTTTGGTAAGTAGGTAAGGACATCTACGCGTTCTGTCTCCTAAAGATGAACGTACTTTGGTGCGAAAAGTGCAAATCAATCCAAGAACAACAACAAGGGACCTTGTGAAGATGCTGGAGGAAACAGGTACAAAAGTATCTATATCCACAGTAAAACAAGTCCTATATTGACATAAACTGAAAGGCCGCTCAGCAAGGAAGAAGCCACTGCTCAAAAACCATCATAAAAAAGCCAGACTACGGTTTGCAACTGCACATGGGGACAAATATCGTACTTTTTGGAGAAATGTCCTCTGGTCTCAAGAAACAAAAATAGAACTGTTTGGCCATAATGACCATCGTTATGTTTGGAGGAAAAAGGGGGAGGCTTGCAAGCCGAATAACACCATCCCAACCGTGAAGCATGGGGTGGGCAGCATCATGTTGTGGGGGTGCATTGCTGCAGGAGTGTCATGATCGTTATAATAAGTGGACCAAAGCGCAGCGTGATCTGGGTTCCACATCTTTTATTTCTATGTGAAACTCACAGTAAAACAAAAAAACAATAAATCTCAAAACGAAATGTGAAGCTAACAATAGTGCTAATAGGCAACTATCCATAGTCAAGATCCCACAAAAGGGGAAATGGCTGCCTAAATATGATCCCCAATCAGAGACAACGACAAACAGCTGCCTCTGATTGGGAACCATACCTGGCCAACATAGACACATAATCACCTAGATGACCCACCATAGTCACACCCCGACCTAACCAACATAGAGAATAAAATACTCTCTAAGGTCAGGGCGTGACAAGGAGGGACTGGTGCACTTCACAAAATAGATAGCATCATGAGGCAGGAAAATTATGTGGATATTTCGAAGCAACATCTCAAGACATCAGTCAGGAAGTTAAAGCTTGGTCGCAAATGGGTCTTCCAAATGGACAATGATCCCAAGCATACTTCCAGAGTTGTTGCAAAATGGCTTAAGGACAACAAAGTCAAGGTATTGGAGTGGCCATCACAAAGCCCTAACCTCAATCCTATAGAAAATTTGTGGTCAGAACTGAAAAAGCGTGTGCGAGCAAGGAGGCCTACAAACCTGACTCAGTTACACCAGCTCTGTCAGGAGGAATGGGCCAAAATTCACCCAACTTATTGTGGGAAGCTTGTGGATGGCTACCCAAAACATTTGACCCAAGTTAAACAATTTAAAGGCAATGCTACCAAATACTAATTGAATGTATGTAAACTTCTGACTCACTGGGAATGTGATGAAAGAAATAAAGGCTGAAATCACTCTACTATTATTCTGACATTTCACATTCTTAAAATAAAGTGGTGATCCTAACTGACCTAAAACAGGGAATTTTTACTAGGATTAAATGTCAGGAATTGTGAAAAACTGAGTTTAAATGTATTTGGCTACGGTGTATGTAAACTTCCGACTTCAACTGTATGTCCTAACAGTTTGTAAGGAACTGTTTGTCACCGTTATAGTGCAAATGATGTATTGTTTAGTGTTGTGTTGATTAATGGCTTTGCTGGCATGCATCAAAACATGTTTTGGGGAGTTTTCCCCATCAAGATGTACATGCTAAAATCGCCATTGGATGGAATAAATGATGATGAACTTCACAGTGTGGTGAAAGTGCACAGTGATGAGCTTGATGCTGCTTTCCAATAAATATTGAGGGTCTTATTCTGGTGACATGATGATTGATGCTTGAGAAATACAAATATTCTCGCTCTTATCCATAATAATCTCATCATGTAGACTAGCCAACCCGCACAGCATACCCGCGCTGTATCTGCAAGCTGTTGGCTAGAGCGCAGGTGCCAAGACCAGAGTAGGCACATTTGCTATTTGACAGTTTTTGTGACTAAACTATCAGGCAAAGTTGAAAATGCGATGGAAACACATTGAACTTCAGAATTTTATTCGGTACATGAAAACTTAAGTGAAAAAGTACATTTTGTGTGCACTACCTCATCATGCACTGATTTTCTTTCGCAAAAAGTCCGTTTGGAGGAAAATGCTCACATTCACTTTATGTGGATTCCAGAATATTCACATGAAAATCAATTGGATGAAAACCTAGCTACTGATGTTATTTTCTATACATAAGATCATACATAATTATTGCCTGATGATCTTCTGAACTTCCCAATACCTTTCTGATGCATTTCAGTCACTTCAAACCATACTTCCTTCAGATTGAAATACTGTCAAAAGTACTGTCAGACTGATTTGTTATAGACTGTCATAGCCTCAATTAAAAGAGTAAACATTGGCCATTGATTACATCACTTTTTTACATAGAGGTGTCACACATTTTTTAAATATCAAAATGGGGTCACTCCGGGTGTAGCATAAGATTGGTAACACATTTTATGGGGTCCTTATTACAGTGTAATTAGGGGTTCACAGTAAACTGTTATTCAAAAATAAATAATTGACCTTGTCAATTAACTCAAGCATAGATGGTGGTATTTTTGTTTTGGCACACTAGAGGACATGAGTAACTTGGTCAAAAATAATGGCACCGATTGGCCTATAGGTGGTGCCGTTATAAGCAGTCTCACCCCAAATGCACTATGCTTTTGAAATTGTACCTTTGATTTATAATATTTAATTAATGTGCAACTTTTACAAGTTTTCAACCACAGTGTTCATATTCATAAAAGTATCCACATAATGACGTTGAAACTTTTTTGTTTCTTGGGTCACAGAATGCCTTTTCTGAATGTCTTTTCTTTTTTGGTGGGTGGCCTTTGGACTATAACTCTAAATATATTTTTTAAACACATAATAAACAGTTATGGTTAAAATTGAGAGATAGTCATTCAGTGCTTGCCAAATTGTGAGCCTATTAGGCTTGGTGGAATAATGGTTTATAAATGCACTTTAAATGGTCATAAGACAACCTCTTTTTCCATCATGTAACCTTGCAAGGGTTTCACGGTTGAAGCCCTTTCTCATTTTTGGATGAGATGCATTGGTGCATTTATATGTCACAGGAATTAAGGTATCATGTCAAGACCTGCCCATCTGTGCAACGCGCTCTAAAAAAGGAAGACCTCAAACGTGCCCACAATTTGTGTTGACACTGACATGAAAGTGCGCAAAGAACCGAGATTGAGACAAAGGTTGTGTGCAAAATCCAGACATAAGAGATTGCTGTGAAAGAACCAAGTGTTTGAGCAGGAAAAAGGAAGATGGCGGAAGTGGATGCCAGGGTTGCAGTAGCGGTACGTGGGTAAAATCACTGGGGAAGCCAAGCCAGTAAAAAAAGCTATATTGCAATCTATGTTATGATAATTGCTTTGTTTGCTCTATAACCCATTCGTTCCTACACCAACTTGATATTGCCTACAATAAGGCGGAGACAACAAAAATCCCCCCCCCCCCCCCGCGCTTAGCCCTCAGAACAGCCTCAATTCGTCAGGGCATGGACAAGGTGTGGAAAGCGTTCCACAGGGATGCTGGCACAAGTTGGCTGGATGTCCTCTGGGTGTTGGACCATTTTTGATACACACGGGAAACTGTTAAGCATGAAAAACTCAGCAGCATTGCAGTTCTTGACACAAACCGGTGCACCTGGCACCTACTACTACCATACCCCGGTCAAAAGCAAAAAAAAAGAATCACCCTCTGAATGTTACACATACACAATCCATGTCTCAATTGTCTCAAGGCTTAAAAATCTTTCTTTACCTTGTTTCCTCCCCTTCATCTACACTAATTTGAAGTGGATTTAAGTGACATCAATAAGGGATCATAGCTTTCACCTGGATTAACCTGGTCAGTCTACACTGTGTACACAAAAGTATGTTGGCACCGCTTCAAATTAGTGGATTCGGCTATTTCAGCTACACCCGGTGCTGAAAGGTGTATAAAAATCGAGCACACAGCCATACAATTTCCATAGACAAACATTGGCAGTAAAATGGCCTTACTAAAGAGCTCAGAGACTTTCAACGTGGCACCGGCATAGGATGCCACCTTTCCAACAAGTCAGCGCGTCAAATTTCTGCCCTGCAAGAGCTGCCAACTGTACGTGCTGTTATTGAAGTGGAAACGTCTAGGAGCAACAACGGCTCAGCCGCGAAGTGGTAGGCCACACAAGCTCACAGAACAGGACCGATGTGTGCTGACGCGCGTAGCACGTAAAATTAGTCTGTTCTTGGTTGAAACACTCACTACTGAGTTCCAAACTGACTCTGGAAGCAGTGTCAGCACAATAACTGTTCGTCGGGAGCTTCATGAAAGGTTGTTTCCATGGCCAAGCAGCCGCTCAGAAGCCTAAGATCACCATGTGCAATGCCAAGCGACGGATGGAGTGGTGGAAAGCTGGCCGCCATTGGACTCTGGAACAGTGGAAACATGCTCTATGGAGTCATAAATCACGCTTCACCATCTGGCAGTCCGACTCGGTTTGGCAGATGCCAGGAGAATGCTACTTGCCCGAATGCATAGTGCCAATTGTAAAGTTTGGTGGAGGAGGAATACTGGTCTGGGGCTGTTTTTCATGGTTCGGGCTAGGCCCCTTAAGTTTCAGTGAAGGGAAATCTTAACTTACCTGAATGGAATAAAATAAGAACATTTGTTGGTCCTGTTCTATTTTTTATGAAGAGCACCTACCTATGCATGTGAAGCTTGTTTATGTACAATTAGCTGTGAAAGCTTTCGTCCCCAAACCACTGCAGTGTAAAAAATAAGGATTTGGCCATGTTTCAAATGTGTGCAGATGAACAGAGTATACTGACGAACAGTGTGTAGAAGGACACCGGTGTTGCAATAGTGGTGGGGATCATGATCCCGAGTTCCAGGAGTACCCTGTAAGGAGATTCAGGTGGCAAATGTTTGGGAGGTCAATCTAATCTCCTATGCGGAGGCGATTAAAAGAGTTGAGAAAACAAGTGACTCTGCTGATAACATGGTAGCCTTTAGGCCAAGTAAATGTTTGCTGCCAGTCAAAAGATACCATGTGCGTTAAGGTGGATTTTGTGGCGTTCATGCCACAGTTATAAACTGTACGGCTTAAGTGTCAAAGAAACTAGACATTATTGTGGCTGCGACAGAAATGTCTTTGGGACTTAGGAGTTTACATTGGAGACTTTCAAGGGGTACTGGCGCCAATATACCATAGAGGAAGAAGTGTTGTAGACGAGACAAAATCGTCCATACAGGAGAGAGAACGTAGGTTTTCGATGCAATTTGTTTAACTTTTTGGATACAGTAATTGTGCTGGATGATTTAGCACAGGTAGCTAGCTAGCCAGCTAACATTATCTATGCTAAATCGTCCAGCAGAACACCAAAAACTAGCTTGCTACGTTAGCTACCATTTTTGGTAGGCCTACCAACTAGGCTAGACAGTTGGCCAACTAACTTAGTTAACATCTACACAGAATATACTTTCCATGCTAGCTAGTTTTCTAACCTTGACAGCTAACATTAGTTACCTAGCTAACTACCTAAAGCTGGCAAATAGCTAGCTAGCTGGGCTCTATGGTCAAGATCTTCCCTGAACCTTGTTCTCAGGGTATCTGTACCCAAGAGTATTACGTGAGGCACATTCAGCATGTTAACCTTAGGTAGCTAGCTAATTGTGTCAACACACCTATATATGCAGTCGTGTCCAAAAGTTTTGAGAATGACACAAATATACATTTTCACAAAGTCTGCTGCCTCAGTTTGAATGATGGCAATTTTCATATACTCCAGAATGTTATGAATAGTGATCAGATTAATTGCAATTAATTGCAAAGTCCCTCTTTGCCATGCAAATGAACTAAATCCCCCAAAAACATTTCCACTGCATTTGAGCCCTGCCACAAAAGGACCAGCTGACATCATGTCAGTGATTCTCTCGTTAACACAGGTGTGAGTGTTGACGAGGACAAGGCTGGAGATCACTCTGTCATGCTGATTGAGTTCAAATAACAGACTGGAAGCTTCAAAAGGAGGGTGGTGCTTGGAATTATTGCTCTTCCTCTGTCAACCATGGTTACCTGCAAGGAAACACATGCCGTCATCATTGCTTTGCACAAAAAGGGCTTCACAGGCAAGGATATTGCTGCCAGTAAGATTGCACCTAAATCAACCATTTATCGGATCATCAAGAACTTCAAGGAGAGCGGTTCAATTGTTGTAAAGAAGGCTTCAGGGCACCCAAGAAAGTTTGATTCAGCTGCAGGATCGGGGCACCACCAGTACAGAGCTTGCTCAGGAATGGCAGCAAGCAGGTGTGAGTGCATCTGCATTCACAGTGAGGCGAAGACTTTTGGAGGATGGCCTGGTGTCAAGAAGGGCAGCAAAGAAGCCACTTCTCTCCAGGAAAAACATCAGGGACAGACTGATATTCTGCAAAAGGTACAGGGATTGGACTGCTGAGGACTGGGGTAAAGTCATTTTCTCTGATGAATCCCCTTTCCGATTGTTTGGGGCATCCGGAAAAAGCTTGTCCGGAGAAGACAAGGTGAGCGCTACCATCAGTCCTGTGTCATGCCAACAGTAAAGCATCCTGAGACCATTCATGTGTGGGGTTACTTCTCAGCCAAAGGAGTGGGCTCACTCACAATTTTGCCTAAGAACACAGCCATGAATAAAGAATGGTACCAACACATCCTCTGGCTCGGGGAACAATACATTGATATTTTGGGTCCATGGCCAGGACACTCCCCAGACCTTAATCCCATTGAGAACTTGTGGTCAAGCCTCAAGAGGCGGGTGGACAAATAAAACCCCACAAATTCTGACAAACTCCAAGCATTGATTATGCAAGAATGGGCTGCCATCAGTCAGGATCTGGCCCAGAAGTTAATTGACAGCATGCCAGGGCGGATTGCAGAGGTCTTGAAAAAGAAGGGTCAACACTGCAAATCTTGACTCTTTGCATCAACTTCATGTACTTGTCAATAAAATCCTTTGACACTTATGAAATGCTTGTAATTATACTTCAGTATTCCATAGTAACATCTGACAAAAACATCTAAAGACACTGAGGCAGCAGACTTTGTGAAAATTAATATTTGTGTCATTCTCAAAACTTTTGGCCACGACTGTACACTCCTTGGGTATCTTTACTATTTATGTTTTTTGACAACTTTTACTTTTATTTTGCTACATTCCTAAAGAAAATTTGGTGCTTTTTACTCCATACATTTTCTTTGACACCCAAAAGTACTTGGGCTATCCGTAAATTTAAAAAAAGACAATTTGTGTCTTGTTTGTTTAATATAAAGAGTTTGAAATTATTTATACTTTCACTTTTGATACTTAAGTATATTTAAAACCAAATACTTTTGGACTTTTACTCAAGTAGGATTTTACTGGGTGACTTTCACTTTTACTTGAGTCATTTTCTATTACGATATCTTTACTTTTACTCAAGTATGACAATTGGGTACTTTTTACACCACTGAGGCTAGGTCCTTTTCAATGTAAACACTACTTAGCTTATTAAGCACCATTATTAGTATAATACTAGTTGAATAACACAACTAGGTATCTAGGCATAGCTACGGACTAAACCTTAAATGTTAGAAATCATGATAATGATGATTACAGAGGAAGGTTTCTAGCTATACTGTCTCCGAGCCTGATGATAGCTAGCTAGTAGGCTAATTGTCTTTGCTAACGTTGCATTATTTTTCTCAAATTTTACCACAGATTTCCACAAGTTCTCAGACTCCAGGATAGGAAAAATGTTTACAAGAAAGAAACAGATGAAGACAGATGTTTCCATTGTTATTTCTATTGATGCTTGTAAATGGGGGAATACATTTCAGTTTTTTCTGAATTACCTAGCTACCTAGGCTACTCACCATACAATAGGCTGCAGATTTGAATCACCACTAAAATAGTTATTTTTTGCAATTGAGTAAGCCCATATCTTTGTTTAATCTAGTTAATCAAATGATTAATCCAATAATACAAATCCTTATTATTTTGTAAGAAATGTAAGGTTGTTTTACATGTTGCAATAAAGTAAACTAGAAGCTCATCTTTTGTTTGTTGGTATTTTTACTTGGTAATGATTAGTAAGTAGGTACTGTATATGGTAATTGCTCATTGGTAACCTATATATGTAGGTAATGTACAATGTAGGTACACAATAATTACACGTAAGTACCCCTCAATGTATACTTCATTTTAACTAGCTACATTCTGTGTAACACCAGTAATTACGTTGTACTTAGGCAGATACTACATTGTACTTTGGCAGCAGCAAACCACCCTGCATCCCACTGCTGGCTTGTTTCTGAAGCTAAGCAGGGTTAGCCCCTGGATGAGAGACCAGTTGCTGCTGGAAGTGGTGTTGGAGGGCCAGTAGGAGGCACCCTTTCCTCTGGTCTAATAATAATAATAATATCCCAATGCCCCGGGGCAGTGATTGGGGACATTTCCCTGTGCAGGGTGCTGTCTTTCAGATGGGATGTTAAATGGGCGTCCTGACTCTCTGTGGTCACTAAAGATCCCATGGCACTTATTGTAAGAGTAGGGGTGTTAACCCTGGTGTCCTGGCTACATTCTCAATCTGGCCTTCATACAATCATGGTCACCGAATCATCACCAGATTACAATTGGCTTATTCATTCCCCCTCCTCTCCCTTGTAACTATTCCCCAGGTCATTACTGTAAATGGGAATGTGTTCTCAGTCAACTTACCTGGTAAAATAAGGGTAAGACGAGAGTCAGGATGGGTAACGTACTATGTAAGTACACATTTATTACAACTGTGTACCCCTCAAGATACACTTCATTTTAACTAGCTAAATCCTGTGTAACAACTAGTAATTACACTGTACTTATACAAATATTACATGTTCTCTATGGTGTATTAGTGCATTTACTCTCCCACTTGGATGGCGCTTCCAGAAATGTAAATTAGGGCCAGGTTGTCAGGATGGGTAATGTACTGTATAAGTACACATTAGTTACAAGTAAGTACCCTGTAAGATACACAGGATTTAGCTAGTTAAAATGAAGTGTAACAACTAGTAATTACATTGTACTTAGGGAAACATTACATGTACTATGCTTTAAAATAGTGTTTTATTCCTCATCTGGGATGACACTGGTATTAGATCTGTTTTCTTAAAGGATCCCAACCTTAGTCACAGATGTTAATGAATCGGATGCAGCTGAGAAGAAGCAAAACAATAAGAAAAAGTCAAGGTGTCTGAATACTTTCCGAATGCGCTGTATATGATGATCATATGTGGATGTGTGTGTGTGTGTAGAGTAAATATAAATGTGTGTGCATATTATGTTTCTTAGCCTCACTGTCGAGTTGGATCACGTGGCTGGTGAAGAAACGCACATCCGTGTTGTCTCTGTACTGATGTACTGTTTGTTGCTATCTGCAAAATGATTTTGCTTTTTAATAACTATTTAATCAAACTCTGTATTTAACAAGTTTACCACGGTCTTAGTTTTGTCCTCACACAACCATTTTTAAGATACTTTTTCACCCCGGACGCTTAATCTGGACATAGGTCAGCAGGACCTACTCTTGCCGAAAAAAAGCTAAGTAACATTATGCCTTCTTATTGCAGTCACGGTACTCTTAATATAAAGGAGAACTATCACCTTATGGTGAGGATAGTCAAGTTGCAAGCTCGGCATCAGATGCAAATCGTTAGGCAAGGTCAATTTAAGTGGTGTCTGTGACACCAGTAAATACAGGTAGTAGTGTTTTAACCCCCTGAAAACTCCACGTAGCCGGCTTCAGAGTTCAAGTGAAAAACTCATCTCAACATCAACTGTTCAGAGGAGACTGCGTGAATCAGGCCTTCATGGTCGAATTTCTGTAAAGAAACCACTACTAAAGGACACCAATAAGAAAAAGAGACTTGCTTGGGCCAAGAAAGACGAGCAATGGACATTAGACCAGTAGAAAAGTGTCCTTTGGTCTGATGAGTCCAAGTTTGAGATATTTGGTTCCAACCGCCGTGTCTTTGTGAGACACAGAGTAGGTGAACGGATGATCTCGACATGTGTGGTTCCCACTGTGAAGCATGGAGGAGGAGGTGTGATGGTGCTTCGCTGGTGACACGGTCTGTGATTATTTAGAATTCAAGGCACACTTAACCAGCATGGCTACCAAAGCATTCTGCAGCGATACGCCATCCCATCTGGTTTGCGCTTAGTGAGACTATCATTTGTTTTTCAACAGGACTATGACCCAAAACACACTTCAAGGCTGTGTAAGGGCTATTTGACCAAGAAGGAGAGTGATGGAGTGCTGCATCAGATGACCTGGCCTCCACAATTACCCGACCTCAACCCAATTGAGATGGTTTGGGATGAGTTGGACCGCAGTGTGAAGGAGAAGCAGCCAACAAGTGCTCAGCATATGTGGAAACTCCTTCAACAGTGTTGGGAAAGCATTCCTCATGAAGCTGGTTGAGAGAATGCCAAGAGTGTGCAAAGCTTTCATCAAGGCAAAGGGTGGCTACTTTGAAGAATCTCAAATATAAAATACATTTTGATTTGTTGAACACTTTGTTGGTTACTACATGATTCCATATGTATTATTTCATAGTTTTGATGTCTTCACTATTATTCTACAATGTGGAAAATAGTAAAAAAATAAAGAAAAACCATTGAATGAGTAGGTGTGTCTAAACTTGACTGACCTGACTAGTTTCCCAGTCCATGCCGATGAAAAACATCTCCAGAGCATGATGCTGCCACCACCATGCGCCACTGTGGGGATGGTATTCTCGGGGTGATGAGAGGTATTGTAAGGGGTGAGTAACTGGTGGCAGGGAAGTCAGATGCAGGAGAGCAGAACTAGGTAATAGCCAGAGCAGTTTAATTGCAAAAACCAACGGCATAAAGAATAACAAACATGGGTACAAAACCCGTCGCACACCAGTAAACATGTGCACAAGCACTTACAACAAACAATTCCACACAAAGACATGGGGGGAACAGAGGGTTAAATACACAACACTTAATGAGGGAAATGAGAACCAGGTGTGTAGGAAAACAAGACAAAACAAATGGAAAATGAAAAGTGGATCGACGGTGGCTAGAAGACCGGTGACGCGGACCGCCGAACAAGGAGAGGAACCGACGTCGGTGGAAGTCGTGACAGCTATTGGGTTTGCGCCAGACATAGCGTTTTCCTTGATGGCCAAAAAGCTAAATTTTAGTCTCATCTGACCAGAGTACCTTCTTCCATATGTTTGGAGAGTCTCCCACATGCCTTTTGGTGAACACCAAACGTGTTTGATTATTTTGTTATTTAATTAATGGCTTTTTTCTGGCCACTCTTCCATAAAGCCCAGCTCTGTGGAGTGCACGGCTTAAAATATTCCTATGTACAGATACTCCAATCTCCGCTGTGGAGTTTTGCAGCTCCTTCAGGGTTATCTTTGGTCTCTTTGTTGCCTCTCTGATTAATGCCCTACTTGCCTGGTCCATGAGTTTTGGTGAGCGGCCCTCTCTTGGCGGGTTTGTTGTGGTGCCATATTCTTTGCATTTTTAATAATGGATTTAATGGTGCTCCGTAGGATGTTCAAAGTTTCGAATATTTTTTTATAACCCAACCCTGATCTGTACTTCTCCACAACTTTGTCCCGGACCTGTTTGGAGAGCTCCTTGGCCTTCATGGTACCGCTTGCTTTGTGGTGCCCCTTGCTTAGTGGTTTTTTGTACATAATGTTGCTGCTACCGTTTCTTACGACCAAAAATAACTTCCGGACATCTGAACAGCGATTTCTCACCTCAAACTGGAAGAAGCTTTTTCTTTAACGAGTCCGACGAGAAGGATATACTGCTTTCCTGGGAACAGGCACAAATCCGTGTCATTTGCATGACGAAAAGACGGAGGAAAAGGGGGCACAGGTCGGACTGCCTTCTGTGAATCTGTAGGCGAGCGAGTAAACTCCCACTGCCATCCGTTCTACTGGCTAACGTGCAATCATTGGAAAATAAAATTGATGACCTACGATTACGATTATCCTACCAACGGGACATTAAAAATTGTAATATCTTATGTTTCACCGAGTCGTGGCTGAACGATGACACGGATAATAAAGAGCTGACGGGATTTTCCTTGCACCGGCAGAACAGAGAAGAAGCTACGTCTGGTAAAACGAAGGGTGGGGGTGTGTGTCTATTTGTCAATAATAGCTGGTGCGCGATGTCTAATATTAAAGAAGTCTCGAGGTATTGCTTGCATGAGGTAGAGTACCTTATGATAAGCTGTAGACCACACTACCTACACAGAGATTTCTCATCTATTTTATTTGTAGCCATCTATTTACCACCACAGACCGATGCTGGCAATAAGACCGCACTCAACCAACGCTATAAGGCCATAAGCAAACCAGAAAATGCTAATCCAGAAGTGGCACTCCTAGTGGCCGGGGACTTTAATGCAGGCAAACTTTAATCAGTTTTACCAGCATGTCACATGTGCAACCAGAGGGAAAAAAACTCTAGACCACCTTTACTCCACACACAGAGACGCATACAAAGCTCTCCCTCGCCCTACATTTGGCAAATCTGACCATAATTCTATCCTCCTGATTCCTGCTTACAAGCAAAAACTAAAGCAGGAAGTACCAGTGACTCGCTCAATTGCGGAAGTGGTCAGATGACGTGGATGCTACGCTACAGGACTGTTTTGCTAGCACAGACTGGAATATGTTCCGGGATTCATCCAATGGCAATGAGGAGTATACCACCTCATCAGTAAGTGCATCGATGACATCGTCCCCACAGTGACCGTAAGTACATATCCCAACCAGAAGCCATGGATTACAGGCAACATCTGCATTGAGCTAATGCTCGTCAGATGTGGCAGGGCTATGACTACAAAGGGAAACCCAGACGCGAGCTGCCCAGTGACGCGAGCCTACCAGACGAGCTAAATGCCTTTTATGCTCGCTTCGAGGCAAGCAACACTGAAGCATAGACGAGAGCACCAGTTGTTCTGGGTGACCGTGTGATAACACTCTATAGTGTGGTAACCGTGAAGTGCTTTGAAAGGCTGGTCATGGCTCACATCAACAGCATCCTCCCGGATACCCTAGATCCACTCCATTCGCACACCGCCCCAACAGATCCACAGATGACGCAATCTTAATCGCACTCCACACTGCCCTTTCTCACCTGGAAATAAGGAACACCTTTGTGAGAATGCTATTCATTGACTCCAGCTCAGCGTTCAACACCATAGTGCCCACGAAGCTCATCACTAAGCTAAGGACCCTGGGACTAAACACCTCCCTCTGCAACTGGATCCTGGACTTCCTGACGGGCCGCCCACAGGTGGTAATGGTAGGCAACAACACGTCTGCCATGCTGTTCCTCAACACTGGGGTCCCTCAGGGGTGTGTACTTAGTCCCCTCCTGTACTCCCTGTTCACCCACGACTGCATGGCCAAACAAGACTCCAACACCATCATTAAGTTTGCTGACGACACAACAGTGGTAGGCGTCATCACCGACAACGATGAGACAGCCTATAGGGAGGAGGTCAGATAACTGGGAGTGTGGTGCAAGGACAACAACCTCTCCCTCAATGTGAGCAAGACAAAGGAGCTGATTGTGGACTACAGGAAAATGAGGGATGAACAGGCCCCCATTAACATCAACAGGGCTGTAGTGGAGCGGGTCGAGAGTCGAGAACGAACTATCATGGTCCAAACACACCAAGCAGTCGTGAAGAGGGCACGACAAAACCTATTTCACCTCAGAAGACTAAAGATTTAGTATGGGTCCCAAGATCCTCAAAAATGTTATACAGCTGCACCATCGAGAGCATCCTGAACGGTTGCATCACCGTCTGGTATGACAACTGCTCGGCATCTAACCTTAAGGCGCAACAGAGGGTAGTGCGTACGGCCCAGTACATCACTGGTGCCAAGCTTCCTGCCATCCAGGAAGTAATAGGCGGTGTCAGAGGAAAGCCCATAAAATTGTCAGAGACTCCAGTCACCAAAGTCATAGACTGTTTTCTCTGCTACCGCACGGCAAGCGGTACCGGAGCGCCAAGTCTAGGACCAAAGGGCTCCTTAACAGCTTCTACCCTCAAGCCATAAGACTGCTGAACAATTAATCAATTGGCCACCGTACTATTTACATTGCCCCCCCTCCATTTGTTTTGTACAGTGCTGCTACTTGCTGTTCATTATCTATGAGAGAATACCAAGAGTGTGCTAAGCTGTCATCAAGGCAAAGGGTGGCTTCTTTGAAGAATCTCAAATATATAATATATTTTGATTTGTTTAACACTTTTTTGGTTACTGCATGATTCTATATGTGTTATTTCATAGTTTTGATGTCTTCACTATTATTCACTATTAAAAACCCTTGAATGAGTAGCTGTGTCCAAACTTTTGACTGGTACTGTAGGTCAGAGAAGGTAGGACAGAGGTCATAACATCCAATGTGAAATACCATTCATGCAAGCACACACACACACATTTGCACGCACGCATATGCCTATGTAAGTTTAACATTACAACTGTTTTCTTTACTGATGTAGAATGTATAGTTAAGCAATAAGGCACAAGAGGGCCAATATACCATATATAAATGGCCAATATACCATGGCTAAGGGCTGTTCTTATGCGCAACGAAACGCGGGGTGCCTGGATACAGCCCTTAGGCTTGGTATATTGGCCATATACCACAAACCCCCGAGGTACCTTATTTCTATTATAAACTGGTTACCAACGTAATTAGATCAGTAAAAATACATGTTTTGTCATACCCGGTCTATACGGTCTGATATACCACGGCTGTCAGCCAATCAGCATTCAGGGCTCGAACCACCCATTTTATAACTTGCAATGTATCACTTCTAATCACTAGTAACCACTGCAATATGAGAGCTTTTTAGATTCTTAACCACTGAAACTTGAGAGCAGTTTAGTAGAACAGTTTCCATAAGAGATTCCATAAGGTGACAGACGGTAGGGCTCATGCTGTAATGTTGGTACTCATGAGAGTGCCTCCATGTGACCCATGGAATCATATCTCCAGTGTAAAAATAGCACCTTGGTCACAGAGAGGCAGACAGTTGTTAGTCATCTGTATTTTAGCCGAACAACTTTGTAAACAACTAAACAAGCAGTTGAAGTCACACAGAAGCGGTCAATTTACACAGGTAAGAAAATGTATTTGTTGTACGCATTGTCTTATCACTAATCGTACCTATGGATGTCTTCATTGTTTTCATACAGGATTTATAGCTTAGGGGAAAATCGAGTTATTTTCACACAATAATAAATGTGTGTTGTGAAATTCAAGGTACAGACAAACTACAGCAAACAACTGTTTTGGATCTAAAAGTATAGAGAAACCAATATGTTTCCAAGTGAGATTGATAAAGGACCATTCAGACTCTTGAGCTGAAAGTAATATATATGAAGACATACATTTATGAAAGCATTCAATCCTGTTCAAGTGCTTGCTACCATGACTTCAGTTTTTAAATCAATAGTCAGTCACAGCAGTCTGTTCCTAAGTCTAAATATAAAGTAGAATTTTACAAAAATAGCACCTAATGGCATAACTCCACCATTACTAATATTCTAATTTACATACTTATATCAATTTCTGACTTTTAAAGTGGATGTTCACGATTCTTCGGTTCCACACCCTCCTGTAGTCTATGGACCAGGAGAAACTATCACCAATGGTTTGTTTTTCTTTAAAACCATCTAAACCATCTAACATCAAGTTGTACAATCCTGAACATCCCCATTAATGATTATTCAGTTTAGACTATTCAACAGGGTTAAAGTCACGTCACATGTTTTCTAGGTTTCAGTGTGGTATGACTGTGATCAGAGACCAAATGTGTCAGTGTGGTCAGAGGCATTAGAGAGCGAGGTGAGCTTAGCAAAGCCGACTGCTGTGACTGTTCTCATCAAAATGCTGTGGTGATGATTGATGTGCTCCACATATAGGGCATGGTTACCTTTAGCGTATATAATATATATACAGTTTGAGTCAAAAGTTTGGACACACCTACTCATTCAATGTTTTATTTTTTTGTGTGACTATTTTCTACATGGAATGGAATCATGTAGTAACCAACAAAGTGTTAAACAAATCAAAATATATTTTAGATTTCAGATTCTTCAAAGTAGCCACCCTTTGCCTAGATGACAGCTTTGTACACTCTTGACATTCTCTCAACCAGCTTCACCTGGAATGCTTTTCCAACCGTTTTGAAGGAGTTCCCACATATGCTGAGCACTTGTTGGCTGCTTTTCCTTCATTCTGTGGTCCAATTCATCCCAAACCATTTCAATTGGGTTGAGGACGGGTGATTGTGGAGGCCAGGTCATCTGATGCACCACTCCATCACTCTCCTTCTTCGTCAAATAGCCCTTACACAACCTGGAGGTGTGTTTTGGGTCATAGTCCTGTTGAAAAACAAATGATAGTGGGACTAAGTGCTAATCAGATGGGATGGCGTATCGCTGCAGAATGCTGTGGTAGCCATGCTGGTTAAGTGTGCCTTGAATTCTAAATAAAGCACTGACAGTGTCACCAGCAAAGCACCCCCACACCATCACACCTCCTCCTCCATGCTCTGCGTCTTACAAAGACACGGCGGTTGGAACCAAAAATCTCATATTTGGACTCATCAGACCAAAGGACAGATTTCCACCGGTCTAATGTCCATTCCTCATGTTTCTTGGCCCTAGCAAGTCTCTTATTTTTTATTATTGGTGTCCTTTAGTAGTGCTTTCTTTGCAACAATTCAACCATGAAGGCCTGATTCACGCAGTCTCCTCTGAACAGTTGATATTGAGATGTGTCTGTTAAACTCTGTGAAGCATTTATTTGGGCTGCAATTTCTGAGGCTGGTAACTCTAATGAACTTATCCTCTGCAGCAGAGGTAACTCTTGGTTTTCATTTCCTGTGGTGGTCCTCATAAGAGCCAGTTTCATCATAGCACTTGATGGTTTTTGTGACTGCACTTGAAGAAAAGTTCTTGAAATGTTCCACATTGACTGACCTTCATGTTTCAAAGTAATGATGGACTGTCATTTCTCTTTGCTTATTTGAGCTGTTCTTGCCATAATATGGACTTGGTCTTTTACCAAATATGACTATCTTCTGTGTACCACCCCTACCTTGTCACAGCACAACTGATTGGCTCAGATGCATTAAGAAGGAAATAAATTCCACAAATTAACTTTTAAGAAGGCACACCTGTTAATTGAAATGCATTACAGTTAACTACCTCTTGAAGCTGGTTGAGAGAAAGCCAAGAGTGTGCTAAGCTATCATCAAGGCAAAGGGTGGCTCCTTGGAAGAATCTCAAATATAAAATATATTTTGATTTGTTTAAAACTTTTCTGGTTACTATATGATTCCATATGTGTTATTTTATAGTTTTGATGTCTTCATTATTATTCTACAATGTAGAAAACAGTAAAAAAAAATATATAATAAATGAAGCACTTACTGTATATAACATGATCCTTTTTTTAATCAATATCATCTGTATCATATGTTTTTTACAGGAGAAATAGAGACTTTTCCTATTCAGCGCACTGAAAAGTAAGCATGGCAAAGCATGTTTGTGCTTGTCCAATCTCGCTTGGGGAAGCCTGTGCTTCTGATGCTAATACTTGTCTAAACAACTGTAGAGTAAATTATTTGTGTATGATTTTCTCCCAAAGCTCTAGAAAATGCAAGTCAAGTCGCTCTGGATAAAAGTTCCTACTAATTGACTAAAATCTAATGTACACATGAAAGACAAAGGGCACAAAACCAATATTTGTTTTCAAAGGCACTTCCTGCACTATGGTATTAATACATTTTTATTTAACTAGGAAAGTCAGATCAGAACAAATTATTTTTTACAATGGCGGCCTACCCTAATGGCCAAACCCTAACCCGGACGACGCTGGGCCAATTGTGCGCCGCCCTATTGGACTCCCAATCAAGGCCGGTTGTGATACAGCCTGGAATCGAACTAGGTTCTGTAGTGATGCCTCTAGCACTGAGATGCAGTGCCTTAGACCGCTGCTCCACTCGGGAGCCCAAAAAAGGAGTGTCAATTGGTAACAATTTCAATATGGAATCAAAGATCTACAACTCTACATCTGAACTTGTACAGTGTCATTCATATTGGCAGACACATTTAAAACACATAACATGGAATCAACAATCAACTGTGAGATTCAACCTAACAGTTCCAGAGGTAAGATCGTGGGTCAAACGGTTAGATACAGTTTTTGGATTGCCCTTGTTTTATGGTAGATTGTCATCTGATTTCTAACAAGATATTACATTTTACCCCCTTGATGCTGCTTAACTGTTAGCTAAACCCAATCCTTTTTTAAATATAATTTTATAAACAGATTTTCTCAAAAGGATAGAGGCTTGAGGTGAAATACCTTTTTGTTTGTGGGTATAATGTCATGTTTTTTACTTACCCTAAATTTCTGTATTTTTCCACAGGGGAAATCAACATGAGGGTGGACAGGAGGGTTGATATACCAGTTTATGACATCTCACTGCTCAGGAACATTTGGGAAGGCAGAGAGAAAAAATACAAAAACAAGCAGAAGAAGGAACACGAGCGAGTACAGAAAAGCGCTCTGACCAAGTATGTTTATTAATCAAAACTCAGAGGTTTGACAACCATATTCTAGATATATTTTCATATTATTTTTAACTTAAAGGAAAATTAAACCCCAAAACTATATTTAAGGTATTTGTTTCAGTAGTCCATTGTTAATATAGTCCCATTGTTTTTTGCATGACAGCAATCAAGTTTTTAAGATACATAACTTTCAAAATAGAAAAGTACAGCTGGTATGATGCATTGTGGAGAAAATATGGCGCCGACAGAGAGGGCTGCCTCGCTTCTAGTCCTGAGTAACTTAGCAGTATTTTGTAATTTTATGTATTATTTCTTACATTGTTAGCCCACAAATTCTTAAGTGTTATTACATACAGCCGGGAAGAACTATGGATATCAAAGCAACGTCAACTTACCAGCACCATGACCAGGAATACGACTTTCCCGAAGCGGATCCTTTGTCCAAACCACCCAGGGCATTTGAACTGATTCCAGAGGCTGACCCAAAACAACGCCGCCGGAGAAGAGGCAGACGGAGCGGTCTTCTGGTCAGACTTCGGAGGCGTGCACACCACCCACCACTTCCAGGTATATTACTCGCTAATGTTCAGTCTCTAGATAACAAGGTAGACGAAATTAAGGCAAGAGTTGCTTTCCAGAGAGACATCAGGGATAGTAACATACTCTGTTTCACGGAAACATGACTCTCTCGGGATATGCTGTTGGAGTCGGTACAGCCAAATGGATTCTTTGTGCGTCATAACGACAGGAATAAACATCTCTCCGGGATGAAGAAGGGCGGGGGTGTATGTTTCATGATTAACGTCTCATAGTGTAATTGTAACAACATACAGGAACTCAAATCCTTTTGTTCACCTGACCTAGAATTCCTCACAATCAAATGCCGACCATATTATCGCCCAAGGGAATTCTCCTCGGTTATTGTCACAACCATGTATATCCCTCATCAAGCCGATACCACGACGGCCCTCAAGGAACTTCACTGGACTTTATGCAAACTGGAAACCACATATCCTGAGGCTGCATTTATTGTAGCTGGGGATTTTCACAAAGCAAATTTGAGAACAAGGCTACCTAAATTCAATCAGCATATTGACTGTACTCACGCTGATAAAACACTGGATCACTGCTACTCTAACTTCAGCGATGCATACAAGGCCCTCCCCCGCCCTCCTTTTGGCAAATTTGACCATGACTCCATTTTGCGCCGCCCTTCATATAGGCAGAAACTCAAACAGGATGTACCCGTGCTAAGGGCTATTCAACGCTAGTCTGACCAATCGGAATCCACACTTCAACATTGTTTTGATCACGCGGACTGGGACATGTTCCGGGTAGTCTCAGAGAATAATATCGACGTATACGCTGATTCAATGAGTGAGTTTGTAAGGAAGTGTATTGGAAATGCTGTACCTACTGTGGCTATTAAAACCTACCCTAACCAGAAAACGTGGATAGATGGCGGCATTCGCACAAAACTGAAAGCGCGAACCACCGCATTTAAACATGGAATGGTGACTGCCAATACGGCTGAATACAAACAGTGTAGTTATTCCCTCCGCAAGGCAAACAAACAAGCAAAACGTCAGTATAGAGACAAAGTGGAGTTGCAATTCAACGGCTCAGCCACGACACGTATGTGGCAGAATCTACAGACAATCACAGACTACAAAAGGAAAACCAGCCACATCACAGACACCGACGTCTTGCTTCCAGACAAACTAAACACCTTCTTTGCCCACTTTGAGGATAATACAGTGTCACCGACACGGCCCACGGCCCACTACCAAGGACTGTGGGCTCTCCTTCTCTGTGGCCGACGTGAGTAAGACGTTTAAACGTGTTTACCCTCACAAGGCTGCCGGCCCAGGCGACATCCCTAGCGGCGTCCTCAGAGCATGTGCAGACCAGCTGGCTGGTGTGTTTACAAACATATTCAATCTCTCCCTATCCCAGTCTGCTGTCCCCACATGCTTCAAGATGGCCACCATTGTTCCTGTACCCAAGTAGGAAAAGGTAACTGAACTAAATGACTAACGCCCCGTAGCACTCCCTTCTGTCATCATGAAGTGCTTTGAGAGACTAGTCAAGGATCAGTCATATCACCTCCACCTTACCTATCACCCTAGACCCACTTCAATTTGCTTACCGCACCAATATGTCCAGACGACGCTATCGCCATCACAATGCACACTGCCCTATCCCATTTGGACAAGAGGAATACCTATGTAAGAATGCTGTTCATTGACTGTAGCTCAGCATTAAACACCATAGTACCCTCCAAGCGCATCATTAAGCTTGAGGCCCTGGGTCTCAACCCCACCCTGTGCAATTGGGTCCTGGACTTCCTGACGGGTCGCCCCCAGGTGGTGAAGGTAGGAAACATCACCACCACTTCACTGATCCTCAACACTGGGGCCCCACAAGGGTACGTGCTCAGCCCCCTCCTGTACTCCCTGTTCACCCATGACTGCGTGGCCATGCACGTCTCCAACTCAATCATCAAGTTTGCAGATGACACAACATTAGTGGGCTTGATTAGCAACAACGACGAGACAGCCTACAGGGAGGAGGTGAGGGCACTCGGAGTGGGGTGTCAGGAAAACAACCTCTCACTCAACGTCAACAAAGCAAAGTAGATGATCGTAGACTTCAGGAAACAGGAGAGGGAGCACCCCCCTATCCACATCGATGGGACAGCAGTGGAGAATGTGGAAAGTTTTAAGTTCCTCGGCGTATACATCATGGACAAACTGAAGTGGTCCACTCACATAGACAGTGTGGTGAAGAAGGCACAACATCGCCTCTTCAAACTCAGGATGTTGAAGAAATTAGGCTTGTCACCTAAAACCCTCACAAACTTTCACAGATGCACAATTGAGAGCATCCTGTTGGGCTGTATCACCGCCTGGTATGACAACTGCACCGCCACAACCGCAAGGCTCTCCAGAGGGTGGTGCGGTCTGCACAACGCATCACTGGGGGAAAATTACCTGACCTCCAGGACACCTACAGCATCCAATGTCACAGGAATGCCAAAAAGATCATCAAGGACAACAACCACCCGAGCCACTGCCTGTTCACCCCACTACCATCCAGAAGGTGAGGTCAGTACAGGTGCATCAAAGCTGGGAACGAGAACCTGAAAAACAGCTTCTATTTCAAGGCCATCAGACTGTTAAACAGCCATAACTAACACAGAGAGGCTGCTGCCTACATACAGACTTGAAATCATTGTCCATTTTAATAAATGGATCATTAGTCACTTTAATAATGCCACTTGAATAATGTTAACATATTTCATCACTCATCTCATATGTATGTACTGTATTTTATTCTATGCGATCTATTGCATCTTGCCCATGCCGCTCCGTCATTGCTCATCCATATATTTATACAGTTGAAGTCGGAAGTGTACATACACTTAGGTTGGAGTCATTAAAACCCGTTTTTCAACCACTCCACACATTTCTTGTTAATGAACAAACTATAGTTTTGGCAAGTCAGTTAGGACATCTCCTTTGCACATGACACAAGTAATTTTTCCAACAATTGTTTACAGACAGATTATTTCACTTATAATTCACTATATCACAATTCCAGTGGGTCAGACGTTTACATACACTAAGTTGACTGTGCCTTTGAACAGCTTGGAAAATTCCTGAAAATTATGTCATGGCTTTATAAGCTTCTGATAGGCGAATTGACATAATTTGAGTCAATTGGAGGTATACCTGTGGATGTATTTCAAGGCCTACCTTGTAACTCAGTGCCTCTTTGCTTGACATCATGGGAAAATCAACAGAAAATCAGCCAAGACCTCAGAAATAAATTGTAGACCTCCACAAGTCTGGTTCATTCTTGGGAGCAATTGTCAAATGCCTGAAGGTACCACATTCATCTGTACAAGCAATAGTACGCAAGTATAAACACCATGGGACAACGCAGCCGTCATACCGCTTCGGTCTCCTGGAGATGAACGTACTTTGGTGCGAAAAGTGCAAATCAATCCCAGAACAGCAAAGGACCTTGTGAAGATGCTGGAGGAAACAGGTACAAAAGTATCTATATCCACAGTAAAACAAGTCCTATATTGACATAAACTGAAAGGCCGCTCAGCAAGGAAGAAGTCACTGCTCCAAAACCGCCATAAAAAAGCCAGACTACGGTTTGCAACTGCACATGGGGACAAAGATCGTACTTTTTGGAGAAATGTCCTCTGGTCTGATGAAACAAAAAGATAACTGTTTGGCCATAATGACCTTCGTTATGTTTGAAGGAAAAAGGGGGAGGCTTGCAAGCCGAATAACACCATCCCAACCGTGAAGCACGGGGGTGGCAGCATCATGTTGTGGGGGTGCTTTGCTGCAGGAGGGACTGGTGCACTTCACAAAATAGATGGCATCAGGAGGCAGGAAAATTATGTGGATTTTTCGAAGCAACACCTCAAGACATCAGTCAGGAAGTTAAAGCTTGGTCGCAAATGGGTCTCCCAAATGGACAATGACCCCAAGCATACTTCCAGAGTTGTGGCAAAATAGCTTAAGGACAACAAAGTCAAGGTATTGGAGTGGCCATCACAAAGCCCTAACCTCAATTCTATAGAACATTTTTGGGCAGAACTGAAAAAAGCGTGTGCGAGCAAGGAGGCCTACAAACCTGACTCAGTTACTCCAGCTCTGTCAGGAGGAATGGGCCAAAATTCACCCAACCTATTGTGGGAAGCTTGTGGAAGGCTACCCGAAACGTTTAACCCAAGTTAAACAATTTAAAGGCAATGCTACCAAATACTAATTGAGTGTACGTAAACTCTCTGATCCACTGGGAATGTGATGAAAGAAATTAAAGCTGAAATAAATCATTCTTTCTTCTATTATTCTGACAATTGACATTCTTAAAATAAAGTGGTGATCCTAACTGACCTAAAACAGGGAATTTTTACTAGGATTAAATGTCAGGAATTGTGAAAAACTGAGTTTAAATGTATTTGGCTAAGGTGTATGTAAACTTCCGACTTCAACTGCGTGTTTATATTCTTATTCCATTCCTTTACTTAGATTTGTGTGTATTAGGTAATTGTTATGGAATTATTAGATTACATGTTAGATATTGATGCACTGTCAGAACTAGAAGCACAAGCATTTCGCTACACTCGCAATAACATGAATCAATCAAATTCATAAGCCCTTTTTACATCTGCTAACCATGTGTATGTGACCAATAAAATTTGATTTGAACGCAGCATTATTTGATGCAAAATGCATCATACCAGCTGTATTGCTGTATTTTGAAAGTTACATATCTTGAAAATGTGATTTCTGGCATGCAAAACATTTTGGGACTATACCAACAATATTCTAATGAAACAAATACCAAAAGATAGTTTTTGGGTGGAGTTTTCCTTTAAGTCACCTAGATTTCCAGTCTGCTTGTGCCATCATGCAACTCCTTGTTTGGAGCGGCAAAATATTTGGTATGACAAGACGACGAGTAGCATGATGGCACAAAAAAAGACTGGTACCCCAGTAAACTAGATTCACCTTAGCTATGTGATAATAATGACATCCAACAGCAGTGTCTTTCTCGTTGCTCTCATCCAGACAATGTATTTTCAACAATTGATGTTGCTGTGATCTGGTCCAATCTTGCCTTTTGTAAATAGGCTACTACACAAATGTAAACGTTTCCAGATAAACTTTTAATTGTTTTTCCCAAGGATCGATCAGCAATGGCAGTATCGCATAGCATGCAAGAAATTGAAATCCAACGAGGTGGAAGTGCTCCAACACTACCTGACGAGAACAGCTCTGAATGAAATTCAGCTCCACCAGGATATACCAAACACAGGCAAGCTCAGCAAAACAATTAAATCATTAGGACAGCAATCCAACATGTCCCGTGAAAATGTTGTAAATGTATAAAAATATAAAACAAATATACATTTACATAAGTATTCAGACCCTTTACTCAGTACTTTGTTGAAGCACCTTCGGCAGTGATTACAGCCTTGAGTCTTTTTGGGTATGACGCTACAAGCTTGGCACACCTGTATTTGGGGAGTTTCTCCAATTCTCTGCAGATCCGCTCAAGCTCTGTCAGGTTGGATGGGGAGCGTCGCTGCACAGCTATTTTCAGGTCGCTCCAGAGGTGTTCGATCGGGTTCAAGTCTGGGCTCTGGCTGGGCCACTCAAGGACATTCAGAGACTTGTTCTGAAGCCACTCCTGCATCGTCTTGGCTGTGTGCTTAGGGTCGTTGTCCTGTTGGAAGGTGAACCTTCGCCCCAGTCTGGCCACTACCATAAAAGGCCTGATTGGTGCAGTCCTGCAGAGATGGTTGTCCTTCTGGAAGATTCTCCCATCTCCACTCTGGAGCTCTATCAGAGTGACCATCGGGTTCTTGGTCAACTCCCTGACCAAGGCTCTTCTCCCTCGATTGCTCAGTTTGGCCGGCGGCCAGCTACAGGAAGATTCTTGGTGGTTCCAAACTTATTCCATTTAAGAATGATGGAGGCCACTGTGTTCTTCGGGACCTTCAATGCTGCAGACATTGTTTGGTACCCTTTCACAGATCTGTGCCTCGGCACAATCCTGTCTCTGAGCTCTACGGATAATTCATTCGACCTCATGGTTTGGCTTTTGCTCTGACATGCACTATCAACTGTGTCACCTTATATAGACAGGTGTGTGCCTTTCCAAATTATGACCAACCAATTGAATTTACCACAGGTGGACTCCAATCAAGTTGTAGAAACATCTCAAGGATGATCAATGGAAACAAGATGCACCTGAGCTCAATTTCGAGTCTCAAAGGGTCAGAATACTTACTGTATGTATTTCTGTTTTTTATTTGTTATAACGTGCAAAAAAACGGTTTTTGCTTCGTCCGTATGGGGTATTGTGTGTAGAGTACATGTTATAATTTAATCAATTTTAGAGTAAGGCTGTAATGTAACAAAATGTGAAAAAAGGGAAGAGGTCGGAATACTTTCCGAATGCACTTTATATTTATCTGAATAAGTACTTGTGCCATAGTTACTATGCTCACTCTCTTCTCACTCTCAATCACTGCCATGCTCCACTCTTTAACTGACTTTTTTATCCTACAGATGCAAATCCCATAATTGATGGCATCAAATACATTTTTGAACTGGATGGTGATAAATGGATGGTAAATTGGCTCATACCATCTCATTCTTTTTCATTATGATTGTTTTCAGATAAAATCACTACCATTGTATGTATCCACACTAACGTTGTTTTCATGTTGTATTACTTTCAATGCAGGATCTTCCTGATAATCTTCTTGATATGACATACCTTCGAGAATGGCACATAAGAAGAACTAAAATCTGCAAATTACCAGAGTGGATTGTGCAGTTTCCGGACCTCTGCGTATTGGATATACCCCAAAACGGAATTGGCAAGCTGCCTGTTGAAATAGGTAATTATTATGTATCATGCATGTCCTCCTATTTGAAAATATGAACGCTGAAGTCTCTCCTATGACTTTGTCTTTATTTGTTACATTAGCTCATTAAACATCCTTAATTTGAATTGAATTTAAATGGGATTTAGAACATATCTGTTTCTACATTCCGTTACATGTCTTTCCTATGTTTTTTTGTAAGGTCAATTAACAAAGCTGAGGGTGCTGAAAGTTAATTACAATAGGCTGTCCAGTATTCCTCCAGAACTTGGTGAATGTGAGAATCTGGAGAGATTGGAGCTAACTGGAAATTATCTTGAACAGTTGCCTTTTGAGGTAAGGGGTATTTGTGTGAAATGGCTTGTGTGGTATGATATCTTCAAAAGCTCTGTTTATAGCTTGTTCTAACATGCATCCATTTTCCTGATTTCGTCCAGATTCTGATTGTGCCCAACATTTTTTGACATGGGTAGACAATCAAAATACACATTGTGATCAGATCTTCTTGCCCACCTCCGGAGTTAGTCAGACACACATTGGATCTGGATATCTTACAATTGTAGACAGATCTGGGCCTCGTTTCCCAGTTGTGACACAAGCATTAAGCATTACGATGATAGTACCAGATGCAGTGCTTCCCAAGTAATTTACTTTTAAGTGTTTCCCAAACAAGCACGTAGAGTGAATCTGTAAGTGTGACAGCTAAGAGCATCATTGGGGCCATGTTTGGTTTTTCACGTGATCCCATCCAGTTCCCTGGTACTGAAATCGCAAACACAACTAATAGCCCACATTTCATGTGAAATGTAAGCTATGCCAATACATTTCACAGATTAGTTTTTATGAATGAAAATAAATAACAAAAATAAATAACAAACAAACCATTGATTTCAAGATTTGAATCTGCCGTCTTCTTTTCTACAGTGCTTAAGCTCTAGTGCTGAGCTAATTGAATTTTGGTATAATTTTTTTCTGTGAGCTCAATATGCACATTGCGCAGTTTCTCTAGAGATCAATACAATCAAGCAGGCTATGGTGTGAAATAGGCTTCTAGAAGTGCCGTCTTTATTTTATTACTTATCATTAATGCCGTCTTTTGTGTGCTTATCAATACACGAGCACCTCTTTTCAAGTTTCAAGTTTTAATGTCACATGCAGTAGAGTGAAATGCCTTTCTTGCAAACCTCGAAAATCAACAATGCAATAATCAATAACAATGTATAACTAGAAGGGAAAAAAACAAGAAATATCAAGAACACAATAAGTAAGTAAGCATACTATATACAGGGTCAGTTCCAATACCACATTTACAATGTGCAGGGATACTGGAGTGATGGAGGTAGATGTGTATAGGGGTAAGGTGACTAGGCAACAGGATATAAGATACACAGAGTAGTAGCAGCTTGTTTGTGAGTGGGTGTGTGTAGAGTCAGTATAAATGTGTGTGCATATTATGTGTGAGTGAGAAGATGATGGAGTGAGTGTGTGTGTGAGTGTGTGTGTAGGGCCCTGTGAGAGTGCAATGCAAAAATAAAAATAAAAGGTCAATAAGGATACAAGGTTAACTCAGATAGCTATTTTGTTATCTATTTATCAAGTCGTATTGCTTGGGGATAGAAGCTGTTCAAGAGCCTGTTGGTGCAAGACTTGACGCATCGGTACCGCTTGCCGTGCAGAAGCAGAGAGAATAGTCCTATGGCTTGGGTGGCTGGAGTCTTAACAATTTTCCGGGCCTTCCTACTACACTGCCTGATAAAGATGTCCTGGATGTGAGGGAGCTCGGACACAGTGATGTACTGGGCTATCCGCACCAAGCTCTGTAGCTCCATGCGATCAAGGGCGATGCTATTGCCATACCAGGCAGTGATGCAGCCAGTCAAAATGCTCTCAATGGTACAGCTGTAGAACTTTTTGAAGATTTTAAAGCCCATGCCAAACTTTTTCAACCTCCAGAGGGGAAAAGAGGCGCTGTCGCGCCTTCTTCACAACTGTGCTCGTGTTTGAACCATTTTAAGTCTTTAGTGATTTGGAAACCGAGGAACTTGAAGCTCTCAACCTGCTCCACTGCAGCCCCGCCGAGGTGGGTGGGGGCGTGCTCGCCCCCCCGTTTCCTGTAGTCCATGATCAGCTCCTTGGTCTTACTGACATTAAGGGAGAAGTTGTTGTTCTGGCACCACACTGTCAGGTTACTGACCTCCTCCCTGTAAGCTGACTCATCGTCGCCGGTGATCAGGCCTACCACCGTCATGTCATCAGTAAACTTGATGATGGTATTGGAGTCGTGCGTGGCCACGCAGTTGTGGGTGGACAGGGAGAACAGGAAGGGACTAAGCACACACCACTGTGGCGCCCCTGTGTTGAGGGTTAGAGTGGCGGAGGTGACGTCGCCTACTCTCACCACCTGGGCTCGGGCCGTCAGGAAGTCCAGGATCCAGTTGCAGAGGGAGGTGTTCAGACCCAGAGTCTTAAGCTTGGTGGAGAGCTTGGAGGGGACAATGGTGTTGAATGCTAAGCAGTAGTCAATGAACAGCATTCTCACATACAGTATGTACTCCTCTTATCTAGGTGGGTGAGGGCAGTGTGAAGAGCAATTGAGAATGCGTCATCTATGGATCTGTTGGGGCGGTATGCAAATTGGAGTGGGTCTTGGGTGTCTTGGTGTCAGCCTCTATCCTATCGATAAAATAATTTGATTAAGTCATACAAAAAAAACTAATTTAAGGGTTTTTCTTTATTTGGACTATTTTCTACATTGTAGAATAATTGTGAAGACATCAAAACTATTAAATAACATATGGAATCATGTAGTAACCAAAAAAGTGTTAAACAAATAAAATACATTTTATATTTGAGATTCTACAAAGTAGCCACCCTTTGCCTTGATGACAGCTTTGCACACTCTTGGCATTCTCTCAACCAGCTTCATGAGGTAGTCACCTGTAATGCATATCAATTAACAGGTGTGTTTTGTTAAAAGTTAATTTGTGGAATTTATTTCCTTCTTATTGCGTTTGAGCCAATCAGTTGTGTTGTGACAAGGTAGGGGTGGTATATAGAAGATAGCCCTATTTGGTAAAAGACCAAGTCCATATTTATTTATTTTTTATTTCACCTTTTATTTAACCAGTCAGGCCAGTTGAGAACAAGTTCTCATTTACAACGGCAACCTGGACAAGATAAAGCAAAGCCGTGTGACAAAAATAACAACACAGAGTTACACATGGGATAAACAAACGTACAGTCAATAACACAATATAAAAATCTGTATACAGTGTGTGCAAATTAAGTAAGGAGGTAAGGCAATAAATAGGCCATAGTGGCGAAGTAATTACAATTTAGCAATTAACACTGGAGTGATAGATGTGCAGATGACGATGTGCAAGTAGAAATACTGGTGTGCAAAAGAGCAGAAAAACAAAAACAAATATGGGGAGAAGGTAGGTAGTTGGTAAGAACAGCTCAAATAAGGCAAGAACAATATAGCAAGAACAGCTCAAATAAGCAAAGAGAAATGACAGCCCATCATTACTTTAAGACATGAAGATCAGTCAATACAGAAAATTACAAGAACTTTGAAAGTTTCTTCAAGTGCAGTCACAAGAACCATCAAGCGCTATGATGAAACTGGCTGTCATGAGGACCTCTACAGAAAAGGAAGACCCAGAGGTACCTCTGCTGCAGAGGATAAGTTCATTAGAGTTACCAGCCTCAGAAATTGTAGCCCAAATAAATGCTTCACGGAGTTCAAGTAACAGACACATCTCAACATCAACTGTTCAGAGGAGACAGGCATTCAAGGTCAAATTTATATGAAGAAACCACTACTAAAGGACACCAATAATAAGAAGAGACTTGCTTGGGCCAAGAAACATGAGCAATGGACATTAGACCGGTGTAAATCTGTCTGACGAGTCCAAATGTGAGATTTTTGGTTCCAACCGCCGTATCTTTGTGAGACACAGAGTAGGTGAATGGATGATCTCCGCATGAGTGGTTCCCACCATGAAGCATGGAGGAGGAGGTGTGATGGTGCGGGTGTGCTTTGCTGGTGACACTGTCTGTGATGTATTTAGAATTCAAGGCACACTTAACCAGCATGGCTACCACAGCATTCTGCAGCGATACGCCATCCCATCTGGTTTGCGTTTAGTGGGACTATCATTTGTTTTTCAACAGGACAATGACCCATAACACACCTCCAGGCTGTGTAAGGGCTATTTGACGAAGAAGGAGAGTGATGGAGTGCTGCATCAGATGACCTAGCCTCCACAATCACCCGACCTCAACCCAATTGAGATGGTTTGGGAGGAGTTGGACCGCAGAGTGAAGGAAAAGTGGCCAACAAGTGCTCAGCATATGTGAGAACTCATTCAAGACTGTTGGAAAAGCATTCCAGGTGAAGCTGGTTGACAGAATGTCAAGAGTGTGCAAAGCTGTCATCACTTTGAAGAATCTAAAATATATTTTGATTTGTTTAACACTTTTTTGGTTACTACATGATTCCATATGTGTTATGTCATAGTTTTGATGCCTTCACTATTATTCTACAATGTAGAAAATAGTCCAAATAAAGAAAAACCCTTGAATGTGTAGGTGTCCAAACTTTTGACTGGTACTGTATGTATTTACACACAAAAACAGTTGAATAATAAAATATTTAATCAATTATCTTCCTCAATCAATATTTGCAAGAGGGAGGTATTCTGATTTCATTGGTCCTCTACTCGCAGCTCAAACACTTCATTCAGGATAAATGGAGTTAGCCCTGAGTTAGTCTGCCCCGGAGCAGGTTAGATCTGAAGGATTTGTTGCCATAAAAATTGACCTGACTAAAATGTAAGCCATATTCATATGACTGGTTATCCCGAGTTGAACTCAGAGTTGACCAAAGTTACGTCACTCTGGTCTCATAGACTAGATGCAACATAGTAAATGAAAATCCAAAATTAACCCTTTAACCTAACTTCTAACCTTATCCTTAACCCCTAGTCTAGCTAACGTTAGCGTTAGCCACCTAGCTAACATTAGCCACAACAAATTGGAATTTGTAAAATATCATATTTTGAACTTATTGTACGAATTGCAATTTCTGACATATACGGATTGTAATTCGAAACATATCATACTAATTGTAATTTGAAACATATCATACAAAATGGATGATGGACCTCCACAAAGTCATACATACAAACGTAACATTTCATACTAATTAGAGTGTCCCGGATTTTTGTTTACTATGTTACATCTACCCCTAAGCCCAGGTTGCAGCACACAGGCAAAGTTGCAGTGGGTTGGTCGGCTGATTGAGGGAGACACAAGGTCAAGCAGTCTGATTATCTCCTCTTGTGGGACCCTGTATTTTTTAAGGAAAGCCCCATCATTGTGAGTCTGCAACAGGCTCAGGTTGTTGTGAATATGCACATTTATATACACCAATCAACTGCGCGGCCGTTGCTGCAAGTTATGTTACAGAGCAACAATCCTCTGAATAGCAGCCATGCTATATTACTGAACAACAGTAACAACTGTTCCGCTGAACAACAGTAACAACTGTTCCGCCGACCTCTAGCTGGGTGTTTATAGTGTCCAAGGTCTTTCCAAAATTGTCTGGAACTCTATTGGAGGGAAGCGACACCATTCTTTCTCGAGAAATTCCATAATTTAGTGTTTTGTTTATGGTGGTGGAAAATGTTGTCTCAGGCGCCTCTCCAGAATCTCCCATAAGTGTTCAATTGGGTTGAGATCTGGGGACTGAGACTGCCATGGGATATGGTTTACATCATTTTCATGCTTATCAAACCTTTGTGACCACTCATGCCCTGTAGACGGGGGCATTGTCATCCTATGGGGGCATAGCCATGGTAGCCAAAATAATGGCCTATCCAGCATTTTTATATACGACTCTAAGCATGATGGGATGTTTATTGCTTAATTAACTCAGGAACCACACCTATATGGAAGCACCTGCTTTCAATATACTTTGTATCCCTCATTTACTCAAGTGTTTCCATTATTTTGGCAGTTAACTGTATTAGAACCAGGTATTTCCACTGAGTGTACAAAACATTAAGAACACTCTTTCCATGATATAGACTGACCAGGTGAATGCAGTTGAACGCTATTATCCGTTACTGATGTCACTTGTTAAATCCACTTCAATCAGTGCAGATGAAGGGGAGGAGACCGGTTTGAAGAAGGATTTTTAAGCCTTGAGACATGGATTGTTTTTGTGTGCCATTTAAAGGGTGAATGGGCAAGACAAAGGATTTAAGTGTCTTTGAATGGGGTATGGTAGTAGGTGCCAGGAACACTGGTTTGTGTCAAAAACTGCAACACTGCTGGGTTTTACAAGCTCAACAGTTTCCCGTGTGTATCATGAATGGTCCACCCAAAGGACATCCAGCCAACTTGACACAACTGTGGGAAACATTGTAGTCAACAATCCCTGTGAAACGCTTTCGACACCTTAAAGTCCGTGCCCCTATGAATTGAGGCTGTTCTAAGGGGGGTGCTACTCGATATTAGGAAGGTGTTCTTAATGTTTGTACACTCAGTGTGTATACTGTACAACAAGCAACAATGGCGAACCACAACCATGCAAAAACTTAACAAAAATGCAAAAGGTCTCATTCTGTGATGATAATGTTTTATAGGACCTTTATTGTAGGGATTTGTTTTCTTGCTACTGCTCTTCTATGTAAACACAGAATTAATCTGAGTCTTTGTTTCAGTTAAGCAATCTCAAGAAAGTCACACATCTGGATATAGCAGAAAACCAATTCGCCAGCATACCCATCTGTGCTCTTCGAATGACAAGCCTACAATTGTTGGATATGAGTATCAACATGTTGACGGATTTGCCTGAGGATATGGACAGGTATGTGAAGCATAGCCTTAATGCTATAACAGATGACCATTTCATCATTCATCACTCACACATTACCATCATTGATTATCATCATGATCATCTAATGATAAAAGTTTCATATTCATAAATGATATTAAAATGGTTATTATGAAGTACTACATGTTTCCACTCTGGGTGGGGGCAACCTTCTGCCTGGAGAGCTACTGAGTGTGCAGGTTTTTTCTCCAGCCCTGCTGAAAGCTCTGTTAATCAGCTGCTCATCAGGATCTTGATTAGCTGGGGTGTATTTGCTAGTGCACATCGTAGCAAAGTATTTGGCAACGAAAAATGTTCTGCAAGGAAAATGAGTTCATTTTTGTTCAAATTTAGGTAGGACCCTCCACGTTTTGTCACATTTGCTTTGGTTTAGTTCCTAGTAAGTACACCCTTGAATTAAATGTGTGTTGGGTTGAGGGAAAAGCCTGTACCTTGTAGCTCTCTAGGAGGAGGGTTGGCCATCGCTTCTTTAACTATTTCCAATATCTGTGTCCGATTCAGGTTGGAAGAATTGGAATCCTTGTTTGTTCATAAGAATAACATGTCATATTTGCCAAAGTGTTTGGTAAATATCACTACACTCAAGATGATTGTTGTTAGTGGAGACACATTGATCTGCTGGCCTTCAGGGCTTAAAGAAAATCCTGCCATCAAGTAAGTCTGACAAGATGACTGAGAGTGTATAGTATCATAATATCACTGTATAACTACGCCTGTTGGTCACATATACACTATATATACAAAAGTATGTGGACACCCGTTCAAATTAGTGGATTTGGCTATTTCAGCTACACCCATTGCTGACAAGTGTATAAAGTCGAGCATACAGCCATGCAATCTCCATAGACAAACATTGGCAGTAGAAGGGCCTTACTGAAGAGCTCAGTGACTTTCAACGTGGCACTGTCATAGGATAAAATTCTATTAAATTGTATTGGTCACATACACCTTCAGCAGATTTTACTGCGAATGTAGCGAAATGCTTGTGTTTGTAACTCCAACAGTGCAGAACTAACAAGTAATATCAAACAATTTCACAAGAATACACACAATACACACAAATCTAAGGAAAGGAATGGAATTAAGAATATATAAATATAAGGACGAGCAATGTCAGAGCGGCATAGACTAAGATACAATAGAATAGAATACAGCATATACAAATGAGATGACTAATGCAAAATATGTAAACATTATTAAAGTGATTAGTGTTTCATTTATTAAAGTGGCCAATGATTTCATGTCTATGTACACTACCGTTCAAAAGTTTGGGGTCACTTAGAAATGTCCTTGTTTTTGAAAGAAAAGCACATTTGTTGTCAATTTGTCACGCCCTGACCATAGAGAGCTTTTTATTCTCTATGTTGGTTAGGTCAGGGTGTGACTAGGGTGGGTCATCTAGGTGATTTAAATTTCTATGTTGGCCTGGTATGGTTCCCAATCAGAGGCAGCTGTTTATCGTTGTCTCTGATTGGGGATCATATTTAGGCAGCCATTTCCCCTTTGTGCTTTGTGGGATCTTGACTATGTATAGTTGCCTGTGAGCACTATAGCAGCTTAACGTTTCGTTTTACATTTATTGTTTTCTTTGAGTTTCACTTCATAATAAAGAGGATGGAACCATACCACACTGCATCTTGGTCCACTCATTATGACGATCGTGACAGAAGATCCCAACAACAACGGACCAAGAAGCGTGCGCAGGAGGAAAGCCAGGAGTGGAGGACATCCTGGACGTGGGACGAGATTATGGCAGGAGACAGAAGCCTGCCATGGAAGCAGGCGGCGAAAGTTGAGGGGAGTGAACCAGAGACTGTCAGTGAGTTGAGGGAGAATGTGGAGGAGAGAGAAATGAGAGTTATTGAATTGGTGGAGGATGCACGACATTTGCCCTAAGGGGCGTGTTATCGATTTAAAGCTACCTGAGTCAACTCTCCGTACTCATCCTGAGAAGTGTGTTAAAGTTCCGGTACAAGTGTTGCCGGCTATACGCACCAGGTCTCCAGTACACCTTCCCAGCCCAGTACGTCCTGTGCCAACTCCCCGTACTCGTCCTGAGAAGTGTGTTAAAGTTCCGGTACAATTGATGCCGGCTATACGCACCAGGTCTCCAGTGCGCCTTCACAGCCCAGTACGTCCTGTGCCAACTCCTCGTACTCACCGTGTGAAGAGTGTCATCGTTCCGGTACAATGTGTGCCGGTTCTAAGCACCGTGTCTCCAGTGCGCCTCCACAGCCCGGTACGTCCTGTTCCTGCTCCTCGCACTCTCCCTCAAGTGTGCCTTCCCAGTCAGGTACGTCCTGTACCTGCTCCTCGCACTCTCCTTGGAGTGTGTGTCCCCAGTCTAGTACGTCCTGTACCTGCTCCTCGCACTCGCCCTGAGGTGCGTGTCACCAGCCCGGTGCCACCTGTACCGGCCCCACGCATCAGGCCTCCAGTGCGCCTCCACAGTCCAGTATGTCCTGTGCCTCCTCCCCGCACTCGCCCTGAGGTGCGTGTCATCAGCCCGGTGCCACCTGTACCGGCCCCACGCATCAGGCCTAACATACACCCCACCCTTCTTCTTCCTGGAGAGATATTTATTTCTGGCTGCGCGATGAACTGAGAACCCAACTGGCTGTACGGACTCGGACCGTAAATCCCAAGAGAGCCATGTTTCTGTGAAACAGAGTATGTTACAATCCCTGATGTATATCTGGAAGGAAATCCTCAGCTCATTATCTTTATTATCCAGAGACTAAACATTAGTGAGTAATATACTCTGAAGCGGTTGGTGGTGTGCGTGCCTCCTGAGTCAGACTAGAAGTCCACTCCGAGTACCTCTTCTCCGCCGGTGATGTTTTGGGTCAGCCTCTGGAATCAGTTCAATTGCCCTGGGGGGTACAAACAAAGGATTTGATTCAGGAAAGTTGTGTTCCTGGTCATAATGCTGGTAATGCTGGTGAGTTACCGCCGCACTGATATCTAAATGTTCTTCCCGGCTGTATGTAATAACACAAAAATAATTCTGGCCTAATAATGTAAGAAATAACACATAATCAAAACAAAATGTTGCAACGTTGCCTAGGGGCTAGAAGCACGGCTGCCCTCTATCGGCACCATATTTTTAATCGACCCTCTTAGTGCCAACAAGTCAGTTCATCACATTTCTGTACTGCTAGAGCCGTCCCAGTCAACCGTAAGTGCTGTTATTGTGAAGTGGAAACGTCTAGGAGTAGCAACGGCTCAGCCACGAAGTTGCAGGCCACAAAAGCTCACAGACGGGACCGCCGAGTGCTGAAACGAGTAGCTCATAAAAATCATCTGTCCTCGGTTGCAACACTCATTACCGAGTTCCAAACTGCCTCTGAAAGCAACGTCAGCACAATAACTGTTCATCGGGAGCTTCACGAAATGGCTGAGCAGCTGCACACAAGCCTAACATCACCATGTGCAATGCCAAGCGTCGGCTGGAGTGGTGTAAAGCTCGACACCATTGTACTATGCAGCAATGGAAACGCGTTCTCTGGAGTGATGAATCATGCTTCATCATCTGGCAGTCCAACGGACGAATCTAAGTTTGGCGGATGCCAGTAGAACGCTACCTGCCACAACGCATAGTGCCAACTGTAAAGTTTGATGGAGGAGGAATAATGGTCTGGGGCTGTTTTTCATGGTTCAGGCTAGGTCCCTTAGTTCTAGTGAAGGGAAATCTTAATGCTAGATTATACAATGACATTCTAGACGATTCTGTGCTTCCAACTTTGTGGCAACAGTTTGAGGAAGGCCCTTTCCTGTTTCAGCATGAGAATGTCCCCGTGCACAAAGCGAGGTCCATCCAGAAATGGTTTGTCAAGATCGGTGCAGAAGAACTTGACTGGCCTGCACAGAGCCCTGACCTTAACCTCATCAAATACTTTTGTGATGAATTGAAACGCCGACTGCAAGCCAGGCCTAATCGCCCAACCTCACTAATGCTCTTGCGAATGGAAGCAAGTTCCCCGCAACAATGTTCCAACATCTAGTGGAAAGCTTTCCCAGATCAAAATGAATCAAATCTGTAACATATCACATCATATACTACAACAAAGATCATGTTATATGATCCCATGACATGTGTTCTAATGAAGGGGAACAGTCAAATGGGGGAACAAGATTGGGAAAACACAGGATAATTTTTTCTGTATTAAAAAAACTGTGTCCAGATGATAAATATTAAATAAAAATTGAAAATATGTGATATGCCTTTTTCCTTTCAGATTCATTAAGCTATATGACAACATGGTTGATGAGATAATGGAGGGGGATGATGAGATATTGGAAACAAGACAAGACCATCACAAAGAATTTCTGCAGACATACATTGACACAGTGAAGGACAGAGGTAAGACATCGCTTTTCATATTTGTGAGTTGTTTCACTGTTGGACAAGTTAGCAATCACTTCGCAAGACATTAGATCCATCCACCACAGACTATTTCTTTACAACGCAAGGCACTCATATGTTTAATAATCTAGTATTGTGTAGACTATAAATGCAGAGTTCAACATGTAAATGTATAATTTCTCTCCAGAAACTGCGCCAACATACACCACCAAAGTGTCATTCTCATGCTGTCTGTAATGGAGATTCAGATGACCAGAAGAAAACGGACAACCATGCTGCTGTGCATGCATTGCATATCAATCCTCTGAACACTTGTAAACAGTGGCCGAGTTCCAGGCTGACTACATTGCAGATTCATGCCAAAACTCACATCACCTGGATAGATGTTTAACACAGGGGCGTAGGCATGTAATGCTCTTTACTTGTCAGTGTTCCAAACGGGATATTATTTACCTAAACATACAAACACCATCAGATAGAATTCATAGCAAGCAGTGCATTGGGTTAGTCAGATTTGAGTAAATATAACAGAAGAGATGAACTGGAATGACATTCACTCTCATGGGATGGGTTGCCAAAAATAACTAACTGGAAACCACACTCCCAATAATTCACGAATATGACTGCAATGCAGCTTATATCCTTGTGCTTCTATGCCACTGCCTATTTCATTTGTTCATTTAGCAAACAAGACAGCTCATATTCCAGTGCCTTTTATCAAAGTCAACCACCTAAATTTGATTTTTAATTAGCTATAAAATTGCAGGAAATTAGCTTTAAAACAGTAACATTTTCTCTCAGCCTCATGGCAAAACATATAGAATAGCATGAGATTAGCTATAAAACAGCTACATTTTCTCTTTGCCCCATGATAATTTTTTTTAAAAAAATACAAAATTGGCCAACGGCACTGTTTTAACATATAAACTAACTCCATATGATTTTGCAATCTGATGCTGACGCAGTCGATGACATATCACGCAACCATTGGTTGATGCAATGCAATGAAGTCGACCTGGAACTCTCCCAGTAATTGCACCCGGTAATGTACTACTTTAACAGTTCAAGTTAGTTTTTTCAAGATTATGGATGGGTTAATATTGTGCCATGATTACTAGTCTCTGCTGGAGTGCAATATCATTTAAAAATGTTGCAATATAGTATGCTGTGTGATTTCTACTTCATATATCAAATGCCTTTTGGGGACCTTGCATTTTGCCAAGGAAAGCATGGTCCCCCGCTTTTTAATCCATGATCAATAAGGCTTGTAAATGACATGACCATATCGATATACATTTGTTTAGTGTAAAATTTGTGCAGATTGGGCTAGCACTAGCTTCAATATTTACAAAATGGTCTCTCACATGTTATGAAATATGGTATATCTGTTCTGATGTGACCAAACACTTGTTGCAGTGCAATAGTGAAAGGCCTGAATGTAGGTAGGATTATATTTTTCTAACTTTTTTCTCAAAGACAATGATTGTCAATCAAGTTTACTGAATGGGTGTCTGGGGTGCCGAGTGTTTTGCAAGTGAGCAGTTTGTATTATTTGTTATAGACAATGCTGTATGATTACACACTTTCGAAGTCTGCATGACACCAAGAAAAAATATGAGGAATCCTTTTCACATAATCAAATTTGATAGAATACCCACATAATGGTCAAAATGTGTGGATTATAAAATCAGTTAGTATAAATTATGTAATGCAGACATCCAACAATTGCTATACATTTCTTTATTATTGTAGATATTATCCAGAATTATGATTTAAGATCAAACAAAGCGATTACAAATGCACAACCCATGAAGAAATAATTCAAATCATTTAAAAAAAGACGTCAAAATACATTGAGCAAAAATATTAAACGCAACATGTAAAGTGTTGGTCCCATGTTTCATGAGTTGAAATAAAAAATCCCAGAAATGTTCCATACCCACAGTGTATTTCTCTCAAATTTTGTGCACAAATTTGTTTACATCCCTATTAGTGAGCATTTCTCCTTTACCAAGATAATCCATCCACCTGACAGGTGTGGCATATCAAGAAGCTGATTAAACAGCATGATCATTACACAGGTGCAACTTGTGGTGGGGACAATAAAAGGCCACTTTATAATGTGCAGTTTTGTCACACAACACAATGTCACAGATGTCTCAAGTTTGTTGGGAGCATGCTGACTGCAGGAATGTCCACCAGAGCTGTTGCCAGATAATTGAATGTCACTTTCTCTACCATAAGCTGCCTCCAACGTCATTTTAGAGAATTTGGCAGTGCGTCCAACCGGCCTCGAAACTGTAGGGGGTTAGAAACATTACAGTCTGTAATAAAACCATTCTGTGGAGAAAAAGTCATTCTGATTGCCTGGGCCTAGTTCCCTATTGGATGGGCCTATCCCCTCCAAGGCCCATCCATGGCTGCACCGCTGCCCAGTCATATGAAATCCATAGATTAGGGCCGAATGAATTCATTTCAATTGACTAATTTCCTTACATGAACTGTAACTCAGTAAAATCTTTGAAATTGTTGCAAGTTGCGCTTATATTTTTGTTCAGTATATTAACATGTATATATATTTTTAGGCACACATTCACTGAAATTAAGGTGCAGTACTCAGCAAATTAATGCATAATTTACACTGCAAGAGTTGAGTAAATGACTTGTTCATGTAGAAATAAGTATATTTTAACTGCATAATTGAATAGTTTTCTTTAGCAATAACAATGGCTAAATATATTAACCTTGTTCTTAAAAAGTGCTACATTACGAAAGTCCAAAAGACTTGGGTCTTACGTAAGTTATTGAACAGATTCATACTGTTTCATCAACATGTTTGTAGAGATATGTCATAAGTTAGATTCAAACCTGCTGGCAAAATGAATACAGTACACAACATGGAAAATGTAACACTAAATTCCACTTTTACAGGTTAGTTATGATTGTATGCAAAAATATAGGTTGTATTGTGTTTCTTTACACCAACTATCTTTGAGAAAGCAACATTTAAAAAAATCTTAAGATCTGACAGAGCAACATCTTGGTCTCAATTCAGTCTGGGGTCATAATAGATACAGGCAACCTCTAAAATACAGGAAACACCCACAAAGTGTCTTAATAGGGCATTGGGTCACCACGAGCCGCCAGAACAGCTTCAGTGCACCTTGGCATACAACAGATTCTACAACTGTCTGGAACTATATGCGACACCATTCTTCCACGAGAAAATCCATAATTTGGTGCTTTGTTGGTGGTGGAAACCGTGGTCTCACGCGCCGCTCCAGAATCTCCCATAAGTGTTCAATTGGGTTGAGATCTGGTAACAGACGGCCATGGTATATGGTTTAAATCGTTTTTCATGCTCAGCAAACAATTCAGTGACCATTCGTGCCCTGTGGATGGGGGCATTGTCATCCTGGAAGAGACCACTTCCATCAGGACAGAAAGGATTCACCATAAGTTGGTGATCACTCAATGGCTGTGTATTCATTGGTGTTTACCTTGTCCTCTAAGGGGTTGAGTGGAACTAAACCATGCCAGGAAAATGCACCATAACAGAGCGGCCAGAACCCTCATTTACTCAAGTGTATCCTTTATTTTGAGTTACCTGTACCATACCACAAAAAAAGCACTTTCCAACTAGTTGCAATAGTTATGAGGCCAAACAACTGTACTCTGAAAATACATTTTTAAAGTACCACAATATGCCATTATCACAGTTTTAATTTCAATTCAGGATTGGCAGTTAAAATGTTAAAGTCTCAAGTTAAAAACTGAGGAGTACAACTGTACTGTGGGTCTCAAGTTAATCCATTAATACTTCACTGGTAGCCACAATCCCACCAGACCTTTATGCAACACAAGAACTAACACTCAGATGTAAAAAGTAACAGTTGCTGTAAAAGTGATGATTTCGTTTTTAAAGGTTATAAGAAGCTATACCAAATCAGGGGGCCTAGATTTGTCTTAAATTTACATTTTATGAAGAGGTAAACATTTGAGGTAGCTGACAATATACGCAGGTTGGGATTTGTAGGGTGGATAGGCATATTTGGAATGTCATGTTCAACTCTTTCAGCAACTATTTCTGTAACATTCAAGTCCAAGTCAAGTCTCACTCGGCTGATTCAACAATGCATGACAAAAAGGCAAAAATAAAAATAATATATGGCACAGCATTTATAATAAATTGCATCACCTTTAAGGTACATACACTATATATACACAAAAGCATGTGGACACCCCTTCAAATTAGTGGATTCGACTATTTCAGCCACACCCGTTGCTGATAGGTGTATAAAATCAAGCACACAGCATTGCAATCTCCATAGACAAACATTGGCTGTAGAATGTCCTTACTGAAGAGCTCAGTGACTTTCAACATGGCAGTCATAGGATGCCACCTTTCTAACAAATCAGTTTGTCAAATTTCTGCCCTGCTAGAGCTGCCCCGGTCAACTGTAAGTGCTGTTATTGGGAAGTGGAAACGTCTTGGAGCAACAACAACTCAACATGACAACGCCCCCGTGCACAAAGTGAGGTCCATACAGAAATGGTTTGTCGAGATCGGTGTGGAAGAACTTGACTGGCCTGCACAGAGCCCTGACCTCAGCCCCATCGAACACCTGCACTGTTGGAGCTAGAAACAAAAGCATTTCGCTACACCCGCAAATACGTGTATGTGACAAATAAAATTTGATTTGACACCTTTGGTATGAATCAGTGCCCTACCTCACTAATGCTCTTGTGGCTGAATGGAAGCAAGTCCCCGCAGCAATGTTCCAACATCTAGTAGAAAGCCTTCCCAGAAGAGTGGAGGTTGTTATAGCAGCAAAGGGGGGGACCAACTCCATATTAATGCCCATGATTTTGGAATGAGATGGTGTAAGAGCAGATGTCCACATACTTTGTCATGTAGTGTATTTACCTAACTATACACCAATCCGTTTACAATCTAGATTGCACAGTAACTTTGATGAGATACAGGTCAATATTTTATTAACATAAAGCTGGAGTGGGCATTGATTGGCCTTTTAAACCCATTAATAGGAGGGGGGTTCTTTAAGCATGAGAAACCAGCAGAGCTTACGGTCATCTCTTCAACTCAGCATTGTTTCTGTCCTTGTCGCAATGTAAAATCACAGTAAACGATAAAACCATCTCGCTGGACAAAAGACCGTTCCCTAATCGTAGAAACAGAACTGTGTGTTCAATGTGGTTGAAGGATATACCCTGAATGGCTCCATGTCAGCTGCTGCTGGTTGAGGTTGTAGTTTGGGGACCATTAGGGGGGCTCATGTTGGAGTCCCTTTCAGACAATCACATGCTGCTGTCCTGCAGGAGAGGCTCTATGTCCTCTTCACTGGCAGGCAGGGGGTTTAAACTCTGGAGGTTGTTGCTGGTGCTGATTTTGCGCGTGTTCGTGTAGGTCTTCACTGCCATACTTCTGTGGTCAGGGATGAAGATGGCCACAAGGAGAGCCAGCACCACTAAACAGGCTCCGAACAGGAAGGGCGGACCGGGAATGGTCGGTTTCTGAAAGAAAATTCACAATAAATGTTACCAAAACGATCCGCTTGCATGTACAGTGCATTCGTTAAGTATTCAGACCCCTTGACCTTTTCCACATTGTGTTACATTACCATGTTATTCTAAAGTGGATTGAATTGTCCCCCCCCCTCATCAATCTACACACAATACCCCATAATGACAAAGCAAAAACAGGATTCTATTTTTTGCAAATGTATCAAATAAAACGTAGACAATTTTACATAAGTATTCAGACCCTTTACTCAGTACTTTGTTGAAGCACCTTTGGCAGCGATTACAGCTTCGAGTCTTCTTGGGTATGACGCAACAAGCTTGGCACACTGGTATTTGGGGGCTTTCTCCCATTCTTCTCTGCAGATCCTCCTCTCAAGCTCTGTCAGGTTGGATGGGGAGCGTCGCTGCATAGATATTTTCAGGTATCTCAAGAGATGTTCGATCGGGTTCAAGTTCGGGCTCTGGCTGTGCCACCCAAGGACATTCAGAGACTTGTCCTCTAGCCACTCCTGCGTTGTCTTGACTGTGTGCTTAGGAGCGTTGTCCTGTTGGAAGGTGAACCTTCACGCCAGTCTGAGGTCCTGAGCTCTCTGCAGCAGGTTTTCAAGGTTCTCTCTGTACTTTGCATCAATCCTGACTAGTCTCCCAGCGCATGCCGCTGAAAAACATCTCCACCGCATGATGCTGCCACCACCATGCTTCACCGTAGGGATGGTGCCATGTTTCCTCCAGACGTGACGCTTGGCATGGTTTTCATCAGACCAGAGAATCTTGTTTCTCATGTTCTGAGAGTCCTTTAGGTGTCTTTTGGCAAACTCCAAGCGGGCTGTCATGCATCTTTTACTGAGGAGTGGCTGTGCACTGTATGTATTGATGATAGGTTTTACTTTGATAATGATTATTTTAACCATCATCAAAAAGTAGAAGAAGCTTCTCTTAATGGGATAACTTTTTGTTTTACTAATCCAACGCCATAAAATAAAACTACTGTTTCTTAGCCAACAGAAGGGGTTTTTGTGCTCTTTGGGCCTAAAGCAAACTGACATCACATTCACCATCACACGAACACAGCTGTACTCATATGATCTCAGAGTTACACAGCCATGAAATTAAAGATGTAAGCGGGCTCTGTACCTCGCTGGGTTCCTGAGGTGTGCTTTTGTTTCTTCCTGTCATAGGGTCAAGCTCGTTCAGCTCCACGTTGAACAGGAAGAATATGAAGCCGTACAGAGCTGGACCCAGCCCATTGCATAGGCCTCTGATACCCGTAATCATTCCCTGGACACATCCTGTAAACGTAACAAAGACAGATTTTACTCTGACGGCACAGATAAACTCACAATTCACCTCCTTTCAGACACCTCAGGTAGAAAGGGTATAAAAAGCATAATGCCTGTTATGGTGAAAGGGAGAGCAAGGTAGAGATTACATAGACCAAGGCTTGAATCAGTTGTCACATGTCAGCTGTTGCTCTTTAGTTGGTCAGTGGCAGTGACCTCTGCAGCTCTGTGTAAGGGCAATGTGTAGAGGGGAAAAGGTAGAGCCACAGAGAGGAGACTGGTGTTGTCTTACCTTGCTGATCAGAGGCTGCTATCCGGGACACCAAAGCACTGACTGCAGGGAAGGTGATACTGGACATGGCTGCGACTGTACCCGCAGCCCACATCATCCTGAAAGGCAGGAGGTCCCACAGTGGGGTTAGAGCTATTTCACACGGACAATGGACAAATCCCCTCCACACTCACGCGGTGCCAACACTTAGACAGCTGGACAACACTGAAGACTAAAAGACCAACCCTATGTATGAGATATCATTTTGGCTGTGGATCAAACACAAACTTACCATGGTTCTGATCCAAAGCCATACCAGGCTAGCTGGAACAGCTGAAACCCCAGTCCAAGCAACACTGTGTTTTTATTCCCGATAGTTCTCATAAAATAGGTTAAGAGCAATGTCTGTTAAAAGAAAAAGGGGGGAGAGAAATTACAGTAAATCCAAAATATTGTATTCTTCATTATCTTTTAATAGTTTGAGGTAAATATTGACGTGGAACATCGTAAATAGTGACACTTTTCACAGTTGATGAATAGAAAAAATACTAATATAGCAACACAATACCTGAGCGATAATAGAGAGGATCCCGACCATTGCTATAAAAGCAGCAATTGCTGCAGGTGAGAATTCAATAACCTGAAAAGGAACACAAAGCACAGTGCATCTCATATTACACAGTGTGGATAAAAGTTAAGTATACACGTCACCCTCAACATATCCAATTAATTTAGACAAGGCAGATGCAATGTTGCCAATTGAGTGACTTTGTTGCTAATACTATGCAAGTTCAGACCCCTCCAGCGACTTTTAATGGCTCTAGTGACAAATTCAGCTACTTTTCAGTGTGCCTTTGTGAAGTTTTGACACGAGGGCTTTTCCCACTAAATTCTGCCGCAAACGAGAGTGGGATTCACAGCAACGACACACACACAGGCTGAGAAGCACACGGGGAGGGGATGAGCGGCGAGAGAGGGGGCGAAAACACTACATCAGGGACTGCAGCTATGCCGCAGCAAGCCAAATTTGGGCTGTGACATCGTCGCAGCAATGCCAAAACATCTAGAGAGTTCTAGCGACAAATCAAGGAGCCAAAAGCGAAATTCACCGCAAAATTGTTGGCAACACTGGTCAGATAACATTACATAATGATTGATAACAATGCTAGAATGACTTAAGACGTCCCATGATGCTTATAACTGACTTATAACCAGTCGCACCTGTCGCAGGTAGAGGAAGAAACTGGAGTATTGGCCTGCCTCTGGCAAGTAGGACAGGAACACTGTGACACATATAAGCAGCACTGTCGGGTCCTTTCCCACTCGCCTAAGAGACTGTGGACAAATGACATGTGAGGAAGAAAAAAACCAAGTGGTCAACATTCAGTATCACAGTGAAATTCTAAACATATCGAACAGCTGTAAGACTTGAGGCTAATTTGTACACAACCAACATACGCAAGAATGCAAAATGACGATCCAAAATACGCAGACATATGCAGCCCTTCAATTTTTTTACTCCGCAAAATTGCCATGTTACGGAGCTAATTGCCTTCTTGCATTGCATATGTACATAAGGTATAACAGTTTATTCAATTTGGGTAAGGTTATGTCAATGTCACTCACAGCAAAGGGGTCAGCTTGCTCCCAAGAGATAGGCGACCCCCAGGACGTCAGTCTCATTTTGTCTGGGAGAGATTCTGGCACGACCAAAAGGACAAAGGCGATATCCACCACTGCGATGATAGTGGCCACTAGCACCACCAAACTGTCGCCGTAATTTGCAGAAAGGTAGGCACCGATGGCGGGACTCGTGACCAAACTGGCGGCAAACGTTGCTGACACCTGAAGCAGAAGGGGAAGGTGGAACATTCTCAACATTTGTGTGTTAATTTATTCTATCCTCTTTAACATATAAGTGGTGGGGGTTAAGGCGTTAAGACAGACAAGAGCCATTACCAGTCCATATGCTGTGCTTCTTTCATGTTCTTCAGTGATGTCTGCAACATATGCAAATATTACAGAGAAAGTCACAGCGAAGACGCCCGAGACTGATATCATGGCAAAATACCACCTGTAGAGAAACATTCAAAAGTAAAAATCTTACTCAAAACAGAGGAAATGTCACATATATTCAACACTGATAGAAATGTATATTGAAAACAAAGTTATTTAAATTCAGCAGCGAAGATACATTTCTCTCAGTGAGAGAAGGTAAGCATCAGCAGAAAACACATAGGGAGAATCTCAATTGCCTACTCCTCGCTTCCTCTCTTCTTGCCTCCTTCTCAAAACCCATTGGAGGAGAAGATCAGAGGGGAGGGACCTATGGCTTTCTCATCCAATAGGTTTTGAGAAGGAGGCAAAGAGAGAGGACACGAGGAGTATGCAATTGAGATTTTCCCATTGCCCACATACGACCCTTGTTCCCAGCAGGTTCGCAGTCAGAAGCCACGGAGAGCGCTGTAGAGATCACTCACATGAGAAGCATGTGACTGAGCACAAAGGGTGCTATGTCTACCGGTGCCTCTTACCATGGGCTTATCCTCATTAGGGGGATTGGGGCACAGGTGAAGAACACTGTAACCAGCAGGAAGGACTTCCTGCCCCAAACATCTGATAAGGCACCTATCAGAGGGGCACTCAGGAAAGACAGCAACCCCTACACACGACACAGGGGGGTGGGTAAAATGTAATCACAATGCTACGTCAAAAATGCATCAAGCACGAGACCTATATGGGCAGGCGTTTCACACAACTCAATGTAGGTGTGAAAGAGCTACATAACCAATGTTAAAATTGCTCACCTAAGCACATAAAGAGTGTGACATAGCTAACTGAATTATAGTAACATGGGGTCTTGCTGTGGGTAGTAAATGCAGCACAAAGACGATCATGACCAAACCTTAGGCAGACCTGGGTTACCAGGCAAGCTCAACCCTCTGTGATTCTGACTGACAACCATCTCTATGTCATACATGACAATATTTTATATTACAATGCTGTAATACTCAGCTCTTTTCACCAGTGACTAATGCTGATCTGAACAAACCAGATAGACGAAAAGACAGTGCCTAGTAGAAACTTGACAAACAGTTTCCCCCCTGCACCTCTCACCTACACCAAAAAGCTAGATCACCTAAAAATAATCCAGAAACATTAACTAAAAGAACAAGGCTGTCTGAAATTAGAAAGTGAGCATAGTGACCAAAAATCCTCTTATCGCAACTGAGATAAAAGTTACTATTTTTTTTTAAACAAAAAAAAACATTGAATCTTAAAAGCAACCCAAATGGAAATGCCTCTTACCTTAACACCTTGAATCAGACCATTCATGAGAAATGTGTGCTGTGGGAACGTTTCATGAAGAACCTGGAGGACAGAGGAAGGAGACAATACAAATACCCTTGTTAGGTAATTTGCAAAGTCTAAACAGATAATGCTGTCATTCATTCATGACCTTTGGGGCACTGAGGAGGGCGCACGTCTTGCCGCTTCCTGCTCGACTATTTTTGCATTAATTATGACTTTGTTTGTTCAGAATGTTTGTGTAATAATTTCCTACGAGCGACAAACACTTCTGGATCATGAATCAGAAGCTACAGACTTATCGCTGAGCCTCCCAGTTCTGGAATAATTCATTTCTCGCACAGCTGGCTTACCTGTTTCTCCTGGCCGAGACGACAGAAGGCAATGCCGGTGACGACGAAGTAGAACGAAAAAGGGGACTCCAAGCCAAGCTGAAAAGACAGGCTACATGTCCTCCTCTTTCTAGCATCCCGATGGCTAATGTCCAATCGCTGGAAAATTAACTTTGTGAACTCAGAGCAGCAAGGCTTCAAATCGTAGAGGGACATCAGGGAATGCTGAGTCTTGGTTTTTACAGAGACATGGCGTATGGACAACTCATTTGACTCTGCTATTCAACCAGACGACTTTTCAATTTTCCGTATTGATTGAACACCGGCTTCTGGTAAGAGTAGGGGGAGGCATATGCTTCCTCGTCAACAGTTCATGGTGTACCGAAGTTAAAAACATCAAGCTCCTGTTCACCCTACATTGAGTTTTGGGTTTTTGGACCCCACGATATGCCGAGGGAATTCACGTGCGTTATTACCACGGCTGCGTACAAACAGCTACAAGCAAACATCAAAGCGGCACTCAGCGAACTGTACAAGAAAATTGGCCAGCAAGAATCCTCTCACCCGGACGAAGTCTTTATGGACGGGGGAGATTTTAACAAAGCAAGTTCATTTTTTATTATTCCAAAGTATCACCAAAATGTATCCTGGACCACGAGAGGAAACAACGTGCTGGACCATGTGTACACAAAACATCTGTGACGCATACAAAGCCGTCCCCCGCCTCCACAACGGCCAATCAGATCACGTCTCTCTGTTCCTACTCCCTGCCTAGAAGCAGCAGCTCAAGAGGGAGCCACCAACACAAAGAATAGTGAAGTACTGGACAGAGGCAGACTCAATACTGTAGGACTGTTTAAGAATATTAATTGGAATATGTTCAAAGATTCATCCACCCAGGACTCATCCATCAATATTAAGGAATATACATTGTCAGTCACAGGCTTCATTATGAAATGTGTTGATGATGTACTTGCAAAAACAATCCAGACATACCCTAACCAAAACCCTGGAAGAACAGAGAAATCCGTACCATGCCGAGAGCCCATACTGCAGCATTCAATGTCAGCAGCGCAAACCCCAACAAGTCGGTGGCGTGCGACGCGTACAAGGCAAGCAGGAACGAGCTCTACAAATCCTTTAGGGATGCAAAAAGACACTACAAACTCAAAATTTAAATCGATGTTTGACAACTCAGTCTCGCAACGCATGTGGCAAGGAATACAGGCTATCACGGACTACAAAGGCAAATCCAGCTGTGTCATGCCCTCCCTCTCAGACAAGATTAACACAATCTATGCACTCTTCGAGGCAGACAATACTGAGCAATCCAGGAAGGCTCTCGCTGCTCCAGAACCAGATGTTTTCGCTCTCCGAGTCTGACGTGAGGAACTCTCATGAGTGAATACACATAGCCGCCGGCCCAGATGCCATCCCTGGCCGCGTCCTCAGAGTGTGCGCTGACCAGCTGGTGGGAGTCTTCTCTGCCATCTTCAACCTGTCCCTGTCCCATGCTGTAGTTCCCCCACTTGCTTCAAGGAGACCACCATCATCCCAGTGCACAAGAAAAACAAGCTGACATGCGCAAATGACTACTGCCCAGTCGCACTCACCGGTCATCATGAAGTGCTTCGAGAGGCTGGTCATGGCCCACATCAAGGCCAGCATGCCAGGCACACTGGACTCACTCCAATTTGCCTACCGCTCCAACAGATCCACGGAAGATGCCATTACAACCATTATTCATACGGCCCCTAACACATCTGAACAAGAGGAACACCTATGTGAGAATGCTGTTCATTGACTACAGTTCAGCATTCAACACTATTGTTCCCTCGAAGCGCAGAGCCCCAACTCTGGACACTACCCTCTAAAACTGGACGCTGGACATCCTGACGGGCAGACCACAGGTTGTGAGGAATGGCAACAGAACCTACTCCATTCAGACTCTTAACACGTGGGCCAGCATCCACATCAAAGAGGACTTGACATGGACCAACACCACCACTCGTCAAGAGGGTGCAACAGCACCGTTGCTTCCTAAGGCAGGCTGAAGAAATGTGGCATGCCACCCCAGGTCCTCTCCAAATACTACCGCTGCACCATTGACAGCATCCTTACCAGTTGCATCGCAGCCTGGTACCGGAATTGCTCCGCTAACGACCGCCAGCGGGTGGTGAACACTAGCCTTGGGTCGTATACCGAGGTATTTTGAAATAGCCACGGGATGGTTTTTCAATACCGGTGAAACTATTTATTACAAGTTTTTCTATACATTTTAATATTTGTAGCTACTTTTTAAGTAAATACCTGCAGTCAACTTGTGCAATATGTTAGAAGATAAAGCAGATTGAATTCTCCATTTCACCTGTCATTATTTTACATTATGAAGCATACCGTAGTTCCCCAGAACATTTGAGCCAGTCACGTGTTTGTTTGTAAATAGCACAACTGGAGAAAGCGGAAGCAGATGAGTACCGCTGTTTATTGACACCAGTTGCGTTTTATATTGAAAGTCAGTTGTTTTTTTTGCTTCAATAGAGTGTTCAGGGACGTGCAACTATAGTTTTCCATTACAGAAAATACTTTAGTGCAACAATTGGCAGAAAATAGTCATTTTCATCAGATGACAACAGAAGTACAACGCTATTTGGCTGGAAGTAGGCTAAATGAGCCTACAATGAAAAAGCAAGGTATTTTTTTTGCTAAATCAATGCACGGCCATCATATTTCAGTTGATCACAGAAAGAATGTAGCCAGCTTGCACTTTACCAGAGAAAAGTTGGCTGGCCACACCACGAAAAGTACCAGAGAAAAGTAGCTACACATCAGTCAGAGCGCTGTCTGCTGATAGAATGCCCGTTTTTGAATTCTCATCCCAGTGGAGAAGTGCAACAAAAGCACAAAGTTGTCTGATGCCGAGAAGAAAGATATTTATGCGTATTATCTTTTTTTCCAAGTGTGAAAAACAAAGAATTCTACGTTAAAGCAAGCCCTAAGTTTAACTTGCTAGTTATCTAAGTAAGTAAGTGGCTGAATTAATAAGGTGACGGGGCATCATATTGTGTTGGCTTTGCCGTGTTTGAGAAGTCAAAGCCCTTTGGATGAATTATCTGTACAGCTGCCACTGTCTTTTGATTTCCTTGCATTTTTTCTCCTCTCCGTTCTCGGCCTGTCTGCTCTTTCGCCATCTTCTCCAGGCAGGCCCATTGCTCTACCAACTCCAGACTCCACACAGACACAGCATGTACACATGCTACTCCATAGCCAGTACTGTTCATTTGACATTTCACAATGTCTCTCGTTCACATGTAAATGTCCAAACTCACCAATAATGACATTCTGTAGCACCTACCTATTTACAGTGCATTCGGAAAGTATTCAGACCCCTTGACTTTTTCCACATTTTGTTTCATTACAGCCTTATTCTAAAAATATATTTTTTAATTATCAATCTACACACAATACCCCATAATGTCAAAGCAAAACAGTTTGTTAGACATTTTTAAAACTGAACTATCACATATGTATTCAGACCCTTTGTCAGTACTTTGTTGAAACAACTTTGGCAGTGATTACAGCCTTGAGTCTTCTTGGGTATGACATTAAAAGCTTGGCACACCTGTATTTGGGGAGTTTCTCCCATTGTTTTCTGCAGATACTCTCAAGCTCTGTCAGGTTGGATGGGGAGTGTCACTACACAGCTATTTTCAGGTCACTCCAGAGATGTTCATTCGGGTTCAAGTCCGGGCTCTGGCTGGGCCACTCAAGGACATTCAGAGACTTGCCCAGAAGCCACTCCTGTGTTGTCTTGGCTGTGTGTTTAGGGTCGTTGTTCTGTTGGAAGGTGAACCTCTTCCCCAGTCTGAGGTCCTGAGCAGGCTTTCATCAAGGATCTCTCTGTACTTTGCTACATTCATCTTTCCCTCGATGCTGACAAGTCATCAGACTAGAGAATCTTGTTTCTCATGGTCTGAGAGTCCTTTAGGTAACTTTTGGCAAACTCCAAGTGGGCTGTCATAGGGAGTGGCTTCCGTCTGGACACTCTACCATAAAGGCATGATTGGGGGAGTGATGCAGAGATGGTTGTCCTTCTGGAAGGTTCTCCCATCTCCACAAAGGAACTCTGGAGCTCTGTCAGTGACCATCGGGTTCTTGGTCACCTCCTTGGCCAAGGCCCTTCTCCCCCGATTGCTCAGTTTGGCTGGGCGGCCAGCTCTAAAAAGACTCTTGGTGGTTCCAAACTTCTTTCATTTAAGAATGATGGAGGCCACTGTGTTCTTGGGGACCTTCAATGCTGCAGAAATGTTTTGGTACCCTTCCACAGATCTGTGCCTTGACAAACCTGTTTCGGAGCTATAGGGAAAATTCCTTTGACCTCATGGCTTGATTTTGGCTGACATGCATTTCCAAATCATGTCCAATCAATTGAATTTACCACAGGTAGAAACATCTCAAGGATGAGTAAAGGATGAGTCTCCTGTGTTAAAATGACTAATAAAATATAAAAAAATATTTAAAAAAACTTAGGTGTCTGGTGTGTTTACTTACAGTCAGCATTGGTGTTGTAAGCAGCCCCCAAGCAAAGAACTCTAGAAAGATGACCACAACTGCATGGGACACCTTGGCACGGCCGGTGGTGTGCTGCAATGGGAAGATAGTGACAGAGGCTGTTTAGGACAGTCCACGGTGCAAAATAGCAGTGTCTTATCTGTAATAACAACATTGAGCAAGAACTTGCTACAACCTTCCTTGTTTTAAAAGTGAAAATGTCAACGTGGGGAGATGCTACAGTAGGGGGACTACTGCCGCGTTCAGGTCATGTCGGAAACTCGGGACCTCAGAATTAAATTTAATGTAAGTTAGTTACGTAGACTCTTAAAGCTTCCTATTGGTTGATTCTGATGAATATTGGTTGATTCTGATGAATAGTAATGGAGGAGTTTCCTGCCGAAACTCAATTGGAAATGCAAATGGAAAAATGATAAATCAATATCAAGATTGCAATTCCTTTTCCTCAATAGGTATGCATTTTGTGACAATTCATATTGAAATGCAAAATAAATTGCATTATAATTTTCATGATTGAGTACACGTCTGCCAATTTGAAAAAGATAAATGTCTGACATTTAATTCCCATGGTACTAACCAGTACAACACTGACACATTTAAAAATCTAACGTAAATGCATAAATGACAAATAATTTCTCATGTTTGCCATTTAATTGCATTGTTGTGATAACATGAATTGTGACAAATCTAATAAATTCTCAACTGGCAATTGACAACGCTTTTCCATACTCTGTGTGGTTTAAGACAGTCAAAATTCAAATGATCAAATTCAAAAAATCAATCGCAATTCTTAATTTTGCTATTTAGTTTAGGTTATCGTTTTCGACTTGTTGGCGGGGTTTTGGTAACATGAGGCGGAAGAGATTGCCTATGCTTGTTGGGAACAGTCACTTTTGGTCATAGCTGTATCGATGTGGCGTGTTTTTAGGTTGTCCCGGCAACAACAACCAGTGTGAAACCCTACAGATGAAGAAAAACAGACAATGTGCGCAAGGAGTTTGCAAGAGGGGACTATAAATCTCAGTGGAGGGGACACAGGGAGCTAGTAGCTAGCTAATATGGCTAATTGGCTATTAGATGTACAATGCGGAGAAAGTTTGTGAACACCTTAGGATTTTCACATAAAATGTTAGATCTTAATCTATGTCCTAATAATAGACAAAGATAACCTGATTAAACAAATGACACAAAAACATTACTTTTTCAACATTTATTTATCCACAAATGATTCAACATGCAATATCCGTGTGAAAAAGTATGTGAACCCCTGGTTTTATCAGGTCAATTAAGGGGAAAAATAGAATTGGGTGTTTAAATAATTTCATGGATGCTCGTCACCACATTAGCTCTTTGAGATACATTGGCATCGAACATGTTAAAGACTCCTAGGAGGGGGGGAAGATACTGATAATCTATTATTGGAGAAGAGAATTGTAATGGATTGGAATCACCGTTTGTGTACCATGTCTCCTAGAGGTCTGAAACAAGAGTTTGATATCTGACAATTTTTTACATGAATATGTCACTTTGATTTGTCTTGACTTCCAGGTCACCTACTTGGACATTTTGTAATTATCTGGAACTACTACATGTACCCATCTCATTGTTATCAAGTTATTAGAGATACACAAATAGTTTTTGCACCCACCATACGTCATGTCCACAATGGTCATGTGAGGTGAAATGTGTATATTTTGGGATGTGAGCACCCAGTTTGTGTGTTTGGCCTGACGAAGATTCGTTACGGATCGGAACTTTGTCAATAAGCGGTGAATTGGGAGCTTTAACAGTGTGGGGGAATTATTGTTTACTAGAATTCTTTATAAGCCCAGCACCTACAGTACCAGTCAAAAGTTTGGACACACCTACTCATCTAGGGTTTTTCTTTATCTGTACTATTTTCTACATTGGTCTAATAATAGTAGTGAAGACATCAAAACTATGAAATAACACATATGGAATCATGTAGAAACCAAAAAAAATAAAAATAAATATCTAAATACATTTTATATGAGATTCTTCAAAGTAGCTACCCTTTGCCTTGATGACAGCTTTGCACACTCTTGGCATTCTGTGTTGTCATGTGTTGTTGCCTTGCTCTGTTGTCGTCTTAGGGTCTCTATGTAGGGTTGTCTCTTGTCATAATGTGCATTTTGGCATATATTTATATCTTTTTTAAATTTTGAATCCCAGCCCCCGTCCCCACAGGAGGCCTTTTTCCTTTTGTTAGGCCGTCATTGTAAATAAGAACTTGTTCTTAACTGACTTGCCTAGTTAAATAAAAGGTTAAACACAAAATAAAAACTCTCAACCAGCTTCATGAGGTAGTCACCTGGAATGCATTTCAATTAACAGGTGTGCCTTGTTAAAAGTGAATTTTAACGACTGTCCATCATATCTTTAAGAAATGAAGGTCAGTCAATCCGGAACAATTAAAGAACTTTGAAAGTTTCTTCAAGTGCTGTGGCAAAAACCATCAAGTGCTAAGATGAAACTGAGAGGAGACTGCGTGAATAAGTCCTTCAAGGTCAAATTGCTGCAAAGAAAACACTACTAAAGGACACCAATAATAAGAAGTTACTTGCTAGGGCCAAGAAACACGACCAATGGACATTAGACCGGTGGAAATGTCTCCTTTGGTCTAATGAGTCCAAATTTAAGATGTTTGGTTCTAACCACTGTGTCTGCTTAGTAAGACACAGAGTAGGTGAACGGATGATATCCGCATGTGTGGTTCCCACCGTGAAGCATGGAGGAGGTGGTGTGATGGTGCTTCGCTTGTGACACTGTCAGTGACTTATTTAGAATTTAAGGCACACTTAACCAGCATGGCTACCACAGCATTATGCAGCAGTATGCCATCCCATCTGGTTTGCGCTTAGTGGGACTATCTGTTTTCAACAGGACACTGACCCAACACACCTCCAGGCTGCGTAAGGGCTATTTGACCAAGAAGGAGAGTGATGGAGTGCTGCATCAGATGACATGGCCTCCACAATCACCCAACTTCAACCCAATTGAGATGGTTTGGATGAGTTGAACTGCAGAGTGAAGGAAAAGCATATGTGGAAACTCCTTCAAGACTGTTGGAAAAGCATTCTAGGTGAAGCTGGTTGAGAGAAAGCCAAGAGTGTGCAAAGCTGTCAAGGCAAAGGATCTCAAATATAAAATATATTTAGATTTGTTTAAGACTTTTTTGGGGTAACTATATGATTCCATCTGTGTTATTTCATAGTTTTGATCTCTTCACTATGATTCTACAATGTAAAGAAAAATCCTTGAATGAGTAGCTTTCAAGTCTTTCCACGAAAATGCCATTTTTTGTTAATGTAACTACAACCATGCATAATTCACATTCACTAAAAATGACAAACTTCTTGTAGCAGGCATTAGGCTATTGAAAATTAACACAGGTCTCGTCAAATCTCTCAAACCCACCTGCTAGTGATTAGCCAGCTAATCTTTATATTTCAAGTTCAGCCAATTTGGATCTATTTGCTAGCCAACAAGGTTGAACAGTTGAATTGTTAAACACACCCTTCTGTGGCATGTTAGCCTTTCCACTTTGTTCAGATGTTGAAATCAAGTGGCCTTGCAAATTATGACTTGACTTAATAAACTAAGTAGATTGTCACAAGAGAAAAGATCATTTGCCCTTAACCTCGCCAGAATTTTCCATCAATGGATTTCGATTTAACTTGTTTGACTGCTATGATTAAGCAATAAGGCACAAACAAGCCGACTGGATACAGCCGTTAGCCATGGTACTGTATATTGGCCATATACCACAGGGTGCCTTATTGCTATTATAAACTATTTACCAACGTAAAAGTAATTTTTTCATTCCCATGGTATATGGTCTGATATGCCAACCAAACAGCATTCAGGGCTCGAACCCGGTTTATAATTGTAAGGAAATCCCTTTTGCGCATGAGCATAACTATAGATACATCTGACAGGGGAGTTTGAGTGATAAAAGATGGACAAAGGATCTCAATCTCTGAGCAAGAAACACTTCGATGAACTACATTTTTTTATTTTTTATGTTAGCCTATTTTCGGGCCATTGTGCCGTTATTATGTGCCAGCTATTAAGACTACAAACAGTTATAAATGGGCCCATTTGCGAGACTGACTTGTCATTTCAATAGGCATAGGCTACAAACTAAAATCTGGGTTTACGATTGTACTTAGATGCAAGTAGCCTATAGCCCCTGATAGGCTTCTGTAGACTGAAGATGTAAGTCAAACGTAGGCAAGATGTCATCTGAACGATTTAGCAGCTTGCTTAGTTCAAAGTTAGAGATTAATTTATTTGAACATGAATAGTTTGGCGATTTCGAGGTAAGAAGTGCTTGTGTTTCCCAATAGCCTGCTGGAATAGGCTACTGAGGATGGGGTCATAATTTCAATCACTGAATTAAATATGAATGATATGTTTATGAACTGAATATGCTTGTCAACAACAGCCAGTGTTTATTATTATTATTAATATTATTTCTTTTCTTTTTTTTATACCTGGGGCCTAAATCTGACTGACTGTTACCGTCAATCTAATGCGTTCTAACCACTGACCGGCAATTGCGATACAGCTTTGATAACTTCCAATTTGATCAACTAAATGTAGCCATTAATAATTGCATAATAACACAAGGCTACAACAAGAATACACTGAAGTTATAGGCTATTCGTTCAATCTGTTTGCCAGCTCCAGGTAGGCTACTTGATGGCCAACAGATGAAAATGTATTCATTGAGGACTTTTCCCCATAACAGAAGCAAGCAAGGGAGTTCCATAACTTCCATTTCAAGTTTCCACTTGCGCATAATGACAAGTTAAATAGTCTACCTACAACTGGTAAAAAGTTGACGAGCACATGTGCTGCTTTGTCTACTCTCACTCACATGACTCAGCCAATAGTGGTCTAAGCTGCATGCTCTCTCAACACACACACAAATGGCGACCGCAGTGCAACTTAGAAGTAGCCCAAAAACCTGCAACCAATACATTTAACGTATCCCAATTTGGCAGGAAAAATGTGAACATGGCAACCCTGGTCAAAGAGGAAGATGTGAACTCTCAACTTTGTAAGCGTGAGAGGCAGGGGAAGAGGCTTGGTGTGTGGGCTTATTTTGGACCTAAGCTTGACGCCTGCCTTCCCGCATTTGGGAAAACGATTCCCATTGTTAGGGCGGAGATGTGCCTTTCGTCATTATATACAGATCTCTGATGTAAATGGGAAGGTGCACACAGTAGTTTTTATTTTATCTTTATTTAACTAGGCAAGTCAGTTAAGAACAAATTCTAATTTTCAATGACAGCCTAGGAACAGTGGGTTAACTGCCTTGTTCAGGAGCAGAACTACAGATTTTTACCTTGTCAGCTCGGGGAGTCGGTCTTGCAACCTTTCGGTTACTAGTCCAACGCTCTAACCACTAGGCTACCTGCCGCCCCAGTGAGTGAAGGAGACGAGACCAAAAATACAACATTAGAACAAGTGGACGTAAACGCTGATAAAAAAAAAAGAAAAACAAAACTACAGGCATTTGGAATATCGCTCAAAAACTAATTTGAATTACATCAAAGTAATGCGATATACAGTATTGCCCAGCCCGAATGGAAGTGGGTGAGAACCACGAGCCTCCTAGGTTTTGTATTGAAGTCAATATACCCAGAGGAGGATGGAAACTATCTGTCCTCTGGCTACAACATGGTGTTACCCTACAGAGTGCTGTTAAGGCTACTGTAGACCTTCATTGCAAAACAGTGCGTTTTAATAAATTATTTGGTGACGTGAATATATTTAGCATAGTTACCTAAAAATGTTTCATTATGTTTATGAAATTCACCGAGGAAGGTCCTCCCCTGGTCTATACACAATATCCCATAATGACGACGCAAAAACAGAGAAATTTTTGCAAATTTATTGCAAATAAAAACATTTACATAAGTATTCAGACCCTTTACTCAGTACTTTGTTGAAGCACCTTTGGCAGCGATTACAGCATCAATTCTTCGTCGGTATGGCGCTACAAGCTTGGCACATCTGTATTTGGGGAGATTCTTCCATTCTTCTCTGCAGATTCTCAAGTTGGATGGAGAGCGTCGCTGCACAGCTATTTTCAGGTCACTCCAGAGATGTTCTGTCTGGGCCATTCAAGGACATGGAAGGTGAACCTTCAACCCAGTCTGAGGTCCTGAGCAGGTTTTCACCAAGGATCTCTCTGTACTTTGCACCGTTCATCTTTTCCTCGATCCTGACTAGTCTCCCAGTCTCTGCTGCTGAAAAACATCCCCACAGCATGATGCTGCCACCACGCTTTACCGTAGGTATGGTGCCAGGTTTCCTTCAGACGAGGAATTCTGGAGCTCTGTTAGTGACCATCAGGTTTCTTGGCCACCTGCCTGACCAAGGCCCTTCTCCCCCTGACACCTCAGTTTGGCCGGAAGGCCAGCTCTAGGAAGAGCCTTGGTGGTTCCAAACTTCTTCCATTTAAGAATGATGGAGGCCACTGTGTTCTTGGGAACCTTCAATGCTGCAGAAATGTTTTGGTACCCTTCCACAGATCTGTGCCTCGACACAATCCTGTCTCTGAGCTCTACGGACAATTCCTTCGAATTGTCAACTGTGGGACCATATCCAATCAATTGAATTTAGCCCAGGTGGACTCCAATCAAGTTGTGGAAACATCTCAAAGATGATCAATGGAAACAGGTTGCACCTGAGCACAATTTCGAGGCTCATAGCAAAACGTCTGAAAACAAGGTATTTGTTTAGTTTTTTTTTTATACATTTGCAAAAAACTGTTTTTGCTTTTTCATTATGGGGTATTGTGAGTAGATTTAATAAGGGGAAAATTATATTTAAGCAATTTTAAAATAAGGCATAACAAAATGTGTAAAAGGGGAAGGGGTCTGAAAACTTTCCGAATGCACAACTCCAGTGTATATTTGGCCTTGTGTTTTAGGTTATTGTCCTGCTAAAAGGTGAATTCATCTCCCAGTGTCTGTTGGAAAGCAGACTCCACAAGGTTTTCCTCTGGGATTTTGCCTGTGCTTAGCTCTATTCCGTTTCTTTATTATCTTGAAAAACGCCACAGTTCTTATCGATTACAACCATACCCATAACATTCTGCAGCCACCACCATGCTTGAAAATATGGAGAGTGGTACTCAGTAATGTACTGTATTGGATTCATCCCAAACGTAACACTTTGTATTCAGAACAAAAAGTTAAATTGCTTTGCCAATTTTCTTTGCTGTATTAATTTAGTGCCGTTTAGCTGCAAACAGGATGCATGTTTTGGCATATTTTTATTCTGTACAGGCTTCCTTCTTTTCACTCTGTCAGTTAGGTTAGTGTTGTGGATACCGGGAACAATTAATAATTTTCCAGAGAGTCCCGGGAAATACAGCAAAAATCGGAAGTGCCCATTTAAAGCGTTTAAAACCAAGATACGGTCACTTTGACAGGGATCTCCCAAAATTACATTGTCGGCTACACCACTATGTTAAGATTTCACAGCAAGTGAAACTGATATTTAGTAATGATAGAGTAACTTTGATCGACAATTGTGAAACAGGCTGTTCATAAATTCCAAAGTGTTATCATGTTCCTCAATTAATTCAGCGCAATTAAGCAGTAGGCCTAGGCTATCTCCACACAGAGCGTGCTCAGGATCCACAGAACGCACCCAGAGTAGGCTATAGCGTTTCTGAATCATACAAACATTGTAACGACAGTCAAACAAAAGTCAAATTACCAACGTTGCAACAAATGACAGAATATCCCCTATTTGGCAAAATTGAGTTGTTGATTAAACAGATCAGCTCATGAATAAAACAGGGAGATGAAGAGAGGAAATAGTTTAAATAGCAAGGTATCTTAACAGGGACCAACTCCGTAAACAAACTATCCATACCTACTCTCATTCAGTCTGTTGATCACACATTCTCTACCGAAGCTCTCATATGGGCCGCAACAGGAGACAGCGCAGAGAAGCGGGGTAAATGTTATCACGGTATTTGACATGACTAGGTGAGACGTGCTTTGATAATGAAACCTATGGATTACAAAATAAAGTTATGAATTTTCATGCGATTCTGGGTTTCAAAATCAAACCAAACTTTATTTGCCACATTCGGAATACAACAAGTGTAGACATCACCGTGAAATGCTTACTTACAAGCCCTTAACCAACAGTGCAGATCAAGAAGAAGAAAATATTTACCAAGTAGGCTAAAATAAAAAGTTATAATAAAAAGTAACACAATAACGAAGCTATATACAGGGGGCACCAGTACCGAGTCAGTGTGCGGGGGTACAGGCTAGTTGAGGTAACCTGTACATGTAGGTGGGGGTGAAGTGACTACGCATAGGTAGCAAACAAACAGCGAGTAGCAGCAATATACAAAAGGGAGAGGGGGTCAATGTAAATTGTCCGGTGGAGATTTTTATGAATTATTCAGCAGTCTAATGGCTTGGGGATAGAAGCTGTTGAGGAGCCTTTTGGTCCTAGACTTGGCGCTCCGGTACCGCTTGCCATGTGGTAGCAGAGAAAACAGTCTATAACTTGGGTGACTGGAGTCTGACAATTTTATGGGCTTTCCTCTGACACCGCCTATTATATAGTAGGTCCTGGATGGCAGGAAGCTTGGCCCCAGTGATGTACTGGGCCGTTCACACTACCCTCTATAGCGCCTTACGGTCAGATGCCGAACAGTTGCCATACCAGGCGGTGATGCAACCGGTCAGAATGCTCTCGATGGTGCAGCTGTAGAACCTATTGAGGCTCTGGGGACCCATGCCAAATCTTTTCAGTCTCCTGTCGTGCCCTCTTCACAACTGTCTTGGTATGTTTGGACCATGATAGTTTGCTGGTGATGTGGACACCAAGGAACTTGAAACTCTCGACCCGCTCCACTAAAGCCCCAGTCGATGTTAATGGGGGCCTGTTCGGCCCGCCTTTTCCTGTAGTCCACGATCAGCTCCTTTGTCTTGCTCACATTGAGGGAGAGGTTGTTGTCCTGGCACCACACTGACAGTTCTCTGACCACCTCCCTATGGGCCGTCTTATCATTGTCGGTGATCAGGCCTACCACTGTTGTGTCGTCAGCAAACTTAATGATGGTGTTGGGGTAGTGTTTGGCCACGCAGTCGTGGGTGAACAGGGAATACAGGAGGGGACAAAGTACACACCCCTGAGGGGACCCAGTGTTAAGGATCAGCGTGGCAGATGTGTTGTTGCCTACTCTTTCACTGGGATTCAGTGGGAAAATAGCCTAAGCTTTATATAAGGCTAATACATGAGTCAATAGAAAAATAATACACTTGATTTACATTATGCTAAATCTTTCTGATCAGTAGATAGATGAGTAGACGAATAAATAAGCTACCACTTCCACTTGTCCAGCCAGAGATGAAGTAACCAAAGGCTTTTGGTCGGGAGTAGGACAGGCTACTACGCGAGTGAAGACCAAGCAGACTTGTATAACGTGCTAGCAAACGTTTCTGCTCTACTAATATATGAGCAAGCATTAGCACTCATCTCAATTTTGTTTCCTCGTCTCCTCACTCCGCTGCTGCCTGCCTCCGCCGCAATGTTTTCAACACATTTAAATCAAAATAGCCTGCTGTCTTCTAGAAATCTGTCTTTTTCGGGTTAATTCCTGTTATGTCGGACTGGGGCTCGGGCTTCAATTTACCGGGCTTGGGTCAGACCGTGATCTAAATGTCAGTTCTGATGAGAACTCTAAACTGCATTCGGTTCGCGTGTGCAGTCCGACAGTGTCAATTATGCATTCGCTTTGAAATTATTACATCTTCATGTGAAGGAAATACGCTAGGCTAAAGGCTTCCATGCAACAACCTGTTTGGATAATGTGCCATTTTACTTTTGGCCAATCTGCTGCTGCGCATGTTGTGTATTTTTTGGAATTGCATTTGTGCGACATTGGGGGGAAATGTTGTAATTTCCGGGATCTTGTCATTACATTTTTTCAGGACATGTGAAGAGTGGTCCCGGGATCCCGGTGTTAATCACTATTGTGGAGTAACTACAATGTTGTTGAGCCATCCTCAGTTCTCTCCCATTACAGCCATTAAACTCTAACGGTTTTAAAGTCGCCATTGGCTTCATGTCCTCCGGCAACTGCGTTAGGAAGGATGCCTGTATCTTTGTAGTGACTGGGTGTATTGATATTGATACACCATCCAATGTGTAATTATTAACTTTACCATGCCCAAAGGGATATTCAATGTAACTTTTTATTAATTTGTAACATTTTCGAAAAACATCATCCCACTTTGACATTATGGGGTATTATGTGTAGGCCAGTGCCCCTATGCAGAAATCGCGTCGCCATTTCCTGGTTGATAAAGTTCGAATAGTTCGCCTATTTATTTTTTATGTGACAAAACAAGCAAGTATAGTGTAGAGAATCACTGTAACACCTAAACACCTGTGAAATATATTTTCCTTAACCAAAATGTTTGTATTTTCAGCTGTTCTATCAGTTTTGAAAAAATTTATAAAGCCAAGTATTGTGATTTGCTAGTTCGCTACATGCATAGCTCCAGACCAAACATTTTACTTTACTACAATGTCATGTTGGATAAAGACATTTTAGGGCACCCAGCTGTATGTTATTGTAGTAGCTATAGCCACTTACTGTCATGTGCACCCTGTTCATATGACCCCGACCCTCGCCTAGCTAATCATATCAGATTGGAATTCAAGAGCACGGACAGCAAACTTTATTGCTAACGAGTTCGCAAAATGTAGCGACAAAGCTATCTAACGTGTATGTATCCGAATCATGTGAAAATACGTAATTATCTATATGGACACAATAACCTCGTGAAAATGAGATTGTCAAAATGGCAGAGATATTAGCTAGCGAAAACAGAAGAGATAGCTAACGTTAGCTAGAAAGCTAACGTACTAGCTAGTAGCTACTTAATAACATGCTAACTTCGACTGACTGGTAGCAACAAGATGGACTAAATAACGTTATTGACACTTCCGGCATAGCCGTACCTAACGCGTTACTAGCTAACTACAGAAGCTAACTAAATATTTTGAAGGATGTACAAACGTGGGTAACGTTAATTTCACTTACAGGGGTCCCATCTCTCATGTTTCGGACCAACATGATGTCGTTGGTCTCAGTCGGTATTTTCTCCTGGGTCATTTCACATCTTGCTGTAACGATATTTAGATAAAGTCCATGCTGTGTAATATTCTTAGATACATCCGTCTCTTCCAGGTTGTCTTGATGATTATGACTAACTATGACTATTACCCGGCCTGAGTAAACTGTTGTGAGTTTTTCTGTCAGATTCTGATTTTACGTCATGACGTTCTTCTTCTTTGGTATTATGTGGCGTTCGCACATTTTGTTTGCGCATGAGGCCACCTACTGTGCGGTCGTGTGTGGTCGATCACGTTACATTTTGTGATACAAAAATAAAAAAGAGGGAAAAGGAAGAAAAATAATGCACTACCAACTAACCCTACACCTACTATATATACCAATACTACAAAAAAAACGTATCACCCCATTTCACTACCTTGACCTTAACTGGTTCTACACCAGGCCTACTGCCTGGGAGGACAGGCCTCTTTCGTTCAACACACCTTGTAACCCTTCTGCAGTAAAACCCCATACACATAAGTACTTCTCTGCAGCTGCCACTAAAACATCTATTTTCTCTGATTTACATTCAATTTCTGCGGTACAGTTGGCAATGAATGTTAAGAAGCCAACCTTACTGAAGCACACATTCCTATCACTCTGTATTGGCCTAGGGCTACTACTCACCCTTGATCCATCATCCTCTACTCTCTTCACTTTCTCAGCATACGACACCTTCTGTTCTATTTTGACCCTGGCAACCTCAACCTGTCTCTCTCGCACCAGGCACTTCTGATCCCCAGCAACATGGCCACCACCACAATTGACACAGTTTTTTCCACCAAAACTACACATTCCTTTGTCCCATGCCCTACTGCACACTTCTCACGTCTCAGAATCTCCCTCCTACACACTGATGCAACCTGACCATAAGCTTGGCATCTGAAACACCTTAGTGGGTTCGGCACAAAAGCTTAGGGAGTGGGATGTCTCCCTTCCTCTTCCGTCCCTGATTTGGCTGTGTGAAGCAGTTTCCATCAGCTAGCACAGCTACAAAGTAAAAATTGGATATACCGTAAAAATTCATGAAAACAAAAATTATTTTTGGTCTTAATTTAAGGTTAGGGTTAGGCATTAGGTTAGCAGTGTAGTTAAGGTTTTAAAAATATAAATTGTAGAAATATGTGGGGTTTATGACTTAGTGGCTGTGTTATCTAGTGACGACCTTGAGAAGCAGGCAAGAATAACTAAGCACTTCTGGGTCAAAGATTTTTGGAATCCTTCAGAATAACGGACAGACGTTTGAGTGGTAAGGCGAAAGTAGCCGACGGTAGACAGAAGTCAATGAGTAAAGTGGAGGGAGGTACATCTGCCCGATAGCAAGTCAGACAACTTCTGCTGTTTCTAGGACAGACGAAAATGGTACACATTGGCATTTGTCTTTGTTATTGCCGATGAAGTTGATGGTATCGAAATTTCACCTTTCCTAAACAAAGCAGAACATGATCAACATGTTCCAAGGAATGAATATCCTGATGATAAGGAAATTAAATACCAGTCCAAGCTCTTTCTAACATTCACGAGACTTGTTTTGTATTTTTGTGATGGTTTCTCAAAATATAACCTGGTAGTTAGTACATAGGCTTCTAGAACGAGAACATATAGGTGTTTTGCAACCTATGGGCTATGCTCTGTTGTTTGCCATTACTTCATGCCCTTGTACCTTCCTCATTATTATTTGTGATTGTGCAACATGGAATTGTAACAGATGTGATTAAATGCAGTTCACAAAGATTCTTACTGTATGGTAATTGATTGCATGTCAGCATCACTACAACCGGCAGTGTATTTCTTTCATTCTCAACCTGTGTTGCTTTTGTCAGTAAGCATGTAAAGAACATAATTTGATTCAATCACATGAAGGACAAAACACTCACTGTGCAGAAAAGTATTAGACAATACATGTACATCAGTTCACATAAGTTACTGGGTAAACAATATTCCAAGCAATATGCTAAGCAGTCAAAAACGCTTGGTATTGACACCACGACTGGTGTCTGGGGTACTTGCTCATTAAGGGACGGTTCCCCAGACACAGATTCATTCTCCAAAATTGCAAGTGTAGAAATCCCCAGTGTAGAAATCCACTACAATAACACGTGTAGCCTACAATATGTATTACATTTTATTCACATTTAATAAACAATCAACAAATTTGAATTTGTTTGGGGAACAATATTACAGACAAGACAAAGTGTAGGCTATAACATGGGACAAAACATTACAGTAGCATCTAGATAAATACATTAGCTATGTTGTTGCAAACTGGATATTGTATTTATTTATGTTAGAAATTTGCATCATATGTAGGCCAATGTAATTAAATCGTAAGGATAAATATGTATTTAAGCTCTAAATAGTCATAGACCCAAAACAGTAAACATGCATTGGTAATAACCAATGATAGGTGGTGAAATCAACAATTTATGAGCTTGAAGTGCCTTTTGCGTTTAAAAAAACAAACATAAGAAGGTTGTCTCCCACAATGCTTTGGTTCCGACTTCAAGTTGCAGTTGGTGTGGGAGCAACTGCAGAAATTTCCAGTCAACTGCAGTCGAAAGTTCATGACCTTTCATCACATGCTTGTTATAAAGGTCATACGGTCAACATTGGATGCAGTCCAAACTCAAAGTAGACAGCCCTCGGTCCTAAACCCTCAGCCCTTGAATGACGTTTTACATCGTCACATCCAAGTGTACCTTAAATGTCTCTTGCCCATGCGAGGGAGAGTGATGATCGGAGAGGCAACATTCTTTGTAGAAATCTTGAAGTTGAGCTTAAAAACAACCAACCTGTCACGTCCTGACCATAGTGCTTATGTGTTTTGCTTGTTTTAGTGTTGGTCAGGACGTGAGCTGGGTGGGCATTCTATGTTGTGTGTCTAGTTTGTCTGTTTCTGTGTTCAGCCTAATATGGTTCTCAATCAGAGGCAGCTATCAATCGTTGTCCCTGATTGAGAATCATATATAGGTGGCTTGTTTTGTGTTGGGATTTTGTGGGTGGTTGTTTCCTGTGTCAGTGTTTGTGCCACACGGGACTGTGACGGTTGGTTCGTTTGTTGTTTTTGTATTTTGTCTAGTTTTCGTGTTATTAAATCATGGAAACTTACCACGCTGTACATTGGTCCTCCGATCCTTCTCGCCTCTCCTCGTCCGATGAGGAGGACGACTTAGACTGCCGTTACACAACCTAAAGCTATTAATGTACTTTGCAAGCTAATGTAGCTAGCTTGCACTCCTGTCAGGTAACTAGCTACAGTTACCCATAGCTGACTAGCTAGTTTTACAGTTTGGTCATTTATTCCAATACATTTCAGAATTCCCCAAAATATGTTCATGAAGCGAGCTAGATTTTACAGGCTCTTCACTACGAGACTAAGCCACTTTGCCAATGCTAAAATCAATGTCATTTACATGTAAAATATATATATTTTACCACGCTAGCATCATAATTTTGTCTGACATGCCGAAAATGCAGCCGTGTTGATTAAATTTCACACTTCGCGGTCACCAGAGCTTAACATGTGACTACAATTGGCATTGAAGTGTGGGTCATATCAACCCCACGAGTGATCAAAGTTCTTAACTCGCTCCCTCGACCTAAATCGAGGGACCGAGGGAGCAACATTTGTGAATTGGACCTCCACTTAAGATGGCAATCAAACTGCATCCGGTTTCAACAGGGATTCCCCCGAGGGAATGTAGCCGCAAGTCAGACAATTTTTAAACCCATAATGCAACACACTTTGAAAGGCAGTGATCAACATTGGTCAACAATCTGCTCGAATGTACCCACTCTTTTCAAGCCATTTCACCCGGTGGGCGGTGCTATACGTCAATGATTCCCAACCAGGGGTACTCGGACCCCTGTGGGTACTTGGCCTATCCACAGGAGGTACTTGAGAAGACTCATGAGACCATAGGCCTCCTGGTACAATGTACATGAGGAGGTACTTCAGGGGTACTACTGGCAGAGAAAAATGTGTCTTTCCGATGCATGTACATAGCTTTCCCGCTCCATAGCAAGCCGCTCTATCCATTGGTGAAGTAATTTAATGTCGAGCTAAATGTTTAAAAAGGAACGATATAAACCGTAATATTTTTATGGTTCAAACCGGTTCAGAACTTAATTTCTTCTAGTCGAAACAGTGGAACGTAACAAAAAATGTATGGTTCTGTTCAGAACTAAACGACTGGAAAATAACCTCTGATATACAGTGTATTCGGAAAGTTTTCAGACCCCTTGACTTTTTCCACATTTTGTTACGTTACAGCCTTATTCTAAAATTAATTCAATATTTAAATATCAATCTACACAAAATGCCCCATAATGGCAAAGTCAAAACAGTTTAAAAAAAATGTTTGTAAATGTATATATATATTAAAAAAACATGAATACCTTATTTACAACAGGGCGTGAGGTGTCAAAACCCCCACACCAGTTTCCTCCTCCCCTCTGTGGGTGAGAGGGGGTCTGGTGGAAGTTTATTCATTGCAGAACTGATTTGACCATTTGGATCACACCAGGACAGTCATGACACACCTTTGGCAGTGATCACAGCCTCGAGTCTTCTTGGGTATGATGCTACAAGCTTCGGACACCAGTATTTGGGGAGTTTCTCCCATTCTTCTCTGCAGACCCTCTCAAGCTCTGTCAGGTTGGATGGGGAGCGTCACGGCACAGCTATTTTTAGGTCTCTCCAGAGATGTTCGATCGGGTTCAAGTCTGGACTCTGGCTGGGCCACTCCAGGACATTCAGAGACTTGTCCCGAAGCCACTCCTGCATTGCCTTGGCTGTGTGCTTAGGGTCGTTGTCTTGTTGGAAGGTGAACGTTCGCCCCAGTCTGATGTCCTGAGTGCTCTGGAGTAGGTTTTCATCAAAGATCTCTCTGTACAATGCTCCATTCATCTTTCCCTCAATACTGACTAGTCTTCCAGTAACTGCCACAAAAAAATGGATGGTGCCAGGTTTCCTCAAGATGTGATGCTTGGCATTCAGGCAAAATAGTTCAATATTGATTTCATCAGACCAGAGAATCTTGTTTCTCATTGTCTGAGAGTCTTTAGGTGCCTTTTGGCAAACTCCAAGAGGGCTGTCATGTGCCTTTTACTGAGGAGTAGCTTCCGTCTGGCCACTCTACCATAAAGGCCTGATTGGTGGAGTGCAGCAGAGATGGTTGTCCTTCTGGAAGGTTATCCCATCTCCACAGAGGAACTCTGAGGAACACCTCCCTCTCCACAGAGGAACACCTCCCTGACCAAGGCTCTTCTCCCCCAATTGTTCAGTTTGGCCGGGTGGCCAGATCTAGGAAGAGTCTTGGTGGTTCCAAACTTCTTCCATTTAAGAATGATGGAGGCCACTGTGTTCTTGGGAACCTTCAATGCTGCAGACATTTTTTGGTACCCTTCCTCAGATCTGTGCCTCGACACAATCCTGTCTCTGAGCTCTACGGACAATTCTTTTGACCTCATGGCTTGGGTTTTGCTCTGTCATGCAATGTCAACTGTGGGACCTTATATAGACAGGTGTGTGCCTTTCCAAATCATATCCAATCAATTGAATTTACCACAGGTGAACTCCAATAAAGTTGTAGGAACATCTCAAGGATGATCAATGGAAAAAGGATGAACCTGAGCTCAATTTTCGAGTCTCATAGCAAAGGGTCTGAATACTTATGTAAATTAAGGTTGAAAAAGACTCTCAACAGTAAAAAGACAGGTTGAAAAAGAAATAAAACAACAGTAAAAAGACAGGCTATATACAGTAGCGAGGCTATAAAAGTAGCGAGGCTACATACAAACACCGGTTAGTCAGGCTGATTGAGGTAGTATGTACATGTAGATATGGTTAAAGTGACTATGCATATATGATGAACAGAGAGTAGCAGCAGCGTAAAAGAGGGGTTGGGGGGGCACACAATGCAAATAGTCCGGGTAGCCATTTGATTACCTGTTCAGGAGTCTTATGGCTTGGGGGTAAAACTGTCGAGAAGCCTTTTTGTCCTAGACTTGGCACTCTGGTACCGCTTACCATGCGATAGTAGAGAGAACAGTCTATGACTGTGGTGGCTGGGTACTATATGGGGCTTTGGTGACAAAACGGATGGCACTGTGATAGACTGCATCCAATTTGTTGAGTAGAGTGTTGGAGGCTATTTTGTAAATGACATCGCTGAAGTCGAGGATCGGTGTGATGGTCAGTTTTACGAGGGTATGTTTGGCAGCATGAGTGAAGGATGCTTTGTTGCGAAATAGGAAGCCGATTCTACATTTAATTTGGGATTGGAGATGTTTAATGTGAGTCTGGAAGGAGAGTTTACAGTCTAACCAGACACCTAGGTATTTGTAGTTGTCCACATATTCTAAGTCAGAACCGTCCAGAGCAGTGATGCTGGACGGGCGGGCAGGTGCAGGCAGCGATCGGTTGAAGAGCATGCATTTAGTTTTACTTGCATTTAAGAGCAGTTTGAGGCCACGGAAGGAGAGTTGTATGGCATTGAAGCTAATCTGGAGGTTAGTTAACACAGTGTCCAAAAAGGGCCAGAGGTATGCAGAATGGTGTCATCTGCGTAGAGGTGGATCAAAGAATCACCAGCAGCAAGAGCGACATCATTGATGTATACAGAGAAGAGAGTCGGCCCGAGAATTGAACCCTGTGGCACCCCCATAGAGACTGCCAGAGGTCCGGACAACAGGCCCTCCGATTTCACATACTGAACTCTATCAGAGAAGTAGTTGGTGAACCAGGTGAGGCAGTCATTTGAGAAACCAAGGCTGTTGAGTCTGCCAATAAGAATGTTGTGATTGACAGAGTCGAAAGCCATAGCCAGGTTGATGAAGACGGCTGCACAGTAATGTCTCTTATCGATGGTGGTTATGATATCGTTTAGGACCTTGAGCGTGGCTGAGGTGCACCCATGACCAGCTCTGAAACCAGATTGCATAGCGGAGAAGGTACGGTGTGATTTGAAATGGTCAGTAATCTGTTTGTTAACTTGGCTTTCGAAGACCTTAGAAAGGCAGGGTAGAATAGATATAGGTCTATAGCAGTTTGGGTCTAGAGTGTCTCCCCTTTGAAGAGGGGGATGACCGCGGCAGCTTTCCATTCTATGGGAATCTCAGACGATACATAAAAGAGGTTGAACAGGCTAGTAATAGGGGTTGCAACAATTTTGGCAGATCATTTTAGAAACAGATGGTCCAGATTGTCTAGCCCGGCTGATTTGTAGGGGTCCAGATTTTGCAGCTCTTTCAGAACATTAGCTATCTGGATTTGGGTGAAGGTTACAGTAATGGATGTTACTGTTTAATCAGGGAGCCACAAAGATTAAGTAAACAAAGCTGAATTCACGTTACGTTTCATGCAACCACAGAATAGAAAGAAGTGATTGAGTTTGTATTCAAATGTTGCATTGTTTAAAGTTGATAGATATCATTCATGCAAAGCAATGAGACTGGGGGTGTAAGTATGTCTCCAGAATGATATGATCGAGTTGGCATGCATATGCCCTCAAACAAATAAATAAGGACATCCAAAATCCATCATAATAACAGTTCTTAAAGAAGCCAGAAACGCTGATACCAAATTCATTTTTAAGAATAAAAATAAATTATCACATTGGAAGAGAGATCACTTCATACATTTTGGGATTGCATAGAACACCAGTAAATTAAAATATGCTAACAGTAACTAGAGCTTGGTTTGTTTATTTGTTAGGTGTTCAGCAGCGAAGCTAGTGAAACCCTATTGTATTTCTTCCAGTTCATTATTGTTATGTTCCTTTTTCTCCCATTTTGGTGGAAAAATCAAAATGTCCGAGAGATGAAAAGGCTCAGAACTGTGTAACTTAGCAACATGGTAAAAGCCCAGGAGCCACACCTTCCTATGCAATACCATGCCAATTGACCACATGGTGGCGCAATAACAAGCGATTGAAAATGAAAACTTTGAAAGGTCAGACCCCACACCCCATGTGACCTAGACTCATTAAATTTAGTTCCTAGGTCCCTCTCCTCACAAGGAACAAATTTAGTTCCTAGGTCCCTCTCCTCACAAGGAACAAAATTTCTCAAGAACCCATAAAGTCCACCATGATGGATTTTCTGCCATTCAGAATTTTGTGAAAAACACTTAAGACGCTACTCATCTAGCACCGTTTGACCGATCTGCGTGGCTGCTATTGACCAATGAACATTCACATGGGCGTGGTCTTGCACATAAATGCATACAAATCAGACAGATCTTCGTGTTGTGCCAAAAATTGGTACACATGTTCCAAACACTGTCAAGGCTCAACATATCAAAGCACATTTGGACCGACCACACAGTGGTGCTATAACAGCACATTTTTGTATCTGTTGATCTGTTTGACTCAGAGTGATGAAATTTGGCACACATGCTCGAGGATATGAGGCTAGCTAACCTGTAAGCTCATTGGCTCATAGCGGCCCTATTGTTTCAGCTAGAGACTTGTAAAATAGTGCATTTGAAGATGTGCATTCATAGATGCTATATACCTAATTTGGTTCCGATCGGTCTAGCGGTCCTGGAAAAGAAGACATTTAAAGAAGTCAACATCATTGAAAATGGTCCAAAATATACTGAACAAAAATATGAACGCAACATACAGTTCATATAAGGAAATCAGTCAATTTAAATTAATTAATTATGCCCTTATCTATGGATTTCACATGACTGGGCATTATTTATTTATTTAAATTGACTGATTTCCTGATATGAACTTTTGCAGTTTTCGGTTCTGTTCCCTGAACCGGTTCCAGACCCTGGTTCTCTCCCATCACAGTCATTGAACTATTTAGCTGATTTAAAATCACCAATGGCCTCATAGTAACATCCTTGAGCAGTTTCATTCCTGTCCTGCAGCTCAGTTCAGAAGGACGACTGTATCTTTGAGGTGTCTGAGTGGTTTAATACATAATGCACAGCATAATTATTAACTAGACGATGCTTAAAGAGATATTCAATGTCTGATTTGTTATTGTTACCCATCTATCAATCACTGCCCTTTTTATGAAGCTTTTGAAAAGCTCCCTGGTGCGAGCAGAGCGCTGATTGGCCAGCTCATCATTCTCTATGAGGAAATAGCAAGCTTTTTTTAAATGGTCTGATTCAAGTTTGAGGTGCGTTTAAAAAAAATGTTTTTTTCTCTCAAATCTATGCTTTGGCCACATGCGAGTATAAGATGAGTCAACAACATTATTTGGGTATGAGTTAACAGATTATTAACTTCTAAAAGTGAGATTTCGCTGGACTGTTACTTTAAGGGCCGCAAAATGAACAGCAACACTGGCCCTTTTGGAAAGTAAAAGTGCTCCTGAGTAGAATCGACCCCCTTTTACTGCGACACAATGTACAGGCAATTATGTACGGTGCAATATGAAAAGGATACTGAACATCATGCAATACTAATGAACTAAATAACAATAGGATTTAAATGTGTTTTCTAAAGTTGATTATTATAATATTAATATAATTATTAATATTGATATTACTATTATTATTAACAGTTGCATTATAAATAATGTTTTGTTATTTGGATGACTGTTGCTACCATAATAACGATCTAGTAATCATTACTTTTAATTCTGTAAAAAATATTGTCAATGCTATATTCATTTTTTTCATTTTTTTATATTGTTAAACAATATTCTAAGTCTTCTAACATTTCCTAATAAAATGTTACGAATTTCGAACATTTGTATTATTTTTTACTATCTTCTTTGTGGGACTTTTATTTTGAAGAGAAATCGTTGAGGTCACGGCCTTATTCTTGATTGGTCTTGCTTATTCTTGCTGGCCTCTCAGACGTATGACATTCTTCTTCCTCTTGCCCCCGCTTCCATCATGAACGCACAGTAAATTAGATTTTCCAAAGATGACACTTGCTAGCATAATGACTAAATAAAATAAAAAAAACTGACTTTAGAACAGCAGCTACTTTTACAGCAGGTTTCTTTATCTTCCTCATTGGTTCAAATAATTGATTTCAAAATGTGCATACGCCATCTAATGTCTTGTAGTGGAAATGAGAGGCCTACAATATTATATTTAGAAAATCTTTGTTGATTTTGAAAAGATATAGCAGAGTAGCCAGAACATAACTCTTAACTCAGCCCTTGCGACTGTCAGTCCAACAGTCCAACTAGGTTGTTGTGTTGTACTCAGTTCGCTACATTATACACTGTCATTTTGGGGAAGGTATACTACGTATACTATTGTATAAATACTATAGTATTCACTTTAGTGTTTTTGCTGATTTTACTGTTGTAATCACTGTAGTGCAAAAACACTACAGTGAATACTGTAATACTTTGTGTAGTATTTACTGTAGTATACTGTAGTGTGTACAGTTAACTTTAGTATAAAGACTGTAGTAAAATAACTGTAGTATACACTATAGTAATTAAATGTGTTTTTGCGGCTTGAAGTACACTATTATTTATTGCAGTGTTTTTGCAGACTTTACTGTAGTATTTACTATATTGTTTTTGTTTTATTATCTTTGACATAGGAGTGGAAGCTTTCTCCTTCAGGAGAAAAACTAATAGAGCAAATTTTCCATATCCTGTAGGTAGGTCAGACTGGGGTCTGACTAGACAGTTCAGAGCTTCAGATCTGTTCTATAACTTTGGGGCGGCAGGTAGCCAAGTGGTGGCCACTGGGGCTAAGCTGCCTGCCATCCAGGACCTCTACACCAGGTGGTGTCAGAGGAAGTCCCTAAAAATTGTCAAGGAACCCAGCCACTCCAGTCATAGACCGTTCTCTCTACTACCGCATGGCAAGCGGTACAGGAGTGCCAAGTCTAGGACAAAAAGGCTTCTCAACAGTTTTTATCCCCAAGCCATAAGACTCCTGAACATGTAATCAAATTGCTACCCGGGCTATTTGCATTGTGTGCCCCCCCAACCCCTCTTTTACGCTGCTGCTACTCTCTGTTTATCATATACAGTGGGGAGAACAAGTATTTGATACACTGACAATTTTGCAGGTTTTCCTACTTACAAAGCATGTAGAGGTCTGTAATTTTTATCATAGGTACACTTCAACTGTGAGAGAAGGAATCTAAAACAAAAATCCAGAAAATCACATTGTATGATTTTTAATTAATTAATTTGCATTTTATTGCATGACATAAGTATTTGATACATCAGAAAAGCAGAACTGAATATTTGGTACAGAAACCTTAGTTTGCAATTACAGAGATCATACGTTTCCTGTAGTTCTTGACCAGGTTTGCACACACTGCAGCAGGGATTTTGGCCCACTCCTCCATACAGACCTTCTCCAGATCCTTCAGGTTTCGGGGCTGTCGCTGGGCAATACGGACTTTCGGCTCCCTCCAAAGATTTTCTATTGGGTTCAGGTCTGGAGACTGGCTAGGCCACTCCAGGACCTTGAGATGCTTCTTACGGAGCCACTCCTTAGTTGCCCTGGCTGTGTGTTTCGGGTCGTTGTCATGCTGGAAGACCCAGCCACGACCCATCTTCAATGCTCTTACTGAGGGAAGGAGGTTGTTGGTCAAGATCTCGCGATACATGGCCCCATCCATCCTCCCTTCAATACGGTGCAGTCGTCCTGTCCCCTTTGCAGAAAAGCATCCCCAAAGAATGATGTTTCCACCTCCATGCTTCACGGTTGGGATGGTGTTCTTGGGGTTGTACTCATCCTTCTATTCCTCCAAACACGGCGAGTGGAGTTTAGAGCAAAAAGCTCTATTTTTGTCTCATCAGACCACATGACCTTCTCCCATTCCTCCTCTGGATCATCCAGATGGTCATTGGCAAACTTCAGACGGGCCTGGACATGCGCTGGCTTGAGCAGGGGGACCTTGCGTGCGCTGCAGGATTTTAATCCATGACGGCGTAGTGTGTTACTAATGGTTTTCTTTGAGACTGTGGTCCCAGCTCTCTTCAGGTCATTGACCAGGTCCTGCCGTGTAGTTCTGGGCTGATCCCTCACATTCCTCATGATCATTGATGCCCCACGAGGTGAGATCTTGCATGGAGCCCCAGACCGAGGGTGATTGACCGTCATCTTGAACTTCTTCCATTTTCTAATAATTGTGCCAACAGTTGTTGCCTTCTCACCAAGCTGCTTGGCTATTGTCCTGTAGCCCATCCCAGCCTTGTACAGGTCTACAATTTATCCCTGATGTCCTTACACAGCTCTCTGGTCTTGGCCATTGTGGAGAGGTTGGAGTCTGTTTGATTGAGTGTGTGGACAGGTGTCTTTTATACAGGTAACGAGTTCAAACAGGTGCAGTTAATACAGGTAATGAGTGGAGAACAGGAGGGCTTCTTAAAGAAAAACTAACAGGTCTGTGAGAGCCGGAATTCTTACTGGTTGGTAGGTGATCAAATACTTATGTCATGCAATAAAATGCAAATTAATTACTTAAAAATCATACAATGTGATTTTCTGGATTTTTGTTTTAGATTCCGTCTCTCACAGTTGAAGTGTACCTATGATAAAAATGACAGACCTCTACATGCTTTGTAAGTAGGAAAACCTGCAAAATCGGCAGTGTATCAAATACTTGTTCTCCCCACTGTATGCATAGTCACTTTAACTATACATTCATGTACATACTACCTCAATTAGCCCGAACAACCAGTGCCCCCGCACATGGGCTAACGGGGCTATCTGCAGGGTGGGTGAAAACAGAGTTGGGTGCAGTGGAATCGGTGAGGGTTACCAGAAGTGGTCTTGTGATAATTGTTTGTATTTCTGCAGGTCAGAGGAAGCAGGCGTTCCTGGTTAAATAAATGGCGACAGTGTGTAATGCCGCCACCCGCCACCCACCCCCGCTAACCCCTCTTTTACGCTACTGCTACTCTCTGTTTATCATATATGCATAGTCACTTTAACCATATCTACATGTACATACTACCTAAATCAGCCCGACTAACCGGTGCCTGTATATAGCCTCGCCACTGTTATAGCCTCGCTACTGTTATTTTTCACTGTCTTTTTTATGTTGTTTTTATTTCTTTACTTACCTATTGTTCACCTAATACCTTTTTTTTTTAAAGAAATTGCACTGTTGGTTAGAGTCTATAAGTAAGCATTTCATTGTAAGATCTACTACACCTGTTGTATTCAGCGCACGTGACAAATAAACTTTGATTTGATTTGATTTGATTTGGTTAGCGCGTTGGGCCAGTAACCGAAAGGTTGCTGGATCGAATCCCTGAGCTGACAAGGTAAAAATATGTCGTTCTGCCCCTGAACAAGGCAGTTAACCCACTGTTCCTAGCTTGTCATTGTAAATAATAATTTGTTCTTAACTGACTTGCCTAGTTAAATAAAGGTTAAATAAAAATAAAAATAACTGTACTTCTTCTTAGATGAGGTTTAACGGCGGTTGGCATTCAATATATGTTGCATTACCGCCACCTCCTGTACTTTGCTTGAAAATTAAAATAACTCAACAAATAACCTACCATTTAACACTACACTAACCAAATACTCCACTATTTAAATCTATTTAGTCCTACCTCAGGCTAACAGCCTGAAAGGCTAGGACAACACCACCCTGTAACTCTTCTGACGTCAAGTCTCGTATACCCAAATACCTCTCTGCAGCTGCCACCACAACCTACATTTTCTACAGCTTACGTTCCATTCCTGCAGTACAGTAGATAACCATTGCTATAAACGCTAAAAATCCAATCCTGCTGAAGCATATATCACTTGTTGGCCTATCCCTCTGTACTGGTACAGATCTACTACTCACACCACTCCTCTCAGGATCCCTCCCCCTTGACCCATCTTCATCTACTTTCTTCACTGCCTCAGAATACATAAACTTCTGCACTACTCTCACCCTGGAAACCTCAACCTGCCTCTCTCACACCAGACATTTCTGATCCACGCATGGGCACCCCTATAACTAACACATACCACTTTCCCCAATGCTATACATTCCTTTGTCTCATGAATTCTGCACACTTATCACACCTAGGAACCTCCCTCCTACACAGTGCTGCCACATGCCCATAAGCTTGACAGCTGTAACAACGTAATGTATTCGGCACAAAAGCTTGTACAGGACAACTTAAATACAATAACATCACTTTGTCGGGAAAAGACTCAACATCACAACTCAAAAGAACAGACAACGACTCTTCTGTTTCCCCACTCATGCTACCCTGTCTGCGTCGCACCAAACGACGAGCATCACAAACACCGGGAATCTTCCCTTTCAGTTGATCAACTTTCACATTTATCTCTACGCCAGTAATCACTCCTTTCAATGGCGCCCTTTTCTTGAGAGCAAAACAATTCACATCGCTTGTCGCCATTTATTTAACCCGGAACGCCTGCTTCCTCTGACCTGCAGAAATACAAACAATTATCACAAGACCACTTCTGGTAACCCTCACCGATTCCACTGCACCCAACTCTGTTTTCACCCACCCTGAAACCACAAATGGATCAGCCAAAAGGCAAAGGTCCACTTTTTCCAAAAATGTCACTCCTACCTTCACAGACTCATATTTATCCTGACCCTCAGTGCCTAGGCCTCCGAGAACTTCACCACACCTACCCCTTCCAATACTTTGCCCTCCTCCTGTCTTCGATCCGGCGTACAGCTCACTCTGCTTACACTTTCTGCCATTCTTCTTTAACAAACCAAAAAGCTATTTTTAATTGATTCAAGCTCACCCTCTTCCTCCTTTGCTCTTTTTGACCTCCTCTGCCTCTCTTTTCCGCCCATTCCTCCTCCGTATTCCAAGTATACATCTCCTTATGATAACACTGCACTTCTCCTGACATACCTCTTGTTTGTGCCTTCTCAAGGGACCATTTTCCTTCTAGAAATGTAGGGAACACAATATATGGAATGTACTTGGCATATAGGTTTCTCACTTATGGGTGGCACAAATTGTGATATGGGGGAATGGGCAGGGTATATGCAAATTAAATACTGTAATATTTGCTATAGTTTAATTGTAGTGTTTTTGTGGACTGTAGTGTTTTTGCGGACGTTACTGTAATATTTACTACATAGTTTTTTTTCAGATAATACTGTAGTATTTACTATCGTATTCTACAGTATACCACAACATTCTATAGTAAGTACTACACATGATCGAGGGATACTACAGTGTGTAGTATATTATTCCACAATATACTACAACATTCTAAAGTAAGCACTACACAATCGAGGGGTACTACAGTGTGTAGTATAGCATACTACGGTTTACTACAGAATTCTATAGTAAGTAATGTAGCAATTATTCTATAGTAAACTGTGGTATTTCTTCATATCGGTACTACAATAAGTAATTACAACTGTTTACTTGTTTATATTCATGTACCTGTATTCATATGTCATGTTCATCACAAAGTTGCAAGTGGTAGCCAATCACAATTGCTTGTATTAAACATAAATACAGATGTTTTCAAATATGTGTATGCTTCTACGAATGGTGTTGTATTGTCCGCGCATGCGCAATTTGCGGTCGAAGAACCCACTATTTGGCAGGAAGACCGAGCTTCCCGCGTCCCCATCTACATTTCCAGATCACTATTTGGTAGAAAGCGGGATAGGTGGGACTCGGCCATAGGATTTGGGTTGTGTATGCAAACGGAGCCAGAGGAAAAGCGAGATGGGATCAATTTAGATGTACAATTCATCGGGTAAGCAACCCTCAAACTAATCACTCGATTGGTAATCAAATGCATGGACTCAGACGACCACTAACTACAGTAGTTCATTGGGAGGTATGCATGTGCATGAGCAATTTGTGTATAAACCCGCTTTGTTGTTTGCATTTCAAATGCATGTCAGACAGACCCAAACCTTCCCCTCCTTTGTTCGCTTGCGCTGGTTTTGATGCGGGGTTTGTATATACTGGTGCAACATGGCTGACATTGAGGTACCAGACCTCCTCAGTTAAAATCCAGTCAATCCGCCTATTTGACAGTCAAGCGAATCGGTGTTTTAGGATGCACATGTATGCAACGTCAAGCAACATATTTCCTCGCTTTGACTTTATTAATTGTAAACAAAATGACAATCCTATACTTTCTTGGGTCACTCTAGAGCATATTGAGTAGTTTTACTTAGCTTGAACTGCTTGCCATTTCTGTTAAATAAAAGTATACAACAGTGAGTTCGAGGCAATGAGACGAACGTTATTTCAATGTTACCTGTAGGTAAGTAATGTTTGAAAACATGTCTGAAGGGGGCGGGTCTAATCCTAGTCTACTAAAAAGTAATTTCTGCTGTCTGGATAAAAAAAAATCGGGGGGGGGGTGTAAATCCCTATTGTTTATACATTATTAGGAAAGACAGCCTATGTTGTTTATTTTCATAAGTATACATCATTCTATTACACCTAACGTTGTAGAAATGACATCAGAATTGTGACAAATTGAGCCAAGATGGGCCCTACTTTCTCTATGGACCTCTAATAGTAATTCGAGTCTGATTGACCTGTGTTGGTAGGCCTACTTGGTCTCTACTGTAATTATGACTCATTGAACATGGTGTGTAAGACTAAGTCACCCTGCAACAACCAAAAATTATATACTGTTCTGCAATTGTTTTTAGGCAGCTACTGGTGCTATATATGATTGTATAAAAGGACAGGTCTATAGCACACGAGTCAGCATGACTGAATAGGTTCATATCAGTTACATTTGCAATGAGATACTTGCTAGTTATGACATTTTCTACCCCAAAGTCATTCTTCATCATAACGTTGTCATGTTTAACACATGCTCATTTTTCAACAGTCTGAACTGCCACATTAAGTGTTCCTGCCCTGGAGGGGAGTGATCCTCCCACCTGGGGCCACCACCTGCATGCTGTCCTTCTTTCTCCTGATTACCTAGTAGAGACATTGTCACCCTAGTCTGGCAGCCTGGCTGCTTACCTACATGTATATCAATGAAGACCCCATTTGGGAAGAGGCCAGGCCAGCGCCCCAGAGCTGATGGGGGTGAGACACATTCTCGCCTTGTGTACATGAAGGCAGCAGGAACGTTACACATTACGTATAGCCTACTACACTATATGGCTGTTATTTTTAAGATATACATATGATACAATAATAAATACTGATTGGTGAGATTTCATGCACATGTTTGTTTTGTCATTTTAGGGAATATTGGGGTATCTACAAATATGATGAAGAAGAAAAATTCCCACAAGTAAGTTTTCTCATTGTGTAGACACAGCATAAGACCAAAAGCAGGTTGGCTTACAAACTGATACTACATAGATTGATTTGACATTCATTTACATATTGCTGTCCTTGACTCTCAAATTGGGATCTCTATAGGAAGCAAAAGAATAATGTTGGTCCAAGCAAGCCTATTGCCCAACCCAGACGAAACATAGTGGGTTGCAGGATAACACACCAGTGGAAGGAAGACTCCAAGGTTTCCCAGTGGAAAGGAACAGTTCTCGACCAAGTCCCTGTTAACCCCTCTCTCTACCTAATCAAGTATGATGGATTTGACTGCATCTATGGACTTGAGCTTCACAAAGATGAGAGGGTGCAAGGCCTGGAGGTTTTACCAGACCGAGTTGGTATGTGTTGCGAAGACATGACAAAAATCGGCTTTGCTCTGCCATAAAAAGCATATTCCACTTATGTCTGTTCAGTATGGTATAACCAATGTACTTATGCGCTTGATGTGTGTTTGATCATGCATACCTTATATCACAGATTAGTAAATGTGTCTTTTCATAGCCATATTAGCTGTCCATTTGAAAGTGCTCTCTGTATTGCAGCTCCAGCTCGTGTCAGCGATTCCCAGCTAGCAGAAACCATGATAGGCAAAGCAGTGGAGCACATGTTTGAGCAAGATGAAGGACCAAAGGAGGAGTGGAGGGGCATGGTGCTAGCACAGGCTCCCATTATGAACACATGGTTCTACATCACTTACGAAAAGGACCCTGTTTTGTACATGTACCAGCTCTTGGATGACTACAAAGAGGGGGATCTCCGGATAATGCCTGATTCAAGTGAGAGTCCATCAGAAATTATCTTCAGTGTTTAAAATGTAGACATTGAGTACATTTACATGCACAGTAATAGTTTGATATTGAACTGATTATGGCAGTAGGCAGATTATACAATAGTCATGTAAACACCTTACTCTGCTTATCTTAATCAGCATAAGCTCAAAATTGAAGTAAGCATACACCGATTAGAACACATAGTTCTAATCGGTGTATGCTTACTTCAATTTTGAGCACTGAGCAATCTTTTGAATAATTAGGACATGTGAACAGCTTAATCGGTGTTCCGGTGGTGTATTTGATCTGCGCATGTGCCTGTGCTAGCACCAGGTAGTGCGAGTGAAGTGAGTTCGGAAAAACTGAAAGTATGCATCTTATAAATAGTTTTCGCATACAAACTTTATGTCCGAACACAGAATCAAATATATTTTTATTGCCGATTTTCTGCACTTATCAAAAGGCCTATCAGTAGCCTGATTTCAGATGTGTCCATGTAAACAGGATTATTAGGGAAATCGTTCTTCTTGCAAAGCATGTAAACATTTTAAACAAACTATTGTATTAACCTATCCACAATAATCACATTATTGTGTGCATGTAACCGTACTCATTGTTTAATGTCTCTCTCTCTTTTAAAAAAGACATGTAATTCTAAATTGTCTTACTGTAGATACAATCATACTACATAGATGTAGTCAACCAATTATCTCACTAAAGCTGGTAATATTCTATGCTTTTGCAGATGACTCGCCTCCAGCAGAGAGAGAGCCTGGAGAAGTGGTGGATAGCCTTGTTGGCAAACAAGTGGAGTATGCCAAAGAGGATGGCGGCAAAAGGACTGGCATGGTTATCCATCAGGTTGAAGCCAAACCCTCTGTTTATTTCATCAAGTTTGATGACGACTTTCACATCTACGTCTACGATTTAGTAAAAACGTCTTAGGGCAATAGGCATTGAGAAAATCATTGATTCACAGACCTTGGCAAATGTTCTGACACTTTCTTTGAAACAACATACATTTCCATTCAAAATGGACAATTCCTTCACAGGCTGCAAATGTGGAACTTGTCGTTTCCTGTGTCACTGCTTCCAATGCGAAATCTTTTAGTGTACTTTGTTTCAAGTCCACTTTGTTTCTAAAAGAAGGGAGACCTCTGCAGATTTCGGCATGTCTGAACATTTACACTGTTCAATTGGGCCAGACGCCATGTGCGACATTGTTTATGAATGTAAAATGCGGGGGGGGGAAAAAATCATTGCGCTGGTAATATGGGTCAGATCTTTTTAACTGTTTTGGTTAGAAGCAAGCCGTTTTCACTGTATTAATGGTGCAAGCATGACGCTAACTAATCTGCACTCTGGAAACAATGTTACAGTGACACTTTATCATTACAGCAATTATTAAAAATATATATATATTGGATTATAATTCTTTCGCACAGTGCTCCCAAATGAAAACTCTAGGTCGCACAGCAAAATATTTAACTGCATACCTTAGAACCCTGCTTGCAGCATTTTGAATTTTAACTAATTCTCACCTAAAAGAACTATGTCATGGTTCTTTTACGTGGGAATTGTTGTATTGTTAACACATGTTTAAATTGTTCACCTTGTGTTACTGAAGCCTATGTCACTGTTGTCCTAAGCAGCTCTTCTGATGCTGCTGCAGGTTTACTTACCGCTACTACAGTCACTCTTGTGTACAAAGATCAGCTCCTGCTAACCTCAATGTAGTATTATTGATAAGACATCTTGAAGGTCTGCAACAGGTCTCTGAACCATGTGCACCTGGATATACGTTTGGTCAAAATGCTAGATCCTTGATGGTCCCTTCATGATTTCCAAGGTGTGGAAATCATCATATGCTGCCAATGGCTGTGGGAGCCATCAAGGTGTTTAACATTTTACATTACTGTTGTACTGTATTGTGTGCAATGTCAGTTCCACTTCTGAAAAGCAGACTTGTGTTTTCATGTTTATAGCTAAATGTAAGTTGATGTGAGTTGCATGTCAGTTTGTTCTTTTCAAGGTTATGAGCTTATGTAAATTGTGACATTTATTTTGTTGTTTTTGTACCATGCATTACAGAAACCAGTTGACTGATAATGATAAGTGAGTGCCAACTAATGGTGCCAGTGTTGTACAGCATTTAATGGGTAACATCTCTAAATAAATCAGTTGTCTGTTTTTTGTTTTTGATTTTTCCACAAAAACATGGCTTATTTGTATGTATCAACAAAGAGCTTGCCTTATTTGATTGGGAGAAATGTGTGTGCATGTAAGGATGAAGCTTGTGTGTACATATTCAGTCACAGTGGTTGTATGTCAAAATAGGACTAACATATTTTGAGTTGAAATGGAAGAGAATTTAGATATAGCTAAGGGACAGTAGTGAAGTCCTATTTATACATCAATATAGAGGTAAAATGTGTTCTCAAAGGCATTGTGTGTTCTACATTCAGTTAATATACCTAATGCATTATTTTTGAATAATGAAAATGGTTACAGTTTGTCATTTGGCACAAACACTTTAATGTTACATAGTTCTGTAAGGACATTTTATAATTAAAGACTACTCTGAATATTAAAACAAGTATGTCATATGTTCTTAAATGTTATATAAGAATGTTATGTTTAATTTTAACACAAACCTGGTAAGATTTTCGATTGTGTAGTAGTCCAAATGGTGTCCATGGAAAAGCTCTCATAATATTGAGTGTTGCAAAACTCAAATACTAGCTAGCCATTCCCTCTGTCATGCTAACTCTGAGAAATACTTAGCAATGGAATTACATATAGAATATGAATTATAGGATCGCTGTGTATTTAGCTACAAGATATTGTCAAACTTGTATAATTTATTAGATTACTTTATCAATACTTTAGCACATCATGAGTGGAAACAATATAGTCAAGGAGCTAGGCCCTCAGATCCGGTTCTGCCACTTGTCACCTTTATGTGTGCCATCATAAGGTAAGGCTGAGAGGAAGGACATCATGTTTCTTGTTTTTCAGATCCTAATCTTGTCTCACTTGAGTTTTCTTAGGCACTAATGCTGCGATCATAACAAAGTGAGAAGGTGGTATTTACCACATACGACTGGGGGAAAAAACACTTGAACGCCCCTCCAACTGGTAATTACTAGTGGGAAACTCATCTACCAACACTGAGCACTGACTTCTCCCACATGCCAACCTCTGACATCACCTACTATGGAAATTACTACAACAACTTTATGACAAGCAATCTATTGATTTGTTTTTTTGAGCACCATAATTTCTTAACAAGCATGATAGTTGTACTTTTGGTTATGGTTGACACTAGGTTGTTGGCCATTAGCCAATCAGCGTTTCTCAACGAGTTCAGAGCATGTGAATGCATCCAACTGGTATTTACAACTTCCCAACTGTAATTACCCCCTTCCCACCTGGTTATGAACGAGCATAAAAACAAGTAAATAAGAAACCTCTTTCTTCCATAGCATGAGGCCTTATAATGTAAAGAAGACGTGTCACTGATTTACACCTCTCTAACCCCTTTAGATCTAGGGAGGAGGGGCTATTGGTCGATTTGGATGTCAAGGGACAGAGCAACTACACATATTATCCATTATATTGACCAGATACTCTAGAAGCCACTCAAACAATGAAAATACATGTTTTAAAAAATAGAGGCATTCGGGAGGGGGCAAGATCAGGTGGGCACATTCTAGCCAATGAGAGAGCATATACTCGCGTGAAAAACAGGCTCAACGGTGGCCATTAGTTACTACAGCCACAAAGTCAAAATAGTCTGTAAAATTCATGAAAACAAAAATGTGATTTTTATTTGAGGTTAGTTTTAGGCATAAGGTTAACAGTGTGATTAAGGTTTAAAAGCACAATTTAAGAAGATCAATTGTGAAAATAGGCGAGGTGTATGACTTTATGACTGTGGTAACTAATGACGACGAGGCATAACTCCGATAAATGTTTTTTCCTCAAAGTTTACGAGTCCTTAGCTTTATCAGTAAACTCTAAACAACCTAATCATTGCGAAACGTATATTCGATCAAATAAGCCACACATGGCAAATAGGCCATTACATTTTTTGTTAACCAAATTCCCTTTCATTGACCTCCATACAAAAACTAAAAAACGGCACCTGCTCGAAAAGACATATTTCCGGCCGAGTTATCGCTCTCGCTTCGACTCTTCCTCTTTGCTAACTATATCCAATGTCCCAGAATGCATCAGTTGTGAATATATTATAACGTGAACTACTGACGGTTTGCTGTAATTTATTGGAAATTCACAAACATTTTACTTTCTTTCATGTTGAGAAATTGTGATTATATGTTTGTACTATTCGTTGAATGTAATTATACAAGAAAACGTGGACTTTGTTTCGAAACCAGTTTCTAAAAGACTATGAGCATTCCTCTAATACTTTTGGAACCTTTAGCAAAGTTGATCCTTTTGGTTCATAAAATGTGATGATCGGGAGCGTCATAGTCTTTCTGTGACAGGTGTGACCTCATTGTTACGCAATGCACCTCAACCGTCTGATCATGAACCGGGATTTCATTAAATGGTTAAAATAGTGTGAAAGGTATTCAATTCATTGAAAGGTTCAAATTTTTCGCACAGATGCAGGTTTAGTTGAAGGGTAAATGCAAGTAATTGCCCGTGGATGCAGCAGAGGCTTTTATTCGTTTTGGGGGTTCCCAAGCGTTTGGCTTCGTGAACCACTAAAACAACAGTTGTAACCCACTAGAGAATAGCGGTATAAAAACATGAACCAAATAGTAAGTACAAAATAAAACCCCTCTGCTTCAGAACATCTAACTTTATAAAGATCTTAAACTCTGGTCAGTTTTAAGGGGCTGACTGACACTATAATGGATTCATTTTTTATATGCAAAAAATGTCAACCTATGACCCACCTGAACCCCTGCCACGACCCAATCCCGAATGATGTAGGCATATATGCTAGGTCGAACATACAATTGAAGTTGGAAGTTTACATACACCTTAGCCAAATACAATTAAACTCAGTTGTTCACAATTCCTGACATTTAATCCTAGTAAATATTCCCTGTCTTAGGTCAGTTAGGATCACCACTTTATTTTAAGAATGTGAAATGTCAGAATAATAGTAGAGAATTATTTATTTCAGCTTTTATTTCTTTCATCACATTCCCAGTGTGTCAGACGTTTACATACACTCAATTAGTATTTGGTAGCATTGCCTTTAAATTGTTTAACTTGGGTCAAACGTTTCGGGTATTCTTCCACAAGCTTCCCACAAAAAATTGGGTGAATTTTGGCCCATTCGTCCTGACAGAGCTGGAGTAACTGAGTCAGGTTTGTAGACTTCCTTGCCCGCCCGCACATGCTTTTTCAGTTCTGCCCACAAATGTTCAATGGGAATGAGGTCAGGGCTTTGTGATGGCCACTCCAATACCTTGACTTTGTTGTCCTTAAGCCATTTTGTCACAACTTTGGAAGTATGCTTGGGGTCATTGTCCATTTGGAAGAACCCTTTGCGACCAAGCTTTAACTTCCTGACTGATGTCTTGAGATGTTGCTTCAATATATTCACATAGTTTTCCTACCTCATGATGTCATCTATTTTGTGAAGTGCACCAGTCCCTCCTGCAGCAAAGCACCCTGTTAGGATTTATGTTTATTGCACTATAACCCAATACTACATCACGTGATTGAATATTAGCAACTGTTGGCCTGGGCGCCTGGGTGTCTGTGTGTGTGTGCTGGAAGTAACAGTTAGCCCCAGATAAGTGTGCTGGGAAGCTGTGGTTAGCCTTGAGCGAGAACAGTGTGCTTTGTATGCAGGTGCAAATAGCTCAGACAATGTTACAGAGCTATCTGACCTCAGTCTCTGGGGTGTGGGAGCGTAATCTACACAGCAACAGCGCCGGACACCAAGGAGCGCCAAGAGGCTGGGACCAGTCTCTGAGCGCCGGCGATAGGCTGAGCAAAGTTTAAACCACGCTCAGCCTCTACTGTGATAGGCCAACAGACGGGTTGGAACTACGTCTGTCACAGTATAAGAACAGCTGTTTACTTACATCCTGCCAGTTCCCTGTTCTACCCTGCGGGGTGGTACAGTGAACCCGTATATACAAAAATTGCATTTACCATTTATCGCTTGAGTTTAATAAAAATACTTAAAGTATATTCGGTGACTCTGAATCACATTTTGTCCTGATACCAGATTTGAATTGACGCAAATCCCTTATAACCCCCACAACATGATGCTGCCACTCCCGTGCTTTCACGGTTGGAATGGTGTTCTTCGGCTTGCAAGCCTCCGCCTTTTTCCTCCAAACATAACGATGGTCATTATGGTCAAACAGTTCTATTTTTGTTTCATCAGACCAGAAGACATTTCTCCAAAAAGTACGATCTTTGTCCCCATGTGCAGTTGCAAACCGTAGTCTGGCTTTTTTCTGGCGGTTTTGGAGCAGTGGCTTCTTCCTTGCTGAGCGGCCTTTCAGGTTATGTCGATATAAGACTCGTTTTACTATGAATATAGATACTTTTGTACCTGTGGCAAATAGGCCATTACATTTTTTGTTAACCAAATTCCCTTTCATTGACCTCCATACAAAAACTAAAAAACGGCACCTGCTCGAAAAGACATATTTCCGGCCGAGTTATCGCTCTCGCTTCGACTCTTCCTCTTTGCTAACTATATCCAATGTCCCAGAATGCATCAGTTGTGAATATATTATAACGTGAACTACTGACGGTTTGCTGTAATTTATTGGAAATTCACAAACATTTTACTTTCTTTCATGTTGAGGAATTGTGATTATATTTTTGTACTATTCGTTGAATGTAATTATACAAGAAAACGTGGACTTTGTTTCGAAACCAGTTTCTAAAAGACTATGAGCATTCCTCTAATACTTTTGGAACCTTTAGCAAAGTTGATCCTTTTGGTTCATAAAATGTGATGATCGGGAGCGTCATAGTCTTTCTGTGACAGGTGTGACCTCATTGTTACGCAATGCACCTCAACCGTCTGATCATGAACCGGGATTTCATTAAATGGTTAAAATAGTGTGAAAGGTATTCAATTCATTGAAACTGTTTCCTCCAGCATCTTCACAAGGTCCTTTGCTGTTGTACTGGGATTGATTTGCACTTTTCGCACCAAAGTGCGTTCATCTCCAGGAGACAGAACGCGTCTCCTTCCTGAGGTGGTGTGACGGCTGCGTGGTCACATGGTTTTTATACTTGCGAACTATTGCTTGTACAGATGAACGTGGTACCTTCAGGCATTTGGAAATTGCTCCCAATGATGAACCAGATTTGTGGAGGTCTACAATTTTTTTCTGAGAACTTGGCTGATTTCTTTTAATTTTCCCATGATGTGAAGATAAGAGGCACTGAGTTTGAAGGTTGGCCTTGAAATACATCCACAGGTACACCTCCAATTGACTCAAAGGATGTCAATTAGCCTTTCTGAAGCTTCTAAAGTCATGACATAATTTTCTGGAATTTTCCAAGATGTTTAACGGCACAGTGAAGTTAGTGTATGTAAACGTCTGACCCACTGGAATTGTGATACAGCGTGAAATAATCTGTCTGTAAACAATTATTGGAAAAATGACTTGTGTCATGCACAAAGTAGATGTCATAACCGACTTGCCAAAACTATAGTTTATTAACAAGAAATTTGTGGAGTGGTTGAAAAACGAGTTTTAATGACTCCAACCTAAGTGTATGTAAACTTGAAATTTCAACTGTATGTTCGGTCACAAGCATTTTAGCTTTCAGTTTATTTCAAGTAATAATTTAAGACTACAAAAATCTATAGGACAACTAGCAGTGGTGGAAAAAGTACTCCATTGTCATACTTGAGTAAAAGTAAAGATACCTTAATAGAAAATAACTCAAGTGAGTCACCCAGTAAAATATTACTTGAGTAAAAGTCTAATAGTATTTGGTTTTAAATATACTTAAATGGAACTGCGAAAATGTACTTAAGTATCAAAAGTAAAAGTATAAGCCATTTCAAATTCCTTATATTAAGCAAACCAGACGGCACAATTTTCCAGTTATTTTTGTATTGTCGGATAGCCAGCGGCACACTCCAACACTCAGACATATTTAACCAACAAAGCATTTGTGTTTAGTGAGCCCGCCAGATGAGAGGCAGTAGGGATGACTAGGGATGTTCTCTTGATAAGTGTGAATTGGACCATTTTCCTGTCAAAATGTAATGAATACTTTTGGCTGTCAGGGAAAATGTATGGGTAAAAATTATTTAATTATTTAAATTATTTTCTTTAGGAATGTAGTAAAGTAAAAGTAGGCAAAATATAAATAGTAAAGTACAGATACTCCAAAAAACTACTTAAGTAGTACTTTAAAGTATTTGTACTTAAGTACTTTACACCACTGACAACTAGTGTAAATCTAATAGTGATCAAGACAGGACCCACTAATTTCATTCATACTGACATACATTGATTGGTTGGTTACACAATATTTAGATACTTCAAATACTGCCTGACACCTTTGCAATTTGTCTTCTTACTGAATAAATGGTGAAACATTAGTTGATGGTGTTCTTTGTTTGTATGTAAAGTACCAGTCAAAAGTTTGGACACACCTACTCATTCCAGGGTTTTTCTTTATTTTTTTACTATTTTCTACATTGTAGAATAATAGTGAAGACATCAAAACTATGAAATAACACATATGGAATCACGTAGCAACCAAAAAAGTGTTAAACAAATCAAAATATATTTTATATTTGAGATTCTTCAAAGTAGCCACCCTTTGCCTTGATGACAGTTTTGCACACTCTTGGCATTCTCTCAACCAGCTTCATGAGGTAGTCACCTGGAATGTATTTCAATTAACAGGTGCGCCTTGTTAAAAGTTAATTTGCGGAATTTCTTTCCTTCTTAATGCGTTTGAGCCAATCAGTTGTTATATGACTAGGTAAGGGTGGTATACAGAAGATTGCCCAATTTGGTAAAAGACCGAGTCCATATTATGGCAAGAACAGCTCATATAAGCAAAGAGAAATGTTAGTCAATCCGGAAAATGTTAAGAACTTTTAAAGTTTCTTCAAGTGCAGTCACAAAAACCATCAAACGCTATGATGAAACTGGCTCTCATGAGGACCACCACAGGAAAGGAAGACCCAGAGTTACCTCTGCTGCAGAGGATAAGTTCAGAAATTGCAGCCCAAATAAATGCTTGACAGAGTTCAAGTAACAGACACATATCCACATCAACTGTTCAGAGGAGTCTGCGTGAATCAGGCCTTCATGGTCAAATTGCTGCAAAGACTACTACTAAAGGACACCAATGAGAAGAAGAGACTTGCTTGGGCCAAGAAACACGAGCAATGGACATTAGACCGGTGGAAATCTGTTCTTTGGTCTGATGAGTCCAAATTTGAGATTTTTGGTTCCAACCGCCATGTCTTTGTGAGACGCAGAGTAGGTGAACGGATTATCTCAGCATGTGTGGTTCCCACCGTGAAGGATGGAGGAGGAGGTGTGATGGTGCTTTGCTGGTGACACTGTCTGTGATTAATTTAGAATTCAAGGCACACTTAACCAGCATGGCTACCACAGCATTCTGCAGCAATACGCCACCCCATCTGGTTTGCGCTTAGTGGGACTATCATTTGTTTTTCAACAGGACAATGACCCAACACACCTCCAGGCTGTGTAAGGGCTATTTGACCAAGAAGGAGAGTAATAGAGTGCTGCATCAGATGACCTGGCCTCCATAATCACCTGACCTCAACCCGATTGAGATGGTTTGGGATGAGTTGGACAGCTGATTGAAAAGGAAGGAAAAGGAAAAGCAGCCAACAAGTGTTCAGCATATGTGGGAACTACATCAAGACTGTTGGAAAAGCATTCCAGGTGAAGCTGGTTGAGAGAATGCCAAGTGTGCAAAGCTGTCATCAAGGCAAAGAGTGGCTACTTTCAAGAATCTCAAATATAAATTATATTTCTATTAGTATAACACTATTTTGGTTACTACATGATACCATATGTGTTATTTCATAGTTGTGATGTCTTCACTATTATTCTACAGTGTAGAAAATAGTAAAAGAAACACTGGATTGAGTAGGTGTGTCCAAACTTTTGACTGGTACTGTATATGCATGAAACAAGTCTCACTCAGTCATAGCAGAGCAGAATAACAAATGGATTGGCAAGATTTTCTTTATTTTCCAATGCATGCCCACCTTGGTATTGGGCAGCTGCTATTTGAGAACTCATCTGATTTAGAGTTCAGAGCACAATGCTGTATGTGTAGACTATGGCATATGTATTGGCTAATATGCATATGCAGTTGTCGTTTTTAAATCTCCATTCAATGGAGTTACCTCTTCATACAATCAAGACAATTAGTATTGCATGCGAAATATTTCTAGTGTACTCGAAAACAGATACGTATCGTACTTCATTCTGGGAGCTAGCTAGCAATATCTGTTCTTCATCAGACAGCAGCTCGCGTTTTCACAAAAGGCTGTGTTTACGTCGTATATATAAGCAGGCCATTGGTTGATTCATCATGACGGGTTGGTACGGGAGTTCTGATTGGTTCCATGTTTAGGCGTTCGGCAAATTTGCCTGAGCGGCCAAGTGTTGAAATATACTTTTTATAAACAAAAATTGCAATTATTGAAGGTGCCAACATATTTTATAGTCATAATATGTTTATGTCACACAAAAAAAATCTGCTCCTCCTTTGACGGAGATCGATCAACTTCACGTTTTAAGGCTTCGGCCCACCACCCCGTGAATGTCCTCACACTCCAGTACAGTAGGCGGCGGTGTATGCACTTCACGTTTGCGATCCGGCAATACAAATGTAAAGAAGAAGAATAACGTCCGTTTCCTATTGTTCCATGTGGTAGTACTGAGATAAAACCTAACTACACCTTGCCTGTAAAGTTGTACTATTTGGAGTTGATAAAAAAATATATATTTGAAACAATCGGAGAATTCACAACACTCGTGTGGGGAACTAAAAATGCAGCACGACGATGTAAGTGAAGAGATACTAGCTAGCTGATATCCGAGACACGACTGTGTCGACGCCACGCGCTATCTAGCGAGCTCTGGACATCAGTTTATTTTACACTTGTAGCTACAATATTGACTTGTGATTATGCATTCACATAGATTATCTAATCTTTCAATGACGAACAATGATACATAAAATGCCAGCTTGTTGGTTGGTTTGCCAGCTAGCTTGATCAATGTGTATTCTGCCATATAACGTTACCTAGCAAACCGGCTAAATTTGCTAGCTGGGTCAATTCCAGGGTGATTGAGTGATGCTGAGACTCAAGATTATTTTCCTTTAAGATATATGTCAAGCAAAAACCGACGATTGTAAAGTAAAACAAGCCATAAAACTATACACAAGGACTGCAGTGAAAAAATTCCACTGAACATTTTGTAAAAATATATTTACTTGAGTAACCGGACAGATGCAAATCATGGCACAAACTGCACATGTACATTTTAAAGTGAAAAATCAGAGTCACTGTTACCGTAGAATTGCCCCTAGTTAGATATTTGGTAGATGGTTTTGGAGGAAAGTGACCAGGTAACTAATCTAACACTTAATTTCTAGGTTATCTGGGATATCATAGGAAACAGAGCGTTCTGTTCCTTCAAAGTCAAGTAAGTTACCCACTGTTGAAGTTTAATCTTTTCACAAGTGTGTGGATGTGGAACCCATTTAGTGCTTTTAACGCCAGCTCATTTGTTGTAGCTATCAAGATGATAAGGTCATTCATTGGTGGTTAACTTACAAAAGACTGTTTCTGTTGGTCTTTTAACAGGACAAAGGTTCAGAACTTCTGCCGGAATGAATACAATATAACTGGACTTTGTAATAGGTCATCCTGCCCACTAGCAAACAGTCAGTATGCAACTATAAGAGAGGAGAAAGGTAAGTTGTCTCCTGTGAAATAAGTATCAGAAATATTTAGCTACACGTAGGAAGTATGTTTTTAGTAGTTGATAAGGGTATTGAGATTACAATTCAAATTGAGGTTTAATGTGTCTGCTTACCTTTTTTCTTAGGTCAATGTTTCTTATATATGAAGGTTATTGAGAGGGCAGCCTTCCCTGCCCGGATGTGGGAGAAGGTAAGTGACAATAGAACTAAAGAACTGTCTGTTAAGACATTGGTTTATATTTGATGTCTTTTCTTTAACTTCAACTTTGTCTCGTAGGTGAAACTTAGTAAGAACTATGAGAAGGCTCTGGAACAGATTGACCAGAACTTGATCTATTGGCCCCGTTTCATCAGACACAAATGTAAACAGCGCTTCACCAAGATCACACAGTACCTCATCCGTATCCGCAAGCTCACGCTCAAACGACAGTAAGCATCCAACCTATATACACCATTCCTTTCACACACTCGTAAACTGATCTTTGCGGAAATTAGTTTGGTTTCCTTTAACTTGTATAGTAAATGTTAACTTGTCTTTTTATTTTATTCAAATGACGTGTTAACTGTAAATGTATGATCTTTCAGGAGGAAACTGGTCCCCCTTAGCAGAAAGGTGGAGGCAAGAGAGAAAAGGAAAGAGGTACGTACTTGGTTAAACAGTTCAGTAGTGTTTGGCCCTGGCATTCAACTGTTCTGCTCCAAGGAGTGTTGGTGAATAGACTGTAAGGCATTGGCGATTCAAGAGTTCATGTCAAAGGGTATGGTTTACAAAAATGTAATGTGATCTAAGCATGAGATTCATATTCTATTGTTTTACAGGAAAAGGCCCTGATTGCTGCACAGCTTGATAACGCAATAGAGAAAGAACTGCTGGAGAGACTGAAACAAGGAACGGTAAATACATGATTATGTACAGTGTCAATCACTTCACAATTTGTCACCTCCTGAAGAATAGTTTCAGACAATGTAAAACTGCATGAGACAAATATGGTATGTTCATAACAGGAGATTGAATATTAATGTTCTATTTCTTTCAGTATGGAGACATCTACAACTTCCCCATCCATGCCTTTGATAAGGCACTGGAGCACCAGGATGAGGAGAGTGAGACCGACTCAGAGGAGGAGGAGGAGGATGATGAGGTGACAACTGCTCCTTGAGTTTCTATTGAGCAGGACCCAGATTCACAAAATCTTAAGAAGAAATATCTTAACTGCCACCTGTTCCTTAACTACAGATTTAAGAAGAAATGTATTAACTGCCATTTGTTCCTAACTATAGACTTATGAAGAAAGTTAAGCAAAGTTGCTATTCCTCAAAGGTTCTTGGAAATGTTTGTTGTTTCTCTTTAAGCAACAAGTTAAGAAATTAGATTCTTGAAAATAGTTATTGGATATGTTCTTAATTCCAAGGTAGATAAACCCTTGTCTTAAACTCAGGGCAGTGAGAGAATAAGCTCATAAAAGCAATTGAACATGTTTAATTCACTCAAACTTCATCTGAAAGTTTCAGTATTGATTATTTCAAACCCAAGAACATGTTTTAGAACAGTAATCTCAGTAGGAAATATGCTAACATGATTGCCATTGCTTGCTAGGTAGGTTGACTAGCAACAAACATCTTAAGATAGTTAAGACATTAAGAAGGTATGAAAATCATTCAATCTTAAGATAGTTCTTAAGTGCAATTACTCAACAATATCAAGTTTTTGGACTGGTCCTTGGACTGCAAGTGTTCCTTTCAGCACAACCAATAAGATGCCTCATATATTGGGCAGGGTCTGGTGCGGGACATTAGCACTGTTCAAAATGAAACCCAAGTGGGAGGCCCAATGCCATCTGATGTATTTTAATCAAGTGAATGTGTTTGCAGGATGTTGGAAAGAAAGAATTTGTCGCTGAGGATGAAATAGAAGAGAGCGATCTCAGTGACTTTGAGGTAACTTAAAAAAATATAGCATGATCACATCTAAAGATCACTCACATTGACTAATATAGGATGTGATATGCTTTAAGACTAAACATGTCTCCTTTGGAAGGACATGGACAATCTGAAGGCAGGCAGCGATGAACAGGAAGAATCCAGTGAAGAGGATGAGTCTGAAGAAGAGATGGAAGAGGAGACTGAGGCCTCAGGCTCCAAAGGAAAGATGCCCCTCAAAGGCGCTGTATTCAAGAAGAAAAGGGCCTACGTGGAGATTGAGTTTGAACAGGAGACGGAGCCTGTCCCCAAAAGCAAGGCAACATAGTCAGACCTCCTCTGACATGGACTCTAGGCCTTTCTTAGTTTGGGAGGTTAACCTGGTTATGTTGTCTGGAAGGATTACTACTGGAAGGCATCAAGCCTTTTGGTTCTTTGAGCTGTCAAGAATGTTTTGCCTAATGGGACTGTACTTCCAGTAATTTGTCAATGTATCACTCCTGGGTGGATTATGAGACGGGGCGTAATCCTGTGATCAAGCTTGACCCCACTAAATTGTCACCCATGTATGCAATTTCAAATGATTTGCTGTCTTAGATTCAGTTTTTCCACCGACAGGTCCTCTTCTGCCCATTTGTTCAAATTAATAAATCTCAATGCCGAGTAGCCTGACAATGTAATGTCTTCAACCTGGCTGAAAAAAATGACAGTTTCTGCTGTTTGATAAAGAATGACTTGCCAGCTCTCAACCAGTGATGTTTTAATAAATACAGTGGGATCCACTGACATACAGAATGGAACATGTCAGTTTACTGTATAATAGCACTTGGGTCAGTCTCATATTGCCAGACTACATATAGGGAGATCAAGGTTCTGTCAGTCCTGCTCAATTAACCACATTCATCTTATCACTGTTCCAGATATCCATAGAGATGTGGGCTTCATTTCCAATGGAGGAATGAACACTAGATATGTCATCTTTGGGCCATTGTGACTGTCTCGATGCATCTCAGGACATAGGTGCTGGTGCAGCTGCTGTCGACATCCTTTAGAAGCATCTGAAGAAGGAATAGTTACCATTAAAATACTGAACAAAAATACAACTATTTCAAAGTTTGACTGATTTCCTTATGAAATTAAGTAGGCCTTAATCTATGGAATACATATTAATCCGTTGGTCACATACCTAAAAAAAAAAGCATGTATCAAAAAACTAGTCGGTATCTGATGTGACCATCAGCTTCCAGGAATTGTGTACAGATCCTTGCATTATCATGCTGAAACGTGAGATGGCAGTGGATGACTGGCACGACAATGGGCCTCAATCTCGTCAGTATCTGAGCACTCAAATTGTCATCGGGCAAAATACAATTGTGTTCCTTGTCAGCTTATATCATAACCCCACAGCCACCATGGGGCACTCTGTTGACATCAAGTAAGACTGGTCGGACGTATTACCAAATGTTCTAAAACTTCGGAGGCGGCTTAAGGTAGAGAAATTAATTAAATGCTGTGGTGTACATTCCTGCAGTCACCATGCCAGTTGCACACTCCCTCAACTTGAGACATGTGGCATTGTGTTGTGTGACAAAACTACACATTTTAGAGTACCGTTGTCACTAGCACAAGGTGCACTCGTGTAATGATCATGCTGTTTAATCAGCTTCTTGATATGCCACACCTGTCAGGTGGTTGGATTATCTCGGTGAAGGACAAATGCTCACGAACAGGGATGTAAACTAATTTGTGCACAACATTATGAGAGGTAATCTTTTTGTGTGTATGGAACATTTGTGATTGTTTATTTCAGCTGATGAAACACGGCACCAACACATAACAAGTTGTGTTTCTGTTCAGTGTAAGTGGCAATAACTTGCCCCTTTATCTCAGACGTTCTGGAGCTCAGATTTATATCATACACAACTTGAAATACATTAATTTATTACTAGTTACGCTCGAGGGGTACTTAACTACAATTTGAGAAGGTCCAGTCCTAGGTGGCAAAGGTCATTGATTCTTTGGCAAAGTAACAAACCCCCATCTCGCAACACATTTAACCCCAAACTGTTCACACCCTTCTTGTTGGCAGAGAAAATGTATACATTTTAAAATAACATTTCTTGCAATTCTACACATTTTACAGTGACACCCGAATGACTCAACAAAATCAAATGGGGGTTGAGGCCTGTGAACAAACACGGCGTAATCTGACCATGATAACTATAAGATAGCTGGTTAGCCTAATTTACCTACCTCGCTAACATGGCCTAGTTGATCAACTGGACATTTCTGACGGGTTATGAATAGCTCTAAGATCTGTCAGTGAATGACAGAGGTAAACTGCCCATGCACTACAAAATTAAAAAATTGCACCTTTTACGACTACAACAGCAGCTAAAAGCCAGACTGATAAAAATGATATATATATATATATACACCGCTCAAAAAAATAAAAGGGAACACTAAAATAACACATCCTAGATCTGAATGAATGAAATATTCTTATTAAATACTTTCTTTACATAGTTGAATGTGCTGACAACAAAATCACACAAACATTATCAATGGAAATCAAATTTATCAACCCATGGAGATCTGGATTTGGAGTCACACTCAAAATTAAAGTGGAAAACCACACTACAGGCTGATCCAACTTTGATGTAATGTCATTTTGCAGGGCTCTGGCAGTGCTCCTCCTTGCACAAAGGCGGAGGTAGCGGTCCTGCTGCTGGGTTGTTGCCCTCCTACGGCCTCCTCCACGTCTCCTGATGTACTGGCCTGTCTCCTGGTAGCGCCTCCATGCTCTGGACACTACGCTGACAGACACAGCAAACCTTCTTGCCACAGCTCACATTGATGTGCCATCCTGGATGAGCTGCACTACCTGAGCCACTTGTGTGGGTTGTAGACTCCGTCTCATGCTACCACTAGAGTGAAAGCACCGCCAGCATTCAAAAGTGACCAAAACATCAGCCAGGAAGCATAGGAACTGAGAAGTGGTCTGTGGTCACCACCTGCAGAACCACTCCTTTATTGGGGGTGTCTTGCTAATCGCCTATAATTTCCACCTGTTGTCTATTCCATTTGCACAACAGCATGTGAAATGTATTGTCAATCAGTGTTGCTTCCTAAGTGGACAGTTTGATTTCACAGAAGTGTGATTGACTTGGAGTTACATTGTGTTGTTTAAGTGTTCCCTTTATTTTTTTGAGCAGTGTATATACAGTGGGGAGAACAAGTATTTGATACACTGCCGATTTTGCAGGTTTTCCTACTTACAAAGTATGTAGAGGTCTGTCATTTTTATCATAGGTACACTTCAACTGTGAGAGACGGAATCTAAAACAAAAATCCAGAAAATCACATTGTATGATTTTTAAGTAATTAATTTGCATTTTATTGCATGACATAAGTATTTGATCACCTACCAACCAGTAAGAATTCTGGCTCTCACAGACCTGTTAGTTTTTCTTTAAGAAGCCCTCCTGTTCTCCACTCATTACCTGTATTAACTGCACCTGTTTGAACTCGTTACCTGTATAAAAGACACCTGTCCACACACTCAATCAAACAGACTCCAACTTCTCCACAATGGCCAAGACCAGAGAGCGGTGTAAGGACATCAGGGATAAATTGTAGACCTGTACAAGGCTGGGATGGGCTACAGGACAATAGCCAAGCAGCTTGGTGAGAAGGCAACAACTGTTGGCACAATTATTAGAAAATGGAAGAAGTTCAAGATGACGGTCAATCACCCTCGGTCTGGGGCTCCATGCCAGATCTCACCTCGTGGGGCATCAATGATCATGAGGAAGGTGAGGGATCAGCCCAGAACTACACGGCAGGACCTGGTCAATGACCTGAAGAGAGCTGGGACCACAGTCTCAAAGAAAACCATTAGTAACACACTACGCCGTCATGGATTAAAATCCTGCAGCGCACACAAGGTCCCCCTGCTCAAGCAGGCGCATGTCCAGGCCCGTCTGAAGTTTGCCAATGACCATCTGGATGATCCAGAGGAGGAATGGGAGAAGGTCATGTGGTCTGATGATTCAAAAATAGAGCTTTTTGGTCTAAACTCCACTCGCCGTGTTTGGAGGAAGAAGAAGGATGAGTACAACCCCAAGAACACCATCCCAACCGTGAAGCATGGAGGTGGAAACATCATTCTTTGGGGATGCTTTTCTGCAAAGGGGACAGGACGACTGCACCGTATTGAGGGGAGGATGGATGGGGCCATGTATTGCGAGATCTTAGCCAACAACCTCCTTCCCTCAGTAAGAGCATTGATGATGGGTCGTGGCTGGGTCTTCCAGCATGACAACGACCCGAAACACACAGCCAGGGCAACTAAGGAGTGGTTCCGTAAGAAGTATCTCAAGGTCCTGGAGTGGCCTAGCCAGTCTCCAGACCTGAACCCAATAGAAAATCTTTGGAGGGAGCTGAAAGTCCGTATTGCCCAGCGACAGCCCCAAAACCTGAAGGATCTGGAGAAGGTCTGTATGGAGGAGTGGGCCAAAATCCCTGCTGCAGTGTGTGCAAACCTGGTCAAGAACTACAGGAAACGTATGATCTCTGTAATTGCAAACAAAGGATTCTGTACCAAATATTAAGTTCTGCTTTTCTGATGTATCAAATACTTATGTCATGCAATAAAATGCTAATTAATTACTTAAAAATCATACAATGTGATTTTCGGGATTTTTGTTTTAGATTCCGTCTCTCACAGTTGAAGTGTACCTATGATAAAAATTACAGACCTCTACATGCTTTGTAAGTAGGAAAATCTGCAAAATCAGCAGTGTATCAAATACTTGTTCTCCCCACTGTATATATATATATATACACATACATACACACACATACAGTATTCAGACCCCTTGACCTTTCCCACATTTTGTTATGTTACAGCCTTATTCTAAAATGGACTACATTTTTTCGCTCATCAATCTGTACACAATACCCCATAATGACAAATCATAAACAGGTTTGTAGAAATGTTTGCTAATTTATTAAACATAAAACAGACTTGAAATAGAGCTCAGGTGCATCCTGTATCCATTGATCATCTTTGAGAAGTTTCTACAACTTGATTGGAGTCCACCTGTGGTAAATTCAATTGATTGGACATGATTTGGAAGACTCTTCCTAGAGCTGGCCGCCCGTCCAAACTGAGCAATCGGGGGAGAAGGGCCTTGGTCAGGGAGGTGACCAAGAACCCAATGGTCACTGACAGAGTTCCTCTGTGGAGATGGGAGAACCTTCCAGAAGGACAACCATCTCTGCAGCACTCCACCAATCAGGCCTTTATGGTAGATAGGCCAGGCTGAAGTCACTCCTCAGTAAAAGGCACATGACAGCCTGCTTGGAGTTTGCCAAAATACACCTAAAGACTCTTAGACCATGAGAAACAAGATTCACTAGTCTGATGAAACCAAGATTGAACTCTTTGGCCTGAATGCCAAGCGTCACGTCTGGAAGAAACCTAGCACCATCTCTACGGTGCAGCATGGTGGTCGCAGCATCGTGCTGTGAGGATATTTTTCAGAGCCAGAGACTGGGAGACTAGTCAGGATCAAGGAAAGATGAACGGAGCAAAGTACATAGATCCTTGATGAAAACCTACTCCAGAGGGCTCAAGACCTCAGACTGGGGCGAAGGTTCACCTTCCAACAGAACAACAACCCTAAGCACACAGTCAAGACAACGCAGGAGTGGCTTGAGGACAAGTCTCTGAATGTCCTTGAGTGGCCCAGCCAGAACCTGGACTTGAACATCTCTGGAGTGACCTGAAAATAGCTGTGAGCGCCGCTCTCCATCCAACCTGACAGAGCTTGAGAGGATCTGCAGAGAAGAATGGGAGAAACTCCCCAAATACAGGTGTGCCAAGCTTGTAGTGTCATACCCAATAAGACTCGATGCTGTAATTGCTGCCAAAGGTGCTTCAACAAAGTACTGAGTGAAGGGTCTGAATACTTACATAAACGTGATGTTTTTTAATACAAACTTGCAAAAATAATAAAACAGTTTTTGCTTTGTCATTATAGGATAGTGTGTACATTGAGGGGGGAAAAGCAATTTAATCAATTTTAGAAGAAGGCTGTAACATAACAATTTTGAAAGAGGGGTCTGAATACTTAACGAATGCACTGTACATGCAGGACTCGTGGTCCGTATTGACCCAGTTCTGAGTCCGGATCTGTTGAATATGGCTGCTCTAGAAGCTCAAATCAATCCGTATCGCTGAAAATCAGCTTTATAGCCTGATTGAAATGTAAAGGTAATTTTAGGATTGAGCTGACAAATGTAGCGTTTACCGTGAATGCAGTCTCCGCTAGCGCTGAAACGTCGCCTTTAAATACCTAATGCACTTTAGTGCAGCTCTTCATCGAGCCCTAAATCAACTTCTGATTATTGCCAAGTTGTATTCAACAGGTAATTTACTTGGAGGTTAAAAGCTGACCCAAGACCCTAAGTGGTACAGTGATACTGTTCTATGCCTACCTTGAGCTTGCCCTGGGTGCAGTGGTCCAGCAGCAGCAGACAATGAGTGGCCTTGGTGACAAGCTCCTCTCTCACTGCTGGGGGTATGGACTCTGTGGACAGGTCACACAGTAGCCTCAACAGACTCTGCACCAGGGCGGAAAGACGGCACTCCATTCTGCAAGTCCAGAGGACACAAACACTCAGCATGACACCAAAAACAGAGATGGGATTTCCATTAGTCTAAGTTATTTGCTGGGAGTAATGACAACCTTGGCCAGGCGATGAGCAGGGTCTTTTCTAAAGCATCCAGGATAGCCAGTCTAGTCTGTTCTTCAGGACCGTCTGAGATCTCTAGATACCCAATGATTACTCTTTCCAATCGTTTCAGATGGCGAACAATGACGATACCCATCCTAACAAAAGAAAAGTACAATCCAAAAGTGTCCAAAATTGTCTTACATTTTAAAAATGGCATTTACCAGAACCACGAGATCACAACAAATGCAATTTCTCACAGATACTCAGTGTAATAATAGTGTAATGAAAAAATCCATTCAATTGTTAGCAAGAGGAGATAGACCTCACTTTTCAATTAAGTGTTCCAGAAACTTGGCATAGACACTCCGAAGTGCAAGTTTATGCTCCATTTCCATATGGGTGAGGGTCAGCCGCAGCACCTCGTCATAACGGTTAGGCTTCCTGGGGAGCCCAGTGCAAGCAGGGTCTTTCTCCAACACAGGCAGAAGGTCTATCAGGCATGGAAGGACCACCTGAGCCACAGAGGGGAAGATACAGTATATGGAACAATAGAATACCATGATGTGAATGAGCCTACTTGGTCACCTAGTACATACAAAATGTATTATGAGATGCTGGTCGGTGCATTGTACATACAAAAGCTGTTAATGCCATTGAAAGCCACAGCATTACCTCAATAAGCTGAGGCTCAGATGTGTAGAGGTGGTTGAAGAGGGCATGGTAGAGCACCTGGGCCCTGTTGTACTGACAGAGATCGGCAGCAGGCTGAAAGGGGGAGACGTTAATTGAACAGATACACAAAACACCACACATAGTTTTACAACCCATTACTGTAGATAACGGCATTATCTGAAAATTCAGAGATATAGTACATCTCACCACATTGAGGACAATGTGATTCAGGCAGCGTACTCCCAGCACTTGGTTGTCAGTGCAGTAATCATCCGACATCAGCAGTGAAGGGGGGAAAACCTTCTCCAGATAGTCGGCCAGCCACGGCCGGCCCACCTGCATGAGGATCCAGGCAAATACATGCTTAGTGGCCTGGTTTCGCTTCCAGCTGTCCCTGCAAAACATTATAAACACATTCAAAACATTCACAGCACGGTGCACTGATTGAAAAAATAATGCAAAGGATATTCAGTTTTGAGATTGGGAATGTTGATGAAATATGGTCAACAACGCAGAGGAGGTTAAAGTGTTTGAAATGTTCTGAATAATTTCAACTTGCACTATTTACTAGTGAGTCATTTTGACAGAACTCACCTTTTTAAATCTGACTGCAGGATCTCCAAGATGGAGCCAAGGACTGGTTGGCGCTCTGTGTTGTTCTTCCCAAACAGAAGCTGTGAAGTGGTCTCCCAGTCCCCTGCCTGGACCACTGAGTCCAGGAGGTTAGATGCAGCTGTTCTGGAGGCCTCACTGGTCCATGCCTGCTCTTGCATATGAGTCAACGCAAACACACACAAGAGGGGGGCAAGTGGACCTGTGAGGAAGACCCAGGAGGTGGCTTGGCAGTGGCTGGAAACAGCCTCTCCTCCATTCCCAAGTCTTTGTACCAGGGCTAAGACTACTGAACTCACGACACAGGCTCTGGCCGGGGTGGCCTCAAAGGAACTCTCCGGTAGTGTGCCACTGTCATTGTCACACAATGGCAAAGCAGCATACAGTGTCAGGGAGCTCACAAAGTCTACATACTCCCTTGTCAAGTCTGTGCTCTGATTGCTGCAACACTCAGAAAAAAGCCAGTGTCTGTCCCCCAGTCTGAATAGCTGCTCCACAATATGAAGGATTGCTCCACTTTGTTCTGTGGTGAGCCCTGGTGCCTTGAGTTTCTCCTGGACATGAAGCAGGACCTCAGCCACTGGACGAGAGAGCAGCGTATCAGGTTCTGCTGGGGAATGTCCCTCTTCAGGAGCCTTACCTTGTTGTAGGTCTTGCAGCATATGGGATATTTCAAAGTCCATCTTTGAAATATCTGTTTAGTGATGGAATTATGTTGTTTTTGTGACAATAAAACATAGAAGACATGCATGCAATATTAATGGCACAGCTCACAATTCTGACCCAGCACAAAAGCATACCTTATTGTAGATGTGTGCCATCTAAAAGAATATCACGCTTATCCGTAAAAGTTATGGTTGAACATGTCAACTAGCTAGCTAAAGTTAGCCGTTTACGATGGGACCACATGGACTAACAAGCTAGCTACCTAGACATACTCTAAAAACCTACGTTAAACTAAAGCTATCCACCGTTGAGTGATACTTTATAACCATTCATATTCATAGCTGTAGTATTGATAGCAGAGGGACTCTTGATTTGCAGCTTATGATTTGACGAAGGGCGAGACCGCGACAATATACTTCCTGGAATGAGAGAAGTAGGCGGAGCTTCTCTGGCTCATGCTATAACAGATAGGTGCCTCCCATACAGAAACAAAAGGTCGATATAATCGAGAACATTTATCAGTAATCACGCGATATTAATCAGACAGTGGGGCGCCGTCTGGTCCACTAGTTGGTCAGAAGGTTCAAATCAACGTTTCATACATTAATTTGCGAGTAGACAAAAAGCATCAACCACGAAGTGTTGCCAACTCATTTTCAGGGGAAGTTGCTCGAGGCAGGTCAATTTGTTGCTAAAAGTTGCTAAATGACGTTGTGATGTCTCTGCGTGATGACGTCATTACGTAATAACGTAAAATCGCATCATTACGTAGAATACGCAATAATGCAATAATGTTACTCAAATTGACTGGCCATCCCGGCAAAAATATGATTTGACATTTGCTAGTTTAGATTTGTTTGTTTATTATCACATATTTTTATTTGTAAAACTAATACAAACACAACACATTTTATATGATCAGATATTTTTATTTTATTGAACAATTACACATTACACAATACTGAACAATTACATTTAATTTATTTTCTTTTTAACTAGTAAACCTACACATTCAGAAAAATTATAAACTCAGCAAAAAAAGAAACGTCCCTTTTTCAGGAACCTGTCTTTCAAAGATAATTCGTAAAAATCCAAATAACTTCACAGATCTTCACAGGGTTTTAACACTGTTTCCCATGCTTGTTCAATGAACCATAAACAATTAATGAACGTGCACCTGTGGAACGGTCATTAAGACACTAACAGCTTACAGACGGTAGGCAATTAAGGTCATAGTTATGAAAACTTAGGACACTAAAGAGGCCTTTCTACTGACTCTGAAAAACACCAAAAGAAAGATGCCCAGGGTCCCTGCTCATCTGCGTGAACGTGCCTTAGGCATGCTGCAAGGAGGCATGAGGACTGCAGATGTGGCCAGGGCAATAAATTGCAATGTCCGTACTGTAAGACGCCTAAGACAGCGCTACAGGGAGACAGGACAGACAGTTGATTGTCCTCGCAGTGGCAAACCATGTGTAACAGCATCTGCACAGGTTCAGTACATCCGAACATCACACCTGCGGGACAGGTACAGGATGGCAAAAACAACTGCCCGAGTTACACCAGGAACTCACAATCCCTCCATCAATGCTCAGACTGTACGCAATAGGCTGAGAGAGGCTGGACTGAGGGCTTGTAGGCCTGTTGTAAGACAGGTCCTCACCAGACATCACCGGCAACAACGTCGCCTATGGGCTCAAACCCACTGTCGCTGGACCAGACAGGACTGGCAAAAAGTGCTCTTCACTGACGAGTCGCGGTTTTGTCTCACCAGGGGGGATGGACGGATTCGCGTTTATCGTTGAAGGAATGAGCGTTACACCGAGGCCTGTACTCTGGAGCGGGATCGATTTTGAGGTGGAGGGTCCGTCATGGTCTGGGGCTGTGTGTCACAGCATCATCGGACTGAGCTTGTTGTCATTGCAGGTAATCTCAACGCTGTGCGTTACAGGGAAGACATCCTCCTCCCTCATGTGGTACCCTTCCTGCAGGCTCATCCTGACATGAACCTCCAGCTTGACAATGCCACCAGCCATACTGCTCATTCTGTGCGGGATTTCCTGCAAGACAGGAATATCAGTGTTCTTCCATGGCCAGCGAAGAGCCCGGATCTCAATCCTATTGAGCATGTCTGGGACCTGCTGGATTGGAGCGTGAGGGCTAGGGCCATTCCCCCCAGAAATGTCCGGGAACTTGCAGGTGCCTTGGTGGGAGAGTGGGGTAACATCTCACAGCAAGAACTGGCAAATCTGGTGCAGTCCATGAGGAGGAGATGCACTGCAGTACTTAATGCAGCTGGTGGCCACACCAGATACTGACTGTTACTTTTGACCCCCACCTTTGTTCAGGGACACATTATTCCATTTCTGTTAGTCACATGTCTGTGGAACTTGTTCAGTTTATGTCTCAGTTGTTGAATCTTGTTATGTTCATACAAATATTTACACATGTTAAGTTTGCTGAAAATAAACGTAGTTGACAGTGAAAGGACGTTTCTTTTTTTGCTGAGTTTAGTTTTAAGCAGTGTATTGGTAGTTAGTTAACATGCTACCTAACTGATCAACAATTCTAGGTACATGCTAATAACAAGATATATATGCTATCTTATTGAACAAGCAACTTAACTCAAATAATTATGTGTACGCTAGGTATCTCTCTCCAGCTCTCTCCAGGTTGTTTTGCTGCTTGGCTGGCTAGCTGCTCAATGTGTTCCTCTAGATATTGCCACTGTTCTCCCCTACACTGCAGTGCACACTGCCACTATCAGCTGTGTGTCTCCGCCAGTTCCAGAAAGTCCACTCCTTGCATGCGTACTAAATATCATCATCATTCTCTTCATCTTCACTGTCCAACTGTATTGTCACGGAGCTGGAACCAGCAGAAGAGGATGGAGTGGTCTTAAAGCTGTATGCTGCTGTGGTGCCAACCTGCTGCAGAACTTCACTTGGTAGTTTATACTGGTAACAGGTATCAGCAGTCAGCTTCAGTCCATACCACACCAGGAGTATGGAGTTGAGAGTGTGCAGTGACATTCTATTTCTTAACTTTGACTTGACCACACTCAATTGGCTGAACAGCTGTTCAACCTCCGCATTTGAGTGTGGCAAGGAGAGGGCAGTGAGTGCAGCTTTGCACAGTTCTTCAAATGGATTTGACCCGGAAGAGTCCGTGTAGTTATTCACTTCACTCCAAAACTCGACTGGATTTTCAGTTGAGTCCCACCTAAACAGATGGATGTTTCTCCATTGGGAAACAATTTTATCAATTGTTTGGGGCTGGTACACCAGTAGCTCAGCTATTTTAATAATTTCAGTGGTGCCTTTATTGTGCTTTAGCATTTCCTTTACACTGAACAAGGCCATGTTTCGCAAGGCTTCTAGGTTGTCTGGGAGCCTTGCGTGCAGCTCCTTGCTTAAAGCAACAATGTAGTTGATGCACTGTCTCCGAATGACCTTTTCGTCCTCTGGTGCAAGACTGGGTTGGTACACTGTGGTCTCGAAAAGGTACCCAAGGTACGGTGATGTACTGAGATGTCCATCAATGACATCCTTCAGGACATCAATTTTTTCCATAGGGTTGACTACTCTGCTGCAAATCTATGTTAAGAGGTGTACCAGATTGTCCAAAAGCTTGACAGGATCTGTTTGCTCTCCCTCAAATGACTTCACTGCAACTTGTACGTTGGACAGTATTGATTTTAAGAATGTCAGGTAGACGTAGATGGTCTTGTCCATGTACATGGAGTGGAGCACATCCGCCATGTAGCAACGCTCACTGGTGTTGGTCAACTCAAAGTGGAGTTTCAGTTCTTCCCACTGGCTCAATTTACGAGTTACCGCAGGCTCAATCGATAGCCAACATGTGGCACATACTTTGGTGATCTGCAGGGGTTTCTGGCCACAATTAATGGTGGCATATACTGCTTTGTACGCCTCACACCGTTTTGGGGAAATCGAAAACCAGTTGTAGGTTTCTTTGATTAAGTACTCAACACTCCTAGGGATGGTTTCTTTGGATGCTGCACTGACAGCCAATTGTAAAGAATGGCACACACAGCAGATGAGTACCAAATTGGGCAATGCACATTCTTCCTTTAAAATCTTGTGCACCCCGTTGTGCACCCCAGTCATCACGTACACATTATCTTGTTTCCGAGCTGGTCATGGGTGCACCTCAGCCACGCTCAAGGTCCTAAACGATATCATAACCGCCATCGATAAAAGACAATACTGTACAGCCGTCTTCATCGACCTGGCCAAGGCTTTTGACTCTGTCAATCACCTCATTCTTATCGGAATAATCAACAGCCTTGGTTTCTCAAATGACTGCCTCGCCTGGTTCACCAACTACTTCTCAGATAGAGTTCAGTGTGTCAAATCGGAGGGCCTGTTGTCCGGACCTCTGGCCGTCTCTATGGGGGTGCCACAGGGTTCAATTCTCGGGCCAACTCTTTTCTCTGTATGCATCAATGATGTTGCTCTTGCTGCTGGTGATTCTCTGATTCACCTCTATGCAGACGACACCATTCTGTATACTTCTGGCACTTCTCTGAACACTGTGTTAACAAACCTCCAAACGAGCTTCAACGCCATACTACACTCCTTCCGTGGCCTCCAACTGCTCTTAAATGCAAGTAAAACTAAATGCATGCTCTTCAAACGATCGCTGCCCGCACCCGCCCGCCCGTCTAGCATCACTACTCTGGACTGTTCTGACTTAGAATATGTGAACAACTACAAATACCTATGTGTCTGGCTAGACTGTAAACTCTCCTTCCAGACTCACATTAAGCATCTCCAATCTAAAATTAAATCTAGAATCGGCTTCCTATTTCACAAACAAAGCACCCTTCACTCATGCTGCCAAACATACCCTCGTAAAACTGACTATCCTACCGATCCTTGACTTCGGCGATGTCATTTACAGAATAGCCTCCAACACTCTACTCAGCAAACTGGATGTAGGCTATCACAGTGCCATCCGTTTTGTCACCAAAGCCCCATATACTACCCACCACTGCGACCTGTATGCTCTCGTTGGCTAGCCCTCGCTACATATTCGTCGCCAAACCCACTGGCTCCAGGTCATCTATAAGTCTTTGCTACGTAAAGCCCCGCCTTATCTCAGCTCACTGGTCACCATAGCAGCACCCACCTGTAGCACGCACTCCAGCAGGTATATTTCACTGGTCACCCCCAAAGCCAACTCCTCCTTTGGCCGCCTCTCCTTCCAGTTCTCTGCTGCCAATGACTGGAACGAATTGCAAAAATCACTGAAGCTAGAGTCTTATATCTCCCTTACTAAATGTAAGCATCAGCTGTCAGAGCAGCTCACAGATCACTGCACCTGTACATAGCCCGTCTGTAAATTGCCCATCCAACTACCTCATCCCCATGTTATTTATAATTAATTTTTTTGCTCCTTTGCACCCCATTATCTCGTCTTTTGCACATCTATCACTACAGTATTTAATTGCTAAATTGTAATTATTTCACCACTTTGGCCTATTTATTGTCTACCTCCCTTATCTTACCTTATTTGCACATGCTGTATATAGACTTTTTCTCTATTGTGTATTGACTGTATGTTTGTTTATCCCATGTGTAGCTCTGTGTTGTTGTTTGTGTCGTACTGCTTTGCTTAATCTTGGCCAGTTCGCAGTTGTAAATGAGAACTTGTTCTCAACTAGCCTACCTGGGTAAATAAAGGTGAAATAAAAATATTTGAGAAACATATTTAAGATACAGAGAACAGTGCATGGCTTGAAACCGTGCTTGAAACGAAGCAAGCCATTCGAATATATGGAGAAATCATGTGGCACAATGGAACGAGACACAATTGAAAGTTATGGTGTATTTTACAATGTACTGCTGGAACGGGTTAAATGTATATTCGATTCATAAAATTATTTTTAATCAATACACTGGGTCACATTTATTTGGATAGTCCGGATTTTCCATCTGTAGATGCTCTACAGATAGTCATACTATTAATAAACTGTGTTGATAAGCAACTGTTTGCTACGGTTACAGTTAGAGTTAGGTTTAGAATAAGGGTTAGGGTAAGAGTAAGGGTTAAGGATAGTGTCACGTTCCTGACCTGTTTTCTCTTGTTTTGTATTTATTTAGTATGGTCAGGGCGTGAGTTGGGTGGGTTGTCTATGTGTTGTTTTCTATGTTGGGGTTTTGTGCGTTCGGCCTGGTATGATTCTCAATCAGAGGCAGCTGTCAATCGTTGTCCCTGATTGAGAATCATACTTAGGCAGCCGGGGTTCACGTGTGTGTTTGTGGGTGTTTGTCTTTCGTGTTAGTATTCGTGCCACACGGGACTGTTTTCGGTTGGATTCTATTTGTTAATTTGTTTCATTGTAGTGTTCAGTTAATTTTATAATAAATTATGGACACTTTCCACTCTGCGTCTTGGTCCGATCCCTACACCTCCTCTTCAGACGAAGAGGAGGAAATCTGCCGTTACAGAAACACCCACCACCAAAGGACCAAGCGGAGTGGAAAAGGGCAGCAACAGCAGCAGCAGCAGCGGCCAAAAACCCAGGTCTCCTGGACTTGGGAAGAGATCCTGGACGGCAAAGGACCCTGGGCTCAGGGGAATATCGCCGTCCAAAGGCGGAGTTGGAGGCAGCGAAGGCAGAGAGGTGCTGGTATGAGGAGGCAGCGCGGCGACGCGGTTGGGAGCCCGAGAGTCAGACCCAAACATTTCTTGGGGGGGGGGGGCACATGCGGAGTGTGGCAAAGCCGGGTAGGAGACCTGAGCCAACTCCCCGTGCTTACCGTGGAGTGAGAGGGCGTCGTACTGGTCAGACACCGTGTTATGCGGTGGAGCGCATGGTGTCCCCAGTACGCGTGCTTAGCCCAGTGCGGGCTATTCCACCTCGCCGCACTGGTAGGGCTAGGTTGGGCATCGAGCCGGGTGTCATGAAGCCGGCCCAACGCATCTGGCCTCCAGTGCGTCTCCTCGGGCCGGCGTACATGGCACCAGCCTTACAAATGGTGTCCCCGGTTCGCCAGCATAGCCCAGTGCGGGCTATTCCACCTCGCCACACTGGCAGGGCTACGGGGACCATTCAACCTGGTAAGGTTGGGCAGGCTCGGTGCTCAAGAGCGCGTGTCCTCCTTCACGGTCCGGTAATTCCGGTACCACCTCCACGTACCAGTCCTCCGGTGGCAGCCCCCCGCACCAGGCTGTCTCTCCGTTTTCTCTCTCCAGTTGCTCCCACCTGTCCAGCGCTGTCAGAGCCTTCCTCCTCTACAGCGCAGCCAGAGTCTGAACTGCCTGCCTGCCCAGCGCTGTCAGAGCCTTCCTCCTCTACAGCGCAGCCAGAGTCTGAACTGCCTGCCTGCCCAGCGCTGTCTGAGCTGCCTGCCTGCCCAGCGCTGTCAGAGCTGTCCGTCTGTCCCAAGCCGTCAGAGCTGTCCGTCTGTCCCGAGCCGTCAGAGCTGCCCGTCTGTCCCGAGCCGTCAGAGCTGCCCGTCTGTCCCGAGCCGTCAGAGCTGCCCGTCTGTCCCGAGCCGTCAGAGCTGCCCGTCTGTCCTGAGCCGTCAGAGCTGCCCGTCTGTCCCGAGCCGTCAGAGCTGCCCGTCTGTCCCGAGCCGTCAGAGCCGTCCGCCGGACAGGAGCAGCCAGAGCCGTCCGCCGGACAGGAGCAGCCAGAGCCGTCCGCCGGACAGGAGCAGCCAGTGCCGTCCGCCGGACAGGAGCAGCCAGTGCCGTCAGCCAGCCAGGAGCAGCCAGTGCCGTCAGCCAGCCAGGAGCAGCCAGTGCCGTCAGCCAGCCAGGATCCGCCAGTGCCGTCAGCCAGCCAGGATCCGCCAGAGCCGTCCAGCCAGGACCAGCCAGAGCCGTCCAGCCAGGACCAGCCAGAGCCGTCCAGCCAGGACCAGCCAGAGCCGTCCAGCCAGGACCAGCCAGAGCCGTCCAGCCAGGATCCGCCAGAGCCAGCCAGCCAGGATCCGCCAGAGCCAGCCAGCCAAGATCCGCCCCTCAGTCCGGTGCTGCCCCTCAGTCCGGTGCTGCCCTTTGGTATAGTGGGATTGACATGGAGGGTGGTTGTTAGGAGGAGGCCACGGGGGCGAGTAAGGAGGCGGACAAAGACATTGTTAATGTGGGGTCCACGTCCCGCGCCAGAGCCGCCACCGCGGACAGACGCCCACCCAGACCCTCCCCTAGAGTTTTAGGGGGTGTGCCCGGAGTTCGCACCTTGAGGGGGGGGGTTATGTCACGTTCCTGACCTGTTTTCTCTTGTTTTGTATTTATTTAGTATGGTCAGGGCGTGAGTTGGGTGGGTTGTCTATGTGTTGTTTTCTATGTTGGGGTTTTGTGCGTTCGGCCTGGTATGATTCTCAATCAGAGGCAGCTGTCAATCGTTGTCCCTGATTGAGAATCAAACTTAGGCAGCCGGGGTTCTTGTGGGTGTTTGTCTTTCGTGTTAGTATTCGTGCCACACGGGACTGTTTTCGGTTGGATTCTATTTGTTAATTTGTTTCATTGTAGTGATCAGTTAATTTTATAATAAATTATGGACACTTTCCACTCTGCGTCTTGGTCCGATCCCTACACTGCCGTTACAGATAGGGTAAGGGCTAGTAGTTAGTTGAAATGTTACTGTCCATCTGTCGATGCTCTATAGAGTATCAAAATAATTGTTACCATACACTGTAAACTGATTCATTTTGTCAAACAGAGAGAAGTTATACTGTAGTAGGATGTCAATGGGATTGAGTAACATACAAAAGCATGCTCCTGGTCTCCCAGGGTGTTTTATTACAGTTTTCTTCAATCACTGGTGCAATTATGTGGTACATTTTCACAACTATTAGCACATAAATCAACAGATCATCAAAATGGGACGTGCTTCAAAACAAGTACATTTTCAAGTACATTTTCAATTGTACAACAAACATATTCATATTCACATATTCACAAAGTCACTTGTTCACTGCACCAAATCAATCATACAATTGGCATACATATTACATCTAAGTATCTGCTTTTCACAATGCATTATTCACATAAGTTTTGATATGATTTTCTTGTCATTTGTTATTATACATACTAAATATGACTCAATCAATTAGCTCAGAACTGATAACTAGTAAAACAAATTGTATAGTGTATACCAAAAGTAAAGCGTTTTGTTTACATATACACAGTGTACAAAACATTATGAACACCTGGGCCCAAATTCACAAAACACTTCTTATGGAAAAACTTCAGCTTCTAAAAAAGTTAATAAAATAGTTATTAAGTGCAATTCCTCAACAGTATCTTAATGATTTTAATGGTTTAAAATAATCAATGAGTGAATTAAACATATTCTATTGCTTTCATGATCTTATTCTCTCACTGCCCAGAGTTTAGGACAAGGGTTTAGCCATCTTGGAGACAAGGGTTTAGCTATCTTGGAATTAAGAACAAATCCAATAACTTTATTTTCAAGAATCTAATTTCGTCTTAATTTTTCACTTAATTAAGGAGAAACATAAGAAATAGCACAACATTTCCAATAACCTTTTTGACGAATAGCAACTTTGCTTAACTTTCTTCATAAGTCTATAGTAAAGGAAAAAATGGCAGTTAAGAAGAAATTCACAGGTTTTGTGAATCTCGGCCCTGCTCTTTCCATGAGATACAGTAAACTGACCTGGTGAATCCAGGTGATGGGTTCTGACTTCTAAACTTGAAATATTGTTCATCATCAGGTATCCTATGGAAAGGAAGGGCCACAGTCTGGTTGCTACACCAGAAGCTAATGGTTATCTGTAGGAAGAATGTATATGGTGGAGTCAATTAAGGTTGGATATGAGCCAGGGGCTTGGAATGTACTGAGTAAAGGAAAGGCAATCGCTTGGTTGCGGTCACTGATAAGGGTGGAGAGCTGTAGATTAGTCAGGAATGGGGGCCGAGGTCAGGTAAGGTCAGGTCACATTAAGGGAGAAGGAACAATTTATTACCCATATCACTTGACTTCCTGCCTAGCAATGACGATGTAATGTTTAGAGCGAAGGAGTAGTTCACCTAAATTGGAGTATGTGTACTGTATTTGTGCTGGTGGGAACATGTCTTTGTTCAGCTGTCTGACCCACTGGGTGAATAAACTTGGTTTGAGCTTTTATAGTTGTCCGTCATTTTTTACCTTGTTATGTAGAACCTAACATAGGTGAAAGCTATGATCCCTTATTGATGTCACTTGTTAAATCCATTTAAATCAGTGTAGATGAAGGAGAGGAGACAGGTTAAAGAACGATTTCTAAGCCTTGAGACAGTTGAGACTTGAATTGTGTATATGTGCCATTCAGAGGGTGAATGGGCAAGACAAAGGATTTAAGTGCATTTGAACGGGTTATGGTAGTTGGTGCCAGGCGCACCGTTTTGTGTCAAGAACGGCAACGCTGCTGGATTTTTCACACTCAGCAGTTTCACGTGTATCAAGAATGGTCCACCACCCAAAGGACATCCAGCCAACTTGACACAACTGTGGGAAGCATTGGAGTCAACATGGGCCAGCATCCCTGTTGGATGCTTTCGACACGTTGTAGAGTTAAATCAAATCAAATCAAATTGTATTTGTCACATGCGCCAAATACAACAGGTATACAACTGGGCCACCCAGAGTTGTCCCGAAGCCACTCCTGTGTTGTCTTGCCTGTGTGCTTAGGGTCATTGTCTTGTTGGAAAGTGAACCTTCGCCCCAGTCTGAGGTTCTGAGTGCTCTGGAGCAGATTTTCATAAAGGATATCTCTTTACTTTGCTCTGTTCATTTTTCCCTTGATCCTGACGAGTCTCCCAGTCCCAGCAGCTGATGGTGTCATGTTTCCTCCAGACGTGACGCTTGGCATTTAGGCCAAAGAGTTCAATCTTGGTTTCATCAGACCAGAGAATCTTGTTTCTCATGGTCTGAGAGTTCTTTAGGTGCCTTTGGCAAACTCCAAGCAGGCTGTCATGTGCTGAGGAGTGGTTTCTGTCTGGCCACTTTACCATAAAGGCCTGATTGGTGGAGTGCTGAAGAGATGGTTGTCCTTCTGGAAGGTTATCCCATCTCCACAGAGGAACTCTGGAGCTCTGTCAGAGTGCCCACTGGGTTCTTGGTCACCTCCCAGACCAAGGCCCTTCTCCCCCGATGGTTCATTTTAGCTGGGCGGCCAGCTCTAGGAAGAGTCTTGGTGGTTCCGAACTTCTTCCATTTAAGAATGATGGAGGCCACTGTGTTCTTGGGGACCTTCAATGCTGCAGAAATGTTTTGGTACCCTTCCCCAGTTCTGTGCCTCGACACAATCCTGTCTCGGAGCTCTACGGACAATTCCTTCGACTTCGGTTTTGCTCTGACATGCACTGTCAACTGTGGGACCTTATATAGACAGGCGTGTGCTTTTCCAAATCATGTCCAATCAATTGAATTTAGCACAGGTGGACTCCAATGAGGCTCCCGAGTGGCGCAGCGGTCTAAGCTGCTGGAGGCATCACTAAAGTTTTAGAAACATCTCAAGGATAGTCAATGGAAACAGGATGCACCTGAGCTCAATTTCAAGTCTCATAGCAAAAGGTCTGAATACTTATGTAAATAAAGCATTTCTGTTTTTTGTTTTTAATACATTTGTAAACATTCTAAAAGCCTAAAAACGACCCAACCAAGCCACACTGCTTCTTGACACAATGCCCGCTTAACCCGGAAGCCAGCCACACTAATGTGTCAGAGGAAACACCGTACACCTGGCGACCGTGTCAGCGTGCATGCGCCCAGCCCACCACAGGAGTCGCTAGAGCGCGATGGGACAAGGACTTTCCTGCCGGCCAAACCCTCTCCTAACCCGAACGACGCTGGGCCAATTGTGCGCCACCCCATGGGTCTCCCGGTCGCAGCCGGCTGCGGCAGAGCCTGGACTCTAACCAGGATCTGTAGTGGCACAGCTTGCAAATGTGAAGCAGTGCCTTAGACCGCTGTGCCACTCGGGAGACCCCCAACCCCCCCTTTTTATTATCTATGCATAATCACTTTACCCCTACCTACATGTACATATTACCTCAACTAACCTGCACCCCTGCACATTGACTCGGTACCGGTGACCCGTGTATATAGCCTCGTTATTGTTATTTTATTGTTGCTCTTAAATTTTTTTACTTTAGTTTATTTTGTCAATATTTTATTAACTCTCATTTTTCTTAAAACCTCATTGTTGGCTAAGGGCTTGTAAGTAAGCATTTCACGGTAAGGTTTACACCTGTTGTATTCGGCGCTTGTGACAAATATATATATTTTTTGAGCTTACCAACCAAAATTTCAGGGTCAGGCTGTTGAAATTACAGATAGTCCCTTTAAGGCAAAGCTATGTTTAATTCTACACTCAAACAGTAAAATCCCTTTGTAAAATAATCTAAGAGAAGTAATGTCGTCTGGCAATGTATGATTAAGTTTGGTTATAATTCCAAAATGTGTCAATGCAATTGATGATGACTTTCATAGCATCTACTAGTAAATTTAATGGAAATCTTCATATCCCAATGCCTTTTTAAAATTTGTGTTCTATTGGTTTGACCACAAGTAAAGACAATGACAGATTTGACTCATTTGGGTAGTGACGATGTCCAGGATAGGTTACTTCACATGTGATATCTCCATCCTTGTACCAGTCTATGAATGACACAGTTCTGTTTAATTATCACACACATTTATCTAGAAAGCCAAACAGGTTCCTATTCTGTCATCTCAGAGTAACAGCCTAGGAGTTGCCTGTTGGCCAAGCTTACAGCCTAAGAGGAGGGGAAAAGACCATCATTGATGGGAAAACACAATATGAAAACGTGCATATATTGATTGAGTGAGGAAATAATGTGAAAAATAATATACTGTTTAGATAAACAGGCAGGTAGCCTAGTGGTTAGAGCGTTGGACTTGTAACCGAAAGGTTGCAAGATTGAATCCCCGAGCTGACAAGTTAAAAAAAACTGTCGCTCTGCCCCTGAACAAGGCAGTTAACACACTGTTCATAGGCAGTCATTGAAAATAAGAATTTGCTCTTAACTGACTTGCCTAGTTAAATAAAAATAAAATGTGGTGTCTCAAATAAAACTTCCACCATTTTGAAATAGCCTCTCATTTGAGTCTTCTGGTGAAACTTTCCTTTATTCAAACTACAGTATAAAGCTGGAGTGTTCCACTTGATTCATTGTAGTTACCTTTTTATTTTGTTTTCCAGATACATTTAATAAGACTTCATTTGGCATTTATAACGTGCAATCAAATATATACTTTGGCTTTGACAATTTGCTTCGCATCACATGAGCTTGTAGTGGCAATATGTTATTTATGTGGGCCAAGAAGATTTGAGGCATTTGAGCCACAATGATGCCAATCTTGCTCTCTTTATCTCATCTTTGCCTCTTTGTGTTCATAATTTCCACTCCTTGGTTAGAAGTAAACCGACCCAACACAGAGGATGTGTCCCAAATGGGACCCTAGGCTATCCCCTATATAGTGCACTACTTTAGACAAGAGCCCTATGGGTCCTGGTCAAAGTAGTGCACTACATAGTGAATAGGGTGCCATTTGGGACAGAGACTTGCTACAGCCAAAGAGGAAATTAAAGGTGAGGCGAGATAGCTCTTGCACTATACCAGACAGCAGCCGATTGGTTGATACAGCGAGACACACTAGAAGAGAGGATATTACATGTTACAGCATTTGAACTGAAAGCTCTGAGCTTTTATGAGCTCTGAACAAGCATTGTTCTCTAGTCGAGCGATGTGAATTAAATATTCCGATTTCATGATCGTGGATAGGTTATATTCAGCAATTAGGAGTTGGCCTAGGAATAAGCATTGTTCTGGATCTAGACCAATTAGTTATCCGGATACACATTGAACATATCTTGACGTTCATATTTCAAACATTGAAAGCTACTGATTCATACGGTAGGCTCAACAAATGAACATAAACGTAGCTACAATCAAATGCCAAATGTATGTAAAGACATCATTTTCAAGCTTATAGTAGGTTTTAATGTTTGTTGAGCCTGCACAAGTGTTCCTTTTACCTCTTAGTACATTAAGCTAAATTATTCACAGAAATCTGACAGAGAGTAACTGAAAGTAACCAAGTTCATGCACACACACACACACACACACACACACACACACACACACACACACACACACACACACACACACACACACACACACACACACACACACACACACACACACACACACACACACACACACACACACACACACACACACACACACACACACACACACACATACACACACACACACACACACAATAAAATGCAAACACTACTGTCACTATACATGCCATATTAAAAACACAGGTGCCATTGTTTGTTATTTCCAGTAATAAACTAAGTACAGAGGTCATTAGGAAACTTTGAATACAGATAAGTGCTAACAAAATGTATTTTCTAGACATCATGTCAATTCAAAGGCATTATGAACAATGCCTCTGCTCTTTCACTGTAAAAAAAATGTGTGTGTTGGGTTGACAAGGAGCATGTTACTCCTCCGTTTCCTCCTCGCTCTCGTCACTCAAAGGGAACTCTCGACACTCCTTCTGTGTGTTGTAGCTCTTCCTGTGCAGAGGGCATTCCTGGTCTATGATGGCCTACAAGACACATAAGACATTTGTAAAAGATTGTCATGAGCCGTAAGAAATTACCTGATTTCAGGGCATACAATTATTTTACAAGAGTAGGAAATAATCTTTATTTTCATATTTTACTCTTATACTCCTATTGGTATTATTAAATAATTAATTCGATTTCATAATATAATTATTTTTATTAATTTCTAATAATTTATTCCTTATTTTCTGTTATGACTGTATCTTTGAAGTGCATGACCATCATCTTTAAAACCATGATCATAATTATTCGGTAAAGACCCACATCAATAAGAGGCACTATCTTTTCTACAATTATACCTTTGGCTAATACACCTTCCCACTATATGTGAGGGCTGATTCTCTGTTAGCTGGCACTGATACAAACACATTGGATTGCAAACCTCACCTCCTAGGATGTGTTAGAACACGTTGGTCCAGACATTCTGGTGGGTCTGGATTATGACTGGAGCCAGGGGATAGCAAATAGGAAATACCACTCACCATCTTCTCCTCCCTGATGGCAGGATTACGCAGGAAGAAGCACAGTGGAGCGTAGAAGATGTTGATGATGCCAATGAATACCATGAGGTAAGGAAATCCAATGGCCCTGACCAAGGAGCCCCCTATCGAAGGACCTGGATCACAACAACACGGGAGACAGAGGATGCTGCTGGGTCAGACAAGCTAGGAAAATTTGAATCGCTGAGACCACCTGGCTGGGTCATACAATTTAAGTGATTTACTGTATTTGCTGTATTTGTGTAGAAGCAGACAACAAAGGAATGATCACTCACCAATGGCAAAACCCATACACAATGCGACATCAGCTATGGCGTAAACACTGCCGTAGACCGAGGCATGGCGAATATCCACCAGGTATCCCATTATGGCCATCATAGAGGAGTCCACCATTCCTAATACACACAGCAGACAGTTCATAGTTGTAATGGTGATTCAGACCATCATTCATATGTGTTTCTATATAACACATTGGCACCCACCAATAGCAAACCCCAGGCCTGCATTTGGACCAATAAGACCATAGATGTTCTTTGCAAAAGGAACCTATAGGACAAGAAATATGATGGTTATTCATTGAACTACCTTGTGATCTTGCAGAGCCAAAAAAGTGCATAGGAAATAATACTCACGCAAAGGAGACTGATGCCAACAATAAACATTCCAATCATGGAGCACAGCCACCTGAGGAGAGAAAAATACCTTCTCCTGACTGCGAATCATCAACTTCATCACAAACGCGCAAGCGCCCACACACACACACAGGCCCCATTTTGGGCAGTCCGCCGCTGCACACACACGCACACGCACACGCACACACACACACACACACACACACACACACACACACACACACACACACACACACACACACACACACACACACACACACACACACACACTAACACACCGATTCACACAACCCCCATAGGCTTACATGAGATCTCCTTTACTGAGTGACTAGCAATAAAGAGATGGAGAAATGCTTTTATATATTTATCATTGATACAGTACCAGTCAAAAGTTTGGACACACCTACCCATTCAAGGGTTTTTCTTTATTTTGACTATTTTCTACATTGTAGAATAGTAGTGAATACATCAAAACTGTGAAATAACACATATGGGATCATGTAGTAACTGAAAAATTGTTAAACAAATCTTAATATATTTTATCTTTGATATTCTTCCAAGTATCCACCCTTTGCCTTGATGACAGTTTTGCACACTCTTGGCATTCTCTCAACAAGCTTCATGAGGTAGTCACCTGGATTGCATTTCAATTAACAGGCGTGCCTTGTTAAAAGTTTATTTGTGGAATTTCTTTCCTTCATAATGCGTTTGAGCCAATCAGTTGTTAAAAAAGTCCATATTAAGGCAAGAACAGCTCAAATAAGCTAAGAAAAATGACAGTCCTTCATTACATGAAGGTCAGTCAATCCGGAAAATGTCAAGAACTTTGAAAGTTTCTTCAAGTGCAGTCGCAAAAAACATAAATCGGTATGATGAAACTAGCTCTCATGAGGACCGCCACAGGAAAGGAAAATCCAGAGTTACCTCTGCTGCAGAGGATAAGTTCATTAGAGTTACCAGCCTCAGAAATTGCAGCCCAAATAAATGCTTCACAGAGTTCAAGTAACAGACACATCTCAACATCAACTGTTCAGAAGAGACTGCGTGAATCAGGCCTTCATGGTCAAATTGCTGCAAAGAAACCACTACTAAAGGACACCAAAAATAAGAAGAGACTTGCTTGGGCCAAGAAAAACAAGCAATGGACATTAGACCTGTGGAAATCTTTCCTTTGGTCTGATGAGTCCAAATGTAAGATTTTTGGTTCCAACCGCCGTGTCTTTGTGAGATGCTGAGTAGGTGAACGGATGATCTCTGCGTGTGTGGTTCCCACTGGGAAGCATGGAGGAGGAGGTCTGATGGTGTGGGGGTGCTTCGCTGGTGACACTGTCTGTGATTAATTTAGAATTCAAGGCACACTTAACCAGCATGGCTACCACAGCATTCTACAGTGATACGCCATCCCATCTGGTTTGCGCTTAGTGGGACTATCATTTGTTGTTCAACAGGACAATGACCCAACACACCTCCAGGCTGTGTAAGTGCTATTTTACCAAAAAGAAGAGTGACGGAGTGCTGCAGCAGATAACCTGGCCTCCACAATCACCCAACCTCTTGAGATGGTTTTGGAAAAGTTGGACCGCAGATTGAAGGAAAAGCAACCAACAAGTGCTCAGCATATGTGGGAACTCCTTCAAGACTTCAAGACTTCATTACAGGTGAAGCTGGTTGAGGGAATGCCAAGAGTGTGCAAATCTGTCAACATGTCATAAGGTGGCAACTTTGATGAATCTAAAATCTAAAATATATTTTGCTTTGTTTAACACTTTTTTAGTTACTACATGATTCCATATGTGTTATTTCATAGTTTTGATGTCTTCACTACTATTCTAAAACGTAGAAAAAAAATTAAAATTAAGAAAAACCCTTGAATGAGTAGGTGTCATGACCCGGTGCGAGAAACAGTCACTAAATCGGCAGAACCCAGAAGATGAGGCAGAAACAGCAGTACTAGAGATGGTGGTTTAATAAAAAATAGATAACTTCCAAAATACAAAGAAAATCCACAAAGTGGTAAAAACAGCAAGGGAAAAAACAAACCTAAAAGACTAATCCAAAATACAAAAGAACAAAACCAGAGAACCTCTGGAAAATCCAACAAGAGAAAAATATATGTTCACAACAAGGCTTGGGCTGGGGCTGGGTGCTAACATACAAACACTGAGCAAGGAACTAAGGAACACACAGGGATTAAATACTAACAAGGGAACGACATACAGGTGCAAACAATAATAGAGCAAGGGAAAAACAAAAGGTACAAAAAAGGTGCAATGGGGACATCTAGTGACAAAAAACCAGAACAGTCCTGGCCAAAACCTGACAGTAGGTGTGTCAACTTTTGACTGGTACTGTATGTAGGAACAAATAGACGCTAACGGGAGAAGATCAACGAAAACCTACCTTCCCATTTTGTTAGCCAACAAACCAAATAAATTGGTGCCAATAAGGTAAGAAATGCTTGCTGGTAGGAAAGCCATACCTATAAATCAAACGCAAAACACTGTCAGACACAGGAAGGACTATTGCAATCTAAAATATTAATTGTAAAGAAAAAGATAACGCAGGAACGTACCAAGCTGCCATTTGGGAGAGCACATGGTCTGCATCATCCAGATGGGAAGTGTGGGCTCCAGAATGGCAACTCCCATGTTGGCGAAGCACAGAGAGCCTGAAACCAAAGCACCAAGGTCAGCTCACTTCTGTTTTTACGACTATGTCTGCATCCCAAATGGCAATGTAATCCCTATTTAGTGCACTACTTCGCCCATAGGGCCTGGTCAAAAGTATTGCACTGATAGGGAATAGGGTGACATTAGGGACACTTCCTCTGTGTTTAGCCTTCTTCTCTGGTTTGTTATTCTGACAGTCAAGGCCCAGTCCCACCTGCGCTTATGAGAATGTAGGGGTCCTTCAGTAGGGTCAGCAAAGGAGTGCCCTCCACACTCTGTAAGTTCATGTGAAATGTTAAGCCGGAGGAGACAGAAAGACAGAAAAAATATCAGTTTTTTTCTAATGTGAGGGAGTTGTGAAACGTCAACATTATAAAATAAGACAATGTGTAACTTAATGCAATGATGGCTTCTGTTCGGTGCATCTTGAACTAAATTGATTCGTACACACTCTGGCTCAATTTGTCTTTCCCGAGGTTCCTCACATCCTAGCTCCTCGCCTCCTACTCTACAGTATTGGAACAGAAGGTCCAAAGTCCCTCGCCTCAGGCTTTCTTCTCTAATGGTTTGTGGAGGTGGGATATAGCATTTGGGGAATCAAGGAAAGTTGAATTGAGATGAAGCCCCACTATTTTCAGTGATTGGGATTTGATCAAGTCAGTTATGTTCATTTTGAGAGTTTATTACATTTTTTTTATCTTGAAAGAGATGGTAAAAGTATACTCACTCCTGGTGAAATCTTTGATGGCTGAAGTATACAAAGCTGTAACGCTGTGTAGTTAGAGAGTCAGTCAGTTGGCATTAAGGAACATTCCTAGAATATATCTTGTACTCTCCGAACAATACAAGCAGCTTTCCTGTCTAAACTGTTCATTCTGATTGGTAGCCACAAGAGATAATCTGGTAACACTTTATGTTACAGTGCCCTTAGTACTGTGTAACTACTCCTGTAATTACAGTGTAGCAACACAACAGTAATTCCTCATATTACACTGAACTAAGCGTAACCCTAACCTTAGCACCGACCCTAAGCCTAAGTAACCTTAAGTACATTGTAAGTACAGACCGTACTGTACAAGTGCAACGACAATTGTAATTACTCATTATTACACTGTACTGAGTGACTACGATACTTGTTACACTGTAATTACAGGAATAATTACAATGTAATGAGGTCACTGTAATGTAAAGTGTAACAGATAAACGGTATTGAAACAGTCAATGCAGTCATAGCACTGAGATTAAATCAGTTCTTGATGTAATATTATAAGAAATATTTTAATTTGATTACCTCCATCAAATACTGCAAGAAAAGCCAAGATTAAGAAAGGAGCAGTCTTCCCCACAAATTCATACATCACACTGCCAAATGGCGCTCCAACTGTCAAAGACATTTTCAAGAAAAAGTAGCTGATTTTACATATATTCCACTTGATGATTTCAAGTTGTTCATGTTGTAGCATAATACACATTTCATCATAACCATTTGCTATTTAGCAGATGATTTTATCCAAAGCAACTTACAGTAGTAATGTGTGCATACAGTACATTTTCGTATGGGTGGCCACAGTGGGAATTGAACCCAAAACTTGGGCATTACAAGTGTTTTGCTCTACCAACTGAGCCACACTGGAACACTAGGATCTTAGAAAGGGGGAGTAAGGGGAGTAACTCACTGAGGACACCCATGGCCAGTCCACCCAGAGCGATCCCCATGGCTACGCCTCTCTCCTCATCATTTGTGTACACACTGGCCAACATTCCCAGCCCTACAGGAGAAGACGTGCTTTTCACTTAGACATTAAGATGCTAGGACAAAGTAGTTAAATTTCTATTGCAACACTGTGGAGCTAGGATATTATTGTGAAACACACAACACCCACAAACAGTACCTGCCACAGAGGAGAAAGAGGAACCAATTCCCTGAAGAGAGCGAGCAAAAAACAACAAGGCGTATGTACCTGAAAAGGCAAACACTGACAACCACCAGACACAACCACCGTTACTATGACTGCACTGTGGTAAGATACAATCAAATCTAAAGATGACACATTGGAGTTGTGAAACAGTCATGGTATGTATATTAGAGATCACTACCTCAATTATATCTCATTATCAACTGTGTGTAACAAGTTAGAAGTGTGTGTCAGTGTCAGACACGCATACTTATTGTTGAAACAAACATGATGATGAAGCCAGCAAACATTGGTATGTGATATCCAACCCTTGGGAAAAAAGAGAAGGATATGATTAGAACCAGTGTGTATTGTATTTCTTCATTTTCAATAAATGAGAACTTGAACACTGTCCTAGCTAGCTGATTTTGTCACACACACAAAACACTTGCTGTGAAGCCGGAACATGTACCTGTTGGTCAGGGGACCTACGAAGGGGTTGATCAGAAGCTGCACCAGAGCCTTGGAAGCAAAGAGGAGTCCCACACGAACATTCTCCTTGTCCAAGAAGGCACTGTCCTCCTGGCATGTGCTGCCTTTCACCTGGCTGGAGTTCCTGGAGATGTTGAAGAGGAGGGCCTCAGACAGGTTGCTCTCAGAGCCTCTGAGGCTGTAGGAAGTGTTGTCGTAGAAGGAGTGGACCGAGGCCAATGTGAAGCCCTCCTCAGATGGCCTCTGTGTGCTTGGCTGGATGAAGGGGTCTTGTGTCGGGTGGTCAAGGGCATATAAAAAGGTTGGGATGATGGGCACTGCGAGAGAGGAGAGATGACACATTTGGGTTTGGGGGAGACTGTGGACTTTAAAAGGCAGGCGGAAGGAAGAGAGGTCAACTCTTTTGTCTCAGTACCGGGGAGGCACAGTGGATCTACTCCATGAGGGGGAATGTGGTCGCACTGCTCTCTGTCAACCCAAGTTATTCTCTGTGGGGTCTAGAGTTCAGGCCAGGTAAAGGCAATTGCCATGGTCACGCTAGCTGCACTGTTGGCCCTGCAGCTAAATATTAAAATGTGTGATGTCCCTTTTTCAAATCAGATGTCACTGCCCGATCTAAGGTACACACCACATGCACTTTTGAAAGTGTGTGTTTGTGCGTATGTGTGTGTGTGTGTGTGTGTGGGTTGTCTGGACTCACCGACAACAGTAAGCAGCATGTTATCCAGTAGCAGGGCAACACACACGACCACCAGCACCAATCTGGAGGAGCCTCTGCTCTGTCGCAGCCACTCCCGCACCCACGCCAAGGGGTTGAATAGTGGCATAGCTCTCCACGTTCCCTGGGCCAATAGCTACAGAACAATTCTCTTTTTCGGATGAGAAACAGATATGCTGATTATTAAAACATATTTGACAACATCAACATTTGTTTACCAATTTAGTCACAACAATATGTCCCCACAACCGTGTCTGTACATTATCGTTACACCACTACATTTGAGTTAGTCCTAAACTAACTACACATAACCTACCCCAGGTATACTCTTTTCATCTGAAAATATAAAACCTTAATAGTAAATGATCTGAAGGGGTCTCATCGCTCTGTGAGTGTACTACCTCCAACGTTACCTATCCCTGCCCTGCAGCCACCACTCATGCACCATCCATTTCAATTTAATAAGCTGGGATGTGGTAGCTAATGGAGTGAACTGGTGGCTGCTGCCTGGATGGTCAGGCATGGTATTTCTGGAGAGACATTTGGCTCCGAGGATGTTTTTTTTTCTCTCAGCAATAGGATTAGACTTCCTCCAGGGCCCTCTCCGAACCCTGCCTGCTGTGTTCTGTTCTGATCAAGGTAAAGTGCAGCCTGCTTGCCTGCCGTGGTGCTCACATACTGTAAATAAGGACTGGTCCATCTGTTAAACAAATGTCTGATCGCACAGCTCCATCATGTCTCGTTTTACCACGTGCTAGTCAAGAACAAATAGTACACACAGTACACACAGTACCAATCTTCTATGAAAATCACAATGACTTTCAGTAACAGAGGTGATTACGGATTAAGTTAATAATTTCTGCAAATTAGGTTTGCAGAGAAATCTAAATCTTACTCTTATCTTCAGACATCTTACATTACTATATTGACACATCATATAGCCCATGGTTACCATGCGTAACTGGTGGGAACAAACCAATGGATAACATTACAATTCATGCTGAGTCATATTCCATGCATTATTTGCACCTTTAATGATTACAGAACAAACTATAATTAACATTTCTAAAATTGATTAGCCTCATCCTTCATCAATTTCAGTTAGGTCTATAGTAAAGTGTTGAGGATCCCTTAAGTCCAATTCGACCTGAGTCAAGACCTCTTACCTTCAGATACATCCTGCAGATCCACATCGGATACAAGTGGTCATCTCATCCTCCTGTTGCTCTATTTAAGTCCTCTTGTGGCTGCCCTTTTTTCATAGGGTAGTCACAGCCCCCTCACAAACACATGCACGCACGCACACATACTGTACACACTCCCTGACCTGAGCTCACTCTGCGTCACAGGGGGAAGTAATTGTCTACATCTGCTGCTCTTTATTGAGAGGGGTGGGTGTGTGAGGGGGGGGGGCTGTATAACCTGAGGCTGGTGTTGTTCACAATAAGCTTTATCTGCCATCTCAGCCACATTAACCCTTTTCAAACTGTGGAACAACCTGGTCTTTTCCCCTGGCCTGTTTGCATTGCACCTTTGTCCAATTGGCTCTGTCAACAGGTTCCTGTGATGCTAGCGTACCAGGAAGAGAGTCTTGTAAACTGTAAACAAAAGGCAGCACACCTCCAAACCTGCTGCTGGAAAACCTGGAGCCACTGTTTGTTCACTGGTTGATATGCAAATATCATATTATCAAAGTGTAAAATTGGTCCAATTAGAAAATGAAGGATTTTGAGAATTCCTGAAATCCACACCACTCGCCCATCTAAAGAATTGTTCACAATGCAGGCCTTAATGCTCAAATCAGTTTTGTTTTTCAAATCCGTTTTGAAATACTTACTGTCCAAATAGCAAGTTACAAGTGACCAAATAGGATTTGTCATTTGCTGACATGGCTATGCTAGTCATAGTAACGACAGGTGTGTTCACAGTGGTGTTGGCAAATTGGTGGAGGTGCTCGTGCTTCCCATCACTCAGAAGTTATGTAGCAAGCTAAGATGACAACAATTTCTGCCATGGACGTTTCCCAGTTGCTTTGAATGCTCAAAGAACACTTTTAAAGCGTCAAAGTATAAGATGATCCAACTGTCAAAATGAGTCATTTTTGGCCAGCCAAGGCAGTCAACTAGCCAGCTAGGTAGCTGTTAAGCTTCCTAGAACATTCACAAATTTGTTTGTAAGCAATTAACAAGATAATTAGCTACCATATGGTCTTGTCAAACTCTCAACAGAGTAGCTAGCAAGCAACAATATATGCCAAATAAAAGTTAATAAACCACTTGAGGGCAAATAAATCAGATTTTACCATTAAGACACAAATCACCTGGCCAGGAATCAGATTTATATCTGACTTCAAAGCACCTTTGAAGGTGGTTTGAAATGTGAATTGAAACATCTGATTCCATGTGCATGGGCTGTATTGGATTTGCAATCGGATTTGCAATTTTTTTTGATTTGAGTCAATTCAAACTGCCAATGTGAACATGGCTTAAAAGTACCATGTGAATCTAAGAGGGATAACTCCTCTATAGCTTGAATTATTTTCTTTGCATAAATGATAGTCATGTACTGTTACTATATTTCTGTCAGCTTGGAATGAATTAGTGGTGTGTGGTTTTTAGTGGGGTAGGGAGTACTGTGTTTTGATAACTGAAATTCACCTGGAACTGAGCAGGTGCCATTGCCTACTAGCTCGAGGGTAGGTTTTAAAAAAGGCAGACCTGAATCAAACAGCCCTAGGTGAGCTGCCTGGACCAACGCAAGTTCACTCTCCCTGTGTGCGCATGTGTACACATCATGTAAAGAGAGAGAAGAGACAGAAAAATTTAATTAAAATCACATTTAATTTGTCTGATGCGCCGAATACAGCGTGTGTAGACTTTGCCGTGAAATGCTTGCTTACGAGCTTTTCCCAACAATGCAGAGTTAAAAAGAACAAGGCAACTGTAAGCAAAAACAGTAAACATTGTCCCCCACGAATGATGCAGCACCCTCCCCTTTGGACCAATTAGTGACAACAATTCAAACTGGACTATACTGAAAGTAACAAAACATGTGCCCGTTATAGCGCCACCGTGTGGTCGATGTGAATGTTCTTGCATATGTTGAGTCTTGACAGTGTTTGCAACATCTGTACCAGATTTTGACCATGACCATGCCCCGGTGAATGATTATTGCTTAATGATCATGTTGTTTTAGGTAGTAGTCTGGAAAATATTGCGTTGAGAGACCTTTGTCCATATAAGCCACATATCAAGGTTTGTGCAGATCGGTCATTCAGTGCCAGAGGAGTAGCATTTTAAGTGTTTTTCACAAAATTCTAAATGGCAAAAAATCCATCATGTCGGACCTTATGGATCTCTGAAGCAAATGTCTTCCTTGTGAGGAGAGGGACCAATGTACCACATTTCATGACTTTAGGTAAAATGGGGTGAGGGGCATGACATTTAAAAGTCCGAATTTTCAATCGCTTGTTATAGCGCCCCATCTGGCCAATCCGTGTCATTTTTTAATGCTGGATCTCTATGACAAGACACATCATTCACCCAAGTTGAGTCAAAATCAGGCTAGTGCTGTCTAAGATATCGCATGTGACAAACGTACTAACGGACGGAGAATGCGCCGGAGAAGATGTCTGATGTTTTACGTGCTCCTAACCAAATGTGTTTTTGTTTGTTTTTTGCATTATTTGTAACATATTTTTTTACTTATTCTGTACATAATGTTGCTGCTACCATCTCTTATGACCGAAAATAACTTCTGGACATCAGAACAGCGATTACTCACCACGAACTGGCAGAAGCTTTTTTTCCCATTAACGAGTCCGACGACCCCGACGTGAAGGACATACTGCTTTCCCGGGAACAGGCCCAAATCTCCATAATTTGCGTGAAGAGAAGACGCAGAAAAAGGGTACAGAGGTCGGGATGCCTTCTGAGAATTCGTAGGCAATCGAATAAACACCCACTGCCTTCCGTTCTACTAGCTAACATGCAATCATTGGAAAATAAAATCGATGACCTACGAGGAAGATTAAACTACCAACGGGACATTCAAAACTGTAACATCTTATGCTTCACGGAGTCGTGGCTGAACGACGACATTATCAACACACAGCTGGCTGGTTATACGCTGTATCAGCAGGATAAAACAACATCATCGTCTGGTAAGACAAGGGGGGGTCGGACTATGTATATTTGTAAACAACAGCTGGTGCACAATATATGAGGAAGTCTCGAGGTTTTGCTCGCCTGAGATAGAGTATCTCATGATCATTTGTAGACTACATTATTTACCTAGAGTGTTTTTATCTGTATTTTTCGTAGCTGTCTACATACCACCACAGACTGATGCTGGCACTAAGACCGCACTCAATGAGCTGTATTCCGCCATAAGCAAACAGGAAAACGCTCATCCAGAGGAGGCGCTCCTAATGGCCGGGGACTTTAATTCAGGGAAACTTAAATCCGTTTTACCAAATTTCTATCAGCACCTTAAATGTGCAACCAGATGGAAAAAACTCTGGACCACCTTTACTCCACACACAGAGACGCGTACAAAGCTCTCCCTCGCCCTCCATTTGGTAAATCTGACCACAATTCTATCCTCCTGATTCCTGCTTACAAGTAAAAATTAAAGCAGGAAGTACCAGTGAAATGGTCATTAAAAAAGTGGTCAGATGAAGCAGATGCTAAGCTACAGGACTGTTTTGCTAGCACAGACTGGAATATGTTCCGGGATTCTTCCGATGGCATTGAAGAGTACACCACATCAGTCATTGGCTTCATCAATAAGTGCATCGATGACGTCATCCCCATAGTGACCGTATGTACATACCCCAACCAGAAGCCATGGATTACAGACAACATCCGAAATTAGCTTAAGGCTAGAGCAGCGGGACTCTAACCCGGAACTTTATAAGAAATCCCGCTATGCCCTCCGACGAACCATCAAACAAGCAAAGGACTACGATCGAATCGTACTACACCGGCTCCTACGCTTGTCAGATGTGGCAGGGCTTGCAAACCATTAAAGACTACAAAAGGAAGCACAGCCGAGAGTTGCCCAGTGACACAAGCCTACCAGACGAGCTAAACTACTTCTATACCCGCTTCGAGGCATGTTTCACTGAAAAATGCATGAGAGCACCAGCTGTTCCGGACGACTGTGTGATCACTCTCTCCGCAGCCGATGTGAGTAAGAACTTTAAACAGGTCAACATTCACAAGGCCGCAGGGCCAGACGGATTACCAGGACGTGCACTGCGAGCATGCGCTGACCAACTGGCAAGTGTCTTCACTGACATTTTCAACCTCTCCCTGTCTGAGTCTGTAATACCAACATGCTTTAAGCAGACCACCATAGTCCCTGTGCCCAAGAACACTAAGGTAACCTGCCTAAATGACTACCGACCCGTAGCACTCACGTCTGTAGCCATGAAGTGCTTTGAAAGGCTGGTCATGGCTCACATCAACACCATTATCCCAGAAACCCTAGACCCACTCCAATTTGCATACCGCCCTAACAGATCCACAGATGATGCAATCTCTATTGCACTCAACACTGCCCTTTCCCACCTGGACAAAACAAACACCTATGTGAGAATGCTGTTCGTTGACTACAGCTCAGCGTTCAACACCATAGTGCCCTCAAAGCTCATCAATAAGCTAAGGACCCTGGGACTAAACACCTCCCTTTGCATTTGGATCCTGGACTTCCTGACGGGCCGCCCCCAGGTGGTGAGGGTAGGTAACAACACATCCGCCATGCTGATCCTCAACACAGGGGCCCCTCAGAGGTGTGTACTCAGTCCCGTCCTGTACTCATGACTGCACGGCCAGGCACGACTCCAACACCATCATTAAGTTTGTCGATGACACAACAGTGGTAGGCCTGATCACCGACAATGGCGAGATAGCCTATAGGGAGGAGGTCAGAGACCTGGCCATGTGGTGCAAGGACAGCAACCTCTCCCTCAACGTGATCAAGACTAAGGAGATGATTGTGGACTACAGGAAAAGGAGGACCGAGCACGTCCTATTCTCATCGACGGGGCTGTAGTGGAGCAAGTTGAGAGCTTCAAGTTCCTTGGTGTCCACATCACCAAGAAACTATCATGGTCCTAGCACACTAAGACAGTTGTGAAGAGGGTACGACAAAACCTATTCCCCCTCAGGAGACTGAAAAGATTTGGCATGGGTCCTCAGATCCTCAAAAGGTTCTACAGCTGCACCATCGAGAGCATCCTGACTGGTTGCACCACTACCTGGTATGGCAACTGCTTGGCTTCCGACCGCGAGGCACTACAGAGGGTAGTGCGCACGGCCCAGTGCATCACTGGGGCCAAGCTTCCTGCCATCTAGGACCTCTCTACCAAGCGATGTCAAAGGAAGGCCCTAACAATTGTTAAAGACCCCAGCCACCCTAGTCATAGACTGTCCTCTCTGGTACCGCACGGCAAGTGGTACAGGAGGGCCAAGTCTAGGTGCAAGAGGCTTCTCAACAGCTTCTACCCCCAAACCATAATTCTCCTGAACATCTCATCAAATGGCTACCCAGACTATTTGCATTGCCCCCCCCCCCCCCCTCCCCCTCTTTACACCACTGCTACTCTCTGTTATTAGCTATGCATAGTCACTTTAATAACTCTACCTACACGTACATATTACCTCAATTACCTCAACTAACCGGTGCCCCCGCACATTGACTCTTTACAGGTACCCCTGGTATAGAATCTCGCTACTGTTATTTTACTGCTGCTCTTTAATTACTTGTTCCTTTTATTTCTTATTCTTATTCATATTATTTAAACTGCATTGTTGGTTAGGGACTTGTAAGTAAGAATTTCACTAAGGTCTACACCTGTTGTATTTGGCAAATGTGACTAATAAAATTTGATTTGATGTAAGACAGATCCACAGTCCTCCCCACGATTACATTTAACAAAAGAGGAATAAAATGCACAATAATTAAGCTATATACATGGACTACCAGTACCATATCACTGTGCAGAGTACTAGGTATTTGAGGTAAACATTTACATAAAGCACGACCGGCTGTAACACAGCCTGGGGTTGAACCCTAGGCTGTAGTGGCACCTCAGCACTGCGATGCAGTGCCCTAGACCGCTGCACCACTCGGCAAAAATAAAAATAAATGCAGGCCTTCCTCCAACACCGCCTGATATAGAGGTCCTGGATGGCAGGGAGGTTGGCCCCAGTGATGTACTGGGCTGTCCGCACCAACCTCTGTAGCGCTTTAAGGTCGATGGTGTTGTATTTGCCATACCAAGCGGTGATGCAGCCAGTCAATATGTTCTCGATGGTTCAGCTGTAGAACATTTTGAGTATCCAATGACCCATGCCAAATCTTTTCAGCCTCCTGAGGTCAAAGAGGCGCTGTTGTGCCTTCTTCATGACTGTGAGGGTGTGTGTGGACCATGTTAAGTCCTTAGTGATGTGGACACCAAGGAACTTCAAGCTCTAAACCCGCTCAATTACAGCTCCGTCGATGTGGATGGGGATGTGCTCTTCTCTCTTTTTCCTGCAGTCCACAATCAGCTCCTTGGCTGTTGTCCTGGCACCACACTGCCAAGTCTCTGAACTCCTCCCTGTAGGCTGTCTCATCACCATCTGTGATCAGGCCTACCACCGTTGAGTCGTCAGCAAATTTGATGATGGTGTTGGAGTCGTGCGTGGCTACGCAATTGTGGGTGAACAGGAAGTACAGGAGGGATCTAAGCACAAACACCTTAGGAGCCCCCGTGTTGAGGGTCAGCGTGGCAGAGGGGTTGTTGCCTACCCTCACCATCTGGGGACATCCCATCAAGAAGTCCAGATCCAGTTGCAGAGGGAGGTGTTCAGTCCCAGGATTGTGTCAAAGCACAGACCTGGGGATGGGTACCAAAACATTTCTGCAGCATTAAAGGTCCCCAAGAACACAGTGGCCTCCATCATTCTTAAATGGAAGACGTTTTGAACCACTACGACTCTTCCTAGAACTGGCTGCCCGGCAAAACAGAGCAATCAGGGGAGAAGGGCCTTGGTCCAGAGTTCCTCTGTGGAGATGCGAGAACCTTCCAGAAAGACAATCATCTCTGCAGCACTCCACCAATCAGGCGTTTATGGTAGAGTGGCCAGACGGAAGCCACTCCTCAGTAAAAGGCACATGACAGCCCGATTGCCGTTTGCCAAAAGGCACTTTAAGATCTCTCAAGATTCTCTGGTCTGATGAAACCAAGATTGATCTCTTTGGCCTGAAGGCCAAGCATCACGTCTGGAGGAAACCTGGCACCATGCCTACGGTGAAGCATCGTGGCGGCAGCATTGTGCTGTGGGAATGTTTTTCAGCAGCAGGGACTGAGAGACTAGTCAGGATCGAGGAAAAGATGAACAGAGAAAAGTACAGAGAGATCCATTGATAAAAACCTTCTCCAGAGTGCTCAGGACATCAGACTTGGGCGAAGGTTCACGTTCCAACAGGACAATGACCCTAAGGACATAGCCAAGACAACGCAGGAGTGGCTTTGGGACAAGTCTATGAATGTCCTTGAGAGGCCCAGCCAGAGCCCGGACTTGAACCCGATTGAACATCTCTGGAGAGACCTGAAAATAGCTGTGCAGCGACGCTCCCCATCCAACCTTACAGAGCTTGAGAGGATCTGTAGAGAAGAATGGGAGAAACTCTCCAAATACAGGTGTGCCAAGCTTGTATCATCATACCCAAGAAGACTCGAGACTGTAATCAATGTCAAAGGTGCTTTAACAAAGTACCAAGTAAAGGGTCTGAATACTAATATAAATCTGATATTTCATTTTTTTATTTTTATAAATCTGCTAAAGTTACGAAAAACTTTTTTTTGCTTTGTCATTATGGGCAATTGTGTGTAGATTGATGAGGGGTGAAAAATAATGTAATCCATTTTAGAATAAGGCTGTTTCCTAACAAATTTTTGAAAATTTGATCTTGCACTTATGGCAACTAAACTTGAAGCAGCAAGAATGATGACAGCGGACACTTTCAATTTCTATTGAGCTATGTTTTGAATATATAATAAAGGATAACTTTTAGGAGGACTATTTGCAGACAGAGAGAAATTAAGGGGTGAATCAATATTTATTGAAATAGAATAGGCGCAATGCTCGCTCACCATGGTTGCCTATGCTCGTTGCGCCTTTTCCTTTTCAATGATTATGTCATTTTTTGATTGCACCATCACTCAATGGTTGCACCTCCCTCCACTTCTTTCCATTATCAATATTTATTTACAGACACTGACTGTAGTTAACTATAGTCTAATCATATTTAATTTCCTTGGAAAGATAACTGCCACGTGATTCTACGCCAATGCATAGACAGCCTACTCTATTTATTGAGACCACACATATACTAGTCGCACCTGATCTCAGACGCCCAACTAGGTGAGGAGAGGTAAGCTACATCACTTGAAGCAGCGAATTCTGATAGTTTGTGAAAAATAAGACAAAGGTAGGCCTAAACTAACGCAAACAAAAAAGTTGGCCGTTTCCAAGTAATCTGCGAGACAAAACAAAGTTATCTGTCTCGCCCGCTCCCAACCGCAGCATGAAAAATGCCTACCGCGCCGCAATGATCTCTGTCGTACTCGGGACCAGCAGCTCCCAAATGCATCCCTCTAGCTCGAGCCTTTGAAATAAGACAATTTGTGCGTGGAGGAGATTCCCAATGGGTGCAGTCACAGTGTCATATATGATTCAATATATCGCCCGATGATATAGATTATTCAATATATGAATTTAACATCATGAAAAGTAGACTAATATATCATGTATTGACTGCTAGGTAGGCATTTATAAAAATGGACAGAATCAACCCCTCATATCAGTCCTCTGATCTCGTAAATACCTGCCCTCACTTTGACGTGTTTGATCTGTATCTAACAAAAAAGATGAAGCAATTGGGCAAGGAAAAGGTGCACAGGACGAAGGTGTTTGACACCCTTATTTTTAAAATTAATTTCGGAGTCAAGTAGCCTACTTAGAGAATAGGAAAATATCAAAATAAGGTCGAGGTAACACATTTATTATAGCCTATTACATTATTTTAGACAGTTAATATCCTAATTATTATTATTACAGGAGTGATAGATAGGGATCTCAGACCATCAAACGGTTGACAATTCTTCATTTTACGACATTTCCCCCTATAGCCTAAACTAGTCTAGTTCTAAAGAGAGCAGCTTACCATATGTTCCGGTCGGTCAGGATGTAGCTCTCATCCATGTCGACTGATGCGGTTTGTTCAAAGAATATTTCTTATTTATTAAAAATACGTTTCAAAGAGCCTCTGTGTGTTGGGAGGAGGGATTGGTGTGGGTTTTGGTGTGCAATGAAAGAAGTAGAAGCTTTACAATGTGCGGGTGGGCCGGTGTAGGGTTATAAGTACCAGGATATACCTGCTCTGCTCAGAGAAAAGTGGGTTCGCCTTCTGTATTAGAGATTTTGCTATTTACAACGGCTGGATATTATGTGTCATTTTGTTTGGTCAACAATGTGGACACCTACGATCGCGTTGCTTTTCATGTGTTCTCATTGTTTTATGTGTTCTCATTGTTTTGTGCGCAGCCTCGACTCCAACCAAATCCGATCCTCTAAAGAAGCGATGGATCTATTGGAACAGGTGAGAGCACCTGCAGTGGAGTGACCAGTGATGCTTAGGCTACGTTTTGCAGCTGTGTGGATTCAAGTGATTCAAGTGTCTTTTTTTCAGATTGAATTAGGCCAATGCTTTTCTTCGTAATACAGGTGGACCCGCACAATGGAACGATGGGTGTACAGAATAATGTGAACACACGTCGCAGGGCAGATACATCTTCTACTCGCCATCACACCAGGCCATCTTGTCCTGATCAAGAATGCAATCCGTCAACGGTGAGTGCTGTAGTGTGTGTGTGAGAGAGAGATAAGAAAGAAGGGATCTGAGACTGTTATCACTGCGTAGTCAAATTAATTCTTAAATAATAGAATATGTTTCTAAACACTTCTACATAAATGTGGATACTACCATGATTACTGGTAGTCCTGAATGAATCGTGAGTAATGATAAGTGAGCAAGTTATAGAGGCATAAATATCATACCACCCCAAAAAAGGATAACTCACAAGCTTGATGTAATAGTTGCAAGCTAGTAATATGGGACCACATACTATCTTTTGAATACTGCAATACACAAAGGTGAATTTGTCCCTATACTTTTGGTACCCTAAAATGAACATGTACAAAAACTATTTGTAATTTCTAAATGGTTCACCAGATATGGATGAAAATACCCTCAAATGAAAGCTGACAGTCTGCACTTTAACATCATAACTATTGTATCATTTCAAAAGGGCTGGAGCACAGAGCCACAACAACAACAAAACATTTCATTAGCTAGTTTTCCTTCCAAGCTTTTTATGCGAGTAAAGAACATGTCGGATATAACATTTGATGACATGCCTGATGGAAAAATAACATTTACGCTAGACAATGAGTCCTTTTTGTGTCAGTGAAATAAATTATGCCGGAAATGTTTGTGGAAATGATTTTATGTGCAAATATTGATATAATAACCATCATATCGAAGTAAACTTGGAGTCACATGATGACATGTGGTCCTCCCACTACGACTCGTCGGGAAAGCGTGCAGTTTATTAGGCTACAGATGAAAAGTTATGATGAAATTCACAGGGTGGTGAAAGTGCAAGGTGATGAGCTTGATGCTCTATTCCAATAAATAACAAGGGTGTTATTCTGGTAACATTTTTTATTTTATATATTTTTTATATAAGCTATATTTAATTGGGCAAGTCAGTTAAGAACAAATTCTTATTTACAATGACGGCCTAATAACAGTGGGTTAACTGCCTTGTTCAGGGGCAAAACAACAGATTTGACCTTGTCAGCTCAGGGATACAATCAGGTAACCTTTCGGTTACTGGCACAACGCTCTAACCACTAGGCTACCTGCCGCCCCATGATGATCATTGATGCTTGGCTGCCATTCGACAAATAAAAAGAATCAGCTCTTTTGTCCATAATAATCTCATCATGTAGTCAATACGTGTATCTGCGCGCTGTTGGCTAGAGCGCACGTGCCAATACCAGAGTTGGCACACTCGCTATATGACATCATTTTTTTATGAGGAAACCATCAGTACAGTTGAAGATGCAATGGAAACTCCTTTAACTTGTATTTTTAATTCGGTACATGGGATTTTAACCGCAAAAGGTCTTTATATGCGCCCTACGTCATCACGCACAGCCTTTTAGCAGGAACAAGTCAATTTGATGGGAGAACATCTCTGTAGGGAAAATTAGCATATTGTTTTTATGCAGATTTTAGAATATTCACATGAAAATCTGTCACCAATTGGATGGAAACCTAGCTACTGTCCCAATACTTTTGGAGCTCACTGTTTATGGTGTGACCTTATGTGCCAAATGACCTCTTAATTAATAACAGAAAGCGTCAATCTGCAGTTGAAAGAGAAATGTAACTACTCTCAAATTCATAGACTAAGCTATATGCAAGTACTGACATCCATGAGATGAAAATTCTCTCTAAATATATAAATATATAGAGAGAGAGAATTTATCTCAAGGATGTCAGTACTTGCATATAGCTTTGTCTATGAATTTGAGAGTAGTTACATTTGAGAGTAGTTACAAAATATCATCTGAATCTCTCTACATTTCAAATTTTAGGTCAGGCCTCTTTTGCTCCCCAATTTCGTGGTATCCAATTGGTAGTTACAGTCTCTCCCATCACTGCAACTCCCGTATGGACTCGGGAGAGGCGAAGGTCAAGAGCTATGCGTCCTCCAAAACACGACCCCGCCAAGCCGCAATGCTTCTTGACACACTGCCCACTTAACATCGAAGCCAGCCCACCAATGTGTCAGAGGTAACACCATACAGCTGGCAACCGAAGTCAGCGTTTATGCGCCCGGCCACCACAAGGAGTCGCTAGAGCGCGATGGGACAAGGACATCCCATCCGGCCAAACCCTCCCCTATCTCGGACGACGCTGGGTCAATTGTGCACCGCCTCATGGGTCTCCCGGTGGCGGCCGGTTGCAACACAGCCCGGGATTGAACCTGGATCTGTAGTGACTGCTATGCAGTGCCTTAGACCGCTGCGCCAAATTTATAGTTTTAACCATGTTGAGGCTTCACAGTGTTTGTTAACAATTACATTGTTTACAAACAATAGAATAAATAAAACAAGCTTACATGTTGGGTTCTGATGGGGTATGACATTTGAATTAAATTCAGGACGCATTATGTTATATTCTTCAAGCACAGGAGGTTGGTGGCACCTTAATTGGGGAAGACGGGTTTGTGGTAATGGCTGGAGTGGAACTAGTGGAATGGTATCAAACACATGGTTTCTATGTGTTTGATGCCATTCCATTAGCGCCGTTCCAGCTATTATTATGAGCCGTCCTCCCCTCAGCAGCCTCCACTGACTTCAAGAATAAATGACTATATCATGAATTCAAAAGTCCAAAATGTACCAATCACAGATTGCCCTTTTAAACTGAAATGCTAACATTACATACTTTAATTGTGCTGCTGACTGTCATGTGTAAGTGGTAATGTAGTTCCTATATCTACACAGAGAATTACCTGCAATGGATCTCAGAAAAAGAACCAGAGTAAAGAAATACTTGCTCATGATGATGACGACAACAAAAGGAAAGGTAAGAAAGCTTGGAAAAAGATAGCCTGGTCCCAAACTGTTTGTGCTGCCTCCAACTCTTGCAGCTCTGCATATCTGAGTGTGGTATTAACTGTCCTGTTCCCTTTCCAGTTGCAGTGATGGCCACATGCGTGCGCTCTGGAGACTGTGAGGCAGGACTGTGCTGCGTCCGCTATTTAAAAGAGAAGAAATGTCAACGCATCCCAAAGGAGGGAGAGATCTGCCTCCTGCGAGGAGGACGCTCTAAACAGCGGAGAAATCTTGACCTTGACCGCTGCAACTGTGCAGTCGGGCTAACCTGTCGTGCCCAGGCTGAAAGCCCCAAAAACCAAGGAGTTTGTATCCCCAGACTGAGAGAGAACAGGAGGAGTACAAGACACTCAGGCAAGAGGCGTAATGCCGAGAGAAGATGTGGATGACTTAAGCCTTTCTTTCACTCAAAACTTTTGACTCAATAATCTACTTTTCTGCCATTCTTTGTTTTAAATGTTAAAGGCTAAATGCAAGTTAGGCTTTTGTAAATGTATATTTAATTCCATACATGCTCCGGTGGTCTACACTTTGTTTTTATTTGAGCCCCTCACCTAATCTTATTCATCTTTAACAGACAAATCCGCACATTTCATAACTTCCTTGAGTTTAATGGCATCTGGTACCATCTCTCAAATGGTCCAGACCTCATCATCACAATGTCCACTAGTGCCATCTACTGGTACTGGATGAAGATTATAAGCAACAAATTGACAATATTTGAAAAGGGTCCGAGGCTAGGGTTTTGTAGCCTGGAATCCACACTGACCGTTTCAATATTGTTTCATGTCATTGATTCAGTCTGGACCTGCTCCAAGAGGGACTCTTGGGCCTAAATAGAAAATAGCCAGTCCAGTCAGTGACCGATCAGAATCTAAAAGTGGGTTTAACACAAAACCCCATGTGGCAAAATGCTGCACTTTAAAGGCCAGGTAGCACATAATGGGCCTTGTCATATATTGATGTAGTTGGTGCTGTATATTAACTAATATAACTGAGTTCTAACTAGAACAAAATCTTTGTTAGTTTACAATTATACAACTTTTGTTCCCGCATATAAAAACCACGAAGACTGCCGGAAAGGCCCGAACGCAAGATCGTAATTTCTATGACTCACACGGTGAAGAACATAACATTTTATAGCTTGTAGCCTACTGTTCATGGAGAACTGGTGTGCATGAGTGGCACTTCACTTTTTAGTATGGAAAACAGCCGTGACATTATTGATCCTAAGATCAAAATGTTATTTGTGTAATGAAAATGAATTGTGAAATAAAAAATAAACTGCAATTTCCTCAAATGATTGTGATTGTGCTTTCAATATAACCTTGAATGGTACAGCTATAAGATAGCTTTGGAAAATCATATTTATTTTAATCGAATTGGATGATATTTGGATGAAACCAGTTAAAAGTAGGTTGACCGAAATATAAAATAATTACAGTAGTTAGCACATTGATAAAGTTTGATCATAAAGTTGCAGGTCCCCTCTCCCCTAGTTGAGGGAGTTTTGATAACTGGTCGTGGGATTTGCTAGTAACAGCATTGAGCCACCATCAGTTGATTCTTCTAAAAATGTAAATTCTCAAAACGCTGGGTGCTGAAATTCATACAACCATTGACTTTTTCCTCATTGCTCTTACTACATAAGGTGAGATTCAATTGGGTCCGTGCTATCCGGAATCCTTGCGACGTCCCTACCCTAAACCCTTCGCCTTACCCTAATCTTAACACTAACCATAACCCTAACCATAACCAATGAAAATGTCAACTTCAATGGGGTAGGGGCGTCCCAACGATCCCGGATAGCACGGAGCCAATTGAATCTCAGTTTACGTAGTACGAGCAAAAAGGAAAAAGTCAGGTGTTGTGTTTGCTAAAAGTTTATTAAAAGTATGAATTTCAGCACCCTGCGGAAGGACCGTAGTTGTACAAGACAAACATAGTACCGGTAAGCGTTTTCAGAATTTACATTTTTAGAAGATTCGACTGATGGCTCAATGTTGCTAGCGAATCCCGCGACCCGTTATCAAAACTCAACTCCGCCTCGATGTAAGAGAACAAAGTTTAGTGTTAATCAGCTATCGCCGTGTTCACATGCTTGCCCGAACTAGGAAACTCTAAAATTTCCGACTTGTTAACTGGTTGTAGTTACACACATGCCATGTTCAACCAGTTAGCAAATTTGAAATGTCTGAGTTTCCTAGTTCCGACTAACACGTGAACACGGCATCAAACACTGGGATTCAGGAACCAGGCGATACCAAGGATTTACTTCTAGCTTTATGCAACGTCACATGAAGCCGGAAATGTTATGCACCAATGGTTGTGTCTTATCATCTTAACTAATTTAAATATGTACCGCCTTAAAACCGTCATCATGTGCACCTATGCCTTTGTTTATAAACGGGAAACTAGCTTCTAGAGAGAAGCAGGTTGAGGTTTCCATGGTTAGAGTAGCGCAGAAGTTGTCATAAGCTGAGGCAGTGAAGAAAGTAGAGGAAGATAGGTCATGGGGGAGGGATGCTGAGAGGAGTGGTGTGAGTGGAAGATCTGTACCAGTACAGAGGGATACAAGTGAAATATGTTTCAGTAAGATTGGATTTTTAGCATTTATAGCAATGGGGCGGTCTGTGCATATTTGTAAACATTTGTAAACAACAGCTGGTGCACGAAATCTAAGAAAGTCTCTAGATTTTGCTCGCCTGAAGTAGAATATCTTATAATAAGAGACTTTAATGCAGGGAAACTTAAATCAGTTTTACCTAATCTCTATAAACATGTTAAGTGCGCAACCAGAGGGAAAAGAATTCTAGATCACCTGTACTCCACACACAGAGACGCGAACAAACCTCTCCCTCGCCCTCCATTTGGTAAATCTGACCACAATTCTATCCTCCCGATTCCTGCTTACAAGTAAAAATTCTAGCAGGAAGCACCAGTGACTCATCTATAAAAAAGTGGTCAGATGAAGCAATTGCTAAACTACAGGACTGTTTTGCTATCACAGATTGGAACATGTTCCGGGATTCTTCCTATTGAATTGAGGAGTACACCACATCAGTCACTGGCTTTATCAATAAGTGCATCGAGGACGTCGTCCCCACAGTGACTGTACGTACATACCCCAACCAGAGGCCATAGATTACAGGCAACATTCGCACTGAGCTAAAAGGTAGAGCTGCCGCTTTCAAGGTACGGGATCTAACCCGGAAGCTTATAAGAAATCCTGCTATGCCCTCCGACGAACCATCAAACAGGCAAAGCACCAAATCAGGGCTAAGATGGAATCGTACTACACCGGCTCCGACGCTCGTCTTATGTGGCAGGGCTTGCAAACTCTTACAGACTACAAATGGAAGCACAGCCGCGAGCTGCCCAGTGACACAAACATACCAGACGAGCTAAATCACTTCTATGCTCGCTTCGAGGCAAGCAACACTAGGCATGCATGAGAGCATCAGCTGTTCCGGATGACTGTGTGATCACGCTCTCTGTAGCCGACGTGAGTAAGACTTTTAAACATGTCAACATTCACATGGACGCGGGGCCAGACGGATTACCAGGACTTGTGCACCGGGCATGTGCTGACCAACTGGCAGCTGTCTTCACTGACATTTTCAACATGTCCCTGATTGAGTCTGTAATATCAACATGTTTCAAGCAGACCACCATAGTGCATGTGCCCAAGAACACTAAGGCAACCTGCCTAAATGACAACAGACCTGTAGCACTTGCTTTGAAAGGCTGGTAATGGCTCACATCAACACCATTATCCCAGAAACCCTAGACCATTCCAATGTGCATACCGCCCAAACAGATCCACAGATGATGCAATCTCTATTGCACTCAACACTGCCCTTTCCCACCTGGACAAAAGGAACACCTACATGAGAATGCTATTCATTGACTACAGCTCAGCGTTCAACACCATAGTACCCTCAAAGCTCATCACTAAGCTAAGGACCCTGGGACTAAACACCTCCCTCTGCAACTGGATCCTGGACTTCCTGACGGGCCACCCCCAGGTGGTGAGGGTAGGTAGCAACACATCTGCCACGCTGATCCTCAACACTGGAGCCCCTCGGGGGTGCGTGCTCAGTCCCCTCCTGTACTCCCTGTTCACCCACGACTGCATGGCTAGGCATGACTCCAACACCATCATTAAGTTTGCAGACGACACAACAGTGGTAGGCCTGATCACCGACAATGACGAGACAGCCTATAGGGAGGAGGTCAGAGACCTGGCCGGGTGGTGCAAGAATAACAACTTATCCCTCAACGTAACCAAGACTAAGGAGATGATTGTGGACTACAGGAAAAGGAGCACCGAGCATGCCCCCATTCTCATCGACGGGGCTGTAGTGGAGCAGGTTGAGAGCTTCAAGTTCATTGGTGTCCACATCCCGAAGAAACTAGAATGGTCCAAACACACCAAGACAGTCGTGAAGAGGGCACGACAAAGCCTATTCCCCCTCAGGAAACTAAAAAGATTGGACATGGGTCCTCAGATCCTCAAAAGGTTCTACAGCTGCAACATCGAGAGCATCTTGACTGGTTGCCTTACTGCCTGGTACGGCAACTGCTCGGTCTCTGACCGCAAGGCACTACAGAGGGTAGTGCGTACGGCCCAGTACATCACTGGGGCTAAGTTGCCTTCCATCCAGGACCTCTACACCAGGCGGTGTCAGAGGAAGGCCCTAAAAGTTGTCAAAGACCCCAGCCACCCTAGTCATAGACTGTTCTCTCTACTACCGCATGGCAAGCGGTACCGGAGCGCCAAGTCTAGGACCAAAAGACCAAAAGGCCTCCTGAACAGGTAATCAAATGGCTACCCGGACTATTTGCATTGTGTCCCCCCAACCCCTCTTTTACGCTGCTGTTACACTCTGTTTATCATATATGTATAGACACTTTAACTATACATTCATGTACATACGACCTCAATTAGCCCGACTAACCGGTGCCCCCGCACATTGGCTACCCGGACTATCTGCATTGTGTCCACCACCCACCATCCGCCAACCCCTCTTTTACGCTACTGCTACTCTCTGTTTATCATATATGCATAGTCACTTTAACCATACCTACAAGTACATACTACCTCAATTAGCCCGACTAACCGGTGCTTGTATATAGCCTTGCTACTTTAATAGCCTTGCTTCTGTATATAGCCTCGCCACTGTTATTTTTCACTGTCTTTTTACTGTTGTTTTATATTTCTTTACTTATCTATTGTTCACCTAATACCTATTTTTTACTTAAAAATTGCACTGTTGTTTTGGGCCTGTAAGTAAGCATTTCACTGCACGTGACAAATAAACTTTGATTTGATTTGATTTACTGCGGGGATAGAACGAAAGTCACAGAAAATTGAGATGGTGGTGCATGGACACCACAGAGCGTGTTGACAGGGTGTGTGAAGGCAAAGTTTCTGAAAGGCTGGCATATAGGACCAGCATGGGATAGATGAACAGAGGCAGCTGCTATCTGTGTTGCGCTTTTTCTCCCAGTTGTAAAAGCAAGCAGAGCAGAAACTGGCTACTCATTAGTTGACTGATCTAACTGGCAAGGTAACTGCTGTTTGATAGGAAAAAAAATATGTTTTCCCAGTGCTGAGCTAGTAGTAACTCACATATTATGTGAGCCAATGTTTCATCACCTCTCGACTGAAGTGAATGAACTACTAGCAGCTAGTTAGCTAGCTAGCAGCTACCACGGCCAGTTCAGCTCTAGCTAGCCTCTAGCTATCTCAGGTAGCAGTATCTAACAGCTGTTGTGTGTATGGTAATGTTTTGTAGCCTTTGCTTTGTCACATTTCAACAGAAGTAATATGATGATGTACCATTTGCTATAGCTTGCCAAAAGTTGACTAACATTAGCTAGCTAGCTAGCTCAATATCTTTAGCTATTATTGTTGTTCAATCACACTATACCTGAATCAAATGATGAAACCAGTTACCAACCGATTGAAGACCAATCTTCTGATGTATTTTCAGCGCAATGTTAGTTTTTATTAGTCAGTATAGCAATGTAACATTATTGATCTGTCAGTTACCATAGCTAATTCCCTACTTTTCACACTGACATGGTATAAATAGCTCCACATGCTTCACTGTCATGATGCACAGTCAGTACGCTATGCTCATTATGTTTTAGCAGGATCAGATGGTGACAGATGTCCATGCAGGGTCAGAGAGCCAGGGAAGACCAGTCAGGTGAATTTTGCAGTATATAAAATTAGTGAATGGATACAAAGTTCCATCTTGAGTTGATGGGTAGGCTATAGTTTGGGATCTGGAAATAATGGTCATTTCAATTATTGAACCATTGATTCTATTCATGGATAATATCATGTATAAATGTACACCAAGGTAATTCTTTGTCATACCTCATCCGAGCAGGATCAGATGGTGACAGAGGTCTCAGGCAGCCAGGGAAGACCAGTCTGTAACAGCACAGAGGTGAACAACACTTTATTCTCCCTGTGCATCAAACACTAGAAAATCAAGAAGCTTGGAAGATTGAAACTATTTTAAGGCAGTCCGACAAACCTCTAAAGTCAATTTCATTTCCAAACTATATCAAGGGTTGATAGAGGCTTTTCCCGATGACACAAAACATGTAAAACAAAAATGTGAGGAAGACCTGGGAGACGCTATTGATGATGATGAATGGATACAGATATGTTAGAATGCTCAGTCATGTTCATATAATCTCACAAATTACTCACAAATTACTGCAGTTTAAGACCATCCATAGAATGTACTATATGCCAGTGAAACTGAATATCGTGCACTCTGAAATTGTATTATTCTGTTGGAGTGTCACGTCCTAACCATAGAGAGCCTTTTTTCTCTATTTTGGTTAGGTCGGGGTGTGACTAGGGTGGGTGATCTAGTGCATTTATTTCCATGTTGGCCTGTTATGGTTTCCAATCAAAGGCAGTGTTTATCGTTGTCTCTGATTGGGGATCATATTTAGGCAGCCATTTTCCACTAGTTTTTGTGGGATCGTGTTTTTGTGTTGATGCTTGTGAGCGCTACAGAACGACACGGTTCATTGCTCTTTATTGTTTTGTGAGTTTCATTTCATAAACATGTGGAACTCAACCTCCGCTGCGCCTTGGTCTGTCTCTACACACGATTGTGACATGGAGGTGTAAAGCACAAAAGGGGACATATTTGCATATGTTATGGTCTTGTGAAAGCTGACTGAATTCTTGCAGGATTTTCCATTCTCCCTGTTTTGTTTGCTTGCCAATGTTGAAACAGGAGATTGTTATCAGAAGAAACTGTGCAACCTAGCATTTATAGCGGCTAGGAAATGCATTGCCATTAATTGGAACGTTGGTTATCCTCCCACAATGTATAGAAGAAATGTCAAGTTATGTACAGTATCACTACATTTGCTTTAAGATTAAGGGTATACTGTGCAACTTTCATAAGGTCTGGATGCCTTATATGGAATACTGTACGACAAAAAGAGCCTGTATTGAAAACATGCCCACGTCAGGGGAGATATCTACTGAGGAAATCCCTAGCTGCTGGGCTGCTCAGTCCTGGTCCTGGGAGTCTGCTGGACTGTTGTCACTCTGGCCTTGGCCAAACACACCTGAAACCAATAATGAATGTTTCACTAAGATCCTAAATCTGATGTCTGGTGTGTAGGGTTGAGGCGCTACAGGGACCCCTAGGGGCCGGACGGGTGACCTAGCTATACTGTGTAAAAAGAGCTCTACAGTACTATTATGCCTATTATATTCATTATATGGTGGGTGTACTGTTTCTGTGTGTTAGCATGTAGGTGTATGTGGGTTTTCATTAAACTTTTGTTCTCCAAACCTTTCCCTTGAGACATAAAAAAAAGATGGGAAGTAAGTTGGGTTGATTATTGAATTATCATTTATCTAGTTCAGTCTTAAACTTATTACATAATCTCTTACCTTGCTTGATGACTGTGGGCATTTTTGATTACTTTTTCTTGTTCTAAATCGAGATTGCTAGAAGGGTCATGGGTCATAGTAGATTGTGTAGAAATGCAGGAAATGTGCTTTAGATGCCCCCCCCTCCAACGCCATATGTGGGGAAGCTGTGCAAGCTGTCCATCCCAGGACCCCTGTCTGTGAGAGGCCTGACTAGAAGGAGGCCATACAGTGCCTTCAGAAAGTGTTCATACCCCTTGACTTTTTCAAAATGTTGTTGTTACAGCCTGAATTTAAAATGCATTAAATGTAGATTTGTTTTGTCACTGGCCAACACACACTACCCCATATATATATATATACAGTACCAGTCAACAGTTTGGACACATTAAGGTTTTTCTTTATTTGACTATTTTCTACATTGTAGAATAATAGTGAAGACATCAAAACTATGAAATAACACATATGGAATCATGTAAATCAAACAATATTTTATATTTGAGATTCTTAAAAGTAGCCACCCTTTGCATGATGACCGCTTTGCACCCCCTTCGGCATTCTCTCAACCAGTTTCATGAAGTAGTCACCTGAAATGTATTTCAATTAACAGGTGTGCTTTGTTAAAAGTTAATTTGTGGAATTTCTTTCCTTCTTAATTTTGAGCCAATCAGTTGTGTTTGAGCCAATCAGTTGTGTTGTGACAAGGTAGGTTTGGTATACAGAAGATAGCCCTATTTGGTAAAAGACCAAGTCCATATTATGGCAAGAACAGCTCAAATAAGCAAAGAGATGGTGTGATGGTGTGGGGTTGCTTTGCTGGTGACACTGTCTGTGATTTATTTAGAATTCAAGGCACACTTAACCAGCATGGCTACCACAGCATTCTGCAGCGATACACCATCCCATCTGGTTTGCACTTAGTGGGACTATCATTTATTTTTCAACAGGACAATGACCCAACACACCTCCAGGCTGTGTAAGGGCTATTTGACCAAGAATGAGAGTGATGGAGTGCTGCATCTGATGACCTGGCCTCCACAATCACCCGACCTCAACCCAATTTTGTTACCTTGTATTGTTTTGTTTTTTCAAGCATTCTTTTTTTATGTAAAATTACATCTAACCATTATTTCACACCTTTATTTCTTATGAGTTTTCATGTTGATATTTTTTTGGGCAATGCTGACCTATTGTGAATGATCACATAAATGTCGGATCAATACATACAATTCTGAACATGTTGTCATTTATAATGCTAATACAGAAGCACCAATACATTGTCCAGTACACTTATTGTATGCTGTTTTCATGTACATTCCCTTATGTCAAAGCTTCTAAGGTGACTCACACTTAACTGTATTCTGTAAATAGTTACAAAACATTACAAATGCAATTGATATCCAACAGTCCATGATTAGCTCTGTTGACCATGAGAGCATTTTTCTGAGAAAATGGGGTGAGGCATGCTATTTAGGCTCGGAATGACGTTGCCCGTTGTTTACCTTGTTACCTGGCAACGACCACAAGGGTATTTCAAAGAGCTTTCAGTCAAGGCGAGCTCATTAATATAACCTCCCAGCCCATTATCCCTAGAATTTCTAAGCAAACAGCTGGAGGCAGGGCTTTCTCCTATAAAGCAATTTTTTTATGGAATGGTCTGCCTATCCATGTGAGAGACGCAGACTCGGTCTCGACCTTTAAGTCTTTACTGAAGATTAATCTCTTCAGTAGGTCTTATGAATGAGTGTAGTCTTGCTCAGGGGTATGAAGGTGAATGACAAGGCACTGGAGCGACAACCCGCCCTGGCTGTCTCTGCCTGGCCGGCTCCCCTCTCTCCACTGGGATTCTCTGCCTCTGACCCTATTTACGGGGGCTGAGTCACTGGCTTTCTAGTGCGCTTCCATGCCGTCCATAGGAGGGGTGCATCACTTGAGAGTGGGTTGAGTCACAGACGTGATCTTCCTGTCCGGTTTTGCGCCCCCTCGGGCTTGTGCGGTGGAGGAGATCTTCGTTGGGCTATACTCAGCCTTGTCTCAGGGTAGTAAGTTGGTGGTCTGTTGATATCCCTCTAGTGGTGTGGGGGCTGTGCTTGGCAAAGTGGGTGGGGTTATATCCTGCCTGGTTGGCCCTGTTGCACCCTCTACAACCATTGTGATTATTTTTTACCCTGCTGGTCATCTATGAGCATTTGAACATCTTGAAGAACAATTTGGCCTTAATGGCCATGTACTCTTATAATCTCCCCCCGGAACAGCCAGAAGAGGACTTGCCACCCCTCAGAGCCTGGTTCCTCTAGGTTCCTTCCTAGGTTCCTGCCTTTCCTAGCCACTGTGCTTCTACATTTGCATTGCTTGTTGTTTCGGGTTTTAGGCTGGGCTTCTGTATAGCACTTTGTGACATCTGCTGATGTAAAAAGGGCTTTATAAATACATTTGATTGATTGATTGATTAACTCTGCCTGTTTTTTCAGACTTCCTGGTAGTTTTGTGAGAAAATATACAATTTATTGAATTCTGAGTGTTAGGTTCTAACTAGACATAGTAAAAACTCACGGAAAACTAATAAAGCTCAAACCAAGTTTATTCACTCACTGGGTCACACAGCTGCAGAAGACAAAGACATATTTACACAAGTACATATATTTATAACTTCCTCCTGTGCTGAGTGTACTCCTTACACATCTGGACAGCCAATACATCTCAGTTGCTAGGCAGGAAGTTAAGTGATATGGGTAATACACTGTCCCTTCTCCCTTCATGTGACCTGACCTCGGCCCCCATTCCTCACTAATCCACCCTTATCTGTGACCGCAACCATGCGATTGCCTTTTCCCTTACTTAGTAACATTCCAAGCCCCTGGCTCATATCCAACCTCCATTGACCCCTACACATTAACTTCTGGTGTAGCAAGTGTTTCAAATTACAACCCAACAACTGAAACCAGACTGTGGCCCTTCTCCTCTCCATAGGATACCTAATATCTGATACCAACCTGCTCTGACAGAATGTAAACTCTTTGCATTCCCCTTGCTCCCTCAGTAACATGAATAAGGATATTTCATATTTAACGTTTATAACCCATCAGTCCCCCATTTTGAACATTAACTCCATACTGTTCAACATTATATAAACTTGGAAATTACTTATAAATGTACAAAACAAAAAACATGAAAAAAAACAAACATGATTAACATTCTCAGTTGATTTGTATGTTTACACCTCTGAGCAGCCTAATGGCCTCTGATCTATAATCACACTATGCACACTCTTACTCCCCCTTCTATTGGACAACTGATAAGGACATTTCAGCTGGAGCTTTTGACTTCCTACATTTCAGCCGGAGCGTTTGACTTTCTCCTTTTCCTCTTTCGGGTTCCTATGAGAGTGATCAAATCAAATCAAAATTGAATTAGTCACATGCGCTGAATACAACAGGTGTAGACCTTACAGTGAAATGCTTACTTACGAGCCCCTAACCAACATTGCGGTTTCAAAAATACGGATAAGAATAAGAAATAAAAGTAACAAGTAATTAAGAGAAGCAGTAAAATAACAATAGCGAGACTATATACAGGGGGGTACCGGTACAGAGTCAATGTGCGGGGGCACCGGTTAGCTTAGGTAGTATGTACATGTAGGTAGAGTTATTAAAGTGACTATGCATAGATGATAAGAACAGAGAGTAGCAGCAGTGTAAAATAGAGGGGGCAATGCAAATAGTCTTGGTAACCATTTGATTAGATGATGTTCAGGAGTCTTATGCCTTGGGGGTAAGAGGCTGTTTAGAAGCCTCTTGGACCTAGACTTGGCGCTCCGGTACCTCTTGCCGTGCGGTAGCAGAGAGAACAGTCTATGACTAGGGTGGCTGGAGTCTATGACAATTTTTAGGGCCTTCCTCTGACACCGCCCGGTATAGAGGTCTTGGATGGCAGGATGCTTGGCCCCAGTGATGTACTGGGCCGTACGCACAACCCTTTGTAGCGCCTTACGGTCAGATGCCGAGCAGTTGCTATACCAGGTGGTGATGCAACCGGTCAGGATTTATTTTTTATTTCACCTTTATTTAACCAGGTAGGCTAGTTGAGAACAAGTTCTCATTTGCAACTGCGACCTGGCCAAGATAAAGCATAGCAGTGAGAACAGACAACACAGAGTTACACATGGAGTAAACAATAAACAAGTCAATAACATGGTAGAAAAAAAAAGAGAATCTATATACAATGTGTGCAAAAGGCATGAGGGAGGCAATAAATCGAATAATTACAATTTAGCAGATTAACACTGGAGTGATAAATCATCAGATGATCATGTGCAAGAAGAGATACTGGTGTGCAAAAGAGCAGAAAAGTAAATAAATAAAAGCAGTATGGGGGGTGAGGTAGGTAAATTGGGTGGGTAGTTTACAGATGGACTATGTACAGCTGCAGCGATCGGTTAGCTGCTCGGATAGCAGATTTTTAAAGTTGTTGAGGGAGATAAAAGTCTCCAACTTCAGAGATTTTTGCAATTCGTTCCAGTCGCAGGCAGCAGAGAACTGGAAGGAAAGGCGTCCAAATGAGGTTTTGGCTTTAGGGATGATCAGTGAGATACACCTGCTGGAGCGCGTGCTGCGGGTGGGTGTAGCCATCGTGACCAGTGAACTGAGATAAGGCGGCACTTTACCTAGCATAGCCTTGTAGATGACCTGGAGCCAATGGGTCTGACGACGAACATGTAGCGAGGGCCAGCCGACTAGGGCATACAGGTCGCAGTGGTGGGTCGTATAAGGTGCTTTAGTAACAAAATGAATGGCACTGTGATAAACTGCATCCAGTTTGCTGAGTAGAGTATTGGAAGCTATTTTGTAGATGACATCGCCGAAGTCGAGGATCGGTAGGATAGTCAGTTTTACTAGGGTAAGTTTGGCGGCGTGAGTGAAGGAGGCTTTGTTGCGGAATAGAAAGCCGATTCTTGATTTGATTTTGGATTGGAGATGTTTGATATGAGTCTGGAAGGAGAGTTTGCAGTCTAGCCAGACACCTAGGTACTTATAGATGTCCACATATTCTAGGTCGGAACCGTCCAGGGTGGTGATGCTAGTCGGGCGTGCGGGTGCAGGCAGCGAACGGTTGAAAAGCATGCATTTGGTTTTACTAGCGTTTAAGAGCAGTTGGAGGCCACGGAAGGAGTGTTGTATGGCATTGAAGCTCGTTTGGAGGTTAGATAGCACAGTGTCCAAGGAAGGGCCGGAAGTATATAGAATGGTGTCGTCTGCGTAGAGGTGGATCAGGGAATCGCCCGCAGCAAGAGCAACATCATTGATGTATACAGAGAAAAGAGTCGGCCCGAGAATTGAACCCTGTGGTACCCCCATAGAGACTGCCAGAGGACCGGACAACATGCCCTCCGATTTGACACACTGAACTCTGTCTGCAAAGTAGTTGGTGAACCAGGCAAGGCAGTCATTAGAAAAAACGAGGCTACTGAGTCTGCCGATAAGAATATGGTGATTGACAGAGTCGAAAGCCTTGGCCAGGTCGATGAAGACGGCTGCACAGTAATGTCTTTTATCGATGGCGGTTACGATATCGTTTAGTACCTTGAGCGTGGCTGAGGTGCACCCGTGACCGGCTCGGAAACCGGATTGCACAGCGGAGAAGGTACGGTGGGATTCGAGATGGTCAGTGATCTGTTTGTTGACTTGGCTTTCGAAGACCTTAGATAGGCAGGGCAGGATGGATATAGGTCTGTAACAGTTTGGGTCCAGGGTGTCTCCCCCTTTGAAGAGGGGGATGACCGCGGCAGCTTTCCAATCCTTGGGGATCTCAGATGATACGAAGGAGAGGTTGAACAGGCTGGTAATAGGGGGTGCGACAATGGCGGCGGACAGTTTCAGAAATAGGGGGTCCAGATTGTCAAGCCCAGCTGATTTGTATGGGTCCAGGTTTTCCAGCTCTTTCAGAACATCTGCTATCTGGATTTGGGTAAAGGAGAAGCTGGGGAGGCTTGGGCGAGTAGCAGCGGGGGGGGCGGGGCTGTTGGCCAAGGTTGGAGTCGCCAGGAGGAAGGCATGGCCAGCCATTGAGAAATGCTTGTTGAAGTCTTCGATTATCACGGATTTATCGGTGGTGACCGTGTTACCTAGCCTCAGTGCAGTGGGCAGCTGGGAGGAGGTGCTCTTGTTCTCCATGGACTTTACAGTATCCCAGAACTTTTTGGAGTTAGAGCTACAGGATGCAAATTTCTGCTTGAAAAAGCTGGCCTTTGCTTTCCTGACTGACTGCGTGTATTGGTTCCTGACTTCCCTGAACAGTTGCATATCGCGGGGGCTCTTCGATGCTATTGCAGTTCGCCACAGGATGTTTTTGTGCTGGTCGAGGGCAGTCAGGTCTGGAGTGAACCAAGGGCTATATCTGTTCTTGGTTCTGCATTTTTTGAACGGAGCATGCTTGTCTAATATGGTGAGGAAGTAACTTTTAAAGAATGACCAGGCATCCTCAACTGACGGGATGAGGTCAATATCCTTCCAGGGTACCCGGGCCAGGTCGATTAGAAAGGCCTGCTCGCAGAAGTGTTTTATGGAGCGTTTGACAGTGATGAGGGGTGGTCGTTTGACCGCGGACCCGTGGCGGATACAGGCAATGAGGCAGTGATCGCTGAGATCTTGATTGAAGACAGCAGAGGTGTATTTGGAGGGCAGGTTGGTCAGGATAATGTCTATTAGGGTGCCCATGTTTACGGATTTAGGGTTGTACCTGGTGGGTTCCTTGATGATTTGTGTGAGATTGAGGGCATCAAGCTTGGATTGTAGGACTGCCGGGGTGTTAAGCATATCCCAGTTTAGGTCACCTAACAGAACAAACTCTGAAGCTAGATGGGGAGCGATCAATTCACAGATGGTGTCCAGGGCACAGCTGGGAGCTGAGGGGGGTCGGTAGCAGGCGGCAACAGTGAGAGACTTATTTCTGGAGAGATTAATTTTTAAAATTAGAAGTTCGAACTGTTTGGGCATAGACCTGGAAAGTATGACAGAACTTTGCAGGCTATCTCTGCAGTAGATTGCAACTCCTCCCCCTTTGGCAGTTCTATCTTGACGGAAAGTGTTATAGTTGGGTATGGAAATCCCAGAATTTTTGGTGGCCTTCCTAAGCCAGGATTCGGACACGGCAAGGACATCAGGGTTGGCAGAGTGTGCTAAAGCGGTGAGTAAGGCAAACTTAGGGAGGAGGCTTCTGATGTTGACATGCATGAGGCCAAGGCTTTTTCGATCACAGAAGTCAACAAATGAGGGTGACTGGGGACATGCAGGGCCTGGGTTTACCTCCACATCACCCGAGGAACAGAGGAGTAGTAGGATGAGGGTGCGGCTAAAGGCTATCAAAACTGGTCGCCTAGAGCGTTGGGGACAAAGAATAAAAGGAGCAGATTTATGGGCGTGGTAGAATAGATTCTGGGCATAATGTGCAGACAGGGGTATGGTGGGGCGCGGGTACAGCGGAGGCAAGCCCAGGCACTGGGTGATGATAAGAGAGGTTGTATCTCTGGACATGCTGGTCTCAATGGGTGAGGTCACCGCATGTGTGGGGGGTGGGACAAAGGAGGTATCAGAGGTACGGAGAGTGGAACTACAGGGTCCATTGCAAACCAAAACAATGATAATGATAACTAGCCTGAACAACAGTATGCAAGGCATATTGATATTTGAGAGAGACATACAATAAGGCATAAAGTGATTGCAGGTCTTGATTGGGAGAGCTAGCTAAAACAACAGGTAAGATAACAGCAGCAATAACAGGGTGCTAGTCTAACACAGCAACAACAGGTAAAAATGGCGACGACTAGGCAGAGAGGGTCGGATTAACTACACACAGATCCTGAGTTAAAGCACAGAGCCGACAGATAAAACACAAATAAACAGAATGGAGTACCGTGAATTAATGGACAGTCAAGCATGCATCAGCTATGTAGCCAAGTGATCATAGTGTCCAGGGGGCAGCCGTAGATGGAGCAGGGAGGCCTCCACTAAGCTAGCACGCGGCGTTTAAAGTTAGTAGCCCGGGGGGTGGTCTGCTCAGACGGAGGGGGTCTGCTCAGACGTGGTCGTGTCGACAGAGAATCCAAGCCGGATGGCGAAAGAGAGGTTGTGAATTGTAGAATTGTGTTTGCTAACTGGTGCTAGCTTCGTGGCAGTGGCGCTAGCTGCGCTAGCTGCAAGCTAGCTGTGAGGATCAGAAGTAGTGGCTCAGGGATTACGGCAGGAGTCCGGCGTTGTTGTCGAGAGACAGTCCGATGCTGGTAAATTGGTGAGTAATATCCAGGCTAATAACAGGGCTGGTGTCTGTGCAGAAGGTAAAAGCTACTAGCAGCGGCAAAAAAATGGCTAAATTAGCTTGTAGCTAATCCAGTGCTCTCGATGGTGCAGCTGTAGAACTTTTTCATGATATGGGGACCAATGCCAAATATTTTCAGTGTCCGGAGCAGAAAAAGGTGTTGTCATGTCCTCTTCATGACGGTGTAGGAGTGTTAGGACCATGATCATTTGTTGGTGATGTGGACACCAAGGAACTTGAAACTCTCAACCCGCTCCACTACAGCCCCGTTGATGTGAATTTGTGTGTTCGGCCCCCCTTTCCTGTAGTCCACGATCAGCTCCTTTGTCTTTCTCACGTTGAGGGAGAGGTTGTTGTCCTGGCAACACACTGCCAGGTCTCTGAGCTCCCCCCTATAGGCTGTCTCATCGTTGTCGGTGATCAGGCCTACCACTGTTGTGTCATCTGCAAACTTAATGTTGCTCCTGATGACATACCTAGTCTGGCAGATACCCCTGACGGAGGCGCTGTCAAAGGGGACGGAGAAACAACAACAGGAGATTGGGAAGGAAACATCCCTACCATCGATTTCTTAACAAACAGTGAACGGTAGAAGAACGGTAGAATGCCTTGACAGCAACAGCGGCAAACCTAGAAGAACATGTAAAAACACCTAGCACCTAGCACTAGTACACCAATGGAGACAATGGCAAAACCACAAGAAAGTGGGTTGATGCAGAAAATCTGGACACCTGTTACCAACTGGGGTAGCCACAATGAAGAAACTACCCCAGAATCTGACATTGACCAAAATTTAGAAAAGCAACAAAACATGGCTGATATAAGTGGGTTCAGTGGGGCAGCAGGAAAAAAAATAACATAGAATGGACATTTGTATACTGTGTAGCAAATCCCCCATGACAGGTGTAGTAATAGTACCTAAACCTGCGACGTTTGAGGTTTGTGCAAATGGTGCAAACTAGATGACGTGAAACTTGGACATTTCATCCTGCTGACTAAATTATCTGTGCCATGTGCAAAAAGGGGGACTGCCCCTTATGAATATGTTTAGAGTATACACATAGTATAATGGAATATAACTATGTACTCAATGTAACAGTTGCTGAATGATAAATTATGTTAGACCTTCTGAGTTTCAGTTTGCTTAGACATGTAAGTTACATAGGGTTTTCCGGTTACAAGAGTCCACAGAACATGCCCTTAATCCTCTAACAGGTTTTTTCACTTATGACCAAATAGTGGTTAGAGAGGTGTCTGTGAGGGAGGGCCATGTTTTTAGGTGTCATATTGTGACAAGGCTGTGGGTAACTGGTGAAAGGAGTCAGGCGCAGGAGAGCTGAGATGCGTGGACAAGGTATTTATTACAATAGAACACCAGTATAAACACAATACTACGGTGCGGGAAAAATACCGGTACCACGAAATAAACGGGCGTAATAACAAAACCCGGCAACAAAATACCAGCCGTCAGTAACAGCCTGAACAATAGAACAAACACGCACACAAACATGGGGGAAACCAGAGGGTTAAATAATGAACATGTAATGGGGGAATTGAAACCAGGTGTGTAGAAAACAAAGACAAAACAAATGGAAAATGAAAAGTGGATCGGCGATGGCTAGAAGGCCGATGACGTCGACCGCCGAGCGCCGCTCGAACAAGGAGAGGGACCGACTCCGGCGGAAGTCGTGACATATCGAGAACGACGTTATAAAGGTTTCTGAGGTTTAGTTTATTATTTTTGATGTTTTAATTGTTTTTCTTTTCTCATGCATAACAAAAAATCTCAGGCAAGGCTAAGAAATGCATGCATATGCTTTTACACTGTATGTTGAAGGATAATTGGCTTGAGGGGGGGGGGGGGATCTTATACTTCTTTCTAGCTATGTGAGGGGATATATTTGGTCCTGGTTATTCCTGTAACTGTGTTATGGCCTGATATGTACTGTTGCTATGGTTATACCTCTTGGGTCTTTTCTAGAACATGGGTGTCCCTTTCAGAGGAGTTAGCAGGATGACATGTCTGGTTATTTCTGTAAAGTGCCAAGGACTGTTGCTATGGTCCTACATGCATGCACCTGTCTTAAGGCGAGCACATGTCTGTATTTTTTAACAATTGGTGTGGCTCTACAGTTTCCATGCCCTAATGTGAAACCAAACTAAAATTAGTGCAAGGCAATAAGATAACGGTGGCTAAATGCCAGAAGGGATGAGTCATTAAGAGGTATAACTGTGTGTGTGTGACGTAAGGAGGAAAAATGTATAAGTAGTATGTGCCAAGACTGGAAAGGTAGTTGTTTTCATGAACCAGCTAGGCTTTTATTATGTTGTAATAAAAGTCTATTTGAACTCACAGGCTCCGGTATTTGGGAAATATGATTGACTGAATATTTCCACTACACAATTCACAGTTAATGAACGTCCCCCGAACCTAAGAGCAAAGCACATCATTCTTGTGGGGCTGTGGCTTGGGCAAAAGAGCACAGAAATTAATTATTTCCTTCAGCCCTTTGTTGATGAGTGTGTTTCACTTGAGGGTGAGGGCTTGACATGACAGTTGAGAGGGACACCCACAAATGTGTGCAGTTTACTATGTATTTGTGATTCCACTGCTCGTTCTAAAGTACAAAAGATCAAACAGTTCAATGTTGAACATGGGTGCACCTGGTGCTATCACAAAGGAGAAGTGGTTGAAAAGGGTAATGGGTTCACTAGATTGTATCCACTTGAGTGAGCCAGAGCCATGCACAGACAGTAAACACCGCAGAGAGGTTGCCTTGTTGGTAGAGTCAGGGAACATCATACATGGTGTTAAGGGCCGATCTCCTTTAATGTTCCTCACTGTTTTCAACATGATTGCCGGGTTTGCTTTTGATTACATGCACGGCATCTTAGTTGGCATATGTAGGCAAATGACTATACTGTGGTTTGAGTCCAAATATCACCCTGAGTACTGGTACTCTGGAAGAGAAATAGAGAGCGTAAATAAAAGATTGCTTGCCATAAAACCACCTGTAAATGTGACAAGACCACAACACTCAATTAATTTTCTCAAATATTGGAAAGCCACAGAGTTACGACACTTCCTGCTGTTCTATAGCCTTCCCTTTTTAAATGGGATTTTACCCAGGCAGTACTTACACCATTTACTGCTACTGGTGCAGGGTACCTATTGTCCTGCAGGATTCAACCTGGAATTGACTTGGTCCTGCAGGAATTGCCAGTTATTCTTTTTTTTTAATTGAACCTTTATTTAACTAGGCAAGTCAGTTAAGAACAATGACAGCCTACCCCGGACAACACTGGGCCAATTGTGTGCCTCCCTAAGAGACTCCCAATCATGGCCAGATGTGACGCAGCCTACTTTTTGGAAGCAAACCACTCGATTTCGTCTCTGCGTTATATTGGCATCGAACATGTCACCCTCCCTAGGAGAGTGGGTGACCTTGATAATTTATTGTTAAAACGACCCTTTGGTCTCAACGTAGACTTTGATCTGAAGCCATTCTTGTGACTTTGCCATTGTTTGTAAGCTTGTGTAGTCTAAAATGAATCTATGATCGTATGCTATCCATTTGTTTTTTGTACGCTGCTCTTTGTATGCCATTTTAATATTTGAGAATTAACCAATGATATTAGGCCACTCTTGGCCATGATTACAGACACCTGTATGTCTTTTGACACTATATAAACGAGTCATCCTGCAGTGTTTGTGATCATACCCTGATGAAGACAGCTTGGCTGTCGAAACGTTGGTAATTACATTTTTGCATCTGAGCTCCTACAGTGTGCGGCTCTCCTTTATTTTGAAGTTTTCTACTCCGCTAGCCAGCACCTCGCCTAAATAGGTGTGCGTTTCTTTTTCTTCTAGATTGCAGCCTGGATTCAAACCAGGGACTGCAGTGACACCTCTTGCGCCGAGATGCAGTGCCTTAGACCGCTGCACCACTCGGGAGCCACTCTGCGTTTGGTCCTGCAGGATTCCTGTAGGAATTGTCATGTTTGTGCAGTTTTTTTTACATTTCTGCAGGACAATTCATACTTCCTGCAGGATTTTGTCAATCCTGTAAGACTTTTTTGTAAGGGTATGCAAGAAATGGCGGTGGAAAAGCATTTATGCGCAAATATTGATATAATAACAATAATTTGAAATAGACTTGGAGTCACGTGATGACATGCTGTGTGGTCCTCCCACTTCGACTCAGGAAACAATGCCGTTTAGGCCATTAGGCTACAGATTAAATAAATGATGAACTTCACAGGGTGGTGAAAGTGCATGGTATGAGCTTGATGCTCCTTTCCAATAAATGTCGAGGGTCTTATTCTGGTATAATAATAATCAATGCTAGACTGCCGTTTTGAAAAATAAAAAACATTCTTGCTCTTATTCATAATCTCATCATGTAGACTAGTTTACCCGCACTGTATCTGAGTCATGGCTATAAGGGCTTCAGTTTTTGTCAAATACACATAAAAAGTAGATTATTTTGCATTTTAACTAACCCTAACCATTTTCCTAACCTTAACCTAATTATTATAACCTGCTACGTTAATTCTGCTAACCTGCTGCATAAATTCTCCCAACCTGCTACAAAAAGTCAAATCTGACGTTAATTCAACAAAAGCTGGATCCCTTCTAGCCATTACCCTGTATCTGCGAGATGTTGGCTAGAGTGCACGAAGACCAGAGTAGACACATTTGGTATTTAACACAACAGATTGTGACAAAACTATTGGTAGAGTTGAAAATGTGATGGAAACACATTGAACATTAGATATAAATAAAGGTGGAATGAGTTCTCTCACTCTGTCTCCCATTGACTGCAGCCTGGTTGAAGGTGTTGTAAACTCCACCGACTCCCCTAGCCATCGCTAGTGCATTTAGTGTGTTGCCCTGTCCATTGAACTGCTCTGACGGAAAGGCAAATCACACAACACTGGTTTGTACTCTGGACTCTAGTTTGGGTATTATTACAGTAGCCAGCAAGGGCATACACACACATAGGAGGGAGGGTATGAAAACAGCACAGCCCAACAGGCTGTGTAACAGAGACAGGAATAGGGGTTTGACAGATAGTGGCACTAGACAGCGTAGGTAGCATTACCTTGTAGCACTGTCCTGGATGGGCTGGTCCTGAGGGGTACTGGCCCATGTTTCCCTGCTGCATGGGCATCTTGTGGCCTTGATAGGAGGGAGAGTTGGCTGAGCACTGGGGCCACAGGCCCCTGTGGTACTGCATGGGCTGCCCAGGGTAGGGTCCCTGACCAGGAGCAGGGTCAGCCATGCCTGGACCATACTGCTGCCCGGTAAAGCCCTGGACCATACTGCTGCCCGGTAAAGGAAGAGACACAGAGGGGGCAAAATGGAACCGAGATATGTGTTGACCTCAAAACAAAACTGGGCACACAAATATATTTCTGTATGACGAGGATACAAACAAATGAAAGCTATAACGTTACCGAGATAAACCTCACCAAATAAGGAAGTTGAGCTTAAGCTCGCAAAATCTGATACCCAGAGTTTATTAAAGACTAACGTTTACTTGCTGAAATGTGAAGGGACACCTGACTACTATAAGAGAATGGCCCATGTTGAAGTTGGACACTAACAAAATACAACTACATTACGTTAAACTCAATATAAAGCTCAAGCTTAATAAAATAAATAAAATGTACGTAGGTGTTAACGTAGTATTGTAATTCAAACTGTATATTTTCAACTTATGGCTGTCAGTCTACAAATGGTTTGCATTAGAAAATATGTGAAGTCATTCGCTGAGGGAGACTCACCTCAGCATTGTATGGGCATTTGAGTCCCTGCTGCGGCCTAGTGGGTCCCTGCTGAGCCCTGGGGTAGCCTGGGTGTAGGGGCATCCTCTGGCCCTGAGGGGCCCCATTGACGGAGAACAAGCGGGACCCATACCTGCCGGGGACATGGGGCCCGGGTGTTGCATGAACTGTGTGTTGTAGCCCGCACCGCCGCCCATCTGAAAAGTCCTCTAGGTTAGTGTGGGCATGATATGGCAGATGAGATAAAGGAAACAGAAGTCACTTTGATGTTCTCTGTTTTCCCTGGGTTACATGGTTATAATAACGTATAAATACGGTCCATATTGAGCAGTGTTGCAAAGTCGAAGAACTTCCCTCTGTTGAACATGACATAAAGCCACACACTCCTATAGCCAGCAGGGAGTGCAGTATCCACTCAGACCCACAGAGGCCACCATTTTGGTTTATTTTTCAGCACAATACATGGGTCTTGCAGGCAATTCCCATACGGCGCATGTGTCTCAACCCCTGGCTTGCGGTCATCCTGAGACCACAGTACTACTATAGCAGACAATATGCACTACAGAGTAGGATTAAGTTGCCACTGGACGCTGATCTTGGGTCAACAATTGGGCTGGGCCTGGGCTATATATATATCTGTCTGTCTGTCTCTCTGATGCTTCAGACCATCATTCATATGTGTTTCTATATAATACATCGGCACCCACCAATAGCAAACCCCAGGCCTGCATTTGGACCAATAAGACCATAGATGTTCTTTGCAAAATGAACCTATAGGACAAGAAATATGATGGTTCTTCATTGAACTACCTTGTGATCTTGCAGAGCCAAAAGTGTGCATAGGAAATAATAGTCACGCAAAGGAGACTGACGTCAACAATAAACATCCCAAACATGGAGCACAGCCACCTGAGGAGAGAAAAATACCATCTCCTTAATGGGAATAATCATCTCTCTCTCTCACACACACACACAGAGGAGGACTGGGACCAGATAATGATCATTTTAGGCAAAAATAACAAGTTGGACAGGCCCACTGGGGAAAAAATTGACCAGCACATCTGGCATTTTGGGCAGTCTGCCCCTGCACACATTCACACAGACACTAACACTGATTCACACAACCCCCATAGGCTTACATGAGATCTTCTTTACTGAGTGACTAGCATTAAAGAGATGGTGACGTGCTTTTATATATTGATAATTGATAGATAGGAACAAATAGAAGTAACCAGGAGAGGATCAACGAAAACCTACCTTCACGTTTTGTTAAATTGGTGCCAATAAGGTAAGAAATGCTCGCTGGTAGGAAAGCCATACCTACAAATCAAACGCAAAACACTGTCAAACAAAGGAAGGACTATTTCATCCATACGATTTACTGGAAAGAAAAAAAACATGACGTAGGAACGTACCAAGCTGCCATTTGGGAGAGCACATGGTCTGCATCATTCAGATGGGAAGTGTGGGCTCCAGAATGGCAACTCCCATGTTGGCGAAGCACAGAGAGCCTGAAACCAAAGCACCAAGGTCAGCTCACTTCTGTTTTACGACTATGTCTGCATCCCAAATGGCAATGTAATCCCTATTTAGTGCACTACTTCACCCTGGCCTGGTCAAAAGTAGTGCACTAATAGGGAATAGATTGACATTAGGGACACTTTCTCTGTGTTTAGCCTTCCTCTTTGATTTGTTATTCTGACAGTCAAGGCCCAGACTCACCTGCACAAATGAGAATGTAGGGGTCCTTCAGTAGGGTCAGCAAAGGAGTGCCCTCCACACTCTGTAAATTAATGTGAAATGTTAAGCCGGAGGAGACAGAGAAAATGTCTTGTTTTTTCTAGCGTGAGGGAGGAGACCTCTGAAATGTCAACATTATAAAATAAAACAACGTGTAATTTAATGCAATGATGGCTTCTGTTCGGTGCATCTTGAACGACACTGATTCGTACACACTCTGGCTCAATCCGAATTTGTATTTCCGTGGTTCCTCACATCCTAGCTCCTCGCCTTCTACTCTATAGTATTGGAAGAGAAGGTCCAAAGTCCCTCCTCAGGCCTTCTTCTGTAATGGTTTTGTGAAGGAGGTGGGACATAGCATTTGAGGAATCAAGGAAAGATGAATTGAAATAAAGCCCCATTTTTTGATTTGATCAACTCAGTTATGTTCATTCTGTGGGTGGGTTACATTCATTTTTTTTATCTTGAAAGAAAAGGTGAAAAGTATACTCACATCTGGTGAAATATTTGATGGCAGAGATGTAACACTGTGTGTTTAGAGAGTCAGTCAGCATTAAGGAACATTCCTAGAATATATCTTGTCCTCTCCGAACAGTACAAACAGCTTGCCTGTCTAAACTCGTCATTCTGATTGGTAGCCACAAGAGATAATCTAGTAACACTTGACATTAGTGCTCTTATTACTGTGTCTCATGTAATTACAGTGTAACAACAAGTATAGTAATTTCCCATATTACACTGTACCTAACCATAACCCTAACGTTGGCCCGACCCTAAGCAATGCAAAACACATTATAAGTACAGACTTTACTGTACAAGTGTAATGATAATTGTTATTACTCATTATTACCCTGCACTGAGTAATTACAATACTTCTTACACTGTAATAACAGGAATAATTACACTGTAATAAGGTCACTAATGTAAAGTGTAACAGATAAACGGAAATACTGAAATACTGCCAGAAAGGCCGAGATCAAGAAAGGAGCAGTCTTCCCCAAAAATGAATACATCACACTGCCAAATGGCGCTCCAACTGTCAAAGACAGTTTCAAGAAAAAATTATTGATTATACATGTATTCCACTTGATGATTTCATATTTGGCATGTTTTAGTGTAAGACACGTTTCATCATAACCATTTGCTATTTAGCAGATGCTTTTATCCAAAGCATCTTACAGTAGTAATGTGTGCATACAGTACAATTTCGTATGGGTGGCCACAGTGGGAATTGACCCCACAACTTACAAGTGCCATGCTCTACCAACTGAGCCACACAGGACCACCAGGATCTGCTCCTTTCTTAATCTTAGCCTTTCTGGCAGTACTTCATACCGTCACACTGTTGTCTCTAACTTCTTGCCCTTTGTGCTGTTGTCTGTGCCCAATAATGTTTGTACCATGTTTTGTGCTGCTACCATGTTGTGTTGCTACCATGTTGTTGTTATGTTGTGTTGCTACCATGCTGTGTTGTCATGTGTTGCTGCCTTGCTACGTTGTTGTCTTAGGTCTCTCTGTATGTAGTGTTGTGTTGTCTCTCTTGTTGTAATGTGTGCTTTGTCCTATATTTATATTGTATTTATTTGTTATTTTCAATCTCAGGCCCCCGTCCCGCAGGAGGTCTTTGCCTTTTGGTAGGCCGTCATTGTAAATAAGAATTTGCTCTTAACTGACTTGCCTAGTTAAATAAAGGTTAAATAAAAAAAGGGGAGTAACTCACCGAGAACCCCCATGGCCAGTCCACCCAGAGCGATCCCCATAGCTACGCCTCTCTCCTCATTATTTGTGTACACACTGGCCAACATTCCCAGTCTTACAGGAGAAGACATGCTTTTCACTTAGACATTAAGATGCTAGGACAAAATGGTTCATATTCTATTGCAACACTGGGGAATTAGGATATTTTTGTGAAACACAAAACATGGAGGAGAATGAGGAACCAATTCCCTGAAGAGAGCAAGCTAAAAACAACAAGGTGTATGTACCTGAAAAGGCAAACACTGACAACCACCAGACACAACCAGCGTTACTATGACTGCCCTGTGGTAAGATACAATCAAATCTGAAGATGACACATTGGAGTTGTGAAACAGTCATGGTATGTATATTAGAGATCACTACCTCAATTATATCTCATTATCAACTGTGTGTAACAAGTTAGAAGTGTGTGTCAGTGTCAGACACGCATACTTATTGTTGAAACAAACATGATGATGAAGCCAGCAAACATTGGTATGTGATGTCCAACTCTTGGGGGAAAAGATAATGATAAGATTAGAACCAGTTTCTATTGTATTTAATCAATTTCAATAAATGCGAAATTGAACACCGTCCTAGCAAGCTGTGATTTTGTCACACACACAAAACACTTGCTGTGAAGCCGGAACATGTACCTGTTGGTCAGGGGACCCACAAAGGGGTTGATCAGAAGCTGCACCAGAGCCTTGGAGGCAAAGAGGAGTCCCACACGAACATTCTCCTTGTCCAAGAAGGCACTGTCCTCCTGGCATGTGCTGCCTTTCACCTGGCTGGAGTTTCTGGAGATGTTGAAGAGGAGGGCCTCAGACAGGTTGCTCTCAGAGCACCTGATGCTGTAGGAAGTGTTGTCGTAGAAGGAGTTGACCGAGGCCAATGTGAAGCCCTCTTCAGAGAGCCTCTGCATGCTGGATGAAGGTGTCCTGTGTAGGAGGATCCAGGGCATATAAAAACGTTGGGATTATGGGTACTGCGAGATGACACATTTGGGTTTGGAGGAGACTGTGCACTTTAAAAGGCAGGCGAAAGGAAAGGAGGGAACCCTTTTGTCTCAGTACTGGGGAGGCACAGTGGATCTACTCCATGAGGGGGAATGTGGTCGCACTGCTCTCTGTCAACCCGAGTTATTCTCTGTGGGGTCTAGAGGTCAAGCCAGGTAAAGGCAAATGCTATGGTCACGCTAGCTGCACTGTTGGCCCTGCAGCTAAATATTAAAATGGGTGACGTGCCTTTTTCAATACAAATATCACTACCCGATCTAAGGTACACAACTACATGCACATTTGAAAGTGTGTGTTTGTGTGTACGTGTGCGTGTGTGTGTGTGGGTTGTCTGGACTCACCGACAACAGTAAGCAGCATGCTATCCAGTAGTAGGGCAACACACGACCACCAGCACCAATCTGGAGGAGCCTCTGCTCTGTCGTAGCAACTCTCGCACCCACGCCAAGGGGTTGAACAGCGACATAGCTCTCCACGTTCCCTAGGACAATAGCTACAGAACAGTTCCTTTTTTGGATAAGAAACAGATATGTTGATAATTAAAACATATTTGAAAATATTTACATTTGATTACCAATTTAGTCACAATAAGGTCTCCAAAACCATGTCTGTATTATCGTTACACCACTACAGTTGAGTTAGTCCTAAACTAACTACACACAAACTACACTCTTAGAAAAAAAGGGTTCCAAAAGGGTTCTTTGGCTGTCCCCATAGGAGCATGCTTTTTGGTTCTAGGTAGAACCCTTTTGGGTTCCATGTAGAACCCTCTGTGGAAAGAGTTTTACATGGAACCAAAAAAGGTTCTACCTAGAACCAAAAAGGGTTATTCAAATGGTTCTCCTATGGGGACAGCTGAAGAATCCTTTTAGGTTGTAGATTGCACCTTTTTTTCTAAGAGCGCTGTCATAATGTTGTATTGATTAATGTGACGACGGCTGCTCAATGAATGATTAACGGTTTATAATTACGTGATTGTGTGGAGAGACGGACCAAGGCGCAGCGTGATTAAAGTTCCAAATCTTTATTTTAGTGAAACTTTCAAACAAAACAAGACACAAACAACTACCGTGCAGTACTGAAGTGTTACATGCACTCTCTCAAAAACAATATCCCACCAAGCAGGTGAGAACAGGGAACCCTTAAGTATGATCCCCAATTAGAAACAAAGATAATCAGCTGCCTCTAATTGGGAACCATACTCAATCCCAAAACATAGAAACAAAATGACTAGAACACTAGTCACACTCTGACCTAAACATCATGGAGAACCAAAGGCTCTCCATGGTCAGGGCGTGACAGATTAAATGAATCAGGTAATTATTAACTCATTAACCTGGGGCACAAAATGGGAGGGTTTTGGCTTTATTGAGTTTCTATTTACCAAATTAACTCAAAGAATATCAGGATATCGATTTTACAACAGTCGCTAATTAACTAATTTCCTTTACAGTCTCATTCTGAACGTCGCATAATCCAGGAATCTACACAAACCCGAGTCTCACTAAATAAGTCAATACCACACCAATTGAGTTGATCATTTATTTACTAACAAGCTAAAATTATAATATAAGATACACATACATAAACACACAGTCTAGGCTATTGATTAGAACGTAGTACAATGAAACAGGTCCCTAGCAGGCCAAAACAATACGACAATCGTTACACAAAATGGGGATTTCAAAAGAGAGAGAAAGAGAGAGAGTGCACGAGAGAAAAGCGCACTTGGGTACATTTGTCAACTATGCTTATTTTAACCCTTGCCCCGAACTGCCGCTCTTATGGGTCAGAATATAATGATGTAATTACGTTTTGCAGGTCTCTGATGGGGTGCCTCTTCGTGGACCGCGTTCTAACTTCTCTGATGACAGCACGCATTCGGTTGCCAGGTGTAACTCTCTGTTTGTCCTCACGATGTCAGTGTCCTTACTATTAGTGGAATGTTTCCTCGCCCTTGCTCTGAAAGGGGTTCTTCGGAGGACGGCTAATCAGCCGTGTAGATGGTTCCAGCGTGGGAATGAAAGTAGTTTAGATACACGATTCCTTGTAGAGTGGTGACCGGGTGGTCCTGCTTGAATTCACCCTCTTTAGACACAGTTACTCATCCGTACCATAGATTGTAAAAAGGTTTGTTGGTCAATTTCTTCAACAGATGATCAGGTCTACATAATTATCAAACATACATTAGTAATGGAAAGGAAACACAGACTCTTTGTTTAAGTATTAAAATACTCATTCAGTAATACAATTGTAGGCAGAAGTTGGTACAGAGTACAGTATATAATAGCTCTCCCCAGGTTCTGCAAAATGTCTAAGACATCCTGTAACTCATAGAGCCTCTCCCAGTCCTCCTTGCGTGAGTTTCCCTGACAACAACATTTTAATAAATCTAACCTCTCCCTGACAGCAGCAACCAGCAATTATCAGCAATTAAAAGCTCAGAAGTGGGTTGACCGAAACTTGACCTTCCATCACAAGTATAGAGTCATAACAAGGTGAACGAGTCCAAGCATCTTCTGACAGGTGGCTGTTTTCATCAGGCCTGCGGCAGCCTTGTGTTCTCAGAACCTCAGATAACCATGGTGGGGCCCAACAGGAGGAGTATGAACGTACTGTAGGCGGTTTTCGTCTTCTGATAGTGTCTGAAGGGCACAACACTCAAAACAGGTTTTAACACACACAGAGTTTATCATAGCACAATATATTAACCCTTTAAAAGGTATGAGGCCTTGGTTTAACCCTCTTCAGGTTCCTTTGTCTTCTTCAACCTTGTGTTGAATTTTGGGTATACAACTAATTTGGACATTGGCTGGAGCTCGTGGTCGCTTAGTCTGCTATGTTACTTCACATGTTTTATACCCTCGGGTCAGAAATGGGCGTTTCCACCTTTAGGGCAAGTTCTCTGGTCGTAACTAGCTACGATGCAAGGTCTGGATTTGACTCAGATCCGATTTAGACAACCAACTTCACATTACATCTTTACAAAAACATTCTCTTTGATCTGGACATTTTCCACACAACGTACAGTATGCAAACCTCAAGTACATAGTGTGAAAACTCTTCAAGTTATAATGTTTTCGTTATAACATCGTCATTTAACTTTGAATAACATAACAAAAATGACACTCATTTTCATATTCCCTCTATTGTCACTACTACCACGAAACATATTGTCCCAAAGTCCATTTATTGCATGTTACTGTTCAGAGGTAGGTTCTCCATAGGCCCATCATACATTCCATCCCTCCATACTGAGAGGACAAAGGGGATTTTGTCTGCTGCCTTAAGATTTACAATGGGTAGGAGGTGTAATGAAACCCCCCACCTCCATAACTCTCGATCTGTCCCCCACTGGTGGGTGTGAGAGATATCGCTGTAGGATTATGGTCTACGGTAACCTGACCCGAACAGGCCAGTCATGACAGTGTACATCAGGTTTACTCTTCTCATCTCAAATATAAAACTACAATAGTAACTGATCTGAAGGGTCTCATCTCTCTGTGTGTACTACCTCTAATGTTACCTTTCCCTGACCTGCAGCCACCACTAATGCACCCTCCGTTTCAATTTAATAAACTGGGATGCCCAGCCAGGGCTACAGTAATTGTGGTAGCTAATGGAGTGAGCTGGTGGCTGCTGCCTGAATGGTCAGGCATGGTATTTCTGGAGAGACATTTGGCTCTGAGGATGGTGTTTTTGTCTCTCAGCAATAGGATTAGACTTCCTCCAGGGCCCTCTCAGAGCCCTGCCTACTGTGTTCTGTTCTGATCAAGGTCAAGTGTAGCCTGCTTGCCTGCTGTGGTGCTCATAAACTGTAAATAAGGACTGGTCCATATGTCAAACATACGTCTGATCGCACAGCTCCATCCTTTCTCCTTACACAACATGCTAGTCAACAACAAGTGTGCAAAAGGCTCAGTACACACAGCACCAATTGTCACGCCTACTTCCGCTCCCTCTCTCCAGCGTTCAGCGTCGCCGGTCTGCTAACCACCGGCCCTGGCAACATTCATTACGCACACCTGCTCCCATCATTACGCACACCTGGTCATCATTATCTCCTTGATTACTCCCCCTTTATTTAGCCCTCAGTTGACAGCAGTCACTAGGTAGTATTGTTTTCTCTCACGTTCTGTACGCTTATCACATTTTGTTAATCTGCTTCGATTCATTATTGAACTCACCTTCTGCACCTGCCCCTGACTCCCAGCGTATTACGTTACACCAATCTCCTATGAAAATCACAATATCTTCCAGTAATAGAGGTGAATACGCAAAAAGTTGGTTATTTCTGAACATCAGGTTTGCATATAGCTTACTCTTACCTTCAGACATTATTATGATACATCATATAGCCTTTGGTTACCATGCATAACTGGTGGGAACAAAGCAATGGATAACATTACAATTCAGGTTTGAGTCATATTCCATGCATTATTTGGAGTGCCTTTAATGGTTACAGAACAAACTAAAATGAACATTTCTACGATTGATTAGCCTCATCCTTCATCAATTTCAGTTAGGTCTATAGAAAAGTATTGAGCATCCCTAGAGTCCAAACATTTTTTGTTTACTTTTTAGTGATATCCAATTGGTAGTTAGTCTTGTCCCATCTCTGCAACTCCAGTACGGACTTGGGAGAGGCAAAGGTCGAGAGCCCTGCGTCCCCCCCAAGCACGACCCTGCAAAGTCGCACTGCTTCTTGACACACTCCTTGCTTAACCCAGAAGCCAGCCACACCAATATGTCAGAGGAAACACAGTACAACTGGTGACAGTGTCAGCGTGCATGCGCCCGGCCTGCCACAGGAGTAGATGGGACAAGGACATCCCGGCCAGCCAAACAATCCCCTAACCCGGACGACGCCGGGCCAATTGTGCGTCGCCTCATGGATCTCGGGCGCAGCTGGCTGCGACACAGCCCGGGTTCAAACCTGGATCTGTAGTGGCGCCTCAAGCAATGCAGTGCCTTAGACCGCTGCGCCACTCGGGAGGCCTAGAGTCCAATTTGACCTGAGCCAAGATGTCTTACCTTCAGATGCATCCTGCAGATCCACATTGGGTACAAGTGGTCAACTCACCCTCCTGTTGCTCTATTTAAGTCCTGCTGTAGCCTTTTTTCACAAGTTAGTCACTCTACGTCTTACCCCTCACATAAGACACAGCCACCTCACAAACACACACATACACACTCCCTGGCCTGAGCTTGCTCTGCGTCACAAGGGGAAGCAATTATCTACATCTGCTGCTCTTTATTGAGAGGGGTGGGTGGGTGAGGGGGTGTGTAACCTGAGGCTGGTGTTGTTCACAATAAGGTTTATCTGCCATCTCACCCAAATGGACCCTTTTCAAACTGTGGAGCAACCTTTTCAGCAGGCCTGTTTGCATTTCATCTTTGTCCAATGGGCTCTGTCAACAGGTCCCTGTTGTGCTAGCGTACCAGGAGGAGAGTCTTGTAAACTGTTAACAAAAGGCAGCACATCCACTTCTCACTGTGTACACCTCCGAACCTGCTGCTGGAAAACCTGGAGCCACTGTTTGTTCACTGCTTGACATGCAAATGTAATATTATCAAATGGTAAAAGTGGTCCAATCAAAACATGTAGGATTTTAAGAATTCTGAAATCCACACTCCCCTCTAAAAGTACCATGTGAATCTAAGAGGAATAACTCCTCCATAGCTTGAATTATTTGCTTTGCATAAATGATATTCATGTACTGTTACTATATTTCTGTCAGCTTGAAATGTACTTACTACTAGTAGAATTAGTGGTGTGCAGGCTTTTATTGGAGTAGGGAGTACAGGCCCCTCCCTATCTTTTCCCCTTATGTTTTGATAGCTGAAATTCACCTGGAACTGAGCAGGTGCCATCGCCTACTAGCTTGAGGGTAGGTTTTTAAAAAGGCAGACCTGAATCAAACAGCCTGGACCAATGCAAGTTCACTCTCCCTGTGTGCACATGTGTACACATCATGTAAAGAGAGAGAAAGAGACAAAGAAAAATCGAATTGTATTATTCAGAATACAGCATGTGTAGACTTTACCGGGAAATGCAAGGCAACAGTAAACAACAACAGTAAACGCATGAGAATAGAGACTGATGTACTGAATTTCATGACTTTAGGCCAAGCGGGGTGAGGGGCATGACATTTAAAAGTTTGCATTTTCAATCACTCGTTATAGCGCCTCGTTATAGCGCCTCCATCTGGCCAATCAGTGTAATTTTGTAAATGCCTATTTCTATGGCAAAATGCATCATTCACCCTAGTTTAATCATAATCGGGCCAGTGCTAACTGAGATATCACATGTGATGCATGTACAAACAAACAAACATGCTAATGGACAGAGACAGATAAACAGTACCCTCCCCAATTTCATTGTGAGGGAAAATAAGATAAGAAAAATGCAAATAGTAACTAACACAAGAGGAACAAAAATGAAGCCGTATACAGGGAGTACCAGTACCATATCACTGTGCAGGCTACTAGGTATTTGAGGTAAATATGTACATAAAGGTAGGGTAAAGTGACTAGGCATCAGGATAGATAATAATACGAGTAAAATAAAGAACAGAGTAAAAGCAGCATATGATTGTGAAAGTGTGTGTGTGTGTGTGTGTGTGCGCGTGTGTGCGTGCGTGCGTGCGTGCATGCGTGTGTATGGCATGGGTATGCATGTGTGTTATGTGTGTGCGTATGTAGTGTATGTGAATGTGTGTGGGTTTGTGTGAGAGTGTCAGTGTCAGTGTAATGTGTGTGAGTGAGTGTATATACAGTGTATTCGGAAAGGGAAGACCCCCATGAAATGGACAAAAATGAATGGCTACTTATTGGCATTGGACGATCCATATACACAATCGCAAATACCACTCAATTGGGCGGCAATTGGTCAAAAACATATTGCAAGTGGAATATGTCAAATGCCGGGTGTAATAAACCAAAAATCCCAAAGGGGTCGAGTGCGCTCCACCGTAAGATTCTATATGGGAAATGATCAGAAAGTCAGGGCTCAAGGGTGAAATCTTCAAAAATCCAATTTTTGGTCAATTATACAGTGGGGAGAACAAGTATTTGATACACTGCCAATTTTGCAGGTTTTCCTACTTACAAAGCATGTAGAAGTCTGTAATTTTTATCATAGGTACACTTCAACTGTGAGAGACAGAATCTAAAACAAAAATCCAGAAAATCACATTGTATAATTTTTAAGTAATTCATTTTCATTTTATTGCATGACATAAGTATTTGATACATCAGAAAAGCAGAACTTAATATTTGGTACAGAAACCTTTGTTTGCAATTACAGAGATCATATGTTTCCTGTAGTTCTTGACCAGGTTTGCACACACTGCAGCAGGGATTTTGGCCCACTCCTCCATACAGACCTTCTCCAGATCCTTCAGGTTTCTGGGCTGTCGCTGGGCAATACGGACTTTCAGCTCCCTCCAAAGATTTTCTATTGGGTTTAGGTCTGGAGACTGGCTAGGCCACTCCAGGACCTTGAGATGCTTCTTACGGAGCCACTCCTTCGTTGCCCTGGCTGTGTATTTCGGGTCGTTGTCATGCTGGAAGACCCAGCCACGACCCATCTTCAATGCTCTTACTGAGGGAAGGAGGTTGTTGGCTAAGATCTCGCGATACATGGCCCCATCCATCCTCCCCTCAATTCGGCGCAGTCGTCCTGTCCCCTTTGCAGAAAAGCATGCCCAAAGAATGATGTTTCCACCTCCATGCTTCACGGTTGGGATAGGGTTCTTGGGGTTGTACTCATCCTTCTTCTTCCTCCAAACACGGCGAGTGGAGTTTAGACCAAAAAGCTCTATTTTTGTCTCATCAGACCACATGACCTTTGGATCATCCAGATGGTCATTGGCAAACTTCAGACGGGCCTGGACATGCGCTGGCTTGAGCAGGGGGACCTTGCGTGCGCTGCAGGATTTTAATCCATGACGGCATAGTGTGTTAACAATGGTTTTCTTTGAGACTGTGGTCCCAGCTCTCTTCAGGTCATTGACCAGGTCCTGCCGTGTAGTTCTGGGCTGATCCCTCACCTTCCTCATGATCATTGATGCCCCACGAGGTGCGATGGGGCATCAATGCTTCTTAAAGAAAAACTAACAGGTCTGTGAGAGCCGGAATTCTTACTGGTTGGTAGGTGATCAAATACTTATGTCATGCAATAAAATGCAAATTAATTACTTAAAAATCATACAATGTGATTTTCTGGATTTTTGTATTTTTGCTTTGTAAGTAGGAAAATCGGCAAAATCGGCAGTGTATCAAATACTTGTTCTCCCCACTGTACATATGTAGGAAGCGTATGTATATAGATTTGTCTTATTTTATGTGAGTTTGTCCATAAGGCCTATGTTTTGTCCATTTGCCATATATGATCACAGGAAGTTGGCTTCCGAACACAAAAGTCAGTTAACCATGTTCAAATGGCATAAGAAATGTCCAAATGGCATATATAAGTATTGCTTGAGGGTAGGTGGCTATACTGGTCTATACCTGGAGGGTAGGGGGCTATACTGGTCTGTACCTGGAGGGTAGGGGGCTATACTGGTCTATATCTGGAGGGTAGGGGGCTATACCTGGAGGGTAGGGGGCTATACTGGTCTATACCTGGAGGGTAGGGGGCTATACCTGGAGGGTAGGGCACTATACTAATCTGTACCTGGAGGGTAGGGGGTTATACTGGTCCCTTATGTAGGAAAGTATTCAGACTCCTTGACTTCTTCCACATTTTGTTACGTTACAGCCTTATTCTAAAATTGATAAAATCGTTTTTTTCCCTCATCAATCTACACACAATATCCCATAATGACAAAGCAAAAACAGGTTTTTAGAAATTGTATCTAATTTATAAAAAAATATAAAACAGATATATAACATTTGTATAACTATTCAGACCCTTTACTCAGTACTTTGTTGAAGCACCTGTGATGGAAAAAGTGTTGGGAGTGCTTTTCTAAAAAACAATTTCTGTGTTCATGCAAGTGACTGATTGAACGTGCCTGGGAGGAATCCTCACGATCAGTATCTGCAATTTTGGCAGTACGCCCAGAACCTTCTTTTAAAAACGAAACGGATATCTCAGTTTCAAGGTCAACAGCTTGGAGAGAAGAAGCCTCGTGAGATATTGGTCGGTCACATGCATGAACCAAACGTTAATGATGAATTAATGATGAATAATGAATAAGCTAAATCATGCAAATATAACTTGTCTTTGTAAGCAGTATATAAGAGAACTAAAAGGAACTGCCCCGGCGGAGCTCACTTCAGACCGATGCTATATGCATCTAAGTTTGATTGTGACCTGTCCAGCTCGCTGTTAATATAGAATGATTCATTTAAGATTGACTTCAATTATCTACTGTGTAGAATTTCCACAGCACACCTTTGGCAGCGATTACAGCCTAGAGTCTTATTGGGTACAAGCATGGCACACCTGTATTTGGGGAGTTTCTCCCATTCTTCTCTGCAGATCCAATCAAGCTCTGTCAAGTTGAATAGGGAGTGTCGCTTCACAGCTATTTTCATGTTTCTTCAGAGCTGTTTCTATAAGGTTCAAGTCCAGGCTCTGGCAGGGCCACTCAAGGACATTCAGAGACTTGTCCCGAAGCCACTCCTGCATTGTCTTGGCTGTGTGCCTACGGTCATTGTCCTGTTGGAAGATGAACCTTTGCCCTATGGTGTCTGAGGTCCTGAGCGCTCTGGAGCAGGTTTTCATCAAGGACCTCTCTGTACTTTGCTCCGTTTATCTTTCCCTTGATCCTGACTAGTCTCCCAGTCCAAGCCCCTGAAAAACATCCCCACAGCATGCTGCCACCACCATACTTCACTGTAGGGATGGTGCCAGGTTTCCTCCAGACGTGACATTTGGCATTCAGGCCAAATAGTTCAATCTTGGTTTCATCAGACCAGAGAATCTCGTTTCTCATGGTCTGAGAGTCTTTGGGTCCCTTTTGGCAAACTCCAAGCGGGCTGTCATGTAGCTTTTACTGAGGAATGGCATCCTTCCGGCCACTCTACCATAAAGGCCTGATTGGTGGTGTGTTGCAGAGATAATTGTCGTTCTGGAAGGTTATCCCATCTCTACAGAGAAACTATTGAGCTTTGTCAGAGTGACCATAGGGTTCTTGGTAGCCTCCCTGATCAAGGCCCTTCTCCCCCGATTGCTCACTTTGGCCGGGCAGGCAGCTCTTGGTGGTTCCAAACTTCATCCAATTAAGAATGATGGAGGTCACTGTGTCCTTGGGGACCTTCAATGCTGCAAACATTTTTTAGTACCCTTCCCCAGGTCATTGCCTCGACGCAATCCTTTCTCGGAGCTCTATGGAAAATTCCTTCAACCTCATAGCTTGGTTTTTGCTCTGACATACACTGTCAACTGTGGGACCTTATATAGACGGGTGTGGGCCTTTCTAAATTATGTCCAATCAATTGAATGTCCCAAAGGTGGACTCCAATCCAGTTGTAGAAACATCTCAAGGATGATCAATGGAAACAGGATGCACTTGAGCTCAATTTTGAATCTCATAGCAAAGGGTCTGAATACTTATGTAAATAAGGTATTTGTTTTTTTAAATACATCTGCAAAAATTCTAACAACCTGTTTTCGCTTTGTCATTATGGGTTATTGTGTCTAGATTGATGAAGAAGTAAAAATAATTTTAGAATAAGGTTGTAACGTCACGAAATGTGGAAAAGGTCAAGGGGTCTGAACACTTCCGAATGCACTGTATAGTGTACAGTGGGGAGAACAAGTATTTGATACACTGCCGATTTTGCAGGTTTTCCTACTTACAAAGCATGTAGAGGTCTGTCATTTTTATCATAGGTACACTTCAACTGTGAGAGACGGAATCTAAAACAAAAATCCAGAAAATCACATTGTATGATTTTTAAGTAATTAATTTGCATTTTATTGCATGACATAAGTATTTGATCACCTACCAACCAGTAAGAATTCCGGCTCTCACAGACCTGTTAGTTTTTCTTTAAGAAGCCCTCCTGTTCTCCACTCATTACCTGTATTAACTGCACCTGTTTGAACTCGTTACCTGTATAAAAGACACCTGTCCACACACTCAATCAAACAGACTCCAACCTCTCCACAATGGCCAAGACCAGAGAGCTGTGTAAGGACATCAGGGATAAATTGTAGACCTGTACAAGGCTGGGATGGGCTACAGGACAATAGCCAAGCAGCTTGGTGAGAAGGCAACAACTGTTGGCACAATTATTAGAAAATGGAAGAAGTTCAAGATGACGGTCAATCACCCTCGGTCTGGGGCTCCATGCAAGATCTCACCTCGTGGGGCATCAATGATCATGAGGAATGTGAGGGATCAGCCCAGAACTACACGGCAGGACCTGGTCAATGACCTGAAGAGAGCTGGGACCACAGTCTCAAAGAAAACCATTAGTAACACACTACGCCGTCATGGATTAAAATCCTGCAGCGCACGCAAGGTCCCCCTGCTCAAGCCAGCGCATGTCCAGGCCCGTCTGAAGTTTGCCAATGACCATCTGGATGATCCAGAGGAGGAATGGGAGAAGGTCATGTGGTCTGATGAGACAAAAATAGAGCTTTTTGCTCTAAACTCCACTCGCCGTGTTTGGAGGAATAGAAGGATGAGTACAACCCCAAGAACACCATCCCAACCGTGAAGCATGGAGGTGGAAACATCATTCTTTGGGGATGCTTTTCTGCAAAGGGGACAGGACGACTGCACCGTATTGAGGGGAGGATGGATGGGGCCATGTATCGCGAGATCTTGACCAACAACCTCCTTCCCTCAGTAAGAGCATTGAATATGGGTCGTGGCTGGGTCTTCCAGCATGACAACGACCCGAAACACACAGCCAGGGCAACTAAGGAGTGGCTCCGTAAGAAGCATCTCAAGGTCCTGGAGTGGCCTAGCCAGTCTCCAGACCTGAACCCAATAGAAAATCTTTGGAGGGAGCCGAAAGTCCGTATTGCCCAGCGACAGCCCCGAAACCTGAAGGATCTGGAGAAGGTCTGTATGGAGGAGTGGGCCAAAATCCCTGCTGCAGTGTGTGCAAACCTGGTCAAGAACTACAGGAAACGTATGATCTCTGTAATTGCAAACTAAGGTTTCTGTACCAAATATTCAGTTCTGCTTTTCTGATGTATCAAATACTTATGTCATGCAATAAAATGCAAATTAATTACTTAAAAATCATACAATGTGATTTTCTGGATTTTTGTTTTAGATTCCTTCTCTCACAGTTGAAGTGTACCTATGATAAAAATTACAGACCTCTACATGCTTTGTAAGTAGGAAAACCTGCAAAATTGTCAGTGTATCAAATACTTGTTCTCCCCACTGTATATATAGTCTTGTGAGTGTGCATAAAGTCAGTGCAAAATAGGGTCAATGCAGATAGTCCAGGTAACCATTTGAATTAACTATTTAGCAGTCTTATGGCTTGGAGGTAGAAGCTGTCTAGAGCTGATGCTCCAGTACTGCTTGCCGGACAGTAGCAGAGTGAACAGTCTATGTCTTGGGTGGCTGAAGTTGTCGATCATTTTTCAGGCCTTCCTCCGATATGGCCTGACATAGAGGTCCATGATGGCATGGAACTCGGCCCAAGTGATGTACTGGGCTGTCTGCATCACCATCTGTAGTGCTTTGAGGTGAAGGACGGTGCATTTGCCTTACCAAGCGGTGATGCAGCCAGTCAAGATGCTCTTGATGGTGCAGCTGTATAACTTTTTGAGGATCCAAGGGCCCATACCAAATCTTTTCAGACTCCTGAGTTGGAAGAGGCGCTATCGTGTCCTCTTCACAACTGTGCGGGTATGTGTGGACCATGTTAAGTCCTTAGTGATGTGGACACCAAGGAACTTCAATCTCTCGACCCACTCCACTACAGCTCTGTTGATGTGGAAGGGGGCGTGCTCTTCTTTCTTTTTCCTGCAGTTCAAAATTAGCTCTTTGGTCTTACTGGTATTGAGGGAGAGGCTGTTGTCCTGGCACCACACTGACAAGTTGAATCGAGTCATCAGAAAAGTTGATGATAGTGTTGGAGTCGTGGGTGGGGGACTAAGCACCGACCCCTGAGGAGCATCCGCGTTAAGAGACAGCGTGGTGGAGGTGTTGTTGCCTACCCTCACCACCCGGGGCCAGCCCATCAGGAAGTCCAAATCCAGTTGCAGAGGGAGGTGTTCAGTCACAGGGTCCCGACCTTGGTAATGAACTTGAATGGGACTATGTGGTTGAACGCAGAGCAGTAGTCTACGAACATCATTCTTAAACAGTTATATCCCCTCTTTTCCAGGTGGGAGAAAGCAGGGTGAAGTGCAATTGAGATTGTATCATCTGTGGATCTGTTGGTGCGGTATGCGAATTGGAGTGGGTACAGGGGGTCTGGGATGATGGTGTTGATGTGTTTTATGACCAGCCTTTCAAAGCACTTCATAATTACAGATGTGATTGCTATGGGACGATAGTCATTTAGGCAGGTTACCTGTGAACAGGGACAATGGTGGTCAGCATGAAACATGTTGGGATTATAGACTGGGAGAGATTGAAAATGTCCATGAAGTCGCTTGCCAGCTGGTCTGCGCATGCTCTGAGAACGGGCCCTGGTATTCCATCTGCAGCCTTGCAAGTGTTAAACTATTGTAAAATTTTACTCACATCAGCCACAGAGAGCGAAATCATACAGTCATCCGGAACAAAAGAGGCTTTCAAGCAAGACTCAGTGTTGTTTTTCCTCAAAGCGAGAATGAAAGGCATTTAGCTTGTTTGTGAGTTCTGCATCACTGGGCATCTCACAGCTGGGTTTCACTTTGTAGTCAGTTATTGACTGCAACACCTGCCACATCCGACTAGCATCGAAGCCTGCGTAATTGTATTCCACCTTCCTTCTATATTGAGAGAGAGCATGTTTGGAATGGTAGAATCAGGGTAATGGTGGGCATTCTTATCTTATGATATGGAAAGCCAGCTCTGTCATATAGAATGCAGGGGCTCCAGCTCAGGTCTGCACAGGACCCGAAGCGTTTCATACCGCACCCGCTTTCTGTCCAACTTCCACCAGCTACCTCAAGTACTGGTCCCGAACCCAACCGCAGTCCCACAATGTAATTTTAGGCATATGTGATGCAGCACACTTCCAAGCCATGGTCCCAGCAATTTTGTGCCCTATAGGCAATATGAAAATGCCAAAAATAACCTAAGAAATATGTTAAATTGCCAGAGATTCTCATTTGCAATTCCCCTCTAAGCTATGCGAATGCACATGCGCACAGCTTCTCAGGGACTGCAGCACAGAAGAAAAATCAACCCTTGCAGAGAAGCACAAGAACTTGAACTTAACTTTCTAAAGTTTTCCCAATTAGCTAACACTCTCAACGTTTCCCTTTACAGTGGGAATTGTCATCGAATCAATGCAATATTAGCCACATTCAATGAAACATACCAAAACAAAACTAACTTTGCAAGACTTGGTATGCAAAACTAACTATGCAAGAGATTTTGTTGTAGGCAGAGCGCATACCCATACTCTACACAGACCTGTGCGCCATAACCAATCAGAGCTGCAGTAGGCCTATATGCAAATAGGCCATTGCCATATATGGATTTGTGCCACTGGACTGTTTTACAGCATGAGCAGTTGTGATTATTATGTGCTTGATTTCAGATCAAAAGGAGAGATAAATGTAGCCACGTGTGCACATTTGTTCATATTCTTTGCTAGTTAGTGAGTTATTAGCCCAGTGGTAGCTAATTTATAGTCAGCAATGGGGGAGTGGTTGCTTCCAACAAGAGCACAAAAGTGTACATTTCTAGCCATCTTTGAAAAGCAAGTTAGGTAAAGAGCTTTTTTTATGTCTTAAAAGGGCAATGTTGTATTTTTATACAAGCTTGAATAAGCTAAGCAACCAATAGGCAGACGGTCGCATACTTTCTCTGATTCTCTGTAATAATAGCAGGGAATACTAATTCATTAAATTTTGTAAAGTGGTTTCTTGCATCAAACAACATAACAAAATGTTCAGTCCCCTCCTTGTCTGAAGGACAAGTGGATAAATAGGTTAATGTGAAGGCCTGCATGTTTTTTTCAAAAGTCTCATGGAATGTAGGCTTACATTGAACACTAAATTGGCTGCTACCGTAGGCTGAATGATAGAACCACTATTTCCATGTTAAAATGTTATGCGATTCATATTTTCCATAGTATTTTAATTGTAAAACACTCTGGTAGGCCTACATTATGATCAAATAGCAACAGTAGCCTACTTGGTCACTGTTAAAACAATAAATTAAAGTGGGTACAGCCTCAGTGTTCTCAGTAAACGCATGCTAGAAGGTGCACAGAAATTTAACAAGGTTTAAGTTTGCTCTCAGCAGATCTGAAATTTTCTCAGTGCCAAAAAATATTAGAGGGAACATTGCTCCCGTAGCCCATTATATTAGGCTATAGGTATTCCTGGGCTATATCAGCCGATAGGCTAGACGAAGTTGGAGATACTTGCACTTTAGCTACGTTTAGGAGTTTAGGAGTGGGACGATAACTGCTGTAATTTTCCGGCAATGCATAGGTTATCGCCAACTCTATTTAGCTGAGACCACATGAGCACCTCATCTCGCACTTATGGCTACTGAAGATAAATCAGCATAAATGATAAGAGCGGACACTTGCACTTTCTCTTGAGCTATGTTTTGTATATAGGATCAGGGGAGGAGCCAGAGGGGTGCCCGGGGTGGTACTGGACCCCCCTGACATCTGATTGGCCACCCCGGCTGTCACCTCAAAATGTAATTTGCTACTGGAATCAGTTTGATGCTGATTTACATTTAGTTTCACCTCTTGTTGAAAGAAGCATTTATTTTGACGTTTTCAAATCGAAGACAAGGAAGAGAGAATATTAACGTTGTTTGCGAGATACAGAAGAATAAGAAGAACATACAGAAAACGAAGATAGAATATTTACACAAGCTCTTTTCGCGATTGGCGAAAGCGTCATATTTGAAGTAAGTTTTAAGGTTTAGCATCTTATTTAGGTTTCCTGAACAACTTTTACGAAAGTTGAGTCGTTGTGTAAGTTAACGTTAGACCTTTGATAAGAGAGATCGGCTCCCAATTTAGCCTAACATTATGTTTACATCTGTGCTAGTAATACACGCATATACAGTGCAGTAAGTTACAGTATATGAATGTTTAGCTAATGTGGGGCAACTAGTAGGCTACAGCTGTCAGTGTTCAGCAAGTTAACATTCAGCAATTTGAAATCCATTAACTCAGTTAGATTTCCGTACTTGAACTCAAAATGAACAATTGTTATTATCAACCTGTTAACGTTACTCAAAAGATTACCACAATTTGCAGATAGCCTGTTTGGTATCGTAAAGGTGTAAGAAATTATAGCTAGCTAAGTTACTTACTGCAGAGTAGGGCTAGCCTGAAAAGGAAGGGATAGATAGACTATTTTTTAAAGAAGCACAAACAGGCAGATCAGGTGCAAAAGGACCCCAGCCATTGCATCACCATCGGACCCCAGAGCAGCTCCCTACCTGAGGCTAGTCAGAGTCAATGTGGTCAGACTTCACAAGGACCCAGTCTACCACCACCAGGTCAGAGCATCTACCAGGTAGTCAGTCACATGCCCAGTTCAGAATTTAAGTTTAGCTTCAGCTTGTAATAGATGATTTTGTCAGATTAAGCCTCACTTTAAAATGTTGGTTGTTGATTCATGTGTGCTCTTGTTTTGATGGCTGTGGCATTTTTATTTTGATGATACACTAATGGTTCTTGTGTTATTTTAATGTAATAGATATATCAAGGGATGACACAGAGACCTCTGGCTCTGAGCAAGATAGTGAGCCAGAGCTGCCAGGAGATGTCATCGAGCCCTTCCCTCTAAATTACAGATTTTATTTAGCAACGGTTAGTATCTAATCTTGTGGATCCCTTAATTAGACATTTCCATGGACATATGACACATTATTTAACATGTATTTCATACATTTCAAGATCCAGAGAAGAGGGTCCTGTACAGCCGTGTTTGAAAACATTTCCCAGAACTCAGCATGGTACTAGGAAAAGGGCTTTCAACAGCTCCTGTGATAAGGACAATTCATAGCTTGAATATTCTGTAAATCAAGATTCGACTTATTGTTTCGCCTGTAGGCATTTTTCTCTACACAATACACCTGCATCTGCCTTTACATCACAGTCAGGTTTTTGTAACTGGAAAAAGGAGCTGTTTAAAGACTCTGTGTTTAAGCTCCATTCGAAGGCAGAGCATCATATCAATGCTATGTATGCTTGGAATCAGCATAAAAGCGCTATTGACAGCAACTCATCAATGTTAGATGTCATAAATGAGAACCAGAAAAAGAAAGTGGAGGAAAACTCTACTTACATTAAAACAATTGCAGATGTGCTCCTATTAACTGCCACTCAAAATATAGTGCAGAGAGTTCATTGAGAGTCTGATGACACTCACAACAAGGGTAATTTTTTGACAATATAGAAGAAATAGCAAAGCATGACCCTCTCATAGAGAAAAGGATGAATGCATGTGGCAATGCTAAGTACACAAGCCACCAAATCCAGAACGAAGTTCTTGAGGGCTTAGCTGAGGTGGTACAAAGTGAAATAATAAGAAAAGTAAAAGAAATTGAAGTTTTTAGTGTAATTGCAGATGAAACCAAAGATTTAAAGAAAAAAGAACAAATGTCTTTAGTTGTGAGGTACTATTACAACAAGGGCCATCCACGAAAGCTTTTTACACTTTCAGTCAGCTGAACGCTTAGATGCAGCCAGAAATCTTGCTTGTTTGTAGGTGACCAAATACTTATTTTCCACCATAATTTGCAAATAAATTCATTAAAAATCCTACAATGTGATTTTCTGGATTTTTTTTTACAGGCCTCTCTCATCTTTTTAAGTGGGAGAACTTGCACAATTGGTGGCTGACTAAATACTTTTTTGCCCCACTGTACTAGGCGCACTTGATCTTGCAGGGCCCAACTAGGATAGAAGAGGTAAGCTTAACAGAAAAAATATGTGCTTTTAATACTGAAAATATCAGTTTCCAAATACTCTGCGGGACAACAAAACTATTTTAATTTCTCAATTCTCTGTCTGAACGCCCACTCCCAACTACAGTATGAAAAATGACGACCGCGCCGCAATTACTTCTGTCGGGCCCTGCAGGTCCCAATGCAGCCCTCCAGCTCGAGCCATTGAAATATGCCAATTTGGGTGGGGAGAAGATTCCCAATGGGTGCAGTCACAGTGACTGTTCATAGATGATTCAATATATTCATTTAACATCACAAAAAGTATACTCATAATATCAAAATTGACAGAATCAACCTCATATCAGTCCTCTGATCTAGTTATTATTATTACAGGAGTGATGGATAATGATCTCTCACCATCAAACAGTTGACAATTCTTACATTTACTACATTTCCCCCTATGGCCTACACTAGTCTAGTTCTAAAGAGAGCCGCTTACCATATGTTCCCATTGGCCAGAATGTAGCTCTAATCCACATCAATTGATGCGGTTTTGTTCAAAGAATATTTCTTATTCATTAAACATATGTTTCAAAGGGCTTCTGTGTGTTGGGAGGAGGAATTTGTGTGGATTTTGGTGTGCAATGAAAGAAGTAGAAGCTTTATGCTGTGCGGGTGGGCCGGTGTTTTCTTATTTCTTGTGTGTTTTTGTTCTACCTTATGTTATTTTCATTGTTTTTGATTATTGTATTGTTGGGTTTTGAGTTTGCAATAAAGCCATTTCCCTGTACTTGTGCATGTGACATAAAAAATGTAAACCTGAAACTTGAAACTTGTACGGTTATAAGTACCAGGATGCACCTGCACTCTGTGTCCATGGGAACCAGGGCTATCGCTCAATGCAAGCCATTTCTGTCCCCAGATCTATTTATAAGAAAAAATGTTGGTCTGAACCGGTACCAGAACCATGCAGGTCCCTTAAACAGGGGACTTTACATCTAAGAGGTTTTTAAGGTTAAAATGTTGAAGGGTAAATGCAAGGTAGGCTTCTGCAAATGTATATTTCATGCCATATAATCTTTTGTTTTGAGTCTACCTTGTTATTTTCTATTATTGCGTTGTTGTTGATTAATGCATTTTGGGGTTTTGAGTTAGCAAGAAAGGCATTTCACTGTACTTGTGCATGTGACATTTAAACTTGAAACTTGTAGTGTCCTAACTACCAGGATACACCTGCTCTGCTCACAGAAAAGTGGGTTCGTCTTCTGTATTAGAGGTTTTGCAACCTATAACTCCTGGATATTATGTGAAATTTTCTTTGGTCAACAATTTAGACTCTTACAATCGCTTTATTGTTCATGTGTTCTCATTGTTGTGTGCACAGCCTCGACTCAACTATAATCCTATCCTCTAAAGAAAAGATGGATATGTTGGAACAAGTGAGAGCACCTGCAGTGGAGTGACCAGTGATGACTAGGCTACGTGTTACAGCTGTGTGGATTCAAGTGTTCAAGGGTCATTCAAGTATCTATTTTTTCAGATTGAAATTTGCAAATTATGTTGTTTTTAATGCACCTGCAAAGTGGAACAGTGAGGGAACATAATAATGTGAATAATTAAAAACTGAAAGGGCAATCTGCAGTTAAAGGGTTGGGGAGGGAGAAATGTAACCACTCTCAAATTCATAGACAAAGCTATATGCAACTACTGACATGAGATCAAAAATATAGTTTTAACCATGTTTTGAGGCTACACAGTGTTTGTTTACAATTACAATGTTTACAAACAATTTAGTAAAACAAGCTTAGCCCCAACATGTTGGGTTCTGATGGGAACAACAGTTGAACTAAGCTCAGGAGGCATTTATTTTAGATTTTCAATAATAAATGGTTATATCACGAATTCAAAAGTCCAAAATGTACCAATCACAGATTGCCCTTTTAAACAGAACTGCTAACATTACATCATTTAATTATGCTGCTCTGTCATGTGTAAGTGGTAATGTAGTTCCTATATCTACACAGAGAAATACCTGCAATGGATCTCAGAAAAAGAACCAGAATAAGGAAATACTTGCTCCTGTTGATGACGAAAACATAGAGAAAAGTAAGAAAGCTTGGGAAAGGATAGCCTGGTCCCAAACTGTGTGTGCTGCCTACAACCCTTGCAGTTCTACATATCTGAGTGTGGTACTAACTGTCCTGTTCCCTCTTCAGTGGCAGAGATGGCCACATGCGTGCGCTCTGGAGACTATGAGGCAGGACTGTGCTGCGTCCGCTATTTAACAGGGAAAAGACGCATCCCAAAGGAGGGAGAGGCCTGCATACTGCGAGGAGGACGCTCTAAACTGCGGAGAAATCTTGAGTACTGTGACTGTGCACACGGGCTAACCTGCGGTGCCCAGGCTGAACACCCCAAAAACCAAGGAGTTTGAGGGGTATTCCCTTTTGAGGACACAAGCTCAAGTACACAGTACAAATATGATAAAAATATGAAAAGATTATATGACATATTTTTTATTCAACAATAAGGCTTGAAATGATTTATATGCTTTCTACATATAGTATAATCAAATTATAAAACTACAAACTATAAGATTTCACCTTCTTTATAACTGTAAATTACATATTTGTATGTTTAGTGTTAAAGAAAATGTGCATGTTTTCTAAAGGTCTCTCTTGATCAAAATATCTGCCTCCACCACTTTGAACATCACATGAAGCTGTAGCTTGGTTTCCAGAACTCGTTAGGAACTCACCTTTCATCTCATATTAATAATGAAGAATTTGGAAAATTATTTTAGTACCATGTGAATCTAAGAGGGATAATTCCTCTATTGCTTGAATTATTTGCTTTGCATAAATTATAAGCATGTACTGTTACTATATACTGTCATGTACTGTTACTATATGTACCTACTACTAATAGAATTAGTGTTGTGCAATGTATTTAGTGGGGTAGGGAATACAGGCTTTTCCACTGTGTTTTGATAACTGAAATTCACCTGGAACTGAGCAGGTGCCATCGCCTACTAGCTCGAGGGTAGGTTTTTAAAAAGGCAGACCTGAATCAAACAGCCCTAGGTGAGCTGCCTGGACCAATGCATGTTCACTCTCCCTGTGTGCGCATATGTACACATCATATATGTGTTTATGAAAGAAAGAGAGATACAGAGAAACATTTGATCAAAATCACATTTTATTTGTCAGATGCACCAAATACAGCGTGTGTAGACTTGACCATGAAATGCTTGCTTACGAGCCTTTCCCAATGATGCAGAGTTAAAAAGTGCAAGGCAACAGTAAACAACAACAATAAATGCAGCACCGAATTTCATGACTTGAAAGTCAAACGGGGTGAGGGGCGTGACATTTAAAATGTAGCATTTTCAATCGCTTGTCATAGCACCACTATCTGACCAACCAGTGTCATTTTATAAATGCCAGATCCCTATGGCAAGACGCATCATTCACCCAAGTGTCGTCAAAATCTTGCCAGTGCTGTCTGAGATATCGCATGTGACGAATGTACGAACGTACTAACGGACGGAGACAGATCCACAGTCCCCCCGATTTCATCGTGGGGGAAAATAAAATAAGAAAATTACAAATAGTAACTAACACAAGAGGAACAAGAATGAAGCTATATACAGGGAGTACCAGTACCATATCAATGTGCAGGGTACTAGGTATTTGAGGTAAATATGTACATAAAGGCAGGGTAAAATAACTAGGCATCAAGATAGATAACAATAAGGGTAAAATAAAGAACAGACTAGCAGTAGCATATGATGATTGTGAAAGTGTGTGTGTGTGGCATCAGTATGCATGTGTGTGTTATCTGCGTGTGCTTATGTAGTGTATATGAATGTGTGGGTTTGTGTGAGTGTCAGTGTAATGTTTATGAGTGAGTGTATATATAGTGCATATATAGTCTTTTGAGTGTGCATAAAGCCAGTGCAAGATAGGGTCAATGCAGATCGTCCGGGAAACCATTTAATTCACTATTTAGCAGTCTTATGGCTATTTTCACAGTCTCATGGCTTGCGGAAATAAACTGTCTCGGAGCCTATTAGTCAGAGAGAGCCGATGCTCCAGTACTGCTTTCCGGACAGTAGCAGATTGAACAGTCTATGTCTTGGGTGGCTAAAGTTTTTGGCAATTTTTCAGATATTCCTCTGACACCGCCTATTATAGAGGTCCTTGATGGCAGGGAGCTTGGACCCAGTGATGTACTCGACTGTCCGCACCATCCTCTCCTCTGTAGTGCTTTGAGGTTGAGGGCAGTGAATTTTCCATACCAAGCGGTGATGCAGCCAGTCAAGATGCTCTTGATGAAATGCAATTGAGATTGTGTCATCTGTGGATCTGTTGGTGCGGTATGCTAATTGGAGTGGGTCCAGGGTGTCTGGTATGATGGTGTTGATGTGTGTCATGGCAGGTTACCTTGGAGTTCTTGGGAATAGGGACAATGGTGGTCAGCATGAAACATGTTGGGATTACAGACTGGGAGAGATTGAAAATGTCAGTGAAATTGCTTGCCAGCTGGTCTGTGCATGGTCTGAGAACGAGCCCTGGTATTCCATCTGCAGCCTTGCGAGTGTTAACCTGTTTAAAAGTTTTGCTTACATTAGCTACAGAGAGTGAGATTGCACAGTCATCCGGAACAACAGGGGCTTTCATGCAAGACTCAGTGTTGTTTTTCCTCAAAGCAAGAATTATAGGCATTTAGCTTGTTTGGTAGTTCTGCATCACTGGGTATCTCACAGCTGGGGAGCGCTTTGTAGTCTGTTATCGACTGCGAGCCCTGCCACATCCTGCAAGCGTCAAAGGCCTGTGTAATTGGATTCCACCTTCCTCCTATATTGAGAGAGAGAATGTTTGGAATGGTAGAATCAGGGTAATGGGTAATCTCATATTTTCCATTGATGCACAACATATCTTAGGGTATGGAAAGCCATATAGAATGCAGGGGCTCTAGCTAGAGGTCTACGCGGGAACTGCAGCTTTTCATACGGCACCCGCCGACACTCTGGCTTTCTGTCCAACTCCCACTTGCTACCTGAAAAGCTGGTCCCGAACCCAACCGCAGTCCCACAATGTTATTTTAGGCATATGTGATGCAGCTCACTTGCGAGCCATCTTCGCAGCAATTTTGCGCCCTATAGGCAATATGAAAATGCCAAAAATAACCTAAGGAATAGGTTAAATTACCAGAGATTCTCACTTGCAATGTTCCCTCTAAACTGCGCGTGCACGGGTGCGCAGCTCTCCAGGGACTGCCGCACAAAATAAAAATCTGCCCTTGCAGAGAATCATGAGAACTTGAACTTTACTCAACTTTCTAGTTTTCCTCGTTAGTTAACACTATTAACGTTTCCCTTTACTGTGGGAATTGTGATCGAATCAACGTAATATTAGCCATAACCAATCAGAGCTGCAGTAGGCCTATATGCAAATAGACCATTGCCATATATGAAGTTGTGCCATTCATTTTGAACTGGGCTGTTTTACAACATGAGTGGTTGAGATTATTATGTGCTTGTTTTGAGATCAAAGTTAGAGCTGCATGTAGCCACGTGTGCACATTTGTTCATATTCTTTTCTAGTTAGTGAGTTATTAGCCCAGTTATAGCTATTTTGTAGTCAGCAATGGGGAAGTGGTTTCTTCTTACAAGAGCACAAAGGTATACATTTCTAGCCATCTTTGAAAAGCAGTCAGGTAAAGAGCTTTTTTTATGTCTTAAAGGGGCAGTGCCGAAAAATATTAGACGGAACATTGCTCACGTGGCCCATTATTAGGCTATAAGTATTACTGGGTTTTATCAGCCAATAGGCTAGAGGTATTTGTAGATACTTGCACTTTAGCTACTTTGTATAGCCTACCTTTTAGGAATGGGATGATTTTAAGACGGAAACAAATATGGGTGATCAGTATATATTTCTAGGCAATGTAGTAAACTATAGCCCAATCATATTCATGAAGAAAATTTCATTGGAAGGATAACTGCCGTGATTTTCGGCCCATGCATAAGATATCGCCTACTCTATTCAGCTGAGACCACATGAGCACCTGGTCTCTCGTTTGTGGCTACTGAATATAAAGCAGCAAGAATGATGAGTGGACACTTGCACTTTCTCTTAAGCTATGTTTTGCATATAAAAAAATAGGCTACCTTTTAGGAGGACAATTTGCAGACAGAGACAAATTAATAGGTAATCAATATTTATTGAAAATGAAAAGGCGCTCACTCACTATGTGCGCATTGCGCCTTTTCTATTTCAATGATGATTGTAAAAAAGTATTACACCTCGACTCACGTTGGTTGAGCGCCCTACACTTCTTTCCATTATCAATACTTATTTACAGACACTGTAGTAAACTATAGTCTAATCATATTTAATTTAATTTCCTAGGCAAGATAACTGCCAAGTGAATATCCTCCTATGCATAGGCAGCCTACTCTATTTCATTAAGACCAAACATACAAGGCGCGCTTGTTCTTGCAAGCCCAACTAGGACAGAAGAGGTTAGCTACTTCACTTGAAGCAGCGAATTCTGAGAGTTTGTGAATAATAATGTGCTTTGGATACAATAAAAGGCTAACACATTCAAAGCAGAAAGATGTCAGTGTAACGGCTGTCGTCTTCCTCTTCCTCGGACGAGGAGAGGAGAGAAGGATCGGTGGACCAATACGCAGCGAGGTATGTTGACATAATGAATTTATTGAAAAGACGAAGACTGACACGAACTATACTTGACTTATACAAAATAACAAACAAACAACGTAGCTATAAACGTAGTGCACACACACAGGCTACAAACGTTCAACATAGACAGACCTGATCATGGAACTTACATAAAACACGCAGAACTCACGAACAGGAACAGACTACAATAAACGAACCGAACAACCAAAACAGTCCCGTGTGGTGCGCAGGCGCAGACACAGACACGGAAGACAATCACCCACAAACAAACAGTGTGAACAGCCAACCTATATATGGTTCTCAATCAGAGGAAAACGTCAAACACCTGTCTCTGATTGAGAACCATATAAGGCTAATTACAAGTGACCTAAACAATGAAACACAAAACATATAATGCCCACCCCAACTCACGCCCTGACCCTCTAAACATGTACAAAAATAACATAAAATAGGTCAGGAACGTGACAGTCAGTTTCCAAATAATATGCGGGACAACAAAAATATTCCAATTCCTAAATTCTATGTCTGACCACCCGCTCCCAAACGCACATTGAAAAATGACGACCGTGCCGCAATGATCTCTGTCGGTACCTGCAGGTCTCAATGCAGCCCTCTAGCTCGAGCCATTGAAATAAGCCAATTTCCCTCTAGCTCGAGCCATTGAAATAAGCCAATTTGGGTGGGGAGAAGATTGCCAATGGGTGCAGTCACAGTGACTGTTCATATATGATTCAATATATCTCCTGATGATATCGATGATTCAATATATTAATTTTACATCATAAAAAGTAGACTCATAATATCATGTATTTACTGTAAGCATTTATAGACAAAATGGACAGAATCAACCTCTCATATCAGTCCTCTGATCTAGTTATTATTATTACATTAGTGATATATAATGATCTCTCACCATCAAACAGTTGACAATTCTTACATTTACTACATTTCCCCCTATGGCCTAAACTAGTCTAGTTCTAAAGAGAGCCGCTTACCATATGTTCCGGTTGGCCAGAATGTAGCTCTAATCCATGTCAATTGATGCGGTTTGTTCAAAGAATATTTCTTATTCATTAAACATATGTTTCAAAGGGCCTCTGTGTGTCGGGAGGAGGAATTGGTGTTGATTTTGGTGTGCAGTGAAAGAAGTAGAAGCTTTATGCTGTGCGGGTGGGCCAGTGTTTTCTTATTTCTTGTGTGTTTTTGTTCTACCTTATGTTATTTTCTAGTATTACATTTTGATTGATTATTGCATTGTAGGGTTTTGATTTAGCAAGAAAGGCATTTCACTGTACTTGTGCATGTGACATACATAATTTACATGTGAAACTTGTAGGGTTATAAATACCAGGATACACCTGCTCTGCTCTGCTCAAAGGAAAGTGGGTTTTGTCTTCTATATTGGAGATTTTGCAATTTATAACTGCTGGATATTATGTGTCATTTTGTTTGGTCAACAATGTGGACACCTACGATCGCTTTGCTTTTCATGTGTTCTCATTGTTTTGTGCACAGCCTCGAATCAGATGTAATCCGATCCTCTAAAGAAGCGATGGATCTATTGGAACAGGTGAGAGCACCTGCAGTGGAGTGACCAGTGATGACTAGGCTACGTTTTGCAGCTGTGTGGAAAAAAGTGTCTCTTTTTTCAGATTGAATTAGGCGAGAAAGTAGCCACGTTTCCGATGCAAAATGTGATGACAGGCCTGATGGAAAGAACATTTTCCGGTAAACTTTACAAGTGTTGACAAAACAAAATACGCTAGATGATGATGATTCCAGAAATGTTGGTGGAAATGATTTTATGTGCAAATATCGATATAATAACCATCATATCGAAGTAAACTTGGAGTCACGTGATGACGTGTGGTCCTCCCACTACGTATGCAGTTTATTAGGCTAAAATAACGAAATAACGAGGGTCTTATTCTGGTGACATGATCATCGATGCTTGGCTGCCATTTGACAAATACAAATAATCAGGCTCCTTTGTCTATAATAATCTCATCAAGTAGGCTATAAGTGTATCTGCGCGCTGTTGGCAAGAGCGCACGTGCCAATACCAGAGTTAGTGTAACGGATGTGAAATGGCTAGCTAGTTAGCGGGTACGCGCTAGTAGCGTTTCAATCAGTTACGTCACTTGCTCTGAGACTTAAGTAGGGTTTCCCCTTGCTCTGCAAGAGCCGTGGCCTTTGTGGAGCGATGGGTAACGATGCTTCGTGGGCGACCGTTGTTGATGTGTGCAGAGGGTCCCTGGTTCGCGCCCGAGGTCGGGGCGAGGGGACGTACTAAAGTTATACTGTTACATTGATGCTGTTGACCCGGATCACTGGTTGCTGCGGAAAAGGAGGAGGTTGAAAGGGGGGGTGAGTGTAACGGATGTGAAATGGCTAGCTAGTTAGCGGGTACGCGCTAGTAGCGTTTCAATCAGTTACGTCACTTGCTCTGAGACTTAAGTAGGGTTTCCCCTTGCTCTGCAAGGGCCGCGGCTTTTGTGGAGCGATGGCTAACGACGCTTCGTGGGTGACTGTTGTCGATGTGTGCAGAGGGTCCCTGGTTCGCGCCCGGGTCGGGGCGAGGGGACGGTTTAAAGTTATACTGTTACATTAGCACACTCGCTATGTAATGGGAAAAAATTGTGAGAAAACCAACCGTTTTCATTTGGTACATTTTTAACCGCAAATGTATTAATATGTCACCATGTCATCACACACATACTTTTATCTGGAATAAGTACATTTAATGGAAGCACATCTCGGAAGTGAAAAATATGGATATTGTTTTTCTGAGGGATTAAATGAAAGTAGATAAATCTCTCATGTTCATTTTTGTATGTCGCATTTTTGCATGTCGGCATCACCGTTAGCTTTGGATTCCGTCCTCATGCTCAGGTTGGTAGAACTGACAGGTGGTGTTACACTTCATTTGGTCTTCCCTAAGAGCTTTAAGGTGGTGTTTCTGTAAAGCTGCATTGTAAGCAGCCGTTTACAGTTAAGAAATTTGTGAGTATTGTTGTTAAAATATTGTTGTTAGAATATTCACATGAAAATTTGTCACCAATTGGATGGAAACCTAGCTACTGTCCCAATACTTTTGGAGCTTACTGTTTATGGTGTGACCTTATGTGCCAAATGACCTCTTAATTAAAACTGAAAGCGGCAATCTGCAGATGAAGGGATGGGGCTGGAGAAATGTAACCACTCTCAAATTCATGGACAAAGTAGTGACTTCCATGAGATCAAAATTATAGTTTAAAAATGTTGAGGCTTCACAGTGTTTGTTTACAGTTACATCGTTACAAACAATAGAGTAAATAAAACAAGCTTACATGTTGGGTTTTGATGGGGTATGACAGTTTAACTAAATTCAGGATGCATTTATATTATATTCTTCAAGCACAGGAGGTTGGTGGCACCTTAATTAGGAAGGACAGGCTTGTAATGGCTGGAGCGGATTAGTAGAATGGTATCAAACACATGTTTCTATGTGTTTGATGCCATTCCATTAGCTCCGTTCCAGTTATTATTATGAGCCGTCCTCCCCTCAGCAGCCTCCACTGTTTCAATAATAAATGACTATATCATGAATTCAAAAGTCCAAAATGTACCAATCACAGATTGCCCTTTTAAACTGAAATGCTAACATTACATACTTTAATTGTGCTGCTGACTGTCATGTGTAAGTGGTAATGTAGTTCCTATATCTACACAGAGAAATACCTGCATTGGATCTCAGAAAAAGAACCAGAGTAAAGAAATACTTGCTCATGATGATGACGACAACAAAAGGAAAGGTAAGAAAGCTTGGAAAAGGATAGCCTGGTCCCAAACTGTGTGTGCTGCCTCCAACTCTTGCAGCTCTGCATATCTGAGTGTGTTATTAACTGTCCTGTTCCCTCTCCAGTTGCAGAGATGGCCACATGCATGCGCTCTGGAGACTGTGAGGCAGGACTGTGCTGCGTCCGCTATTTAACAGGGAAAAGATGTCAACGCATCCCAAAGGAGAGAGAGATCTGCCTCCTGCGAGGAGGACGCTCTAAACAGCGGAGAAATCTTGAACGCTGCAACTGTGCTCTCGGGCTAACCTGTCGTGCCCAGGCTGAAAGCCCCAAAAACCAAGGAGTTTGTATCCCCAAACTGAAAAAGAACAGGAGGAGTGCTAGACACTCAGGCAAGAGGCGTAATGCCGAGAGAAGATGTGGATGACTTAAGCCTTTCTTTCACTCAAAACTTTTGACTCAATAAACTACTTTTCTGCCATTCTTTGTTTTAAATGTTAAAGGCTAAATGCAAGTTAGGCTTTTGTAAATGTATATTTAATTCCATACAAGCTCCGGTGGTCTACTCTTTGTTTTTATTTGAGCCCCTCACCTAATCTTATTCATCTTTAAAAGACAAATCTGCACATTTCATAACTTAATGGCATCTGGTACCATCTCTCAAATGGTCCAGACCTCATCATACCAATGTCCACTAGTGCCATCTATTGGATGAAGATTATAAGCATCAAATTGACAATATCTGAAAAGGGCCCGAGGATAGGGTTTTGTAGCCTGGAATCCACACTTACCATCACTGTTTCAATATTGTTTCATGTCATTGATTCAGTCTGGACCTGCACCAAGAGGGACTCTCTGCCCTAAATAGAAAATAGCCAGTCCAGTCAGTGACCGATCAGAATCTAAAAGTGGGTTTAACACAAAACGTCATGTGGCAAAATGCTGCACTTTAACAGCCAGTGACGTGCCTTTGGCATCATTTAAAGTGAAGACTGTTATTTTATCAAATCAATTCTCTGTAATTATTATTACATGACTAAACTAATCATGTAAATGTAATTAACTAGGAAGTCGGGGCACCACGTAAAATCTTAATTTCACAAAATTATAATTTTCCTAATATAACTATAAGATATTTTAATATCTGAACAATTAGTCTTCTATTAATGAATTATTCTTTACCTCACGTCAGTCTCATTCCAAACATCTTAAATTGTTGGTTATCTGCACGAACCTAGCCTTTACTATAAATCACCCATACACCAATTGGCTTAATTAATTATTTACTAACTAACCAAATAATCACAGAAATGCACAAAAAAACAGTAGATATGTTACTAACAAATGATAGGGATGATTTCCTAGTGGGCTAAGCCGATATGATGGCTTGGTGGACAAAGGGAAGTGGATGTGGACTGAGAAAGAGCAGGAAATGATGAAAATAATCATGGCCTCTAAACCTTCAAGCTGCATACTGGATCCTATTCCTACTAAACTGCTGAAGGAGCTGCTTCCTGTGCTTGGCCCTCCTATGTTGAACATAATAAACAGCTCTCTATCCACCGGATGTGTACCAAACTCACTAAAAGTGGCAGTGATAAAGCCTCTCTTGAAAAAGCCAAACCTTGACCCGGAAAATATAAAAAACTATCGGCCTATATCGAATCTTCCATTCCTCTCAAAAATTTTAGAAAAAGCTGTTGCGCAGCAACTCACTGCCTTTCTGAAGACAAACAATGTATACGAAATGCTTCAGTCTGGTTTTAGACCCCATCATAGCACTGAGACTGCACTTGTGAAGGTGGTAAATGACCTTTTAATGGCGTCAGACCGAGGCTCTGCATCTGTCCTCGTGCTACTAGACCTTAGTGCTGCCTTTGACACCATCGATCACCACATTCTTTTGGAGAGACTGGAAACCCAAATTGGTCTACACGGACAAGTTCTGGCCTGGTTTAGATCTTACCTGTCGGAAAGATATCAGTTTGTCTCTGTGAATGGTCTGTCCTCTGACAAATCAACTGTACATTTCGGTGTTCCTCAAGGTTCCGTTTTAGGACCACTATTGTTTTCACTATATATTTTACCTCTTGGGGATGTTATTCGAAAACATAATGTTAACTTTCACTGCTATGCGGATGACACACAGCTGTACATTTCAATGAAACATGGTGAAGCCCCAAAATTGCCCTCGCTAGAAGCCTGTGTTTCAGACATAAGGAAGTGGATGGCTGAAAACTTTCTACTTTTAAACTCGGACAAAACAGAGATGCTTGTTCTAGGTCCCAAGAAACAAAGAGATCTTCTGTTAAATCTGACAATTCATCTTGATGGTTGTAAAGTCGTCTCAAATAAAACTGTGAAGGACCTCGGCGTTACTCTTGACCCTGATCTCTCTTTTGACGAACATATCAAGACTGTTTCAAGGACAGCTTTTTTCCATCTACGTAACATTGCAAAAATCAGAAACTTTCTGTCCAAAAATGATGCAGAAAAATTAATCCATGCATTTGTTACTTCTAGGTTAGACTACTGCAATGCTCTACTTTCCGGCTACCCGGATAAAACACTAAATAAACTTCAGTTAGTGCTAAATACGGCTGCTAGAATCCTGACTAGAACCAAGAAATTTGATCATATTACTCATTTACATTTTACATTTAAGTCATTTAGCTGACGCTCTTATCCAGAGCGACTTACAAATTGGAAAGTTCATACATATTCATCCTGGTCCCCCCGTGGGGAATGAACCCACAACCCTGGCGTTGCAAGCGCCATGCTCTACCAACTGAGCCACACGGGACCAGTGCTAGCTTCAGTGCTAGCTTCCCTACACTGGCTTCCTGTTAAGGCAAGGGCTGATTTCAAGGTTTTACTGTTAACCTATAAAGCGTTACATGGGCTTGCTCCTACCTATCTTTCCGAGTTGGTCCTGCCGTACATACCAATACGTACGCTACGGTCACAAGACGCAGGCCTCCTAATTGTCCCTAGAATTTCTAAGCAAACAGCGGGAGGCAGGGCTTTCTCCTATAGATCTCCATTTTTATGGAACAGTCTGCCTACCCATGTGAGAGACGCAGATTCGGTCTCAACCTTTAAGTCTTTACTGAAGACTTATCTCTTCAGTAGGTCATATGATTGAGTGTAGTCTGGCCCAGGAGTGTGAAGGTGAACGGAAAGGCTCTGGAGCAACGAACCGCCCTTGCTGTCTCTGCCAGGCCGGTTCCCCTCTCTCCACTGGGATTCTCTGCCTCTAACCCTGTTACAGGGGCTGAGTCACTGGCTTGCTGGTGCTCTTTCATGCCGTCCCTAGGAGGGGTGCGTCACTTGAGTGGGTTGAGTTACTGACGTGATCTTCCTGTCTGGGTTGGCGCCCCCCCTTGGTTTGTGCTGTGGTGGAGATCTTTGTGGGCTATACTCGGCCTTGTCTCAGGATTGTAAGTTGGTGGTTGAGGATTTCCCTCTAGTGGTGCGGGGGCTGTGCTTTGGCAAAGTGGGTGGGGTTATATCCTTCCTGTTTGGCCCTGTCCGGGGGTTTCTTCGGATGGGGCCACAGTGTCTCCTGACCGCTCCTGTCTCAGCCTCCAGTATTTATGCTGCAGTAGTTTATGTGTCGGGGGGCTAGGGTCAGTTGGTTACCTGGAGTACTTCTCCTGTCTTATCCAGTGTCCTGTGTGAATTTAAGTATGCTCTCTCTAATTCTCTCGTTCTCTCTTTCTCTCTGAGAACCTGAGCCCTAGGACCATACGTCAGGACTACCGGGCATGATGACACCTTGCTGTCCCCAGTCCGCCTGGCCTTGCTGCTATTCCAGTTTCAACTGTTCTGCCTGCGGTTACGGAACCCCTACCTGTCCCAGACCTGCTGTTTTCAACTCTTAATGATCGGCTATGAAAAGCCAACTGAGATTTATTCCTGATTATTATTTGACCATGCTTGTCATTTATGAACATTTTGAAAATCTTGGCTCTCTCTAATTTTCTCCTTCTCTCTTTCTTTCTCTCGGAGGACCTGAGCCCTAGGACCATACGTCGGGACTACCGGCCGTGGTGACTCCTTGCTGTCCCCAGTCCGCCTGGCCTTGCTGCTATTCCAGTTTCAACTGTTCTGCCTGCGGTTATGGAACCCCTACCTGTCCCAGACCTGCTGTTTTCAACTCTTAATGATCGGCTATGAAAAGCCAACTGAGATTTATTCCTGATTATTATTTGACCATGCTTGTCATTTATGAACATTTTGAAAATCTTGGCTCTCTCTAATTTTCTCCTTCTCTCTTTCTTTCTCTCGGAGGACCTGGGCCCTAGGACCATGCGTCGGGACTGCCGCCCGTGGTGACTCCTTGCTGTCCCCAGTCCGCCTGGCCTTGCTGCTATTCCAGTTTCAGCTGTTCTGCCTGCGGTTATGGAACCGCCACCTGTCCCAGACCTGTTGTTTTTCAACTCTTGATGATCGGCTATGAAAAGCCAACTGAAAATTATTCATGATTATTATTTGACCATGCTTGTCACTTATGAACATTTTTGAACATCTTGGCATAGTTCTGTTATAATCTCCACCCGGCACAGCCAGAAGAGGACTGGCCACCCCTCATAGCCTGGTTCCTCTCTAGGTTTCTTCCTAGGTTTTGGCCTTTCTAGGGAGTTTTTCCTAGCCACCGTGCTTCTACACCTGCATTACTAGCTGTTTGGGGTTTTAGGCTGGGTGTCTGTACAGCACTTCGAGATATTAGCTGATGTACGAAGGGCTATATAAAATAAAATTGATTGAATTGATTGAAAGACAAAAAGGATCACTACACATAGTTGACAACTATATTAATTGAAATGCTAATCCTTTGCACATGAACGCTCACTCATTTGGGAATAATTGCAATCAATATATGTTTACGCCCATGTGTCGTGATCTTTTCTGTTGGAATCCGGTCCATCTGCTGGAGAGTTCATCCAAGTCTCTCTCTATCTTTCTGTTTCCCTGAAGATCAAATTATTTTGTGGTTAGAATGGATACTTCAGAGTACCATTCAGAAATGTTCTCATAGAATAGAAGTTTCGGCGGTTGTCGGTAGTCGCATCCCAGGTTTACATCATTTCTAGCTGCAGACTAGTAATTAGTATCTAAGATTTTCTCCTATTCTGTAGGGATCGATAGTCTCAGAGTTTAACCATTTCCAGCCGTGTAGCCAATGCTTCATGTGGTATGGTTGGGAATTCAATAACTATTTGCAATCACAGCTCACGCTGTGGGTTTGCTTAGTCTAAACTATTCGCAATCACAGCTCACGCTGTGGGTTTGCTCAGGCTTGGTACTCAAACCTGTGCCACCTCAGCTTACACCAAAGTATGCATGGTCTGAAGAGGATTTCCTCAGGAGGGTTTTTTATTCGTAACAATAGAAAAGGCGGTTCTATGACGCCTGATCATGTCTGTGCTGACGGGGGCGGGCCAATGACTTAGTTAAACTTTAAACGGAATACAATTCTCTCACATTAAAGGTTTATCATCACATTACATCATTTCACAAATAGTTTCATCTTTACTCATTCATTTTATACAATACTTAGATGCAAACCTCATAATGGAGGCACCTGTAGAAACAGAGTTATGGTAATGTGGCTGTATTGTCTTTCATGAGGTCACAAACATGAAACAAAACGGACCGGGTCGTAACTGGCTTCTCCACCGACCGTTTACACATTCTCCAAAACATGGATATTGTTCAGTACTCAAATTCTGTGATGTAGTAGAAGTTCCTTTGATATAGTGTGAAACTCTCTCTCTCAATACTGCATGCCCAGGGGGAGAGAGTCTCCACCAGGAATTTATGACCTGAGATAACAGAACCTGGGTGTAGGAGAGAGCAAGAGATAGGGGAAACCACAATCTATACCCAGAAAGGGCCACGTCATGACAGTCCCCCCCTGGTGATTTGGATCTTGTGATTATCCTGCAAGTTACAAATCAACTGTCATGCTCGTCGAAATGAATGGACCAAGGCGCAGTGTGCGTAGAGTTCCACATATTTTAATAAATCGAAACTCACCAAAACAAAAAAAACAAACAAGCACAAACAAAACGTGAAGCTAATATACTGCTCACAGGCAACTATACATAGACAAGATCCCACAAACCACAAAGGGGAAATGGCTGCCTAAATATGATCCCCAATCAGAGACAACGATAAACAGCTGCCTTTGATTGGGAACCATAACAGGCCGACAGCGACATATAAACGCCTAGATGACCCACCCTAAATCACACCCGACCTCACCAACATAGAGAATAAAAGCAGTCCCCCTCTGGTGGTTGAACTTGGTAGGCTCTCTGAAAGCGGAGCAGTCCACCACAAGGATGGGCAGTGGAAGTCCGGTTGGTGATCCCCGTTGTGGTCCCCCTGTCACGCCCTGACCTTAGAGAGCCTTTTTATCTCTCTATTTGGTTAGGTCGGGGTATGATTTGGGTGGGCATTCTAGTTTTTCTATTTCTTTGTTTGCCGGGTATGGTTCCCAATCAGAGGCAGCTGTATATCGTTGTCTCTGATTGGGGATCATACTTAGGCAGCCTTTTCCACCTTTAGTTTGTGGGATCTTGTTTTGCATAGTTGTTGTCTAGCCCTGCAGAACTTTACGTTCGGTATTGTATTTTGTTGTTTTGTCGGAGTTCATTAGTAAATATCATGAACACTTTCCACGCTGCGCTTTGGTCTCATTCATTTGACGACGGACTTAACACCCCCCCCCCTCTGGTGGTTTACCTTGGTAGGCTCTCTGACAGTGGGGCAGTCCACCACAAGGATGGGCAGTGGATGTCTGGTTTGGGATCGCCGTTCCGGACCCGTTGTCTGGTCGTCCAGACTGGAAAATCTGGGTAGTAACTATGGCAGATGTTAACAACGCACACACACACTCACGAAATATATAATTCCATTAATTCCCCAATGAGCGGCGTTGTGGCACTAAGTGATGGTTGTATGGGGACTTTGTTTATGGCTCTATCACTTCCTAAGTGTCTCAGGAACTGACCTGAAAAGGAATGAAAGCATAAACAAAAGATATGGAAGAAATGTCAAGTTATGTATGGTATCACAAGATTTGTTTTAAGATTAAGGGTATACTGTGCAACTTTCATAAGGTCTGGATGCCTTATATGGAATACTGTACGACAAAAAGAGTCTGTATTGAAAACAAGCCCACGTTAGGGGAGATATCTTTTTAGGCAATCCCTAGCTGCTGGGCTGCTCAGTCCTGGTCCTGGGAGTCTGCTGTACTGTTGTCACTCTGGCCTTGGCCTAACACACCTGAAACCAATAATAAATGTTTCACTAAAATCCTAAATCTGAGTGGAGTGTGTTGGATTGGGGTGCTACAGGGACCCCAGCTATATTGTGTGCAAGTAAAAAGAGCTCTACAGTACTATTATGCCTATGATGTGAATTATATGGAGGGGTTACTGTTTCTGTGTGTTAATGTGTAGCACAGGAGGTTGGTGGCACCTTAATAGGGGAGGACGGGCTCGTAGTAATGGTTGGAATAGAATTGGTGGGATGGTATTAAGTACATCAAACACATGGTTTCCATGTGTTTGATGCCATTCCATTCGCTTCGTTCCAGACATTATTATGAGCCACCTTCCCAACAGCAGCGTCCACTGATGTGTAGGTGTATGTGTGTTTTCGTTCAACTTTTGTTTCCCTCGAGACAGAAAAAAGATGGGAAGGAAGTTGTGTTGGGGAGAGAGTTGAGTTAGTGACTAGACTGGTGAGGGTCGGGTGTCGAGGCAGCTCGGGCTGGTTGGGTGGTCTGGCTGAAATTTGATATAGAGGATGTCTTAATAAAGACAATCAAAGTGAAATACTTTATTTATAAGAGTTGTTCATTTGTTAGGCTATTGGTTAAAGATGCAAAACAATATTGATTATTGAATTACCATTGATCTAGTTCAGTCTTATCAATCACTTAAACTTTTTGTTGTTCTAAATAGAGATGGCTAGAAGGGCCATATTAGATTGTGTAGAAATGCAGGAAATGTGCTTTAGATGCCCCAAGAAATGGGATGACAAGTTATGTCCCCCCCACTTCTAAAACCAAAGTTGCGCCACTAAGTGGAAAATCTATATTTTTTTTAACCCTTTCACGTAATATAAAAAATATACATTATTATTTTTTTAATTCTTCAAACTCTGTCAAGTTGATTGGTGATCATTGCTAGACAGCCATTTTCAAGTCTTGCCATATATTTTCAAGCTAATTTAATTCAAAACTGTAATTAGGCCACTCAGAAACATTCAATGCAACTCCAGTGTATATTTGGCCTTGCGTTTTAGGTTATTGTCCTGCAGAAAGGTGAATTTCTCACAGTATCTGTTGGAAAGCAGACTGAACCAGATTTTCCTCTAAGATTTTGCCTGTGCATAGCTCTATTCAGTTTATTTTTATCCTAAAAAACTCCCTAGTCCTTGCCAATGACATGCATACCCATTACATGACGCAGCCACCGCACTGGTACTCAGTGATGTATTGGATTTGCCCCAAACGCAACGCTTCTTATTCAGGACAGCATAATGGCGCCGGAGGAGATGGCTGCCGTTTTACGATCTCCTAACCAATTGTGCTGGTGTGTGAGTTTTTTTGCGTTATTTGTAACTTATTTTGTACAGAATGTTTCTGCCACCGTGTCTTATGACCGAAAAGAGCTTCTAGATATCAGGACAGCGATTACTCACTCCATACTGGAGGAATACCTTTTCTTTAACGAGTCGGACGGGAAGGATTTACTTCAGACGCCCAACAAGGCCCTCAACCCCATCATTCGCAGGAGAAAGAGACTGAGATATTGAGGACAAAGATTGGGGTGCCTTGTAAGGATCTGAAGACGAGTGAGTAATCTGCCTTTACCATAGATCCTATTAGTCAATGTACAGTCATTGGATAATGAAATAGATGGGCTACGAGCTCGTATATCCTACCAACGGTACATTAAAAACTGTAATATCTTACGTTTCACCGAGTCGTGGCTGAACGACGACATGAATAACATACAGCTGGCAGGTTTTAAGCTTTTTCGGTAGTATAGAACAGGGGCCTCTGGTAAGACAAGGGGTAGCGGTCTGTGTATATTTGTAAATCTAAGGAAGTCTCAAGGTTTTGCTCGCCTGAGATAGAGTATCTCATGATAAGCTGTAGACCACACCACACCAAGAGAGTTTTCATCTATATTCTTTGTAGCTGTCTATTTACCACCACAAACCGATGCTGGCACTAAGACCGCACTCAAAGAGCTGTATACGGCCATAAGCAAACAGGAAAACACTCATCCAGAGGCGGCGTACCTAGTGGCCAGAGACTTTAATGCAGGGAAACTTAAATCCGTTTTACCTCATATCTACCAGCATGTTAAATGTGCAACCAGAGGGGGAAAAAACTCTTGACCACCTCTTTACTCCACACACAGAGACGCATACAAAGCTCTCCCTCACCCTCCATTTGACAAATCTGACCATAATTCTATCCTCCTGATTCCAAGCAAAAACTAAAGCAGGAAGCACCAGTGACTCGGTCAATAAGAAAGTGGTCAGATGAAGCAAATGCTAAGCTACAGGACTGTTTTGCTAGCACAGACTGGAATATGTTCCGGGATTCTTCCGATGGCATTGAGGAGTACACCACATCAGTCACTGGCTTCATCAATAAGTGCATCGATGATGTCATCCCCACAGTGACCATACGTACATACCCCAACCAAAAGCTCGCTTCTAGGCAAGTAACACTGAAACATGCATGAGAGCATCAGCTGTTCCGGACAATTGTGTGATCACGCTCTCCGTAGCCGATGTGAGTAAGGCCGTAGGGCCAGATGGATTGTCAGTGAAGACACAAGGCCGTAGGGCCAGATGGATTGCCAGGACGTGTACTCCGAGCATGTGCTGTCCAACTGGCAAGTGTCTTCACTGACATTTTCAACCTGTTCCTGACTGAGTCTGTAATAATTGACTACTGACCTGTAGCACTCATGTCTGTAGCCATGAAGTGCTTTGAAAGGCTGGTCATGGCTCACATCAACACCATTATCCCAGAAACCCTAGACCCACTCCAATTTGCATACCACCCCAGCAGATACACAGATGATGCCATCTCTATTGCACTCAACACTGCCCTTTCCCACCTGGACAAAAGGAACACCCATGTGAGAATGCTATTCATTCCCTATGTGAGAATGCTATTCACGGGACGCCCTCAGGTGGTAAGGGTAGGTAACAACACATCCGCCACACTGATCCTCAACACGGGGGCCCCTCAGGGGTGCGTACTCAGTCCCCTCCTGTACTCCCTGTTCACTCATGACTGCATGGCCAGGCATGACTCCAACACCATCATCAAGTTTCCCGATGACACAACAGTGGTAGGCCTGATCACGACAACGATGAGACAGCCTATAAGGAGGAGGTCAGAGACCTGGCCATGTGGTGCCAGGACAACAACCTCTCCCTCATCATGATCAAGACAAAGGAGGTGATTGTGGACTACAGGAAAAGGAGGACCAAGCACGCCCCCATTCTCATCGACGGGACTGAAGTGGAGCAGGTTGAGAGCTTCAAGTTCCTTGTTGTCCACATTACCAACAGACTATCATTGTCCAAACACACTAAGACAGTCATGAAGAGGGCACAATCACGCCTATTCCCCCTCAGGAGACTGAAAAGATTTGGTCATGGGTCCTCAGATCTTCAAAAGGTTCTACAGCTGCACCATCGAGAGCATCCTGACTGTTTGCATCCCTGCCTGGTATGACAACTGCTCGGCCTCCGACTGCAAGGCACTACAGAGGGTGCATCACTGGGGCCAAGCTTCCTGCCATCCAGGACCTCTATTCCAGGGGGTGTCAGAGGAAGGGCCTAAAATTGGTCAACAACTTCAGCCACCCTAGTCATAGACTGTTCACTCTGCCAAGTCTAGGTCCAAAAGGCTTCTTATAACAGTTTCTACCCCAAGCCAGAAGATAATCAATGAATGCCTTTTTATTTTTACTCGTCTACCAATAGGTGTCCTTCTTTGCGAGGCATTGAAAAACCTCCCTAGTCTTTGTGGTTAAATCGGTGGTTGAAATTCACTGCAACTGCGGGACCTTACAGACAATTGTATGTTTGGGGTACAGAGATGAGGTAGTCATTCAAAAAGCATCTTAAACACTATTATTGCACACAGAGTGAGTCCATGTAACTGTTGGGGTTCGTTTCCTTGTTCCTTGTCAGGTATTGTCTCATTGGTGAAATTTGCATTCAGACAATATCTTTAAGTAAATCATTCATTCATTTATTAATGCAATTGCAGACAGAAGTTGACAACAGGAACATAGCACGCATGTTTCCGAGTAAGTTCTGCAAAATAGAAAACCATATATACATGACAAGCTCTAGTATCTCCCATATCTTCCCTCTACCACCTTAGGTAAGTTTGCTCCCTTCTTGTGACCACCCCAACATACGTGACCCATAATCCCCAAATGTTCAACAGTCTTTTTAGCCAAGCACTTTATTATACATAAAGCAACAGCAAAGCACAGTAGTCCTACCAGAAGTGGAACAATCATGGCAGACAGGAACATCATTATCTTACCCATCCCGTTTCCAAATACACCATTAAACCAGTGTCCAATTCGGTCAAAGATGGTGTTGACAGCTTTTCCCAGAGTACCTCATAATTTAGCCAGGTCATTAATAATAGCTGTCATGTTGTCAGAGAAGTCAGGAAGCACATGACACAATAATCCTCATCGTCTATTCCAAGGGACCTGTAGGCCCCTCTGTCTTTAGCCAATATGTGCCATTTCGTCTCTGGTCACTACTGCCTTCAAACTCTGCACATTTAGTGACAACTGAGTAAAACCCTATACTTTCAAATTAGAAAGGCCCTGCATGGAGTATGTCAAATTGTTAATCCCCTTACCCTTTACTACAACTCCTGCACCTGGAAAGATTACCAGGGCTGCCATCTCTATCTGAGACAACACATGTCCATAAACTTCATTATCTTGAGCCATTGCTCTTTTAGCTCTGCCATTCAAACTGAAACTAATTTGCAAAGAACTGTTCAGCAGCTCAGAAGCAGGTATTGCTGCTGCTGTCAGTTCAGTTTTCCCCAGATAACAACACCCTTTCCATCCCATGGGGAGGGAAATTTAGCCATTACCCCCACAGATCCAGAGATGATCCGGAGGTGTCCCCATGCCTTTGCCTATGTTTGACATATTTACCCTAGTACGATCCAGTACATCAAACTACTGGTATCCGTTTTTAGGCCTGTGTAAGACAGGCAATTAGTGGTGTTTCCTACATCCACATTCCCTGAGTTGCAGATACAAACAGGAGGAGTTATTGTGGGTTTTAATCCTGTCAACACAACATCTCCTTTATCATTTAGGGGCTTTACATTACCAGTCAGATACTCTCCCCATTGTACTTTTGGAGGTCCTATGCATTTGATCAGCTGGGAATTGTTACCTGGTTGTACGCTAGGAACCTTCTTCCACCTTGAACATTTAGTCTCAATGGGCCCACCCTCCTTAAATTCTTTAGCTGCATCTGAACTATTACCTATTGTCTTATTGGATAATCCACATTCCCATGCTGCTTCCTTTCCCCTAGTGACCAACATCAGAATAGTATAATTGCTGTTTCTTTGTCAAACCCTGGTATTGTTCCTTTGCATAAAATGGAGTAAAAACATTCTTTCCAATTGGTACTACCTGGGTTCCCCACAGAAAGGCTGTGGAGGTGGGTTTCTGGAAAATCATTACCCGTGTGCCAGATGTGTTCCCCTTCCCCTGTAATCCTATGTCTGTCACTGCTTCCATCCATTTATTATTCTCCTCATCCCCATCCACAAAGGGAACGAGTAGGATTTGGAAAGCAATAATTACCCTGCATGTGTGTTTCCATGGTTACGATTTTCTGGTTTCACAACCATAGTGTGTGTGTATGATGGTGTCCTCGACATCTGATGACTCTTCAGGTTCTGTGGCTGAACCCTCTGTTGGTTCTTCTGGCCTTTGGTCTGGGCCCTCTGCTTCTGTCCTTTGGCTCGGACCTTCTTCCTCCTTCAGATGTTCTCGGGGCCCTGTTCTCCCTCCCTCCAGTCACTCATCAATGGCTTCCACTCTGGGAGATGCTTGCAGTGGGAGAGATGATGCCAGCTGGACCTCTTCGCTACCCGCAGGGCTGTTGGTGTTACCTTGGTTAATCTGGAACGAACCCATCCATCGTGGCTGGTTCCATGTTTGCTTGTGGACCCTGAGTTTCACCCAGTCTCCAACGTTTATGGGTACCTCGTCAGGGCCTTCACCTGGGATTAGTTCTGCTGCTTTCCTAGTGTGAGAGTGGAGAAAACTTGTGTTAGATGTGTTAGGTTTTCACATAGCTTCAATCAACTGTTCAACATAAGGTCTGTTTTTAATAGGTGTGCCTGTGGTATTAGTAAACCCTCTAGCTTTCCAAACCCCACTAGCATATGCTGAATCTGAGTAGAAAGTAAGGGCCTTCCCTTCCCCCAATTCACAAGCTGTGTTCCGAGCTAATAAATCTGTCTGTTGCGCTGATAAATGGTCTGTTAGGGGACGTATAACCTCAATATCAGTTTCCACATCTACTGCAGTAAATCCTACATGTTTCTTCCCTGTGCTTTGATCTATATAGGCAGAACCTCAACGAACAGCTCCATGTCAGAGTCAAGAAGAGGTACATCAAACAAGTCTTTGTCCGGTATACATTCTTGGGCTGTCCAGATGTCCCCTGATGATTTGGGTCTAATAAACCCTCCCCTTCTATTAATACAACATAAGCATAATCAATTATCATGACCCCTAGGTGAACCCCTGACATAATTTATGTGACTTGTTAAGCATATCTTTATTACTGAACTTATTTAGGCTTGCCATAACAAAGTTGAATACTTATTGACGAAAGTGATTTCAGATTTTCATTTTGATTTGTTTGTAAAAACTTTAAAAACATAATTCTACTTTGATATTATAGGTTATTGTGTGTAGGCCAGTGACACAAAATCTAAATGTAATCCATTTTAAATTCAGGCTGTAACATAAGACTCTTTTTTTTTTTTTTAAGTCAAGGGGTGTGAATACTTTCTGAAGGCAGTCTGTCAGACTGGTAACAGATAAGACTGACTGGTGCTGTTGAAATGCAGTTCTTGAAAATAAATAACCACAGGACTTGTGTACATCTTGCCAGCCAAGGAGGACAAGGCATGGGTGGCAGCAGGTCAAGTTGTCCAGTCCCTGTGTCCTTGTGGACCAATTTCATAGAGCCTGTGCTGGCAGACTGGTGTGAGATTAATACAAAGCATTCGAGTTTGTTGATGTTTATTCTGTTATTCAATTGGTGATTGATAATAACATTGAATCTTTCAAATAAAACATCTGTCAATAATGACAAAAATATAAACGCAAACATGTAAAGTGTTGGTCCCATGTTTCATGAGCTGAAACAACAAATCCCAGAAATTGTCAATACGCACAAAAAGCTTATTCCTTTCAAATGTTTTACACACGTTTGTTTTTCATACTTGTTAGTGAGCATTTCTCCTTTGCCAAGATAATCCATCCACCTGACAGGTGTGGCATATCAAGATGTTGATTAAACGGCTGCGGGCAACAAAAGGCCTCTCAACACAATGCCACAGATGTCTAAAGTTTTGAGGTAGCATGCAATTGGCATGCTGACTGCAGGAATGTCCACCAGAGCTGTTGCCAGATAATTTAATGTTAATTTCTCTACCATAAGATGCCTCCAATATAGTTTTAGAGAATTTGGCAGTACGTCCATCCGGCCTCACAACCGCAGACCACGTGTAACCACGCCAGCCCAGGACCTCCACATCTGGCATCTGAGACCAGCCACCCGGACAGCTGATGAAACTGTGGGTTTACACAACCAAAGTATTTCTGCACAAACTGTCAGAAACCGTCTCAGGGACACTCATCTGCTTGCTCATTGTCCTCATCAGGGTCTTGACCTCAAATCAAATCAAATATATTTATATAGCCCTTCTTACATCAGCTGATATCTCAAAGTGCTGTACAGAAACCCAGCCTAAAACCCAGCAAGCAATGCAGTTGTCGAAGCACGGTGGCCATGAAAAATTCATAAATACTGGAGGCTGAGACAGGAGGGGTCAGGAGACACTGTCGCCCCATCCGATGATACCCCCGGACAGGGCCAAACAGGCAGGATATAACCCCACCCACTTTGCCAAAGCACAGCCCCCACACCACTAGAGGGATATCTTCAACCCCCAACTTACCATCCTGAGACAAGGCAACCCATGTCATGGAGATCATGTCAGGGACTCAACCCACTCAAGTGATGCACCCCTCCTAGGGACGGCATGGAAGAGCACCAGTAAGCCAGTGACTCAGCCCATGTAATAGGGTTAGTGGCAGAGAATCCCAGTGGAGGGGAACCGGCCAGGCAGAGACAGCAAGGGCGGTTTGTTGCTCCAGAGCCTTTCCGTTCACCTTCACACTCCTGGGCCAGACTACACTCAATCATATGACCTACTGAAGAGATGAGTCTTCAGTAAAGACATAAAGGTTGAGACCGAGTCTGCGTCTCTCACATGGGTAGGCAGACCATTACATAAAAATGGAGCTCTATAGGAGAAAGCCCTGCCTCCAGCTGTTTGCTTAGAAATTCTAGGGACAATTAGGAGGCCTGCGTCTTGTGACAGTAGCGTACTTGTAGGTTTGTACGGCAGGACCAAATCGGAAAGATAGGTAGGATCAAGCCCATGTAATGCTTTGTAGGTTAGCAGTAAAACCTTGAAATCAGCCCTTGACTTAACAGGAAGCCAGTGTAGGGATGCTAGCACTGGAGTAATATGATCAAATTTTGGGGTTCTAGTCAGGATTCTAGCAGCCGTATTTAGCACTAACTGAAGTTTATTTAGTGCTTTATCCGGGTAGCCGGAAAGTAGAGCATTGCAGTAGTCTAACCTAGAAGTAACAAAAGCATGGATAAATTTTTCTGCATCATTTTTGGACAGAAAGTTTCTGATTTTTGCAATGTTATGTAATTGGAAAAAAGCTGTCCTTGAAACAGTCTTGATATGTTCGTCAAAAGAGAGATCAGGGTCCAGAATAACGTCCTTCACAGTTTTATTTGAGACGACTGTACAACCATCAAGATTAATTGTCAGATTCAACAGAAGATCTCTTTGTTTCTTGGGACCTAGAACAAGCATCTCTGTTTTGTCCGAGTTTAAAAGTAGAAAGTTTGCAGCCATCCACTTCCCTATGTCTGAAACACAGGCTTCTAGCGAGGGCAATTTTGGGGCTTCACCATGTTTCATTGAAATGTACAGCTGTGTGTCATCCGAATAGCAGTGAAAGTTAACATTATGTTTTCGAATGACATCCCTAAGAGGTAAAATATATAGAGAAAACAATAGTGGTCCTAAAACGGAACCTTGAGGAACACCGAAATTTACAGTTGATTTGTCAGAGGACAAACCATTCACAGAGACAAACGGATATCTTTCTGACAGATAAGATCTAAACCAGACCAGAACTTGTCCGTGTAGACCAATTTGCGTTTCCAATCTCTCCAAAAGAATGTGGTGATCGATGGTATCAAAAGCAGCACTACGGTCTAGGAGCACGAGGACAGATGCAGAGCCTCGGTCTGACGCCATTAAAAGGTCATTTACCACCTTCACAAGTGCAGTCTCAGTGCTATGATGGGGTCTAAAACCAGACTGAAGCATTTCGTATACATTGTTTGTCTTCAGGAAGGCACTGAGTTGCTGCGCAAAAGCTTTTTCAATTTTTTTTGAGAGGAATGGAAGATTCGATATAGGCCGATAGTTTTTTATATTTTCTGGGTCAAGGTTTGGCTTTTTCAAGAGAGGCTTTATCACTGCCACTTTTAGTGAGTTTGGTACACATCCGGTGGATAGAGAGCCATTTATTATGTCCAGCATAGGAGGGCCAAGCACAGGAAGCATCTCTTTCAGTAGTTTAGTTGGAATAGGGTCCAGTATACAGCTTGAAGGTTTAGAGTCCATGATTATTTTCATCATTGTGTCAAGATATATAGTACTAAAACACTTGAGTGTCTCTCTTGATCCTAGGTCCTGGCAGAGTTGTGCAGACTCAGGACAACTGAGCTTTGGAGGAATACGCAGATTTAAAGAGGAGTCCGTAATTTGCTTCTAATGATCATGATCTTTTCCTCAAAGAAGTTCATGAATTTATTACTGCTGAAGTGAAAGTCATCCTCTCTTGGGGAATGCTACTTTTTAGTTAGCTTTGCGACAGTATCAAAAAGAAATTTCAGATTGTTCTTATTTTCCTCAATTAAGTTGGAAAAATAGGATGATCGAGCAGCAGTGAGGGCTCTTCGATACTGCACAGTACTGTCTTTCCAAGCTAGTCGGAAGACTTCCAGTTTGGTGTGGCGCCATTTCCGTTCCAATTTTCTGGAAGCTTGCTTCAGAGCTCGGGTATTTTCTGGATACCAGGGAGCTAGTTTCTTATGAGAAATGTTTTTAGTTTTTAGGGGTGCAACTGCATCTAGGGTATTGCGCAAGGTTAAATTGAGTTCCTCAGTTAGGTGGTTAACTGATTTTTGTCCTCTGACGTCCTTGGGTAGGCAGAGGGAGTCTGGAAGGGCATCAAGGAATCTTTGGGTTGTCTGAGAATTTATAGCACAACTTTTGATGCTCCTTGGTTGGGGTCTGAGCAGATTATTTGTTGCGATTACAAACGTAATAAAATGGTGGTCCGATAGTCCAGGATTATGAGGAAAAACATTAAGATCCACAACATTTATTCCATGGGACAAAACTAGGTCTAGAGTATGACTGTGACAGTGAGTAGGTCCAGAGACATGTTGGACAAAACCCACTGAGTCGATGATGGCTCCGAAAGCCTTTTGGAGTGGATCTGAGGACATTTCCATGTGAATATTAAAATCACCAAAAATTTGAATATTATCTGCTATAACTACAAGGTCAGATAGGAATTCAGGGAACTCAGTGAGGAACGCTGTATATGGTCCAGGAGGCCTGCAAACAGTAGCTATAAAAAGTGATTGAGTCAGCTGCATAGATTTCATGACTAGAAGCTCAAAAGACAAAAACATATTTAATTTTTTTTGTAAATTTAAATTTGCTATCGTAAATGTTAGCAACACCTCCGCCTTTGCGGGATGCACGGGGGATATGGTCACCAGTGTAACCAGGAGGTGAGGCCTCATTTAACACAGTCAATTCATCAGGTTTAAGCCATGTTTCAGTCAGGCCAATCACATCAAGATCATGATCAGTGATTAGTTCATTGACTATAACTGCCTTTGAAGTGAGGGATCTAACATTATGTAGCCCTATTTTGAGATGTAAGGTATCACGATCTCTTTCAATAATGGCAGGAATGGAGGAGGTCTTTATTCTACTGAGATTGCTAAAGCGAACACCGCCATGTTTAGTTTTGCCCAATCTAGGTCGAGGCACAGACACGGTCTCAATGGGGATAGCTGAGCTGACTACACTGACTGTGCTAGTGGCAGACTCCACTAAACTGGCAGGCTGGCTAACAGCCTGCTGCCTGGCCTTCACCCGATTTCATTGTGGAGCGAGGGGAGTTAGAGCCCTGTCTATGTTCGCAGATAAGATGAGAGCACCCCTCCAGCTAGGATGGAGTCCGTCACTCCTCAACAGGCCAGGCTTAGTCTTGTTTGTGGGTGAGTCCCAGAAAGAGGGACAATTATCTACCAATTCTATCTTTTGGGAGGGGCAGAAAACAGTTTTCAATCAGCGATTGAGCTGTGAGACTGCTGTAGAGCTCATCACTCCCCCTAACTGGGAGGGGGCCAGAGACAATTACTCGATGCCGACACCTCTTTCTAGCTGATTTACAGGCTGAAGCTATTTTTCGCTTTGTAACCTCTGATTGTTTCATCCTAACATCGTTTGTGCAGACGTGGATAACAATATCTCTATACTCTCTACACTCAGCAGTTTTAGCTTTAGCCAGCACCATCTTCAGATTAGCCTTAACGTCGGTAGCCCTGCCCCCTGGTAAACAGTGTATGATCGCCGGATGATTCGTTTTAAATCTAATACTGCGGGTAATGGAGTCACCAATGACTAGGGTTTTCAATTTGTCAGAGCTAATGGTGGGAGCCTTTGGCGTCTCAGACCCCGTAATGGGAGGAGTAGAGACCAGAGAAGGCTCGGCCTCAGACTCCTACTCGCTGCTTAATCGAGAAAACCGGTTGAAAGTTTCTGTCGGCTGAATGAGCGACACCGGTTGAGCATTCCTACAGTATTTCCCTCCAGAAGCCATGAGAAAGCTGTCCGGCTGCGGGACCGTGCGAGGGGATTTGTACTAACATTACTAGCTGTACTTACTGGTGGCACAGACGCTGTTTCATCCTTTCCTACACTGAAATTACCCTTGCCTAACGATTGCGTCTGAAGCTGGGCTTGCAGCACAGCTATCCTCGTCGTAAGGTGATCGTTCTCCTGTATATTATGAGTACAGCGACTGCAATTAGAAGGCATCATGTTAATGTTACTACTTAGCTTCGGCTGTTGGAAGTCCTGACGAACCATGTCCAGATAAAGCGTCCGGAATGAAAAAGTTGAATGGAAAAAAGTTGAGTGAGGGAAAAACTAAAAATATAAACGGTAATTAAAAAGTAAAAACCGTAAAGTTGTCAGGTAGCAAAGTGGGGTTGGCAACAAAATGCACAGCAACACGTAAACAAGTCTGCAAGTTGTGACTGCAGTTCGGCGTCGTAACCGACTTCAGTGGGAAAATGCTCACCTTCGATGGCTGCTGGCACGCTGGAGAAGTGTGCGCTTCACAGATGAATCCAGGCTTCAACTGTACCGGACAGATTGCAACATTGTGAACAGAGTGCTCCATGGTGGCGGTGGGGTTATGGTATGGGCATGCATAAGCTACGGACAACAAACACAATTGTATTTTTTTTATGGCAATTTGAATGCACAGATACTGTGAGGAGATCCTGAGGCCCATTGTCGTGCCTTTCATCCGCCGCCATCACCTCATGTTTCAGTATGATAATGCACGGCCCCATGTTGCAAGGACCTGTACACAATCCCTGAAAGCTGAAAATGTCCCAGTTCTTCCATGGGCTGCATATTCACCAGACATATCACCCATTGTGCATGTTTGTGATGGACATGTACGACAGCATGTTCCAGTTCCCGCCAATATCCAGCAACTTCGCACAGCCATTGAAGCGGACTGGGACAACATTCCACAGGCCAAAATCAACAACCTGATCAACTCTATGCGAAGGAGAAGTGTTGCGCTGCATGAGGCAAATGGTGGTCACACCAGATACTGACTAGTTTTCTGATCCACGCCCCTATCAGTCGACTAGGGAACTAGGGGTGCCGCCAACACGGCCAGCTTCAGTGCAGGTCTCAGATCACTTCAAAGTGGAGGTTAGATGTTTTAAATCTTCATCATCCCTTTTCCCGTAGCCTAGACTTTTCTTTCTCTGATGCCTGTCGGTCTGTTTTACCAAATGCACTTTCACCTGGGAAAGGTAATATACGGCTGGTGCAACATTGTAGCAGCCACTATAATTAACAGTTTTTATTTCAATTTACAATAACTCCAAACAGAAATGATTTATATTAAGTATTGGTGATTCAATAGTTAATCATTACATGACTTTATAAACTATGCTGGTATTCTTTCTTTGTCCATTATGAAACATGTTTATTTTAGTATTTTTTTTAGTAACACTCATTCAAAAATTGCACCATATAGGGTTAAATGCATTTGACAAATGTTATTCACAATTACAGGTCAGAACATTGAAATAAATATTACAGAGCAAAGTGGCAGGGTCTACATTCTACAGTCAAGCTTTCTCATTGCAAAGAAAATATATGTTTGAGGTTAAACAGAAACTCTCTCCACATTGCCCCCAGACACCACCCTCCAAATCAATTGCCACTTTGAAAGTCAGCAGTTGAGTGAGATTGGAGAAGGGTATGGCACACCTTCAGGGTGTACAGCTTTATTGATGCCATGAATTTATTACGTTTCAAGTTTTTCCTTGACAACCTTGTCGTCATTGCTTGACCCTCTGAAATGAAACAAAAACAAAAGTGTTACAGTTAGTTAGTATTACAGGTCAGATAATGTTATCCTAATATGCATATAGAACTCCAACAATGGCACAAAGATTTTCATTCCTCTCACCTCATTAGGCTGCACATGAATTTGCGTTCTAGAGCAGAGTGGTAGATGGTCTTCGACACAGCTTTTGCCCTCTTCTCCAACGCAACGTTAAGTACTCTCTTGGACTCCAAGCTGGCAACTGACCACCGCTGCACCACAATATGTTTTTTCTCCATTGCCTACATCTTTTTGTCTGCCCTGATAATACATAGATGGCAAACAAATATGCAATAAATAGTAGAAAAAGTAAAGTGGCATATTTTCAAAACAGTATTCAACACAATATGTCAAATGTAAAAATCTAATGTAGAAATTACTTTTGTCATTGAAACCACGTCCACCACTTTGGTTCCTCTTCCTGAAGTTTCAAGTTGCATTCTAGAGGTAAAGAACAAACAAATATTGATCCTACAGTGGCAGTTTAAAGTGAGTTGATTTCATCAACATGTTAGTTATGTTTTTTTCTGGTGAGATTATTGAAAGCATGATGTGAAATAAAAGCATGCAATGTAAAAAACTGAGTGACTGCGGATCTGACTTTTCCGGATCTTTCCTCCCAACGACTAAAGGTCTCGAAGCTTCTGTGCATGTGCGGGACCGTCCACTCCACGCACAGTCTCCGCTCCACTCATAGAGAACAGGCTAGCCTACTCTGGCGAATGGGGCTTGTTTAATAAAGTTAGATCAAAGCTGAGAAATGGGTGGCAGTGGTGGAAAAGTTTGGTAAACCCTGGTGTAGCTGATGGCATTGCATCCTGCAAATAAATCTGAAAGTGACATTGCATAGCTGTATCTGGGAAACTGCATGGGTCGTCTTCCTTAGTCTTCTCTGCTGGACCATCTTCGAGAAAGGACTCAGACTACAATCAGATAAATAACAAAAAAACATATTACCGCTAAGTCTGAAAAACTATTTCTGCAGGCATGAAATAAATGTTTAAATCAAAGCACTTTACATACACCTTATCCACCACCAATGTGTAGCACCAATGTGTAGCACCCACTTGGTGATGCATTGCAACCATATTGTGCCAAAACTTTCACCACACATCAGCTATCAGGGTGAGAGGTGTGTTATGCACATGGGTGTTGTGTGCTCTTTTGAATGTACTCCTCAATCTGAGTTGGTCTTAGCGTAACCTTCTACTATCTATGCCTGACCATACTGTGATACCCTGCCATTAGATTTGGTCCTGTCGCTCCTTATTACACCCACCACAGGAATTTAATTTACACTCTCAGAACCAAAATTAACTGTATACACACTCATTTATTACACTTTCAATTGTAAAGTCCCAATCTACCACTCTAAACTCCTCAAGTCAGTCTATAGTACAAATGTCATCATCCTTTGTGTCCCCACATCCCAATCAAACTATGTTTCTAAAAGCATTTATACACTCAGCTACTACAGACCAGATCATACGTCATCATGACTTAAGCCTCAATACGTTTGTCTCTTTAGCCCATTCTATCAATAGTGTGATACTGATTAGATGCTGGAAGCTTTAAAAGTGTTCTTACACTACGAATTTGAACATTCAAAGCAACTGGGAAACGTCCATGACAGGCATTGTTGTCACCTTAGCTTGCTACATAACTTCTGGGTGACAGGAAGCACGAGCTCCACCACCAATACGCCTACACCACTGCGCACACACCCGTCATGACTATGACAACTAGCATAGCCATGTCAGCAAATTACTGCTGTCTGAACACACACAAATCCAATTTGGTCACTTGTAACTTGCTGTTTGGACAGTCAGTGTTTTTATTCCTATTTTTAATTGAGCATTATATATATTTAAGCAATAAGGCCCAAGGGAGTGTTGTATGGCCAATATACCATGACTAAGGGCTGTTCTTAGGCACGACGCAAGGTGCCTTTTTCTATTATAAACTGGTTACCAACGTAATTAGAGCAGTAAAAATAAATGTTTGGTCATACCCGTGGTATACCATGGCTGTCAGCCTATCAGCATCCAGGGCTCGAACCGCCCAGTTTATAAATATATAGATGTTTGTGCTGCGCCATCATGAGAGTTTCAGTGTCAACAGACCCGGCCTGGTGACCATCTATACCACCAACTTTAGGCCTGTACTACAATATGGTGCACAGGGAGTGCATTCCTATCTAACCTCAACCATGACTGCACAATTGGAGTGAATACAGAAGTGAGCATGCTGGAATATCCTTGGAGCATGATATAGCAGCAACACATCCGCACACCCACCTATCAAAGCAAGAACTGAATGATCTCAAAGATCATCCATTCCCTACAGGGGTAGGCAAACCTGTTCCTGGAGTGCACATTTGTGGCCTGCTGGAGGTCATTTTGCAGGGCTCTGGCAGTGCTCCTCCTTGCACAAAGGCGGAGGTAGCGGTCCTGCTGCTGGGTTGTTGCCCTCCTACGGCCTCCTTCACGTCTCCTGATGTACTGGCCTGTCTCCTGTTAGCGCCTCCATGCTCTGGACACTACGCTGACAGACACAGCAAACCTTCTTGCCACAGCTCGCATTGATGTGCCATCCTGGATGAGCTGCACTACCTGAGCCACTTGTGTGGGTTGTAGACTCCGTCTCATGCTACCACTAAAGTGAAAACACCGCCAGCATTCAAAAGTGACCAAAACATCAGCCAGGAAGCATAGGAACTGAGAAGTGGTCTGTGGTCACCACCTGCAGAACCACTCCTTTATTGGGGGTGTCTTGCTAATTGCCTATAATTTCCACCTTTTGTCTATTCCATTTGCACAACAGCATGTGAAATTTATTGTCAATCAGTGTTGCTTCCTAAGTGGACAGTTTGATTTCACAGAAGTGTGATTGACTTGGAGTTACATTGTGTTGTTTAAGTGTTCCCTTTATTTTTTTGAGCAGTGTATAAAAAATAAAAACATTAAGGCCCTTCGCTATGAGACTTGAAATTGAGCTCAGGTGCATCCTGTTTCCATTGATCATCCTTGAGATATTTCTACAACTTGATTGGAGTCCACCTGTGGTAAAGTCAATTGATGGGACATGATTTGGAAAGGCACACACCGGTCTATATAAGGTCCCACAGTTGACAGTGCATGTCAGAGCAAAAACCAAGCCATGAGGTCGAAGGAATTGTCTGTAGAGCTCTGAAAAAGGATTGTGTCGAGGTACAGATCTAGGGAAGGGTACCAAAAAATGGCTGCAGTATTGAAGGTCCCCAAGAACACAGTTGCCTCCATCATTCTTAAATGGAAGATGTTAGGAACCACTAAGACTCTTCCTAGAGCTGGCCGCCTGTGTATACATAAAGGGATTATTGTCATTGTTACAGTATATACAGTAAATTATATTCTTACATTTCAAATAACAGGCTCTCCCACCATCTATAATCATCAGGTCTGCTTCTAGATGAACAGAAAGGCTTGGAAAGCCAGACCTTTAGACATCATAGTCCTGTCCAGTACCTTGATTTTTTCCTATAGTTTAGTTACAAAGTGGAATTTAAATTGATGTGCACTCCGTAATGTTGCAGTGTCTTATTAAGAATACATATATTTTTCTAAACAGCACTCAAATCCCATTAAAAAAAACAGGAGGTATTAGTCTCATGCTACAGTATATCAATTGTATTCTTCCATTTTAAATAGCCTAACAGGCTCTCCCATCATCTCAAATTATCTGGTGATAATGAACAAAAATGTAGACCACAACATTATTTTACTACCGCAACTCTATACTCCCCACACACAATCCATGTTTGGCTGATGCTCTTTGTTTGCCATCATTTAAATTTATTTTTTTCGCCGTTTCAGGCATGTTTCAATGCCAGGCGTTGGTGAAGCAGCAGGGGGTTGGGCAGAGGGCTGGGCACACAGGTTCTATTTAAAGACCATGCTATTCTTGTGTGTCTTTTCACATCATGACATTGAGATACATAGCCACAATACTTATAAGGAGTTTATTCATGTTTTCGGTGGCGGTGAGAATTCCACTTTTCTGGATTAGTTAGCAACTATGGCACAGGTTGAGGTTCCAATCCCTCAGGAAGTATTGGACCATATAGCTGACATACTGGACCCATTAAGCGACCAACTTCGACAACCAAATACTGCAGTAAACGATCTCGAATTATCTGGTCTGCTTGATGAACAAAAGACCACAACATGATTATTATATTACTACCCAATCTCTGTACCCCACACACACAATCCAGGTTTGGCATATGCTCTTTTCATTTACAATTTAATTCATCCATTAAATAAATAACACTAGCACATCAAATTACGTTACGATTGTACACTAGCCTACTCCCGTATCGACACAGTAAATAATATTGTCTACGTGCCTTTGACAATACGTTATCAAGTCAGTAAAAAGTAATTATTTTCAAAGAAACCAAATTTTCCTCAACACAGTGGGCCTAAATATTTCCTAATAATATCATAATTATCTGGTAAACAATTACGTGTTAAGAGTTAATTTCCTGCAATGCAGTTTTAAAGCAAGTTTGCTGCAATTTTATAAATTTTGCCATGAGGTGGAGAGAAGATTTAGAAATGTAACTTACTTCATGCAATTCTACTCATTTTGCCATGGGGTGAAGAGAAATGTTTGCAGTTTTTAATATGTTATCGGAGTGAGAGTGGCCAACAAAATTAATGGAGGCTCCCTGGTCTGTAATTGGACCCTGATTACTACAGGTTTAGATATTTGGCTAGACAAATGTACAATCTAAACCATTTTAGCTGACATGGACTAATTGAGTGACTGTCAGTGACTTGCATAACAAGAGAAAATCTGCTGATGCACAACCAAATGACGAAATTGCACCTAGTATATTCTACTATTCTAACTTTCAACAGTAATGGGACCCCAAATTAGTTCCACATTTTTTAAATAATAATTGATCCGGGGGCCTACGAAATGGCCGCCAGATGCCCATACCTGTGTAGTTAATTTTTTTGTCATTCTGCAAAGAGCAGGCCTACAAAGCGTTAGTGTAGGAAGAATATAAAGTAGGATTTAATAAAAGTATATCTGGATCAGTAAGAACCAGAAGTATGCAAATAAATTCACATTTAAAAAATGTAATAGGGGACTACATCTGGTTGATGTGGTCATCTTTGATTTAGCTGGAGCCATATATTTACATGTAGCCATAAAGGTATGGCTTTGGCTCCATAGCTGCTCCAAAGAATTGAGTCTCACAAAGCCTTACAGATTGCCATTTATTCCATTTGCCTACAAGGTTGTTAACCATTGTAATGAATATAATGTCAAACATTTATGCATAAAAATCTGTTAATTTAGAATATAAAAAGACTGAGTAATTGTTTGTGTGCCGGTGTGCTAAATGATCATAGCTTGGAATGGTTATGTAAATGTGGAAATTACATTGCTGTTTTGTCACTGTTGTGCATTGATAAATCACAGTAAAAGGCAGTGAAAATACATATTTATCTTTGAAACACATAGGGCATCCCCTCAATGTATTCATCTTCCATTTATTATTGTAAATTAAAAAAGGTTATTTAATCATACTTTAATGGACATTTCAAACTCACCAAATTCAGTTGGACAAACTTGCATCACAACTGCATTGAATAAGAAAATGTACATACATTGATAATCCCTTCTGAATGACATACAATAAATGTGATTCTAGTAAGGAAGCCTTTAAATACAATTGGATCCTTGGGCAAGAAAGGTAGTAACAAGGGAATGGATGCGGGAATAGTTTACAGATATAAAACAAAATATTACCATAGTTTATAGGTCAGACAAGGGACATTAAAAGTCTTTCCTCATATTCAAATGTCTACTCGACACGCCTACCACTGACGGCCATTTTCGGCTCAAGGGGAGCTCTTATATTACAGGAAGTATTTTATACCCACATTGTAGGTGGGATACTTCTTGTATGTAGTTTATGTGTTGCAGGGAACCATGGGAGACTGTGGAGAGGAGCACCGGGACTCAGTTGTTCTCAAAGAGGGAGAGTAGGTCATCATTGCTGTTGTTCGGTAAATCGGGAGGACCAAGGTAAGACAGCAGCTCATCTGGATTTGTCAATTCAGGAAGTAACTGTAGAGGAGAGAGAAATCAGAATCCCTAAAGATTATGTACAACAACAGGCACTGCGCTCATTAACACATTGTGCCTCGCTCATCAATCAATCATTCACAGTTCAAAATAGTCATCAACATTAACATATGAGCAATGTCTTCCACATTTTTTTTGTAGCTCAGATTTGTTTCTCTTTGGCATAAAATGTCATCTGTATATAAATGTATGCACTCACTACTGTAAGTCGCTCTGGATATTGTACATGTAAATCGGTCCGAGACCACTCGTATGCAAATTTCCTTGTAGACAGGGCTCTAAATTAACTTTTTTCATTGGTAGCACATATATTTGTTTTAATTGATTGAGATATAGCATATTGGGCATATATGAATTCTAGCTACTTTTGAAGCACATGTTGTGCACAAAGAAACGAACATTTAACTCTGTAAAAACATATGTTTGTTATAAAAATCTAAAATATTGGTACAAAAACCTGTCATTGAAATTACAAAGTCATTTGTGGAATATTAGGATTCTACATTGTGTAAAAGCTCTACTTATTGAGATGCATTACATTGAAAGTATTTCAAGTTTGTGAGTGAGGACATGCAAGAGATCAGTCCTTCATTAATTGATTTTCTAAAGAAGCCATCTCTTTTCCTTTCTTTCTGTGCCCCCAGATGTTTAGATGTACTGGTAAAGTTACCAGTTTGTTAACTAGCTGAGGTAACACATGACTGATGTTTAAAAATATGATTTGACTCTCCGCCAATAATTATATAGAGGATTGGAGGATTCTAAATTAAAACTAAAAGCTGCCTCATGGGTCTCACGGTGGCGGCCGGCACGTGTATAGAACCTGCAACTGTTTGCACTGTGGGAGCCCCCATTCACAAAGATTCAAAATACAGAGAGGTGTTGGTAAAGGTATATTGTCCTGCTAATATCCCATAATGGGCTACTGTACATGGTGTCCAGGTCAGGATAACCAAAACATTTCTTTATAAAAGACTATCAAAAGAACCTTATTTATTTTGATCCAAAGCCATGAATGAGTGAGTCACTCAGCTTTATGTAGGTGCCGGCTATATGACTGTGCCATCAACTTGACAATACATAATATTTTGGAGGTTATTTCGTTGTTGTTTTTTAAACGAAAGTGAGCAATTGTAATCTGAATAAAGGCCAAAATTATATTTGTAAAGGCCAAAACATTTATTTATGTTTTTAGAAGGAGAGAAACGCTGGGCCAATTATGCACCGCCCTATGGGACTCCCAATTCACGGTTGGATGTGATACACAATAATACTTTTTGTGGTATTATTTGTTTTGTCTTTTCTGGTGTATTAAACTGAAATTTCAACCAATCACGGCCGGTTGAGATACAGCCAACAGAACTTAGAAATACATTTAACGATAGAATTCTCCCCCTACCCCCCTAGGCAAGTCTATTGTCCAGCTACCTGCTAATAGCCATAATGGCACTGTACAACGTGACCGTGTGTGTTCGAAATAGTACTTTCCAGTAAGCAACAATTTGTTTACCTTCATTAGACGACTTTGTTGCAATATTTCTGTAATTCAGTGATATTTATTCCCATAGTAATTCATTATGGATCCATAACTAAATAGTATTTTTATCATTATTTTATTAACGAAAGCACAACGATTCCATTATTAGTTACATTGTTTTAGTTTGAACGTGCAGACTGGCACTAAAAACAGCGGGAATGTTTCCCTAGTCAGCATCATTATTAGTGCAATGCGCTTAAAGTGTTGCTCTGTGCTACCCAGTGTGGCGGGTTAGGGGTCCACCTCCCTCCCCCATGGGCTAGGTCCGTCTTCTGTATGCGGCTCTGCGGCCCATCCCGTGCCCCCTGCTCTCGTGCCTTGAACCTTGCGCGATTTTAAGGAGTGATTTGTTATTCGTCCTTATCTCTGGGACACTAAAAGCCATCCAGGCTGCTCATGTCTGTTGAGGCTCTAAAGATCTTATCACTCCCCTATCTTAGACACATAGACTGTGAGAACTGGTTAGAACCTGCTTTTGTTTGTTTTAATGCTTTATGGGAGCCAAGTACCCCTCATCTCTCATGTAAGCTTGCCTCCCCCTAGCATGGTTAAGCAGCTTTTTGTGTAGATTAAGTATCTAAAGGCTGTAATTGTAAAATCTTTGAGATCCTTTCAGAAATATCCTGAGAATTCCTTTCCGGTATATCCTGGAGGTTACTTTCTGGGTTCATCCTGAGAGTGACCTTCCTTCCAATTGCTTGAATAAACCTCTTATTGCTGATAAATGAGTTCTGCCTGATACCTCTGAGTTTTCCTCATAATACAATATGTGTATTACACATTACGCATTACACAGTGCAAAAGCATTATGAATAGTGCAAATCTTACCATACTACGAAAATGTTGCCCTATTTATGAACAAGTTGATGAACAAGTTGATGAACGAGGGCCATTGCACTAGCAGCTTTGCATAAGTTGGAACCAAGACTGTTCTCAGGGCAGGCCTAGTTGAAGCGAGATATGTCCGAGTCTCCTCCCGAGTGGCACAGCAGTCTAAGACACTACATCGCAGTGCTAGAGGTGTCACTACAAACCTGGGTTCGATCCCAGGCTGTATCACAAATCGTCCGTGATCGGGAGTCCCATAGGGCGGGCACACAATTTGTCCAGCATCGTCCGGGTTAGGGGAGAGTTTGACCAGGGGGGGGCTTTACTTGGCTTATCGCACTCTAGCAACTTCTTGCGGTGGGCCGTGCGCCTGCAGGCTGACCTCGGTCGTCAGTTGAACTGTGTTTCCTCCGTCACATTGGTGCGGCTAGCTTTCGGGTTAAGCGGGCGGGTGTTGAGAAGAGCGGTTTGGAGGGTCATGTTTTGGAGGACGCGTGACTCGACCTTCGCCTCCCGAGCCCGTTGGAGAGTTGCAGCGATCTCCCCAATTTCGTGACATTCAATTGGTAGTTACAGTCTTGTTCCATCGCTGCAACTCCCGTACGGACTCGGGAGAGGCAAAGGTTGAGAGCCATGCATCCTCCAAAACACGACCCGGCCAAGACACACTGTTTCTCGACACACTGCTCGCTTAACCCGGAAGCCAGCCACCAATGTGTCAGAGGAAACAATGTACAACTGGAGACCGTGTCAGCATGCATGCGCCCGGCCTGCCATAGGAGTCGCTAGAGCGCATTGGGACAAGGACATCCTGGCCGGCCAAACCCTCCCCTAATCCAGATGATGCTGGGCCAATTGTGCGTCGCCTCATGGGTCTCCAGGTCGCGGCCAGCTGAGACACAGCCTGGCATCGAACCTGGATCTGTAGTGACGCCTCAAGCACTGCAGTTCCTTAGACTGCTGCGCCACTCGGAAGGCTCCACGTCTGGAACAATATTTACATTTTACCTAACCCGTTTCCTAACCTTAACCTAATTCTCCTAACCTAATACCGAAAAGTCACTTCTGCTAGTCCAAACCGGCAGACCTGCTCTGAAAACAGTCTTGGTTTCCACTGATGCGATACAGCCATTGTGTACAGTGTGAATGTAAATGTAGTGTAGCAATGCACTGAGTAGCTAGGTCATGAAGTGAGTGAATTAAAATGTTGCTACTCACATCCAAGGAAGGCTCTGGCACCTCTGAGCAAGCGGGACCCCCTAACCCAAAGGAGCTTTCTGTGTGTAGTCTGGTGTTTTGGGAGGGATTGCGAGGCTGCATCATGGGTGCCACTGTTCCCCCGAGGTGCGAGTTGCTATGGAGGCCTTGATGCTGCTGATGGTGGAGAGAACTGTGAGAGGAGTCCATGCGGCCCGAATGGGGAATCTGAGTTGAAAAGTATTATAAGTATTATAAGCTCCTGCATAACACGTCTGTGCCACATCAACATATAATATGCTTTGGTGTGTTAGAAGTAAAATAAAGTTTTATAACAAGCCAATTCAACTCAAATCCAACTACCCTTCCAAAGTGTCATGCTCCTTTCAATTAGAACTCATCATCAATTCTTTACATACTTTACAACTTTGATGGCACCTGTGATTTGTAGAAGGGCCAAGACAACAAAGCAATATATGAAACCATCTTAACCCACACTTAACGTATTCTTTATAGTTGAACTTAATCAATTTCTTCTACTTTATATGGTTAATTCATTCAGATTAGAGGTCGGCCGATTCTGATTTTTCAACGCCGATACCGATTATTGGAGGACCAAAAAAAGCCAATACCGATTAAAATCGGCCAATTTTTATATATATATTTGTAATAATGTAAATTACAACAATACTGAATGAACACTTATTTTAACTAAATATAATACACAAATAAAATCTATATAGTCTCAAATAAATAATGAAACATGTTCAATTTGGTTTTAATAATGCAAAAACAGTGTTGGAGAAGAAAGTAAAAGTGCAATATGTGCCATGTAAAAAAAGCTAACGTTTAAGTTCCTTGCTCAGAACATGAGAACATATGAAAGCTGGTGGTTCCTTTTAACATGAGTCTTCAATATTCTCAGTTAAGACGTTTTAGGTTGTAGTTATTATAGGACTATTTCTCTATACCAGTTGTATTTCATATACCTTTGACTATTGGATGTTCTTATAGGCACTATAGTATTGCCAGCCTAATCTTGGGAGTTGATAGGCTTGAAGTCATAAACAGCGCTGTGCTTCAAGCATTGCGAAGAGCTGCTGGCAAATGCAGGAAAGTGCTGTTTGAATGAATACTTACGAGCCTGCTACTGTCTACCACCGCTCAGTCAGACTGCTCTATCAAATATCAAATCATATACTTAATTATAATATAATAAAAACACAGAAATACGAGCCTTAGGTCATTAATATGGTCAAATCCGGAAACTATCATTTCGAAAACAAAACGTTTATTCTTTCAGTGAAATACGGAACCGTTCCGTATTTTATCGAATGGGTGGCAACCCTAAGTCTAAATATTGCTGTTACATTGCACAACCTTCAATGTTATGTCATAATTATGTACAAATCTGGCAAATTAATTACTGTCTTTGTTAGGAAGAAATGGTCTTTAAACAGTTCGCAACGAGCCAGGCGGCACAAACTGCTGCATATACCCTGACTCTGCTTGACACAATTTCCCTAGTTAATATTGACTGCTAAGATGAATTTCTTTTAACTAAATATGCAGGTAAAAAAATATATACTTGTGTATTGATTTTAAGAAAAGGCATTGATGTTTATGGTTAGGTTCATTGGTGCAACGATTATGCTATTATCGCGAATGCGCTTTTGTTAAATCATCACCCGTTTGGCGAAGTAGGCTGTGATTCGATGATAAATTAACAGGCACCGCATTGATTATATGCAATTCAGGACAAGCAAGTTAAACGAGTAATATCATCAACGATGTGTAGTTAACTAGTGATTATGTTAAGATGTATTGTTTTTTATAAGATAAGTTTAATGCTAGATAGCAACTTACCTTGGATCCTTGCTGCACTCGCAGTCTCCTCGTGGATTGCAATGTAATCGGCCATAATCGGCGTACAAAAATGCGGAATATCGATTGTTATGAAAACTTGAAATCAACCCTAGTTAAATCGGGCATGCCGATTAAATCGGTCGACCTCTAATTCAGAATACATTATGATTTTTATGGATAACTTATCATAATGACATGCACCATCAACACTGATTAGTAAACCAGGACCCACATACAAAAGAAAGACCAGGTCTACAACACTACCCCACAGTTTGGTCTCTAAACGAACAAGGGAACTTCAACTTTGTCACCTAGCTGGTTAGATGAAAAGTGAATGATAATACGTTAAAAGCACAAACATGATTATTTTAGGGGTGAGGTGGATTTGTTTGTCAAGACTCCAGACCATTGAGAACAGGGAGAACAAAGCACTCAGCAGGGTTGAGGTTAGTACCTGGGATCCCATGGGATGTCCCATGGGTTTGTCTGAAGTGAGGAGACCACTTGGCAGGTCAGCCTGGTAGGAGAGGGGGGGTGGTCCCGAGGAGAACTCCCCAACATTAGGGGTGCCAGGGGCATTTGGGAAGTCTGAGAACCCAGGCTGGTTAGGGTATCCCAATCCTGGGCAGAAACAGACATACACTCTTGTTACTTAGACATTCTCTACCCTTTTAACCATAAATTTACATGAGAAGAACGTTTATATGTTATTTTTTTCACAGAGAGCATTTGCTAATTAATCCATTTCCAAATTAATTTCGGCAAATACTTTGTAAAAAATAAGAGTAATGTTTTAGCAGGGAACGGCTATGAGAGGTGATTTGGAAATTTGGCTAAAACAGTCCAAAACTTTTGTATTTGTACACTAAAGGAAAAACGTCAGAACCATTGTTTACTGAGTTAACCAACTATTGGTTGTGTTCATTGGGGTACTCCATAGAAAACTGTGCAAATATTTTGACACAGAAAAGAAAAACTGTCGTTTCCTTTGTAATTAGTACAGACAATATCCTATCGTATCTCAGTCCCTCCGGGATTTTCTGTCTTTTTTGTTGGTGATAGATTCAGAGGGGTTGAATTAAATGCGGAAGACACATTTTGGTTGAATGCATTCAGTTGTGCAACTGACTAGGTATCCCCTTTCCCTACCCAATTTGCAATGATTTTGTACACTTTGTCACGAAAATGCACTAACAGGGGAAAAAGTTGACGTGTGGCTTGCTTGAACCATTTTATGCTTTAAAAAAGTGCTGCAATTGGTTAAAATTGTTAGCACTCGTTTTGTATTGCGGTGATCATACAGTTTTATGCGGTAATATTGCAGTGATTTGACTCTTTTATGCGGTAATAGTGCGGAGATTGGTCAAATTTGAAACCCCTCACATAATAACCGCAGAATCCTAAAGGGACTGGTATATGTATTAGTGTTTTATTTTCTTCCATTTCATGCCAACTGGACACGACCATGGTTTGTTATCCACTGGGAAGGTCATGTCTACTTCCAGCTCCACTTCTGTATAAAGTCACATACTGTTTTTGACTGTACTTCAAGAATACATAATGAAATTCATGAAAATGCAGTCATTTAAGATACAGTGCATTCGTAAAGTATTCAGACCCCTTGACTTTTCCCACATTTTGTTACATTACAGCCTTTTTCTGAAATGGATTAAATAGTTTCCCCCCCTTTATCAATCTACACACAATACCCCATAATGACAAAGCAATAACTAGTTTGACATTTTTGCAAATGTACTAAAAGTAAACTGAAACATCATATTTACATAAGTATTCAGACCCTTTACTAAGTACTTTATTGAAGCACCTTTGGCAGCGATTACAGCCGAGTCTTCTGGAGCAGGTTATCATCAGGGATCTCTGAACTTTGCTCCATTCACCTTTGCCTTGATCCTGACTAGTCTCCCAGTCCCTGCTGCTGAAAAACATCCCCACAGCATGATGCTGCCACCACCATGCTTCACCCTAGAGATGATACCAAGGGGCCTCCCGAGTGGAGCAGTGGTCTAAGGCACTGCATCGCTCTGTGGCAGCCGGCCGCGGCCGGGAGACCCATGGGGCGGCGCACAATTGGGCCAGCGTCGTCCGGTTTATGGGAGGGTTTGGCCGGCAGTTGTGTCCTTGTCCCATCGCGCACTAGCGACTCCTGTGGTGGGCCGGGTGCAGTGCACGCTAACACGGTCGCCAGGTGCTTCCTCCGACACATTAGTGCGGCTGGCACCCGGGTTAAGTGGGCATTGTGTCAAGAAGCAGTGCGGCTTGTTTGGGTTTCGGAGGACGCACGGCTCTCCACTTTCGCCTCTCCCGAGTCCGTACGGGAGTTGCAGCGGTGAGACAAGACTAACTCCAATTAAATACCATGAAATTGGGGAGAAAAAGGGGTAAACGTTGTTTTTTTTAAAGGGATGATGCCAGGTTTCCTCGCTTGGCATTCGGGCCAGAGTTCAATCTTGGTTTCATCAGACCAGAGAATCTTGTTTCTCATTGTCTGGGAGTCTTTAGGTGCCTTTTGGCAAACTCCTAGTGGGCTGTCATGTGCATTTTACTGCGGAGTGGCTTCCGATTGGCCACTATACCATAAAGGCCTGATTGGTGGAGTGCTGCAGAGATGATTGTCAATTTCTCGCCTTCATTTCTCAGAGAAGAGACTGATGAGTTTCATAAGAACGTTCTTTGTTTCTAGCCTGTAATCGAACCCACAAATGCTGATGCTCCAGATACTCAACTAGTCTAAAGAAGGCCAGTTTTATTGCTTCTTTAAATCAGCACAACAGTTTTCAGCTGTGCTAACATAATTGCAAAAGGATTTTCTAATGATCAATTATCCTTTTAAAATGATAAAACTTGGATTAGCTAACAACGTGCCATTGGAAAACAGGAGTGATAGTTGCTGATGGGCCTCTGTAGATATTCCATAAAAAAAAAAAAATCTGCCGTTTCTAGCTACAATAGTCATTTACAACATTAACGATGTCTACACTGTATTTCTGATCAATTTGATGTTTTTTTTTAAATGAACAAAAAATTGCTTTTCTTTTAAAAACAATTACATTTCTAAGTGACCCCAAACTTTTGAACGGTAGTGTATATATAATATTTCTTGGGGCGGGGGGTCTTGCCTGTTTTGCTTGTTATTTTGGCATTAATACATGTCACATATTAGTTTTTTTAAATGTATTGAGTTAACAAAGCCGCATACAAACATAGTCTCTTTCTTGCTTTCTTGAGTAAGGCAGCTCCAAAATGCAGGTGTTTCAGCCAAACTCAGTGCTTTCTGTGGTGGTGGGGCTAGCCAGCAGAAAATACAGAGCGTTAAGCCTGATTGGCTCAGTTTTATGTCACTCATGGGACAGTACGTCATCCCCAATTCTAACCTTTGAGCTTGAAAATGTTTGTCCCTTGGGTTCTGCCATAGAGTTATATTAGAAGTGCCCATCCATGAAGGCTCAAGGTCATTGGCCTCAGATATAATGTGATTTGATGTCATTCTATCTATAGTAGCTTTACTTTCAAAGTCTAAGCTAGCAGTCATCGTCAACTCGACAATCTACTGGCAAATCCTTTTTAATCCTTGTCATATTTAGATAAATAATGGAGAAATTACGGATAAAATGTATCGGTGCTCATCGGCTATTGTACATATAGATTACACAACAAGTTGGAAATCGCAAATTCAACAATAAGTTGTTTGGAAGGAATCAGTGGTTAACTGCAAGCGTTGCAAAGAAACCACTAACGTTAGCCTGCTATTCAATGGCTGTGTTTTTTCCCCCCAGTTCCCACCATAAATGCAGAAAATGCCAGACTTTGATGACAAAGTTCGGTAACAAAATTTGCCGACAAAGTACCGCTGCACCACTTTCACAAGGTGAGTCCAAAAATGTATTGTACGCTGCTGCATAAATTATGTAATATGCAAGGGAGAAATGTATACTGTAGCTAAGAAAGTAATACTAAGTGTATGTTGTGTTAGTAGCCCATGTGCCTCACCCTAATAATTTGGTCTATTTTCACCAACGCGGTATTGTAAACACATCCGTCGTCGCCAGGTGTGTGCTTGTTTGGCTACTTTTTTTGTATAGCTTTTGACAGTACTACTGATAGTAGTTGTGGTGCTTGGCTTGCACATGCAAATTCAGCAGAAACAACATTCTATAATATAATTGTGTTATTTGACGTGTCAAATTAAAAGCTTATTTAATGCATCAAATAGTGTTATATGACGTGTATCTTTTTTGACACGCAAAGACCCAAACGGCATTCAATATGCCTCACCCTAATAATTTGGTCTATATTCACCTCTTAATTTCGCTTAATGTTCTAACTTGGTGGTGCACAAATAGCCTATAACCTGTTTTAGAGAAATGTAATCATTGAATATTGTAAGAGCTTTCATTGTCTGTTTATATGCCCCATTTATTTATCCTATGGTTCTGACGTGTACAGGGAGTACACTAAGAACAACCCATGTTCTGAACTCTGTCGCTGTATATTTCAAAAGTGCTGAACAAATAGTTAGTTATATTGACTACGTCCGTCGTCGCTTGCCCATTAATGTCTTAATCGAAATAACGGATTGCCTCTTATCCGCTTGTCGTACCCTCATGCCACAGTTTGTACATCTCAATTGTCAGGAGAAACCACATTTGTGTAAGCAAGTCTGCCATATCAGCTATGTTTTTATGTGTAGTGGCTTTGCTGGCATGCATCCCACTTGTTTAGTTTTTCCCCCCACCAAGATGTACATGCTAAAATCACCAATGCTACCACTACAACTCGGGAAAGCATACAGTTTATAAGGCAACAGATAAAATAATTGATGATTAACTTATTGAGGGTCTTATTTTGGTGACATGATGACCGATGCTTGGCTACCGTTTGACAAATAAAAATAATCTTGCTCTTTTGTCCATAATAACCTCATTATGTAGGTAGCCTACCCGCACTGTATCTGCAAGATGTTGGCTAGAGTGCAACGTTCCACAACCAGAGGGGTACATTCGCTATATAACGCAACCATTTGTCACAAAACCATCAGTAGAGTTGAAAATGCGATGGAAACCCATTTAACTTGTATTATTTATTCGGTACATGGTAATTTAACCGCAAAAGTAATTTTTATGTGCAGTACGTCATCACGCACAGCATTTTATCCGCAACAAGTCAAACATCTTTGGAGGGAAAATGCACGTTTTTATGCAGATTTTTGATTATTATTGGTGACAGATTTCAACACTTGGATGGAAACCTAGAAAATGTCCATATTTTCCCCCAAAACAATCACTTTTATTTTAACACAGGTTTAACACTTAACATAGGCTTAACTCCTAACAAACACTTTTCAACTTTTTATTTTATTTTTTACATTTTAACACAGGCCAGGCCCTTGTGTTACCGCATATCCCAGCAATAATGCCTTGCCTTACGCCTGAGAATAAATTATTTTGCAAAAATTTGCTCAACTTGCCATTGAATCATCCATTGGCTCAACTTCCACCTGTCCAAATGGCTCAATTTACCCCACAGCAACCATTTTGACTATATTAGCCTACACACAGCTACAGTGGTTCCTCCTTTAAAAATTGCGAGCTTACACTGCGGTACTTAGAGGTAATTTGTGGTTAAGTACGGTACCCTGCGTCACCACTTCATTGCGCTAGGCCAGCACAAGGGGGAGTTAGAGCACTGATTATGCTTTTGGGCCCTACTGTGTCTAACTGACAATGAATGGGCGACATAAACCTAAATAGAAACTGACAATTGAAAACGACTTCAGCATTACTTACTAAAACTGTTGTTACACTAAGGTTTTTATTATTTATTTTGTTAGGATTATTTTTGCTCTTACTGTAGTAGTCTAGCCCACTCCCGACCGGTCACGTTGTACAGCGCCTGAGTAGCGCAATGGTCTAAGACACTGCATAGCAATACAAGCTGTGTTGCTACAGATGCCGGTTCAATACCGTGCCGGCCTCAACTGGAAGACCCATGAGATTATTGTAGGTTTTTGGTTTCTCTCCCTCTATAAACAGAAGAAAAAAAATATCTAAATAACAAACTGGTTTTATTTACAAATTAATAACAATGTCTCACCGCATGTTCAAGAATGGCCTTTTTCCGCGCTCATTTACGTTACTTGAAAATCTCCAAAATATTATTTTTTTAAACAAGGTGATTATTATTATAGAATTATATAAAAGCCTGTTGTATATTTTCACAGATATATTATTAACCTTGTTATTATTTGGAAGTTTACATAAACTTAGGTTGGAGTCATTAAAACTCGTTTTTAAACCACTCCACAAAATTCTTGTAAACAAACTATAATTTTGGCAAGTCGGTTAGGACATCTACTTTGTGCATGACACAAGTAATTTTTCCAACAATTGTTTACAGACAGATTATTTCCCTTATAATTCACTTTATCACAATTCCACTGTGTCAGAAGTTTACATACACTAAGTTGACTGTGCCTTTAAACAGCTTGGAAAATTCCAGAAAATTATGTCATGGCTTTAGAAGCTTCTCATAGGCTAATTGACATAATTTGAGTCAATTGGAGGTGTACCTGTGGATGTATTTCAAGGCCTACCTTCAAACTCAGTGCCTCTTATCTTGACATCATGGGAAAATAAAAATAAATCAGTCTGGTTCATCCTTGGGAGCAATTTCCAAACTCCTGAAGGTACCACGTTCATCTGTATAAACAATAGTACACAAGTACAAACACCTTAGGACCACGCAGCCGTCATACCGCTCAGGAAGGAGATGTGTTCTGTCTCCTAGAGATGAACGTATGTTGGTGCGAAAAGTACAAATCAATCCCAGAACAACAGCAAAGGACCTTGTGAAGATGCTGGCTGAAACAGGTACAAAAGTATCTATATCCACAGTAAAACGAGTCCTATATCGACATAACCTGAAAGGCCGCTCAGCAAGGATGAAGCCACTGCTCCAAAACCGCCATAAAAAAAGCCAGACTACGGTTTGCAACTGCACATGGAGACAAAGATGGTACTTCAAATGTCCTCTGGTCTGATGAAACAAAAATAGAACTGTTTGGCCATAATGACCATCGTTATGTTCGGAGGAAAAAGGGGGAAGCTTGCAAGCCGAAGAACACCATCCCAACCATGAAGCATGGGGGTGGCAGCATCATGTTGTGGGGGTGCTTTGCTGCAGGAGGGACTGGTGCACTTCACAAACTAGATGGCATCATGAGAAAGGGAAATGATGTGGATATATTGAAGCAACATCAAGACATCAGTCAGGAAGTTAAAGCTTGGTCGCAAATGGATTTTCCAAATGGACAATGACCCCAAGCATACTTACAAAGATGTGGCAAAATGGCTTAAGGACAACAAAGGCAAGCTATTGGAGTGGCCATCACAAAGCCCTGACCTCAATCCCATAGAACATTTGTGGGCAGAACTGAAACAACGTGTGCGATCAAGGAGGCCTACAAACCTGACTCAGTTACACCAGCTCTGTCAGGAGGAATGGGCCAGAATTTACTCAACTTATTGTGGGAAGCTAGTGGAAGGATACCCAAAATGTTTGACCCAAGTTAAACAATTTAAAGGCAATGCTACCAAATACTAATTGAGTGTATGTAAACTTCTGACCCACTGGGAATGTGATGAAAGAAATAAAAGCTGAAATAAATCATTCTCTCTACTATTATTCTGACATTTCACATTCTTAAAATAAATTGGTGATCTAACTGTCCTAAGACAGGGAATTTTTACTCTGATTAAATGTCAAGAATTGTGAAAAACTGAGTTTAAATGTATTTGGCTAAGGTGTATGTAAACTTCTGACTTCAACTATATATTGGTCAAATTGTTCATGGCTCCTGAGTGGCGCACAATGGGATTGTCTTGCAATTTCCAGCTGTATCCACTGAAAGAGCATGAGGTTAAAGGCACGAGGGCAGGGGGCATGAGATGGGCCGCAGAGCCGCACACAGAAGACCAACCTAGCACATGGCATTGCACTAATAATGGCGCTGACAAGAGAAACGTTCCCGCTGTTCTGTTCTTAGTGCCAGTCTGCACGTTAAAACTAAAACAATGTAACTAATAATGGCATCTTTATGCTTTCGTTAATAAAATGATAAAAAACAAAAAATGATTTAGTTATGGATTCTTAATGAATTACTATGGGAAGAAATATCACTGAATTACAGAAATATCCTCCAATCCTCTATATGTAATTATTGGCAGAGAGTTACATCATATTTTTCGATATACTGTAGGCCTACCATAGGCAACATGAGTCTCACTAGTGTTGCGTAACGTGCTGTTAAAAGTGGTGTAGGTCTTATTTATTTAAAGAGCGTATTGAAGTTACAAGCAATAGCCTACAACTATTTTAGCACTGTTTGCTCTGAAACAAGCATGGGACTGGTCTTGATAAATCAATAAGATTTTTATTTTCACTGAATCTCCGTTTGGGTATTGGTTAGATTAGAAAATTAGGGTGTAGAAATGTTATGCTCTTAGTGTAACCTTTATTTAACTAGGCAAGTCAGTTAAGAAAAAAAATATTATTTACAAGGACAGCCTACTCCTTCCTCCCCGACAGGGAATTGAACCCTGGTCTCCCGCGTGCCCGCATAACACAGGGATTCTTTAGCTAAATACCCAGTACTGTAATCCTGACCGTCACGTTGTACAGCGCCATATTTTCTGTTCCATCCTAACGGAAACCCAGAGGGTTTTTCGTTTTTCTTAGAATAGAAACACCATAATATTAATCAAATTAATTAAGCAAGTACCAGTGAAAAGTATGGTCACGCCTACTCATTCCAGGGTTTTTCTTTATTTTTTTACAATGTTCTACATTGTAGAATAATAGTGAAGACATCACAACTATGAAATAACACATGGAATCAGTTAAGAACAAATTCTTATTTACAAGGACAGCCTACTCCTTCCTCCCCGTCGGGGAATTGAACCCCGGTCTCCCGTGTGCCCGCATTCTCTAGTACAGCCATTATTGAAGACTATCAAATGCTTCTCAAAGATGCCCTCAGGTGGTCAAACAAGCACTAGCAAACGTTAATGGTACCAGTGGTTCACACTTAAATAATGTGCCATAGAATTTCTGCAATTTCTGCATATATATTATAGAATTTATGCAAGCTGCGCAATAAGTAGGCTGCAACTTTAAAAGGAGGAACCACTGTATAAGGATGCACTTTCTGGATAGGTTTAGGATCTCATACTGAAGATTATAGAGACCCCCAACTGGTGTAAAATAAAACAATATAGATGCAAGCATCATGAAACCTACCAGTTTATTGGACCTAATTTGCTTACCACTTTCTCCATGTGGTTTCTTTCTTCACAGATTCCACGAAATGATCACTTTTACCCTTACCTACACGCACATATTACCTCAACTACCTCATACCCCTGCACAATAACTCGGTACCGAGTCAACTCCTTGTATATAGCCTAGTTATTGTTATTTTATTGTGTTACCATTTCTATTATTTAGCAAACTTGTATTACTTTTAATTCTGCATCGTTGGGAAAGGACTCCTAAGTAAGAATTTGACAGTAAAGTCTACACACCTGTTGTATTCGGGGCATGTGACAAATACATTTGGATTTGATGCATTGATGATATTTGGTCACAGAATACATTTATGTATAGTTTCCTAGAAACAAGGGGTGGCTCAAATAACCCTTTGGCTCGACTTAGCCAACTCTCCCCTATACCATTCTGTTTGTGCTGACTTTCCACTCTTTTCCAGTCCATTTAATGCCATACACGTTTGGCAGTGACAGAGTCCAAGGAGTGGAATGCTAGCAGAAATCAGGTTCTGGATTTCAGGCTACTCTAGAAGTCCATTAAAAAAAATACTTTAAAAAAGTGGATATGGAAGTGAAAATGGCACCACGCTTCCCTACCACATGAGAGGAGTTAGTCAGTCTACCTTGGCTGGGGTAGTCCGTAGTACTGTCGTTTCCCCCTGCTGGCATGGAGGGGTAGGGCGATGAGGCTGGGCCCAGGGAGGCGATCATCTCCATGACACTGGGCAGGATCATGTGACTGGGGCTCAGGGTGCGGCAGCGCTTCAGTGGCGGACCATCCGGCTCTTCTTTGATGTGAAGGTCGGGTTTGATGGGAACGGGCTTCCAGCTACACACCGGGTCAATGGTAATCTCCTCATACTCCGAGCTGCGTGCGTGTAAAATTCAGAGGTGAACGTTTTAGATACGTGGCTGCAGATGAAATAGCACCGTATTCTTTATATGGTGCACCACTTTTGACCAGATAGGGCTCTGGTCAGAAGTAGTGCACCAAATAGGGAATAGGCTACCATTCAGGACGTAACTGTGTTGTGGGTTTTGTGAGAGACATATTGTTGAGGGGATAATAGAGAATGGGAGAGGAACATGGGGGAAAGAATATAAAGCACAATCAGGTACAAATCAGAATGACATGGGGGAGTTGGTTATTACTTCTGAATGTAGATGAGGATCCCCAGCATGTACTGGTCCACCTCTAGACCCTCCAGTAGAGCCGTCTTACTGCAAGGGGGAAAGGACGTAGTAGTGAGCTACAATCGATTTGAATCCTGCAAGGGAGTTATGTAGTAGTCTACTATTGTAACGTACTTGCACACAGGACAGCGCCAGGTCCCCCTCTCACAGTTCAGCTGCAGGTAGGACTCTAGGTCGAAACACTGAAACCAGGTTGAGAGAGAGAGTAGGATTAGCCGAAAATTCATCCAGATACAGATACATAATATTGATCCGTCACTCACAAACCCTCACGTGTGTAGAGCTCTGACATGTGACTTCCTTGGCACTAAAGAGTTGTATAGCCTATCTCCAGGGAACAGGTGAAGAATCAACACTGGCTGCGTCTGAAGTGACACCCTATTCCCTATATAGTGCCCTACAAGTAGAGCACTATATAGGGAATAGGGAGCCATTTCAGATGCAGCACTGTGTTTTTTTCCACTCTGAGGGCGTAGTGTTAGTGGAGCCGATCGGTGTGGTACTGGCAAGGAGTACTGACCTGTATGTGTCTGCAGTCATGGCCTCGCGCTGGCAGCTGGATGCGGCGGAAGGTGATGGGGCACTTGAGGGACACCCTGATAGCCGTCTGCTCCACCCCGTCCTCCCCATTCAGCCCCGGTGTCCCTGGGATGGTGCCGCTGCTGAAGTTCCTCTTGACTGCAATGGGGAGCGGGGGAGAGAGTGAATTTAAGGCCTTTTCACACTGTATTTGTCTTAGCCTTGGGCTATCCTTAGCCCCATGCTAAGACTGTCCCTGTGTTAACTTAGCCTGTGTTCACTGAAACCAACTGTCACTTTTCTGGAGCAGAATATTGAAATTAGGTAACAATGGAACTCTGATAGGCTAGCCCCAAAAAGTTGGCGCTAACCCTGCTCCAGAGCAGAGCCAGCTAGCCTTGGGCTAAGGTTGGTGCTAGCCCACTTGAGAATATGCAAGTGAACACTATCTTTGCCCCATGCTAAAAGCTCCCATAGCTAAGTGCAGTGTGAACAGGGCTTTAGAGACCCATAGGCCATGCGGCGAGTGAAGTCCCCATTGTAGAGTTACAGGATGTATTGCTAATACTATGATGCTGTAGTGCTCAGTGCCTTATCGTGGGACAGTAGCGTAAAAGGGATAGAGAAATTAATGCACAGGTTTTCACAAAGGCTGTGTCGCTCAGTTGATAAAGCATGGCACTTGCGATGTCAGGATTATGGGTTTGATTCCCGCTGGGGCCCCCAATATGAATATTTATGCATGCGCTACCATTATTAGCTTTGATAAAATCATCTGCTAAATGGCATAGAGTATTTAATCTATTCTAAAATTGATTAAATACATGTTTTCCTCATCAATCTACACACAATACCCCAAAATGACAAAGTGAAAGCAGATTTTTTGTAAATTTATTACAAATAAATAATTATTTACATAAGTATTCAGAACCTTTGCTATGAGGCTCAATTGAGCTCAGGTGCATCCTGTTTCCATTGATCATCCTTGAGATGTTGCTACAACTTGATTGGAGTCCACCTGTGGTAAATTCAATTGGTTGGACATGATTCGGAAAGGCACACACCTGTCTATATAAGGTCCAACAGTTGACAGTGCATGTCAGAGCAAAAACTAAGCCATGAGGTCAAAGGAATTGTCAGTAGAGCTCTGACACAGCATTGTGTTGAAGCATAGATCTGGGGAACGGTACCAAAAGATGCAGCATTGAAGGTCCCCAAGAACACAGTTGGACTCCATCAATCTTAAATGAAAGAAATTTGGAACCGCTAAAACCCTTCCTAGAGCTGGCCGCCCGGCCAAACTGAACAATCGGGGGAGAAGGGCCTTGGTCAGTGAGGTGACCAAGAACCTGATGGTCACTCTGACGGAGCTCCATAGTTCCTCTGTTGAGATGCGAGAACCTTACAGAAGGACAACCATCTCTGCAGCACTCCACTAAAATCAGGCTTATATGGTGGAGTGGCCAGACAGAAGCCACTCCTCAGTAAAAGGCACATAACAGTCTCATTGGAGTTTGCCAAAAGGCACCTAAAGGAATCTCAGACCATGAGAAACAAGATTATGTGGTCTGATGAAACCAAGATTGAACTCTTTGGCCTGAATGCCAAGAGTCACGTCTGAAGGAAACCTGGCAACATTCCTACGGTGAAGCATGGTGGTGGCACCATCATGCTGTAAGGGGTGTTTTCAGCAGCAGGTCTGGGGGAGTCAGGATTGAGGAAAAGATGAACGGAGAAAAGTACAGAGAGATCCTTGATGAAAATGCTCCAGAGCGCTCAGGACCTCAGACGGGGGCAAAGGTTCACCTTCCAACATGACAACGACCCTAAGTACACAGCCAAGACAACGCAGGAGTGGCTTCGTGACAAGTCTCTGAATGTCCTTGAGCGGCCCAGAACCCAATCGAACAGAGAGAAATAGCTGTGCAGCGACGCTCCCCATCCAACCTGACAGAGCTTGAGAGGATTTGCAGAGAAGAATGGAAGAAACCCCCCCAAATACAGGTGTGCCAAGCTTGTAGCGTCATACCCAAGAATACCTTTTTTTATACCATTTTCTAAACACATGTTTTTGCTTTGTCATTATGGGGTATTGTGTGTAGATTGATGAGGGAAAAAAAGATTTAATACATTTTAGATTAAGGCTGTAACGGAACAAAATATGGAAAAAGTCAAGGGGTCTGAATACTTTCCGAAGGCGCTGTATACTACTAAAAGCTTATTCAGACTTTGCAATAGATTTGAGACAACCGAGAATGGCAAATGGTGGTACCAGAGGTAGTCCTAGTTCCAATGAAAGGTTTCCCTTGTAAAATAGATTTTATATCTCAATGGGAGTTTCCTGATAAATTAAAGGTTCAATAAATAAATGCCACACTCACTCTTAGTGACACAGTGCTCCGCTGGCAACAGCCGCTTCTTCATCAAGCCCTGCAGCACCGAGCGCACTGACGGCCTGTGGACCAGCTGGAGCACAAACAGGTGAGACTGCAGGTAGCGAGGGCGAGGGGTAGAAAGAGGAGAGAGGAGGAGCGAGACAGCAAAATAGATGTTTAGGATTAGAGATTATTAGTGCAATAGTGAACACTCTACATAGAGGGCAACAGGTTTGACTGTGCCTCAATTTGAACTGTGACACTTGCAGAAGAGTTGGTTACAATGGTGAGACTCCATTCAACAGAGTGTGGGTGTGCACTGCAGGACACTTACACAACAGCAGGCTGTGACCGTGATTTGGATGGTGTTCCTCCCGGGCTGACACACTTGCTTCAGGTACAGGGGCTTGTGGGAAGTCTTGTTGTCGCCACGCTGGATGGTGAGGGGCGTGGCGTTAACGCTCACCTGCACCGACGCTGGCCAGTTGGTGTTCATCTGACGGTCCTCGTGGTGGTAACACTTAAACTGGAGCTCCAAGTCCGGCCTGCGTACGGTACACACACGCACCCACACACGCCAAATCATCTACAACAGCAATATAGTAGTATAGTATAGCATGGTTTAGTTAAGCAATAAGACCCGAGGGGGTGTGATACTGTATATGGCCAATATACCACAGCTAAGGGCTGTTCTTAGCATGACACAAAGTGGAGTGCTAGGACACAGCCCTTAGCCGTGGTATATTGGCCATATATCACAAACCCCTGAGGTCCTTATTGTTATTATAAACTGGTTACCAACATAATTAGAGCAGTAAAAATAAATGTTCTGTCATACCCATGGTATACGGCCTGATATACCACGGCTTTCAGCCAATCAGCATTCAGGGCTCGAACCACCCAGTTTATAATATAGCACAGTAGGGTATAGCATAGCACAGTACAATCCAATATATAAAATGAAGAGCAGCAGAGCTCGGACCTCATCATGAGGGTCTTGTAGACGGAGTCGCGCAGCTGGAAGACATGGTTGCTGACGGCCAGGTTGTGCTCCAGGCGGAAGGGTTCCAGCACCACGCCATCTCGTACGGGGAAGGTCAACCGCAGGTCATCGCTGGGGTTACCTGTTGAGCAAAGTCAGGCGCAATCAATCAGCCACCATGTCTCGTTGTTAGACCGTCCAAACACACACAACACTAGTTTCTCTGTTTTCTGGAGGTACCGAGCATTACTTGCGTAAATGCAGAGAAATGATGAAAACAAAGACTACGCTAACCATGTTTCCATCCACAGTTTTTATGCGAGTAATGTCATACCATATAAAAATGAATCACAACAGATGTGATGGGAACAGGAAGTTTCGGTACAAATACCGATAGATAATTTGTTCGTTCGACATGGTGGGATCTTTTTGTGTCGGTAAAATTAATTATGTGAAAAATGGTGATGGAAACGCATCGATGCGCAAATACCAAATATTGATATAATAACCATCATATTGAAGTAAACTTGAAATCACACGTTGACATGGTGTGTGGTCCTCACACTACGACTCAGGAAAACATGCAGTTTAAATTAGGCTACAGATGAAATAAATTATGATGAACTTCACAGGGTGCTGAAAGTGCATGGTATGAGATTGATGCTCCTTTCCAATAAATGCTGAGGGTCTTATTCTGGTGACATGATGATTGATGCCTGACTGCCGTTTAAAAAAATATCCATAATCTCATAATGTAGACTAGCCTACCCGCACTGTTTCTGAGTCATGGCTAGACGGGATCCTGTTTTTGTCAAATTAACGTCAAAAGTAGATTTGTTTTAGCATTTTAACGTGACGTTAATTAGTCAAAAGCTAGATCACTTCTAGCCATTACCCTGTATCTGCGAGCTGCTGGCTAAAGCACACGTGCCAAAACCAGAGTAGGCACATGTTCTATTTAAAGCAACAGTTTTTGTGACAACACATAGAACATTAGGGGAAAAAAACATAAGCCAAAAATGCACATTGTGTGCACTACGTCATCACGCACAGTCAGTTTGGTGGAAACACACCACTGGTGGGGAAAATTGACCTATTTTCTTTATGTAGATTCTTGAATATTTGCATGAAAATCTGTCGCCAATTGGATGGAAGCCTAGCTGATCGTGGACTTCAGGAAACAACAGAGGGAGCACCCCCCATCCACATCGACAGGACCACAGTGGAGAAGGTGGAAAGCTTCAAGTTCCTCGGCGTACACATCACTGACAAACTGGATTGGTCCACCCACAGACAGTGTGGTGAAGAAGGCGCAACAGTGCCTCTTCAACCTCAGGAGGCTGAAGAAATTTGGCTTGTCACCTAAAACCCTCACAAACTTTTACAGATGCACAATCGAAAGCATCTTGTCGGGCTGTATCCCCGCCTGGTACGGCAACTGCACCACCGCAACCGCAGCGCTCTCCGGAGGATGGTGCGGTATGCCCAACACATCACCGGGGGCAAACTACCTGCCCTCAAGGACACCTACAGCACCCGATGTTACAGGAAGGCCAAAAAGCTAATCAAGGACAACAACCACAAGAGCCACTGCCTGTTCATCCCGTAATCATCCAGAAGGCGAGCTCAGTACAGGTACGTCAATGCTGGGAACGAGAGACTGAAAAACAGCTTCTATCTCAAGGCCATGAGACTGGCCACTTTAATAAATGGAACACTCGTCACTTTAATAATGTTTACATATTTTGCATTACCCATCTCATTTGTATATACTGTATCTGATACTATTCTACTGTATCTTATTCTATGCCGCTCTGACATTGCTCGTCCATACATTTTTATAATCTTAATTACATTCCTTTACTAGATTTGTATATATTGGGTATATATTGTGTAATTTTTAGATATTACTGCACTGTCGGAGCTAGAAGCACAAGCATTTCGCTACACCCACAATAACATCTGCTAAACACGTGTATGTGACCAATAAAATATAATTTAGCTACTGAGAGACAAGGGATTTCCAAAGCAAATTCTGTGTAAGAGTGTGTCATGTTTGAGGTTTACCTGTGGGGAGTGGTGGGGGTAGGGAGTTCGTGTTTGGCTTGATGTCAGGCAGGAAAGAGGGCTTGACGTCATGGCCAGGAGACATGTAGGGGGGCACCGCACTGCCTGGGGTTATGGGAGGGGTGGGGTTTCCAAGAAGGGGAGAGCTTGGATAACCAGGCATCGCCCTGCCCGGCTAGGACACAAAGAGAATGAGAGTAGGGTTAGGTTGCTGTACTTGGAGGACTAAAAATAGCAGTAATGTGCTGTGCTTTGAGATTTTGGCATTCAGAGGCAACGTAGGTCTACAACTCTACACACAAAGAAAAGCCTAGTCCCAAATCTGTTTGTGCCGTCTTTCCAAATCCTACGGCCATTGGCAAGACAGCACAAACAGATCTAGGACCATGTTACACAAAAACATAATGAAGGTGGAATGAGTTCTCTCTCTCCGTCTCACCCCATTGACTGCAGTCTGGTTGAAGGTGTTGTAAACTCCACTGACTCCCCCGGCCGCTAGTGCATTTAGTGTGTTGCCCTGTCCATTGAACTGCTCCGACTGAAAGGCAAATCGCACAGCACTGGCTTGTACTTTGGACTCTAGTTTGGGTATTATTACAGTAGCCAGCCAGGACATACACACAAAAAGGGGGGAGGGTGTGAAAACAGCACAGCACAGCCCAGCAGACTGTGCAACAGACAGACAGGAATAGGGGTGTGACACTGGATAGCGTTACCTTGTAGTACTGTCCTGGGTGGGCTGGTCCCGAGGGGTACTGGGCCATGTTGCCCTGCTGCATGGGCATCTTGTGGCCTTGGTAGGAGGGGGAGGTGGCTGAGCGCTGGGGTCCCAGGCCCCCATGGTACTGCATGGGCTGCCCAGGGTAGGGTCCCTGACCAGGAGCAGGGCCAGCCATGCCTGGACCATACTGCTGCCCGGTAAAGCCCTGAGGGAGACACACAGAGGGGGCAAAATGGAACCGAGATACTGTATGTGTTGACCTCAAAGCAAAACTGGGCACACAATTATATTTCTGGTATGATGAGGATACAAACAAATGAAAGCTATAATGTTACTGAGATAAACCTCACCAAATAAGGAAGTTGAGCTTACTTGCATTTTAAGCTCGCAAAATTACACTTTGATACCCAGCATTAATTGGAGGCGTTTACTTGCTAAAATGTGAAGTGACACCTGGCTATTATAAGAGAATGGCCCATTTTGGTGAAGTTGGACAGTGTAACCAAAAACAACTACATTAACGGCAAACTCCATATCAAGCTTAATAAAATGGATGTACATAGGTGTTAACATAATATTATAATTCACTGTATATTTTTTACTTATGGCTGTCAGTCTACAAATGGTTTGCATTAGAAAGTATGTGAAGTCATTCGCCGGGAGAGACTCACCTCAGCATTGTATGGGCGTTTGAGTCCCTGCTGTGGCCTGGGTGGTCCATGCTGAGCCCCGGGGTAGCCTGGGTGCTGGGGCATCCTCTGACCTTGAGGGGCACCGTACATGGGCCCCATGGACGGGGGACGAGCGGGACCCATCCCTGCCGGGGACATGCCAGGGGGACCTCTGGGGCCCGGGTGTTGCATGAACTGTGTGTTGTAGCCCGCACCGCCGCCCATCTGAAAAGTCCTCTAGGTTAGTGTGGGCATGACATGGCGGATGAGATTAAGGAAACAGTAGTCACTTTGATGTTCTCTGTTTTCCCTGGGTTACATGGTTATAATAACGTATAAATACGGTCCATATTGAGCAGTGTTGCAAAGTCGAAGAACTTCCCTCTGTTAAACATGACATAAGCCACTCACTCCTATAGCCAGCAGGGGGTGCAGTATCCACTCAGACCAACAGAGGCCACCATTTTGGTTGGATGTTTCTGCACAATACATGAGTCTGACAGGCAACTCCCATAAGGTGTTTATGTCGCAACCCCTGGCTTGTGGTCATTCGAGACAATAGTACTACTATAGCAGACAGTATGCACTACAGAGTCGGATTAAGTTGCTCCTAGACTCTGATCTTGGGTCAGTTTAGCATTTCCCCCTGTAATGGTTAAGGTTAGGATTTGGGGGAAGGCAAGCTGATCCTAGATCTGTACCTATGGAAAAATCCACTACAGAGCATGTACTACATTGCCCTCCCTACCTCCTTCCTTACCTGGCCATAGTTCATCTCCTGGTTCTGCTTCTCCTGGATAGCAGCAACCGTTGCTGTGGCTGTGGCGGTTGCTGTGGCAGCCGCTGCAGCCACCGCTGCCGCCGCCGCCTGGGTGAAGTCGGTTTGAGGGCGGATGCCGTGAGGGGGCATGCCCATAGACCCCCCTCCGTTATTGGGGTAACTGATGGGACAGAGAAATGGTTGTTTCAAAATAAACCAACCTGAAAATAGTGTGACTCCAGTATTTCACACACAGGTACATTTTCCCCCAGTAAAACAGTAACTGTTCCGTATTAACAGAAACCATCACCCTCTTGGCTACTATACAAAGACTACAGGAGGACTACTATACAACATGTATGTCTGGCAGCTAATTCATTCTGTTTTGGTTTGGACACTTGTCCCTTGTGCTCGGAGGGAACAGTTCCAGCTATTCAAAAATTAATGGTGTATTGAGATTAGTGTCACCCTGAATGTTAATCGATTTAGTTTTGCAGTGCACCACTCAGGATTAAATAGCCTACTAGTCGACTGAATCCACAATGGTATGAGGAGCTCTGACACTATCCAGCCTTCACATACTGTAGTGGCCAGAGGCATATTACCAACACGGGTATGTGTGTGTGTGGGAGATGTTGACTCCCTTAATCTTTGCCTCCAAATCTCTCCTCGAGGTAATTCCACATGAATGAGCGGAGATAAAAACACGTGGCCTGGGCTATATCGGTCGGTCTGTCTGTCGCTTACCTGCCCACGTATCCAGGCCCGGCGGGGTATCCCCCATTGCCCCTGCCGTACATGCCCTGCTGCATGTAGCCTTTGTTGGGCTCCGGGTAGCCCTGTTGACCTAAAAACTGCTGGCCCATCCCAGGGCTATGGCCGGGCATCATGTTTCCCCCACCAGAGTTCCCACCTGGACCCATCGGGTTCCCACCCAGGACCTGAGAGGGGGAGGAGAAACAAACAGGAGTGTTGATGAGGTGAATCACTATCAACCTAGTTCTAATATGATTCACCGCAATGATTCTTGTACTTTGGAATGTTGATGTATCGCATGTGGAGGAAGGGAAGGGAGGGTGACATATTGCAGCTGTAAGTAGCGTCCCAAATGGGTCCTAGTCAAAAGTAGTGCACTACATAGGGAATAGGGTGCCATTTGGAACGCAGCCTTAAGGTTTGCTTTCGTGGGGTCACGTGTCTATCCATACCTGGCTGGGTGAAGGATTGGTTACCCCCCACACTGTGGTTACCACAGACAGGGAGCCTGCCGGCTGATTGCTGCCTTGCTGCCAGGACACAGGGTCATAAGGGTAGGAGCCGTCACTGAGGAGGAGGAGAGACAGAGAGATTACTGACTGGAGAATTGGATCGTGGCCAACACTTCCTCTGTGGCCCTTCAGGGACCTCAACTATGGGTTAAGGCGGATAAGTCTGTGGAGCTTTGAGCGGATGCTGGAGCTTTGCTGAGTCAGGAGAGAAATATGGACATGTATTTATACATGTAAGCAACATGCATGCCTGAAGATTCTGGCTTTGCTATAGCCCTTGCATATTTAAAAATCTGTGCTGGGCATGTGTGCCGCCTGTGCTTTACTCAGTGGATTTGCCTGTGCATGTCAATCACATTATCACACGACACTGCACCATGTCTCCATGGAGACAAAGCCGTCACCTAGATACGGGTAAAAGTAGCAGTGCCAAGAGAGAAGTTACGTGTGTGACTCATACTGGATAAAACAGGACTGCTCTAGTTATTCCTGTTTGCTTTCCATAATCAGCCTTGCAGCGCACATCTTGTTGAGTCTGGCACAGTGGCCACACAGGCACAGCATGGTTTCTGTTATTTTGGCTGATAAAAAAAATGAAAAGTCCATAAATAAAACTGTTGCAGGCCAAAATGACTGGGAGATATAAAAAAAAAAAATCTCATTGCAAAATAATGCTTATATTCATTCATGGAAATACCAGTCGGTGGAAATACATTTGACCATCATGCTCATCAGTCTATAGGTTAATTTGCATAATTTAGTGGAATTAAATTGGCCTGTGTGTATTAGTCATCGTGTATCTTATTTATCCAACACAACTGTCACACACATGCACAGCATACAGAGCTCATCAGCTGGTTGCTGCTGGAGTAAACATGCTTTTATAAGCCCATTCATTGCGGAACAATTCTAAATGCTTGTGTTAACACAGTTTGGTGCACAGTTCAAATATATATATTTTTTTTTTTAATGTATTTATTTCTCGAACAGGCTATTGAAGCGCGCCCCCCATTCACAATTCAAGTGCAGGCAACAGGCTATCAGCGCGTCATCCACCACTTCACAATGTGAGCTGGAGGCAGTATGCATTTTAAAAACATTCTTGTTTGAAACCTGAATGTTTTATTTCATTTAAATGAGGCATGTCTTACCTTCATTCAAAGTAGCCTATAGGCAAAACCCGACCATAAAACGTGGAGGCAATTATTTTAGAAAGACTTTATAGGCGGCGCGTGAGTTTCAAGTTTGGGGAAGCTTACAATTTATCCTACCATTTCTTCCGTTTTACGTACCAGTTATGATTTTCATATGCGCGTTTTAATGGAACAATTTCATTGCAATAATAATGTTTTCATTTCTCAAAATCATTGTCACATGGTTAATCATAAAAATCTGAATTAAAATGATAAACATCTAAAAGTCAACTAATGCGAGGTCACCAACATATTGATACACCATGATCCATTGGCGCATAAAGAAATGAGCGCATGGAACTAGGCCTATAAATTCCATTGCTCTTCCACATCGAGGATTGGTGATTATCGAGGGAGATTGTTCGAAAGATTTTTCAAATAGCTTACAGTGAAAAACTATAGTTTTAATATATTATCATTCGCAATGGATGTAAAAATAAATTTAAAAAATAACACTTTCCTACATTGCCACGCAGCAGGCCAGGTACTTCTATGCATGCTCAGGCGCGCACGCTCCCTCAACATTATTAGGAGAGAGAAACCAGACACATGCTCATTGTTCACATCGAGCACTCCAAACAAAAAGGAATGAAAAAATGACAAATCTGGTAAATTATGGTTATGAAGAAAAAAAACAACAAAAAACAAAACAAGTGTAGCAGGTTGTGAACTCCGCACTCCAAGACCTCTCCACTCCAAGAATGAGAACGGCAAATGAAAGTAATTAATGCATGCATTAACATAAATTAATGTAACCAAATGACAAGGATTAACGGTACATTTATTACTGGTGACATATGTAATAGGGAATTGATCAAATAAAATAAAAAGGGCAAACAATTCACACAATGAATGTGCAAGAATTGGCAACCGATGAGCCATTCTGGAGAGACTGGCCTTCACCACACCACTCCGCTTCTTCTCGTCTCAAAATGTTTAATTATACTCAAGACACATTATCTTCACACATATTTTTTATGCTTTTCACTGACAGCTAGGCCTATTGCCACGCGCTGCCCAAATTGCGGGTTTCCCAAATAGGCATAAACCTATGAGAGCTTCTGATTTGAAACAATACAAAGCAAAATATGACATTTTTTGTTACTAATGATCATTGTTCCTCTGTGGCTAAGTCATGCTTTCTTGTGAAGTATTTTGAATGATTTAATTTATTTCTGTATAGACAGGACTAATTACAGAATTTTGTCAAACGTATTTCCATCTCTCTTGGTTTTCATATCAACTTGGTTTTCATATCAACTATAAAGCCAAAAGGCACGTCTTATTTTGCACGCTTTGTACAAAATAAAATGCAGTACGACAGGATATTTCTAAACATAGCTCGTTATTAGCAAGCTATAACTGGCATGTTCGCGTGTCTCATACCATGATCAACCGAATATGACCTCACCCCCCTGGGTGGTCTTAACCAATCATAGCGCAGTATGATACGGCGGTTAAACGCATCCAATTACAATTCAGTATGTTTACACATATGAATATTACATCCCTTTTTTTTAAAGAAAAATGTACAACATATTCTAAGCGTTTCTTTTAAATACATGCTCTGTAGTTTGAACGGTACACTGCTCCTTCTGCGGTGCGGACGTGATATGAATGTTCAGTGTCAGCTGGCTGTATGACGACTGCTGGCTTCCAGTGGCTATGCTCCTGGATTCTAACTGACTCTTCGTCGTTCAGTGGTGGCTGTGGTCTCGCTGACCTGTCGTAGTTGTGTCTGTGCACGTTTTTCATGCATTTCTTTGTAGCTGACGACCTCAGGGTGCAGCTGCTGGTTAGTGCTGGTAAGGTTTGAGCGAAGTCTGTGGCTCATCAACAGCTGGGCTGGTGATTTGAAGTTGTCAACTGGAGTGTTGAGGTATTCAAGGAGACTGAGGTAGGGGTCTCTCGTCTGCTTTTGCTTTGTCCATGAGTGATTTAGCAATCTGCACAGATTTTTCAGCAAGGCCATTCATTTGAGGCTAATGTGGGCTTGTGGTGACATGTGTGAACTCCCATGCTTTTGTAAAGGATTCAAACTCATTTAATTTGTAACAGGGGCCATTGTCAGATATTAAAGTCTCTACAATGCCATGCCTGGCAAGGATTGCTTTCAGCTTGTGTATCACAGCTGCAGATGTGGTGCTGTGAAGCTTGTCGTGTTCGAAGTATCTGCTGTAGTAGTCCACTGTTAAGATGTAGTCCTCGTTGTTCCAGGTGAACAGATTGGTTGCCACGACCTGCCAGGGTTGGTCTGGGATACAGTGAGGTAATATTGGCTCTGGTGTTTGAGGGGCATCGTTCAAGACATGTGGGGCATTTATTAACAATGTCCTCTATTTGTTTGCACATTCCGGGGCAAAACAAAAATGTCCCGTGCTCTCCGTTTCCATGCGGCCAGCATTCTCTTCTCTGAGAATGGTAGGAATGATGATTTTCTCTCCTTTGAAAATGATTCCGTTCATCTGTGATAGTTCATCACGATGTTTCCAGAACTCAGACACTCAGAGGTGATTTTCTCCTCTCCTCAGGCCATCCATCCTGTATGACTTTCCTCAGCTGTGTGAGTTGTGTCCTTTTCTGTTTCTGCTCAGCTCTCCTTCAGTTTTGTGTCACTAACTGGTAAGTTGCTGTACACAGTGTGCACTTGCATGTCCATGCCTTCACTGAGGCTGCTGTCCTTGTAGGTAAGAAACCTGGAGTGTGTGTCTGCGACAGGGATGTCTTTGCCTGGACGGTGAGTGATTGTGAAGTCGTATTTTTGTAGTTGAAGGATCATTCTCTGTAGCCTTGGCGGGGCTGCGGCTAGCGGTTTCCTCATGATTGACTCGAGGGGCTTGTGGTCAGATTTCACAATGACTTGTCGTTCATATACGTACTGATGAAAACGCTTACACCCGAACAGAATGGCGTACAGTCCCTTTTCGATTTGAGCGTAGTTAATTTCACAGTCAGATTTGAACGCGTAGCCGATGGGCTTTCCTTCTTGCAGTAGCACTGCACCTAGTCCATACTTCGACGCGTCCACTTGGAGTCTGAGCTCTTTGTTGGGGTCGTAGTAGGTGATGTTGGTAGGCTAGACCCTGGCCTCTATCCAAGCAAACCAGACTGAAGTGAGGGTTATATCAGCACAAAACTTTGTTGAGTAAGCTATGTTGGAGTAAGAGGTGGTGACATTTTTGCCTTGTGTGGGTGTACTTTCTCATTAAAATAAAACCTTTACTGTCACACTCTTTTCTCAACTCCCACGTTTAACCAGCCATCCTCAAAAGAAGATCACTTTATCGGTCAGTTCATTTTGACTCTCCCTTGCCTCCTTGACAGAAATTCACAGAAAGGATGTATTTCTGGGCCCGTGTTCACAAAGCATCTCAGAGTATGACCAAGGATCAGTTTTGTGTTTTAAATCATAATGAATAAGAGGGGAGGACCTGATCCTAGATCAGCACTCCTACTCTGAGACATGTGAATACAGACCCTGAAAGTCACAGCCATTCTTCTAATCTACAAAACCACATCAAAGCTAAGAATCATCCTTATCGAATGGAGAGGGAGGAGAGATGGGCTGGCTGTCTGGCTGGGTGGGTAGTTGGTACACACCTGTGTGGATTAGGAGGCAGGCCAGGTTTCATGGAATTCATGGGGTTCATCGGAAGGACGTTGGGATCAGCAGGGAGCCCCACAACTCCTCAACCAGCAGACAGCCTGAAAACAAAAGAACACGTGTTTAGACATGAGGCCAACTATTAAGATTGCAGTCTACTGTACCATGTTGGAGAATAGACATGACAAATGTTCCAGCAATGTTTCTATGATTTGCATATTCAGAAAGTCTATAATTATAAGAGGAGAAACAACCGAAACAATGATCGGCAGAGCATCCCGCAGCTACTAGAGGGGCACTACTGAGAAAAATCAACATAGGCCTACCGCCCAATGTTGTTGTTACGTATACAGTGCCTTCAGTAAGTGTTCATACCCCTGGACTTTTTCCACATTTTGTTGTGTTACAGCCTGAATTTAAAATGGTTTACATTTATATTTATCACTGGCCTACACACAATACCCCATAATGTCAAAGTGGACTTGTGTTTTTCGAAATGTTTCCAAATTAATAAAAAAGAACAAGCTCTAATGTCTTGAGTCAATAAGTATTCAACCCCTTTGTTATGGCAAGACTAAATAAGTTCAGGCGTAAAAATGTGCTTAACAAGACGCAAAATAAGCATGGACTCACTCTGTGTGCAATAACAGTGTTTAACATGATTTTGAAAGACTTCCTCATCTCTGTACCCCACACATACAACCATCTGTAAGATCACTCAGTAGAGCAGTGACTATCAAACACAGATTTCACCACAAAGACCAGGGATGTTTTAGAATGCCTTGCAAAAAGGGCAACCTACAGTGGCAAGAAAAAGTATGTGAACCCTTTGGAATTACCTGGATTTCTGCATAAATTAGTCATACATTTATCTGATCTTCATCTTAGTCACAACAATAGACAAACAGTGTGCTTAAACTAATAACACACCAAGTATTGTATTTTTCTTGTCTATATTAAATACATCATTTAAATATTCACAGTGTAAGTTGGGGAAAGTATGTGAACCCCTAAACTAATGAGTTTTCCAAAAGCTAAATTGGAGTCAGCTAACCTGGAGTCCAATCAATGAAACAAAATTTTAGATTTTTTTGGTTAGATCTGCCCTGCCCTATAAAAACCCCCCACAAAATTTGGAGTTTGCTATTCACATAAAGCATTGCCTGATGTGAACCATGCCTCAAACAAAAGAGATCTCAGAAGACCTAAGATTATGGGCATGGGTCCTCAGATGCTCAAAAGGTTCTACAGCTGCACCAGAGAGCATCCTGACTGGTTGCATCACTGCCTGGCCTCCGACCGCAAGGCACCACAGAGGCTAGCACGAACGGCCCAGTACATCACTGGGGCCAAGCTTCCTGCCATCTAGGACCTCTATACCAGGCGGTGTCTGAGGAAGGCCCTAAAAATTGTCAAAGACTCCAGCCAACCTAGTCATAGACTGTTCTCTCTGCTACCACACGGCAAGTGGTACCGGAGCACCAAGTCTAGGTCCAAGAGGTTTCTAAACAGCTTCTACCCTGAAGCCATAAGACTCCTGAACATCTAGCCAAATGGCTACCCAGACTATTTGCATTGCCCCCCTCCCCTCTCTTTACACCACTGCTACTCAGTTGTCATCTATGCATAGTCACTTTAATAAATCTACCTACATGTACATGCTACCTCAACTAACCGGTGCCCCCACACATCGACTCTAAATCGGTACCCCCCTGTATATAGTCTCGCTATTGTTATCTTACTGCTGCTCTTTAATTACTAGTTACTTTTCTCTCTTATTCTTATCTGTATTTTTTTTAAATATAACTGCATTGTTGGTTAAGAGCTCGTAAGTAAGCATTTCACTGCAAGGTCTATACCTGTTGTATTTGGCGCATGTGACTAATACAATTTGATTTGATTAAGAATTGTTGACTTGCATAAACCTAGAAAGGGTTACAAAAGTATATCTAAAAGCATTGCTGCATGTCTGAAATTTGCAAAAGAGCACCTGGATGTTCCACAGCGCTTCTGGCAAAATATTCTGTGGACAGATGAAACAGTTGAGTTGTTTGGAAGGAACACACAACACTATGTGTGGAGGAAAAAAAGGCACAGCATACCAACATCAAAACCTCATCCCAACTGTAAAGTATGGTGGAGGGAGCATCATGGTTTGGGGCTGCTTTGCTGCTTCAGGGCCTGGACAGCTTGCTATCATTGACGGAAAAATGAATTCCCAAGTTTATCAAGACATTTTGCAGAAGAATGTAAGGCTATCTGTCCGCCAATTGAAGCTCAACAGAAGTTGGGTGATGCAACATGACAATGACCCAAACACAGAAGTAAAATCAACAATAGAATAGCTTCAACAGAAGAAAATACGTCTTCTGGAGTGGCCCAGTCAGAGTACTGACCTCAACCTGATTAAAAATGCTGTGGCATGACCTCAAGAGCTGTTCACACCAGACATCCTAAGAATATTGCTGAACTGACACAGTTTTGTAAAGATGAATGGTCCAAAATTCCTCCTGACCATTGTGCAGGTCTGATCCGCAACTACAGAAAACGTTTGGTTGAGTTTATTGCTGCCAAGTGTTCACATACTTTTCCACCCTACACTGTGAATGTTTACACAGTGTGTTCAATAAAGACATGAAAACATATAATTGTTTGTGTTATTAGTTTAAGCAGACTGTTTGCCTATTGTTGTGACTTTTTTATGGATTTTATGACCAATTTATGCAGAAATCCAGGTAATTCCAAAGGGTTCACATACTTTTTCTTGCCACTGTATTTGTACATAAAAAATAAATGTAAAAAGCAGACATTGAATATCCTTTTGAGCATGGTGAAGTTATTAATTACACTTTGGATGGTGTATCAACACATCCAGTCACCACAAAGATACAGGCGTCCTTCCTAACTCAGCTGCCGGAGAGGAAGGAAACTGCTCAGGGATTTCACCATGAGGCCAATGGTGACTTAAAAACAGTTACAGAGTTTAATGACTGTGATAGGAGAAAACTGAGGATGGATCAACAACTTTGTAGTTCCTCCACAATACTAACCTAATTGACAGAGTGAAAAGAAGGAAGCCTGTACAGAATACAAATATTCCAAAACATGCATCCTGTTTGCAACAAGGCACGAAAGTAATACTGCAAAAAATGTGGCAAAGCAATACTTTTTTTGTCCTGAATAGAAAAGTGTTATGTTTGGGGCAAATCCAATACAACATTAGTGACCGACCGGCTCAAATCTATCTTTCATGCTGGAAAAACTCCCCAGTCCATAATGATTACAAGCATACCCATAACATGATGCAGCCATCCCTATGCTTGAAATATGGCGAGTGGTACTCAGTAATATTATTAGGCAAAATCATAGAAAACCTAGCTCAGTCTGCTTTCCACCAGAAATGTGAAGATCAATTCACCTTTCAACAGGACAATAACCTAAAACACAAAGCTAAATCTACACTGGAGTTGCTTACCAAGACGACAGTGAATGCTCCTGAGTAGCCTAGTTACAGTTTTGATTTAAATCTGCTTGAAAATCTATTGCAAGACCTGTAAATGGTTGTCTAGCAATGATCAACAACCAAATTGACAGAGCTTTAAAGATTTTTTTTAAAGAATAATGGGCAAATGTTGCACAATCCAGGTGAGGAAAGCACTTGGAGACTTACCCAGAAAGACTCACAGCTGTAATCGCTGCCAACGGTGCTTCTACAGATGTAGAATACTTATGTACATTTGCAATACATGTTTTCACTTTATAATTATGGGGTATTGTGTGTAGATGGGTGAATTTTTTAATTATTTAATCCATTTTGAATTCAGGCTGTAACAAAATGTGGCATAAATGAAGGGGTATGAATACTTTCTGAAGGCACTGTAGCAGGACAGATGGTCACTAGTTCAGCCTCGGGTAGGTCAGATGGAGAGAAAATGTGTTACATGATCAAAGTCGTGAAGTCCATTGTCATGATGTACATCATAATAACATCAGGCCAAACCAAAACTTTCTTAGGGATACGGGAGAGGTTGGGGATGGTCCTAGTGGTTGGAGAACCGGTTCTCCACTGAATTTATGAGCAGCCAGGAAGTGAGACTAAGTGGTACTGAATGTAATGTTGTTGTTACGTATACCGTACCTATGTAGCTGAATCTGTGTTTGAAATTCACTGCTCGACTGAGGGACCTTACAGATAATGTGTGGGGTACAAAGATGAGGTAGTGTCATGACCGAACTGCTCGGGTCAGGTTACCGGGGACCACAATCCAACAGAGAGATCTCTCACACCCACCAGAGGAGAAGAGATCGAGGGGTATGAAGGTGGGGGGGTTTATGACACCTCCCACCCATTGTAAATCTAAGGCAGCAGACAAAATTCCTTTGTCCCCTCACTATGGAGAACCGGCCTCAGAACATTAACATGCAATAAATGGACTTTGGGACAATGGGTTTCGTCAGCCACAAGGGTGGTAATGACGATAGATGGAATATGAAAATGAATGTCATTTTTGTTATGTTATTAAAAGTTAAAGGACAACGTTATAACGAAAACATTGTAACTTAAGAGTTTTCCTAGTATATGCTTGATGTTTATACATTGTACGTTGGTTGGGAAATGTCCAAATCAAAGAGGATGTTTTGGTAAAGATGAAATGTGAAGTTAGTTGTCTAAATTGGATCTGAGTAAAATCCAGACCTTGCCTCGTAACTTGGTACGCCCAGAGAATTGCCCTAAAGGAGGAAACGCCCACTTCCGAGCCGAGGGTATAAGACATGCGAGTTAAGAATTAACATAGACTAAGTGACCCGAGCTGCAGCCAAGGTCTGAGTAGTCAACAAACCGAAAACGCAACACGAGGTTGAAGATAAAGGAACCTTCTTCTATCCATGCTATGGATTAGAGGTCGACCGATTAATCGGAATGGTCGCTATATTTTTTACACCTTTATTTAACTAGGCAAGTCAGTTAAGAACACATTCTTATTTTCAATGACGGCCTAGGAATGGTGGGTTAACTGCCTTGTTCAGAGGCAGAACGACAGATTTTTACCTTGTCAGCTCAGGGATTCAATCTTGCAACCTTACGGTTAACTAGTCCAACGCATGCAGTAAGAAGCCAAGGTAAGTTGCTAGCTAGCATTAAACTTATCTTATAAAAAACAATCAATCAATCATAATCACTAGTTATAACTACATATGGTTAATGATATTACTAGTTTATCTAGCGAGTCCTGCGTTGCATATAAACGATGCAGTGCGCATTCGCGAAAAAGGACTGTCGTTGCTTCAACGTGTACCTAACCATAAACATCAATGCCTTTCTTAAAATCAATACACAGAAGTATATATTTTTAAACCTGCATATTTAGCTGAAAGAAATCCAGGTTAGCAGGCAATATTAACCAGGTGAAATTGTGTCACTTTTCTTGCGTTCATTGCACGCAGAGTCAGAGTATATGCAACATTTTGGGCAGCCTGCCTTATTGCGAACTAATTTGCCAGAATTTTACGTAATTATGACATAACATTGAAGGTTGTGCAATGTAACAGGAATATTTAGACTTATGGATGCCACCCGTTAGATAAAATACGGAACGGTTCCGTATTTCACTGAATAAACGTTTTGTTTTCGAGATGATAGTTTCCGGATTCAACCATATTAATGACCTAAGGCTCGTATTTCTGTGTTATTATGTTATAATTAAGTCTATGATTTGATAGAGCAGTCTGACTGGGCGATGGTAGGCACCAGCAGGCTCGTAAGCATTCATTCAAACAGCACTTTCGTGCGTTTTGCCAGCACCTCGTCGCTGTGCTTCAAACATTGCGCTGTTTATGACTTCAAGCCTATCAACTCCCGAGATTAGGCTGGTGTGACCGATGTGAAATGGCTAGCTAGTTAGCGGGGTGCGCGCTAATAGCGTTTCAAACGTCACTCGCTCTGAGACTTGGAGTAGTTGTTCCCCTTGCTCTGCATGGGTAACGCTGCTTCGAGGGTGGCTGTTGTCGATGTGTTCCTGGTTCGAGCCAAGGTAGCGGCGAGGAGAGGGATGGAAGCTATACTGTTACACTGGCAATACTAAAGTGCCCATAAGAACATCCAATAGTCAAAGGTATATGAAATACAAATCGTATAAAGAGAAATAGTCCTATAATAACTACAACCTAAAACTTCTTACCTGGGAATATTGAAGACTCATGTTAAAAGGAACCACCAGCTTTCATATGTTCTCATGTTCTGAGCAAGGAACTTAAACATTAGCTTTCTTACATGGCACATATTGCACTTTTACTTTCTTCTCCAAAAGTTTGTTTATGCATTATTTAAACCAAATTGAACAGGTTTCATTATTTATTTGAGGCTAAATTGATTTTATTGATGTATTATTTTAAGTTAAAATAAGTGTTCATTCAGTATTGTTGTAATTGTCATTATTACAAATAAATAAAAAATAAATAAAAAACGGCAGATTAATCGGTATCGGCTTTTTTTGGTCCTCCAATAATCGGTATCGGCGTTGAAAAATCATAATCGGTCGACCTCTACAAAGGACCTCCAGCCTACTTCACACAACTGTGGCAAGCTTTGGAGTCAACATGGGCCAGCATCCCTGTGGAACACTTGACACCTTGTAGTCCATGCCCCGACGAATTGAGGTTGATCTAAGGGCAAAAGGGGGTGCAGCGCAATATTAGTAAGGTGTTCCTAATGTTTTGTACACTCAGTGTATACGTTTAGTCGAGAGGATAGGTGAATTAATTATTCAATATATCAAACTTGGTAGACTAAGACTAGATACCTTGAAAAACATTGTTAAGATTGGGGGAATTCTGGGAAGCATGTCAGTCAACCAGGATTTCCTGTTAGAAAATAGGGTAAAATCATTCCAAACAATATAAAAATTACATCTACCAACTAAATAAGGGCATGTCTAAATACATATTTTTGGGTATAGTGCCATCGCAGATTTGGTCCATTACCCCCCCTGGCAGTAATTTCCAATATTGCCGCTGAAAAATAGGCTATGAAACCCAAGATAGGTAAATGGTTGGATAGATTTCACCAGGGGTACTCTGGCAGATGACAAAGTTCATATATTTATTCAGGACTTGTGGTTGGACATGGTAAAGTAGAATGTGTGTGGTTCTGCAACAAAGGAGGGACATAAGCAGGTGATAAGTATGAATCTATTCAACCAATATATTTCAAATAAGGAAATTAGAAGACATCTTAATGTCATGACTTGACTAAAATATAAATGGAAAATAGTAAACAAACTTACTCTTAACACAACTGGAAAGAAACGGAGGAATGGCTTGACAGAATTTAAATACAAACTAAAAGGTGTGAATAAGCCAGGGCAGTCCTGATAATTAGTGGCAAGAGTGTGGCATTGAGAGGAGACTCAACAGGTGAAATCAACTTGGTTAATCAAGTTCATCTCAGTAGTATGGATGCTCCACTCTGAGGTCTTTTGTACAGCCACCAACCAGCCGCATGGGGCCGTACAGAGTACCACAGTGGAGGTGAATATACTTTTATCAATATATTCACTCCATTGTGGGTCTCTATTACAGTGGTTACCAAACTGTGGGAGGTCCCCGCCAAAAATAAAAATAACTGTTTTTAAGGAACTAAGTCAGACATTAAACTTACTCTTGAAAGGTCTAATAGTAGTATGCACAAGGTGCAATTTCGAGAATTGTGTAGTGCATCATCAGTTCCTCTTGTCATGTTAGACATTGTATACCTTAGAGAGCTATTTATAACTTGTCAGAAATGTCCAGATCAAATTAGCCCATGTCAGCTAATCTTTTGTCATTTTGTTTTTGAGATATTGTTGTAATTTTTTTGTTACTCAAATATCACATGAATACATATTAGACGTGGCAAAATGTATAGAATTGCAAGAAAATTATATTTAAAACTGCAAAACTATGTTTGCACCCCTTGACAAAATGTGTAAAATTGCAGGAAATAAGCTTTAATTAACCCTGAAAAATTATCTCCACCAACAAAAGGGGTGTGAACAGCTGGTGTCATGAACAGTGCTTGTGCCCATAGAAATAGGTGGGGTGCGGGATGTTCCCCAATGCTGGAAGGGGGGGCCCTGAGTAAAAGAACCCGGGTGGACAGCTTAAAATGCTTGAGGGGTTATGGAAAACACAATAAAATGGCCCAAAGATGCCATATACAGTGCTGTCGGAAAGTATTCAGACCCCTTCCCTTTTCCCACATTGTTAGGTTACAGCCTTATTCTGAAATGGATTAAATAAAACATTTCCTCAATCTAGACACAATATCCCACAATGACAAAGCGAAAACAGTTTATTTTTTATTTGCGAATGTATATATATATTTTTTTTTTACCTGATTTACATAAGTATTCAGACCCTTTGCTATGAGAATCAAAATTGAGCTCCGATGCATCCTGTTTCCATTTATCATCCTTGAGATGTTTCTACAACTTGATTGGAGTCCACCTGTGGTAAATTCAATTGATTGGACATGAAAAGCACACCTGTCTATATAAGGTCCCACAGTAGACGGTGCATGTCAGAACAAAAACCAAGCCATGAAGTTGAAGGAATTCAAATCAAATAAAATTTTATTCATCACACTCGCCGAATACTGTGAAATACTTACTTACAAGTCCTTAAACCAACAATGCAGTTCAAGAACTAGAGTTAATAAAATATTGACTTAATATACTAAAAGTAAAAAATATATACAGTGGGGAGAACAAGTATTTGATACACTGCCGATTTTGCAGGTTTTCCTACTTACAAAGCATGTAGAGGTCTGTAATTTTTATCATAGGTACACTTCAACTGTGAGAGACGGAATCTAAAACAAAAATCCAGAAAATCTCATTGTATGATTTTTAAATAATTTATTTGCATTTTATTGCATGACATAAGTATTTGATCACCTACCAACCAGTAAGAATTCCGGCTCTCACAGACCTGTTAGTTTTTCTTTAAGAAGCCCTCCTGTTCTCCACTCATTACCTGTATTAACTGCACCTGTTTGAACTTGTTACCTGTATAAAAGACACCTGTCCACACACTCAATCAAACAGATTCCAACCTCCACAATGGCCAAGACCAGAGAGCTGTGTAAGGACATCAGGGATAAAATTGTAGACCTGCACAAGGCTGGGATGGGCTACAGGACAATAGGCAAGCAGCTTGGTGAGAAGGAAACAACTGTTGGCGCAATTATTAGAAAATGGAAGAAGTTCAAGATGACGGTCAATCACCCTCAGTCTGGGGCTCCATGCAAGATTTCACCTCGTGGGGCATCAATGATCATGAGGAAGAAGAGGGATCAGCCCAGAACTACACGGCAGGACCTGGTCAATGACCTGAAGAGAGCTGGGACCACAGTCTCAAAGAAAACCATTAGTAACACACTACGCCGTCATGGATTAAAATCCTGCAGCGCACGCAAGGTCCCCCTGCTTAAGCCAGTGCATGTCCAGGCCTGTCTGAAGTTTGCCAATGACCATCTGGATGATCCAGAGGAGGAATGGGAGAAGGTCATGTGGTCTGATGAGACAAAAATAGAGCTTTTTGGTCTAACTCCACTCGCCGTGTTTGGAGGAAGAAGAAGTATGAGTACAACCCCAAGAACACCATCCCAACCGTGAAGCATGGAGGTGGAAACATCATTCTTTGGGATGCTTTTCTGCAAAGGGGACAGGACGACTGCACCGTATTGAGGGGAGGATGGATGGGGCCATGTATCGCGAGATCTTGGCCAACAACCTCCTTCCCTCAGTAAGAGCATTGAAGATGGGTCGTGGCTGGGTCTTCCAGCATGACAACGACACGAAGCACACAGCCATGGCAACTAAGGAGTGGCTCCGTAAGAAGCATCTCAAGGTCCTGGAGAGGCCTAGCCAGTCTCCAGACCTGAACCCAATAGAAAATCTTTGGAGGGAGCTGAAAGTCCGTATTGCCCAGCGACAGCCCCGAAACCTGAAGGATCTGGAGAAGATCTGTAAGGAGGAGTGGGCCAAAATCCCTGCTGCAGTGTGTGCAAACCTAGTCAAGAACTACAGGAAACGTATGATCTCTGTAATTGCAAACAAAGGTTTCTGTACCAAATATTAAGTTCTGCTTTTCTGATGTATCAAATACTTATGTCATGCAATAAAATGCAAATTAATTACTTAAAAATCATACAATGTGATTTTCTGGATTTTTGTTTTAGATTCCGTCTCTCATAGTTGAAGTGTACCTATGATAAAAATTACAGACCTCTACATGCTTTGTAAGTAGGAAAACCTGCAAAATCGGCAGTGTATCAAATACTTGTTCTCCCCACTGTATATATTAAAAAAAAAAAGCAACAAGAAATGTACATAACAATAACTAGGCTAAATACAGGGGGTACCAGTACAGAGTCAATATGCGGGGGTACAGGTTAATCTACGTAATTTGTAAAGTGACTATGCATAGATAATAAACAGCAAGTAGCAGCACTGTAAAAACAAAGGGGGGGGGGGGGTTCAATGTAAATAGTCCGGGAGACCATTTGATTAGTTTAGTTAAGCAGTCTTAGGGCTTGGAGGTAAGGAGCCTTCTGGTCCTAGACTTGGCGCTCCGGTACCGCTTGCCGTGCGGTAGCAGAGAAAACAGTCTATGACTTAGGTGATTGGAGTCTGACACTTGACGCCGCTTAGTACATAGGTCCTGGATGTCAGGAAGCTCGGCCCCAGTGATGTACTGGACCGTACGCAATACCCTCTGTACAGCCTTCAGATCAGATGCCGAACAGTTACCATACCAGGTGGTAAAGCAACCGGTCAGGATGCTCTCGATGGTGCAACTTTTTGAGGATCTGTGGACCCATGCCAAATCAGGATCCAGTTCAGGATCCAGTTGTAGAGGGAGGTGTTTAGTCCCAGGGTCCTTAGCTTAGTGATGAGCTGTGTGTGCACTACGGTGTTGAACGCTGAGCCGTAGTCAATGAACAGCATTCTCACATAGGTGATCCTTTTGTCCAGCTGGGAAAGGGTGGAGTGCGATTGAGATCTTTGGATCAGTTGGGGCGGTATGTGAATTGGAGTGGGTCTAGGGTTTCTGGCATGATGGTGTTGATGTGAGCCATGATCAGCCTTTCAAAGCACTTCATGGCTACCGACGTGAGTGCTACGGGGCAGTAATCATTTAGGCAGGTTACCTTCGCTATCTTGCGCACAGGGACTATGGTGGTCTATTTGAAACATGTAAGTATTACAGACTCGGTCAGGGAGAGGTTGAAAATGTCTGTGAAGACACTTGCCAGTTGGTCCGCGCATGCTTTGAGTACACGTCCTGGTAATCCGTCTGGCCCCGCGGCTTTGTGAATGTTAACCTGTTTAAAGGTCTTGCTCACATCAGCTACGAAGAGCATGATCACACAATTGTCCACAGATCTGGGGAAGGGTACCAAAACATTTCTGCAGTATTGAAGGTCCCCAAGAACACAGTGGCCTCCATCATTCTAAAATGGAAGAAGTTTGGAACCAACAAGACTCTTTCTAGAGCTGGCCGCCTGGCCAAACTGAGTAAATCGGGGGAGAAGCCCCCTTGGAGTTTGCCAAAAAGCACCAAAGGACTCTGACCATGAGAAACAAGATTCTCTGGTCTGACGAAACCACAAATGAACCTGAATGCCAAGCGTCACGTCTGGAGGAAACCTGGCACCATCTCTACGATGAAGCATGGTGGTGGCAGCGTCATGCTGTGGGGATATTTTTCAGCGGCAGGGACTGGGAGACTAGTCAGGATCGAGACAAAGATGAGCAGAGTGAAGTACAGAGACATCCTTGATGAAAACCCGCTCCAGAGCGCTCAGGATCTCCATCTGTGGTCAAAGGTTCACTTTCCAACAGGACAACAACCCTAAACACACAGCCAAGACTACGCAGGAGTGGCTTCGGAACAAGTCTCTGAATGTCCTTGAGTGGCACAGCCAGAACCCGGACTTGAACCTGAGAACATCTCTGGAGAGACCTGAAAAAAGCTGTGTAGTGACGCTCCCCATCCAACCTGACAGAGCTTGAGAAAATTTGCAGAGAAGAATGGGACATTAGAGCGGTGGAAATCTGTCCTTTGGTCTGATGAGTCCAAATTCGAGATTTTTGGTTCCAACAGTCGTGTCTTTGTGAGATGCAGAGTAGGTGAACTGATGATCTCCACATGTGTGGTTCCCACCGTGAAGCATGGATGAGGAGGTGTGATGGTGCTTTGCTGTTGACACTGTCAGTGATTTATTTTGATTTCAAGGCACACTTAACCAGCATGGCTACCACAGCATTCTGAAGCGATACGCCATTCCATCTGGTTAACGCTTAGTGGGACTATAATTTGTTTTTCAACAGGACAATGACCCAACACATCTCCAGGCTGTATAAAGGCTATTTAACCAAGAAGGAGTGATGGAGTGCTGCATCAGATGACCTGGCCTCCACAATCACCCGACCTCAAACCAACTGAGATGGTTTGGGATGAGTTGGACCGCAGAGTGAAGGAAAAGCAGCCAACAAGTGCTCAGCATGTGTGGGAACTCCTTAAAGAATGTTGGAAAAGCATTCCTCATGCTGTTGGTTGAGAGAATGCCAAGAGTGTGCAAAGCTGTCATCAAGGCAAAGAGTGGCTACTATGAGGAATCTAAAATATATTATGATTTGTTTAACACTTTTTTGGTTACTACATGATTCCATGGATTTTTTCATAGTTTTGATGTCTTCACAATTATTCTACAATGTAGAAAATAGTAAAAATAAAGAAAAACCCTTGAATGAGTAGATGTCCAAACATTTGACTGGTACACTCAGCGGACAGTTTATTAGGTTCACAAAAATGGTTTGTTTCTACAGACAGTGAGTCATGTGGCCGTAGCTTGCTATATAAAGCAGGAAGACAGGCATCGAGGCAGTCAGTTACTGTTCGATTGAACATTAAAATGGACAAAACGAGTGACCTAAGCGACTTTGAGCGTGGTATGATCGTCGGTGCCAGGCAAGCCAGTTCCAGTATCTCAGAAATGGCTTCCTGGGCTTTTAATGCACGACAGTGTCTAGGGTTTACAGAGAATTGTCAGACAAACAAAAACATCCAGTCAGCGGCAATACTGTGGGCGAAAACAGCTTGTTAATGAGAGAGGTCAAAGGAGAATGGCAAAAATCGTACAAGCTAACAGGCGGGCCACAAACAGGTAAATAACGGCGCAGTACAACAGTGGTGTGCAGAATGGCATCTCGAAACGCACAACTCGTCGGTCCTTGTCACGGATGGGCTATTGCAGCAGACGACCAAACCTGGTTCCACTCCTATCAGCTAAAAACAAGAAGCAGCAGCTCCAGTGGGCACGCAATCACCAACACTGGACAATTGAGGAGTGGTTCCTGTTGCATCATGCTGATGGCTGACTCAGGATTTGGCATAAGCAGCATGAATCCATGGCCCCATCCTGCCTGGGGTCAACTGTACAGGCTGCACTGTGTGTGTAGCCTGACACAAAAGGATTTTAAAATCTTACCCAAATCCCAATTCAAGCAAACGTAATTTTCCCCATGCAGGCCAAACGTAAGTATCAAAGAAGTATGGTCTAAAGGCCTCGGCATGGTTCCCAACTGAAACAGTTTGTACATATATTATGACTACATTTCGTGACAGTTTTGTCTTTGGCAGGAGTTTTCGGCTGTTCGTGTGCACTTTTGGTAGGAAAACCTAAGTTCGGGAACCAAAGTCTACGCCCCTTCATCGGTGACTGGTCAACTGTAGGGGTGACGCAAGTTTATTCTTCTTCTCGATTCAGCCCCGTAACTCGATTCAACATGGCAAATTACAACTTCGAGCATTGCTTGGCCGGAGGTACAGAAGTAAGACGGAAAGCAACATGCCATCTTCAACAGAGGATGAGCTATGTTTTTGTATTTTCTATTGTAGTCAAGGAAAAGAGTAGCCATGTTTGCTAACAACAGCTAGCGCTAGCTGACATAAAATCAAAGGAGGAGGCAGCAAAGTATGAGAGAGTTAAGGACACCTTCAAGGATAATAAGGAAAATTGCAGGGAGAGTGGGCTGGCAAAAGTAGAGATGTATGGAAGGAGAGAGCAATAACTGGAGAGCGGGAGAGGGAGAGAGAGTTGGAGCATTAATTAGATATAAAAATCGCCCAGTCGAGGGTCTCCTGCTGCAGTTTTACCCAAAAGAAGTCTTGAAACCCTCCACCGTCGCTCTCTAGGCCGTATGCCCCTACATCCGTCTCTCTCATATTATATGTCTTGCAAATCTAGTAGATTCCAGGCAATTCCCGGGTCTCTCTTTGTATGCAATTTTATCAGTCCCGCACATCTCTTCCTTGTTTGGCCGTAGATGGCTTATTACCAGTTTATCGCCCTCTACTGTCATGGGGTAATATTGCCACTTTCCCCCTTTTTTAAGCAAACATCTTTTATTTGTTTTTTTATTTTATTTAACTAGGCAAGTCAGTTAAGGGAATATGCGCGCACACTCGTTCGCTTTGCCCAGCCGAGTTCAAACCAAAGCATGCTGACGCCATAATCCTGCTTCAGAGCGCAGTGAAGTGGTATGCTCAGGCATCAGACATCAGTACTAATTGTTAGGCTAAGGCAACACACAAGGAGGTTGTGCACCTGTGTCCTCTGCAGCAGCATGATGCCATGCAGTGCTTGTGTTGTTGCTTTTGGACAATATCACAGCCTCTGTGGCTACTGCTGCACGCCACAGATTCCTCACAGCTGAGAAGAGTTTAGGACTAAAAATAGCAGCAGGATTTCAAAAAGGTGGAAAATGTGATATGGAGAGTGGAAACAGTGTGAATGTCTCTCGCTCGCTGTGGCCAAATGGCACACATGCAGCAGAGTAGAAGAGCCGAGCAGTAGCACGGGTGAAGATGTTTCAGAATGAGGAGTTTAATTTCCCTTGAGGGGCCTTTGTACAAAGGGTTGTCATCCCCCCCTCCAACCCCTCACTATCCCCCATCCCCTCACTCTGGGCCATACCACATAGCCAGGATGAGCACCATTAACTGGCATGCTAATTTGTTGGAATCATTGCCTTTTGTCCCTCCCTCCCTCCCTCCCTCCACCCCTCTGTGTCCCTCCCTCCCCACTGCACCACCCTTAATTCCTGTCACTGCCTGCTTGCTAGATTTAGGTCAGACAGCCTCCAGCTTGAAAAATACATGTGGAAAGAAGAGGGGGATGAGGGGAGGGGGGGCAGCGGAGTATGAGAGAGAGAAGGATGCCTACCAGGATAATAAGGGAAAATTGCAGGGAGAGTGGGCCGGCAAAGGTAGAGGGAGGGGAGGAGAGAGCAATAACTGGAGAGCGGAAGAGGGAAAGTGATCGTTAGAGCATTCATTTGATATATCGCCCAGTCAGATATTTCGCTTTAAAATGTTTACCAAACAAAAATTGATTTCTAAGTTTAATAAACCATATAACTCTATGCACAAGGACTATTTTAACAATTTCCACAGAAAACTTTACAAAAACATATTTACAGGAAGAACTGTGCAGATACAAAGTTAGGTAACAGAATAAAACGGAAGGACATTTGACTGAAATTCTGTTACCAAGTTTTTAATCTGCACAGTTTTGTTCCAGTAAATGTTTTACATTTTATTTACTGTGTACATTTTTCTAGTAGTCATTGTGCATAGAGTTGTATCGTTTGTTAAACTTTGAAATCAACGTTTTTTGTTTTGCATACATTCTAAAGTGAAAAATTGGAGTCTCAGTGTAATTCCGTTTCCGTGGAATTGCCCTTAACAAATGTACTGTGCCGAAGTTTACGCATACCTTTTCAGAGGCAAGACAAAACGGAGGTTAGATCTAATGAGAAGGACTGTATGGGAGCATTGCTGCTGAGATGAGAACTGTTATTTTGTAGCGAGGCAGACAGAGTGCGGTGGGTCGCTGCTCACACAGCATTAACACATGGTCCTTTAATCTTCTCAGAGTTTGGCTGAGGACCGACGGCAAGTTAATGTAGACGCCAATCAAAACAAATTACATCCTCCTCAACTGATCGCCATGGCGTCTGGTCTGATGGAGCGACGGTACTGGTTATATGACTAGGAGGATCTGGCTGCATTACACACACATACACACGTAGCTGAGTGAACGATGGAGGATTCCACGTGGGAAAATGTGTCAGATACACTAACCGTGTGATCTGTCTCAGATCAATATTCCTGACACACACACTGTGAATGACCGACTACCCCACACACACTCTCCACTTAGCTGCCCTGAAACACACTCAAACGCTCTACCCCACACAGATCCAGGTCACGCACAGCCCTGCTCCAACCCCCCCAGTGTTAGGGACCGGCACGGAACTGTAAACACACACACACTGTACACACACACACACACATAAACCTTTGGGCCCACTTCTTATTCCAACACCCTGGTATTCACAGGTTTATCAGCAAAGCATTCCCTAGATCAGCACTCGTACTTAGATGCTTTATGACTATGGGCCCTGCCACTGAAGACCTATTGGTTCCCAAATAAACATTCTTGGGGTGGGGGGGATGAGGACAAGACAGGTAAGCTTTATTCTGGTGGTTGCACCTCCAAAACAAACTCAATCACTTCCTCCTGCATTCATTCCATTGTAAAGGTGCCCTCCCTGCGGTGTCATCCTCTCTACAGCACCACTTCAATGGCCAGTTCACCTGAACCTCCAGCTCCAGCCAAAGGCACAACTGTTGAAAAGCTTTCTGAATAGCTTTCTGAATAGTATGTACCAAGCGTCTCATAGTAGGAATGCTGATCTAGGATCAGGTCCCTCTATCCATTCATTATAATCAACAACAAAAAACACTGACCCTAAATCAGCACTTCATGAATACAGGCCTGGTGTCCGATGTCTTCTGGTTAGCTAGATGACATCTGTCAATTCAACCCACAATCTTAAGTCAAGGCAACATATTCAACAGCCTTATTATTCCAGCCAACCTCAGACAGTCCAACCTGTGTGGCTGTCTCCTGAAACACAAAGACATAGATGGAACAGCCAGCAGCAGCCCCATTCATTTAGCATAGCGCCGACGTGATGTGCTCTACAGTGAAAGGAAACAGAAGACCCATTCCAGTATGAGTAGCTAGAAGGACAACAGCACAGAGAGCAAGGCTTACCTCTGCACACAAGCTTGAGAGACGGTTGCTACCTTTCCGAAAGCACCTAGTTGCAACACTTGCCCATCAATGGGTGCCTATCAAGCGGTGTCCACTGTCCAGCACAAGAGCTCCAGAAAACAGGACATTAGTGCTTATCCCCACCACTGGTCAAGCCATTCACCAACACCAAACGGACAGAGGCTGAAGTCAAATAACTGGTCGGTGTGGGGCCCCTCCCCCAACACGGGCCCTTTGAGGAATGGTTTGCGAAGAGAAGAGTGCTGGGAAGGAGGGAGCTGAGTGAACAGAGGGGGGCCGGCCAAAGATTACACATTCCTGAACATCACTACAGTGTCAGACAACACACTTTTACACTCCCCAAAATCCAACGCAGATGTGCTCACTCATTTGTGGAGACCCGGTTGCGCACACAGACAAACTTGCTTGGCATCCCTGATGACATAGGCCTTACACATAGAATTGTAATGAATCATCATAGTGATGGCATCTGATAAAGTTTCATTGAGCATTCCCCAGTCTCAACCACTCATTTGGGAAACTCAAAGAGTGCAGCTAGAGAAAGAAATCCCAGAAATATCAGACACTGTGATGACAGTTAGGAGGCAACACAGAATGCAGTCTCAGAACCACCTGGGTTTCCAAAATGCACCACCTCGAGCTGCCTCTACTGGAACAAGCTAGAGAAGGGACTAAAACCAAAAACTGTTTCAGCCTCTTTGAATAGCAGGGGTGAAAGGTCCCCAGAGGGACAATAGCAATGGATCCCTCACAGAAACAGGATTTTGAGCTCCCCTCCCCCGAAGCCCTCACTGCAGACAGTATTCCATCTCCTGAAGAACAGGTAAGGTCAAGTCAATTATTTGGAACCACAGACAGAAGCAAATGGGACGAAACCCGAACTTGTCCAAAACGGTTACCGTTGCAAAATCTTGTCTTGATGTTCTCTGAAGGGTTGACAACTGTTTCAGACATTGAAAACGCATAGCCTACATAAAGGTGACCTTTTTCAGGACGGTAATTAATTCACTTGAGGTGAACTTAGCAGCAGCATTAAAATAACCCTGAAAGAATCTCTTGATGTGATAAGCCTAACCGCCCTTTTCCCTATACAATTACTCAAACCGTTTGTCACTGAACCAAATCAAGGCAACAAGACGCAACAGTCAGAATAACTGCATTCGAGTTAACCTCAATGCCACCCTTATTTGTTTAGAGACATAGGTGACACTGCTTAGAACCCTATTCCCACTACAAGAGATGAAGGGGAGTCTGAGGAGCGGAGTGGCGAAAGAGATTTCAATTCACATTACATCCTTACCTTTCATTTCATTGTGACTGGCAACGTGACATTCTTGGTCCAAACCTCAAATTGACCATAAATGTCACAGTAGCCAATAAGAACAAACTATTTAACAATCCGAGAAACTTTTCATCTAAAAAATATTACGGTCTAGATTAACTTCTTATGGCTGGGGGCAGTATAGAGTAGCTTGGATGAATAAAGTGCCCAGAGTAAACTGCCTGCTACTCAGGCCCAGAAGCTAAGATATGCATATTATTAGTGGATTTGGATAGAACACACTCTGAAGTTTCTAAAACTGTTTGAATGATGTCTGTGAGTATAACATAACTCATATGGCAGGCAAAAGCCTGAGGGAAAAAATCCAACCAGGAAGCGGGAAATCTGAGGTTTGTAGGTTTTCAAGTCTTTGCCTATCCAATATACAGTGTCTATTGGGTCATATTGCACTTCCTAAGGCTTCCACTAGATGTCAACAGTGTTTAGAACCTTGTTTCAGGCTTATACTGTGAAGGGGGAGAGAATGAGAGCAGTTTCAACCAGGTGTCTGGCAGAGTGCCATGAGCTAAATCATGCACGCACCCGTGAGAGTTATTCCTTTTCCTTTCTAAAGACAAAGGAATTCTCCGGCTGAAGCATTATTGAAGATTTATGTTAAAAACATCCTAAAGATTGATTCTATACATCGTTTGACATGTTTCTACGAACTGTAATGGAATTTGACTTTGTCTGGCCTGCGCGTCATGAATTAGGATTTTTGAACTAAACTCGCAAACAAAAAGGAGGTATTTGGACATAACTGATGGACTTAATCGAACAAAACAAACATTTATTGTGGAACTGGGATTCCTGGGAGTGCATTCTGATGAAGATCATCAAAGGTAAGTGAATATTTATAATGCTATTTCTGACTTCTGTTGACTCCACAACATGGCAGGTATCTTTATGGCTTGTTTTGGTCTCTGAGCGCTGTACTCAGATTATTGCATGGTGTGCTTTTTCCACAAAGTTGTTTTGAAATCTGACACAGCGGTTGCATTAAGGAGAAATGTATCTAAAGTTCCATGTATAACACTTGTATCTTTTATCAATGTTTATTATGAGTATTTCTGTAAATTGATGTGGCTCTCTGCCAAATCACCAGATGTTTTGGAGGCAAAACATTACTGAACATAACACGCCAATGTAAACTAAGATTTTTGGATATAAATATGAACTTTATCGAACAAAACACACATGTATTGTGTAACATGAAGTCATCTGATGAAGATCATCAAAGGTTAGTGATTAATTTTATCTCTATTTCTGCTTTTTGTGACTCCTCTCTTTGGCTGTAAAAATGGCTGTGTTTTTCTGTGACTAGGTACTGACCTAACATAATCAGACGGTGTGCTTTCGTCGTAAAGCCTTTTTGAAATCGGACACTGTGGTGGGATTAACAACAAGTTTATCTTTAAACTGGTGTAAAATACTTGTATGTTTGAGGAATTTTAATGATGAGATTTCTGTTGTTTGAATTTGGCGCCCTGCACTTTCACTGGCTGTTGTCAAGTCGATCCCGTTAACGGGATCTCAGCCATAAGAAGTTAATTAATGCAACCAAACCATATTACACTACTGAGTAATGCAACAATTCACAAGTACGCAAATACAATTAAATGGTTTCATTTTCTTGTACGTACACATTAAATTAGCTGACAATACACCGCTAACTCCTGCTATCGGTGATTCCCAAACTTTTTATAGTCCCGTACCCCTTCAAACATTAAACCTCCAACTGCATACCCCCTCTAGCACCAGCACAATCTCAAATATAGTTTTTTGCCATCATTGTAAACCTGCCACACACACACAAACTATACAATACATTTAGTAAGCATATGAATTAGTGTGAGTTGTCACAACCCGGCTTGTGGGAAGTGACAAAGAGCTCTTATAAGACCAGGGCGCAAATAATAATAATCAATAATTTTGCTCTTTATTTAACAATCTTACATATAAAACCGTATTTGCTCATCGAAAATTGTGAACTCACCAAAGGTTAATGAGAAGGGTGTGCTTGAAAGGATGCACATAACTCTGAAATGTTGGGTTGTATTGGAGAGACTCAGTCTTAAATCATTTTCCATACACAGTCTGTGCCTGTATTTAGTTTATGCTAGTGAGGGCCGAGAATCCACTCTCACATACAGTGGGGAGAACAAGTATTTGATACACTGCCGATTTTGCAGGTTTTCCTACTTACAAAGCATGTAGAGGTCTGTAATTTTTTTCACAGGTACACTTCAACTGTGAGAGACGGAATCTAAAACAAAAATCCAGAAAATCACATTGTATGATTTTTAAGTAATTAATTTGCATTTTATTGCATGACATAAGTATTTGATCACCTACCAACCAGTAAGATTTCCGGCTCTCACAGACCTGTTAGTTTTTCTTTAAGACGCCCTCCTGTTCTCCACTCATTACCTGTATTAACTGCACCTGTTTGAACTCGATACCTATATAAAAGACACCTGTCCACACACTCAATCAAACAGACTCCAACCTCTCCACAATGGCCAAGACCAGAGAGCTGTGTAAGGACATCAGGGATAAAATTGTAGACCTGCACAAGGCTAGGATGGACTACAGGACAATAGGCAAGCAGCTTGGTGAGAAGGCAACAACTGTTGGCGCAATTATTAGAAAATGGAAGAAGTTCAAGATGACGGTCAATCACCCTTGGTCTGGGGCTCCATGCAAGATCTCACCTCGTGGGGCATCAATGATCATGAGGAAGGTGAGGGATCAGCCCAGAACTACACGGCAGGACCTGGTCAATGACCTGAAGAGAGCTGGGACCACAGTCTCAAAGAAAACCATTAGTAACACACTACGCCGTCATGGATTAAAATCCTGCAGCGCACGCAAGGTCCCTCTGCTCAAGCCAGCGCATGTCCAGGACCGTCTGAAGTTTGCCAATGACCATCTGGATGATCCAGAGGAGGAATGGGAGAAGGTCATGTGGTCTGATGAGACAAAAATATAGCTTTTTGGTCTAAACTCCACTCGCCGTGTTTGGAGGAAGAAGAAGGATGAGTACAACCCCAAGAACACCATCTCAACCGTGAAGCATGGAGGTGGAAACATCATTCTTTGGGGATGCTTTTCTGCAAAGGGGACAGGGCGACTGCACCGTATTGAGGGGAGGATGGATGGGGCCATTTATCGCGAGATCTTGGCCAACAACCTCCTTCCCTCAGTAAGAGCATTGAAGATGGGTCGTGGCTGGGTCTTCCAGCATGACAACGACCCGAAACACACAGCCAGGGCAACGAAGGAGTGGCTCCGTAAGAAGCATCTCAAGGTCCTGGAGTGGCCTAGCCAGTCTCCAGACCTGAACCCAATATAAAATCTTTGGAGGGAGCTGAAAGTCCGTATTGCCCAGCGACAGCCCCCAAACCTGAAGGATCTGGAGAAGGTCTGTATGGAGGAGTGGGCCAAAATCCCTGCTGCAGTGTGTGCAAACCTGGTCAAGAACTACAGGAAATGTATGATCTCTGTAATTGCAAACAAAGGTTTCTGTACCAAATATTAAGTTCTGCTTTTCTGATGTATCAAATACTTATTTCATGCAATAAAATGCAAATTAATTACTTAAAAATCATACAATGTGATTTTCTGGATATTTGTTTTAGATTCTGTCTCTCACAGTTGAAGTGTACCTATGATAAAAATTACAGACCTCTACATGCTTTGTAAGTAGGAAAACCTGCAAAATCGGCAGTGTATCAAATACTTGTTCTCCCCACTGTAGGTACGTGGTTGCAAAGGGCATCAGGGTGTTAATAGCGCGATTTGCCAAGGCAGGATACTCTGAGCGCAGCCCAATCAAGAAATCTGGCAGTGGCTTCTGATTAAATTCAATTTTCACAGAACCGCTTGTTGCAATTTCAATGAGGCTCTCCTGTTCAGATATCGGTAAGTGGACTGGAGGCAGGGCATGAAAGGGATAACGAATCCAGTTGTTTGCACACCCAACTCACTCAGGTGCTTCGCTATATGTGTTCCAAGATGGCGTAGCAGTCGGACGTGTGTTTTGTCTTGTCCCGTGTAAATAATCGTTTTCCTCGTTTTTTCCGTTTATATTTTAATCTCACTTTCCATCTACGGACTGAATGTACTCTCCTGCAACCCCCAACACCCAATGTGGTACGGATCTGCTATTTTTATACTTTAGAACCGGAACCCCCATCAGAAGCTAGCCAGCTAACTAACTACTAGCTAGTTATCAGTTAGTCACTGCTAGTGGTCTTTACCGTTAACTCGGACACCAGCCAGCCTCAGCTTGGTCAATACATGCCAGTCTGCACAGCGCGATATCAACCCAGAGAATATCGGACTGCTTTTTCTCTACCAAATCTCCAGATTACTACCGCAAGCTCTGGACCTTTACACCGGATCAGATAGCTAGCTGCAATCTGAGTGGCTACTCCTGGCTAACGTCTCTGTCCCGAAGCAAGCAACAGTTAGCCTTGAGCTAGCCTCGAGCTAGGCCAATCTCCCGGCTAGCCGAAGAGGTCCTCCGGCTAATTCTTGTGCTACAATACATATTTTGCCAATTGGCCTGGACCTTTTTTTGCCGACACAGAGCCCTGCCAATCCATCACAACTGGTCTAAATCAGCTACAAGCTAATTTAGCCATTTTTTGCCGCTGCTAGCAGCTTTTACCTTCTGCACAGACACCAGCCCTGTTATTAGCCTGGATATTACTCACCAATTTACCAGCATCGGACTGTCTCTCGACAACAACGCCGGATTCCTGCCGTAATCCCTGAGCCACTACTTCTGATCCTCACAGCTAGCTTGCAGCTAGCGCAGCTAGCGCCACTGCCACGAAGCTAGCACCAGTTAGCAAACACAATTCTACAATTCACAACCTCTCTTTCGCCATCCGGCTTGGATTCTCTGTCGACACGACCACGTCTGGTCTGCAGACGTATACCCCACCCGCTGTGCCCTCAACCGGCCTCCGTCTGAGCAGACCCCCTCCGTCTGAGCAGACCACCCCCCGGGCTACTAACTTTAAACGCCGCGTGCTAGCTTAGTGGAGGCCTCCCTGCTCCATCTACGGCTGCCCCCTGGACACTATGATCACTTGGCTACATAGCTGATGCCTGCTTGACTGTCCATTAATTGACGGTACTCCATTCTGTTTATTTGTGTTTTATCTGCCGGCTCTGTGCTTTAACTCAGGATCTGTGTGTAGTTAATCCGACCCTCTCTGCCTAGTCGTCGCCATTTTTACCTGTTGTTGCTGTGTTAGACTAGCACCCTGTTATTGCTGCTGTTATCTTACCTGTTGTTTTAGCTAGCTCTCCCAATCAAGACCTGCAATCACTTTATGCCTTATTGTATGTCTCTCTCAAATATCAATATGCATTGCATACTGTTGTTCAGGCTAGTTATCATTATCATTGTTTTGGTTTGCAATGGACCCCGTAGTTCCACTCTCCGTACCTCTGATACCTCCTTTGTCCCACCCCCCACACATGCGGTGACCTCACCCATTGAGACCAGCATGTCCAGAGATACAACCTCTCTTATCATCACCCAGTGCCTGGGCTTGCCTCCGCTGTACCCGTGCCCCACCATACCCCTGTCTGCACATTATGCCCAGAATCTATTCTACCACGCCCATAAATCTGCTCCTTTTATTCTTTGTCCCCAACGCTCTAGGCGACCAGTTTTGATAGCCTTTAGCCGCACCCTCATCCTACTACTCCTCTGTTCCTCGGGTGATGTGGAGGTAAACCCAGGCCCTGCATGTCCCCAGTCACCCTCATTTGTTGACTTCTGTGATCGAAAAAGCCTTGGCCTCATGCATGTCAACATCAGAAGCCTCCTCCCTAAGTTTGCCTTACTCACCGCTTTAGCACACTCTGCCAACCCTGATGTCCTTGCCGTGTCCGAATCCTGGCTTAGGAAGGCCACCAAAAATTCTGGGATTTCCATACCCAACTATAACACTTTCCGTCAAGATAGAACTGCCAAAGGGGGAGGAGTTGCAATCTACTGCAGAGATAGCCTGCAAAGTTCTGTCATACTTTCCAGGTCTATGCCCAAACAGTTCGAACTTCTAATTTTAAAAATTAATCTCTCCAGAAATAAGTCTCTCACTGTTGCCGCCTGCTACCGACCCCCCTCAGCTCCCAGCTGTGCCCTGGACACCATCTGTGAATTGATCGCTCCCCATCTAGCTTCAGAGTTTGTTCTGTTAGGTGACCTAAACTGGGATATGCTTAACACCCCGGCAGTCCTACAATCCAAGCTTGATGCCCTCAATCTCACACAAATCATCAAGGAACCCACCAGGTACAACCCTAAATCCGTAAACATGGGCACCCTAATAGACATTATCCTGACCAACCTGCCCTCCAAATACACCTCTGCTGTCTTCAATCAAGATCTCAGCGATCACTGCCTCATTGCCTGTATCCGCCACGGGTCCGCGGTCAAACGACCACCCCTCATCACTGTCAAACGCTCCCTAAAACACTTCTGCGAGCAGGCCTTTCTAATCGACCTGGCCCGGGTACCCTGGAAGGATATTGACCTCATCCCGTCAGTTGAGGATGCCTGGTCATTCTTTAAAAGTTACTTCCTCACCATATTAGACAAGCATGCTCCGTTCAAAAAATGCAGAACCAAGAACAGATATAGCCCTTGGTTCACTCCAGACCTGACTGCCCTCGACCAGCACAAAAACATCCTGTGGCGAACTGCAATAGCATCGAAGAGCCCCCGCGATATGCAACTGTTCAGGGAAGTCAGGAACCAATACACGCAGTCAGTCTAACTCCAAAAAGTTCTGGGATACTGTAAAGTCCATGGAAAACAAGAGCACCTCCTCCCAGCTGCCCACTGCACTGAGGCTAGGTAACACGGTCACCACTGATAAGTCCGTGATAATCGAAAACTTCAACAAACATTTCTCAATGGCTGGCCATGCCTTCCTCCTGGCGACTCCAACCTTGGCCAACAGCCCCGCCCCCCCCCGCTGCTACTCGCCCAAGCCTCCCCAGCTTCTCCTTTACCCATATCCAGATAGCAGATGTTCTGAAAGAGCTGGAAAACCTGGACCCATACAAATCAGCTGGGCTTGACAATCTGGACCCCCTATTTCTGAAACTGTCCGCCGCCATTGTCGCACCCCCTATTACCAGCCTGTTCAACCTCTCCTTCGTATCATCTGAGATCCCCAAGGATTGGAAAGCTGCCGCGGTCATCCCCCTCTTCAAAGGGGGAGACACCCTGGACCCAAACTGTTACAGACCTATATCCATCCTGCCCTGCCTATCTAAGGTCTTCGAAAGCCAAGTCAACAAACAGATCACTGACCATCTCGAATCCCACCGTACCTTCTCCGCTGTGCAATCCGGTTTCCGAGCCGGTCACGGGTGCACCTCAGCCACGCTCAAGGTACTAAACGATATCATAACCGCCATCGATAAAAGACATTACTGTGCAGCCGTCTTCATCGACCTGGCCAAGGCTTTCGACTCTGTCAATCACCATATTCTTATCGGCAGACTCAGTAGCCTCGGTTTTTCTAATGACTGCCTTGCCTGGTTCACCAACTACTTTGCAGACAGAGTTCAGTGTGTCAAATCGGAGGGCATGTTGTCCGGTCCTCTGGCAGTCTCTATGGGGGTACCACAGGGTTCAATTCTCGGGCCGACTCTTTTCTCTGTATACATCAATGATGTTGCTCTTGCTGCGGGCGATTCCCTGATCCACCTCTACGCAGACGACACCATTCTATATACTTCCGGCCCTTCCTTGGACACTGTGCTATCTAACCTCCAAACGAGCTTCAATGCCATACAACACTCCTTCCGTGGCCTCCAACTGCTCTTAAACGCTAGTAAAACCAAATGCATGCTTTTCAACCGTTCGCTGCCTGCACCCGCACGCCCGACTAGCATCACCACCCTGGACGGTTCCGACCTAGAATATGTGGACATCTATAAGTACCTAGGTGTCTGGCTAGACTGCAAACTCTCCTTCCAGACTCATATCAAACATCTCCAATCCAAAATCAAATCAAGAATCGGCTTTCTATTCCGCAACAAAGCCTCCTTCACTCACGCCGCCAAACTTACCCTAGTAAAACTGACTATCCTACCGATCCTCGACTTCGGCGATGTCATCTACAAAATAGCTTCCAATACTCTACTCAGCAAACTGGATGCAGTTTATCACAGTGCCATTCGTTTTGTTACTAAAGCACCTTATACGACCCACCACTGCGACCTGTATGCCCTAGTCGGCTGGCCCTCGCTACATGTTCGTCGTCAGACCCACTGGCTCCAGGTCATCTACAAGGCTATGCTAGGTAAAGTGCCGCCTTATCTCAGTTCACTGGTCACGATGGCTACACCCACCCGCAGCACGCGCTCCAGCAGGTGTATCTCACTGATCATCCCTAAAGCCAAAACCTCATTTGGACGCCTTTCCTTCCAGTTCTCTGCTGCCTGCGACTGGAACGAATTGCAAAAATCTCTGAAGTTGGAGACTTTTATCTCCCTCAACAACTTTAAAAATCTGCTATCCGAGCAGCTAACCGATCGCTGCAGCTGTACATAGTCCATCTGTAAACTACCCACCCAATTTACCTACCTCACCCCCCATACTGCTTTTATTTATTTACTTTTCTGCTCTTTTGCACACCAGTATCTCTTCTTGCACATGATCATCTGATGATTTATCACTCCAGTGTTAATCTGCTAAATTGTAATTATTCGATTTATTGCCTACCTCATGCCGTTTGCACACATTGTATATAGATTCTCTTTTTTTTCTACCATGTTATTGACTTGTTTATTGTTTACTCCATGTGTAACTCTGTGTTGTCTGTTCACACTGCTATGCTTTATCTTGGCCAGGTCGCAGTTGCAAATGAGAACTTGTTCTCAACTAGCCTACCTGGTTAAATAAAGGTGAAAAAAAAAAAAAAAAAAAAAATATCACATTTGACATTGTCCGTAAACTTGAGTTCATTTGCAGACAAAAAAAAACAAACATACAATGACGGAAAGACCTGTGTGTTGTCCTTGTTCATACAGACAGAAAATAACTCCAACTTCTTAATCATAACCTCAATATTGGCTCACACACTGAATAGAAACTCAGCAAAAAAGAAACGTCCCTTTTTCAGGAACCTGTCTTTAAAAGATCATTCGTAAAAATCAAAATAACTTCACATATCTTCACTGTAAAGGGTTTAAACACTGTTTCCCATGCGTGATCAATGAACCATAAACAATTAATGAATATGCACCTGCGTAGGAGTTTCTGAATGTACTTGAGTGGCCCATCCAGGGCCTGGACTTGAACCTGATCTAAAATCTCTGGAGACCTGAAAATAGCTGTGCACTGACACTTCTTATTCAACCTGACAGAGCTTGAGAGGATCTGCAGAGAATGGGAGAAACTCCCCAATACAGGTGTGCCAAGCATGTAGTGTCATACCCAAGAAGACTCAATGCTGTAATCGCTGCAAAAATGTCTTAAAACCTGTTTGTGCTTCGTCATTATGTGGTATTGTGTGTAGATTGATGAGGATTTTTTTTAGTTAATGAATTTTAGAATAAGTCTGTAAGGTAACAAAATGTGGAAAAATTCAAGGGTTCTGAATACACTGTATATTCTTTACAAATCAATGGATACATATCATTAATTTATAAGTCCAAAAATGGATGTAGCAACTGCTGATTGACCCTTGAAGATTTGAATGTCTATTTCAGACTCGGGCTCCCGAGTGGCGCAGCAGTCTAAGGCACTGCATCTCAGTGCAAGAGAAGTCATTACAGTCACTGCTTACTTTATTTCTTAACTGACTTGCCTAGTTTTCATTTTTTTTTTATAAACATCCATAACTGTAGTTTTTTTCCTCTCTAAAGTAATAATTCAAAATTATTGTTTTTCTATTCAGCAAAGACTTTCCTTTGAAATGGCAAACAATGTTTTGACCTAAGACTTACAAACTGAGACTTTTAATAATATGTTCAGTCACTCAAAAATCAAATTTCATGTTGCATCCATAATGCGTCTTATATGCTTTATTTCTCCAACATGCCAATATTTAAAAGTCTGCTTTTTGGGGTAAACACTACTATAGACCCACGCATCAAAAGTTGTATTTATATTTTGTTTGTCCATTCTGTGAGACATGAAAGTTGTGATTTTGTGTGCAAATGTAATGTCCATAACACTGGAATCGCCCATAATCAACAGGGGCAATTGGTTTTCGCCGCCGGCCGTGCCCTCTCTCTCCAAATGAGTGTGAGTGAATGTGAAACTGTTGGCTCTGGCTCCAACTGTGGGTCAATCCCAAATGGCACTCTAGTGGGCTCTGGTCAAAAGTAGTGTATTATATAGGGTATAGGGTGCCATTTGGGGAGCATCCACTATGCTGAGCACATCTGCAAGGCTGACTGAGTCACTCTACCCAGCTAAGGGACCAGGGGAGTGCAGATGCTTTTACACAAACTACAGAATCAACAAAATTACTGGTGCAGCATACTCAAAAAGACCCCCCTCCTCTCATTCTCACTCACTAGTACTGTATCTGGCTGGCTGCCTGGCAGTGAGCTCTTGAAGACACGGTCATTACAGGCCACCTTCACAGGTAGAGAAGAGGTAGAGAGGCTGGCATCTAGCAAGCAATCAGCGCACTACTTTGACAACAAAACTAAATGTACATACCGATAAACCAAACTCACATGCATAAAGCTTAGGCTAAAACATAATTTTTTTAAACAAATGAAATGTTTAAGGTAAAAATATAGGTGTATGGCATAATGTCACAATGATAAGCATGCAATTGTCTCTACATCACATGAGATGTTTAACAAGGAAATTAGTTAGCTGGAGAGACAAAATGTCCCCCAGCCCCCCCCAAATACCAGGTCAAAGATTGAGTGATGTCAGCAGAACATGCAGTACTTATGGGAATTTATTTAGAGAAGGGCAAGTTAACAACAACCACCTTCACCACAGAAAATGCTTTAGTTACAACTCATTACTCGAGGAAGTCATCAGAATCATAAAGCCATATGGGAATGCCAACAACACGTAATTGGGTGACAAGGCAGCAAGACTTTGCCATTGCCCCCCCCCCCAAAATAAAATATAGACCTTCATATAAATGAAGAAAAACTGTGGTCATTAGTTTACAGTTCGGTGTATTTGAACTGGTATGCCCAGTCATCACAGTGCACATATTCCTCTCTGTATAAACTTGGGCAGAGAGCGGTTGTGCTGTGCCGGCCCTGCTCTCTTTCTCTTCCCTGCTGCACCGTGACTCACCCTGCACAGTCACTGGCCCCTTCCTGCTTCGAAGTGAAAAAACAGCTTGACTGCTGACTGATCGGCACCGACAGGAGCAACTCATTGGGAGTTGGCTGCACACACGCACACACAGACACTGGCTGCCTGGGACCCTGTCAAAGTGTGTGTGGTGTGTGGGAGGGGGGGGGCTCGGCAACAAAGCGAGCGGTCCCTCATTCAGAACACATACAAAGACACTTCTCTAGTGAGACATGGGAACATGTATCACTTCAGAGTTAATACTGTTAACAGCCTTTGTGTGTTATGACTTGGGAGGTACGGACCATCAATAAAGCGTGGCTCTCTTCAGTGTCTGTTAAATCAGTCCTGATGGACCATCCACTCCATTGCAGGCCAACTGGAATTTATGTCATCCAACCTGTAGCTGCACACATGCTCTGAGGGAGGGAGGTATTTGCAGACGCCGTAAGTGCAAATGTTTCACACTCACAGGAAGGTCTTGGACTGGGACTTGATACAATGTTCAAATAACAACATTGGTGTATCAGACACCTACGTGAGCGAGTGTGTTCATAGTAATAGTATAAAATGTAGCTACTCCTTGGCTTGGTCATGATTCTTGGTCAACAAGGCATCAGCTTGAAAACACTTGTAGTTCCTAGGGGAAACCTCAAACCCCCTACCCATTTGAATACACACACAGCAGAGAACCCTCCCAATTCCCAACCCGCAGATCAGTCATATCAACTGGTGTTTACAAGCTTTATTTTTAGTTAAGCCCTCAGTCATTCACCACCGCCAATGTTTCTGAACATAGAGAGGATGTACAGTCATGGCCAAAAGTTTTGAGAATGACACAAATATTAATTTTCAAAGTCTGCTGCCTCAGTTTGTATGATGGCAATTTGCATATACTCCAGAATGTTATGAAGAGTGATCAGGTGAATTGCAATTAATTGCAAAGTCCCTCTTTGCCATGCAAATGAACTGAATCCCCCAAAAACATTTCCACTGCATTTCAGCCCTGCCACAAAAGGACCAGCTGACATTATGTCAGTGATTCTCTCTCACAGGTGTGAGTGTTGACGAGGACAAGGCTGGAGATCACTCTGTCATGCTGATTGAGTTCGAATAACAGACTGGAAGCTTCAAAAGGAGGGTGGTGCTTGGAATCATTGTTCTTCCTCTGTCAACCATGGTTACCTGCAAGGAAACATGTGCCATCATCATTGCTTTGCACAAAAAGAGCTTCACAGGCAAGGATATTAATGCAAGTAAGATTGCACCTAAATCAACCATTCATTGGATCATCAAGAACTTCAAGGAGAGAGGTTCAATTGTTGTGAAGAAGGCTTCAGTGCGCCCAAGAAAGTCCAGCAAACGCCAGGATCGTCTCCTAAAGTTGATTCAGCTGCGGGATCGGGGCACCACCAGTACAGAGCTTGCTCAGGAATGGCAGCAGGCAGGTGTGAGTGCATCTACACGCACAGTGAGGCGAAGACTTTGAGAATGGCCTGGTGTCAAGAAGGGCAGCAAAGAAGACACTTCTCTCCAGGAAAAACATCAGGGACAGACTGATATTCTGCAAAAGGTACAGGGATTGGACTGCTGAGGACTGGGGTAAAGTCATTTTCTCTGATGAATCCCCTTTTCGATTGTTTGGGGCATCCGGAAAAGAGCTTGTCCGGAGAAGACAAGGTGAGCGCTACCATCAGTCCTGTGTCATGCCAACAGTAAAGCATCCTGAGACCATTCATGTGTGGGGTTGCTTCTCAGCCAAGGGAGTGGGTTCACTCACAATTTTGCCTAAGAACACAGCCATGAATAAAGAATGGTACCAACACATCCTCTGAGAGCAACTTCTCCCAACCATCCAGGAACAGTTTGGTGACGAACAATGCCTTTTCCAGCATGATGGAGCACCTTGCCATAAGGCAAAAGTGATAACTAAGTGGCTCGGGGAACAAAACATAGATATTTTGGGTTCATGGCCAGGAAACTCCCCAGACCTTAATCCCATTGAGAACTTGTGGTCAATCCTCAAGAGGCGTGTGGACAAACAAAAACCCACAAATTCTGACAAACTCCAAGCATTGATTATGCAAGAATGGGCTGCCATCAGTCAGGATGTGGCCCAGAATTTAATTGACAGCATGCCAGGGCGGATTGCAGAGGTCTTGAAAAAGAAGGGCCAACACTGCAAATATTGACTCTTTGCATCAACTTCATGTAATTGTCAATAAAAGCCTTTGACACTTATGAAATGCTTGTAATTTTACTTTAGTATTCCATAGTAACATCTGACAAAAATATCTAAAGACACTGAAGCAGCAAACTTTGTGGAAATTAATATTTGTGTCATTCTCAAAACTTTTGGCCACGACAGTACACAAACAAAAGTGATTCAAAAGACCTTGCAAAGCTGTACAAAGCTGATTAATCTTATTGAATTATATGATAGAGATGAAGGGGGACAGAGAGTGAAGAACAAAGGACAAAAAGTGTCTCTATCTGGAGGGCTGCTTTCCCGCAGGTCCTGGCAAGGGCAGCTGTGGCTGAACTAGCCGAATCCGTTAATTTGAAGGGGTGTCCACATACTCTTGGTCATGTAGTGTATACTAGGCGCACTTGATCTCACATGGCCAACTAGAAGAGGACAGGTAGGCTACTGAAGTTGACGCAGCATATTTTGAGTGTGTGTGAATAATGCAATAAAGACCAAATCACATTTAATTATAAAGTCCTTCTTACATCAGCTGATCTCAAAGTGCTGTACAGAAACCCAGCCTAAAACCCCAAACAACAAGCAATGCAGGTGTAGAAGCACGGTGGCTAGGAAAAACTCCCTAGAAAGGCCAGAACCTAGGAAGAAACCTAGAGTGGAACCAGGCTATGAGGGGTGGCCAGTCCTCTTCTGGCTGTGCCGGGTGGAGATTATAACAGAACATGGCCAAGATGTTCAAATGTTCATAGATTACCAGCAGGGTCAAATAATAATAATAATCACAGTGGTTGTAGAGGGTGCTATCAAATTTCTGCCTTGCTAGAGGTGCCCCGGTCAACTGTAAGTGCTGTTATTGTAAAGTGGAAATGTCTAGGAGCAACAACGGCTCAGCCGCGAAGTGGTAGGCCACACAAGTTCACAGAACGGGACCGCCGAGTGCTGAAGCGTGTAGCACATAAAAATCTGTCCTCTGTTGCAACTCACTACCGAGTTCCAAACTGCCTCGAAGAAACGACGGCACAATAACTGTTCGTCGGGAGCTTCATGAAATGGGTTTCCATGGCCCAGCAGCTGCACACGAGCCTAATCAGCGGAAACAGTGGCTCAGTGGAAACGCATTCGCTGGAGTGATGAATCACTCTTCACCATCTAGCAGTCAGACGGACTAATCTGGGTTTAGCGGATACCAGGAGAACGCTACCTGCCCCAATGCATAGTGCCAACTGTAAAATGTGGTGGAGGATGAATAATGGTCCAGGGCTGTTTTTCATGGTTCGGGCTAGGCCCCTTAGTTCTAGTGAGGGAAATCTTAACGCTACAATATACAATGGCATTCTAGACAATTCTGTGCTTCCAACATTGTGGCAACAGTTTGGTGAAGGCCCTTTCCTGTTTCAGCATGACAATGCCCCCCGTGCACAAATCTGTACAGAAATGGTTTGTCGAGATCAGTGTGGAAGAAATTGACTGGCCTGCACAGAGCCCTGACCTCAACCCCATTGAACACCTTTGGGATGAATTGGAACGCCAACTATGAGCCAGGCCTAATCGTCTAACATCAGTGCCCGACCTCACTAATGCTTGTGGCTGAATGGAAGCAAGTCCACGCAGCAATGTTCCAACATCTAGTGGAAAGCCTTACCAGAAGAGTGGAGGCTGTTATAGCAGCAAGGGGGGGGGGGGGGGGATGTTCGACAAGCAGGTGTTCACATACATTTGGTTATGTAGTGTATATATTTTCCTGGAGGGTCGCCATCCATTTGCATTTCAGAGAGGTCAGATTTTCTCCATGTAACCCTTATTATGAATAAAGTTCACCCCCTTACAAGCAAAAACTCCAACAGGAAGTACCAGTGATCCGCTCAATACGGAAGTGGTCCGATGATGCTAAGCTAAAGGACTGTTTTGCTAGAACAGACTGGAATATGTTCTAGGATTCATCCGATAATAGACACGTTCACCACATCAGTCACCGGCTTCATTAATAAGTGCATCGAGAACAACCAACCAGAAGCCATAAATTACAGGCACCATCCACACTGAGCGAAAGGCTAGAGCTGCAGCTTTCAAGGTAGCGGGAGCCACGCTCATTGAAATCCGCTACGACATCTGACGAGCCATCAAACGGTCAAAAGTCAATACAGGATTAAGATTGAATCCTACTACGCTGGCTCTGATGCTCGTCAGATGTGTCAGGGCTTGAGAGCAACATCTGTTCCGGGTGACTGTGTGATCTTGCATTCTTTAGCTGATGTGAGTAAGACCATCAAACTGGTTAACATTCACAAGGCCGCGGGGTCAGACGGATTAACAAGACTCGTACTCAGAGCATGCACTGACCAGCTGGCAAGTGTCTTCACTGACATTTCACACTTCAATGCACAGTTGGTACAATCTCTATTGCACTCCACTCTGCATTTTCCCACCTGGACAAGAGGAACACCTACACAAGATCCCTGTTCATTGACCATAGCTCAGCACCATATTGCCCTCCAAGCTCATCACTAAGCTCAGAACCCTGGGACTGAACACCTCCCTCTGCAACTGGATCCTGGACTTCCTGAAGGGCCGCCCCCAGGTGGTGAGGGTAGGCAACAACACCCACCAAGCAGACCCTCAACACGTTGGCCCCTCAAGGGTGCGTGCCTAGTACTCCCTGTTCACCCATGACTGCACACGTCTCCAACATCATTAAGTTGGCTGATGACACGGTGGTTGGCCTGATCACCAACAATGAGACACCCTATAGGGAGGAGGTCAGTGACCTGGCGGTGTGGTGCCAGGACAACAACCTCTCCCTCAGCAAGACAAAAGGAGCGGATTGTGGACTACAGGAAACAGAGGGCCGAGCACACCCCTATCTACATCGACGGGGCTGTAGTGGAGTGAGTCGAGAGCTTCAAGTTCCTTGGTCCACATTACTAAGGAATTATCATGGTCCACACACAGCAACACAGTCGTGAAGAAGGCACGACAATGCCCCTTCCCCCTCAAGGCTGAAATAATTTGGCCCTCATATCCGCAAAAAGTTCAACAGCTGAACCATTTAGAGCACCTTGACTGGCTGCATCACCGCTTGGTATGGCAACTAGAGGTCAACCGAATAATTAGGGCCGATTTCAAGTTTTCATAACAAATCGGTAATCTGCGTTTTTGGACGCCGATTACATTGCACTCCACGAGGAGACTGCGTGACAGGCTGACCACCTGTTACGCGAGTGCAGCAAAGAGCCAAGGTTAGTTGCTAGCTAGCATTAAACTTATCTTATAAAAAACAATACATCTTAACATAATCACTAGTTAACTACACATGGTTGATGATATTACTAATTTATCTAGCTTGTCCTGCGTTGCATATAAATCGATGCGGTGCCTGTTAATTTATCATCGAATCACAGCCTACGTCGCCAAATGGGTGATGATTTAACAAGCCCATCCGCACTGTGTACCTAACCATAAACATCAATGCCTTTCTTAAAATCAATACAGAAGTATATATTTTTAAACCTGCATATTTAGTTAATATTGCCTGCTAACATGAATTTATTTTAACTAGAGAAATTGTGTCACTTCTCTTGCGTTCTGTGCAAGCAGAGTCAGGGTATATGCAGCAGTTTGGGCTGCCTGGCTCGTTGCGAACTGTGTGAAGACCATTTCTTCCTAACAAAGACCGTAATTAATTTCCCAGAATTGTACATAATTATGACATAACATTGAAGGTTGTGCAATGTAACAGCAATATTTAGACTTAGGGATGCCACCTGTTAGATGAAATACGGAACGGTACGGAATATTGAAGACTCATGTTAAAAGGAACCACCAGCTTTCATATGTTCTCATGTTCTGAGCAAAGAACTTAAACATTAGCTTTTTTACATGGCAAATATTGCACTTTTACTTTCTTCTCCAACACTATGTTTTTGCATTATTTAAACCAAATTGAAAATGTTTCATTATTTATTTGAGACTAAATTGATTTTATTAAGTATAAAAAAAAAAATTAAAAAAAAAGTGGGCATCCCGGGTGGCGCAGTGGTCTAGGGCACTGCATCGCAGCGCTAGCTGTGCCACCAGAGACTCTGGGTTCGCGCCCAGGCTCTGTCGCAGCCGGCCGCGACCGGGAGGTCCGTGGGGCGACGCACAATTGGCCTAGCATCGTCCGGGTTAGGCCGGTAGGGATATCCTTGTCTCATCGCGCACCAGTGACTCCTGTGGCGGACCGGGCGCAGTGCGCGCTAACCAAGGTAGCTAAGTGCACGGTGTTTCCTCCGACACATTGGTGCGGCTGGCTTCCGGGTTGGAGACGCGCTGTGTTAAGAAGCAGTGCGGCTTGGTTGGGTTGTGTTTCGGAGGACGCATGGCTTTCGACCTTCATCTCTCCCGAGCCCGTACGGGAGTTGTAGCGATGAGACAAGATAGTAATTACTAACAATTGGATACCACGAAAGTGGGGAGAAAAGGGGGTAAAAAATTGATTTTAAAAAAAAAATACAAAATTTCATTCAGTATTGTTGTAATTGTCATTATTACAAATATATATATAAACATCGGCTGATTAATCGGTATTGGCTTTTTTTGGTCCTCCAATAATCGGTATCGGCGTTGAAAAATCATAATCGGTCGACCTCTAATGGCAACTGTTTGCAAGGTGCTACAGAGGGTAGTGTGTATGGCTCAGTACATCACTGGGGCCGAGGCTCCCTGCCATCCAGGACCTCTATACCAGGCGGTGTCAGAGAAAGGCCCTAAAAATTGCCAGAAACTACAGCCACCCAAGTTATAGACTGTTCTCACTGCTACCACACGGCAAACAGTACCGATGCACCAAGTCTGGAACCAACAGGACCCTGAACAACATCTACCCCCAAGCCATAAGACTGCTAAATAGTTAATCCAGGTAGCTATTGGTTAACTATTTAACTATTTGCATTGATCCTTTTTGCACTAACTATTTTGACTTATTGCATATGATGCTGCTACTGTTTATACATCCTGTTGCCTATTCACTTTATCCCTACCTATATTGACATAGCAACCTCAATTTCCTCATACCCCTGCACAACTTGGGTATCAGTACCAAGTAGATATCGTTATTCTTTGTGTATTTATTCCTTGTGTTATTATTTCTTGATTATTTCCCCTCTCTCCGCATTGTTGGAAAGGGCCCGTAAGCATTTCACTGTTAGTCTACACCTGTTGTTTAGGAAGCATGTCACAAATAAAAATGTGATTGCTTGATTGTCGTGCTCAGCGTGTGGAATTTGTGGGTCGCCATCAAAATAAGTGCCTAATTGAAATTGATGCAAACCGATACAAAATGGAATCATGGCGTATTTGGACTAGATAATGATAAACAAGGTTGGAATGTTGTTACATATTTTAAAATGAAATACAATTATTAATTTGTTTGACAATAAACAGAATAATTTTTTTGGGGGGGGCGTGCGTATTAGACTGCATAATTGCATTGGGGGCACACTCTAACCCAGACATGGGCAAACTACGGCCCGCGGGCCACATACGGCCCGTTAGGCTTTTTAATCCGGCCCGCCGAACTTGTCCAAATTATAGTAAAAACCTCATTTTTTTCCCCTTTCCCTGCAATGCCCACGTTTCCCCAATAGATGGCGCACTCAAAACACATTGACCGTTGTTGGAGTGGCGCGTATTTCTCTTTATTTCACTTTAATTTTCACTTCGTTTCACGTCACCATTAAGCCCTTCTGTGAAAATGAGCGGACCAAAGAGAAGGAAAGTGGACAGCGAATGCCGAGTGTTTAATAAGGAGTGGACAACAAAATACTTCTTCACTGAAGTCCGATCAACGGCTGTATGTCTGATATGCCAAGAAGCTGTTGCGGTTTTCAAAGAGTACAATATCAGCCGTCACTTTGCCACGAAGCATGCAAACTATGCTAGCAAGCAGTCAACACAAGAACGGGCGGCTACTGCTCAGAGGTTGGCAGCTAATTTACAGAGTCAACAGAACTTTTTTCACCGACAAACTGCAATTCAAGAGTCAAGTACCAAGGCAAGTTATTTGCTGGCATTCAAATTAGCAAAGGCTAGCAAGCCTTTCTCCGAAGGCGAGTTTTTGAAAGAGTGCATGGTAGAGACAGCAGGTCTCTTGTGTCCGGAGAGCAAAGCCAAGTTTGAAAAAATCAGTTTAGCACGCAGGACAGTGACTCGCCGCGTGGAACTGATTGACGAAGATATAGTCAGCGAGTTAAACAAAAAGGCGGAGTCCTTTAAGTTATATTCACTAGCACTGGATGAAAGTAACGACATAAAAGACACTGCTCAGCTCCTAATTTTTATCCGAGGGATTAACGACAGTTTTGAGATAACGGAGGAGCTTTTGAGCATGGAATCACTGAAAGGGAAAACGCGAGGAGAGGACTTATATGAACAGGTGTCTGCTGTCATCGAGAGAATGAAGCTACCTTGGAGTAAACTTGCCAATGTCACCACGGATGGATCGCCAAATTTAACTGGAAAAAACATCGGGCTGCTGAAAAGAATCCAGGATAAAGTGAAAGAAGAAAACCCTGACCAGGATGTTATTTTACTTCACTGCATCATTCATCAGGAGTCTCTGTGTAAGTCTGTATTGCAGCTTAATCACGTCGTGGATCCAGTTGTAAAACTTGTTAACTTCATACGAGCAAGGGGACTTAATCATCGTCAGTTCATTACGTTCCTGGAAGAAACTAATGCGGATCACCAGGACCTACTTTACCACTCTCGCGTCCGCTGGTTAAGTTTGGGGAAAGTGTTTCAACGAGTCTGGGAGCTCAAAGACGAGATTCGCTCATTTTTTAATTTAATGGGGAAATCCGAAGAATTCCCCGAGCTGAGCGACACAAACTGGCTTTGTGACTTTGCGTTTGCTGTGGACATATTTTCACACATGAATGAGCTGAACGTGAAGCTACAGGGGAAAGATCAGTTTGCGCACGACATGTACACAAATGTGAGAGCCTTCAAATCCAAGCTGGTTTTATTCTCCAGGCAAATGTCAAACAAATCTTTCGCACATTTCCCCACACTAGCCGTGCAGAAAGAGGCCGCCCGAAATGCGAAGAAATACTGCAAATCACTGGACGATCTGCACAGAGAATTTTGCCGTCGGTTCTGTGATTTTGAAAAAATTGACAAGTCACTTCAACTGGTGTCCTGTCCCCTGTCACAAGACCCCGAATCAGCACCGCAGGAGCTGCAATTGGAACTGATCGATCTTCAGTCTGACTCCGTCTCAAAGGAGAAGTTCAAGTCTCTTAAACTGAATGACTTTTACGCTTCACTTAACGAGACCGCGTTTCCAAACCTCCGGAGGACGGCGCAGAAGATGCTGGTGTTGTTTGGCTCGACCTACGTGTGTGAGCAGACGTTTAGCGTCATGAAAATCAACAAAGCCCATCACAGATCCAAGTTAACTGACCAACACCTCAGATCTGTCCTGAGAATTGCCACAACAAAACTAACTCCAGACTTTGATGCACTGGCAAAAAAGGGAGACCAACAACACTGTTCCCACTGAAATGGTGAGTTTTTCTGCTGTGTTATGAAAAAATGCATATGGAAAGTTTGGAAGTGCGTCTTTTAATTAAGAGCAATGCGCATTTACGCACAGCAGCGGTACAGTAGCTTTATTAACACGCCGCACATCGCTCTTAATTTAAATTTAAATTTTCAGCTGCAGGTAGGATATTTAATACAGCCTATGTCTGTGTGCTTGGCAACGATACACGTGTACTGTTTGCGCGTGAAGGCGAGGGCGTCCGTGGCGAGTTTGTAGAGCGCGCGGTCAGGACAATCCATCCATGATTTTGCGGAGTTTAACACAAGTAGATATTATTGAGCTTGAGTATTTCGTTGTGTAATAATATGTTTTGAATGTTGAAAGTGATTCCATTTTTCAATAAATGTTGATTTCTTTAACTTTGCACCTTCGATTGAAACTTATTAAAAACAGACGCAATCTTGATAAATCACAGTGCGTATGTTATTTTAATCTATTTACATTTCCTCATCCCGGTATCTGCGAAATAGTATGTAAATGCCATATCTTGCATATTCCTTGAGACAAATTTATTAACTGATAAGGGCTATTTTTCACATTTGAAAGACAGTTAATAAATTGGGTTGTAGTGTTCTTACTGTGCTATGAGGTTTGCACACACTACATTTAATGCTTTAGTATATCCGGCCCAAACACTCCCTCCAAATGCTCCTGGCCCGGCCCCTCTGTCAAATTTTAGAACCCATTGTGGCCCGCGAGTCAAAAAGTTTGCCCACCCCTGCTCTAACCTATGTATTGTGCACCCATGAAATTGGATATCGGCCTGCTCAGTGACATCCACTAAACACAGCCATGTAGAGTTTACACAAATATTAGCGTATTTGCTCTTACTGCAGGACTCTCAAACCACTGAAATTAGCCACACTAGCTCTCAATGTTCAATACACATAGTAGTTTAGTTTATTAATTTAACCATTTTACAAACATGCACACATAAAACTTGAAAAAGACACACATGCACATGGGTAAAACCATTGAGGATAGTGGATAATCATTATTTTGGCTAGCTTCACATAGGTAGGGACAAGCGATTACCAGGGCCAAGTCCAGCAGGAGGAGAGACAACATTTGCCAACGTTCAAACAGAAATGTATTATGTATAATAAACATGCCCCTGATTCTAAGGAATCGTGTCAGTTATATTCCTGGCATTTCTATCTCCAACATGCCAAAGCGTTTTTGTACTGAACACAGTAGTGGTACATGGATAACATCACCGGGGAAGCCAATCCAGAAAGATTTGCCAGATTTGCCATATTACAACTAGATGTTGACCGATTAATCGGCATGGCCGATGCAGCCCTCTCCCGAGGACTGTAGGTGCTCGTTCTCCGTGGCTGACGTCCTCACTTGCTCCAACATGTCCATCATTTTTCCTATACCCAAAAAAGCAAAGGTAACTGAACTAAATGACTATTGCCCTGTAGTACTCACTTCTGTCATTATGAAGTGCTTTGAGAGGCTGGTTAAGGATCATATCACCTCCACCTTACCTGACACCCTAGACACATATCAATTTGCATACATCCCCAATAGATCCACAGACAATGCAATCGCCATCACACTGCTCACTGCATCTGGACAAGAGGAATACCTATGTAAGATCGCTGTTCATTGACTACAGCTCAGCCTTCAACACCATAGTACCCTCCTAGCTCGTGGCCCTTTGTCTGAACCCCAACCTGTGCAACTGGGTCCTGGACTTCCCGACAGGCCGCCCCCAACAACACCTCTAATACACTGATCCTCAACGCAGGGGCCCCAGAAGTGTGCATGCTCAGCGCTCTCCTGTACTCCCTGTTCACCCATGACTGGGTGGCCACGCACAACTCCAACTCGATCATCAAGTTTGCAGACTACACAGCAATAGTAGGCCTTATTACCAACAATGACGAGACAGCCTACAGGGAGGAGGTGAAGGCCCTGGCAGAGTGGTGCCTCAACGTCAACAAAATGAACAAGCTGATCATGGACTTCAGGAGAGAGCAGAGGGAGCATGTCCCCATCCACATCGATGGGTCCGCAGTGAGAAGCTTCAAGTTCCTTGGCATACACATCACTGAAAATCTGAAATGGTCCACCCACACAGACAGTGTGGTGAAGGCGGCGCAATAGCGCCTCTTCAATCTCAGGTGGCTGAAGAAATTCAGCTTGGCCCCTAAGACCCTCACAAACTTTTACAGATGCACCATTGAGAGCATCACCGCCTGGTATGGCAACTGCACCGCCCACAACCGCAGGGCTCTCCAGAGGGGGGTCTCCCCAACACATTACTGGGGCACACTGTCCACCCTCCAGGACACCTACAGCACCCAATTCCAATAAAATTGTATTTAATTAAATATATAGCCTATAGCAGGGGGTCTGCAACCTTTGTCATATGAGTGACAATTTACAATTTAATAAAATCTGAGTGCCAGTTATGATTTTAACATAAGCATTGTGGGCTATTCAACTGTGCCCAGAAAATGCCTAACTGCCCACAAACTGCATTACCTACTTCTAGCTGGCTACTAGACAGAGACGCTGTCCATTCAGCCACACCCCACAGTGCTCCACTATGCCTACCTGTATCAAGGCACTTTCCATTTAGTGGTGCTGAATCACAGGTGCGGCCTTAATGTGTAGATTTTTCTTAATTCCTTGGTCGAGTTTGTTTGTCTTTATGCGTCCTTGTTGATTGCAGGCCTAAGTAATTCCTTTGACGTATGCCTTTTATTTCAATGCATGTGTAGGGTCTATCTGACATAGTTTGAATTCGCAGTCAGCTGTTTTATGCTCAGGTTACTTTCACATTGATGTTTGTATTTGATAGCGTGTAATATGCATCTATTTCATGTTGCGCTGTTCCACAAGTAGGCTAAATTAGTCAATGTAGCCTATGTATTATGAGGTTGAGTAGTACATTGTACACACCATTCCACAGACCTTTAAACCTAATATAGTGGTGATAATGTATTGGGAGGAACATTTTTATTTTTTTGCGGTTCTCCAAATAGCCTTTTAGAGTTAAAAATGTGTGTGGAAGTACAGTAAATTAGCTTCAACTGGTGGGTGTATTTCTACACCCTAGGTTTAGATTAACTGATGCCACTGAAAACTCAAGTCATAATTCCACAAGCCTCTCGTTCACATGTCCTTCGCCATAAGGGGTTTATTGGAGCTGTCATCTGTGACAGACTTGTAAGTGTGCTTTAAACAATCTACATGTGTTGTTTGCTAGGCATACAAATGAGATCCTTTTTGATACAGTTGAAACGAGGTGTATTTGTGGTGGCCGCAACCGGACTAGATTGTGAACGACACTTGGTGGAATGCATCGCTTGACTGCCGTGAGTGATTCGCACAATAGCCTATCGTTCGCAAACTGCAGCACCCAAACGATTCGTTCTCGAGTTCGTTGAACAGAGGCTGTGTGTATGTGTTGGTTCTACAAAGCGGTGTCCATCATACCATTCAATAAATGAATTGCATTCATTGTTGCACCATGCGATCACTGATCCGTTCTAAACATGCAAATAGACAGTTGATGTTCGCAATACGTCTCCAGCAGGTCAAACGAACGACAAAAATGAACCGAGTCACTCGGAATCATGACTAAAAAAAAACGAATCTTGCGCGAACTGCACATCACTAGCTACTTCTCATCTGAACGAACGATGAAGACAACAAAAATTCGCTAACGTTAGCAAAGCTGACCAATGTCGCCCCCCATTCGTAAACAAACACTACTATCGTTATCTTATTCATATTGTAGTGGTACAGTTACGTTATATTTAAACCACAATGATTGGGAAAAATATAAATTGAAGACATTTTGAATGCGGTATAAATAAAGGCAACTGTCAGTGTGACAGTGTTTACGAAATGGTTGCTAGCCAGCTAACATTAGCTAACACTTAGACGAATTTGGATATTTTACGAGACAGTAGTTCAATGCCAAGACAAAATCGTAACTACGTAGCCTACTTACGTTAACCTTACTTTCCTATTTATATGACGAAACGATTGACTAACATGCGAATAATGGCTTGGGCCATTTGTGGCTAACAAGCTAACTCTGTGCTCTGCTAGTTAGTAAACAACTCTGATGTAACAAATATCCTGTACCAAAATGTAGCTCGTTAGTTGGCAAAAGTCAATGATGTGGCAGTACAGTGCTACCACTAGCTATAGGTTTTATAGCTAACTAACTAGATGATGGGTTAGCCTGCTCGCTGTTAAGCTACATGCTAGCTAACGTTAGCTTTAAGTGACAATGGAGTGAAGTGGCTGCTGGTGCTGACTTACCTTGCAACTTCAACTGCCCGGGGTTGGTCTGCGTGGCTGCAGTCTGAGCTCCGCGGCAGTAATGCGCAAACCCGTTTTCTGGATGCTTGGGACCCGGTTTCACTAAGATAAATTGTACTGACAAAATAACGTAGCTAGCTATCTAACGTTAGCTTTTAGGACAAGTTGCTACTGTAACTAACTCACGTTAAATGTCGAAAGGTTGTCCAGGCTCGTCTATCTAGGAAACTTGTTTAGGCTAACGTTACTTAACCAGCTAACGTTAACTAGCTACCCTCCGCAGCGCTCGGCACCATCAGTGCTATTTCAATAAAGTACAGCTTTAATTCAATTCATTTTAAAACAGTGTAGCATTGTCCGTCACCCACGCGTTCTACTTTGTTGGATAACCCTGCCCTACCCTCTCAATAATGTCGCTAACTGGCCTGAAAACTGAGGGCAGCCTGGTCTGCTTGCCTGCTGTATTGAAGGGCTGCACTTTCCTTGGCTCTGTTCTCTACTAACGTTACAGTGCGAATTCTAGCCACCACAGTTCAGCCAGCTAGCTAACAAGCTGCTTCCTTCTGTTGCACAATGGGCTGGTGTAATTTATGCATGAGATCAAGGACTTCTATGACCACACTGTAATATAGTCTGATTAATCAGGCTGTAGTACACAGGTAAATCATTTGTATAGAAAGCCTAAACGAATGCTTCCAAAATCGTGTAAATGTAAACTATGTACTTTTACAAGCCATAATGTATAATGAAATTACATTTAAACTCTGTTGCTTCAACTGCTCGATTTTTTGGGGACAAAATATCCATAGGAAAGTATTGTTTTTTCTGATTAAAAAAATATATTTTAGTCTAATGTTGGATATTCAGTTCTCATCAATACTGTTGAACCAAGCATGCCATGACATTGAACATTTTATATTCTGAATGAAGAACAATCAACACTGTTTTTGTGGGAATTTTTGATTTTTCTGAAAATTGAAATCCGAATAAAACATTTTAGAAAATGAAAAATTCACCAAAGAAAACGGGTTGACTGTTCCCCATCCTCCCGATTCAGAATATACAATTATCATGGCATCCTTGGTTCAATAGCTATTCATGAGACAAAACTGAATATCCAATATAAAACTAATTTTACCTAGGTGCAGAACTGTACTGCTCTCTGAAAAGTCAGGTAAACAATACTTTCTTGTGCATACTTTGTCTTAAATTTCGAGCAGATGAAGGACAAACCGGTATAGTAAGTTTAAATGTAATTGTATTCAATATTCTTGCTCGTAAGTAACATTTACAAGATTTTGCAGGCATTAGTTTCAGGCTGTGTGTATTACAGCCTAAATAATCAGACTAGTTGTAATTGATAAGTATGTATAACAATATTAATAACAATAATACATGATCTAATGAATTAATAATAATTAATGAAATAATAGTTGTCATCTACCTGAATTGTAATTTTACAGATGGAAATGGAGAGCAGTCAATTAATTATTTTAGAACTGCATCAGATTCAGAATTTATTTCTGACAATAAGGTCCTGAGTCATTCTGAATAAGAGTGTCTGTCTGCTAAATGATATATTTGCCATATGGGCTGAAATATAAGTGGTAGTCGGTCAAAGAGAATCAACCTCTTCCAACTTCAGATTATAGTGTCATACACTGTTTTTGTACTGTAGTATAAATGTAATGTACCCAGAACATATGTTGCAATGACTCCTGTTGACATGAGCTGACAGCAAGTTGTCTGCTTATCAGTCTATATACAAAAAAAGGATCTAAAGCAGACCACAGGAGTCCCTCTGCATAGAGATATTTTGCACATGATTAGTCATAGCATAGGATTTTTTTTGTCATAGCTGCTATCCCCATACGTTCATTCAAGGTCTATATGACTTTGATAAATATGTGTTGTCCTGCTCTGTAAATCCCTATCTTTACAGTAGTCCCTCTTGAGATTTGGAGGACTCATTATTTCAGCAAAGTCTGGAGCAACAATAGGTGTAATTACTGTGTGATTCACTGCTACCACCGTAAACGATCTAAGCCCGTGAGGTAATAATGTGGTGCTCTTCTCATCATGAATCAGCATGCAAGTGAGCTTATGGAAATACAGTTTGTTTCTGTTTTTAGAGGAACATACCAGCACATGGAGATAAGTTCATAATAATATGTTGCCAAACAATAGTTTCCTTGAAAGGGAGTCTTAAAGAAACAATACATAATAAGTTCCTTATCAATTGCTTATGACTATGAAAATGTTAATTACATTATAATGGATCTGTTTGCAGCTAATTCTAACACTGTTAAAAGATTAAAGAAACTAAATGTGGGCAGTCATGCACAAACATTTTTGGGACAACTTGTAGTCTTTTACAATTGATAACAAGTAGACCTACATTCTAGTCTGTGGAATGTAACATTTTTGTAGTTCTCCCCTCGAGGGCTTCTAGGTCTCCTCGCCTGTGACTGTCACAGCATACCATCAGAGTTAACCCGTAGTTGTGCTGAGCCTTGGGGATAGGCTGTAGAGAGATGAACAATTGATCTGGCCTTGATGAGCCCTCACGGTTTAGTGCCAAGTGTAGCATTCTTTAGCCAAAGTGCATGAGGGCATCTATTCAGCATGTTCGCTCTCTCACACCAGGAAAACCGGTCAGCTGATCACACTGGATACAAGGAGCTCAAAAGGATGGCTTATAGATGATCACACAGAGTACGAAAAATACATGTTTAGGAAAGCTTTTTCAGGTTTAAAAATAAATGTACACCTTGCTCCAATAGAGCAAATATGTCTCCAGGAAACGAATCTGTCCACATTGTTTTTCCGAGTTAAATGCTTACCTAATTGAAGGTCCAGCCTTTAAATTCCTGATATTTTTTTGTGGCATCATTCAGTACATGCAGTCTATTTTCCACAGATGAAGACCATCTTAGTTCAAATGGAGTCTACTGATAAAATATGACTTGTATATAATGATTATAATGAAAGGAATACAGTGTATAAAGGACCAAAGCTCCAAAACGGAGTGATCCTGTCGTAATTGTTCCTAGAGCGGAGTGAAACCTGAATGCCGTTTCATGTTAGTGGTGCACTACTAGACATATTTCTGGGTTCTGTCTGCACAACTGACAAGCCTACAGAACTGTGATCTGCAGATCCTTGTTGCCCTGGAAACAGAAGCTTACATTTTTTGGCATATTCTCCCTGTTCCTTCCAAGTGCACCCCCCCTCCCACCTAATTCATCCTGCCGCACAGCCTCCACCCCAACCTGCTGCAGTCATTTACCACTGTCAGAACAGCAGGCACACACACTCAGAGTGTGTTTGGTATCCTGGTAAATGGCCAGAGATGCACTGCTATTGAATGTATGCTGTGTGACTAAGATATGGGCCATGCTGTGCTATGGTGCAACAATTTCACCCATTGCTGCAGAGGGTAACAAAGAAGCCAATCCAGTAATCCCAAAGGATGTTCTCATGAAAGATGCATCGAGCCTGGAATGAAAATGGGATCTTATTGAATATTATGATATCAATGTGTGTTTATTAGTCAGATAATACTTGCAAGCTATTATAATTTGATCATGCATGCCCAGATTAAGTACTGTATGTCCCATGGTGGCTAACAATAAGATCCCACAGAAATGCCAAGAATGCACTGTATTCTTACACCGAATAGAGATACGACAAAACATGACATGCCCCTTAGGAGGACTTGAAAACCATATCCAATTACCACACACTACTGTACTGTGAAATGTCATTACTTTACGTGGGTGAGTGTGCATGGGATTCTTCTTAACCTCTTGGATTCACTCTGCATTCCATCGAGTGACTTTGCTTTTCTGTCCAGAACAGGAACATTTCTTTGAAGTTGCTGACTGTCAATAACAGTTGGTTTACGTCCCAAATGACACCCGATACCCTAAATAGTGCACTACTTTTGACTAGAGCCCTATAGAACCTGGTCAAAAGTAGTGCGCTATGTAGGGAATAGGGTGCCATTTTGAATGCACATTTATCCCAGGATAGTGGAGGGTGTAGGAGGGTGGGGGAAAGTCCACAGAGAGGGCTGCATCCTGCTGTGAGTCCCTTCCAGGAGTATGTTAGTGTAAATATGATTATAATGACACACATAGCTATGGGATTAAAACACTACAAGAGCTCAGTTATAGTCATATAGTGATGTGAGGTATGTTAACGTTATTCTAAGTACATCGTTATGATTTATAATATGTATCTCAAAGGCAATACTTAAATATATACCTAAATATAATCAATCCCACAATGAGTCAACTACATTATAGGCATGGCTGTCAGTTTCTATTATTATGGGTGGTGCAATATTGTTGGAGCTGGGTCAAGGTTGAAGCAATGGGTTTTATTATATGGCATTGGTATGGCAATGAGTTTGTTGAGCCAATGGAGGTGAGATGTGGCATACAAGATAATATAGATTGAGCACCCGGCTTCAGCCAATGAATATCGTGCTTGGACAGGCTTAAACCATGTGACATGCCAAAGAGCAGAGGACTTTGCCCTGGGGAAGAGCCATCTGACACAATGAGGGAGCCTTTCTCATTTAAAACAAGCTGTTGTTCCTCTCACCAGAGGTGATGACCGGCCGTGGTGGAGGGGCACAGTCAGGCACCATGCTGGAGTCTCAGGGGACATAGCAGGGTTGTCATAAATGAAATCTGGGGTTGAAAAACCTGCTCACTAGCAAGCAATAAGGAGCTACATGTTTGGCCAACACCTATCCTGAACATATCTGCCAGTCAACACATAACAGTTAGGTTTTCTCTGTAGAACATATTGGTAACCTCACCAGAAGCTGAATCTGACCAGCACATGTTCTGAATCGCTATTATCTTACACTGGAGACTGATAGCATCCCTGATCTTATCTTACAATAAGGGAAAATATCCTCTCTGCTAAATCTTAAGGCTCAGACACACCGGTTGGCTTGTCAAACGTTTACCTGCCAGTGTCGGCTATGGGATCAATATTATGCTAAATGTATTCACAAATGTAAATCACCAATCCACAAATGCAATTCACTATCCAAACAAACACCTTCTGATTTGTAAATCAATATATTGCATTAGAATTTTTTTTATAACTGCAGATATGCAGGTCATTTCCAAGGGCCTTAAGTAAAATGACTGCCATAAAGGTTTGCACATAGTTGAATTAGCTGGCCAATGTGATAGCATCACTAAATGTGAAGGATATGTCAAAGTGATTATAATCCATCCGCTGTCTCATGTTGCACAGACAATGAGCAGTAAGGAGACAAGTATTCCAGAGGCCTCTAACCGTTTCCCCAGGATAGGCATGCAAAAGGTAGAGTGGAGGTGTAGGATATGGGATCAGACTTTGTAACAGTATTACTGCTGTCCCTCTCCTCGCCCCAACCTAGGTTTAGAACCAGGAACCCTCTGCAGACATCGACAACAGTCACCCTCGAAGCATTGTTACCCATCGCTCCACAAAAGCCACGGCCATTGCAGAGCCAGGGAAAGTACTTCAAGGTCTCAGAGCGAGTGAAATCACGATTGAAGCGCACCGCTTACTAGCTAGCATTTCACACTGGTTACACACACCACCTTTGACCTCTTTTTCCACAGCAACCAGTGATCAGGTGTTGTGCCGAACCCCCCCCCCCCCCTCTATTTGTTTCAAGTGTATTAGTCTATAAATACATCTCTTTGCCAAAATTCATCATCTCTCCCATGTCTTATTCGACTAGTAGTTGTTCTGAAATGTTTATTGCTTGCCTAAATTTTACTCCCTCTGTTTAATATAACACACATTATTCATTTCGGTTGCCTATCCTGACGTGAAGTTTGTTATATAGAAAGTATTTGACTCTGAAATGTGCCACAGAAAGTATTTGACTCTGGCCACAAAATTAAGGAAATTAGAGGGGGGGTGGCAAGGCCATCTTCTTGCCTGCCGAAATTCCCCCCCTTCTATCTTGGGACTGCAAGTGTATTGAATACTCGGGGAGAAAAAGGTGTAGATTCACACTCCGTTTGAGTCTTAAAGCACGTGGTCAATACTCTATCTTTTTAATGCTACGTGTGTAAAGTAAACAAGTGCAGGCATCAAATAAGCGCATGCAAATGTGCTTGCAGGCAGTCCAACATGTGCTAACTAAACGGTCCTGCACACGTCAAATTAACACCTACAGCTGCTAAATATACACCTACACACCCATTTAACTCGTTCTTTAATATGCTAATTTTACTAGCCAATTTCCCTAACTCCTCCTTTCAACCAGATTTCACAGTTGAAGGAACTTCCTTTTCCACTGCATTGCAAGCAGAGTATGAACCTTTACATGGTAACAGTTTTGTCTTTGAAAATTGTTGTTACTGAATTATAAAGTTTATCAGCTAGTTTACAGTGGAAGGATCTGTTTCTCATCACTGGCTATAAAATGCAGCAAACATTAATCTAGCACCAGGATCAGCAGTGCTTAGCATAAGCTAAATCAGATATTTGCTAGCTAATTTAGCTAACATCGGTAGTCTCGAACCCCAGCCATATTATATCATTATAGTTAGCCTCAAACTGCCTGGCCATACTGCTAGCGGCAGTGAACGGAACCGTCATGTGTTTTATTAAAAGCCCTGCTGAAAAAAACATGTCAACTATAACAGCCACGGAAACACATTGGACTATGTTAATACTATCAAGGCAAATTACATACTAGCAAGATTGTTGCTTGAATGCAGGGCCAGGCATACATAGATTAGACAACGGAGATGCTCAACATCCTGGTAGTTCTCGATTTTTGGACTATTGTCTTTATTTTGCTTTATCATTGACTAAAAGGAAGACAAGCTACCTAAATGTGACTTATTGGCTAGTACTGAAGCAGGACATGTTTTTGAGCTACGTTTTTAGCCCAAAACCTTATATTTAAGCAAAACAACAGCTAAAAGGTAGGCAACTTCTTCAGCCTGACTGGCTGTCAGTTCAAAGCTAGTGGTAGCCACGCTAGCTCGCGATTAGCATGAAGACACTGTAAAGCTCACATAAAGCAAATTTGGCTAGTGACAACCTTGTAAAACCCTCGCTAACATCTACATGTCAGCTTTCGAACAGAGTAGACTTTAATGTGCACGTTCACTTCGTTTTTTGAATATTTATATTCCATCGAAGCTTATTAGGGTAAAATAACTTCAGGCATATACCCAGTACTGCTTCAAAGGAATAGGGTTCCCATTCCTTCCGCTTAATTTTCACACAATTGTGTCTTGCAGAAGGGAACCATGAAGAGGAGCTTGGAGTGGGCAAGGCTGATGAAGAATCAGGTCTTCTCTGCTGCTTTAAGTATCAATTAATTCTGGTGATTCTCACCTGGTTAGCATGCACAACACGACAAGGTATGCAACATTAAGCACAATCAAATATCCAATGTTATTAAAACATGTATCCCAATTTACAGTCAATCAACATGTCAGTTGTGTTAATGTTATGAACTACAAACAATCTATGGTTCTTGGAGTTAATGAATCAATTGAAAGGGACTACAATTAGACATTTTTAAACTGCCAGTAAAGATGACAAAAAAAGTAATCTGCTCTTATGGTTCTGTTTACATTTTTTCCAGACACTTCAATCCGAAACTCTCGTTAATGTTTGACATCAGGCAAAATGTCTTCAGCCACCGTAGGACAAAGAGCCGCTGGTTGGCATTTTTGACTGCAGTGTCTGTGTAGGTGTACCAGGAAAGGACATTAGAAGTTAGGTCCCCATGATATCGAAGCATATACCATCTCCACTGCAGCCCAGTCAATATCGATTTAAGAAACTGGAACAATAGATATCGTGTAGCACATAGTAGCAAAAATGTAACAACTCCAGTTTGCCTATTGTCCCAACAAATGTCAATTTTACATACGTCAGCGTGCATTTTCTTTTATAGCTCTGCTTTCATCCCCATCCTGACCCACAAACTGGTTAGCAGACTCAGGGCTCTGAGTGTAAATCCTGTAGTAACAAATTAGATTTTTTACATTATCACAAGAATGTGTATCCCCAGAATGGACCCGACACTACCATGGTACACCTGATCATGAGTAAATGAAGGAGCTGTGGGACCTGACATAATGGTGATAGGACAACAGTCTTAGCTTAAGCAAAACATAGTAGATGGTGATACTTGACCATTCTCTCATCTACTGTACATCGACATGGAGATGATCAGCAGCTTCAAGTTCATGGGCACCCTGATATCCTTTTCTGCCCTCAGTTACTTCACTCAAAGTCCCACTTGTGCTTCTCCACTACCCTCAAACTTGCTGCACCACGACCTATGTACCAACTACAGTGTCTGCTTTTATTTCCATAACACATGTAAACAAAATGTCCATATTTACTGTAAGATTTATTTATGGTAACATTGCACATATTGTAACATAGTCCCTTGACATACATGACTTAACTACTTTGCATCATGCTCAGTTTACCTACTCTATGAAATCATACATTTATTTAAATATTAAAGCTGCATTATGTATTACTGTGTCCATTTGATTCTGGAAGGTTGTAATGTTTTTTTAAACTTTCACTACACAACTTTTTTTTGCTGATGGACAATCTTGTATGAAACTTTCATAATATCAATTATTTTGTGACATATCACCAATTAACATTGGCTGCTGTATTCCTGACTTACTAGGTAGTCATGCAATAAACATTTTGGATAATTCCCCTTAAATTAAATCGTATTTGTCACATGTGCCAAACACAACAGGTATAGTAGACCTTACAGTGAAATGCTTAACCAACAATGCAGTTTTAAAAAAAACTACAGAAAAGAAAATCATTAAAGAGCATCAGTAAAATAACAATAGCGAGGCTATATACAGGGGATACCGGTACAGAGAATGTGCGGGGGCACCAGTTAGTCGAGTTAATATATACATGTAGGTAGAGATATTAAAGTGACAATGCATAGATAGAGTAGCAGCAAATAGTCTGGGCAGCCATTTGATTAGATGTTCAGTAGTCTTATGGCTTGGGGATAGAATCTGATTAGAAGCCTCTTGGACCTAGACTTGGCGCTACGGTAACGCTTGCCGTGCGGTAGCAGAGAGAACTGTAGCTGTGGCTCCACTGGCAATACCAGCCTAGGAATGCTGAAGCCCCCGAAGTGAAAATGAAAACCTTCTCCATGGTTAAAGGGTATGTGTTCCCCTCTGAAAAAAGGAAAGGGGGGGGACATTAAAGTCCATAAGTAACACTTATTGGAGAACACAATACTCTAAGTGAAAGTAGTTTGGGATTTCATTTATCTATTAAATTCTTAGGGGGCCCATGGAAGAATAAGGCTATAAAATGTGTGATGAGGTGATATTTTATTGATGTGGGCCGTGTTACTTCAATGATCATGGTTTTGCATCTAACCTTCCACCTCCAGAAGCCAGTCCCTCCAGAAACATATGACTCGTCTCTCTATTGCTCTTTGATTGGTACCAGGTGGGGAGCACTCTGCTTTGAAGAGAGAAGCTATGTCTTTGGCCAAAAGAGGTTTCTCAGCATAGATGAAAACCTCTCTGAAGAGGCTTGAGTGTCTATTCATGTAAGGCAGGAGACCTAGACACTTCAGACCCTCTTTGAATCTATAAAGTAAAAAAAAGTCAATGAATTTGCCCTGAAGAATTTAACTGAACTTGAGATTAATTAGATATATGGAAACTCACTGCTCAAGAGCATCCCGTATCCTGCTTTCTAAGTAAAAATTTGTGGCTGACTCCACCAGGGCATCCCACTCTAATGTACGAATGTATTGCACTGGACCCAACATGACCGCTTTCCTGTGCCTCGTCAACAGTTTGTGCTAACTGGATCTTAGATTGTTTATTGAACAGTGTTTTGGGACAAATTAGCAAAACAATAAACTGATTATCACAACCCTTAAAAAAGATTGACTGCCAACAAAAGGAAACCAAATCCATGTGGAAAAGTATTAATGAACCAATAACAATTTTTTCCCAAACTTAGTGAAAATTAACAGTAACATAACATCCATCACAGTATAGTTACTTACCTTCTCCAACTTCTCTCTGAAGTCATATTCCGCAATTTCTTTCAGTTCTGGCACAGGAGGTTGTAGGCCACACACTTGCCTGTATAGCCCCTGAAAAAATGTTGCTCTACACCCCATGTACCAGACAGACAGCAATCATGCGGCCCACCTGCTTGTATACGCCATCATAGAGTGCTATCACACAGAAGACAAACCGTAAATAAAGGACACATTACATACAAAAATCAAATGTCTTACTCAAGTCATACACTGCTCAAAAAAATAAAAGGGAACACTTAAACAACACAATGTAACTCCAAGTCAATCACACTTCTGTGAAATCAAACTGTCCACTTAGGAAGCAACACTGATTGACAATAAATTTCACATGCTGTTGTGCAAATGGAATAGACAAAAGGTGGAAATTATAGGCAATTAGCAAGACACCCCCAATAAAGGAGTGGTTCTGCAGGTGGTGACCACAGACCACTTCTCAGTTCCTATGCTTCCTGGCTGATGTTTTGGTCACTTTTGAATGCTGGCGGTGCTTTCACTCTAGTGGTAGCATGAGACGGAGTCTACAACCCACACAAGTGGCTCAGGTAGTGCAGCTCATCCAGGATGGCACATCAATGCGAGCTGTGGCAAGAAGGTTTGCTGTGTCTGTCAGCGTAGTGTCCAGAGCATGGAGGCGCTACCAGGAGACAGGCCAGTACATCAGGAGACGTGGAGGAGGCCGTAGGAGGGCAACAACCCAGCAGCAGGACCGCTACCTCCGCCTTTGTGCAAGGAGGAGCACTGCCAGAGCCCTGCAAAATGACCTCCAGCAGGCCACAAATGTGCATGTGTCTGCTCAAACGGTCAGAAACAGACTCCATGAGGGTGGTATGAGGGCCCGACGTCCACAGGTGGGGGTTGTGCTTACAGCCCAACACCGTGCAGGACGTTTGGCATTTGCCAGAGAACACCAAGATTGGCAAATTCGCCACTGGCGCCCTGTGCTCTTCACAGATGAAAGCAGGTTCACACTGAGCACGTGACAGACGTGACAGAGTCTGGAGACGCCGTGGAGAACATTCTGCTGCCTGCAACATCCTCCAGCATGACCGGTTTGGAGGTGGGTCAGTCATGGTGTGGGGTGGCATTTCTTTGGGGGGCCGCACAGCCCTCCATGTGCTCGGCAGAGGTAGCCTAACTGCCATTAGGTACCGAGATGAGATCCTCAGACCCCTTGTGAGACCATATGCTGGTGCGGTTGGCCCTGGGTTCCTCCTAATGCAAGACAATGCTAGACCTCATGTGGCTGGAGTGTGTCAGCAGTTCCTGCAAGAGGAAGGCATTGATGCTATGGACTGGCCCGCCCGTTCCCCAGACCTGAATCCAATTGAGCACATCTGGGACATCATGTCTCGCTCCATCCACCAACGCCACGTTGCACCACAGACTGTCCAGGAGTTGGCGGATGCTTTAGTCCAGGCCTGGGAGGAGATCCCTCAGGAGACCATCCGCCACCTCAGCAGGAGCATGCCCAGGCGTTGTAGGGAGGTCATACAGGCACGTGGAGGCCACACACACTACTGAGCCTCATTTTGACTTGTTTTAAGGACATTACATCAAAGTTGGATCAGCCTGTAGTGTGGTTTTCCACTTTAATTTTGAGCGTGACTCCAAATCCAGACCTCCATGGGTTGATAAATTTGATTTCCATTGATCATTTTTGTGTGATTTTGTTGTCAGCACATTCAACTATGTAAGGAAAAAAGTATTTAATAAGAATATTTCATTCATTCAGATCTAGGATGTGTTATTTTAGTGTTCCCTTTATTTTTTTGAGCAGTGTATATTGCCATAAACAAATGTGTCTTTGTTGGTGTAAAAGTGTAACTCACCTTGAGAGTTGCAAGAAAGACATTTTTGCCAAGCAGGTCCCTCAAATATTGCAGAGGAATGGATGGCACTCATTAGCAGCCGGAGAAATTCTCTTGAGGGACCACCCTCAGCGGCCCCTTTTCTGTCAGCATCCCTAAAAACCATGTCTATTTTTTCCTCCGGACTAAAGCGGGCTCTCTTAAAGCCTCTCATTGCACAATCATCACGTTAACTTGGTTGGCATCTCATTAACTCTTTAGCAGTGCTTGGAGGTCACCACTAAAAAAAAGACATTCAGAATAGCAAAGCTCAGATACTTCCCACAATTCATCTGTAATAACAAGACATTGAATTATTTACAGGGATTACTTGCTCATTGTCCTCAAAATCAACAGAAGAGTGTGGGGAAGGTGGACAATAAGCCTCAGGGAATGGTGGAGGGGAGGCCACAGGAAGTGGTATAGGTGATGGGGGGGGGGGGGGGGGCACAGGAATAGGTGCTGTCACAAGTGTAGCCTTGTTTGTAGAAGTAGTCAGTTAAATGTCATTTAAAGGCTTATACATTTCAAAAACATGGAGAAAGCACTAAAGCTGGCAAACAATGTGATTGCGTTCTAAAAATGATTTACAGAAAAAAATGTAGCCGCATGCATCACTCACTATAGAATGTAATCAATGTGTAGGTCAAGAAGACATTTTAAGGATGCATGTAGCTCTATTTTTTTAAATAATATTTTCAATATGTATTACATTCAACAAGCAGACAGTGTCGTTTTCTCCTCCATGGTCCGTCCTAACTCTGGAGGGAACGCCATATCTGGAGACAGCATTCACGAAGCAATCCATTACAGTACTGCTGCGATTGCTGCTGGAAGCACGGAGAAACAACGAGACGGCTGTACCCATCAATGCCACCATGTATGACTATCCTCCACCTAAATCAGAAAATACAGCACTGGTTGATACAAAAGCTGAAGACACATTAAATATACAAACATCACCATCCTCCTTTACCGCATCAGGTTCCTCCAGTATATAACAAAGCAGCAGACCAAATATTACATTAACATCCAAAATGTGGAACAATGTTAATGAACAGTCTCCCGCTGATCACAACTATAAGTACTTCCGTTAGCCCTCTAAAGGCTACAACAAGGGTTTGTTCTCTTGTTCTGTTTGTTTCCTGCAGCGGAAGATGTGTGATTACAATATCTACTTCAATTAGGAAAAATAACCACGTTTATATTGATGAGTCAAGAGGACAGACTCTCCTGTTGTTCACACTTTGGCACAAATACTTTGCTCCAACTGTTTTTGCCTCCGTATGTCCTCAATATAAGCATGTTTGTTAATTTCATGTATCAGAAACACAATAAAACAATTATTATCCACATGAGTGACATATGGTATCAAGGGCCATTGCTTACTGAACTGTTAGTTGTTGATGAACAATTTGAGATGTTACAATGTTGTTACGTTCCCCAGTTTCTGTGTTGTGTTTGTTATGTGTGTGTTTCAGGGTGGCTTCCTGAAATCCCCCAAGCAGCTGATTGGTCGACTCCATGGCTAATTGGAGCTGACCCCGCCCCCTCATCAAGTTACAGCTGTATCCGATTAGACTCCTTCTGAAGCTATATAAAAGCCAGTGTTCTGTTGTTCAGGAGAGAGATGATTGCTGAGAGAGGAGGCTGATGGCTGTGGGTTATTTACTGTATTAGTTGTTGCTGGGCACAGCTTTGGTATGTTCTGTGTTAGTTTATTGCTCAGTCAGATAGAGCTTATTTAATGTCCTGTGTTTCTCAGTTTGTTTGAAATTATTTAATATTCTGGTTCATTTGTTTCCAGGGGGGAAGGCACCTAGGGAGTGCTTAGGCAAGAGGCCCGCGGGAATACATATACCCGTAGTATATTCACTGTCTAGGCACACTAGGTAAGACCTGGGTGGACCACCCCCTGTATTTTGGTTAGCGCACCAGGTGGTGGTAAGTAGTGGGTAGGCAGGTAAGGTAGGAGAGGGGGCTTTGATATTTACTTTCCTTGCTTTGGTTCCATCCAGTCCCTTTCCCCCATATTACCATGTGAAGGAATAAATTCCTAGTAAACGGTAACTTCTCTGCCTTTTGTCATCCTTACTCGCACCTACAGTCCCATACCTCTTTCACTTCACGGGGAGTTGTTGTAGCAGGGTGTTGCGTTCCCTCTTCTTAGAGGCGTGCGTAACAAATGTACAACTTCTCACCAGTGATATAGATAATTGTGTATCACAAAGATACATCTACCTTATCAGTTTGTGGTTTCCATGAAGGTGCCATAACGAGTTTGGTCCAGCAACACGGTATGACCTTCTATGCAGCCTCTGCGACATGGCTCTAAGGGCAGCCGCCCTCGGGTTAACACGAAGCATGCTGTCCCTCAATCTGAGTCTCTGCACCCAGAGCCCTTAATTGTGATCGAACAGCCTCCGCTCCACGTTTGTCGTTCCCAGCCGCCAAGTCTGACATGTCAGAATATAATGGTTGGTGCATGTAACAAATTGAAGTGTCTGGGAAACAAAGTAACAATGGACAGGGATGAGGTAATACATATCATAATCATTTTAAAGTCCTGTTGATTGTAGCCATACTAAATTGTTTGATTGGTAAGAAACTGGAAACCATGCATCAAAAGTCTGTAGTTTATAGCATTACTCCCAAGCAAACTGACCTTAGACAACGTTTGACTGTCGATCAGGACATGTAGAATATCTGCCATCTGAGACACACTGAAAGCACAGGACATCAGAAACCTCAGTTGCTCTTAAGTGATGGCATAACAAGGTGCACCCTAGTTCCTCTCCAAGTCCGAGAAGCCCTGGAACTGGCTGTAACAATAATACACTGTGTTCAGGGTACTTAAATGTATTATGACACAGCCCACCCATCTCATTCCAAAAACACTTAAATTATAGTAACTTTCACAAATTGTGGCCAATTAACATTTTTATAATATTGGATTTTAAAGCCAAGACAAATAGAAATGTTGACCAATAACGAATAGAATGGGCAGCAGGAGAGCAAAGAGTGAACAAATTTAAATAAAAAATGTAAACCCAACCACACCCAACATTTATCAGCCTCCCCCTAGCCCACTCAAGGCTCCTCTGCATGGTTTCCATTCTGCAAGACAGTTTTTTTAAAATAGAGACCATGGAATTCCTGTTCAAACAGTGCCATAGTCCTAATGTTAACGTTCCTGGTTTATGTCTGAAGTTGTTCATTTCTACATCATAGGCTTACATGAAATATTCATATTTCAAAGGGTATTCAAAAGTAATATCTGTGTTGTTGGAAAGCTGATATGTTGTAGATATTAGCAACGTTTTTATAGGGTTGTCCTAGGTCAAGTGAGCGTTGCAAATGTTTTCATGCTAATCGCGAGCTAGCGCAGCTAAGGCTAGGTAGCCTGCCTGAAGTTTTAGACCTTCAGTTGTTGTTTTGCCTAAAAATTCAAAAACATGTTTGACGTCAGTACTATTCGATAATAAGTCACCTTTATGTAACTAGCAGGGCTGTAAAAATATGAAAAGCCGGCGCCGTTCACTGTGGCTATGGCCGGGGTGGGCGGCTAAGGAACGTTATCAAGCAAACTAGTAACTCATTTAGCAATCCAGCCATTTACATACCAGCATTCATTACAAAATATATATATATTCTACATATACTAGTTAAATATGAAATACTCCCTTGGCCTAATCAGACTTACAATATTAGCGACACATAGGCCTAAGTTACTTGCACTGCTGTCTCAGTGTCTGAGCCTCCAACATAGTTGCATAGCCATACACAGATACATCCTCTGTGTTAGCTAGCAAATCAACTTTATGATTAAGTAATAATAGTATTTAAAAAATAATCAACCTTGTTAATTCAAAAACATGTTTGACGTCAGTACTATTCGATAATAAGTCACCTTTATGTAACTAGCAGGGCTGTAAAAATATGAGCAGTGCAAGTAACTTAGGCCTATGTGTCGCTAATATTGTAAGTCTGATTAGGCCAAGGGAGTATTTCATATTTAACTAGTATATGTAGAATATATATATATTTTGTAATGACTGCCCGTTCCATGATCTCGCCATCACGGTTGACAACTCCATTGTGTCCTCCTCCCAGAGTGCTAAGAACCTTGGCGTGATCCTGGACAACACCCTGTCGTTCTCAACTAACATCAAGGCGGTGACCCGTTCCTGTAGGTTCATGCTCTACAACATTCGCAGAGTACGACCCTGCCTCACGCAGGAAGCGGCGCAGGTCCTAATCCAGGCACTTGTCATCTCCCGTCTGGATTACTGCAACTCGCTGTTGGCTGGGCTCCCTGCCTGTGCCATTAAACCCCTACAACTCATCCAGAACGCCGCAGCCCGTCTGGTGTTCAACTTTCCCAAGTTCTCTCACGTCACCCCGCTCCTCCGCTCTCTCCACTGGCTTCCAGTTGAAGCTCGCATCCGCTACAAGACCATGGTGCTTGCCTACGGAGCTGTGAGGGGAACGGCACCTCCGTACCTTCAGGCTCTGATCAGGCCCTACACCCAAACAAGGGCACTGCGTTCATCCACCTCTGGCCTGCTCGCCTCCCTACCTCTGAGGAAGTACAGTTCCCGCTCAGCCCAGTCAAAACTGTTCGCTGCTCTGGCACCCCAATGGTGGAACAAACTCCCTCACGACGCCAGGTCAGCGGAGTCAATCACCACCTTCCGGAGACACCTGAAACCCCACCTCTTTAAGGAATACCTAGGATAGGATAAAGTAATCCTTCTAACCCCCCCCCCCTTAAAAGAGTTAGATGCACTATTGTAAAGTGGTTGTTCCACTGGATATCATAAGGTGAATGCACCAATTTGTAAGTCGCTCTGGATAAGAGCGTCTGCTAAATGACTTAAATGTAATGTAAATGTTAATGTGCACTGAAGGGCATCAAGTCCAGGATTATCGGAGAGCAGAAGCCGAGTGCAGCCATTTAGGGTCTGTTTGCAGCTGATATGGAAGTTCCTTCTCGCCATCTTCAATTGTGGAGTTGTTGCATCAAACTGACTGTACGCCGATTTAATGAAAGGAGGAGCTAGGGAAATTGGCTGGTAAAATTAGCATATTAAAGAATGCGTTAAGTTAGCATGTGTAGGTGTATATTTAGCAGCTGTAGGCGTTAATTTGACGTGAGCGGGACCGCTTGCAGCCGTTTATTTCGCGCATGCTTATTTGACGCGTGCACACGTTAATTTAGCGCCAGCACCTGCTTACTTTACACACGCAGCATTAAAAATATTGTGTTTTGACCACGTGCTTTAAGACCAAAACGGCATTCCATATATTAAGCCTTCACAGAAGGCAGGAATCCTGGTCACAGGTAGGCACTGGTCAAACACAGGTAGGCAGTCATAAAAAAAATACCTCACAACCATACAAACAGAAAGAACTGAACTAAATAGGGAGCTGATGAGACCAGGTGGGAAACGGACTCAGGTGAAATCAGTGAACAAAAATTAAAGACATGGCTACATTCCAGAACACAAAGAAACAGGGCTACGTTCAAGAACACAAAGAAAAGCAGAACCTTACAGCAAGGCCTGGCACACTTCAGAATCATTTTGGTAGCTCATGTTGACCAGTACTGTGTGCCACAGAAAGTATTTGACTAGCCACAAAATTAAGGAAATTAGAAGGGGGGGAGGATTTCGGCAAGGCCATTTTCTTGCCTGCCTAAATCCCTTTCTACACGTGAGAACTTTTTGTCTTTATGGCAGTCATTTTACTCAAGGCCCTTGGAAATGACCTGCATATCTGCAGTTATATAAAATTCTAATGCAATATATGGATTTACAAATACAAATCAAAAAGTGTTTTGTTTGTGGATAGTGAATTGCATTTGTGGAAAGCGATTCACATTTGTGGATTGGTGTGTTTCGTGTTCACACAGCAAAGACCTTGAAGTCTTCAGCCACTCAGCCTTGTTAAAATAAACCAGAAGGTGGCAGTAGTGTTGTTTGGCAATGCATGTCCGTGTCTTGTTTTATGGTCTAGAATAAATAGCAATTTCTCCGCTAATGTTGCTATTGTTGTAAAAAGCACTTGTTGATACTAGCTAGATGGCCACAGCTAGATAACTAGCTAACAAGATGACAAAGAAACAATTTAATTCACTCACCATAATACCATACAGCCCATAGATACATTTTTAGCTAGCTGGCTCAGCAGCTAGCTACAGGCAGCTGCTTCATGGAAACAAATCTATTGTGATTTAATAATAATAGCTACAGTAGCCAGATAGCTAGGCTTGGAGGAGGCATTTACAGACCGGTTGAAATGTACGCAATTATTACCCAGAGGAAAATGGGGGCCGGTCATGGTTTTAAAATGTCACTTAGGGGGAGAGTTTAATATTTTTAAAATTTAATCCAGGGGAGGCTCATTTTTTTAAATGTATTTTTCTAGGCAAGTCAGTTAAGAACTAATTCTTATTTACAATGATGGGCTACCCCAGCCAAACCCTAACAACGTTGGGCCAATTGTGCACCTCCCTATTGGACTCAAACCAGGGTCTGTAGTGACACCTCTAGCACTGAGATGCAGTGCCTTAGAACACTGAACCACTCGGGAGCCCGAGTGTAATTTGTTATCGATGAAATGTCAGCATTTGGGAATTTACATATTTAATTTGACTATATGTGTAACTTTCGTGTAGACCCGTTTTCTCTCTCTCTCATTCTCCTCGTTTAGCCCGGCTGGGTGGGCATTGCGCTTTTTACTTTCTATTGGCTGTTCGATCAGTCCCTCTTTGTGCTTGGCGTATCCAGAACACGGCGTGTATCTGGAGTATCTGGTGAATAAAATAGTGCTTGTAGTGACGATGTAGGGAGCTAGCAGAAATTCTGCTTTCAAAACTCGGAAATCTGAAATCTCTGAGTTCCGAGCGTTCAAGACAACTAAGAACTCGAGAAACAAACGAACACCGACTGTGAAAAACATTTTGAACGTTCATCCAACTCTGAATTCATAGTCGGAAACTCTAGCATATTTCTAAACCGTCAGCTGCCACGGTAGAGGAGACTGGCCACCATAGTTAAGATATTAGCATTTTTGCATTTGCCTTATGCTGCATTAGACGAGGGACGCAAAAACCGTCATACTAGTCGGCATTGCGGGCCAAGAAAGCAAGAAAGACAGTGAGGCAAATGCAAGCCAGCACGAGGTGTGCGTAACGTTACCATGGTGATTTCAGTAAACAAATAGTGCAAATCAACATCCAGTAGAAAACATTGCTACAGCAGACGGCCACATTTGAAATATTTTAACTTGGCGGAAAGTCCCGTCTATTTGTAGCGCTGAATGTCATTTGCCGTCGTTCTCTCACTGAAAACAACGAAATTCGGTTTTATCGTTTACTTCGTGGCATCTTAACGCAGTAGTCATGTGGTCACCATAGCAACGTATACAGTCATGCTTGCTTGCTTTTGCTGTCAAAATACTTATTGCTTTCTTGTCCCGCTATGCTGACTGGTATGACGGTTTTTGCGTCCCTCGTCTAAATGCAGTATAAAATACAGAAGCCAAAAGAACTGGGGCGTATTCATTACGCCGACTCTTCTGCAAAACATTTCTTAAACAGAAGCAAATGGGGCGGGACCTACCTGAATTTGTCCAATATAAACTATCGTTTTGTTCTGTTTGCTTCCGGTTGGTTGGGAACGGTAAACGGTTTCCGTAATGAATACACCCCTGGATTGGAGGAGAGAGAGAGCGCGTGCTATGGTGTGATCAAAATATCTGCTCATGTAAATTTCTGGACCTTGTAAACTGTCGAGAATAGACCAAAAACTGTTCCAAATGGTTGGATAATCAGGCAAAGGATGGTAGCTACTCCCTGTGTAAGGCTCCATTCTTGTGTATGTTATTTTATTCCTCGTGTTACTATTTTATTTGTATTCTTATTTTAAACTGCATTGTAGAGAATGGCTCATAAGCAAGCATTTCATGGTAAAGTCTACAGTTGTATTAGGCGCATATGACAAATACAATTTGATTTGATTTTTTGCAATTATTTCAGCATGACGCATTCAAAAAGGATGCTTAAGTGGTTGTCTTGCTCTTCACTGTAATCAGAGGGCTAATATCAATACTATGCATGCCAGTCTCTATTGGCTAAAAGTAAAGGCGACTGACTGCTTCAGTTTTGTTTTAATATAAGAAGCAAATGTGTTAAATTCAAAATTGTTTCCATGGTCACAGTACACACACCACTGACACACACACATACCCCACCAGCTATGTGTGACGTTTTACATATATGTAGTTCTGTCCTTAATCTGTTCTTGTCTATTAATTATGTAATGTTTCATGTTTTGTTTGGACCCAAGGAAGAGTAGCTGCTGCAATCGTCACAGCTAAAGGTGATCGTAATAATAAATAAAAATAGCGGAGCTTTGCTGTGCCCGACTGCTGCAGAGCAGAGGAACGCACAGATCTGCCATTTCATAATCAAACTTTTCTTGCACTTTCAGGTAAATGTTTATAGCCCGTAATATTTAGCTAATGAGTGGCCTAATATTTAGCGAATTTTTAGCTTGTTTTCCTGAAATCCCAGGAAAAACTATAGGCTACAAAATCTATAGGAGACACATTTTTTATATAAGAGGCCTAATAGGTTTGCTCTTGCTAATTGCTGAATGTAAAATAGGCATTTAAGCCAAATTAACTGTTGGGAAAGTTAGGGAGAGAGTGCATCTGTAAAGGCCATCGTTGCATGAAGAAGTGGACCAAAGCGCAGCATGGTAAGTGTTCATGATTTATTCATAAAACTGAACAACAAATACAACAAAGAGAACGACCGAAACAGTTCTGTCTGGTGCAGACACAAAACAGAAAACAACTACCCACAAAACACAGGTGGGAAAAGGCTACCTAAGTATGGTTCTCAATCAGAGACAACGATAGACAGCTGCCTCTGATTGAGAACCACACCCGGCCAAACACACAGAAATAGAAAACATAGAACAAAACATAGAATGCCCACCCCAACTCACGACAAGACATAAAAAGGATCTCTAAGGTCAGGGCGTGACAGCATCACTGGCCGCCAGTGACGATAACATTGTTGCACTGATGTATTAAATGGTTGCACAGGAAAAGACAGTGATGAGCACAGTGAAAAAAAATATCAAACTAATTGACATCTATTAGAAAAATGGAAATCACTTGCAAGCAACTTGAGCAATGAGGCAAGCAATGACATGATGTAAAAGATGCGCAGGCTAAACAGCGTTTGTTGTTGAATAGCCTATCGACATTTAATTTAAATACAAGTTTCTATATTATATTTTTGATTAGGCTACATGTAGCCTACATTGAAGTATTATTTGCAGTTGTCACTATGACAATGAACACACCCTGAAGAACTGAATGGTCTGTGTTACCATCTTAATAATAGGCCTATTAGCGTGCAGTAGGACGCTTTGATTAGTTGATTGACAAGTGTTGGCTACTGTTGAACGATAAGCTTTCCTCTAGTGTGGATGCTCGCCAACGTTTTATAGTTATGTATAATGCAGAAACTTGGTAATTAACTACAATGACCATAGTCTATTGCGCCTTATCTACTTTGAAGAACTAGTCAAATAATTTTGTCAGACAACTCTGCAGCATGCTTAGGCATGCTAGCCTAGCTAAATAGGATGACAAAAGATGGTACAGTACGGGGAGCACAGAGATTTATAATGAGGGATATCTGGAGAAAATCGGATCTCTCTGAAATTAAAATGTATGGCCCTCCTTTCAGTGAAATATATTTTTAGCCAACCCTCCCTAAACGCTTGAAAAAAAACAAGTGACTCTCCCCTATACCCAAATGAATAATTAAAACATAAAGTGGATAGCAGAGAACATGCCTACCGTTTAACCTCACTCCTAGGACAATCCAGAGCTTTAGATATGCAGTTTTATAAATTATTATTCGTTTTGAAAGCATTACATACAGTGGCGACCCGTCATTCAGGGTGGGTCTGTTCACCTGTTTTGAGCCCCACCTGTTTAACCAAAAAATATATACAATACCAGTCAAAAGTTTGAACACACCTACTCATTCAAGGGTTTTTCTTTATTTTTACTATTTTCTAAATTATGGAATAATAGTGAAGACATCAGAACTATGAAATAACACATATGGAATCATGTAGTAACCAAAAAAGTGTTAAACAAATCAAAATATATTTTATATTTGAGATTCTTCAAAGTAGCCACCCTTTGCCTTGATGACAGCTTTGCACACTCTGTATTCTCTCAACCAACTTCATGAGGTAGTCACCTTGAATGCATTTCAATTAACAGGTGTGCCTTGTTAAAAGTTAATTGTGGGATTTCTTTCCTTCTTATTGCGTTTGAGCCAATCAGTTGTGTTGTGACAAGGTAGGGTTGACATACAGAGGGTAGCCCTATTTGGTAAAATACCAAGTCCATATTATGGCAAGAACAGCTCAAATAAGCAAAGAGAATTGACAGTCCATCACTACTTTAAGACATGAAGGTCAGTCAATCCAGAAAATTTCAAGAACTTTGAAAGTTTCTTCAAGTGCAGTCGCAAAAACCATCAAGCGCTATGATGATACTGGCTCTTATGAGGCCTGCCACAGGAAAGGAAGACTCAGAGTTACCTCTGCTGCAGAGGATAGGTTCATTAGAGTTACCAGCCTCAGAAATTGCAGCCCAAATAATTGCTTCACAGAGTTCAAGTAACAGACACATCTCAACATCAACTGTTCAGAGGCGACTGCATGAATCAGGCCTTCATGGTCGAATTTACAAGCATTACGCTACACCCCGCAATAACATCTGCTTAAATATGTGTATGTGACCAATACAATTTGATTTGATTTGATTTTTTGATTTGGAATTGCTACAAAGAAACTTTGCTGGTGACACCTTCAGTGATTTATTTAGAATTCAAGGCACACTTAACCAGCATGGCTACCACATCATTCTGCAGTGATACGCCATCCCATCTGGGACAATATATTTTTTTTCAACAGGACAATGACCCAACACACCTCTAGGCTGTGTAAGGGCTATTTGACCAAGAAGGAGAGTGATGGAGTGCTGCAGTAGATGACCTGTCCTCCACAATCACCTGACCTCAACCCAATTGAGATGGTTTGGGATGAGTTGGACCGCAGAGTAAAGGAAAAGCTGCCAAAAAGTGCTTAGCATATGTGACTCGTTTCAGGAAACTAGGCATATGTCGCGGGTCACTACTTCACAGGAGAGCCAATTAGAATTCTAAATGTGTTTTTTGGCAGAAATGACTTCTGGAACATGTGAACTTTCATGTGCCTTAATAGCAAACTTGTATGCCATCTGTAAATACAATTAAAATTGTTCAATCACGAGCCTAGTATGTTTAGCCACAGAAATAACAGCAACCTTCCATGATTGAGCTGAGTTAATGAGTGGGCTGGATATGCCGAGAGATGAGTTCGGATTGGTTTGACATATAGCACACTTCTGTCTATTTTAGCTGGTCAGTATGTGTAGGTAATCCTGTCTAACGCAACTTTTAAAAATATATATTGCGTATATAGTGTTGCTCTCCACTTTCTGGAGGACCGAGTTTTGAAATCAGTGGAATTATGAGTATTATGAATTATGAATTTTGAGTATGATAGCTAAGAAGATGGAGAAAACACCTGTCTCCGGATTACATCTTCAAACTAAGGGCAACCATGGCATCTGTGACAGAACTCAGGATAAGACCCAGATGCAGACAGCTAGAGTCACAGATGTTTATTGACCCAAACAGGGGGCAGGCAAAAGACAGGTCAAGGGCAGGCAGAGGTCCGTAATCCAGGGCAGAGTCAGTAAGGTACAGAACGGCAGGCAGGCTCGGGGTCAGGGCATGCAGAATGGTCAGAACCGGGGAAACTAGAAAACAGAAACTTGAGAAAACAGGAAGACGGGAAAGCACAATGGTAAGACCTGACAAGACAAGACAAACTGGCAACAGACAAACAGAGAACACAGGTATAATGCACAGGGGATAATAGGGAAGATGGGTGACACCTGGGAGGAGGGTGGAGACAAGCACAAAGACAGGTGAAACCGATCAGGGTGTGACAGAAGCATCCATCCATGATGTATACGGGTAAGATAGTCTAGCTAGATACATTTTCAGATATTACACATTTCTAATTTTGACAGAAAGTCATTTTCATTTCAAGTTAAAGTGTATTAATAGGTAGCAGGCTAACGTTAGCTGGCTCGCTAGCTAACATTACGTGTATGATCTTATTATTTGTATCTCAGAGCCATTTGCTTTGCTAGTTATAGCCTAATGTTAGTTAGCTAACATCGAACCTGGTTGGTTAGCTACCTGCAGATTCATGCAGGGTAGTAACATCATGAGTTGGGATTATGGTTCATTGTTTAGCTAGCTAGCTAGCTACATGTCTTCACAAAAGACTCCACTATGCAAGTATCCATTTCGATAGAATGTCGCTGTGACAAATGTTGATAGATGTATCTGGTACATTCACTATGGCTATCTACTCTGATTTCAGAGCACGGGTAAGATAGTCTAGCTAGCTACATTTTCAAATATTACACGTTTCTAATATTAACAGAAAGTCATTTTCATTTCAAGTTAAAGTGTACTGTTAGCTAGCTAGTTTGTTGTTTCATAGTTTTGATGTCTTCACTATTAGTCTACAATGTAGAAAATAGTAAAAATAAAGAAAAACTTGAATAAGGAGGTGTGTCCAAACTTTTGACTGGTACTGTAGGTATTCATACCCCTGAGTCAATACTTTGTAGAAGCACCTGTGGCGGGTGATTACAGCTCTGAGTCTTTCTTGGTAAGTCTCTAAGAGCTTTAAACACCTGGATTGTACAATCTTTCTGGGTAAGTCTCTAAGAGCTTTTCACACCTGGTTTGCACAATTCTATTGGGGTCTGAAATACAGTACCAGTTAAGTGTTAAACAAATCAAAATGTATTTTATATTCTTGAAAGTAGCCACCCTTTGCCTTGATGACAGCTTTTCACACTCTTGGCATTCTCTCAACCAGCTTCATGAGGAATGCTTTTCCAACAGTCTTGAATGAGTTCCCACATATGCTGAGCACTTGTTGGCTGCTTTTCCTTCACTTTGAGGTCCAACTCATCCCAAACCATCTCAATTGGGTTGAGGTCTGGGGATTGTGGAGGCCAGGTCATCTGATGCAGCACTCCGTTACTCTCCTTCTTGGTCAAATAGCTCTTACACAGCCTAGAGGTGTGTTTTGGGTCATTGTCCTGTTGAAAAACAAATGATAGCCCCACTAAGTGCAAACCAGATGGGATGGCGTATCGCTGCAGAATGCTGTGCTGGCCATGCTGGTTAAGTGTGCCTTGAATTCTAAATAAATCACAGACAGCAAATCACAACCACACCACCTTCTCCATGCTGTCACCAACAAATCACAACCACACCACACCACCTCCTCCATGCTTCACAGTGGGAATCACACATGCAAAGATCATAATCTGCATCTCACAAAGACACAGCGGTTGGAACCAAAAATCTAAAATTTGTACTCATTAGACCAAAGAACATATTTCCACCAGTCTAATTTCCATTGGTTGTGTTTCTTGGCCCAAGCTAGTCTCTTATTCTTATTGTTGTCCTTTAGTAGTGGTTTCTTTGCAGCAATTCGACCATGAATGCCTGATTCATGCAGTCTCCTCTGAACAGTTGATGTTGAGATGTGTCTGTTACTTGAACTCTGTCAAGCATTTATTTGGGATGCAATTTCTGAGGTGCAGTTAACTCTAATTAACTTATCCTTTGCAGCAGAGGTAACTCTGGGTCTTCCTTTCCTGTGGCGAAAGGTTTATGGTTTTTGCGACTGCAATTGAAGAAACTTTTAAAGTTCTTGGATTTGGTCTTTTACCAAATAGGGCTATCTTCTGTATACCACCACTACCTTGTCACAACACAACTGATTGGCTCAAACGCATTAAGAAGGAAAGAAATTCCACAAATTAACTTTTAACAAGGCACACCCGTTAATTGAAATGCATTCCAGGAGACTACCTAATGAGGCTGGTTGAGAGAATGCCAAGAGGCTGCAAAGCTGTCATCAAGGCAAAGTGTGGCTAATTTGAAGAATCTCAATTATAAAATATATTTTGATTTGTTGAACACTCCATATGTGTTATTTCATAGTTTTGATGTCTTCACTATTATTCTACAATGTAGAAAATTGTGAAAATAACGAAAAACCCTAGAATGAGTAGGTGTTTCTAAACTTTTGATTGGTACTGTATATATATTTTTTAATAGCTATATATAATGCAAATCGAGGTGAGTGCGATGGAAATACTTTTGGCAGTTGATCTGCACCTGTTCTGTGTGCTCTTTTCGAAGGATGGGTCCTGGTGTCCGGGGGGATGGGTGTGGTCTGCCGGTCACTGGGATGACAACCCAACTTGGGATGGGGAGGGGTTTTAGCGGGTGGAATAGTGGGGAACAATTGGAGGTTTACTTAGCAGCAATGTAAATTATCATGGTACAGCTATATAGACAATCAATCACTATGGTACTTTTTAATGGTGAGTTTACAAACATATGTTATCATAAATAGATTTGAAATTTGTATCGCATTATAGTAAATGGTGAACAAAGAATAGCCAGTTATAATTCTAATGGCTTAGCAGATAAGAAAAGACTATCAGTATTTACCTGGCTAAAAGAGAAGGAATATAATATCTATTGTTTACTGGAAACTCATTCAACATTATTAGATGAAGTTGTGTGGAAAAAGGACTGGGGGGTGAAATATATTTACTCCCATGGGGTGATGATATTAAGTAACAGTAATTTTGATCCGAATGTGCAAATTGTCCAAACAGATCCTCAAGGTAGATGGATGATTTTAAATATGTAATTGGGTCATAAACAGATATGGCTCAATAATCTATAAGGTTCAAATAATGATGATCCACGCTTCTTTGAAAATCTATATAATAATTGATCAAGCAATACAAGACTATTATTATGGTGGGAGATTATAATACAGTTTTAAATACCTCTATGGACCGTAAAGGAAATCACACTACGAACTATTAGCCTCATGCACTTAACAAAATCACAAATATAGATATATTGGAACTAGTGGATATATGGAGGCTTAAATATCCTGACCTAGTGAGATATACATGGCTGAGGCTCAATCAATCTAGTTGTCTTGACCTCTTTCTTATGTCATTCTCTCTGGCACCAAAAGTTTAAAAAGTGTTGATAAGACAGAATACGGTCGGACCATCAAATATATATCTTTTTTTTTTTTTACATTTTTGTCTTTTAGCAGACGCTCTTATAAAGAGTGACTTACAGTTAGTGCATTCTAAGGTAGCTAGGTGGGACAACCACATATCACAGGCATAGAATGTACATTTTTCCTAAATAACGTAGCTGTCAGTAGAGTCACAGCTAAAAGGGTGGGGTGGGGGGGTCAAGTGCAACTGGTTAAATGTGGTTTGAGGTGGTGGGCCAAATTGAGGTGGTGGGCCGACATCCAAGTTGAGATATCTGCCAGGCACGCAGAGATGCGTGTCGCCACCTGGGTGTCAGAAGGGGGGAAAGAGAAAAGTACTTGATTATCATCCGCATAGCAATATTAGGAGAGACCATGTCCATGAGGATATGGCGGAGCCGAGTGACTTGATGTATAGAGAGAAGAGGAGATGGCCTAGAACCAAGCCCTGGGGGACACCAGTAGTGAGAGTACGTAGTGCAGACACAGATCCTCTCCACGTCACCTGGTAGGAGTTTCCTGCCAAGTAAGATGCAATCCAAGAGTGTGCATAGCCTGAGACGCCCAGCCCTGAGAGGGTGGAGAGAAGGATCTGATGGTTCACGGTGTCAAAGGCAGGGGATAGATCCAGGAGTGTAAGAACAGAGGAGATAGAAGAGTCAGCTTTCGCAGTGCAGAGAGCCTCCGTGACACAGAGAAGAGCAATCTCGGTTGAGTGACACGTCTTTAAGCCTGACTGGTTGGGGTCAAGAAGATCGTTCTTAGTGAGATAACGAGAAAGTTGATCCAAGACAGCATGCTCAAGTGTTTAGGACAGAAAAGAAAGAAGGGATACAGGTCTATGGTTTTTGACGTCAAATGAGTTGAGTGTTGGTTTATTGAGGGGAGGAGCAACTCGGGCCATTTTGAAGTCAGAGGGGACACAGCCAGTGGTCTGAGATGAGTTGATGAGGGAAGTTAAGAATGGGAGAAGGTCTCCAGAGATAGTCTGGAGAAAGGAGGGGATGGGGTCGAGTGGGCAGGTTAAATAGCGGCCAGACCTCTGGCAGGATGTCATCTGGAGAGAGACGGGAGAAAGAGGTCAAGGCGTAGGGTAGTTCTGTGTGAGTGAGACCAGTGGACTCAATAGGCTGAGTGAATGAGTAGCAGAAGTCGTCAACCTTTTTTTCAAAGTGGTTGACAAAGTCATCCGCAGAGAGGGAGGGGTGGATTAAGGAGGTAGAAGATAGAAAATAGTTTCCTAGGGTTAGAGGCAGAAGCTTGACATTTAGTGGTAGAAAGTGGCTTTAGCAGTGGATACAGAAGAAGAGAAGGTAGAGAGGATGGATTGAAAGGATGATAGGTCCCACAGAAATGTAGTTTTCCTCAATTTTCACTCAGCTGCCCACAGCCCTGAGCAGCCCACAGCATGGAGCAGGAGGGGAGGGCCGAGCCAGTCAGGAAGTAAGGAGACAGTGCGAGTTATAGGATGCGGAAAGGGTGGAGAGTAGGGTCAAAGAGGCAGAATCAGGAGACAGAAGGGAGAATGATTTAGCTGAAGGGAGAGATGATAGGATAGATGAGAAGAGAGAGTGAAGATTACGACTGCACATGACCATCTGGGTAGGGTCTGAGTGGTTAGGGTTGGAGGAAAGGGAGACAGAAAAGGAAACAAAGTAGTGATCAGATACTTGGTGGAGGGGTGTTGCAGTGAGATTAGTAGGCGAGCAGCCTCTAGTAAATATGAGGTCAAGCGTAGTTGGAAAGGATTGGGAAATGGTGAGGTCAAAAGAGGCAAGGAGGGGAAAGAGAGAGTTGGAAATAAATGAATCGAATGCAGACGTCGGGAGGTTGAAGTCGCCAAGTACGAAGAGCAGTGAGCCATCGTCAGAAAATGAGCTTATCAAGGTGTCAAGGCACTCTCCAATGGCACCTGGTGGGCGATAGATGACATTAATGTTAAGCTGGATTGAACAAGTGACAGGGACAGCATGGAATTCAAATGAGGAACTGGACAGATGAGAAAAGAGAAAATCTCCACAGGAGAAATTAGTAGACCTGTGACACCACTGCGATGACCAGATGCTCTAGGATAGGTACAATGCTGTCGGGGGTACGCCAAATAAAAACGTGATACATTTTCAAACAGTACATTTATATTTTCCAACGGGGCTATACATTTGATTGAGTTTGTTTTCCTCACCTGAGTAGCCTCGTTTCACTGCCAAAAACAAAATTAAACCATCTAGTGTTCAGCGAAATAACAACACAGTGTCAAATACAGGTAGCTTAGTCAAATAATTAACATCCAATCACATTAACCGTTACTCTCTCGCGAGAAACCTTCACTCTTGCGCAGACATTTAGAAGCAAAACATGACAATTTGAAAAATAAGCCACATGACTCTGAGCGAGAATGAAGACGACTTTCAAGTACTAAGACATGTATAAAAGCAACAGATACCATTAATAAGAAGGGTCTAGAAGCGTCTTATATGGTGAGCTATCGAGTGGCTAGGACAGGCAAGCCCCATACTATTGTGGAGGACTTAATTATTCCTGCTGCCGTGGATATGGCTGGGACAATGCTGGGGGAAAAGGCCCCAAAAAACTATACAAACAATGCCTTCATCAAACAACATTGTTTCACGACACATCAGTGACATGGCAGGAGATGTTTTGAAACAATTACTGCTCCGCATACAAACCAGTGAATTATATGTGTTACAGCTGGATGAGTCAACAGACGTGGCGGGCCTGGCACAGCTCCTGGTATATGTCCGTTATGTTTATGGGAGTCAATTAAGGAAGACATCCTCTTCTGCAAACCAGGACAACATGAGAGGATATTTTTAAAGTACTGGACAGATTTGTGACATCAAATGGACTTTGGTGGTCAAGATGTGTTGGTATCTATACTGATGGCGCAAAAGCCATGACAGAGAGATATAGTGGAGTGGTAACGCGCATGCAAGCAGTTGCTCCCGACACCACTTGGGTACACTGCAGCGTCCACCAAGAGGCTCTTGCTTCCAAGGGATTGCCTGACAGCTTGAAAGACGTTTTGGACACTACAGTGAAAATGATTAACTTTGTTAAAGCAAGTCCCCTGAACTCTCGTGTATTTTCTGCACTATGCAATAATATGGGCAGCGACCATGTAATGCTTTTACAACATACAGAAGTGCGCTGGTTATCAAGGGTCTAAGTATTGACACGTTTTTAAAAAATTGAGCTTAAAGTTTTCTTTACTGACCATAATTTTCACTTGTCTGACCGATTGCATGATGACGAGTTTCTCACACGACTGGCCTATCTGGGTGATGTTTTTTCTCGCCTGAATGATCTGAATCTAGGATTACAGAGACTCTCTGCAACTATGTTCAATGTGCAGGATAAAATAGATGCTATGATTAAGAAGTTGGAGAACTTTTCTGTCTGCATTAACAAGGACAACACACAGGTATTTCCATCATTGTATGATTTTTTTGTGTGCAAATTAAGCTTACGGACAATGTCAAATGTGATATAGCGACGCACCTGAGTAAGCTGGGTGCGGAATTACGCAGGTACTTTCCTGAAACGGACAACACAAAAAACTGGATTCGTTATCCCTTTCATGCCCTGCCTCCAGTCCACTTACTGATATCTGAACAAAGAGAGCCTCATTGAAATTGCAACAAGCGGTTCTGTGAAAATTGAATTTAATCAGAAGCCACTGCCAGATTTCTGGATAGGGCTGCGCTCAGAGTTTCTTGCCTTGGCAAATTGCGCTATTAAGACACTGATGCCCTTTGCAACCACGTACCTATGTGAGAGTGGATTATCGGCCCTCACTAGCATGAAAACTAAATACAGGCACAGACTGTGTGTGGAAAATGATTTAAGACTGAGACTCTCTCCAATACAACCAAACATTGCCGAGTTATGTGCATCCTTTCAAGCACACCCTTCTCATTAACCTGTGGTGAGTTATTCACAATTTTCGATGAACAAATAAAGTTTTACATGTAAGATGGCTAAATAACGAGCACATTTATTGATTATTATTATTATTATATTATTATTTGAGCCCTGGTCCTATAAGAGCTCTTTGTCACTTCCCACGAGCCAGGTTGTGACGACAACTCACACTCATTCTTATGTTTAATAAATGTATCATATAGTGTGTGTGTGGCAGGCTTACAATGATGGTAAAAAACAACATTTGAGAGTGCGCTGACCCTGGTGCTTCAATCAAAGCCTATTGGATGATAACTTGTTTTTAACTAGGACAGAAACATTTATAACTAACTTTTTCCGACTTAACATAGGTACATTAGATCCCCTTATTGTATGGGACACTTACTCATCTCTAAAACAAAACCAATTTAGGTCAAAAGAGTCCATATTAACAAAAGAAATGGAAGGACTAACAGTACAGATAGCTAGCAGTAAAAACTGTGCCATAGAGGCTCAGAATAAGTTAGAGGAAAAATAAATGGAGGAACTTATTCAAGAAAGATAAATTGTAATATATTATAAAAAATAAAGTGAACTGGATGGAATATGGGGAAAAATGCACCAAATATTTTTTTTTGTCTTCAACATAGAAATGCTACCAAAAATAATTTACTGAAACGTGTTAAAAATGGAGTCTCCCATGATTCACCAAACGATATTTTGAAAGAGGAAGCACTTTAAGCATATGTTTTCATTTTCAGTCTCCTTCATCTCCACTAACTGAAGCTAATTGTATGGATTTTCTATTAATAATGTAAAATTAACATCTGTACAGAAAGACTCATGTGAAGGCCAAAATACAGAGGAGGAACTTCTTTATGCAATTCAAGCCTTTAAGTCCAGGAAAACTCCAGGGCTGGATGGCATACCAGTGGAGGTATACCAAACCTTTTTTGATATACTCAGAGAAAACATGCTAATAATGGTCATCAGAGACTCAACAAGAAGGTCTGATTTCACTATTACTGAAACAGGATCCAAGTGGTAAATATAAAGATCCAGTCCATTAAAAAAAAATGGTGGCCCCTTCTAGCAAAAATTCGAGCAAAATGCATAGCGCATAGAATTAAAAAGGTATTGTTGGATATTATTCATCCTAATCAGACAGGTTTCTTACATGGACCATACATTGGAGATAATATAAGACAAGTACTGGAAACAATAGAACACTATGAAAAATCAGGGAAACCAGGCCTTGTATTCCCTTGATAAAGCATGACTGGAGTTAAGACCCATTTGCGACCAAGCTTTAACTTCCTGACTGATGTCTTGAGATGTTGCTTCAATATATCCATATAATTTTCTTTCCTCATGATGCCATCTATTTTGTGAAGTGCACCAGTCACTCTTGCAGCAAAGCATCCCCACAACATGATTCTGCCACCCCCGTGCTTCATGGTTGGGATGGTGTTCTTCGGCTTGCAAGCCTCTCCCTTTTTACTCCAAACATAACGATGGTCATTATGGCCAAACAGTTCTATTTTTGTTTCATCAGACCAGACGACATTTCTCCAAAAAGTTCGATCTTTGTCCCCATGTGCAGTTGCAAACCGTAGTCTGGCTTTTTTATGGTGGTTTTGGAGCAGTGGCTTCTTCCTTGCTGAGCGGCCTTTCAGGTTATGTCGATATAGGACTCGTTTTACTGTGGATATAGATACTTTTGTACCTGTTTCCTCCAGCATCTTCACAAGGTCCTTTGCTGCTGTTCTGGGATTGATTTGCACTTTTTGCAGCAAAGTATGTTCATCTCTAGGAGACAGAACACGTCTCCTTCCTGAGCGGTATGGCAGCTGCGTGTGGTCCCATGGTGTTTATACTTGCGTACTATTGTTTGTACAGATGAACGTGGTACCTTCAGGTGTTTGGAAATTGCTCCCAAGGATGAACCAGACTTGTGGAGGTCTACCATTTTTTTCTGAGGTCTTGGCTGATTTCTTTAGATTTTCCCATGATGTAAAGCAAAGTAGGCCTTGAAATAAATCCACAGGTACACTTCCAATTGACTCGAATGATGTCAGTTAGCCTATCAGAAGCTTCTAAAGCCATGACATAATTTTCTGGAATTTTCCAAGCTGTTTAAAGGCGCAGTCAATTTAGTGTATAAACTTCTGACACACTTGAATTGTGATACAGTTAAATAATCTGTCTGTAAACAATTGTTGGAAAAATTACTTGTGTCATGCACAAAGTAGATGTCCTAACCAACTTGCCAAAACTAGAGTTTATTAACAAGAAATTTGTTGAGTGGTTGAAAAACGAGTTTTAATGACTCCAACCTAAGTGTATGTAAACTTTCGACTTCAACTGTATGTGTACAGATAGTATCTAAACTGCTTACATGGTTTCAAAGAAATCTGGAAAAACTCCAAGCCCTAGGGAAGATGAAAACCCTGCAAACTGCAGCAACCTTGTACTTGTTAATATGAATTATATTTTTAAACTAGACTTTCCTTTACACAGACACAACCACTACAATTGGATAATGTAACTCACAGGGCTGAGCTTGCTTTATGCAGGTTTGCATCATATAGGCCTATGCAACTCCAATTCAAAAGTAACTCACAGTCTATTTAGGTAATCAGTATTGTGTTGTTTCAGTTTATAATTTGGATTGAAAAGGTCAAGGTAGCCTAGCTAGTCAGCCCAAGTTTGAATATAGCTTAAACGACATTTGATCACACTCACATTTGATCCTAAACACAAATAAATGGGCTATAAATAGACTACATACATTACCACTTCGATTACCCTAGCCAGAGGGCAGGAGGGGACAGGGCCCATTGGCTGTAGCCTATGCAGCTGTGGGCTGCTTGTTATCAGTAGCCTAGTTGATAAGACTGAGAAATCGTCTTGTTTAGGCTGCTGCAACATTTCTGTGAAGAGTTCTTGCTTGTGGTTGTTGGGAGTGATGTGTTGTCAAGTTTAGCTAAATAAACAACAGAGGACAGTCGAGCGGTGCATTGCCTTGTTAGATGACATGCTTTGTGCCCGGTCTGCAGAACTTGTAATGTCCGTGAATCTGATTGATCAAGACACAGAACTGAACGCACAGAACCTGCAGCACTTCGATATATACGACAGATAGGCTTATGTAACAGTATAACTTTAGACCGTCCCCTCGCCCCGACATGGGCGCGAACCAGGGACCTTCTGCACACATCAACAACTGACACCCACGAAGCGTCGTTACCCATCGCTCCACAAAAGCCGCGGCCCTTGCAAAGCAAGGGGAACCACTACTTCAACTCAAGGTCTCAAAGCGAGTGACGTAACCAATTGAAACGCTATTAGCACGGACCACCGCTAACTAGCTAGCCATTTCACATCCGTTACACTCACCCCCCTTTCGACCTCCTCCTTTTCCGCAGTATAACAATAAGGGACCCTCTGCACACATCAACAACGGTCGCCCACGAAGCATCGTTACCCATCACTCCACAAAGGCCGCGGCCTCTGCAAGGGGAAACCCTACTTCAAGTCTCAGAGCAAGTGACGTAACCGATTGAAATGCTATTAGCGCGTACCCGCTAACTAGCTAGCCATTTCACATCCGTTACACCTACATAGTGCGCGAGATGAGTCATTAAGCTCAAATTCAAGTTAAGTCACGAGTCATAGATGCTCAAATCGAAGTCGAGTAGTTTTTTTTATTTTTGCGACTGGAGTAGTTCTGGAATCCAAGTCACGTGAGAGTCACATCTCTGGGATTACTCTGTCCAAATCTGTTTTTGTATTGAGGTCTATGAGAGAGTGTCGAATTACGTGATGTTTATTTGATCGAATAGAAGTTTCGTAATGGTTAGGCTGTTACAAATGTACTAATATAGAGTGACTTCAGAAGGTATTCATACCCCTTGACTTATACCACATTTTGTTGTGTTACAGCCTGAATTTAAAATGGAATAAATAGATTGTTTTTCTCCCCATCTACACAGCGATTACAGCCAGTGGTGTAAAAATACTTGAAAGTACTACTTAAGTTGTTTTTTAAGGTATCTGTACTTTACTATTAAAATTTGACTACTTTTACTTCACTACATTCCTAAAGAAATGATATACTTTTTACTCCATACATTTTCCCTGACACCCAAAAGTACTCGTTACATTTGAAATGCTTATGTAACAGTTTAACTTTAGTCCGTCCCCTCGCCCAACCCGGGCGTGAACCAGGGACCCTCTGCACACATCAACAACAGTCACACACGAAGCATCGTTACCCATCGCTCCACAAAAGCTGCGGCCCTTGCAGAGCAAGGGGAACCACTACTTCAAGGTCTCAAAGCGAGTGACGTCACCGATTGAAACGCTATTAGCTCGCACCACCGCTAACTAGCTAGCCATTTCTTCAAGGTCTCAGAGCAAGTGACGTCACCGATTGAAACGCTATTAGCGCGCACCACCGCTAACTAGCTAGCCATTTCACATCGGTTACACTTAGCAGGACAGAAAAATGTACTAATTCACACAGTTACCAAGAGAACATCCCAGGTCATCCCTGCTGCCTCTGATGTGGCATATTCACTAAACACATGCTTCGTTTGTAAATTATGTCTGAGTGTGGGAGCATGCCCCTGGCTATCCGTAAAAAAAGAAAATCCTGTGATGTACTGGGCCGTACGCACTACCCTCTGTACTGGCTTGCGGTCGGAGGCCGAGCAGTCGCTGTACCAGGCAGTGATGCAACCAGGCAGGATGCTCTCGATGTTGCAGCTGTAGAACCTTTTGAGGATCTGAGGACCCATGCCAAATCTTTTCAGTCTCCTGAGGCTGTGTCGTGCCCTCTTCACGACCATCTTAGTGTGTTTGGACCATGATAGTTTGTTGGTGATGTGGACACCAAGGAACTTGAAGCTTTCTATCTGTTCCACTACAGCCCCGTCGATGAGAATGGGGGCGTGCTCTGTCCTCCTTTTCCTGTAATCCAATCATCTCCTTTGTCTTGATCACGTTGAGGGAGAGGTTGTTGTCCTGGCACCACACGACCAGGTCTCTGATCTCCTCCCTATAGGCTGTCTCATCGTTGTCGGTGGTGGACACTGTTGTGTCATCGGCAAACTTGATGATAGTGTTGGAGTCATGCCTGGCCATGCAGTCATGAGTGAACAGGGAGTACAGGAGGGGACTGAGCACGCACCCCCGAGGGGCCCACATGTTGAGAATCAGTGTGGCGTAACGTGTTGTTCCCTGCCCTTACCACCTGGGGTTGGCCCGTCAGGAAGTCCAGGATCCAGTTGCAGAGGGAGGTGTTTATTCCCAGGGTCCTTAGCTTAGTGATGAGCTTTGAGGGCACTATGGTGTTGAACGCTGAGCTGTAGTCAATGAATAGCATTCTCACATTGTCACGACTTCCGCCGAAGTTGGCTCCCCTGCCTGTTCGGGGGGTGCTCGGCGGTCGTCGTCACCGTACAACTAGCCGCCACCGATCCCTTTTCCGTTTGTCTGTTTGTTTTGTCTTATTAGTTTCACCTGTGTTTCTGTTTTCGGTTAATGAGCTTCCCTATATGTAGTAGGTAGACCCGCCCTTGTTTTGTGCGGGATTGTCTTTATGTTACGTGTGTGAGTTTTAGGTAGAGGTGTATTTATTTTTCTAATTAGTTGGCACCCTGTGTTTTGGGTTATTCAAGTTGTTCGCTGCGCCCTGTATGTTTGGGCTTATTCATTTTTTGTGTGCTATAGTAAAGGAGCACTTTTCGCAATTGGAACTCTCTGCGTCTGATTCCTTCACCCACCTAGTCCCGCGTGACACACATACAGTAGGTGTTCCTTTTGTCCAGGTGGGAAAGAGCAGTGTTGAGTGCAATAGAGATTGCATCATCTGTGGATATGTTGGGGCGGTATGCAAATTGGAGTGGGCCTATGGTTTCTGAGATATTGGTGTTGATGTGAGCCATGACCAGCTTTTCAAAGCACTTCCCGGCTACAGACGTGAGTGCTACGGGTCGGTAGTAATGTAGACAGGTTACCTTAGTGTTCTTGGGCACAGGGACTATGGTGGTCTGCTTGAAACATGTTGGTTTTACAGATTCAGTCAGGGACAGGTTGAAAATGTCAGTGAAGATACTTGCCAGTTGGTCAGCGCATGCTCGGAGTACACGTCCTGGTAATCCATCTGGCCCTGCGGCCTTGTGAATGTTGACCTTTTTAAAGGTCTTACTCACATCGCCTACGAAGAGCGTGATCCCACAGTCGTCCGGAACAGCTGGTGCTCTCATGCATGTTTCAATGAAACTTGCCTCGAAGCAAGCATAGAAGTAATTTAGCTCGTTTGGTAGGCTCGTGTTACTGGGCAGCTCGTGGCTGTGCTTCCCTTTGTAGTCTAATAGTTTGCAAACCCTGCCACATCCGACGAGCATCGGTGTAGTATGATTCGGTCTTAGTCCTGACGCTTTGCCTTTCTGATGGGTTGTCAGAGGGCATAGCGGGATTTCCTATAAGCTTCCCGGGTTTGCATCCCGCTCCTTGAAAGCGGCTCTACCCTTTAGCTCAGTGCGGATGTTGTCTGTAATCCATGGTTTTTGGTTGGAGTATGTACGTATGGTCACTGTGGGGACTACGTCACCGATGCACTTATTGATGAAGCCAGTGACTGATGTGGTGTACTCCTCAATGCCATAGGAAGAATCCCGGAACATATTCCAGTCTGTGCTAGCAAAACAGTCATGTAGCTTAGCATCTGCTTATCTGACCAATTTCTATTAACTGGTGCTTCCTGCTTTAGTTTTTGCTTGTAAGCAGGAATCAGGAAGATAGAAATATGGTCAGATTTGCCAAATGGGGGGCGAGGGAGAGCTTTGTACGCGTCTCTGTGTGTGGAGTAAAGGTGGTCTAGAGTTTTTTCCCCCCCCTCTGGTTGCACATTTAACATGCAGTTAGAAATAAAACTGATTAGAGTTTCCCTGCATTAAAGTCTCCGGCACTAGGAGCATCGTTTGTGGATGAGGGTTTTCCTGTTTGCTTATGGCCGTATACACCTCATTGAGTGCGGTCATAGTGCCAGCATCGGTCTGTGGTGGGATATGGACAGCTACGAAAAATATAGATGTGAACTCTCTTGGTAAATAGTGTGGTCTACAGCTTATCATGAGATACTCTACCTCCGGCGAGCAAAACCTTGAGACTTCCTTAAATTTCGTGCACCAGCTGTTGTTTACAAATATGCATAGGCCACCGCCTCTTTTCTTACCAGAGGCCGCTGTTCTATCCTGCCGAAAAATATTAAAACACGCCAGCTGTATGTTAATCATGTCGTCATTTAGCCACGACTCGGTGAAACATAAGATATTACGTTTTTTTTATGTCCTGTTGGTAGGATATACGTGCTCATAGTTCGTTTATGATGAGGGCCTTGTCGTGTGTCTGGAGTAAATCCTTCCCGTCCGACTAGTTGAAGAAGAAGAATTCCTCCAGTATGGGGTGAGTAATCGCTGCTCTGATATCAAGAAGCTCTTTTCGGTCATAAGACACGGTGGCTGAAACATTATTTACAAAATAAGTTACTAATAACGCAATAAAACATACGCAATAGCACAATTGGTTACAGGATCGTAAAACGGAGGCTATCTATTTCGGCGCCATTATTGAATATATTGCTGTGTCTGTTGGAAAGGAGACTGAAGCAGGTTTTCTTCTAGGATTTTGCATGTGCTTATAGTTGTATTCCATTTATTCGTATCCTAAAAAACTCCTTAGTCCTTGCCGATGACAAGCATACCCGTAACATAATGCAGCCACCACCATGCTTGAAAATATGAGGTGGTACTCAGTGATGTGTTGTGTTAGATTTGCCCCAAACATAATGCTTTGTATTCAGGACAAAAAGGTAATTTCTTTGCCAAATTCTTTGCAGTATTACTTAAGTGCCTTGTTGCAAACAGGATGCATTCTGCACAGGCTTCCTTCTTTTCACTCTGTTATTTAGGTTAGTATTGTGGAGTAACTACAATGTTGTTGATCCATCCTCAGTTTTCTCATATCACAACCATTAAACTCTGTAACTGTTTTAAAATCACCATTGGCCTCATGGTGAAATCCTTGAGCATTTTCCGTCCTTTCAGGCAGCTGAGTTAGGAAGGACACCTGTATGTTTGTAGTGACTGGGAGTATTGATATAATATCCATTGTAGAATTCAGCATATGCTTTTTTAAATGTTCACACCTTTGCGAGGCATTGAAAAACCTCCCTGGTCTTTGTGGTTGAATCTGTGCTTGAAATTCACTACTCTATTAATCTGTGCTTGAAATTCACTACTCTATTAAGGGACCTTACAGATTATTGTGTGGGGTATAGAGATGAGGTAGTCATTCAAAAATCATGTTAACCCAGGGGTTCCCAAACTTTTTTTAGTCCACGGCCAATTTTTGATATCTTAAAAAATGATGTAATTAACAGCCAATGTTTACTTTTTACTTGGGACTATGGCAGTCAATTGAAAAACATTCTAACAGTATTTCTGGTTATCTTCTCAACTCACCATTACATACTTTTAATGTGGGGCTATGACAGTCAATTGCAAATTAATCTGACATAATGTCTCTTATCTCACCACCACTAATGAGATCGGTGTCCGACCAATCAACGCTGGTCCGACCAATCTGATTCCACGCTTCAAGACTGCTTCGATCACGTGGATTGGGATATGTTCCGCATTGCGTCCAACAACAACATTGACGAATACGCTGATTCGGTGAGCGAGTTCATTAGAAAGTGCATTGACGATGTCGTACCCACAGCAACGATTAAAACATTCCCAAACCAGAAACCGTGGATTGATGGCAGCATTCGCGTGAAACTGAAAGCGCGAACCACTGCTTTTAACCAGGGCAAGGTGACCGGAAACATGACCGAATACAAACAGTGTAGCTATTCCCTCCGCAAGGCAATCAAACAAGCTAAGTGCCAGTATAGAGACAAAGTAGAGTCGCAATTCAACAGCTCAGACACAAGAGGTATGTGGCAGGGTCTACAGTCAATCACGGATTACAAAAAGAAAACCATCCCCGTCGCGGACCAGGATGTCTTGCTCCCAGACAGACTAAATCACTTTTTTGCTCGCTTTGAGGACAATACAGTGCCACTGACACAGCCCGCAAAACCTGCGGGCTCTCCTTCACTGCAGCCGAGGTGAGTAAAACATTTAAACGTGTTAACCCTCGCAAGGCTGCAGGCCCAGACGGCATTCCCAGCCGCGTCCTCAGAGCATGCGCAGACCAGCTGGTTGGTGTGTTTAAGGACATATTCAATCAATCCTTATCCCAGTCTGCTGTTCCCACATGCTTCAAGAGGGCCACCATTGTTCCTGTTCCCAAGAAAGCTAAGGTAACTGAGCTAAACGACTACCGCCCTGTAGCACTCACTTCCGTCATCATGAAGTGCTTTGAGAGACTAGTCAAGGACCATATCACCTCCACCCTACCTGACACCCTAGACCCACTCCAATTTGCTTACCGACCCAATAGATCCACAGACGACGCAATCGCAACCACACTGCACACTGCCCTAACCCATCTGGACAAGAGGAATACCTATGTGAGAATGCTGTTCATCGACTACAGCTCAGCATTTAACACCATAGTACCCTCCAAACTCGTCATCAAGCTCGAGACCCTGGGTCTCGACCCCGCCCTGTGCAACTGGGTACTGGACTTCCTGACGGGCTGCCCCCAGGTGGTGAGGGTAGGTAACAACATCTCCACCCCGCTGATCCTCAACACTGGGGCCCCACAAGGGTGCGTTCTGAGCCCTCTCCTGTACTCCCTGTTCACCCACGACTGCGTGGCCATGCACGCCTCCAACTCAATCATCAAGTTTGCGGACGACACTACAGTGGTAGGCTTGATTACCAACAACGACGAGACGGCCTACAGGGAGGAGGTGAGGGCCCTCGGAGTGTGGTGTCAGGAAAATAACCTCACACTCAACGTCAACAAAACAAAGGAGATGATTGTGGACTTCAGGAAACAGCAGAGGGAGCACCCCCCTATCCACATCGACGGGACAGTAGTGGAGAAGGTGGAAAGTTTTAAGTTCCTCGGTGTACACATCACGGACAAACTGAATTGGTCCACCCACACAGACAGCGTTGTGAAGAAGGCGCAGCAGCGCCTCTTCAACCTCAGGAGGCTGAAGAAATTCGGCTTGTCACCAAAAGCACTCACAAACTTCTACAGATGCACAATCGAGAGCATCCTGTCGGGCTGTATCACCGCCTGGTACGGCAACTGCTCCGCCCACAACCGTAATGCTCTCCAGAGGGTAGTGAGGTCTGCACAACGCATCACCGGGGGCAAACTACCTGCCCTCCAGGACACCTACACCACCCGATGTCACAGGAAGGCCATAAAGATCATCAAGGACAACAACCACCCGAGCCACTGCCTGTTCACCCCGCTATCATCCAGAAGGCGAGGTCAGTACAGGTGCATCAAAGCAGGGACCGAGAAACTGAAAAACAGCTTCTATCTCAAGGCCATCAGACTGTTAAACAGCCACCACTAACATTTAGTGGCCGCTGCCAACATACTGACTCAACTCCAGCCACTTTAATAATGGGAATTGATGGAAATGATGTAAAAATGTATCACTAGCCACTTTAAACAATGCCACTTAATATAATGTTTACATACCCTACATTACTCATCTCATATGTATATGTATATACTGTACTCTATATCATCTACTGCATCTTGCCATCTTTATGTAATACATGTATCACTAGCCACTTTAAACTATGCCACTTTATGTTTATATACCCTACATTACTCATCTCATATGTATATACTGTACTCTATACCATCTACTGCATCTTGCCTATGCCGTTCTGTACCATCACTCATTCATATATCTTTATGTACATATTCTTTATCCCTTTACACTTGTGTGTATAAGGTAGTAGTTGTGGAATTGTTAGGTTAGATTACTTGTTGGTTATTACTGCATTGTCGGAACTAGAAGCACAAGCATTTCGCTACACTCGCATTAACATCTGCTAACCATGTGTATGTGACAAATAACATTTGATTTGATTTGGTGTGTTTGATGCATGTCACGTCAGAGCTTCTCAAAGTCAGGGCGCGTGGTTGATAGCGCACACCTTATCTCTGCTGTCACATCTAACCTGGATTGATATTTGGTTTTAATGCAGAAGAGAGAACTGAATCCAGCTTCACACAGATGTGAGCTGGCGAAGGGTACCATGAGGTTTATGGTACTTTCAAGACAACTGGGAACTCTGAAGAATACGAGGTCAAATCATGACATCAGTGATCTTCAGGTTGGAAGGTCGGAGCTCTAGAAAGAGGCCCAGTTCCCGAGTTGGAATTCTGAGTTGGATGACCATTCAAAAAAAGAATCACAGTCAGAGCTCGTTTTTTCCCCCTGAGTTTCCAGTTTTCTTGAACGCACGGAAGTCAGAAGTCTGAGATTTCCCAGTTCCGAGTTCCCAGTTGTTTTGAAAGCCTCATTAATGCTCAGCGGGAGACGGCAGGGTATTCTCTTTGATCAGAAACCAAAACTCCTCCGTAGTGACCCGTGAATGTGTTGTCTGCAGCATTCGGTCACATGACAGCTCGAGCAACTGTTCGATTTCACGGACCTGCATGTCAACTGAGCCAGGATCACAGTCAAACGGATTGGGAAGTAAGTCCCAACCCAGCTAGCACAGTGGATCTGGGCCGATTTCGGCAGAGAGTCAGACTCGGTCGATGTCATGTGGCCCGAGTCTAGGCCGCCTTCGGCAATATTACTTACAATATGGCTGCGGGGTATGCGGGGATTGAGCTCGGGCCCGGGAACGGGCCCATTCCGGTGTGAGTTATCTGGCCCAAATGTATTACTTGGGGCTCGGGCCGATTGGGGCTACTCTACAGATGATTACACGGGGTGCTTTATAATTAACATTTCATTATTTATTTTTCCATATTTTCTCATTGTTTCTGTGATCAAAAAATACAATTAACATTTAAATGAAATTTAAAAGAGTCCTGTAGTATTTTAGTATTCTGATAATTTGTCCAAGGCAATTGATAAGCATTAAAAACTTTGGGGATGGAGCCTCCTGAGTGGCTCAGCGGTCTAAGACACTGTTTCACTGTGCAAACTGCGTTGCTACAGATGCAGATTCGAGACCTGTGCCGGCCTTGCCCAGGAGACCCATGAGGCGACGCACAATTGGCCTACCATCGTCCGAGTTAGGGGAGGGTTTGGCCGGCCGGGATGTCCTTGTCACAACGTGCTGTAGCGACTCCTGTGGCAAGCCAGGCACATGCACAGAGTCATGGTCATCAAGTGTATGGTGTTTCCTCCCACACAAAATGTTTTTTTTTGTGGATTGGTAAAATTTGTATGTATAAAATGTATAATAGTAATATTTAAAATTACTAAATCGGGTAAATTTAATTACATTTATTTTAATTTGCATCGGGCCGCTTCTGGGGAGATTCTGGTAAGATACCGGAAAAGTCGGCTGAATTCCGGTAGACGGAAACGGCCTGATGTACTTGGGCCGATTCTGGGCAGTCATTAATTTTGATTCCGGGCCGAGTCCGACACCCGATTCCGGGTAGATTCAATCAGGGGCCGCTACTGGGCCGATTCCTCATTGCTAGCTGGGAAAGTGCTCTTCCAGGCGTTGGAGATGAGCAGTCACCATTCATGTGGGACAATAACAGTTATTGACTTACTGATGCTGTTTTCTGTGCACAGCCTAGGGAAGGGGGCATGGTTTGCTTTGGAAAGACTCTCCAATAAGAATTCGTTCCTCTGATCTGAATCCACTGATTCGCTACTCATCTAAAGAATGTTTTTGTATTCCCCCCTGCATGCTTGTGTTCGGTTCATTCAGTTGACCAAATATGTCTATTACATAGGCAAGGAGACACATTTTCTTGCACAGAAAGTCAACCAAGTCTTCTTTTTTTTATATCCACTGTGAATGACAACAGTTCCTCTCTCAATGCTAAAAATATTTCCAACACTCCCCCTCAATAACCACCCAACCTCGGTGTGAAAAAGAACATTGTCATGCTCTGATCCCATATCTCCACATCGTTTTGCCAACAGGCGTGCGCTCAGTGGATGTGGTTTGATGTTGTTTACAATTGAAGTTGCCTGCTGCAGCATATCTCAGAGTTCTGTGCTCAGTTATTTTGCTGCCAGTTGCTCTACGTGTATCATATAATGCGTCCTTATGGCAGAGGGAGACACATTCATAACTAGTGTGCAGAGGCCTGCTCGCCGTCCCGCCATAGATGGAGCATCTGTGCAAAAGCCCACCATTCGATCCCATGGAATCAGTTTTTCGTCAATATGGCCACGCAGCACACAAAACATCCCCTGTGCCTTTTCATGCTCGGGAATCGTGAGAAAGAACAAGTATGTCCTCGTGAATAGCATCCCCTGACATGTATAGCAAACAAAAGTCAATGCATGGGCATCTCGGCCCTCACAGCTAACGTCCATTTGGAGACCATAAGCTGGGGAGTTTTTGAGTCGCTCAGTCAGTTTTCTCTTTATTGATAGCAATAGCATAAATTCTTAATTTAACAGTGTTATCTGACAAAGGTATTGATGTGAGTTTCTGTGCCTCTGCCTCCCCTCACCATATCAATTGCGGACAGTAATAACAAAGTCTTTGCAATAGTGTAGCAGGCCTAGCCATTCATCTTGGGAATGATTCAAGTGCAACAGTCAAGTGCGGCCTTTTCCCATGATCTAAGGGCACTCTCTGGTTGATTTTTATGGTTAACCAATTACAATGATTTTGAGATACAAAGATGGTATTATAATGTATATATATTTTTGTTTATATATATTTTTTTCCTCCAGGATTTTGGAAATTCTCCCGCGACCCCATTTTCATATCAAGCGACCCTGACCCCTAGTTTGGGAACAGCTGTGTTAACCACGATTATTGAACATAGAATGAGTCCATGCAACTTATTATGCAATTTGTGCAGCACATTTTTACTCCTGAACTTATTTAGACTTGCCATCACAAAGGAATTGAATACTTATTGACTCAAGACATTTTAGCTTTTAATGTTTTATTACTTTCTAAAATGTTCTACAAACAAAATTCCACTTTGACATTATTGGGTATTTTGTGTAGATCAGTGACACATATTCTCAATTCAATACATTTTAAATGGCTGTAATAGAACAAAATGTGGAAAAAGTTAAGGGTGTGAATACTTCATAAAGGCACTGTAAATGGATACATGTGGCATTCCGGCAACATTGAGAAAAATACTTTGTGTGCTTGTTGTTCACATGCGTATCTGCCTTCTCATTGGCTAGAATGGCCCTACCTGATCTCACCTGCCTTCAATCATTGACGACATGTATTTCTATAGTTAGAGCGGTCACTTGGCTATCTTGTCAAAATAATAGATTATCTTTGACTGCACTGAAAAGCAGAAGGGAATGACATGACTACTTTAGGCAGCCCACCTTCCACTGATTCATGAAAGCTGAGTTAGCCAGCCCACTTTTAAGGATGGTAATAGGACTCCTCAATAAGTCCCAATGTAACATTAAAGGTTTTGTTAATGGAATATGGACATCAATACGATGCTATTAGTTTTTCTTATAAAGAGAGTATTGAGGTGCCTAAATAACAGAAGGATTAACTTGTCATGATTTCAATGGTCGAAATGGAATGAAATGCAAATCAGAGGTCGCTGACATATTCACCCAAATGTTGTGACTCACTGTAATAAAGTCTTGGGTGAGCTTGCTGCAAAACATACCAATTCCCTTGTTTGTGTAGTGGCTTCCAACAACCCATTGCCCTCAGTCTAATTAAAATCCCTGATTGCAGTCGTTCATTTGCTCTTGGGAACTCGCTGAAACGCACAAGAGACTGGCTCATATTTGAACGAGGTGGTGAGATGGCATCAGATGAGCATCATTTAAAACAGATAGGCACATTTAGCTTCTCCTACAAAATTATCTGTAGGAGAATGACAGAATATCATAGCATTCATAATGGGTCCAGACTCAGAGCTCACCATGGATTTATTCTGCAGACCACCACCCTGATAATATTCTATACTCAAGCACCATCTAGTGGTCAGTTAAGACATTTACTGGTATCTTGGCTTGGATGGTCTTTATTTCATCTGAGACCTCAAGAGCACAGCCCTTTAAGGTGTGAATAGTTCTCTGCCCGTAGTACAATGTCTGTCTGTAGGCCTATAATTGGCAATTATATACAGATATAGCATTTCTACAGACCAGTCCTATTAATACAATTGAATTGGTAGGGACCAAATAAACAATATTTACTGTAAATCAGGTATTTAGTTTATTTTATCATATCAATAGCTGTGTTAATATTTTTCATCAGTTCCAACACATTTATGACACCATTTAAATAAAATTGAATTTACTTTTGCTTGAATTAAGGCGTGATAACGGGGATATTGATATATTAATTGAAAAATACGTGATCAATGTGGGCAGCATGATATCATCGTGTCGATTATCCTTTTCTTTTTATTCTCCCATAGAAAAGTACAATGAATAATGTTAATGAATTGGTGGAATGAATGTTGAAGAAACCTGGGCAATTACCGAGTTTATAAAAGAGATAGACAAACAAGCAGGCTATGTGCACGAAGCCCACAATTATGCACCTTTCAATCATTATTTCTAGCTCTTTGTTGGACAATTATATCCGAAATCCCAAGGTGGAATGTACAAGAAATGTAGCTAGGCCAACTGAACGTGTAGTTGATAAACTCTGAAACTATCGACCCTGAGAGAGAGAACCTATTCCTTTGGCTTAAAATAAATTGAGGTGGGCCTATCACGCTGGCCAGGACAAATGATTAATGTATACTTTAGAAGGGTCTCATCTATCTCAGAAGTTAGAACTAGCCATGGACAGGAGTCCTTAATAATAATCAGTATATTTACTTCACAAACACTAATTATACTAGTTGACTGCACATAGCATGGACACATAGTACTGACACTCCGCAGTGGTTTGGAACGGGCTGAACACCAGGGCCCAGACCACTTTACTATAGGAGACTACACATACTGACTCCCAAGAAATGTAAATACTGTTTCATTTAGTCCTAGTTGGGCATTACCAATGGAATGATAAGTCATATTATTATACAGTGGGCTCCAAAATTACTGGCACCCCTGACTGGCAATGCACAAACAATGCTTAAACAAATATAAACAATATAATTATAGAGATAAACTCAAAATACCAACATGTGAGAAATACTGTACTTTATTAATGTTTCAATGGAACCAACCAAAATAATTTATTGATTTAATAAAAAATCAATGTCCTCCAAATCAAGGTTTCACAATTAATGACACCCTTAAAGATTATTGTAAATAACATCTACCAAAATTAAACCACAAATTAAATTCCACTTATTTAAGTTTATCTAAGTCTTAAGGAACTATATTGAGCCATTACATCACTTCCTGATTCACTAGGGTATAAAAATGAGGTAACACACATGCAATATCCCTTTGTCATCCAACACCATGAAGAAACAAAAGAACTAGCAGTTCAAAAGAGACAGATGGTCATAGACCTTCATAAATCTGGTCATGGGCAATTATTAGAAAATTCTAAAGATATGGAACAGTTGAAAACCTCACGGGTAGAGGACGCAAATGCATTTTGCCCCCCAGGATAGGGAGGAGGATGGTGAGAGAAGCAACAAAATCCCCAAGAATCACTGTGAAAGAATTGCAGGCCTTGGTGGCGTCTTGGGGTCACCAGGTTTCAAAAAGCACCATCAGACGCAACCTCCACATCCACAGGCTCTTTGGAAGGTTTGCCAGAAGAAAGCCCTTTCTGACCCCAAGACACAGACGCAAGCGCTTGGAGTTTGCCAAACGTCATTTAAATTATGACTGGAAGAAGGTGCTCTGGTCAGATGAGACCAAAATTGAACGTTTTGGTCAGATACAGCATCGGCATGTTTGGTGTCGAAACAGAGATGCATACAAGGAGAGGCACCTCATACCCACGGTGAAATATGGAGGGGGGTCAGTGATGTTTTGGGGCTGTTTTAATTCCAGAGGTCCAGGGGCACTGGTTAAGATTGATGGCATAATGAGTTCTACCAAGTATCAGGCAATTTTGGCTGACAATCTGGTTGCCTCTGCCAGAAGGCTGGGACTTGGCCGTAGGTGGACTTTCCAACAAGACAATGACCCGAAACATACCTCAAGATACACAGAGAAATGGTTCTGTGACAACAAAATCAATGTTCTGCCATGGCCATCTCAGTCGCCGGACCTCAATCCAATCGAAAACCTGTGGGCTGAGTGGAAGAGGGCAGTTGATAAGCGCAAACCCAAGAATGTGAAGGATCTTGAAAGGATCTGCATAGAGAAATGGTCCAAAATCTCTCCAAATGTGTTCCTTAACCTTGTCAAACATTACAGGAAAAGACTCCATGCTATTATCCTTGCCAGAGGTGGTTGCACTAAGTACTAAATGAGGAGGGACAATAATTATGAAACTTTGATTTTGGTTAAATGTATTTTGTATTAAATAATTGAATGATTTTAGTTGGTTCCATTGAAACATTAATAAAGTACAGTATTTCTCACATGTTGGTATTTTGAGTTTATCTCTATAATTATATTGTTTATATTTGTTTAAGTATTGTTTGTGCATTGCCAGTCAGGGGTGCCAGTAATTTTGGAGCCCACTGTATATACAGTGCCTTCAGAAAGTATTTATACCCCTTGACTTATTCCAAATGTTGTGTACAGCCTGAATTCTAAAATAATAAATATTTTTTTACCCATCTACACACAATACCCATAATGACAAAGTGAAAACATAATTTTATAAATTTTTGCAAATGTATTGAAAATGACATCCAGAAATACCTAGTTTCCAAAAGTATTCACACCCCTGTCAGTACTTTGTAGAAGCACCTTTGGCAGCGATTACAGCTGTGAGTCTTTCTGGTTAAGTATCCAAGTGCTTTCCAAACCTGGATTGTGCACATGATCATCTGATGATTTATCACTCCAGTGTTAATCTGCTAAATTATAATTATTCGATTTATTGCCTACCTCATGCCTTTTGCACACATTGTATATAGATTCTCTTTTTTTTTCTACCATGTTATTGACTTGTTTATTGTTTACTCCATGTGTAACTCTGTGTTGTCTGTTCACACTGCTATGCTTTATCTTGGCCAGGTCGCAGTTGCAAATGAGAACTTGTTCTCAACTAGCCTACCTGGTTAAATAAAGGTGAAAAAAAAAAAAAAAAAAAAAAAAATTGTGCAACATCTGCCCATTATTTTTCAAAAAAAGTTAAGCTCTGTCAAATGTGTTGTTGATCATTGCTAGACAACCATTTTCAGGTCTTGCCATATGGTGAAATCCCTGAGCGGTGTTCCCCTTCCTCTCTAGCAACTGAGTTAGGAAGGATGCCTGTATCTTTGTAGTGACTGGGTGTATTGATACACCACCAAAGTGAAATTAACTTCACCAAGTCTGCTTTTTAAAATGTTTACCCATCTACCAATAGGTGTCCTTCTTTGCGAGGCATTGGAAAAACTCCCTGGTCTTTGTGGTTGAATCTGTTTGAAATTCACTGCTCGACTGAAGGACCTTACAGATAATTGTATGCGTGGGGTACATAGATGAGGTAGTCATTCAAAAATCATGTTAAACACTTATTGGACACAGTTCATGCAACTTATGTGACTTATGCACATGTTTACTCCTGAACGTATTTAGGTTTGCTATAGCAAAGGGGTTGCAGTCTTGACTCAAGACATTTAATCTTTTCATTTTTAAATAATTTGTAAAAATGTCAAAAAATAATTCCACATTGACATAATGGGATATTGTCTGTAGGCCAGTGACCAAAAATATTAATTTAAAATTCAAGTTGTAACACAACAAAATGTGGAAAAAGTCATGGGGTGTAAATACTTTCTGAAGGCGCTGTCTGTGCTATAATTTCATTTTGTCTAGGAATTTATCTCTATCTTGGTGATGTCGTGTCTTTGGCATCATTAAAGTGAAGACTGTTATTTTATCAAATCAATTCTCTGTAATTATAATTACGTGATTAAACTAATCATGTAAATGTAATTAACTAGGAAATCGGGGCACCGAGGAAAATCTTCAGATTACAAAATTATAATTTTCCTAATATAGCTTCAGATATTTTAATATCTGATCAATTAGTCTTCTAATTAATGAATTATTCTTACCTCACGTTTGTCTCATTCCAAATGTCGTAAATTGTTGGTTATCTGCACGAACCCAGCCTTTACTATGAATCATCCATACATCAATTGTCTTAATCATTTATTTCCTAACTAAATAATCACAGAAATGCATAAACAAACAAACAGTAGATGGTTACAAGGAAATGATAGGGGAGGTTCTCTAGTGTGCTAAGCCGATATGATGGCTTGGTGGACAAAGGGAAGTGGGTGTGTACTGAGAAGGGCGGGAAAGACAAAAAGGAGTCACTACACAGTTAATTATATTAATTGAAACGCTAATCCTTTGCACATGAACGCGCACTCGTTCGGAAATAATTGCAATCAATATATATTTACGCCCAGTGTGTCGTAGTGATCCCTGTTGGAATCGTCAGTCCTCTGTTGGGAGTCAGCTCATCATCGTCTCTCTCTGCCTCCCTGAAGATCGTGTCTTCTGTGGTTAGAATGGATACTTCAGAGTAACATTCAGAAATGTTCTCATAGAATACAAGTTTCGGCGGTTGTCGGTCAATGGCATCCCAGGTTGACAATTTCTAGCTGCAGACTAGTAATTAGTATCTAAGATTTGCTCTTATTCTGTCGGAATCGATAGTCTGAGTTTAACCATTTCCACCCGTGTAGCCAATGCTCCACGTGGTATGGTTATGAATTCAACAACCATTGCAACCTTAGTGGAAGCTGAGGTTTTTGTGGTCTAAACTCAACCTGTGCCCCCTCAGCTGACCGAGGTAAGCATGGTCTGAAGAGGATTTCCTCAAGAGGGGTTTTTATTCATAACAGTAGAAAAGAGCTGTTACATGACGCCAGATCATGTCTGTGCTCACGGGGGGCGGGCCAGTGACTTAGTTTAATGAAAGAGAATTGTATTCCCTTTAACGTTTAACATCCTAACATTTCACAAATAGTTTAATCTTTACTCATTTTTATACAAGAATTAGATGCAAACCCCATAATTGAGAAATGTACATTTCAGAGATATAGTCATGTGTGTTTCCTGTCCTCTCTGAGGTCACCAAATGAAACACACTCCTCATACCCATCCCTTAAATATCCACGGACCATTCCCACAAGTGGACATTTTGTATCAAATCCTAATTTTGGGGATTTAGGAGTTCGCCATGTGAAATCCTTTGTTCTCTCTATTTCTGCATGGCGAGGGGAAGAGAGTCTCCTCCAGGAATTTACATCCTGAGATAACAGAACCTGGGTGTAGGAGAGAGGGGGAAGCCACTAGCTATACCCAAAAAGGGCCACGTCATGACAGTGATCAAGAGAAAGTTGTCATCTAGGTCTAATTGCTGCAAAAAAAAATGTATAGCCATCAATTGGAAAGCCTCATTCACCCTCAATAACAACTGGAGGACTGAACTATCTAGCTACTGTACATACTGTTGAATTTTGTATATTCTAAAGTTAAACAAAATCTGGAAGTGTTTAATGAAATTTGGAAACCATATGTTGATATCACCTTGGGTAATGTGTTGTATAGTGGGCGTTTGGTTTTGTTTGTGAGGTGCAATGTAAAAACAAAACACTAATTGTCCCAAAAAATTATTCAACCATTCACTGATTTGGGAAGATAGTCTTTATTGAATGAAGCAAAAATAATAAAATGGAAAGAATCTTAATCCACTATATGAAAATAAATAAATCATTTGCTTTCTCGTGGAGCCATTCAAACAAAAGGTGATGTCCTGTTTTTTATTATTAGTTATGCAGCTAAAAAGACTCCTGTGGCAATTCATTCATACACCCTCAAAATAATGCTAAATGCTTGAAAACAAATTTGGCACAGGGGTTGCAAGAGGAAAATGAGTACATGAGTTGTTGAGAGACATCTAGAGGTGCCAGGTCTAGTTTAATGTCATCTGGATGAGATCAGTGTTTAGCTAGAGTCATGAGAGGACTACATGTAGGGGGGGAAATCAGCTCCAACCTGCTTGCCCTGTTCTGCAGTAGGACAACAAAGCTAGTGGCCATGTATCTAAAGACAGAAGTTGCCCTGACAATGCTGTATGAACAATCCTTTACAAACGTCTCCTATGTGAATTTATATACAAGTGCAAACATGGTACCAACTCATTTGACCAGTTCAACACTCCTTATATATAAATGCAAACATGGTACCAACTCATCTCACTGGTTCATCACTCCAATTTCCCTTATCTAAGTCTCAGCCTCTTTCGCGAGAAATGGTGCAAGATGGATAAAAGAGCATTTGTCATGTTAAATGTACTAGTATTTCACTGAACACAATGTGACAGTGAAAATATTTCCCGTTTCCCGCATTCAATACCTCTTATTCTAATAGGCATTACAAGAATGAGAAAGTTGATTTTAAACTGGTTGCAACAGTTGCCCCGTCCTTTGGCTATGTAAGGAGACCTGGGATGAAACGTGTAAGGAGACGCTTTTCAAAAGGATGACATCATTGTGACAGCAACAGAATGAAACACACAGAAAAATATATAAAGCTTTATAAACAATGTGCTTTGGTTACACACACACACACACACACACACACACACACACACACACACACACACACACACACACACACACACACACACACACACACACACACACACACACACACACACACACACACACACACACACACACACACACACACACACACACACACACACACAGGGCTTAAGCAACACCCAACACAAGAAGGTTATAGTGTTGGTGAGTGGAGTGTTAACCAGAGAAATACAGGTATAGAAAATAAAAACCAAGCTAAGGATCAGACTGTACAAAGGTTCGCTTTCCTGACCCCTGACTGGCTGTCTACTGCTAAATGTGTGGTCTTGAGGCATGTGTCTGATGAAGGTGGGCTAGGGCACGCTGAGACAGGACTAGGGGGAGTCGATGAAGGAGGGCCTGGGTAGGGGAAGATAGCAATGACTTAAATTAACAGGACTGTTGCCGTTGTGGGCTAGAGACAGAGACACCCACTAGGAGAGTAGGCTTGCTCTGAGCGCCAAGTCCAGGGGGTATGTGGGCATATGGGACGGAGGAGGAGAGGCCTCTGGGTTGCAGTGGAGGGTGAAGGATACCCCTTATCCTGGGACAGAGGAAGCGGGAAGAAAGAGTTACATCTGGTCCTTGAAGGCGTCCAGATTGAAGGCAGTGTCCAGGAAATTCTTCAGCTCCACCAGGTGGGCCTTCTTGTTTCCTGTGGCTGGGGCCGCAGCAGGAGGGCGACCAGCATACCTGAACACACACGTAATGGGAGAGAGTTTAATAAGAGTTTAACTAAACACAGACACACTTAGGAGAGAGGATAAGAGCAGATGAAGGGTTTGTTTACCAGACTGGCTTGGCGCGATCGATGGTGGTGCGCATGCGGGGTTTGACGTAGTCGTAGTAGCCCTGGTTCTTATGCTCCTCTTGGCACCACACCAGGTCGGCATTGGGGTACTTCTCGCTCTCAGCCTTCACCAGGTCGAAGGGGAAGGGGGACAGCTGCAAACAGAGACCACGTCATGTCATGAAGAAGAGTAAGGTAGCTCGGAAAGCCAAAGGGAGCACCAGTGGTGTTAGGGTGCCGTACACACAGACAATGTGTCAAACGCGTTAGGTCAGGCAAAAGTTCAACTCCTTTCGGCTAAGTATTTTTCTAGAGCATACTGTGGGGGAGCCCTGAGGTGTTGAGTGTGTATGTAGCTACCTGCTCCATGCGAGCAATGGCGACCGTGTCCTCCATGCCGTGGGCTTTGCGTTCCTTGGTGAGTTCGTAGTACACCTTCCCTGTGCAGAAGACGATGCGCTTCACCCCGGCTGGGTTCTGGACCACTGGGCCATTATCTGGGATCAGGCGCTGGAAGTCTGTGCCTGGAGCACAGCAGGAAGACACAGCAACACTCACCCACTGCCAGACATCCAGAGGGCGTATACACCAGCACTGTCCTTCACAGACATACACACGCCCACACCAAACACACAGTCTTACCTGGCAGCATCTCGTCAAAGTTGGACCTTGCCTCGGGGTGGCGCAGCAGGGATTTGGGGGTGAAAACGATGAGCTAGGAAAAGAGGACAGATCAGAGGACAATGAGCTCTAATAAGCAGCTTTAGGGTAAACATTTTGTTATTGACGGGGACTCACAGGCTTCCTGAAGGGCGCCAGAATCTGCCTCCTCAGCACGTGGAAGAAGTTGCCAGGGTTCGAACAGTTGACCACAATCCAGTTGCAGTCATGAAGCTGACGAATGGCAAAGTCTTCTGTGATGGTCTGGTGGAGAGGAGGGTGAGAGGAAAGGGTAAGGACTAAGGCTGTAACGGTGATTCCACGTGACCTGCGTGTCACAGTAACTAGGCTTCTCAAAAACTGTGCTTTGATGCCGCTGATGGTCATTAGTAGCCTACCAAACTTGCTAACGGCCAGTCGCTAATGCTGGTACTCAGCACTATTGTCCATCTAAATCACTATGCTGCAAATGCAAAAACCAAATCAAACACTTCATGAGAGTCCTGGCATTCAGAGTTTGAGTGGAATAGGATCACCTGTTGCGCAGCGAGCTCCTCATAGCTGGTTGACACATGGAATGAAATAAGTGTTCCTGTTAGGCAACATTTTTACAGGCAATGCTATGCAATTGCATGATAAAACAGAGTTGACCTCTATTAAAAAGAGGAGGATCCCATCAACTAGGCCTACTATATTTATTTCTTAACTTTCCATATATTAAGCACATTACTTCGCTTTTCAACCGGAGTAGCCTACATGGCTGGCATGAAAATGAACTGCGGCGAAAAGCTTTCTTCAAATACTATTCAAGTGCATATGGATGACGTCTTTTTACCCTGTCCCAACAGGTGCATGATAATGGCCCATTCTAAATCAAAACTAATTTCACACATACAGTGCATTCGGAAAGTATTCAGACCCCTTCCTTTTCCCCACATTGTTACATTACAGCCTTATTCTGAAATAGATTGTTTTACTCAATCTACACACAATACCCCATAATGACAACGTGAAGAGTTTATTATAACTTCTGCAAATGTATAAAATGAAATAGTATTCTTTGCTATGCCACTCGAAATTGAGCTCAGGTGCAACCTGTTTCCATTTATCATCCTTGAGATGTTTCTTCAACTTGTAGTCCACCTACGGTAAATTCAATTGATTGGACATGACTTGGAAAGGCACACACCTGTCTATCTATATAAGGTCCCACAGTTGACAGTGCATGTCAGAGCAAAAACCAAGCCATGAGGTCGAAGGAATTGTCCGTAGAGATCCTTGACAATATTGTGTCAAGGCACAGATCTGGGGAAGTGTACCAAAACATTTCTGCAGCATTGAAGGTCTTCCATTCTTAAATGGAAGAAGTTTGGAACCACCAAGACTCTTCCTAGAGCTGGCCGCCTGTCAAACTGAGCAATCGGGGGAGAAGGGCCTTGGTCAGGGAGGTGACCAAGAACCAAATAGTCACTCTGAAAGAGCTCCAGAGTTCCTCTGTGGAGATGGGAGAACCTTCCAGAAGGACAAGCATCTCTGCAGCACTCAACCAATCAGGCCTTTATGGTAGAGCGGCCAGACGGAAGCCACTCTTCAGTAAAAGGCACAGTACAGCCAGCTTCGAGTTTGCCAAAAGGCAACTAAAGGACTCTGACCATGAGAAACAAGATTCTCTGGTCTGATGAAACCAAGATTGAACTCTTTGGCCTGAATACCAAGCGTCATGCCTGGAGGAAACCTGGCACCATCCCTACGGTGAAGCATGGTGGTGGCAGCATCATGCTGTGGGGATGTTTTTCAGCAGCAGGGACACTAGTCAGGATTGAGGGAAAGATGAACGGAGTAAAGTACAGAGAGATCCTTGATGAAAACCTGTTCCAAAGTACTCATGACCTCAGACTGGGGCAAAGCTTCAACTTCCAACGGGACAACGACCCTAAGCACACAGCCAAAACAACGCAGGAGTGGCTTCGGGACAAATCCCTGAATGTCCTTGAGTGGCCCAACCAGAGCCCAGACTTGAACCTGATCGAACATCTCTGGAGAGACCTGAAAATAGCTGTGCAGCAACACTCCCCATCCAACCTGACAAACCTTAAGAGGATCTGCAGTGAAAAATGGGAGAAACTCCCCAAATACAGGTGTGCCAAGCTTGTAGTGTCATACCCAAGAAGACTCTTGCCTGTAATCGTTTCTTCAACAAAGTACTGAGTAAAGGGTCTGAATACTTATGTAGATGTGAGTTTTTTTTTTATTTTTATAAAATTGCAAAAGAAATCTAAAAACCTGTTTTGGCTTTGTCATTATGGGTTATTGGGTGTAAAAAAAACCAATACAATCGATTTTAGAATAAGGCTGTAACGTAACAAAATGTGGAAAAAGTCAAGGGGTCTGAATATTTTCCAAATGCACTGTAAAGGCGAGATTAAATTGAGAATAATCTTAATGGTGAGAATATTATAACATGTGAATGTTTTCCAGTGTGTTTCCACCTCCTAAGACTAGTTCAAATCATAGTCATATGCATCATGTAGCCTAGCCCATAGGCCTATGTGTGTTGCTAAGGTTTGTATCAGTGTATCAGTTTGTATCAGCGGCTAAATAACTCAAAACGTAGCCTATAGGCCCAAGACACCTGGAACACAGTTGGAGAGCCCATAGCCTACAGCAACTAGCGTGCACAGCCTCACGTCAGAAGTAGATGTTCATTCATGTTTCTCAAATGTCAAGTTTCGAAGTTGTTGCAAACATCAACGTTTAAGGTTAAGTTTAGACATTAACGCCACATTTTTAAGGTTAGGGATAAGTTTAGGCATTAACTTAGAAGGGTTAAGTTAAGGCTTAAGGTTTAGGATAAGCTTAAAACAAAAATTTCAAAAACAACTTATAACCTTTGGAATCAGATGCAGATGCTTACAGTGGCATTAACTCTGAATGGTCAAGGTAAGGGTTAAGGATTGGGATAGGCTTAAAACAAACATGGAAAGGTGGCATCCTATGAAGGTGCCACATTGAAAGTCACTGAGCTCTTCAGTAAGGCCATTCTATAGCCAATGTTTGTCTGTGAAGATTGCATGGCTGTGTGCTCGATTTTATACAACTGTCAGCAACGGCTGTGTCTGAAATAGCCGAATCCACTAATTTGAAGGGGTGTCTACATACTTTTGTATATATAGTGAATATTAGTAGGCTATATGTAAAGACCAGATTAAATTGAGAATAGTCAGTGAAAATATTATCAAGTGCTTGTCAAATTGTGAATGATTGTGTTTGTGCAGCCCGCACAAGAAACAGAGCAGAGCGCTTGTCATTCATGACTCTTTTCAAATCATCATTAGTCACAAAATATCCTTTCTATTTTATTCAGCTCATGTTCAGTTGTATTGGTCTTACTATAAAATAATACCACGGGAATTAAGCAAATCTTACCTGCTAAATGAACTAGTGTAGCCCACAACCATATGGCATAGCCAGATCAGGGCCTAACATAAGGACAACTCAGAATATGTTATGCTGTTCTTCTGAAATAGGCTACATTTTCTTCATATCATAATGTTTATTTACACCTGCCTAAAATAATGGATTTATTGTGATGGTGTAGGCTATATTAAATTGATTTATTAGACTTAAAAAATGTAGAGGTTGAAAAAGGTATGCATCAGCGGCTTATAGGTTATGCGTGGAAGCCGGAAATGCTAAACGTGTTATGTTAATTAATGGTCAATTACCGTGACACTGGTATTTATTTGCATGACAATCACTGACTGACAGAATTTCAGAACCTCTACAGTCCTAGCAAGGACCAGTTCCGGTTTCATCCACATGTAGTCTACATTTCCGCCGATTCTTTATTGTATTCTCACATTAAGTACCATGCCACTGAAGCTTTGGGGGTGTTTAAATTTGAATTTCATATTCTGTTTATGGCACTTCTATATTGTACCCCCTCAGTAGATGTGACCGACGTATACATTTGCTAGTACACAGTGTGCCGGAGACACTTCAACCACCTGTTTCCGTTGCAAAATTACCTTAATATTACCCTAGAGCAGTGGTATACAAAGTCGGGGTCGCGACCCCCCCCCAAATGTAGTAATAACAATAACAAAAAAAATACAGATTATTCTATGGGAAAATATACAAATGTTTTTGAAGATAATCTGAAAAATATAATTTTATTGAGTAAATGTATTTATTGGTTTCTTTTCATGTTGATAAGAGATGAAAATGCAATAAATCGAAGGTTATTTGTTGATGTAAAAATAGAAATGTATAGATTTTAAGATTGTGTCATTAGATTTGGGTTGCGAGAAATTCGTGGGGGAAAAATGTGGTCCCTGCTGAAAAACTTTGAATACCACCGCCTTAGACATAGATTCCACTCTATTTGGAAGGAAATGTCAAGATATGTCAATGTCAGGCATGAACTAGAATACATGAACAGCCTTTTGGATACAAGAGGCAGTGCAGAATGATTAGGAGTGAGGGTTTGACCTACCGGGAGCACGTCAGGATCATCGTTGCACATCTGGAGAAATCTCTCTGGACGAGCAGAGGAGTGTTCTGGGCCCTGTGGAGGAGAGCAGTGAGGTCACTAGGGCTGGCACAGAACACCAACGATTATGGAGGAATAAAATAACCGTCATATTAACAATGTCTTTAAAGCAACTTTATTTTCAAGTACAGTACCAGTCAAAAGTTTGGACATCTACTCATGCAAGGGTTTTTCTTAATTTTTTACTAATTTCTACATTGTAGAATAATAGTGATGACATCAAAACGATGAAATAACACATATGGAATCATGTAGTAACCAAAGAAGTGCAAAATATATCAAAAATATATTTAATATATTTAAATATATATAATCAAAATATATTTTAGATTCTTCAAAGTAGCCACCCTTTGAGTTGAGTTGAGTTTATTTTTACAGGGACAGTGCACATTAATAATCAACGTTTCAGTAAAAGTGCCGGTTTTAGCCAGCCGGGCTAATTTTCAACCGCAGTCCCTGGGCAGGTTATTAAAAACAATTACAATTTAGACAATCATTGAGCAGTGAGCACACGCAGAGCAACATAGGACAAGCAAGACATAGCATACAGACAGAGCAACATAAGACAAGCAAGACGTAGCATACAGACAGAGCAACAAAAAACAGCAAGACAAAATTCATAAAAGCAACAAAGTGTTTCCACACCTCACAAGCTACAGACAACAGACTACATGGAAAGCGGCAATACACAGCTAAGGATTATGTTCACAAATCTGATTGACCTTTAGCCATGCCTTCATGCATTTTGTGAAAGTGTGATATGTGGTGCAGTTATGTGTGTCTGATGGCAGTGTATTACAGACATGGGAAGCGCTCACAGAGAAAGCGGATTTACTAAAGGTGCTTTTCCTTAAGGGAACTATACAGTCACCTCTCATGGCAGACCTTGTGGATCTGCTGCCATATGTTTGGGTTTTCTGTTGAACAAAAATACTGAGTGGAGGGGGAGCCAAGCCATTTAGGATCTTGAATACAAGACATGCGTCAGTGTATTGCACAAGATTTTCCCAACTCAGGAGCTCATGCTTTCTGAGGATTTAACAGTGATGATGGCTATTGGGCTTCCTATCAAGCACTTTGAGAGCCTGTTTGTAGACAGACTGAATAGGTTTTAATGTTGTACAGCAAGCTTGGGCCCAACTAGTCAAGCAGTATGTTAAGTGGGGGAGAATCATAGATTTGAAGTACAGTTTTGCTACCTCTGTAGTCAAACAATTTTGTATAAATCGGAAATTAGCTAGGTTGAATTTGGTTATCTGAATGACCTTTTTCACATGCTTTTTAAAAGAGAGGTTGGAATCAAGTATGATGCCAAGGTACTTAAAATCAGATACCACCTGGAGCTTCTCCCCTGACACATAGACATCTGGCTCAGTAGCATCTGTTGCCCTCTTTGTGAAGAACATGCAAACTGTTTTTTTCACATTGAGATGCAAACACGAGTCACTGAGCCACTTTGTAACCTGGACCATTACAGTAGTGAGTTCTTGTGCAGCTTGTTGTTTGCTCTTTGCATGCACATATATCACTGTATCATCTGCAGACATTTGAACTTCAGACCCAGTACAGACAGAAGGCAGATCATTAATGTACAGGCTGAACAGGAGGGGCCCCAGTATTGACCCTTGGGGCACGCCCACATCATAGCTAAGAGTGGGCGACAGCTCATTGCTCACTCTGACACACTGAGTTCTGCCTTCAAGGTATGATTTCATCCATCTCAAGGCATCGGTGGAAAAGTTGAACTTGGACAATTTTGTGATGAGAATCTCATGGTTAACAGTATCAAAAGCTTTCCTTAGGTCCAGAAACACAGCCCCAACAACACCCCCTTTGTCCATCTTGGACTTTTCAGAAGAAAGCAGTTGGCCGTTAATGTTTCTTTGCCTTGACAGCTTTGCACACGCTTGGCATTCTCAACCAGCTTCACCTGGAATGCTTTTCAAAAAGTCTTGAAGGTTTCCACATATCCTGAGCACAAACCATCTCAGTTGGATTGAGGTCGGGTGATTGTGGAGGCTAGGTCATCTGATCCAACACTCCATCACTGTCCTTCTTGGTCAAATAGCCCTTACACAGCCTGGAGGTGTGTTGGGTCATTGTCCTGCTGAAAAACAAATGATAGTCCCACTAAGCCCAAACCAGATGGGATAGCGTATCACTGCAGAATGCTGTGGTAGCCATGCTGGTTAAGTGTGCCTTGATTTCTAAATAAATCACTGACAGTGTCACCAGCAAAGCACCCCCACACCATCACACCACCTCCTCCATGCTTCACAGTGGGAACCACACATGCAGAGATCATCCGAAACAAAAACCTCTAATTTGGACTCAGACCAAAGGATTTCCACTGGTAAAATGTCCATTGCTCGTGTTTCATGGCCCAAGCAAGTCTTCTTATTATTGGTGTCCTTTAGTAGTGTTTTCTTTGGAGCAATTCAACCATGAATGCCTGATTCACGCAGTCTCCTCTGAACAGTTGATATTGAGATGTGCCTATTACTTCAACAATGTAAAGCATTTATTTGGGCTGCAACTTCTGAGGCTGGTAACTCTAATGAACTTATCCTCTGCAGCAGAGGTAACTCCGGGTCTTCCTTTCCTGTGGCGGTCCTCATGAGAGCCAGTTTCAATATAGCACTTGATGGTTTTTGCAACTGCACTTGAAGAAACTGTCAAAGTTGTTGAAATTTTCCGGATTGACTGACCTTCATGTCTTAAAGTAATGATGGACTGTTGTTTTGCTTTGCTTATTTGAGCTGTTCTTGTCATAATATGGACTTGGTCTTTTACCAAATAGGGCAATCTTCTGTATACCACCCCTAACTTGTCACAACAAACGATTGGCTCAAACTAAAGAAATTCCACAATTTAACTTTTAACAAGGCACACCTGTTAACCTCTCTGGTTAACAGAGCGTCCCACATGGCCCACATCCAGTGAAAATGCAGAGCGCCAAATTCAAATAAATTACTATAAAAATTCAACTTTCATGAAATCACACATGCAATACACCAAATTAAAGCTACACTGGTTGTGAATCCAGCCAACGTGTCAGATTTCAAAAAGGCTTTACGACGAAAGCACACCAAATGATTATGTTAGGTCAGTACAGTCACAGAACAACACAGCCATTTTTCCAGCCAGAGAGGAGTCACAAAAAGCAGAAATAGAGATAAAATGAATCACTAGCCTTTGATGATCTTCATCAGATGACACTCATAGGACTTCATGTTACACAATACATGTATGTTTTGTTTGATAAAATTCATATTTATATCCAAAAATCTGTTTACATTGGCGCGTTATGTTCAGTAATGTTTTGCTTCCAAAACATCTGGCGATTTTGCAGAGAGCCACATCAATTTACAGAAATACTCATTATAAATGTTGATGAAAATACAAGTGTTATGCATGGAACTTTAGATAAACTTCTTCTTAATGCAACCGCTGTTAGATTTCAAAAAAGCTTTACTGAAAAAGCACACCATGCAATAATATAAGTACGGCGCTCAGACAACAAAACAAGCCATACAGCCATATCCGCCATGTTGTGGAGTCAACAAAGTCAGAAATAGCATTATAAATATTCACATACCTTTGATGATCTTCATCAGAATGCACTCCCAGGAATCCCAGTTCCACAATAAACGTTTGATTTGTTCGATAAAGTCCATCATTTATGTGCAAATACCTCCTTTTTGTTCGCGTGTTTAGTACACAATCCAAACTCACGACGCGCGGGCAGGTCCAGGCGAAAGTTCAGACGAAAAGTCATATTACAGTTCGTAGAAACATGTCAAACGAAGTATAGAATCAATCTTTAGGATGTTTTCATCATAAATCTTCAATAATGTTCCAACCGGAGAATTCCTTTGTCTGTAAAAATGCAACGGAACACAGGTCGCTCTCACGTGAACGCGCATGACCAGCTCATGCCACTCTGGCAGACCTCTGACTCATTCAGCTCCCATTCCCCCCTCCTTCACAGTAGAAGCATCAAACAAGGTTCTAAAGACTGTTGACATCCAGTGGAAGCCTTAGGAAGTGAAATAGACACTGTACATTCGATAGGCAATGACTTGAAAAACTACAAACCTCAGATTTTCTTCTCGGGCTTTTGCCTGCCATATGAGTTCTGTTATACTCACAGACATCATTCAAACAGTTTTAGAAACTTCAGAGTGTTTTCTATCCAAATCTACTAATAATATGCATATATTAGCAACTGGGCCTGAGTAGCAGGCAGTTTACTCTGGGCACCTTATTCATCCAAGCTACTCAATACTGCCCCCCAGTCCCAAAGAAGTTAATTGAAATACATTCCAGGTGACTACCTCATGAAGCTGGTTGAGAAAATGCAGAGCTGTCATCAAGACAAAGGGTGGCTACTTTGAAGAATGTCCCATATAAAATATATTTTGATCTGTTTAAAAAAATGTGGTTACTACATGATTCCATATGTGTTATTTCATAGTTTTGATGTCTTCACTATTATTGTACAATTAATAAAATAGTAAAAATAAAGAAAAACCCTAAAATGAGCATGTAGTGTAAAGGAATGATTATGAACAATTGTTTGAAACGCCATCTCCTCCCTTCAACTGGTGCTCTGGGGTACTCACCATGCCCTCCATGCCGTGGGGCAGCAGCAGGACTATGCCATTCTGGCGGACCCACTTGGCCTGGCCGGGGCAAATGAACTGGTCGATGATGCACTGGGCTGTGTTGTGGAAGTCTCCGAACTGGGCCTCCCACAGGACCAGGGCATTGGGACTGGCCATGGCAAAGCCCAGCTCGAAACCTGACAACAGAGACCGAGGGAAAAAGAGAGAAAGAGAAAGAGAGAATGAGTGAGAATGAGAGAGAATGAGAGAGAAAGAGAGGTTCCTAACTCAGGACTCATTTGCCGAGATAGTCAGCGATCAAGGTTAAAATCTCTCCGGGTTGGTGTATCGTTCAAACGGCATGCATGAAGGCAGTTTTGTTGTTAATGCCAATCTCAAAGCTTGCTAGCAAGAGCTGCCCCCACCCAATTGGCTGTCGCGTCACTGAAATTTGAAATGTTGAATGTTGGTTGCTTGCGCTCTCGTCGCAGACAATTAGGTCGCTGTGTGTCTCCTTTCATACAAAATGACTGGTCGCTAGGTCCCCGATTATCTCGCCAAGTGTGAGTCCCCAGTTAGTAGCGGGTGGAGATAGTAGTAAGGGATTATTTGAATGAGAGTTACTGTGATATTTCCCAGTTTCTCTGAATCTGTTTCCATAGTAAATGTTTCCACAGTAAATGTGAGGGAGAGAGCGACTGACCCAGCACGCCGTACTCAGACAGGGAGCTGTTGCAGACGGTGTAGGGGGCCTGGTTGGGGGCCACGTGGTTCATGGGGATGCAAACTCTCTTGTCCACGTTCTGGTCGTGCAGCACATGGTGTCGGTGACTGGCAGGGAGGGAAACACACAGCAGGGACAATGAGGGACAAGAGACAAGATCTACATCCCAAATTGCAGCCTGTACCCTACTTTTGACCAGAGACCATCATTTGGGACACACTCAAGATGACATGCTCAAAAATGGAAACATTTTGTTTGCCTGGGACTGAAAGTCCCTCTCTCTCTCTCTGTCTCGTCACCTGAAGGTGCCCCTCTCTACGTCCTGGCCGCTGAGGCGAACGTGGATGCCCTCTTTGAGCAGAGAGCCAAAGGCCATGTATTCTCCCAGGGCCCAGTCTACCGTGCGGTTCTTGATCATCTCCCCTCGGGCCTTCAGGATACGGCTCAGACCTACGGAGGAGTGCAAACCAGACACTTGTCACCGGGTGTAAATCTTGCTGTGTGTACACAGAAAAATGTGTGTTTAAAGCCAGAGTTATTAAAAGAGCCATGTCTTCACTCTGCACTTTGGCTCTTTAGCTTTTGACTCTCCCTCCATCAGAGGATTTAAAAGTTAAAAGGCATAGAGATGCCTAATATTATTATGTTCTTAATTCTATGGTTTAGAGTAGGTTTCCCACCTCCATGGATGGTGAAGTCTTCGACTGGCACTGAGGAGGCCACCTGTCCGATGTGGGTCAGCTCCTCCTCAGTCAGGCCAGTGGACGGACAGGTCAGGCTCTTGGGCTGGCCATCCAGGTTGAAAAAACCTACACACACACAGGTCCATTATTCACAACACACACACGGCATTGTGCATGTGTGTCTGTGAGCTGTTAACCCACTCACCAGGCCAGGGAGAGTCCAGCCAGTGTTTGATGTGGAGGATCTTCTCATCCTTGGAGCGAACATGTGCCTCCTCACAGATCTTATCATACTTTGCAATCTCCTCCTGTAGAGAGAGGGAAGGCAGAAGTGGAGAGGGTGACTCCTCGGCTCTACTCTATGGAGAGTGTGTGAGATATAGTCGAAGGGTTGAGCTCTGACCTCGTACTCCTGTCTCGTGACGACCCCCTCTGCGATGAGTTTCTCGCCATACTTCTGCATCACTCCCTTCTGCTTCTTGATCTGCTTGTACATCAGGGGCTGGGTGAACATGGGCTCGTCCATCTCGTTGTGTCCCAAACGCCGGTAGCACACCTGCCGACACACAAACATTGTTAACAAACACACACACAGACAGACCTGCCAACCTTGAAGAATTTTTATGAGCACCAGATCAACGCCGTGGCGGGACCCCCCCTGCGTGCGCGACACCCACACTGCCCAAATAATAAGAATTGTTTAGGCCTAATAAGGTGGTTGGCACTGTAGGCTATAGACTTTATGGGTTCTTGATAATTAGCTGCTCTTCAGTAGCTAACTAGAAATACGTTTAAATGTACAAATCAGGGCTCTCACTAGGACTTTCTGACAAGGTGGTGCTGATGTAGGACTAAAGTTGGATAGAGGAGAGGTCCAGAGGGGGTTACTCAACTGTAACTGCCATTTCCTGAAACCTAAAGTCTTAAATTATATCAAACAACGTAGCCAACACAGAAGACTTGTGTATGATCCTAAATTAAATGGAGGTGGTCTCAATGACACATTTTTCTAGGTTAAATGTAGGGGTAATGACTATTCTAATTAATAGGTGTCTATGTGGATAGTCTAGTGTACTACGAAACAACTGAACTAGGCCTATAAACTTGTTTTAGATCTCCATCCCTGACCTAATCCATCAAGTTAGGTCTGACTATTGGCTACCATTCATTCAACATTTGTGAACTGACTATTATCACATCATTAGCAGTCTACTGTTGACATACAGATATATCAAGAGGACAGATCAAGAACTGATTAATTAACATTTACCTACTAATCTTTAAGTCCAATATAACTTTCTGTGAAGGACGCCATGAGCGGAACAGGGCTTCCATCCACGCAGTGACGCACACTGAACTACCGCAACAGCGCACATGTTACCTTCCCCGTAAATGAGCTCGCGCCTACTACCTGGCAAGAAAGTGTTCTTGCTTAGTTGACTAAACACTGTAGCCAACTACCTTGTCGTATGATGCCTTAGCTAAGGTGCTAACTATGAAATAAGTGGTTATGTGCTTGACTAACACATACAATTTAGGAAAATGTATTTAGTAAACAGTCATTCTCCATTTCCCCCACTTTTTTCCCTCACACATCAGAGGTATCAGACGAAGTGAGGAGCTGCCGTCCAGGTCGAGGGAAGAAAATAGTACTAAGACGACGGGGGCCAGGCTGGAGCAGCTCAGCTAACTTCAGACGGTTGAGTCAAATACCACAATGTGCCAACTAAAAGCCTATTTTTGTGTATTTTAAATCACTTTGTCACATGCGCCGACTACAACAAGTGTTTACCTTACCGTGAAATGCTTACTTACATTTGCTTACTGATTTTAGGGTAGTTTTTCGTATCAGCATACTTTAACACTTCATCGGGATAGGGGGCGGTGTTTCCACTTTGAACAAATTGCGTGCCCAAACGAAATTTCCTCCTACTCTGTCCCAGAAGGTAATACATGCATATTATTATTACTATTGTATAGAAAACACTCTGAAGTTTCTAAAACTGTTTGAATTATTTCTGTAAGTATAACAGAACTCATTTGGCAGACAAAAACCTGAGAAGAGGTCAAAACAGGAAATGAGAACTCGATTTTCAAAACTGTGTCAAATGACACCCCTTGCCTAGGGCTTCCACTAGATGTCACCGTCTTTAGATTTTAGTCTTATAATTCTACTATAAAGGAGGGGCTCATAGGAGCTGTTTTAGTGAGTGGTCGTCAGAAATTTCAGTCTGCTTTTGCGTGCGAGGGAGAGAGAGAGAGAGAGCGTTCCAATGCTCTTTCTTCAGACAATGAAATTCTCCGGTTGGATCCTTATTGATGACTAATGTAAAAGACAAACTAAATATGGATTGCAAACATCATTTGACCTGTTTCTACGACCTGTAACGGAACTTTTTGAGTTTTTGTCTGGAGGTTTGCTCGTGCGTCATGAAAATGGATTCGTGGGCTGAACATGCTAACAACAAGTGGCTAAATGATGGGCTTTATGGAACTTTTCAGTCGTTTATTGTCGATCTGGGAATCCTGGGAGTGCCTTCTGATGAAGTTATTCGAAGGTAAGTGCATATTTATAGTGTTTTTTTAGCTTTTGTTGACCCCAAAATGGTGACTATTTCTTTGGCTGGATTGTGCTCTAAACGCCGTTCTCAGATTAATCTTTTTCCGTGAAGTTTATTTTGAAATCTGACACAGCGGTTGCATAGAGGATAAGTTTATCTTTAATTATGTGAATAACACTTAAATCTTTTTTTTTATTGAATTTTTATTGAATTTTATCCCATTTTCGCCACAATTTTCGTGGTATCCAATCGCTAGTAATTACTATCTTGTCTCATCGCTACAACTCCCGTACGGGCGTCCTCCGAAGCACAACCCAACCAAGCCGCACTGCTTCTTAACACAGCGCGCCTCCAACCCGGAAACCAGCCGCACCAATGTGTCGGAGGAAACACCGTGTACCTGGCCCCCCTTGGTTAGCGCGCACTGCGCCCGGCCCGCCACAGGAGTCGCTGGAGCGCGATGAGACAAGGATATCCCTACCGGCCAAACCCTCCCTAACCCGGACGACGCTATGCCAATTGTGCGTCGCCTCCCGGTCGCGGCCGGCTGCGACAGAGCCTGGGCGCGAACCCAGAGACTCTGGTGGCGCAGCTAGCACTGCGATGCAGTGCCCTAGACCACTGCGCCACCCGGGAGGCCCTACACTTGCATCTTTTATCAATGTTTATTATGAGTATTTCTGCAAAATCACCAGATGTTTTGGAATCAAGACATTACTGCATGTAACGCGCCAATGTAAACAGATTTTTATATATATATATATATATATATATATATATATATATATATATATATATATATATATGCACATTATCGAACAAAACATAAATGTATTGTGTAACATGATGTTATATGACTCATCTGATGAAGAATTTCAAAGGTTAGTGATTCATTCTATCTCTATTTGGGGGTTTTGTGAAGGCTACCTGTGCTGTGAAAGAAATGTCTGTGCTTTTTTGTATTTGGTGGTGAGCTAACATAAACATACGTGGTGTTTTCGCTGTAAAACATTTAAAAAATCGGACATGTTGGCTGGATTCACAAGATGTTTATCTTTCATTTGCTGTATTGGACTTGTTAATGTGTGAAAGTTAAATATTTCGGAAAAATATTTTTGAATTTCCGGGGTGCCTTTTCAGTGGAATGTGGGGGGGGGGTTCCGCTAGCGGAACGTGTGTCCTAGACAGGTTAACCTCAAATTACGTGCATGGTACGCAAAATGCGTGCAAGTTGGCAGGTCTGCACACACAAACACACTGGTACTGACACTGATGTTGCCTGCTGTGGACGTCATAAGGCGGGGCTAAACTAACTGGTACTACTGTGTATGTGAGTAAGAAGCCTTCTTTCCCTATATATTTCCTCCTAACCTCTACTTAAGCAGACAGTGGGTTGATATGAACCATTGGGGAACTTTGGAGTAGGGTGAAGTTGCCCCTGATCTTGGGTCAGTTATGAATTTTTCCCCATGAATGGTTAAGGTTAGGATTGGGGGAAGGGAAGCTGATCCTAGATCTGTACCTAGGGAACTATACTCACCAGGTCCACCACCACATCCTTGTGGAAGGTGGCTCTCCACTCGGCGGCCACGTTGCACACGTACACCACAGCCTCAGGGTCGTCAGCATTCACGTGGAAGATGGGAGCATTGACCACCCGGGCCACATCAGTGGGGTACGGAGAGGAGCGCGCCATACGGGGGTCAGTGGTAAAGCCAATCTGGGGGAAGTTAGAGGTTGTGAGGGTTAGCACACCAGCCATTCACACAACCACTGGTTTTCTACCATGGCTGGAACAAAGACTATTTGTATCTTCTCCAGACCAGGTGTGGTCAGTGGTTAGATTGGCGTGTGTGTGCGCACACCTGGTTGTTGACAACCACATGCACCGTGCCGTGGGTGGAGTAGGATGGCAGGTCGCTGAGATGGAAGGTCTCGTACACGACGCCCTGACCGGCGAAGGCAGCATCACCGTGCATTAGAATGGACATCACCTGGAACATAAACATTCCAACATCAAATGTAGAACACTTACAATCCATTCTTGCTTGAGGTAATAACTGTAGGAGTTATTGTTACATATAGAGGCAGATATCACACTATTAAACAATAGACAAGTGTACATTAGAAAATAGGAGAAGGCAGACATGAGTGAATGGATACAGGCTGGTAAAAACAGGAAACTAAGATAAAACAGATAGTAAAATGGCCGAAGCCATACGTGCTTTAAAGTGCATTTATGGAAAGAGCAGGACACCATTATGAAGATTAAATAGAGGAAAGGCCATAAGTGCTTAGGGTAAAGGCCATAAGTGCTTAAGGTAAGATAGACATATATTAATTTTAGGAGACAAGAGGGTCCTGCCACCATTATAATCTAATCAAGAGCGGATACAGGTGTTATTGGGCGTAAACAAGCAGGAAGCCTGAAATGAAGGATAATGGTGGCAGATGACCTAGGAGAAGTAATTTAATTAAAGTATGTATTGATCTCATGTGTGTGTGTGTGTGTGTGTATAAAGACAGAGCCAGTGCTCTGGGAAGGGGTGTGATCCGCGGATCATCCCGGCTTGTGATACATTGTATTAAAAGTCTTTATTGATTTTACAAGTTCTTATAAGAGTGTTATATTTCTGAGACGATTATCCACGACATAACTCATCAAATAAAGTTGGATTGGTGAAAGCGATATGGTGGAAACCATAGTTTCACTCATCCGGGACAGATCAGTGTGTAAGTGAAGGGCAGAAAAAGGGGTGTCTCTTTTTTATTTTTTTGGTGCCGAAACCTGGGATCGAACCGAAAGGGTGCCTTTCTACAGTACATAAAAGGACTATGATCTCTGCAAGTACTCCCTTGTCACTTTGAGAAAAATAAATACGCAGGTATTGAAACCGTGTTCAAAACCAGCGGTGTCGGTCCGTACCTTGTGTCCCTCGGTGTCTCCGCAGTAGAACTGCTCGGCCTTGGTCTTGCCCTGCACCACGGGGTCCACAGCCTCCAGGTGGGAGGGGTTGGCCATGAGGGACAGAGTGATGTTGCGGTCCGTCACACGGTTGATCCTCCTGTGGTACATCCCCAGGTGGTACTTGACGTCACCAGAGCCCTGCAACAACAGAGTCAAACATACTAGCAGTAGAATACCGCTAGGCATCTACAATAGAGCCACACATTCAGGCAATTCAGTAGTTGTGTTCCATTTAGTGCAGTCAAGAATTGCAGTGGGTGGGATAGATGGGACTCGCCTCATCAGCAGCCTCCAGCTTGGAGTCAAACTGGCAGAAGATCTGCTCCAGCTCCTTGCGGATGACGTTGGCCAGCACGTTCAGACGACCCCTAGGAGATTGTGAGCATGTGTCAGAGGAGAGAAGGCTGAAAGTCAAACCATGTTGCAGAAACTCAAGCATCCCCTCCCCTTGTGCTCCTTTTGTTATTACCCACCTGTGTGGCATGCCCATGACGACGTTCTCCACACCCTTCTCGCTGGACTTGTCGATGATGGTCTTGAGGGCGGGGATCAGAGACTCGCAGCCCTCCAGGCCGAAGCGCTTCTCTGACGACCACTTCCTCTGGAGGAACTCCTCGAACCTGCGGTACACAGCGCACGTCGTCAGCACACGGCCATATCCCTTTGGAGAGAAGGACTCCAGAAATCTCCTATGATATTAGTTTGCAGGATTGGTCCAATTCAGGGCTCCAGACAAAAAAAATCCCCTGGTGGCACTAACTTTGGTGGTGCCACCACATGATTTGTTCACACCAAAAATAATCTGTGGCGTGACGCAATAGAAAAATGTGTAATCATTTTATAAAGTCGTTCACTGTGCTTTATTAGGGGTGTAAGACTAAGATGCTATTCAAGAAATATGTTGTTTCATCTAACATGTCCATGCAGGAAGACAAGACCAACAATATTTTTATGTGCAACCTAATCCAGTGACTGTCATGTATTCTGGATTGACAATTAGGCTATTGACATTACATTTTTTGTTCAATAAAGATTAATTTGCCTACATCTGTATTTGCACTATTATCATAGGCTAATTTATTTGGGGCTAATTCACCTCCTGAGTAAGTAAAACTCAAAACACATTAGCTATATTGCTAACTCTAAACATAATACCCACTGCTGGTAGCCGTGTATTAATAAAACAGTAAATTCAAAACCTTGGCTACTGCCCAATGACACCTGCACTCGCAAGGGCCAATGTGCATTTCGCACACTCAGCATCTCAAAGCCGAATCAATTATCTTGCTTGTAAAATAGTTGCTAGAGCTCAATATTTAGAGTTGAGAAATAAAAATGATTGACAGAAAGTTGACTCTCCCGTCATCAACATTGACAACAGTAGTTGCTTCTAGGGCTGCACAATGAATAGAATTGTAATCGAAATTGCAATATTGATGTGTGCTACTCAGTCCATTTGTATAGTTTATTCCATTTGATGTCTCTCTCCAGTCTCCACGTCTCTCAACTCAATTTCACTTTAAGGGGCTTTATTGGCATGGGAAACATATGTTTACATTGCAAAAGCGAGTGAAATATATAATAAACAACAGTAAAATAAACAAAAAATTAACAGTAAACATTACACTCACAAAAGCTCCAAAAGAATAAAGACATTTCAAATGCCATTATGTCTATATACAGTGTTGTAATGATATGCAAATAGTGAAAGTACAAAATGGAAAATAAATAAACAAATATAGGTTGTGTTTACAATGGTGTTTGTTCTTCACTGGTTGCCCTTTTCTTGTGGCAGCAGGTCACAAATTGTTGCCATGATTGCACACTGGTATTTCACTCAATAGAAATGTGAGTTTATCAAAATGTGATGTTTTCGAAATCTTTGTGGATGTGTGTCATCTGAGGGAAATATGTCTCTCTAATATGGTCAAACATTTGGCAGGAGTTTTGGAAGTGCAGCTCAGTTTCCACCTCATTTTGTGGTCAGTGTGCACATAGCCTGTCTTCTCATGAGAGCCAGGTCTGCCTTTGGTGGCCTTTCTCAATTGCAAATCTGTAAGTGGAGTCAAAGATCCCCTTAATTTTGGGTCAGTCACAGTGGTCAGTTATTCTGCCACTGTGTACTCTGTTTAGGGCCAAATAGCATTCTAGTTTGACTTGTTTTTTTGTAAATTCTATCCAATGTGTCAAGTAATTATAGAAAGCTGTCGATGACGTGGCAGGTGGCAGCGTGGTAGGCACAGCTTGTCCCATGAATTAATCACAAAAATTGAGGATGAACTGATAACTACGAAACAAACATTGTATAATATAGAGAATCTGGAACTATTTACTGATCAGCATTTTGATATGCTCGAAAAAGAAATGGATACATCGAAGTGAACAAGAGAAGACCTTTCCTCGAGTTCTGTGAGCGAAACGGGAGGAAAGCCGCAGTCTAAAATTCCAAACTTAACATTAGAGGGGACGTTTTTATAACCATGTTTCCAGAATATGGAGCATTGCTTACAAGCGAGCAGTTAAAAAAACCGGATTTATTGCCTGGGCTACTGGGGGAGGCTGAGGCCTTAAAAACAGGAATGGATTACAGTACTACAATGATGGAAGAAATACGAGCGGAAAATAAGATATTGAAAACTACCGTGGACTCCCTAAAAGACACTACAGAGAGGCTACGGTATGATAAAACAACGAAAGCCGAATTACTTGATCTAAAGTGCAGAAGTAAGAGAAATAATATTGTTATAATGGGAAAAAAGGAGGATGAAAACTATCAGTCAACGGAGGAAAAAGTCAAGGTGTTCATGAAACGTAATCTCAAGATGACGGACGAACAGGTGCAAACCATTGATTTTCAAAGAGCTCACCAGTTGGTGGCAGAGTAGAGGGAAGGCCCCGCCCGATCGTAGCTATGCTAACCCACTACAAAATTAAAATTGCCTCGTTACAACAGGGTAGAGAATTGAAAAACACCCCATTCTCTATTAATGAACCATTTCCTCATGAAATAGTGGAGTGACGACGTGCCCTGTACCTCACTTTCAAAAGGCTCCGAGCAGAGAAGCAGTGGTTGTGAGTGATAGCTATTTCCTGCGGAAGTAGTCCCCGATACATACTTGCACCGCATTACACAGGACAAATATGGATTCAGAGTTTTTATTTATTTTTACAAACACATTTTTTGCATTAACAACTTTTTTGTTGTTTTTATTCATGCATTATGGAACCATGGACTTAACTTCTTGCAACTATAGGGGGTGCTGTTCCGCATTAGCATATTTGGGTCTCCAAATTAAACTGCCTCGTGCTAAATTCTTGATCGTACAATATGCATATTATTGTTATTATTGGATAGAAAACAGTCTATAGTTTCTATAGGAGTTGAAATTTTGTCTCTGAGTGGTACAGAACAATTTTTACAGCACTTTTCATGACAGGGTTCAGATTTCAGAAATTTTTACCTCTGATCTGGGGTCTGTTTATAAGGCCACAGTGAATGCTATGAAGAAACCGACACTGCCTACGTCTTCCTCTGGGTGTCTGTACGTCATCACGTTTTCAATGAAATCGATGGGACGTTCACAGCCATTATAAATGACCAAAATGTACAGAGACCGCCCTTTCTCAACGTGCGCCTCAAGCGTGAAGGCCATCGGACCTGTCTCGTTCCAAATCGTTTTCTAACCAGCTATATTTCTCCGGTCATGTTTTCAGTCGTTATAGTTGTTAAAAACATCAGAATGTAGTTAATTTTAACCGTTTTATAGCAATTTATATCCGTTTAGTGCGATTCTGAGGAATTTATTTGTCGTGCACTTTCTAGCTTTGGGAACGTTTCGCGGTCTCGGTCGTTGTTAGTGGACATTTCGAAGGACAGAGGACATCTATCGACCAAAAGACGTTTATAACATAGAAAGGATACATTGCCCAAGAATATGATGGAAGATCAGCTCAAAGTAAGCAATATTTAATATGATAAACCGTGTTTCTGTCGAAATATTTTAAACGCATACATCGCCATTTTGTTTGGTGTAGCTTCACTTGGCCAACCCTGTATTGAAAAGTAAGGATAATTTTAAAAATGTAAATCAGCGGTTGCATTAAGAACTAATTTGTCTTTCGATTCCTGTCAACCCTGTATTTTTTAGTCAAGTATATGATTAGCTTTTAATTAAACTAGATCACTCTGATAGATGACGTCAGACATATTGAGGCTTGATTTCCTAGTATTTTTATTGTGTAACCACGGTTTTGTATGGCTAAATATGCACCTTTTCGAACAAACTGTATATGTATGTTGTAAAATGATGTTACAGGAGTGTCATCGGAAGAATTCTGAGAAGGTTAGTGAAAAAATTAATATCTTTTGGCGGTGATTACGTTATAGCGCTCTTTGGCTGGAATCGATGCTCTGGTAACGTTTTCACATGTAGTATGCTAACTTATCGATTTATTGTGTTTTCGCTGTAAAACGCTTAGAAAATCTGAAATATTGTCTGGAATCACAAGATCTGGGTCTTTCCATTGCTATGCTTTGTCTATTCTTATGAAATGTTTTATGATGAGTAAATTGGTCATACACGTTGCTCTATCTAGTAATTCTAGTCGATTTGCGATGGTCGGTGCAATTGTAAACTGTGATTTCTACCTGAAATATGCACTTTTTTCTAACAAAAACTATCCTATACCATGAATATGTTATCAGACTGTCATCTGAAGAGGTTTTTTCTTGGTTAGTGGATATCAATATCTTAGTTGAGCCGAATTGGTGATAGCACCTGAAGGAGTAAGAAACTGATGGAGTTAGAATAGTGGTGTATTTTGCTAACGTGTTTAGCTAATAGATTTACATATTTTGTCTTCCCTGTAAAACATTTTAAAAATCTGAAATGGTGGCTTTATTCACAAGATCTGTATCTTTCATCTGGTGTCTTGGACTTGTGATTTAATGATATTTAGATGCTACTATCTACTTCTGAAGCTATGCTATCTATGCTAATCAGTGTGTGGGGGGTGGGGGGTGATCCCGGATCCGGGGTTGAGGTTCTAGAAAGGTTAAAACAAGGTTGGATTTATGGTAATGTAGAATGGGTATGATGAACTTATCCTTTTTCTATTTAGGCAATATGGAACTTTGGACTATATGGACGTAATATCAGGTTTTGATTTAGGGGAAGGCGAGGATGGTTAAGGCTGACGTTTTTCCCCCCCTGATTTTTTTATGCATTTAATTTGAAGATTGTACATTAGAAATACCAAGGTACTTTTTTGTTTGTTTAATATGATATGTCCTAATTGTAGAGGTCGGGTATATTATGACTTAAAAGCTGTTATATAGTGCGGCCCTTGTTTGCCGATGAGAATCGGAATGATTAGCTTTTAAGATAAAACTTAATAAATATAAATACATGTATTATAGGGCTAGGATAAAGGATTATATAGTTAAAAACCTGCATAGGTTCTCTATTGGAATAGGCCTACACGATCCTAAAATAATTGGTATTATCCTTTTACGGGGCGGCAGGTAGCCTAGTGGTTGGGCCAGTAACCGAAAGGTTTCTAGATCGAATCTCTGAGCTAACAAGGTATAAATCTGCTGTTCTGCCCCTGAATAAGGCAGTTAACCCACTGTTCCTAGGCCGCCATTGTAAATAAGAATTTGTTCTTAACTGACTTGCCTAGTTAAAGGTTAAATAAGTAATAATTAAAAAAGAAACATTAAAAAAATTATTCTCAATATAAAAAATATAAAGGGTGATTATTCTTCCGATACACACCGGCAAATGGATGTATTAGGTATTGTCAACAGGGTTGTTGTCTCTAGTGTGTGTGGACTGGTTAACACTGGGATAAAGTGATTAAAGTTAACGGTAGAACTAATGCAATAATTGGCTTATGCACTTCTCTAAGCGAGAGACGGGTGGGTGTATTATATATTTCTATATAAGCTATTTATGCTACCTTTTATATTCTTGAACCTAATGATATTGGCCTAGGTATAAAACAGCCGAGGTGATAGAGCAACGACCCTGGAATAAAAAACAATGTGTAGGGTGGAGAGAGGGTTGGTTTTACAGGTTTACTCGCTCTGGATTGTCAGTACTGCATGTGTTCTTGGATGTCGTGCCGTGGCTGTGTCGGAATCGATTGTGAGTTGAACTTGAGTATGCCTTCCCATAATGGAGTGATGTTTTTTCTTGCCTGAATGATCTGAATCTAAGATTACAGGGACTCTCCGCAACTATATTCAATGTGCGGGACAAAATGTAAGCTATAATTAAGTTGGAGCTCTTCTCTGTCTGCATTAACACACAGGTCTTTCCATCATTGTATGATTTTTTGTATGCAAATGAACTCAAGCTTACGGACAATGTCAAATGTGATATAGCGAAGCACCTTAGTGAGTTGGGTGCGCAAATACTTTCCCGAAACGGATGACACAAACAACTGGATTCGTTATCCCTTTCTTGCCCTGCCTCCAGTCCACTTACCGATGTCTGAACAAGAGCGCCTCATCGAAATTGCAACAAGCGGTTCTGTGAAAATGGAATTAAATCAGAAGCCACTGGATTGGGCTGCGCTCAGAGTATCCTGCCTTGGCAAATCGCGCTGTTAAGACACTGATGCCCTTCGCAACCACGTACCGATGTGAGAGTGGATTCTCGCCCCTCACTAGCATGAAAACTAAATACACACAGATTGTGTGTGGAAAATGATTTAAGACTGAGACTCTCCAATACAACATTGCAGAGTTATGTGCATCCTTTCAAGCACACCCTTCTCATTAACCTGTGGTGAGTTATTCACAATTTTTGATGAACAAATAAAGTTTTACATGTAAGATGGCTAAATAAAGAGCAAATGTATTGATTATTATTATTTGTGCCCTGGTCCTATAAGAGCTCTGTCACTTGCCACGAGCCGGATTGTGACAAAAATCTCACACGCATTCTTATGTTGAATAAATGTGTCGTATCGTGTGTGGCAGGCTTAGAATGACGGGAAAACAACATTTGAGAGTGTGCTGACGCTGGTGCTAGAGGGGGTACGCCGCTGGAGGTTGAATGTTTTAAGGGGTACGGGACTATAAAAAGTTTGGGAACCACTGCTCTAGGGCAGCGGTGTCTAGATGGAATTTGATTTCGTAGTCCTGGCAACTGGACCTTTTTTGGAACAACATTATTTTTGCCTTACTAAGATTTACTGTCAGGGCACAGGTCTGACAATCTGTGCAGAAGATCTAGGTGCTGCTGTAGGCCCTCCTTGGTTGGGGACAGACGTACCAGATCATCAGCAACAGTAGACATTTGACTGCAGCTGGGTGCTGCAGACTGTTCTAGTGCACTCACCAATTCGTTGATATATGTTGAAGAGGGTTGGGCTTCAGCTGCATCCCTGTCTCACCCCTCGGTTATGTGGAATGAACGTTTTTTGTTGTTGTTACCAATTTTAACCGCACACTTGTTTGTGTACATAGATTTTATAATGTGTTTTTCCCCCAACACCACTTTCCATCAATTTGTATAGCAGACCCTCATGCCAAATTGAGTCAAAAGCTTTTTTGAAATCAACAAAGCATGAGAAGACTACCTTTGTTTTGGTTTGTTTGTTTGTCAATTAGGGTGTGCAGGGTGAATACGTGGTCTGTCGTACGGTAAATTGCAAAGAAGCCAATTTCACATTTGCTCAGTACATTGTATCTGCTGAGGAAATGTACGAGTCTGCTGTTTATGATAGTGCAGAGGATTTTCCCAAGGTTGCTGCTGACGCATTTCCCCCGGTAGTTATTGAGGTCAAATATGTCTCCACTTTTGTTGATTGGGGTGATCAGTCCTTGGTTCCAAATATTGGGGAAGAGGCCAGAGCTGAAGATGATGTTAAATAGTTTAAGTATAGCAAATTGGAATTTGTGGTCTGTATATTTTATCATTTCATTTAGGCCTTTTTGGGTTGGAGTGCTTTTTATTTTGTCCTGTAGTTCATTCAATGCAATTGGAAAATCCAGTGGGATCTGGTAGTCTTGAATAGTTGATTCTAAGATTTCTATTTGATCATGTAGATGTTTATGCTGTTTGTTCTTTGTTATAGAGCCAAAAATATTGGAAAAGTGTTTTACCCATACATCTCCATTTTGGATAGATAATTTTTCGTGTTGTTTGACCAGGAAATTGTCAAGAAGGGATTGAATTTGTTGTTGCCGAATAGTTTGGTAGATTTCCACACTATTTTCCTTCCATTTATAGCATTTCTTAATATTATTCAGCCTCATGATTGAGCATTGCTCTGTTCAAGTTGAGTGTGATTTTGCTGTGATCTGATAGGGGTGTCAGTGGGCTGACTGAACACTCTGAGACTCTGGGTTGAGGTCAGTGATGAAGTAGTCTACAGTACTACTGCCAAGAGATGAGCTATAGGTGTACCTACCATTGGAGTACCCTCAAAGTCTACCATTGACTATGTACATACCCAGCTTCCGACAGAGCTGCTGGAGTTGTGACCCGTTTATATTGGTTATGTTGTCGTAGTTGTGTCTAGGGGGGCATATGGAAGAGGGAATGCTGTCACCTCCATGTAGGTGTTTGTGTGCTGAGTTCTTGTCCAGTTCTGGCATTTAGGTCACCACAGACTAGTACATGTCCCTGAGCCTGGAAATTGTTGATCTCCCCGTCTACTCACTGCTTTCCCCACACACACCAAGCCTCGCCCACTATCACTCAAGCAGGCACAGTTAGAGTCAAGAATGCATGAAGTCAATAAACAAGAACGAAGCTGCTTTCAAATTTGGTTCTTCATATAAATCTACGTTTTTCTGAGTTATACTATTGGTTTGTGTATCTTTATCTCTGCAAAACTTTAGTTTTAGCAAGCTTCACATGTTAATAGATCGCTTGTTGTATTACTTGTGAGGAAAATTGCAATCATTTGCGTTTTATTTTAGACTGATGGTGCCTGCATCTGATGGTCAGTTTTAGGAGAAAGAACATGAGCGAGTGAGAAGCAAAGAGGCTGCCTTTGACAGTCTCCTCCTTCCTCTGCGGACTGACCAAAAAGGGGACCCAGTCGTCCACACTTCATTATTTCTGACTCATGCACCAATTAATGTTGTATACTTACTCGTATGACCAAAGAACCCTTGAATGAGTAGGTGTGTCCAAACATTTGACTGGGAATGAATGAATGAATACAAAATATATTAAGGGTGAAACGGTACGTGTATTCGTATTGCACGGTTCGGTACGCACTGTGAACAATACATGAATCATATATTATCGCTAGGGATTTATTTTTTTTGTGCATAAACCAATGGCGTATAAATGAAAGTGGGAAAAATATCCACATAGTAATAAAGTTGTCTTTAAAAAAAAAGAATGTTTCGTCTCGTGCAGCTCTGCTCATTAGTTATTTCACTCCAGCGAGAACAGAGCTGAGACCGTCGTAGCAGCAATTAGCTTATGAAGGAATTAGCAGTTAGCTAAATGCAAAGGAGCAACATGGCGAGCCAGAACTAGAAGACGCCCCAGTATCATTCAGGTCTGCCATCTGGGAACATTTCGGTTTCCCTGTAAACTATAAGGGGCATTGCCAACGAGTGGTGGATAAAACTCCAACATGTAGACTCTGTTCATTGCCGATAGCCTATTCGAGTGGCAATACGAGTAACATGACTACTCATTTGCGCCGACATCACCCCAAAAGGGCCAATTGGTAGGACTTGGTGAAAAAATAAACGTCAACCACTTCTCCCCACAGCCTTCGGGCAACAATATGCGGCCGACTCTGGTAGGGCTAAAGAAATCAATGCAGCGATAGCAAAATTCATAGATGGGCAAAAGAACACAGACACTGGACAGAGGAACTCTGCCTAGGCGGCCAGCATCCCGGAATCGCCTCTTCACTGTTGACGTTGAGACTGGTGTTTTGCGGGTACTATTTAATGAAACTGCCAGTTGAGGACTTGTGAGGTGTCTGTTTCTCAAACTAGACACGCTAATATAAATGTCCTTTTGCTCCATTGTGCACCGGGGCCTCCCGCGCTTTCTATTCTGGTTAGAGCCAGTTTGCGCTGTTCTGTGAAGGGAGTAGTACACATCGTTGTGACTGTTCCGACTGTTCCGTACTGACTGTTACGGAACTTTTGTACATTGTCAGGTTTTAGTGAATGCGCTTCGTGACTTTGGAATTGTTTACCAAACGCGCTAACCAAAGTAGTTAATTGGACATAAATAACGGACATTATCGAACAAATCAAGCATTTATTGTGGACCTGGGATTCCTGGGAGTGCATTCTGATGAAGATCATCAAAGGTAAGGGAATATTTATCATGTAATTTCTGGTTTCTGTTGACTCCAACATGGCGGCTAATTTGGCTATTGTTCTGAGCTCCGTCTCAGATTATTGCATGGTTTGCTTTTTCCGTAAAGTTTTTTTGAAATCTGACACAGCGGTTGCATTAAGGAGAGGTATATCTATAATTCCATGTGTATAACTTGTATTATCATCTACATTTATGAGTATTTCTGTTGAAACGATGTGGCTATGCAAAATCCCTCTATATTTTTGGAACTAGTGAATGTAACCCGCCAATGTAAACTCTGATTTTTTTTATATAAATATGAACTTTATCAAACAAAACATACATGTATTGTGTAACATGAAGTCCTATGAGTGTCATCTGATGAAGATCAAAGGTTAGTGATTAATTTTATCTCTATTTGTGCTTTTGTGACTGCTATCTTTAGCTGGAAAAATGGCTGTGGTTATTGTGGTTTGGTGTGACCTAACATAATCGTTTGTAGTGCTTTCGCTGAAAAGCATATTTGAAATCGGACACTTTGGTGGGATTAACAACAAGATTACCTTTAAAATGGTATAAGCCACATGTATGTCTGAGGAATTTTAGTTATGAGATTTCTGTTTTTTGAATTTGGCGCCCTGCACTTTCACTGGCTGTTGTCATATCATCCTGTTAACGGCATTGCAGCAATAAGAAGTTAAACACTGTTTCCCATGCTTGTTCAATGAACCTTAAACAATTAATAAACATGCACCTGTGGAACGGTCATTAAAATACTAACATCTTAGATACGGTAGGCAATTAAGGTCACAGTTATTAAAACTTGGGACACTAGAGGCCTTTCTACTGACTCTGAAAAACACCAAAATAAAGATGCCCAGGGTCCCTGCTCATCCACGTGAATGTGCCTAAGGCATGCTGCAAGGAGGCATGAGGACAGCAGATGTGGCCAGGGAAATAAATTGCAATGTCCGTACTGTGAGACGCCTAAGACAGCGCTACAGGGAGACAGGACGGACAGCTGATTGTCCTCGTAGCGACCACGTGTACCACGTGTACCAGACCACGTGTACCAACACCTGCATGGTACATCCAAACATCACACCTGCGGGACAGGTACAGGATGGCAACAACAACTGCCCGAGGAATGCACAATCCCTCCATCAGCGCTCAGACTGTCCGCAATAGGCTGGGAGAGGCTGGACTGAGGGCTTGTAGGCCTGTTGTAAGGCAGGTCCTCACCAGACATCACCGGCAACAACATCGCCTATGGGCACAAAACCACCGTCGCTGGACCAGACAGGACTGGCAAAAAGTGCTCTTCACTGACAAGTCGTGGTTTTGTCTCACCAGGGGTGATGGTCGGATTCGCGTGTATCGTCAAAGTAATGAGCGTTACACCGAGGACTGTACTCTGGAGCGGGATCGATTTGGAGGTAGTCCGTCACGGTCTGGGGCGGTGTGTCACAGCATCATTGGACTGAGCTTGTTGTCATTGCAGGCAATATCAACGCTGTGCGTTACAGGGAAGACATCCTCCTCCCTCATGTGGTACACTTCCTGCAGGCTCATCCTGACATGACCCTCCAGCATGACAATGCCACCAGCCATACTGCTTGTTCTGTGAGGGATTTCCCGCAAGACAAGAATGTCAGTGTTCTGCCATGGCCAGCGACGAGCCAAGATCTCAATCCCATTGAGCACGTCTGGGACCTGTTGGATCGGAGGGTGAGGGCTAGGGCCATTCTCCCCAGAAATAACCAGGAACTCGCAGGTGCCTTGGTGGAAGAGTGGGGTAACATCTCACAGCAAGAACTGGCAAATCTGGTGCAGTCCATGCGGAGGAGATGCACTGCAGTACTTAATGCAGCTGGTGGCCACACCAGATACTGACTGTTACTTTTGATTTTGACACCCCCTTTGTTCAGGGACACATTATTCAATTTCTGTAAGTTACAAGTCTGTTTAACTTGTTCAGTTTATGTCTCAGTTGTTGAATCTTGTTATGTTCATACAAATATTTACACATGTTAAGTTTGCTGAAAATAAACGCAGTTGACAGTGAGAGAACGTTTCTTTTTTTGCTGAGTTTATGTATTTGCCATTTAGCTTTTATTCAAAGTGACTTACAAATATTTGTGCATACATTTCTTAACTATGGGTGTCCCGAGAATCGAACCCACTATCCTGGCGACACAAGTGTGTTGATCGAAATCGCAGTATTTTTTTGAGCAATTACATTTTTTTTGTCCATATCGTGCAGCCCTAGCTGCTTCCAAAGCTGTGCTTTTCCCGCAATTGGATTTTAAAACATCACAACTTTTATTTTTATTTTTTCCCGGAGTGTGGGGGAGGGGGTGTGAGTGGCTCGCTCTTCACAGCAGCAGGCCCAGAGAAACAGGCATGGGGCATTACAGAGACTTTCACTACAGGAATCATGAGGATAATGCACATTACTGTTTGACGAAATCATGGTTTCAGTAGCTTAAAAAAAATACTAAGGTTGGAGTGAGGTGAGCATGTAGAATGTGCAGCTCGCATCGATGCGACCAATAAATGTTTTTACTTGCACAGCTAAGTCAAAAGGTCATAAAATGTGACAAAATGGGTCGCAGTCTGGAGCCCTGCAATGACTGAAATCTGGACAAGCACTATGACAAGGTGGACTGCGAAAGCAATTCGTGACAACTGCTGACGTGAAAAGGACTTTATAAATGCATTTGATTAATTGATATTATTTGATGGGTAAGTGGGGGATGGAACTTTTTTTGGGGGGGCGTGGCTCTGACCTGGTGGAGCGAACCATGCGGGCCAGCAGGGTCCTCTTCTCCTCCAGGGTGAACTGCATGACGCCGGGCTTCTCAAACTTTTCCCGGATCCACTGGCACTGGTCTAGGTCATTGATGAACATGAACTCAACCCCGATGTGCTGGCAGTAGGCCATCTGAAAAAAATGGGACAGTGTGTCGTCACTGACTATGAAAATGAGCCTGAATGTACACTTTTCACTCGTTCAAGAGAAACGATTGGCAAGAACCCTACTTCGAGAGACAGACCGGTGTATGCGTGTGTGCGGTTTAGTTTGGATACCTCCAGGCGGCGGATTATCTCCCTCAGGGGCAAGGCGGTCTCAGTGCCCCCGATAAAGGTGGTGGTAGGCAGGCGGAACACTTTGTCCAAGTCCGACTCGTCCAGTCCATAAAAGCCTGTTCAGCACGCAGGGGGCAGCAGACCATCCAGAAGGGCAGAGTGGCAGGAGGGAGGGGGTGGCGGGGGTTGAGGGGGGCAGATGCGGGGACAGTCAGTCCAGAGGAGGAAACACAGGGGAAAGAATGTAGGCCACAAAGACATTCCCCATGGAAAGAAAACAAAACAAAACAAGCAGAGATGAGTTAGGGAGAAAAAGGAGGGCAATGATGGATGAAAACACAGGAATATGCCATATGGTCGATGGCACCATAACGGCAACACGGAGGTAATGCAGCAAAATCAAAGGTGGTGCAGCATCACAGGCAAACAAACAGGACAAAGGTGGAGGCATGCAACATGAAAGGATACGCCGTGGATAGGAAAAGTAAATGAAGGGGTGAGACATGAGCAGAGGGGAGCAGTGGGTAAAAACAAGTAGTGGGGTCCAAAAAAACAAAAAACAAACAAGAAAATATCATTAGTGTCATTGAAGCAAGAGTACTAGGCTCTGGATAAGAGCGTCTGCTAAATGACTTAAATGTAAATGTACTATTATCAATCTGATAAATGTTATCTATTCTAAAGTGGAATATTCACGCAAACTGCCCTTCCTGAACTAAACGGGGTGGCAGACAGATGAGTCCTTGTGATCTTAACACAGATGTAAACAGTCACTATTCTGGTATTTACAGGGTCTAGCAGAATGCACATGACTTAGGAAAAATATAATTTAAATTATCAATATTCTTCTACACTTTAAGATCCAGTGAATCACGTAGGCCTATATATGTTCTGAAAATAGTGGTAACTGTCATTTACAAAGCTAATTTCAAAATGGTGTTTTCTGTGATGCGAGTCTGAGCCCATGTCTCTATGGCTTCAGTGCTTCTCTGGTATATGGCCATGATTTCGGTTGATTTGAGTTGAAAGCATATTAAAAAGAGGGTATGGAGTGGGTGATAGCATCTAAAATACGCAGATTGTCAATGAAGTAAGGGAAGGCTACCCCAGTTTTAGGTCACCAGATATCCACTTTAGGTTCTGTTTTTCAAAGATATTAGCCTACCCTGGATTAGCGCCTTCTCTACAAAACGTACAGACACTTTGAAAATATGTTATTAAAACACTCACCAGGCAAACAATAGCTGGTAGGGGAAACATGAACGTGTTAAAACTCTACCCAACAATGCAAGCGTGGGGGAAAAAACACACCTAACCAGCCACACACACGTCAATGCCTGCTTAAAATGAACAATTTAGATTTTCCCCATATTTTTATGGGGACTAGATTCTCCAGGAGATGAAAGCCAATTAAAAAATATATTTTGAGGCAGTCAAGAAAGGATGAGATGTCATGAGCTGAATTTGTAGTGTGGCATCTATGTGTCAGGAGGATAACTATAATTCAATTGATTGTTGATTTATGGTAGAGGTGACTCTTAGTTAAAATGCTGGTGCCAAAAAAGGTAATGAAATAGAATTCAGGGCAATCGAAGATAAACAGAGACACTTAATTTAATCTTATTTGATTGCCTCAAAAAAAAGAGAAAAGCAACATGTTGCAATCCCCAAATTAACAACTATGGAGTAGGCTAGTCGACGCATCAATGGCAAAGGATGTGTGAGTATTGGTGATACAGGAAATTAGAATTTAATAATGTTAATAGCTCTAGCAAGAAAAGGTTGGCAGTAATAGGGATTATATTAAATAGAATAGAGAATAGCTCAAAGAAAAGAGAAATGAAAAATAATGTGTGTGTGGGTTTGTTCATGTGTGTTACTGAAATGTGTGTCAACGATGGAGACTTGAGTGATATCAAAGAGTATCCACGCAAAGAATAAGTTGAATGACAGAACAAAGGTTCAAATGACTGGACATGAGGCAGGAAAAACTATGGGTATCCTATAACGCTGAGACATCAGAAAAAAACAGCAATTAGCTGACCTGACAAGTAGAAGTAGAGTTTCTCCAAGGACATGGAGAGCAGCTTCTTGCAGACTCTACACACTCACTAGCAAATTCACTTCCAACACCAACACTGCCAGCCCACAAGGCAACAATATGGCTGTTCCTAAATGCCTCCTAAACGCCACAGACAGAAGCACACTGCAAGGAATACACACTCTCTCGCTACATAGTGGAGAGAAGTGGCTCCCCAATGACCAGGTCATTGCCATCACCAGCCAGATGGCACACATCATCTATATACATTGTGTATCATGGGGGTTCCATGGAAGCCATCGCCTCGCATTAGTCTGGACCCAAGAATCATGCAGAAGTACAAAAGCATAATAGGTGCACCGAGATGTGGGTGATTTTATCGTCACAGGGCAGCTGGTATCCTAGCGGTTAAGAGCGTTGGGCCAGTAACCAAAAGGTCGCTGGTTCATATCCCAGAGCCCACTAGGTGAAAAATGCCCTTGAGCAAGGCACTTGACCCTAATTGCTCCTGTAAGTCGCTCTGGATAAGAGCATCTGCTAAATTAACGAAATTTAAATATTCAAAACGTTATTCAGAGGCAGAATCCTGCTTTTCTACAGTATGTCGTCTTACACCAAGCGCAGGAAGTAAAGTACAAGAACATTAGTGTACATTTCCAAAAACAAAGCATCAACAGCATTTGGGTGCATGTTATGAGTAAGGAGTTGATTATATATAGAAACAAAAATATAAAAGGTAACATGTAAAGTGTTGGTCCCATGTTTCATGATCTGATATGAAATAATCCCAGACATTGTCCATACGCACAAAAAGCTGATGTTGAGATGTGTCTGTTACTTGAACTCTGTGAAGCATTTATTTGGGCTGCAATTTCTGAGGCTGGTAACTAATGAACTTATCCTCTGCAGCAGAGGTAACTCTGGGTCTTCCATTCCTGTGGCAGTCCTCATGAGAGCCAGTTTCATCATAGCGTTTGATGTTTCTTGCAACTGCACTTGAAGAAACGTTCAAAGTTCTTGAAATGTTCCGTATCGACTGACCTTCATGTCTTAAAGTAATGATGGACTGTCGTTTCTCTTAGCTTATTTGAGCTGGTCTTGACATAATATGGACTTGGGCTTTTACCAAATAGAGACATCTTCTGTATACCACCCCTACCTTGTTACAACACTACTGATTGGCTCAAACGCATTGAGGAAAGAAATTCCACAAATTAACTATTAACTACTACCTCATGAAGCTGGTTGAGAGAATGCCAAGAGTGTGCAAAGCTGTCATCAAGGCAATTGGTGGCTATTCGAAGAATCTCAAAAGATAAAATATATTTGGATTTGTTTTAACAATTCTTTGGTTACTATAGGATTCCATATGTATTATTTCATAGTTTATGTATTCACTATTAATCTACAATGTCAAAAATAGTACAAATAAAGAAAAACCCTTGAATGAGTAAGTGTTCTAAAACTTTTGACCGGTAGTGTATATACGTGCACACACACACACACGGTCAAAAGTTTTAGAACACCTGAATACTTTCCGAAGGCACTATAATAAATAAATATATATAGTGCATTCGAAAACTATTCAGACCCATTGACTTATTCCACTTTGTTACGTTACAGCCTTATTCTAAAATTGATTAAATGCAATCTACACACAATACCCCATAATAACAAAGTGAAATACCTTATTTACGTAAGTATTCAGACCCTTTGCTATCAAACTTGAAATTGAGCTCAGGTGCATCCTGTTTTAATTGATCATCCTTGAGATGTTTCTACAACTTGATTGGAGTCCACCTGTGGTAAATTCAATTGATTGGACATGATTTGGTCCCAAAGTTCACAGTGCATGTCAAAACAAAAACCAAGCCATGCGGTCAAAGGAATTGTCCATAGAGCTCCGAGACAGGATTGTGTTGAGGCACAGATCTGGGGAAGGGTAGCAAAACATTTCTGCAGCATTGAAGGTCATCAAGAACAGTGTCCTCCATCATTCCTAGAGCTGGCCGCACAGGCAACCTGAGCAATTGGGGGAGAAGGGCCTTGGTCAAGGAGGTGACCAAGTACTTGATGGTCACTCTGATTGGAGCTTTAGAGTTCCTCTGTGGAGATGGGAGAAACTTCCAGAAGGACAAACACCTCTGCAGCACACCATTCAGGCCTTCATGGTAGTGGCCAGACAGAAGGGATTATATTAAATAATGACAGCCCACTATACTACCAAAAAGCACCTAAATACTCTCACAGACCATGAGATACAAGATTCTCTGGTCTGATGAAACCAAGATTGAACTCTTTGGCCTGAATGCCAAGCATCACGTCTGGAGGAAATTTGGCACCATCCCTACGGTGAAGCATGATGGTGGCAGTATCATGCTGTGGGGATGTTTTTCAGCAGCAGGGACTGGGAGAATAGTCATGATCGAGGGAAAGATGAACAGAGCAATGTACAGAGAGATCTTTGAAAACCTTCAACGTCGGGATGGTGCCAGGTTTCCTCCAGACGTGACGCTTGGCATTCAGACCAAAGAGCACAATCTTGGTTTCATCAGACCAGAGAATCTTGTTTCTCACGGTCTGAGTCTTTTGATGCCTTTTGGCAAACTTCAAGTGGGCCGCCATGTGCCTTTTACTGAGGAGTGGCTTCCATCTGGCCACTCCACCATAAAGGCCTGATTGTTGGAGTGCTGCAGAGATGGTTGTCCTTCTGGAAGATTCTCCCATCTCCACAGAGGACTCTGGAGCTCCATCAGAGTGACCATCGGGTTCTCTAGGAAGAGTCTTGGTGGATCCAAACTTCTTCCATTTTCAGAATTATGGAGGCCGCTGTGTTTTGGGGGACCTTCAATGCTGCAGAAATGTTTTGGTACCCTTCCACAGGTCTGTGCCTCGACAGAATCCTGTCTCGGAGCTCTACGGACAACTCCTTTGACCTCATGGCTTGGTTTTTGCTCAGACATGCACTGTGAATTGTGGGACCTTAGACAGGCGTGTGCCTTTCCAAACCATGTCCAATCAGTTGAATTTACCACAGGTGGACTCCAATCAAGTTGTAGAAACATCAAGGATGATCAATAGAAACCGGATACACCTGAGCTCAAATTTGAGTCTGATAGCACAGGTTCTGAATATTTATGTAAATAAGGTATCCGTTTTTCATTTTTAATATATTTGCAAACATTTCGAAAAATCTGTTTTCGTTTTGTCATTATGAGGTATTGTGTGTAAATTGATGAGATTTTTTATTTTATTTAATCCATTTTAGAATAAGGCTGTAACACAACAAAATGTGGAAAAAGTCAAGGGTTTTTAATACTTTCTGAATGCACTCGATCTATAATGCGTGGGAATATTTTGAAATGCTTGAGAAATATTTGTAACAGATTTCCTAAATAAACATTTGAGCTGATTTTGCTGGTGTCTTTATTCTTATGTCAAAACTATTTTAAATAATAATTTGATTTGTTTTTGCTTAAAACCTGTGGGGCAAAATAAAAATCTCCCACAGGACACCAGATGGGGATACCTGACCTAGGGTTTACCGAGAATGGTGAAACAAACAAAAAACATCCAGTCAGCGGAAGTCCTGTGGGCAAAAACAGCTAGTTGATGTTATTTTGAAGGAGAATGGCAAGAATCGTGTAAGCTAACAGGGTGGCCACAAAGAGGCAAATAACGGCGCAGTACAACAGTGGTGTGCAGAACGGCATCTGGGAATGCACAACTCGTTGGTCCGTGTCACAGATGGGCTATTCCCGCAGACGAGCACACCTGATTCTACTTTATCAGCGAAAACCAACAATTAGTGGCTACAGTTGGCACGCGGTCACGAATACTGGACAATTGAGTCTTGGAAAAACATTGCCTGGTCCGACAAATCAAGGATCCTGTTGCGTCATGCTGATGGCAGAGTTAGGATTTGGCGTAAGCAGCATGAGTTCATGGCCCCATCCTGCTGGTGTCAACAGTACAGGCTGGTGGCGGTGGTGTAATGGTGTGGGGAATGTTTTACTGGCACACGTTAGGTCCCTTGATACCAATTGAGCAATGTTTCCATGCCCCAAAGAATTCAGATGGGTGTACCTAATAAACTGGCCACCGAGTGTATATATCCCCCAATGTTTGTCAGCTCTGAAATGTGATACGCAATCTGATTCTGAAACAAAGTTGTTTTACATGAAAATAAATGTATAATGTATTCTTCAACTGCGATCCAACTGGGACTTTGTGGTTGAAATGTTCTGCCAGATAATGTAAACAAATTTCACCACAGTTTGAGAGGAATGTGACTAGGTACTGTACCACTACACTAAACACTTTTGTAGTTTGAAATAAGCTTATCTATTACCTACCACTCCAAAATTGTCTACTCAGGTAGAGCTTCAACAGGAAAGCACTAAAGGAGTACACTGACATAAAGAGGAACATATTGTCTTAAGATGTTCGTGTTCTCCGACACCCACACACTGGGGCTGCTAGAGAGAGGCTCTAACTTTCTCCTTTATTTCAGGGCTGCTGATGGCTTAGAATCCGATCATGTGATAAATAACCAAACATTCCAACGAGAACACAAGCAGTTGTTTATCAAGTGTATTCCACTGAAAAGCCAACAAAAAAAGATGTGAGAAAGATATAGCAAAAATTCCTACGCAAACAATACAAAAAGCAAATATTCAGGCACAGAGAAAGGGACAAAACTACAGGGAGACTTGTGTTTCCATACCTCCGACAGTTAGAATACTGAGACGGTCCTTGAACATTGCCAGGTCTGGAGGAGGCATCAGGGGGAGAGAAACCCGGAAAAGGTTAGTGACCCATGCCCCCATTCTCCATCATGGACATCAGGGTCAACTCTACCACTTCTCAAACACACTGAAGGGGTCAGCAAACTAAAATCGAAGTGAAACTTTGGGTGGTTCTCGCAGACAATAAGAAGTCCTTCTCTCGAATTATACTCTCGGCGAAGAAGAGTTCTCGCCTATCACACTCAGAGTAAATGGCGCTACTGGCGCCGCTAGTATCTATTGCTGGTGATGTGTGTTCGTACGTAGCTAACTTGACTTGGTACAATTTAATTGATTTCTTGCCGGAAACCCCCCCCCTTTTTTTTTAAGGGACTAGGTTTGTTGATAGTAAAAAAAAAAAGGAGAAAAAAAGGGATTTGCTACGAGCAAAATAAGCTAAGTAGGCACATTTATGGAACATTACAATGCCAGCTAACTATGGCTAAAGTTAGCTAATGTGATAAAAAATAAATATACGGTGACATGTAACCAACAACAAAGTAGGCCGCTAGCTAGCTTGCCAAAACCACGTTTACGTCCAGTCAGTTTTCCAAAATACAACTTGTATAACTCGGAGCAACGAAATACGTCCATTCATGCGTTTCAAACTTGTTGAGAACGCTAAAGTACTGCCGAAGTAATTTCCTTAGTAGGGGACATTAGATTTTAGCATTTTGAATAACTCTGGGTACAGAGATGATTCCAACTTGTATTTACGACTAGTAAGCAGGTGAACGGTTTTCCAGACGGCCATAAGCTGATTTGGGCATTTTCCTACTAACTACATATAGCTAGCTAGCTATGCCGAGTAGCAAACCACAGCAAAGTTAGCTTGAAAGACTATAGCTAGCTACCTAGTTATGGAAAACTGCTTGTGTGAATGTAACACAGAGATAGTTTGATAATGTTTCCACCGTCTCTGCATACCAGAGGCCACCATCGTGATTTCTGCAGCCAGGGAAGGCAGAAGAAGAAGAATCTGGAACCCTCCCACCACAGATGGTGGTGGTTTGGCATTTGCAAAGTAAAATTTCAGCTGCGCACTCCGCTGTGAGCAAACACCGATAGCACTTTATAAAGAGAGGATGACAGTGGGGAAAGATAGGAGAGTTGTGTCAAAGGGCAGTAGGCCGGATTCAAATTTATGCAGACACTATAGACATGTGCCAGAGGCAGCGGTTTAGATCGCTAGACCACTGGCTTGTTCTTTTAACTTCGATTTGTTTGCGAGAATCCCCCCCTCACAACGTCAATCACCACAGCAGCACCACTGAGTGACTGCTTCTGAACTCTAGCGACAGCGCAGCACCAACCACAACAAGGGTGGCAAACACAGCTTTAAGTGCCAATTACATCTAGAAAATGCTGTACCTGCCTTGCTGCAGAATGCACAAATCACACCCGGATCACAGCCAAACTGAAAAACGTCCCATGCAGACCGAGACGTGCTGTACTGGAACTAATAACCATCAGACATGCAGAAAGTATACAGATCTTGAGAGCACCACTAATTAGACTATTCAGTCATCAAGAAGAAGAGGGGTACAAGGTTTAGGGGTATGCTGGTTCATAGAAATGTCACTTCCCTCCCCTTTTTTCTTATAATCCATGTTGAAGGTGATTTACCTTTCCAAACAGTTACTATCTTACTGTTAAGAGTCATACTGTAGCTGTTGTTGTGAACAGTGAGTGAGAACTAAGGCCTAAAAGTTAGAGTTGGCAGCAGAGAAAACTCCTGCCCCCCCTATACCGTACTTCAGAAGGAAACTACAAATGCGTTGAATAGCTGTTAATTTTTACTGAGAAGTAGATTGAAAGATGGGATTTTTTGGCCATACCCAAGAAAGGGTGTGAGTAATGTGAGGGAGAATGTGGTCCGGTCAAGCAAGATGGTTAGTAGATTTAGGAGATACGCCAGAAAATCTAGGAGGACTCTAAATATGTCCCGCCACTGATAGACAGGAGTGTAATGGGACACTTAAATCATGTCATTAAAACCAGTGATGCGACACTGGCTTCAAACTGGGGATGTAGCGGTGTCACTCAAGAAGGCTACTGTATGTGAACTTAATGGAGCACTCTAGACAATATTGTTATAACGGCATTTAACTTTCATTTCAATTTGTGCTTGGCTGCCTGCAGACAGAGAAGTCATACAGTACAGATCTGTCCTACAAAGAAGTGCTACCTAAGAAACTGCTATTTGTATTGATGCTTTTTGGACTGTCACTTTGTCGTGGTAAGAGGGCTTGTGTACCTCAACGACCGCTCAGAGCTATGCCAGTGGGAAATAACTCCCGGTAGGTCCAGACAAACTGGACAGGTCTAGAACGAGAGGTCAGACAAAGCACAGTCTTGATCATAGAGCATTGTAGAAAAATGATCGACTACCACTTCGGATAAGTTTTAATGTCACATTCACTAGTACAGTGAAATGCATTTCTTGCAAGCTCTAAACCCAACAACGCAGTAATCAATATCAATGTATTACTAAAAATAACATTAGGTGGAACAAAAACACACGAGAAATAAAAATAAGAACACGAGAAAGCAAGTAAGCTATATACAGGGTCAAATCCATGACCATATTTACCATGTGCGGGGATGCTGGAGTGATAGAGTTTGATATGTATAGGGTTAAGGTGACACAGCATCAGGATATATGACAGAGTAGCAGCAGTGTATATGGTGGTTGTATGCGAGTAGTGTGTGGAGTCAGTATAAATGTACACTACATGAACAAAAGTATGTGGACACCTGCTCGTCAAACACCTCATTCCAAAATCATGGGCATTGATATGGAGTTGGTCCCTCCTTTGCTGCTATAACAGCCTCCACTCTTCTGGGAAGGGTTTCCACTAGATGTCGGAACATTGCTGCGTGGACTTGCTTCCATTCAGCCACAAGAGCATTAGCCACAAGAGCATTAGTGAGGTCAGGCACTGATGTTGGGCGATAAGGCCTGGCTCGCAGTAAGTGTTGCAACTCATCCCAAAGGCCTTCGATGGGGTTGAGGTCAGGGCTCTGGGCAGGCCAGTCAAGTTCTTCCACACCAATCTCAAAGCATTTCTGTATGGACCTCGCTTTGTGCACGGGGGCATTGTCATGCAGAAACAGGAAAGGGCCTTCCCCAAACTGTTGCCACAAAGTTGGAAGCACAGAATCGTCTAGAATGTTATTGTATGCTGTAGCATTACGATTTCACTTCACTGGAACTAAGGGGCCTAGCCCAAACAGCCCCAGACCATTATTCCTCCTCTACCAAACTTTACAGTTGACACTATGCATTTGGGCAAGTAGCGTTCTACAGACATCCGTGATTCATCACTCCAGAGAACGCGTTTCCACTGCTCTAGAGTCCAATAGAGGTAAGCTTTACACCACTCCAGCCGACGCTTGGCTTTGTGCATGGTGATTTTAGGCTTGTGTGTGGCTGCTTGGCCATGGAAACCCATTTCATGAAGCTCCCGACGAACAGTTATTGTGCTGTCATTGCTCCAGAGGCAGTTTGGAACTCGGTATTGAGTCTAACAACAGAGGATATATGATTTGTACGCGCTACACGTATCAGCACCTCGGTGGTCTCGTTCTGTGAGCTTGTGTGGCTTACCATTTCGCGGCTGAGCCGTTGTTGCTCCTCGACATTTCCACTTCACAATAACAGCACTTATAGTTGACTGGGGCAGCTCTACTATGACAGAAATTTGACAAAATGACTTGTTGGAAAGGTGGCATCCTGTGATGGTGCCATGTTGAAAGTTACTGAGCTCTTCAGTAAGGCCATTCTACTGGCAATGTTTGTCTATGGAGTTTGCATGGCTTTGTGCTCAATTTTATACGCCTGTCAGCAACGGGTGTGGCGGAAATGTCCAAATCCATTCATTTGAAGGGGTGTTCACATACTTTTGTATATGTAGGGTATGTGCATGTTAAGTGTGTGAGCAAATTAATTGAAGGTGTGTGAGTTGAAGTATCAGTGTGTGAGTGGAGTGTGCAGAGTCCTTTGAGTGTGCATAGAGATGGTGTAAAAATAGAAATAAAATACAAGGGTCAACTCAGATCATCCGTGTAGCCATTTTATTAGCTGTTCAGCAGTCTTATGGCTTGGGGAACAAGATGCTGTTCAGCAGCCTGTTGGTGTCAGATTTGATGCAACGGTACAGCTTGCCGTGCGAAAGCAGAGAGAACAGTCTATGGCTTGGGTGGCAGGAGTGTTATACGATTTTCCGGACCTTCCTGATATGGAGGTCCTGGATGACAGGGAGCTTGGCCACAGTGATGTACTGGCCTGCCGCACCACCCTTTGTAGTGCCATGAGATTGAGGGCGGTGTTGTTGCCATACAAGCAGTGATGCAAACAGTCAAGATGCTCTAAATTGGTAGAACTTTTGAGGGCCCATTCCAAACCTTTTCAACCTCCCAAGGAGTGTTTGTGGACCATTTTAAGTCCTTAGTGATTTGGACACCTAGGGCTCCCGAGTGGCGCAGCGGTCTAAGGCACTGCATCTCAGTGCAGAGACGTCACTGCAGTCCCTGGTTTGAATCCAGGCTGCATTACATCCGGCCGTGATTGGGAGTCCCATAGGGCAGCGCACACAAATGGCCCAGCGGCGTCCGGGTTTGGCCAGGGTAGGCAGTCATTGTATTTTTTCTTAACCGACTTGCCTAGTTAAATAAATGTTAATGAATAAAATGTACAAAAATAAACTTGAAGCTCTTGACCCGCTCCCCTGCAGCCCCGTCGATGTGGAAAATAGCAAAGTAGGGCCGGAGCTCGCAAAACGGCAGCCATACAGTACGGCGACATCTTTATACAGAGGAAGGCCGGCGTAGGCCACACAAAAACCAGCATTTCATGCCAAACAGAGCTTGCTTAGCTACCCAGTCGACGGCGGATCTGTGAGAGGCTCATAATGAGTGGCTCATTCTACTCACCAAGTTTATCCGAGGATGTTATAATGTAAATGGGGACGTGAGAGTCCAGACGGGCATCCATAATCCCCAGAGGGTACAGCTGAGCAACATGATAACAGTGGGCCCAGCTGTCTGGGCTAAATCACCCACCCAACGGTGAAAAATAATTACTACAAAAACTGAACCATGGATACTCCTACGGTGGACGCCCTATACTCCCAAGGTGGCAAAGAGATTTAAGTCAAGTAAGTCAAAAAGCATCAATGCAAATATGTGGCATTTCAGGAAAACAAGGGGCAAGGAGCCCTTTCAGGGACAAATGGGCACATGTTTACAGAGAAGGTCAGTGTAGACCATACATAGACCAGCATTACATGCCAAACAGCGATTGCTCAGCTACCCAGCCGCCCGGAGGATCTGTAGTGAGTGGCTCATTCTCCTCACCGAGTTTATCCGAGGACGTTATAATGTCATTGGGGACGTGAGAGTCCAGATCGGCATCCATAATCCCCAGAGGGTCCAGCTGAGCAACATGGTGCCCACGGATCTAAAGAAACAGGTCCGAGGGGAAATGGAACAAAACATCCGACAGGTGGGGGTGAGAGGGGGAGGGGTGTGAGTGTAGAGAGACATAGAAGTGTTGAAAGGGATTTGAAAGAAAAATAAGAGAAGAGAGAGAAAGGAGGGAGGGAGGAAATGGGAAAGCAACATTAACACAAACAAGCTCATTATTGTCTCGCACAGATGTGAGGGAACATTTCTCACCGACATTCTGAACCCCAGTAGGTACTGGGGCATCATCAAAATTTATACAACTGATGCCAAGAGGATCGAGATCTGCGTTGTGATGGCCATTCAACTGGAAATAAGGTAACATTAGTCACATGGTAAAACAAGGTTTCAATTAAAACCACAACAATACAACAAAATAGAAATAGGAAACATTCAAGTGCACATTATAATAGGCATTTCAGTTAACATCATGATGTCACAGTTCTTTATGGTATAAAAACAGACATCTCACCTTTGTCCCCAGCTTTCAAATATCAACCATTTCAGCACAGGTACTTTATATCACTAAAATGTTAGTCCATTATCAGCATAGTTGGTATCATTAAGTCTGACGGTCAACTTTGTGGAAATATTTAGCTATGCTCACAGACAACAAAGATGGTCTATTTTAAACATCAAACTCAAAAGGTAGAGATTACTCAAATAGCGAGGAGGCAATATTGGTTATTTTCTTTGACTACAATAGTTTACTAACAATAGGTTCTGTGTTCTTGTCTTGTGTGCCACCACTAGATGCATTTTATAAAATATTTTTGTTAAACAGTCATAGCTTTCTGGCTGCTGAATGTTTTGTAATAGTAAAACTACTTGGCATGCTTACTAGTTGGCTCCCGAGTGGCGCAGCGGTTTAAGGCACGGCATCTCAGTGGTAGAGGCGTCACTACAGACCCTGGTTCTATCCCGGGCTGTACCACAGCCGTGGTAGGCCATCTTTGTAAACTAAGAATTTGTTCTTATCTGACTTGCCTAGTTAAATAAAGGTTAAAATACTAAAACCGTATAGACATGGTTGTCCTTGTTTTCAAATGTTGTAGCTCTGTGAGAGCCAGTGGTGGCTGACTGGTCTGACCTGGTAGGCACGAATGAGGGATTGGACAGCCAGGTGATCCTCCACCAGCTTCTCCACGTTGGGCTGAGCCCCCGCCAAAGACTGGGCTTGAGGGAGACCGGCCAGGCTCAGAGGGCTCTGGTGGGCCATGCCCGGGGGAGCACCTGCATTGGCATTGCGGAAGAAAACGTCCCAAGACTGCAAGAAAGAAAGAAAGAAGAGAAATAAGAATTGGGATTAATGAACATTGGTATGAAAGGAGATAGCCAACAAATCCATCTATGACAAATTTACATTTTATAAGAAGGTATAGCTTCATGACCTTTAGCAATGCTAGAAATATTAAATAAAAGTAACCTTATGTTACAGTTTCCATTTTCCCTTTGTGATGAAAACAACCTGTGTGATCAGTCTTATGCCATTCAAAACAACAATGGATGGCAAATTCCAACATTTTCCTGTTCAACTGATTTGGTCATTCTAAAAAATGTCTATCAAGTCTCATATTAAGCAGCCAACAGCTTCCTTGGGGAAAATCTACTTCAATGTTTTATGGTAAACTGACAAAACTAGTAAGGCCCTCACTTATTCCACAATATGAAAACCAAAACACAATGCCATTCTCTGGGATTCGTAAAAAAAAAAAAAAAAATGTTTTTGTTTTTTAAAAGTAATTTACTTCATACCAAAGGGATACTTGAAACTAACGCTAGTCACAAGATCCTTCATAGTAAACCTATATTTACATTTTAGAGATGCAGGAACGACAGTCCCAGCACCTGAATTACCACCCACCTGGTCAAAGATTTATACCAGTGCGATTAATGGTCAGCTGTGGCTGAAGTGATAGCATATCAGGCGGAAAGATTCCCTGGGGGAATCTTATAGGTTCAGCGTCACAGCCTCGGCTTCATTCAGTCAAATTTCCTCTCAAGTGGCTTGAGTTTCAGAAAACATGATGAGCTGGAACCATGTAAGGGCTTTACAAGCTGTGCATGAATCAAACTGAATTAAGAGTTTTGAAGTTGGAGTCAAGAAAGTGGGTATTGGTGACATCACACACATTTGCCTACTTTGTGTTGATACATTTACGCTACCTAAGAGTGAAGAGAGCCAAGAGCTGCGACCCAACTGACACCTTCTTCCCTATAGACTGAAATACTTTGATCAGGGCCCATAAGGGGATAGGGTGCCATTTGGAACACACACATGATATTCATCTTCCTCAGATAATAGGCCAACTGACCTTCAGCTATGCCCAATTCTAGTACATCGTTAAAACAAGTGGCAGGTTTTTTCTGCGTAGAAAAGTAGATGCGGGCAGCCTAAGTGTTTTTCAGGCCACCTATGTCCACCCAAAAAATGCAGGTTTTAGGAGGGGGGGTAAAAACCTTTTCAGTGAAATCTCAAGACAAACCAAATAAAGGGCGTAGAAAAGATAATTGACCTATATATATTTTCTAAATAAGATATTTTAGAACCAACAATAACCAAAATAAAAGTTAGTCAGGGAGAATCTTTCATTCCAAAACTATGCATTCAGGATAAAAAAAAATTTATGGCATGAGCCCCCAACTATACATTTCTCTCTCAGCCCCAGGGCTTGAAATTCACTTTAACCAACTGTCCTTTGGACAAGTAGGACAGATTTTTTTTAACTTGTCCAAAAGCTAAAGTCACTTGCCCCCCCCCAAAAATGGTCTGTAACATCTAGGGCTGTGGCGATCACGAAACCGTTAATTAACATAAACACATTTAGCATCTCTTGGCTTCCACACAGCCTACGAGCCATTTTAAAAAGTCTAATAAATCCATGTATTATAGCCTACACCTTCACAATAAATCCATTATTTATTTTAGACAGGTCTAAAGAAGCATGATATGAAGAATATGTAGTCTATTTCAGAAGAAAAGAATAGCATACCCTGAGTTGTCCTTATGATGGGTCCTGATGTGGCTATGCCAAACGGCTGTGGGCTACACTAGTTCATTTAGCAGACAAGAATTTCTTATAATTCCGTGGCATTATTTTATAATATGAAGAATACAATTGAACAAAGATTTGAGGAAGTGCGCGGTATTGAGCCGTTAAAACCTGTTTGGGATAGGGGGCAGCAGTTTCACTTTGGATGAATCGCGTGCCCATAGTGAACTGCCTCCTACTCTGTCCCAGATGCTAATATATGCATATTATTATTACTATTGGATAGAGAACACTCTGAAGTTTCTAAAACTGTTTGAATTATGTCTGTGAGTATAACAGAACTCATATGGCAGGCAAACTTCCAAACAGGAAGTGAGAATTCTGAGAAGGGTCGATGTTAAAGTTCTCGCCTATTCAATTCCCTGTAATATATGGATCTGTTTGCACTTCCTACGCCTTCCACTAGATGTCAACAGTCTGTAGAATGTGGAATGAAGCCTCTAGTGTGATGTAGGGCCGGATGGCAGCTATTTGAGTCAGTGGTCAGGCAGAATGCTAGTTCCTGGTCACGTGCGCTAGTCATGATATGGCCATGTGTTCCATTACTTATACAGCCATGAAGAAATGCTCCGGTTGGAACGTTATTGGATATATATGATAACAACATCCTGAAGATTGATTCTCTACTTAATTTGACCAGTTTATTCGACCTGCAATATAACTTTTTGAAGTTTTTGTCCGAGTTCGCCTGGACCGGCACCAGCGTTTGGACATGTGAACTAAAAGTGCGAGCAAAAGTAGCTAATTGGATACTAGTAATGGACATTATCGAACAAAACAACGATTTATTGTGGAACTAGGATTCCTGGCACTGCATTCTGATGAAAGATCATCAAAGGTAAGGGAATATTTATGATGTAATTTCTGTTGACTCCAACATGGCGGAGAAATGTTGTGTATTTCTGAGCGCCGTCTCAGATTATTGCATGGTGTGCTTTACCCTAAAGTTTAAAAAAAATCTGACAGTGGTTGCATTAAGAACCAGTGTATTTTTAATTATATGTAAAACATGTATCTTTCATCAAAGTTTATGATGAGTATTTCTGTTATTTGACGTGGCTCTCTGTAATTACTCCGGATATTTTGGAGGCATTTCTGAACATGGCGCCAATGTAAACCGAGATTTGTGGATATAAATATGCACATTATCGAACAAAACATAAATGTATTGTGTAACATGATGTCCTATGAGTGTCATCTGATGAAGATTATCAAAGGTTAGTGATTAATTTTATCTCTTTCTGCTTTTGTGTGACTATCTTTGGCTGGGAAAAATGGCTGTGTGTTTTTTGGATTTGGTGGTGATCTAACATAAATATATGTTGTGTTTTCGCTGTAAAACATTTTAAAAATCGGACACGATGGGTAGATTAACAAGATGTTTATCTTTCATTTGCTGTATTGGACTTGTTAATGTGTGAAAGTTACATATTTCTAAAAAATATTTTTGAATTTCGCGCGCTGCCTTTTCAGCGGAATGTGGGTGTTCAGCTAGCGGAACCCCTGGGCTAGAAAGGTTAACAAAGAAATAGGTACTCACATTTGCTTAATTATGAGTTAATGTAACTTTAGTTCTACAAACATTTTGCTTTCCGATTAAATGTTTAATACATTGTAAGGCTGCATGATGAGACTAATGATGATTTTTTTTTAAAGTAGCTTGAAAGGCATGAGCACTGCTTAGTTTTTTGCGCAGGCTGTACACACTCCAATAGTCTCTTATTCACAATTTGACAAGCACTTGACAAGGCCTCAAATTTCACGGCGGTATCCCCATTGTGGCCGCAATGCACCCTAAAAAATCCATGCCTTTTGCGGCCGGAGTGCTGCATTGTGCCCTTCTGCCTGAGTGAGCTGCGCAATCCGAAGCGTCTCCGTCACGTGATTGGATCTTTCTCACAGGCTACATACAAGTGAAGACAGACATCGGGAATGCAACTACGTTCGTCCTTATCCAATTCCGAGGAGCATATTGAAGATATTGGAAGAACTGTCCACATTCACGTTTCGTCAGCCAACAAGAGTAGGCCTAATGATCAGCAAAAGCACAAGCCTATGTCACTACTATCCCCCATAGTAAAAATGTTGACCTATTATATTCTGTGCGAGAAATAAATATTCCAAACATAGTCTAGATGTGGGATGCGATAGATCCCAAATTAATTCAAAAAACTGTCGCTGACACAACAGATCAGAACATTTAGCTTAAAATGTTGATAAAATATTAGGCTATTTCTTCACATTATAAGCGCAGCAATGCGCACATGGTAGTGGGTTATACGCGCGAATGTTCCATTTGAGGAAAACCCCATTATCAAAAGTGAACGCAAATACAATTACGCATTCCCAAACTTGAAACTCACGCGCTGCTTACGTATGCCAGTTAGACACAACACTAGAGCTCGACCAATCGGCAATTTTTTATTTATTTATATTTATAATAATAACAATTACAACAATACTGAATGAACACTTATTTTAACTTTATATAATACATAAATAAAATATATTTAGTCTCAAATAAATAATGAAACATGTTCAATTTGGTTTAAATAATGCAAAAACACAATGTTAAAGAAAGTAAAAGTGCAATAGGTACCATGTAAAAAAGCTAAAGTTAAAGTTCCTTGCTCAGAACATGAGAACATATGAAAGCTGGTGGTTCCTTTTAACATGAGTCTTCAATATTCCAGGTAAGAAGTTTTAGGTTGTAGTTATTATAGGACTATTTCTCTCCATTTCTATACCATTTGTATTTCTTAAACCTTTGACTATTGGATGCTCTTATAGGCACTATAGTATTGCCAGCTCAATCTCCGGCGTTGATAGGCTTGAAGTCATAAACAGCGCTGTGCTTCAAGCATTGCAAAGAGCTGCTGGCAAACGCAGGAAAGTGCTGTTTGAATTAATGCTTACGAGCCTGTTGCTGCCTACCACCGCTCAGTCAGACTGCTCTATCAAATCATAGACTTAATTATAATATAATAAACACACAGAAATACGAGCCTTAGATCATTAGTATGGTCAAATCCGGAAACTATCATTTAGAAAACAAAACGTTTATTCTTTCAGTGAAATACGGAACCATTACGTATTTCACCGAACGTGTGGCAACCCTATGTCTAAATATTGCTGTTACATTGCTGTTACATTCAATGTTGTCATACTTACGTAAAATTGTGGCAAATTAATTACAGTCTTTTTTTAGGAAGAAACAGTTCGCAACTAGCCAGGCGGCCCAAACTGCTGCATATACCCTGACTCTGCTTGCACTGGAACGCAAGAGAAGTGACACAATTTCCCTAGTTAATATTGCCTGCTAACATGAATTTCTTTTAACTAAATATGCAGGTTTAAAAATATATACTTGTGTATTGATTTTAAGAAAGGCATTGATGTTCATGGTTAGGTACATTGGTGCTACAATTGTGCTTTTTTCACGAATGCGCTTTGGTTAAATTATCGCCCGTTTGGCGAAGTAGGCTGTGATTTGATGATAAATTAACAGGCACCGCATTGATTATTTGCAATGCAGGACAAGCTAGTTACACTAGTAATATCATAAACCATGTGTAGTTAACTAGTGACTATGTTAAGATGTATTTTTTTTTTTTTTTTTTTACAATTAGTTTAATGCTAGCTAGCAACTTAACTTTGCTCCTTGCTGCACTCGCATAACAGCCTGCCACGCAGTCTCCTCGTGGATTGCAATGTAATCGGCGTCCAGATATGCCGATTACCATTTGTTATGAAAACGGCCATGCCGATTAATCTGTCGACCTCTACACCCCTTGTAAAGCGGATTAATGTGCTTAATTTTATTTGGCCTGTTTAGTTGTGATACAAACCTTATTAAAACATAGACCTGTGGGCTAGGCTACATGAGGTGTGAGATTAGGATGCAAAAAAGTCGCAAAAAAAGGCATTGTTTCTTATGCTGGGCATTATTCACAAGTGATAGGCTAATATTGTCACCCATCAGACTATTCTTGATTTAATCTGGTCTTTACATATATTATTTAGTGTGTGTGTGACATTTGTTTCGATTTATAATGGACCATTATCATGCACCTGTCTCGAAACAGCACTTAACTTCTCTAGGGTAGGTGAGACGCTAACGTCCCACCAGGCCAACATCCGGTGAAACTGCAGAGCGCTAACATTCTAAATACACCATTAGTTATATTAAACATTCTTGTAAATACATGCATCTTACATCATTTAAAAGATGAATGTCTTATTAATCCAGCCGCTGTGTCAGATTTCAAAAAGGCTTTACTGCGAAAGCAAACTATGCGATTTTCTGAGGACAGCGCCCCGCACACACAAGTATTACTAGCATTTTCCAACCAAGCATTAGCATCACAAAAGTCAGAAATAACAATAAAATAAATTGCTTACCTTTGAAGATCTTCCTCTGGTGGCAATGCCAAGTGTCCTAACTACACAGTGAATGTTCGTTTTGTTTGATCAAATCAATTTTTATAGCCTAACACAAAACATTTGTAAACCGCTTGCGTCATGATTTCCTTCTCATTCAACTTTGGACGAAGCGTTCGTGGTAATTACACACACTAAACAAACATTTCTCCAGTCATGGTTGGTTTCATTGCAATCCTCTGGTTGTTACTAATACAACGATACTTGATGGTTCTTTTGCCGGGACGTATTGACCGAAACAAAACGATTTGAAGACACCAATCAATGACCTCATTGCGCACCAATGGTCAGACTGGTCTATCGTTGATTGACTGTATTTTGGCCCAATGACCACCGATCATCTTGAAATCTAGCTTGGAAGATAGCCAATGAGCTGAGGTAAACGGCAATATGTAATGGTTATACATTCGAAGACCAGCCTTTGTCGGAAACTCTGGCGTAAAAGAGGTTCATTCGCCATTGCAAATCCTACTTGACGGAGCCACGAGTGTTACGCAGAGCAGTACATAGTCAATAGCATTTTCAGCAAGATTATATATTAAAATTACGGCGAATAAATCAGGAAAAGCTAAAACAAAGTCTAGGTATACAGATTTAACCCAAATTATAGAGGAAATTGATAGAGAAAGCGAGACCGAGTTGCTTCAGGAAGATGAATCTTTCAGCGAAGCTAGTTTTGACTCCAAGGCGGAAGACATGTTTCTGCACGGCGAGGATGCCATGCTGGACTGGTAAGTTCTAATGCTAATGTCGTTGATTGAAATGAATAATATCAAATATTATTCATTTGAGATTTTTTGTTGTTGATTTTCTTATTTTATTTGCAATATATAAAAATATCAGTAATGAAATGTGTAAAGTACACATTGGCTATACTGTGTGTGTGTGTTATATATATTTTAAATTTATTTTACATAAACATGGAATGGAACAGCACTTCACCGTAGCGATTATGTTCCCTGTACTCTATATACAGTGGGCAGAACAAGTATTTGATGCACTGCCGATTTTGCAGGTTTTCCTACTTACAAAGCATGTAGAAGTCTGTAATTTTTTATCCTAGGTACACTTCAACTGTGAGAGACGGAATCTAAAACAAAAATATTTGATATTATTCATTTCAATCAACGACATTAGCATTAGAACTTACCAGTCCAGCATGGCATCCTCGCCGTGCAGAAACATGTCTTCCGCCTTGGAGTCAAAACTAGCTTCGCTGAAAGATGTATGTATGATTTTTAAGTAATTAATTTGCATTTTATTGCATGAAATAAGTATTTGATCACCTACCAACCAGTAAGAATTCTGGCTCTCACAGACCTGTTAGTTTTTCTTTAAGAAGCCCTCCTGTTCTCCACTCATTACCTGTATTAACTGCACCTGTTTGAACTCGTTACCTGTATAAAAGACACCTGTCCACACACTCAATCAAACAGACTCCAACCTCTCCACAATGGCCAAGACCAGAGAGCTGTGTAAGGACATCAGGGATAAAATTGTAGACCTGCACAAGGCTGGGATGGGCTACAGGACAATAGGCAAGCAGCTTGGTGAGAAGGCAACAACTGTTGGCGCAATTATTAGAAAATGGAAGAAGTTCAAGATGACGGTCAATCACCCTCGGTCTGGGGCTCCGTGCAAGATCTCACCTCGTGGGGCATCAATGATCATGAGGAAGGTGAGGGATCAGCCCAGAACTACACGGCAGGACCTGGTCAATGACCTGAAGAGAGCTGGGACCACAGTCTCAAAGAAAACCATTAGTAACACACTACGCCGTCATGGATTAAAATCCTGCAGCGCACGCAAGGTCCCCCTGCTCAAGCCAGCGCATGTCCAGGCCCGTCTGAAGTTTGCCAATGACCATCTGGATGATCCAGAGGAGGAATGGGAGAAGGTCATGTGGTCTGATGAGACAAAAATTGAGCTTTTTGGTCTAAACTCCACTCGCCGTGTTTGGAGGAAGAAGAAGGATGAGTACAACCCCAAGAACACCATCCCAACCGTGAAGCACGGAGGTGGAAACATCATTCTTTGGGGATGCTTTTCTGCAAAGGGGACAGGACGACTGCACCGTATTGAGGGGAGGATGGATGGGGCCATGTATCGCGAGATCATGGCCAACAACCTCCTTCCCTCAGTAAGAGCATTGAAGATGGGTTGTGGCTGGGTCTTCCAGCATGACAACGACCCGAAACACACAGCCAGGGCAACTAAGGAGTGGCTCCGTAAGAAGCATCTCAAGGTCCTGGAGTGGCCTAGCCAGTCTCCAGACCTGAACCCAATAGAAAATCTTTGGAGGGAGCTGAAAGTCCGTATTGCCCAGCGACAGCCCCGAAACCTGAAGCTCTTTGTAAAGTGGATGGATACCAGAGAGGTGGTCATGTGCACAACTATCCACAAGTCCTTCAGTGGCGATCCCGTCGTCAGGCGTGAGGACAGTACCGGGGCACGGACCACAAAAAATGTCCCCATTCCAGCTGCTGTGAAGGACTACAACAAGGGCATGGGAGGTGTGGACCTGTCAGATGCGCTGATAGGATACTACAATGTTTTCCACAAGACCATGAAATGGTACAAGACATTTTTCTATAATTTCATTGACATTGCTGTGGTGAGTGCCTTCATCCTCCAGAAGGAAATGGCCAACAGCTGTGGACAGCCCCCCATCTCACAGCTAGCCTTCAGGGAGCTGCTCATCCAGGAGCTTGCTAGCTACAGCAAGTCCACTGCAGCACCTTCTGTCCCTTCTGCTCCAACCAGTGGTGTTCACCTGCCCAGATTCATCTCTGCAGGCATGAATGTGCCTCAGGGCAAAAAGGGCACAGTAGGGAGACATCGTTGTGCCCTTTATCACAGGAAATGCCCAATCACCTGCACCACCTGTTCAGTAAGCCTCTGCTTTACAGCAGAAAGAGACTGCTATGGGCCATGGCACCAGCAGCACAATATTGTGTAGAGGACTGAGGGTGGTCACAATATTGTAAATAGAAAATGTGTAAATAGTTACCCTTGTTATTTGTTTATGTTTATTTTTCATATTTTTTTTTGTGGGGGGTGTGTTAGAATAGCATTTATGTATTTTGTATACAGTTCTTTCCTTCAAAATATATCACTGTACCAATTCAGCCACTTGGGTACATTTGTGTGGGACACCTGGGTGACTTCATGCTCAATGTCATGTAGCTCGCTCATTTTTGAAGTTATCTGTCTATAACTTTGCTCAGCTATTGTTGCCATCTTATGTTCTTCATTCAAATCATCCCCAGTACCCTATCTATATGTTTGGCTGTTCTTGGTCATTTAAAAGATGCAGCAACAATAAAAAACAGAAAACGTATGTTTATTTCCTTGTATTTTTTCTACCAGATCTATTGTGTTATATTTTCCTACATTCAATTCACATTTCCACAAAATTCAGAGTGTTTCCTTTCAAATGATACCAAGAATATGCATATCCTTGCTTCTGGGCTTGAGCTACAGGCAGTTAAATTAGGGTGTCTTTAGGCGGAAATTGAGAAGGGGGGGGGGGGGGGGTACCCCAAAGAAGTTAAATAGTGAATGGAGAACGCTTTTCCCCGTGGTTTATTTTCATGCCAGGTAGGTAGGCTATACTATTTGACTGCCTTCATGACTTGTGACCACAGGTGTGGCAGTAATACGGTCACTGCAACAGTCCGAGTAACATCACTGTATGATGCATGGAACCACTTGACAAAATAAAATTCATTCATCTTTCTTTTACCATAGAGATATCAAACAAAAATGTAGGCTACACTTTGCCTATTGACTTCGTTGCATATTCAAGCCTGTCTCAAAATACAATACTGCTCCTTTAAGGCTCTCCTGGAGGATGGCTGGCCACCCCTTCGTAGACTACAAAATATTGCAACATTACAATTATCAAATAGTTTTTGTCTTTTTAAATAATTCCCTACGGTGCTTGAAATTTAGAGCATCCCGGCATCCCTGGGACAATAGAAATATGTCTACGTTTCAAAACAGTTTTCTGGGATGACAGATCCAAAATTCATACAACCACCGCACATAAAAAATAAAAAAGCAATGAGGCTGATGCAACCGATCAGACCGGTTAGCGTCACATTTTGATAAAGTTATATTTCTTCATATTATAAGCTCAACAATGCACACATGGCTGTAGGCCACGTGCGAATGTTCTAAAATGCAATTAGCGGTGAAAACACTTTTAAAAGTGTACCGCATGCTTGAGCAGTTTCATGTGACAGCGATGAAAATATCCCATTTCAAATTAAGGGAGAACTAAAAATGCATCAACTAGCATTGGGCTAGCCTAATAATATGACTAGGACATGACAAGGACATGGTCACGTTGACGTAGGATTTAGCATTTATTTCACCATGCAGAAAATGAAAAGCAGCAAAAAAGTTTTTAATTAATGCAGATCTAAAATGCTTCTTATTGTAAATTCTGCTCGGCTTCAGTCAGGGTTGCGCAAAATCATGAATGTAAAACGACACATTTTGTGCTTCAGTTGCACTTCTCTACTCTGACAAAATATCTTCTCTGGTCATTGGATCACCAAACAGCACTGACTGATGTGTAGGCAACTTCTCTCCTGTAAAAAGCAAAAATGCAAGATTTACTTCAAGCAGAACCTTAGAAAGAATGTAGCCAACTACATTTCCTATGATAAGCCTTAGAAATATGATGGCCATGCATTGTTTTCCCCCAAAATCCTTGCTTTTTCATTGTAAACTATTTATCCATGTGTGGCTGCAAGCCAAATAGCATTGCACCTCTGGTTGTCATATGATGAAATTGATTTTCTGCCAAATTTGTTGCACTAATGTATTTTGTGTGAAGAAAAACTATAGTTGCATACCCCTTATCATAAAAAAAACACTTGACTTCCAATATAAAATGCAGGTGAAATGGTTTAAAATTTAGATTTTTGGAAAACCAAATGAAAGCCAAAAACACTGGTTTCAAAAGTATATTAAGTGTTTATAAATGTATTCTCTCAACATTTCTATGGTTGCATTATGGCTAAGACATGCTTCATAAAATGACAAAATGTCCAGGTTTTAAACAATTAAGTTTCAGGTTTACTAGTATAAAATGCTGACCGCCTACGCTAAGATTCAAGGTGGGAGATGTGTGGTGCACAACAGGCACTTTCCTTCACTCTCCGTTCTTGTGACCATTTGATCTGAACGAATCGTGCCTCGAATTATGTCGACAGAATCAAGCCTTTAGAAGTTAATGTTAAGTATCCTTCATTATATTTGTCAAACATGACTGACATTTATCCTATAGGTATATAATTAAAAACCTAACTAAAGTATGGCAACATTTTCTGGTGCCTCCCTCATCTCAGCATCGGTTTGGACATGAGGCTGTAACCAATATGCATATTACCTAGGCTGCACTGACATGTTGGCTTTTTCATGTACATGGAAAATAGAATTTAAAATTATTCCAATGTTGGCCTCTCTGATTGGTGTAAAACGTTCGATCGTGATTTTCTTTACTTGTCCATACGGACAACTTAAATCTACGGCGCATTCAAAGAATTCAGACCCATTGACTTTTTCCATACTTTGTTGTTACAGCCTTATTCTAAAATGAATTACATGTAATTATTTCCTCAACCAATCTACACACAATACACCCCATAATGACAAAGCGAAAATTGATTATACATTGTTGCAAATAATATATACACACAGTTGAAGTCGTAAGTTTACATACACCTTTAGCCAAATACATTTAAACTCAGTTTGTCACAATTCCTGACATTTAATCCTAGTAAAAGTTCCCTGTCTTAGGATCACATTATTTTAAGAATTTGAAATGTCAGAATAATAGTAGAGAATGTTTTATTTCAGCTATTTATTTCTTTCATCACATTCCCAGTGGGTCAGAATTTTACATACACTCAATTAGTATTTGGTAGCATTACCTTTAAATAGTTTAACTTCGGTCAAACGTGTTGGGTAGCCTTCCACACGCTTCCCACAATAAGTTGGGTGAATTTTGGCCCATTCCTCCTGACAGAGCTGGTGGAACTGAGTCAGGTTTGTAGGCCTCCTTGCTCGCACACGCTTTTTCAGTTCTGCCCACAAATTTTCTATTGGATTGAGGTCAGGGTTTTGTGATGGCCACTCCAATACCTTGACTTTGTTCTCCTTAAGCCATTTTGCCACAACTTTGTAAGTATGCTTGGGGTCATTGTCCATTTGGAAGACACAATTGCAACCAAGCATTAACTTCCTGACTGATGTCTTGAGATGTTGCCTCAATATATACACATAATTTTCTTTCCTCGTGAAGCCATGTATTTTGTGAAGTGCACCAGTCCCTCCTGCAGCAAAGCACCCCGACAACATGATGCTGCCACCCATGCTTCACGGTTGGGATGGTGTTCTTCAGCTTGCAAGCCTCCCCCTTTATCCTCCAAACATAACGATGGTCATTATGGCTAAACAGTTCTATTTTTGTTTCATCAGACGAGAGGACATTTTTCAGAAAAGTACAATCTTCGTCCCCATGTGCAGTTGCAAACCGTAGTCTAGCTTTTTTATGGCGATTTTGGAGCAGTGGCTTCTTCCTTGCTGAGCTGCCTTTCTGCCTTTCATGTCGATATAGGACTCATTTTACTGTGGATATAGATACTTTTGTACCCGTTTCCTCCAGCATCTTCACAATGTCCTTTGCTGCTGTTCTGGGATTGATTTGCACTTTTTGCGCAAAGTACGTTCATCTCTAGGAGACAGATTACGTCTTCTTCCTGAGCGGTATGACAGCTGCGTGGTCCCATGGTGTTTATACTTGTGTACTATTGTTTGTACAGACGAACATGGTACCTTCAGGCATTTGGAAATTGCTCCCAAGAATGAACCAGACTTGTGGAGAACTACAATTTTTTTTATGAGGTCTTGGCTGATTTCCCCATGATGTCAAGCAAAGAGGCACTGAGTTTGAAGGTAGGCCTTGAAATACATCCACAGGTACACCTCCAATTGACTCAAATGATGTTAACAAGAAATTTGTGGAGTGGTTAAAAAAATGAGTTTTAATGATTCCAACCTATGTGTATGTAAACTTCCAACTTCAACTATGTATTTATATATATATACAGTTGAAGTTTACATACACTTAGGTTGGAGTCATTAAAACTTGTTTTTAAAGGCTCTGAATACTTGTAAATGTGATTTCATAAAAATAAAAAAAATTATAATTGCAAAGTTTACTAAAAACCTGTTTTTGCTTAGTCATTATGGGGTAGTGTGTGTAGACCGATGAGGGTGTAAAACATTTTAATAAATTGTAGAATAAGACTAAGGTAACAAAATGTGTAAAAAGTCAAGGGGTCTGAATACTTTCCGAATGTACTGTACATACTGTATTCTATTCTACTGTATTAGTCAATGCCACTCCAACATTGCTCATCCTAATATTTCTTAAATCCATTATTTTACTTTTAGATGTGTGTATTGTTAGATAATACTTCACTGTTGGAGCTAGGAACACAATAATTTCGCTACACCCGCAATAACATCTGCTAAATATGTGTATGTGACCAATAAAATTAGATTTTGCCTGTTTATGCTGTGTTTTTAATGCTATCTGACTGACTCCAACATTACAAAATCAAATGGGGCCCCATGCGATGACATTTTGAGATTCTTCCTGACTCTTGTTTTTATTCTGGTGGTTGTTAGTTCTCAAAGATGATCTTATTTAAAAAATATATATAATTCCACTATCTTTTCGACATACTTTACATCTGGTTTTAACTATTTAACTTGACACCGAAAACTTTTACCACCCTGAAAGTAATTCAAGGTTTTCCACAATGTTTTGGAGTGGCGGTGGCCCACCACTGCTAAATTAATATAGTGAAAACACTGATAATTTTGTCAAAATTAAATGTTAATACTTTCTTAGCAAAAGGGCAATTTCTCAAGTAAGAATTTTGCTAGCACTGTCTGGGAGTGGTCTGAGTGATGAGGGGAAAACAGAAAATTGGCAGACAGGTTTGGAAATCGTATTGGTCTATTAAAGGGGAATTTCACCCTGGGGGAATCTGGGCTTGTTTTCATCATGCCGAGGCATTTCTAGGTCAGTGAGTTGCCCAGGAGCAGTGGCAATCCGTCATTCAGTGCAGGTACCCCACCTAGTTTGAGCCCTACCTGTTTAGCAAATAAATAAATAAAAAAGCAGCATTTTTTGGCATTAATTTGTGTTACATATCTGTTTGCAAACATTAAGAAAAATACTAATACTCCTTGAGTTAATAAAGCTGCATACAAACATGGTCTCTTTGAGTAAGGCAACTCCAAAATGCAGGTGTTTCAGCTTAGCTCAGTGCTTTCTGTGGTGGAGTGACAGGCAACAAAAGCACAGAGCGTAGGCGTTGGCAATCTTCTCTAGTTGCGTAGTGATTGAATCAGTGTTCTTCCTCAAGGGGACACTACATCACCACAGAATCTATAGGAAGAGCAAGGCAGTTCTAGCCCCCTTGGCTGCTGCCAAAGATTTATATTAGAAGTGCCCATCCATGAAGGCTCAAGGTCATTGGCCACAGACTAAATTGTCAAATCACGTTGTATCTACCGTAGCTTTGATTGGACTGATGTCCAATCAAAGTAGGTCAAACTAATACTTTTAAATCTTAGTTAGCAAGCTAGCTAGACAAGCAGTCATGAATCGCATCAACAATTTACTAGCAAATCCTTATCATATGAAGAGAATTATAGATCGAATGTATAGGTGCTCCTCGGCCATAAACTGCAAGCATTGCAAAACAATCACTATTTGTCTTCCCCTGCCGGCTATTCAGTTGGGAGGGTGTGTGGTCCAAGTCTGGGTTTAAGGATTTAAAACATCTGTCTGAAAGGGTATCTTTTCAAAGCTTAAAACAAACATTCACTCAACACCATGGGCCATAAAATGTTGAATACATTGGCCATGCTATCAATCCAGCATGACTTCTGCCATGTTAAAAACAACTGGGAACTCAGAATTGGTAAATCTCAGACTTCAGAGCGTTCAAGACAACTAGGACCTCAGAAAAGAACTAGCACTGACTGGGAAAGTACGTTTTGAACCGTCATCCAACTCGGAATTCCAAGTCGGGAACTTGGGTCTCTTTCTAGAACACCGACTTTCCGACCTGAAAATCACTGACGTCATGATTCAACCCCCCAACATGCAGTATTGAGAGATTTTTTCCCAGCTGTCAGGTTTACATCTAAATATTTCGAAACGTATGTGATTAAACATGAAACTATTTTTGAAAATATGTAATGTGATACTAACTTTCTAAATGAGAGTATGGCTTTTCATATAAAGATTAACTAGTCAGTGGCCATGTCCATGTGAGCATAGACATTACGTCGGTGTCACGGAACCGTCCTTTTCTACGCCAGAATATAAAACCACCAGTGACGAAATTTAAATTTCATGCCAAAAGACACTCAGGGTCTCAAATGGTTAAGCCCACGCAAACCACGGTGTAAACTAAGGTTGCAAATGGTTAAACTTTGAGATTATCGATCAGTACAGAATAAGAGCAAATCTTAGGCGTATAATTACTAGTCTGCAGCTAGAAATTACGTAAATCTAGAATGAGAATACTGACAACCGCCGAAGCATCTATTCTAGGAGTACATTTTCGAATTCTAACCACCTACAACAAACTGTGTTCCCCCAGAAGTCAACCAGACTTTTCTGTCGACTTTCTCCAGCAGATGAACCGGCGAACACAGCGAGAGACAACACATACTCGTAAATATGTAAATTGCAATTTAAATTTTCGAATGAGCGGTCGCTCATGTAAAGTATTAGCAATTTCTATGAGTGTAGTTATGAGCTAGGAGTTTCCCGCTCGAGAGGTCCACACCCCCTTCCCTTTGTCTACCAAGCCGTCATATCGGCTTAGCACACTAGGGACTTCTCTATCATTGTTAGTAACCAATATCTGTTTGTTATGAAATTGTGTGTGATTAGTTAGTAAATAAATAATTAAGCCAATGTATATGGCTGATTCAATATGGAAACTAGGGTTTGTGCAGATATCTGAAGGTCGTAAAATTCTTGGTTGAGACTGATAGAAGGTAAAGAATAATTAATGACTGATCGATGACTGAAATGTAAGAGATCTTTAGAGCTAAGAGTTAATTCGGAAGACGTAACTCCTTAAATAAACTTAATCCGTGGTGCCCCAGGTTATTAATGAGTTAATTGTTGCATGATTTAATTCAATCATGTAGTCAATTAACTTGTTTGGGATAGGTGGCAGCATTTTCACTTTTGGATGAATAGCGTGCCCAGAGTGAACTGCCTCCTACTCAGTCCCAGATGCTAATATATGCATATTATTATTAGTATTGGATAGAAAACACTGAAGTTTCTAGAACTGCTTGAATGATGTCTGTGAGTATAACAGAACTCATATGGCAGGCAAAAACCTAAGAAAAAATCCAAACAGGAAGTGGGAAATCTGAGGTTTGTAGTTTTTGAACTCACCCCTATCGAATACACAGTGGGATATGGGTTAATTTTCACTTCCTAAGGCTTCCACTAGATGTCAACCGTCTTTAGAACGTTGTTTCAGGCTTCTCATGTGAAGGGGGGCCGGATGGGAGCTGTTTGACTAAGGGGTCTGCCTACAGCCTCGTTCTCAGTCACGCGCTTTCACTTGAGAGTTAGCTCTCGTTCCATTGGTTTTCTACAGATAATGGAATTCTCCGGTTGGAACATTATTGAACTTTTATGATAAAAACATCCTAAAGATTGATTCTATACTTAGTTTGACAAGTTTCTTCAACCTGTTATATAACTTTTTGAACGTTTCGTCCGAATGGACCAGATCGCGCTTTTGGATTTGTTTACCAAATGCCCTAACAAAAGAAGCTATTGGACATAAATGATGGACATTATCGAACAAAACAAGCATTTATTGTGGAACTGCGATTCCTGGGAGTACAATCTGATGAAGATCATCAAAGGTAAGTGAATATTTATAATGCTATTTATGAATAATGTTGACTACCCAACATGGCGGATATTTCTCTGGCTGGTTTGGACGGAAATAGCTTAAAGTTTTTTGGAAATCTAACACAGCGGTTGCATTAAGGAGAAGTGTATCTAAAGTTCCATGCATAACACTTGAATTTATCAACATTTATAATGAGTATTTCTGTGTATTCATGTGGCTCTCTGCGAAATCATAGCATGTTTTTGAAATACTGAACATAACACACCAATGTGACACACCAATGTGAAATTTTTGGATATAAATATGCACTTTATCGAACAAAACACACATGTATTGTGTAACAAGAAGTCCTATGAGTGTCATCTGATGAAGATCAAAGATTAGTGATTCATTTTATCTCTATTTGTGCTTTTTGTGACTCCTCTCTTTGGCGGGAAAAATGGCTGGGTTTTTCTGTGACTTGGTGGTGACCTAACATAATCGTTTGTGGAGCTTTCACTGTAAAGTATTTTTAAAATCAGACACTATGGCTGGATTAACGAGAATTGTATCTTTAAAATGGTGCCTAATACTTGTATGTTTGAGAAATTTGATTTATGAGATTTGTATTTGGCGCCCTGCGATTTCTGTTGGCGAGGGGTTCCGCTAGCGGAACGGGGTTCCCGTAGCGGAACCCCAGTCCTAGACAGGTTAAATCAACCATTTATCGGATCACCAAGAACTACAAGGAGAGCGGTTCAATTCTTGTGAAGAAGGCTTCAGGGACCCAAGAAAATCCAGCAAGCGCCAGGACCGTCTCCTAAAGTTGATTCAGCTGCGGGATCAGGGCACCACCAGTACAGAGCTTGCTCAGGAATGGCAGCAGGCAGGCGTGAGTGCATCTGCACGCACAGTGAGGCGAAGACTTTGAGGATGGCCTGGTGTCTAGGGCAGCAAAGAAGACAATTCTCTCCAGGAAAAACATCAGGGACAGACTGATATTCTGCAAAAAGGTACAGGGATTGGACTGCTGAGGACTGGGGTAAAGTCATTTTCTCTGATGAATCCCCTTTCCGATTGTTTGGGGCATTCGGGAAAAAGCTTGTCCGGAGAAGACAAGGTGAGCGCTACCGTCAGTCCTGTGTCATGCCAACATGGTTGCTTCTCAGCCAAGGGAGTGGGCTCACTCACAATTTTGCCTAAGAACACAGCCATGAATAAAGAATGGTACCAACACATCCTCCGAGAGCAACTTCTCCCAACCATCCAGGAACAGTTTGGTGACGAACAATGCCTTCTCCAGCATGATGGAGCACCTTGCCATAAGGTAAAAGTGATAACTAAGTGGCTCGGGGAAAAAAACATTGATATTTTGGGTCCATGGCCAGGAAACTCCCCAGACCTTAATCCCATTGAGAACTTGTGGTCAATCCTCAAGGAGGCAGGTGGACAAACAAAACCCCACAAATTCTGACAAACTCCAAGCATTGATTATGCAAGAATGGGCTGCCATCAGTCAGGATGTGGCCCAGAAGTTAATTGACAGCATGCCAGGGCGAATTGCAGAGGTCTTGAAAAAGAAGGGTCAACACAGCAAATATTGACTCTTTGCATCAACTTCATGTAATTGTCAATAAAGCCTTTGACACTTATGAAATGCTTGTAATTATACTTCAGTAATCCATAGTAACATCTGCCAAAAATATCTAAAAGACATGGACATGCTGACCAGACCGGACACATCGCGTGCGCGAGCGTTGAAAAATAAATTTTGAAATCCATGTTATTCAATTATTGCGCCAACGAGCGTCTGCGGTGCCAAGGGCTAAAATAGGAAGGACTTCCATTTCTGACGCAGATCGCGCTGCAAGTCCTGCCTCTCGCATCTCCTCATTGGTTTATAGAAGCAGGTACCCACTTACCATCTCCTCATTGGTTATACCCACGTGGGTGATTGAAAGACGAACAATTTTGACAGTTGTCGTGGTAATACTATGAAAGTTTAGATGCCAATCACCATATAAGTTCAAAGATGAAAAAGCCTGGAAGGAGGAGAGGTGACTAGAAACGATTCGGTTGACCGTTTTGTGTGTGGATTAATTGTCCCAGGACAAATTAGCTAGCAACAGCAAGCTAGCTAAATAGGACAAATTAGCTAGCATGTGCAAGCTAGCTAAATTTCCATACATGATTAATGTTTTTCTACCCGTCCCCAAATTAATGTAATTGGTTCAGAGTTTGTTTTGATATTTTAACCTGCGTGTCGTGATCGCGTTTGGTGTGGGGGGACAAAATACACTGCTCAAAAAAATAAAGGGAACACTTAAACAACACAATGTAACTCCAAGTCAATCACACTTCTGTGAAATCAAACTGTCCACTTAGGAAGCAACACTGATTGACAATAAATTTCACATGCTGTTGTGCAAATGGAATAGACAAAAGGTGGAAATTATAGGCAATTAGCAAGACACCCCCAATAAAGGAGTGGTTCTGCAGGTGGTGACCACAGACCACTTCTCAGTTCCTATGCTTCCTGGCTGATGTTTTGGTCACTTTTGAATGCTGGCGGTGCTTTCACTCTAGTGGTAGCATGAGACGGAGTCTACAACCCACACAAGTGGCTCAGGTAGTGCAGCTCATCCAGGATGGCACATCAATGCGAGCTGTGGCAAGAAGGTTTGCTGTGTCTGTCAGCGTAGTGTCCAGAGCATGGAGGCGCTACCAGGAGACAGGCCAGTACATCAGGAGACGTGGAGGAGGCTGTAGGAGGGCAACAACCCAGCAGCAAGACCGCTACCTCCGCCTTTGTGCAAGGAGGAGCACTGCCAGAGCCCTGCAAAATGACCTCCAGCAGGCCACAAATGTGCATGTGTCAGCATATGGTCTCACAAGGGCTCTGAGGATCTCATCTCGGTACCTAATGGCAGTTTTTTTTTTTTTTTTTTAAAGAGAGTAAATGAGGCTGAATGAACTTTGATACCAGACAACGCTCCGCTGATAGCCAGGTGTAGCGGTGGTAAGGATTCACTCCATGGGGCTGAAAGAAAAGCTCCACTGTCAGGACAGCTTTATGTAGGCCTTAACAGTTTGTGGGCACCCTTTGTCATCATTATAGTGCAATTAACCTCTCTGGGATATGTGGGACGCTAGCCTCCCGCATGGCCAACATCCAGTGAAAATGCAGAGTGCCAAATTCAAATAAATTACTATAAAAATTCAACTTTCATGAAATCACACATGCAATACACCAAATTAAAGCTACACTTGTTGTGAATCCAGCCAACGTGTCAGATTTCAGAAAGGCTTTACGACGAAAGCACACCAAACGATTATGTTAGGTCAGTACATAGCCACAGAAAAACAAAGCCATTTTTCCAGCCAGAGTCACAAAAAGCATAAATAGAGATCAGATGACACTCATAGGACTTCATGTTACACAATACATGTATGTTTTGTTCGATAAAGTTCATATTTATATCCAAAAATCTGTTTACATTGGCGCGTTACGTTCAGTAATGTTTTGCTTCCAAAACATCCGGTGATTTTGCAGAGAGCCATATCAATTTACAGAAATACTCATTATAAATGTTGATGAAAATACAAGTGTTATGCATGGAACTTTAGATAAACTTCTCCTTAATGCAACCGCTGTGTCAGATTTCTAAAAAGCTTTACCGAAAAAGCACACCATGCAATAATATGAGTACATCGCTCAGAGCCCAAACAAGCCAAAGAGATATCCACCATGTTGTGGAGTCAACAAAGTCAGAAATAGCATTATAAATATTCACTTACCTTTGATGATCTTCATCAGAATGCACTCCCAGTTCCACAATAAATGTTTGATTTGTTCGATAAAGTCCATCATTTATGTACAAACACCTTTTGTTTGCGCGTTTATTACACAATCCAAACTGATGACGCGCTGGCAGGTCCAGGCGAAAGTTCATAAAAACATGTCAAACGAAGTATAGAATCAATCTTGAGGATGTTTTTATCATAAATCTTCAATAATGTTCCAACCGGAGAATTGCTTTGTCTTCAAAAATGCAATGGAACGCAAGCTACCTCTCATGTGAATGTGCGTGACCAGCTCGTGGCACTCTGCCAGACCTCTGAATTAATCCCCTCTCATTCCCCCCTCCTTTATTGTAGAAGCATCAAACAAGGTTCTAAAGACTGTTGACATCTAGTGGAAGCCTTAGGAAGTGCAATATGACCCCATTTCCACTGTATCTTGGATAGGCAAAGAGTTGAAACACTACAAACCTCAGAATTCCCACTTCCTGGTTGGATTTTCCTCAGGTTTTTGCCTGCCATATGAGTTCTGTTATACTCACAGACATAATTCAAACAGTTTTAGAAACTTCAGAGTGTTTTCTATCCAATACTAATAATAATATGCATATATTAGTAACTCGGACTGAGGAGCAGGCCGTTGACTCTGGGCACCTCTGTGCACCTTTCATCCAAGCTACTCAATACTGCCCCTGCAGCCATAAGAAGTTAAACAGTATGTATTTGTATTTATTAAGGATCCCCATTAGCTCCTGCCAAAACAGCAGCTACTCTTCCTGGAATCCAGCAACATTAAGGCAGTTTAATGTATTGTTGTGTATGGGAGATTGAGGCGAAATGGCACCTTTCAATCGTTCTCATTCACAACAATACTGTCTAAGTACAACCAAAACCCCATTCCTCACCTCAACGACCTGTAAAAGATCTGTAAACCTCCCCCTGCCCATTGACTTTGACAGTTCATTCTTCTCAATAGCAGCAGGGGATTTTTGTAGACGTGTCTTTGTATTGTGTTTTGAGAATATACATATTTTTTATATATTTAACCTTTATTTAACTAGGCAAGTCAGTTAAAAACAAATACTTATTTACATTGATGGCCTACCCCGGCCAAACCGGTCGACGCAGGGCCAATTGTGCGCCGTCCTATGGGACTCCCAGTCCCGGCTGGTTGTGATACAACCTGGAATTGAACCAGGGTCTGTTGTGACACACCTACCACTGTGATGCAGCCCCCAGAGAGAAGAATGAAGCGGTTGTAGTCTTGACAGTGTGCCTTGCAAATTTTTGTCCCACAATCTTGTGCTCCTTAACTGCAAGGTGTGTCCCCTCCCTCAGACTCAATTACAAAAAATGACGCCGCTTTGGGGCATTTTTCAGCAGGGCCCGTGGAAGGACTCCAGATAACCTGAGTTTTACAAAGTGAAAAGGTCAAAAGAGAAAAGGGGTAGACTAAATTGGTATGGAAGGTACGCTGTGGTCCTCAAGCTACATCTAACTAGCTGTAACCCCACAACACAAACTCATGCAAAAGCTTCCCAATTCATGTTTATGCCATGCTTACTGTAATTCGTCAACGTGCAAATATTTTTGCCCATTTACCTTCCCCTTGTGCAGAGCAAGGGGTTGGAAACACATGCTGGTGGAATAAAATGATGTACCACCTACAACAAAGACACAATTTAAAATCACCCCACTAAATTGTATTGAGCTCTATTAAATTGTCTATCTTAGCACACCTAACATGGACATTTCAATATTATCAGCGAGTTAGCATCACTACATTGGCTACATTAGATTGCTAGCCAGCTGAGAACCAACTTACCACCCATAGCTATTTATCATTACTACCAACACACCGAGAGCGTGTTAGCTATTTCGACAAATCTATTTTTTTGTAACAGAGCGTTTTCCATACAAGGGTGGAATAGATGGCTACCAGATTGAGTTACTCTTATTTTCTAACGTTAGCTAGCTTACATCAGCTAATGTTAGTCCAAAAGGCAGAACGAACAGACAAACATGTTTACTCTGCAGAAGGTATCTAGCTAGCTACCAGTCTAGAAGTGACTACGATGGCATGCGGGAAAATGATTTTCAGTGCGTATTCAAAAGGTAACTAGCTATATGATTTAGTTGATGGCTTTCAGGACTGTAACGTTAGCTAGCTAACGTACCTAGTCCAGCTAACGTTATGTTACCTCTACTGTAATTGAAAATCTTCGTTTTGAAGGGAGAAAACAATGGTACCGCATCACTTCTCAGGTCTCGTCGAAATGGATTCCCCATCTGTTCAGCCTGAAAATACTTCTGATAATCTTTGGTCACCATAAGGATATAAGTATCATTCTTGATAGCCGAAAAACCACTGGCAGCATTGGGGTAAATACCTGGTATGTAGAACGGGACCTCATTTTTGTGCTTATTTGTAATTAGCACAGTCAGAAGGAACAAATGTTGTGTCAAGAAGCAGTGTGGCTTGGCAGGGTCGTGTTTCTTCGCCTCTCCCTAGTCCGCACGGGAGCTGCAGCGATGGGACAAGACGAACTACCAATTGAATATCACGAAATTGGTGAGAAAAAGGGGGTAAAATAAGTTACAAAATGAAAACGTATAAAATGCCTAGAGAAGTTCTGAGATTTTAAGTAAACAACAGCCAACACGCAATAATGTCGTTTCTACGAATAGTGGACTTTGTAGTTCACTATGAACAGATGAATAAACAGGAAGTCGAAACTTCCCAATTCTACCAGTGAAATGAAGATGCGCTCGTTCCAGCTTGGTGTTTGGATTAAGTTGATGTTAATGACAAAATCGTAATGTTGCTAATTTAGTAGAAACGAAATGCTGTGGCAGAGCCAGAGTAAAATTCACCGTTAACTAATTTCCTGCATGGTGATGTCACCATGGAACGCCAAAACTCCCTTTCACCTAAGTAGGCTGAAATTTCAGACAGTCTATTCGAACAGCTCTTACACTAAAATGGCATTATCTTCACAATTCTCCAGTATTATTCCAACCTCAGTGTGAAAAAATAACACAAAAAACATGATGTTCACTTTGACTGCACTGGGCCTTTAACAAAAAATTCAAAACCTGTTTAATACAGATGTAGAATGGGCACATTCAGGAATGTAGCCTCCAAATATTTTTTTGCTTGGTATTGCTAGCAGTTTTTAAAAATGAACAAAAAAAATTACCTCTGTGACCCGATTCAGGAAACTAGGCATATGTCGCAAGTCACGACTTCACAGGAGAGCTGTTTGAAAGTAAAAAATATTTGACCAAAATGTGTTTTTTGGCAGAAATGCCTTCTCGAACATGTGAACCTTAATATCAAACTTGTATGCCATCTGTACATACGAATAAAATTGTTAAATTAAGAGCCTAGCTGGTTAGCCACAGAAAAAGTGAGCAACCTTCCCGCTAGCCATGATTGGCTGAGATGAGTGGGCTGGACATGCCGAGAGATAAGTTTGGATTGGTCTGCCACATAGCAGGCGTCTGTCTATTGGAGCTGGTCAGTATGTTTAGGTAATCGTGTCAAACGCAGCTTAAAAAAAAAAATATCCACATAGTAAAATTGCATAAACCTAATGTCAAGTTAGTGTACTGTTAGCTAGCTAAGGTTAGCTGGCTGGCTTGCTAGCTAACGTTATGTGTATGCTCTCCACTTTCTGGAGAACCGAGTTTTGAAAGTAGAATTCGAGTATGATAGCTAAGGAGATGGAAAAAACAACAGTCTGGATAACATCGTAAAACTAAGGCAACCATGCATGGCATCACACAGGAGGCATCCAACCATAATGTATACTGGTAAAATTCAGATATTTCACGTTTCTAATTTTGACAGAAAGTGGTTTAATTTCAAGTGTACTGTTAACAAATTAACATTAGCTGTCTGGGTCACTAGCTAACGTTATGTGTATGATCTTATTCTTTGCATCTCAGACACATTTGCTTAACTAGTTATAGCCATAGAACCTGGTTGGTTAGCTACCTGCATTCACGCAAGGTAGTAATGTCATGAGTTGTGATTATGGTCCATTGTTTAGCTAGCTAGCTACATATCTTAACAAAAGACTCCACTCTAATTTTGACAAAGTATTTTCATTTCAAGTTAAAGTGTACTGTTAGCTAGCTAGCTAACGTTAGCTGGCTGGCTTGCTAACTAATGTTACGTCATGCGTTGGGATTCATTGTTTACCTAGCTAGCTAAATTTCTTAACAAAAGACTCTCGTCTTAGTGTGCCAGAGCGCAGAATAACTGATGCCTTTTTGAAAGCTCAACACCCGTTGAATATGTCTGGTGTCAGTGAACTTCGTCTACAAAGCGTTATTCAATTGTTGACAACAGCACAGTTACAGTCACCAACGCTCTGGATAACATGAAAAAAGCCTAACCAGCTCTGCTAGGGCAAGTAAAACGGTCAGAGTGGGGTGATCTCTCATTATGTGTCTGGAAGTAGCTAGCCAATGTTAGCCAGTTAGCTTAGGTGCTTGACTGTCGATGTGAGGTCAGAGCTTTCAGAACAACCCTACTTATTGGCCAGAGCGTCCAGTGTGCGCTCTGAACGTGAAACCACAGATAACGTGAGTAATGTTCAGTGAGCTGTTCGCTCTCTCTTAGATGTCTGGAAGTAGCTGGCAAGTTTGTACAGAACAGTGGGATCAACCCTCAAAGAGATGGGTGTGGCTAAGGCTTAAGAGGGTGTAAACAATGCTGAATGGGTATAGACAAAGAAGGGCTCTCCTCTCCAATAGTAGTACCAAAACATTGAAAGACTGTTCTCTCAATAACGAGGTGATCAGCTTTCAAAGCAGAATTACTTTCCCATTGTTTCCTCAAATGCAGTGTATGATAACCATTTTGTAGCTCTGAGTTTCTACTTCTATCCAATGTAAAAAAACTGAAATTCAAATGTTGCTACATAAGACCGAATCCAGGTGGTGAGTCACATATGCTGGGCTAATTATTGTCGATGTGTTAACAAAGCTGCATTTACATCCCCCCCCAGAGACAGAAAGTGCAGGAACATCTCACTCTATAGGAGCTGGATGCCCATAGAGCACCCCACTCCAACGGGGGTAAAGGGCCTTACCTTATGAACACTCTTGGGGTCCTCTAGCCATGAATAGTACATCTCCTCCACATAATTGGAGCTTGTTCCATTGAGGAAAGGCTCGGCAGCCACAGGTGCGGTGTAGCACCTAAATGGCTGAAAAGTCCTTGGTACGGCCGCACGCCTCTGCTGTGAAAAGTTCTGAGCAGTCTGAGAGGCTGTCAGCGGCCGCAGCCGGGCAGCGCAAGTCCTTAAGCGGTGCATCGCAGTCCTTTAGCACACAACTCGCCTGTCTCTCCAAAACAATCACAGAGTGGGATGGAGACTCCTTTCACTTCAACCAAACTGCAGTCAAATGATCCACAGGAAAACTTTCTCCAGAGGGGCTTTGGTTTTCACTTGTCAGCGGTGTTTGTTTCCTAACCTGCAAAAGATTGAGAGGTTGTGTGATTATATAGGAAATGTGTAATGAGTTAGAGTGAAAGGGACAGCCTGATACATAACAAAAAAACAGGGCAAAGCAAACTGATGTCACAGCCAGCACCTGCATATACACAGAGTAATGAAAACTGTCAATATTAAATTGCATTATTGGTTTTAAGGGCATGAAAGTACTATTTAATGAGTGTCACCACTGATCCTCCAGGGATGTGAATACTGCATGCACAATGTTGAACTGTGTTATGTTTGCTTTACTGGTCAAAGAGATGACTGAGCGCTCTGGTTAATGCGAGTGTTGGCAATGTTAGTCTAGTATGTGTTGTGTAGCATCAGAATCTTCATTACTCATGACAACATACACAGGTTGGGCTCAACTATGCCGGTGCAGCTGTATGTGAACTGTTGGGCATTTGCAATAATACATGGCCAATTTAAGCAGTGAGTTGTGTAAAAATAGTAATGTGCAGGTGGGCTGTGAAGGACACAGGGATTCTTATGTTGATCTGATAGCTAAGTGTGTTATTCTAGACAGAAACTGACATGTTTGTCTTGTCATTAGCAGGATAAATTGATGGAAGGGTAATCAGTCAGTGTAAAATGAATCTGCATTCTTATTTTCCTCATAATATTGAGGCAACTATCCCCACCTCAAACTAAATACAGGAACCTGCTCGCATGAGTGACAAGCTAGCCAAAGTTAGCTGCATGCTTAGCTAGCTAGCTACTTCTTGACAAGTTAGATATCATGCTAGCTAGTATGGAAATAGCTGGAGAGAACATGTTATCTGTAAACAAAAAAAAGTAGTAAAGAATCCATTTCAACAATATATGTGGTCTTCCTGTATCTACAAGAACATGTATCCCTTCCTGAAGCTACACCTATGTTTTGAGCGTATCCATACTTGTAACCTAACATAGCAGGACCACTGTGAAGCAGGCAAGAATAACTAAGTACTTCCAGGTCATGGATTTTTGGAATCCTTCAGAATAAAATTCTTGACCTGTGTACTTTGTAAATTAATAATTAGGGTGAAAATTATGGAAAATGTGCACAATTATCCATATATTTTATACTAGTTAACATGAAGAATAATTTAAAGTATATGATAAGCGATAAATATTTTAAAAAGTCATTTTTTTTGGTGTGAAAATTGTGCATATAGGCTCTGACTTAAATATTAAATACAAATTCAACGAAAAATGACTTGTTAGTGGCTTTGAATTCATTTTTAGAAACACAAGTTTTGCCAGTCTGTGGCTTCAGGCTGATGCGATGGTGCCTGGAGAGCCGGCCAGCAGCGGAGAATATCCTCTCCACACTTGCAGAGCCACTGGGGATGCTAAACACCCTTTTGGCCAGTCTTGCCAGGCTGGGCAAAGATGAAGTTTATTTTTCTATAGGTAGGCCTAAAAAGGTTTTTAGGCAAAATAACCCAATCAAAACAGAAATCTCCTTGAACGTTAGGCCAGGCCTAATGGGCCAAAATCAATTATGGCCTATTGTATAGAAAAAAAACTAAAATGAACAAAACGAATTTTGTTTATAAATTCATTGCTACAATGACACAGTTATCTACCCACCTAATTTGTTTTAGCATGTGCAGGTAGTAAGTACACCATCATACTTTTGGGATAAGTGTCTTTTCAGATCCCACAATGATTCTTTAGTTGTGGACAACCTTGCTCTTTGTCCTCAACTTTGTAAGGTCACCTTGATTTAGCACCTGTGTGTTTTATCAGTTTCTTTATGAAAATATTTAGCGAACTCCATAACGGTAGCTAAAGCAATCTAATTTCACCAGCATGCGTTTCCAACCCCTAACTCTGCACAAGGTGAAGGTAAATTGGCAAAAATATTTACAAGCTGACAGCTAAGATAGATCAATTACAGTATGAAAAAACTACCCCATCTAGTGTCCATTTAAAAGCACAACTAATGATGGAATTGAACTCACACCCCTAGGTGGCCCATAAAGGGTGGGAAATCAGCTGAAAAGCAGTCAATTTTGCAAAATGGACTCTGAATATATGGTTTGTTGCTGTTGCATTTTATTGTGTTGTAACATGCGGTTGGATGCAAGGCCTGGGAAAGGATAAAATAGTTGGTTGTGGGTGATTGGTGTTGGCCTATGTATTAAAACCTAATGAAGAGTTTCTACTCTATAAATTGATGTAAAAGTTTGTTTCTTACATAAAGACAAACATGTTTATACCTTTCAGCTCTTTAATACTAGGGTTGGGCATCGTCATACCATCCTTCTGTCACCAAGGGATTTACACTATTACCAGCTAAGTACACAAGGGGGCGCCCAAAAAATGCCAACAAGCCCATTGGGCGTCTATTACCAGAATGCTAACAAAATTAGCACAATAGCGAATTTCCAAGGAGGCTGTTAGCTAGATATGCTAACGAGGCAATCCAGCTCAAAGTTATACCTATAAGTAGAAGCTATCAAAATGTCATTTTTTGGTGAGTTTGGACATTTACAAGCGAATGTGAATGAGAGATAATATGCAAATGAACAACGATTTGACGCATTACTGGCTCTCCAGCAGCATGTCTACAAGCTGTGTCTTTGTGGAGTCTGGAGTTGCTGGTAAGTAAATAAGCTTACAATGAAAAAGCATTTTTTTACTAAACTGATGCATGGCTATCCCATTTCTAATGTTTAGGCCCATCATAGAAATCTACATTTCCTAATGTTTTGCTTAAAGTTAATCTTGCAATTTACCAGAGAAAAATAGTCTGGCTACACCGAGAAAAGTACCGGCGAAAGGTAGCTACACATCAATCAGAGCCCCGCCTGCTGATAGAATGCAAGTTTGTGAATTGTTGTGAATTGAGTTTAGAAGTACAACTGAAGCACAAACTTAGTCTGATGCCGAGCAGAAATTGCAAACATTTAAAATCACCATTTACAAAACTCAACAAGACAATTCTGCATTAACACGACTCCACCCAACAGGGCCGCCATCCCCGTTATTTGCAAGAGGAAGCGACGCAGGTACAGAGGACAAAGAGCCGGATGCCTGGTCAGGACCCGGAGAAGGCGAGTGGGACAGTTGCCATTACCGTCAATACTACTCGCCAACGTGCAATTATTGGACAATAAATTAGACGAGGTACGAACACGAATATCCTACCAACGGGACATCAAAAACTGTAATATCCTATGTTTCACGGAATCGTGGCTTAATGACGACGTCGATATTCAGCTATCAGGATATACGCTGCCCCGGCAAGATAGAACAGCAAGACAGGGGGGTAAGGTCTGTGCATATTTGTAAACAACAGCTAGTGCACGAAATCTAAGGAAGTCTCTAGATTTTGCTCGCCTGAAGTAGAGTATATTGTGATAAATTGCAGGCGACACTACTTGCCTAGAGAGTTCTCAGTTATACTTCTCGTGGCTGTTTATTTACCACCACAGACAGATGCTGGCACTAAGACCGCATTCAGTCAGCTGTATAAGGAAATAAGCAAACAGGAAACCACTCACCCAGAGGCGGCGCTCCTAGTGGCCTGAGACTTTAATGCAGGGAAATTAAAATCAGTTCTACCAAATTTCCATAACATGTTAAATGTGCAACCAGAGGGAAAAAAATTCTAGATCACCTGTACTTCACACAGAGATGCGTACAAGGCTCTCCCAAGCCCTCCATTTGGTAAATCCGACCACAACTCTATCCTCCTGATTCCTGCTTACAAGCAAAAATTAAAGCAGGAAGCACCAGTGACTCGGTCTATAAAAAAGTGGTCAGATGAAGCAGATGCCAAACTACAGGACTGTTTTGCCATCACAGACTGGAACATGTTCCGGGATTCTTCCAATGGCATTGAAGAGTACACCACATCAGTCACTGGCTTTATCAATAAGTGCATCGAGGACATCGTCCCCACAGTGACCTTAAGTACATACTAAAGGTCGACCAATTAACCAGAATGGCCGATTAATTAGGGACGATTTCAAGTTTTAATAATCGGAAAACTATTTTGGACACCAATTTGGCCGAATATTTTTTTTACACACCTTTATTTAACTAGGCAAGTCAGTTAAGAACAGATTCTTATTTTCAATGACGGCCTAGGAACGGTGGGTTAACTGCCTTGTTCATGGGGCAGAACGACAGATTTTTACCTTGTCAGCTCGGGGATTCAATCTTGCAACCTTACGGTTAACTAGTCCAACGCTCTAACCACCTGCTTTACATTGCACTCCACGAGGAGCCTTCCTGTTACGCGAATGCTGTAACAGGCCAAGGTAAGTTGCTAGCTAGCATTAAACTTATCTTATAAAAAACAGTCAATCATAATCACTAGTTAACTACACATGGTTGATGATATTACTAGTTTATCTAGCGTGTCCTGCGTTGCATATAATCGATGCGGTGCGCATTTGCGAAAAAGGACTGTCGTCGCTCCAACGTGTACCTAACCATAAAAATCAATGCCTTTCTTAAAATCAATACACAAGTATATATTTTTAAACCTGCATATTTAGTTAATACTGCCTGCTAACATGAATTTCTTTTAACTAGGGAAATTGTGTCACTGATCTTGCAACAGAGTCAGGGTATATGCAGCAGTTTGGGCCGCCTGGCTCCTTGCGAACTATGTGAAGACTATTTCTTCCTAACAAAGACCGCCAACTTCGCCAAACGGGGGATGATTTAACAAAAGCGTATTTGCGAAAAAAGCACAATCGTTGCACGACTGTACCTAACCATAAACATCAATGCCTTTCTTAAAATCAATACACAGAAGTATATATATTTTTTAAACCTGCATATTTATCTAAAAGAAATCCAGGTTAGCAGGCAATATGAACCAGGTGAAATTGTGTCACTTCTCTTGCGCTCATTGCACGCAGAGCCAGGGTATATGCAACAGCTTGGGCCGCCTGCCTCGTTGCGAACTAATTTGCCAGAATTTTAGGTAATTATGACATAACATTGAAGGTTGTGCAATGTAACAGGAATATTTAGACTTATGGATGCCACCCGTTAGATAAAATACGGAACGGTTCCGTATTTCACTGAAAGAATAAACGTTTTGTTTTCGAGATGATAGTTTCCGGATTCGACCATATTAATGACCTAAGGCTCATATTTCTGTGTGTTATTATGTTATAATTAAGTCTATGATTTGATAGAGCAGTCTGACTGAGCGATGGTAGGCAGCAGCAGGCTCGTAAGCATTCATTCAAACAGCATGTTGTGCGTTTTGCCAGCAGCTCTTCGCAATGCTTGAAGCATTGCGCTGTTTATGACTTCAAGCCTATCAACTCCCGAGATTAGGCTGGTGTAACCGATGTGAAATGGCTAGCTAGTTAGCGGGGTGCGCGCTAATAGCGTTTCAAACGTCACTCGCTCCGAGACTTGGAGTAGTTGTTCCCCTTGCTCTGCAAGGGCCACGGCTTTTGTGGAGCGATGGGTAACGCTGCTTCGAGGGTGGCTGTTGTCGATGTGTTCCTGGTTCGAGCCCAGGTAGGAGCGAGGAGCGGGACGGAAGCTATACTGTTACACTGGCAATACTAAAGTGCCTATATGAACATCCAATAGTCAAAGGTATATGAAATACAAATCGTATAGAGAGAAATAGTCCTATAATTCCTATAATAACTACAACCTAAAACTTCTTACCTGGGAATATTGAAGACTCATGTTAAAAGGAACCACCAGCTTTCATATGTTAACATGTTCTGAGCAAGGAACTTAAACGTTAGCTTTCTTACATGGCACATATTGCACTTTTACTTTCTTCTCCAACACTTTGTTTTTGCATTATTTAAACCAAATTGAAAATGTTTCATTATTTATTTGAGGTTAAATTGATTTTATTGATATATTATATTAAGTTAAAATAAGTGTTCATTCAGTATTGTTGTAATTGTCATTATTACAAATACACATTTAAAAAAGAAATTTTTATTTTATTTTTTATATCGGCCGATTAATCGTTATCGACCCATTTTAGTCCTCCAATAAATCGGTAAATTGGTATTGAAATATCATAAATCGGTCGACCTCTAGTACATACCCCAACCAGAAGCCATGGATTACAGGCAACATTCGCACTGAGCTAAAGGGTAGAGCTGCCGCTTTCAAGGTGCGGGACTCTAACCCGGAAGCTTACAAGAAATCCTGCTATGCCCTGTGACGAACCATCAAACAGGCAAAGCGTCAATACAGGTCCAAGATTGAATCATAATACACCGGCTCCGACGCTCGTCTTATGTGGCAGGGCTTGCAAACTATTAAGACTACAAAGCACAGCCGTGAGCTGCCCAGTGACACGAGCCTACCAGAAGAGCTAAATCACTTCTATGCTCGATTCGAGGCAAGAAACACTGAGGCATGCATGAGAGCATCAGCTGTTCAGGACGACTGTGTGATCACGCTCTCCGTAGCCGACGTGTGTAAGACCTTTAAACAGCTCAACACAAGGCTGCGGGGCCAGACGGATTACCAGGATGATACCAACATGTTTCAAGCAGACCACCATAGTCCCTGTGCCCAGGAACACAAAGGTAACCTGCCTAAATGACTACAGACCGTAGCACTCACGTCCGTAGACACGGAGTGCTTTGAAAGGCTGGTCATGGCTCACATCAACACCAATATACCAGAAACCCACTCCAATTTGCATTACGCCCAAACAGATCCACAGATGAAGCAATCTCTTTTGCACTCCACACTGCCCTTTCCCACCTGGACAAAAGGAACAGTTATGTTAGAATGCTATTCATTGACTACAGCTCAGCGTTCAACACCATAGTGCCCTCAAAGCTCATCACTAAGCTAAGAATCCTGGGTCTAAACACCTCCATCTGCAACTGGATCCTGGACTTTCTGACGGGCCACCCCCAGGTGGTGAGGGTTGGTAGCAACACATCTGCCACGCTGATCCTCAACGCTGGAGCGTGCTCAGTCCCCTCCTGTACTCCCTGAAGGCAAAACTATAAGAATAACTTTGAGGCTATTAAATCCTTTAAGTCTAGAAAAACACCAGGGCTTGATTGAAAACCAGTACAGGTATGTCAAGCATTTTTTGATATACTCAAAGCCCAATGATTAGTATGTTTTAACTACGCCTATAGAAATGGTAGCCTGTCATGAACTCAGTAGGAAGGTCTGATTTCAATATTATTAAAACAAGACCCAGATGGCAAATATAAAAGATCAAGTCCATCTAAAAAAAAACTTGCCTTCGATAAAGCAAGACTGTATTTTAAATATAAATGCTTGGATTTTTTTCAATTTCAGTGAGTTTCTTATTCAAATGGGTAAAAGTAATGCATTAGCAACCCCAGGTGTAAAATAATAAATAGCGGCAACTTCTTATAGAGAAGAAGAACAAGAAGGTTTGCTGTGTCTGTCAGCGTAGTGTCCAGAGCATGGAGGCGCTACCAGGAGACAGGCCAGTACATCAGGAGACGTGGAGGAGGCCGTAGGAGGGCAAAAACCCAGCAGCAGGACCGCTACCTCCGCCTTTGTGCAAGGAGGAGCAGGAGGAGCACTGCCAGAGCCCTGCAAAATGACCTCCAGCAGGCCACAAATGTGCATGTGTCTGCTCAAACGGTCAGAAACAGACTCCATGAGGGTAGTATGAGGGCCCGACGTCCACAGGTGGGGGTTGTGCTTACAGCCCAACACCGTGCAGGACGTTTGGCATTTGCCAGAGAACACCAAGATTGGCAAATTCGCCACTGGCGCCCTGTGCTCTTCACAGATGAAAGCAGGTTCACACTGAGCACGTGACAGACGTGACAGAGTCTGGAGACGCCGTGGAGAACGTTCTGCTGCCTGCAACATCCTCCAGCATGACCGGTTTGGCAGTGGGTCAGTCATGGTGTGGGGTGGCATTTCTTTGGGGGGCCGCACAGCCCTCCATGTGCTCGCCAGAGGTAGCCTAACTGCCATTAGGTACCGAGATGAGATCCTCAGACCCCTTGTGAGACCATATGCTGGTGCGGTTGGCCCTGGGTTCCTCCTAATGCAAGACAATGCTAGACCTCATGTGGCTGGAGTGTGTCAGCAGTTCCTGCAAGAGGAAGGCATTGATGCTATGGACTGGCCCGCCCGTTCCCCAGACCTGAATCCAAATGAGCATATCTGGGACATCATGTCTCGCTCCATCCACCAACGCCACGTTGCACCACAGACTGTCCAGGAGTTGGCGGATGCTTTAGTCCAGGTCTGGGAGGAGATCCCTCAGGAGACCATCCGCCACCTCATCAGGAGCATGCCCAGGCGTTGTAGGCAGGTCATACAGGCACGTGGAGGCCACACACACTACTGAGCCTCATTTTGACTTGTTTTAAGGACATTACATCAAAGTTGGATCAGCCTGTAGTGTGGTTTTCCACTTTAATTTTGAGTGTGACTCCAAATCCAGACCTCCATGGGTTGATAAATTTGATTTCCATTGATAATTTGTGTGATTTTGTTGTCAGCACATTCAACTATGTAAAGAAAAAAGTATTTAATAAGAATATTTCAAGAATATTTCATTCATTCAGATCTAGGATGTGTTATTTTAGTGTTCCCCTTACTTTTTTGAGCAGTGTATATTTTATATTTGAGATTCATCAAAGTAGCCACCATTTGCCTTGATGACAGCTTTGCACTCTTGACATTCTCTCAACCAGCTTCATGAGGTAGTCACCTGGAATGCATTTCAATTAACAGGTTTGTTAAAAGTTAATTTGTGTAATTTCTTTCCTTCTTAATATGTTTGAGCCAATCCGTTGTGTTGTGACATGGTGGGGGTGGTATACAGAAGATAGTACTATTTGGTATAAGACCAAGTCCATATTATTGCACGAACACCTCAATCAAAGAGAAACGACAGTCCATCATTACTTTGAGACATGGTCAGTCAATGTGAAAAATGTCAAGAACTTTGAAAGTTTCTTCAAGTGCAGTCGCAAAAAACATCAAGCGCTATGATGAAACTGGGTCTCATGATGAAACTGGACCGCCACAGAAAAGACCCAGAGTTACCTCTGCTGCAGAGGATACGTTCATTAGAGTTACCAGACTCAGCAATTGCAACCCAAATAAATGCTTCAGAGTTCAAATAACAGACACATCTCAACATCAACTGTTCAGGGATAATCTGTCCTTTGGTCTGATGAGTCCAAATTTCAAATTTTTGGTTCCAACCGGCGTGTCTTGGTGAGATGCAGCGTAGCTGAACGGGTGATCTCCGCATGTGTGGTTCCAACCGTGAAGCATGGAGGAGGTGGTGTAATGGTGACACTGTGATTTATTTAGAATTCAAGGCACACTTAACCAGCCTGGATACCACAGCGATACGCCATCCCACCTGGTTTTTGCACTTGGTGGGACTATCATTTGTTTTTCAACAGGACAATGACCCAAAATACACCTCTAGGCTGTGTAAGGGCTATTTGACCAAGGAGAGTGATGGAGTGCTGCATCAGATGACCTGGTCTCCACAATCACCCGACCTCAAACCAATTGAGATGGTTTGGGATGAGTTGGACTGCAGAGGGAAGGAAAAGCAGCCAACAAGCAGCCAACAAGGAACTCCTTCAAGACTTGAAAAGCATTCCAGGTGACTTCCTCATGAAGCTGGTTGAGAGAATGCCAAGAGTGTGCAAAGCTGTCAAGGCAAAGGGTGGCTACTTTGAAAACACTCAAATATATTTAGACTTGTTAAACTATTTATTTGGTTACTACAGGGATCCATGTGTGTTATTTCATAGTTTTGATGTCTTTACTATTATTCTACAATGTAGAAAATGGTAAAAAAAATAAAAAACCTTGAATGAGCAGGTGTCTAAACTTCTGACTGCTATTGTATATTTATATACAATTATATGTTGCTTTTGTTAAGGGGAGTGAGGTGTTTCCACAAGTATAGGGTATAAAAGGATGTATCTGCTCAATTTGTATTTCTTTATATGTCCAATAAAAATATTAGGGATGCACGATTAAAAAATATATAAAATCGGTGAACATATTGGACTTGGCCGATAATAGCTAAAAATGCCAAAATCGGTATCGGCTGATGTCTAGTTTAACACCAATATAAAAAACCGATGTCACAGCTGCCATGTATACCTATATAAAGTAAGGTACATGACGTAATAACGGCACGTAAAATTTTGCGCTGCATGTGTGACACAGCATTTCTAACCAAGTCCACACAATGTCTGCTGTGTGGATCGAGCAGTCATTTGAAAGAGTAAGAAAATTTCAGCGAGACAACTTAAAGGCGAAATTCATTAACACCAAGATAATGGAATTCATTGCCCTTGACAATCAACCGTTCTCTGTCGTGGGTGTTGTTGGTTTTCGCCGACTGGTCAAGCACCGGTACACACTACCAACTGCGCTATTTTTTAGATGTTGCCCTACCGGAGTTACACAGTAATAGCGTCACTGCTATTAGCTTCACGACATATATACTATGGAACGCCGTTTGCGTCTTTGCGTGTCAAAAAAGATAAAGTAGCACTGTCAAAGCTGTGCAAAAAAGTCTGCAAACACCGACCACGAACCATGTGTTCACAATACTGCGTTGGTAATAAAGCATAATTTGTTCGACCGCAAGTTCTGGGGTAGCTAGTTTTAGCTTGGTACCTAGCTAGCGCCAACACAACCAGCCTGAAAACAATGACCAGCAGAAACTGCAGTAATTTTCATTATTCTTAGCAATGATTTAGGAATCCTTGTGAGTAAGTATTAGCTAGGTTGCCACTTGTTGCTCACCTATTGAAATTGAACATCAGTTCATGAAAATAAATAGCAGGCCAGCTACTTAACTCTGTTGCCCAAAGCTAACGTTATAAGCAGCCAGCTAGCTTCATCTGGCTAGTGAGGGTCAATGGACCGAGTTGTGTTGTGAAGCTAGCCACAATAAGGAATTTGTGGTTAGCCTTCAAATGCCTTCAAATGCCATTCTTGAGGTGGAGTAACTCTGCATGATCATGGTCGAACCTGTTTTTAATTTTCTTTATGGGGGCGTGTTTGTTAACAATACCACTGAAAATATTTTTTTTAAAGGTCCAAGCTGATCATACCATTTTACAGAGGCCAGTTCATGAAGGAAGGCTTGCTCATTAAAGTTTGACAAATCAGGACAGGTTGTTTCACTGAGCAGCTATTACGAACACAGGCTGTAAAACAGTGATCACTAAGGTCATCAAAACACCAGACTGATTATTTGTGAGGATAACATCGAGGAGAGTAGCCTTTTCTGAGTGTTTGGAGTCACACCCGGTTAGCCAATGTGCGGGACCAACCAGTGCTCCCGCACATTGGCTAACCGGGCTATCTGCATTGTGTCCCACCACCCGCCAACCCCTCTTTTTACACTACTGCTACTCTCTGTTCATCATATATGCATATTCACTTTAACCATACCTACATGTACATACTACCTCAATAAGCCTGACTAACTGGTGTCTGTATATAGCCTTGGAACTGTTATTTTCAAATGTCTTTTTACTGTTGTTTTATTTCTTTACTTACCTACACACACACACACCTTTTTTTTCACACTATTGGTTAGAGCCTGTAAGTAAGCATTTCACTGTAAGGTCTACACCTGTTGTATTCGGCGCACGTGACAAATAAACGTTGATTTGATTGGTAATAATCTGAGAAATATTCAGGGGGTCCCATTGCTTTAGGACTTGGTCAGGTGGTTTAAGCATGTCCCAGTTTAAGTCACCAAGCAGGACAAATTCAGACTTAGTGTAAGGGGCCAGGAGAGAGCTTAGGGCAGGTAGGGTACAGGCCAGTGCTGATGGAGGACAATAGCACCCAGCAACAGATAAGTTATTTGAAAGTTTAATGCATAAAACCAGCTAATCACATTTTTAGTGTACAGACTTGGTTAAGACAACCGAGTACTGAAGGTGATCCTTGGTAAAGATTGCCACTCCTCCACATTTGGAAGATCTGTCTTGCCAAAAAAGGTTATAACCAGAAAGGTTAACATCAGTATTCAAAACACTCATCTCAGTAATGACCAACACATCTGGATTGGAGCTGTGAACACACTTTCAATTGATCCATTTTAAGTAATAAGCTTCTAGTGTTAATGTGCAGGTCCAAAATGAAAAACATACTTAACATAGTGTAATACAAATGGGCTAAATAACAATGGGATTTAAAATGTATAAAATTGATTATAATAGCATTATACATCATGTTTTGTCATTTTAATTACTGTTACCATAATAACAGTAATCCTTCATTTTAATGCTGTTAAAATGTCAATGCTATAATATTATTTGTGCTATTAAGGCTATTCACTTTGACATTGTTAAACAAAATTTTAAGTCTGCTAACATTTCCTAATAAAATGTGATGTCGGCCATTTGTATAATTTTTTTATCATCTTTGCGTGACTTATATTTTGAAGGAAAATCGCCAAGGTCAGCGCTTTATTCTTGCAAGGTCTTGCTTATTCTTGCTGGCTTCTCAGAGGTCATAGCAGGTGTAAAATGACGCCTACGCAGAGTCCCTACTTCCGTTTTCAGGAGAAACGGAAGTTGTAAAATACTTAGCAGAGATATTAGAGAAATGAGATAGAAATCATATTGTATATGTATGGAGGAACATATAACGCCTCAGCTAGCAGACTGTTGATCAATCGCGTTCACATTGTCATACTGCGTCACTTGGTTGATAAGATAATCGTCACGCACTCACTTCTCAAAGTCAGGTTATGGATCAAGAAACCTGCCCATTTTCCTCAAAAGTAGGTAATGTCACGCCCAATTGACTCCCATTCCCTCCTTGAAGGAGAGCTCGCCTTGTCTCGTAATCTCCCAGAATGCACCGCCCAGCCCGTGGCCGACGCATGGGCGCCGGGGCTTGTAAGACACAAATGAAGTTTCCCCATCTCCTCAAATGCATCTCTGACAGAAAACCGGATGTTAGCGCTTTGTGGAACCGCATAGGTTACCATACTTCAAACATTCTCCACTCCCCTTCATCGCCCAATGCGAACCCGCCCAAGTTCTTTTCTGAGGAGCACACTGGTTCTCTAAACGAAATCCCGGTTAAAAATAGGACCAGACCATGTACCAGTCGTCCTGCAAAACGTCAATCACTTTATCCTTTAGACGTTGGTTTTCAAAAATATTTCTAGCTAACAAGCTAGTAACTGTTTTATTCTCACAACTGTTGGTCTGTATCTTCATATGAGTTATATAGTTTACTATATAACTTGACTAAGTTATTAAACAAAGGCGAGGGACCTGCTTCAATTACATTCTCACTCACCAGATAGCTAACGTTAGCTGGCTAACTATCCAGCTACTACGCTAGCTAACCAACGTCGTTACCTAGCTAGCTTGTAGCCACTAACTATTAACGTTAGTTATCTACTATGACTGACCACAAAACATAACGTGTGAATGTTTCTAATTAAGAGATACAATTGGAAAATGTGGAAAAAAATATGACTTGCTAGTCTCTTTTGATTCGCTAGTTTATCTAACGTTAGCTAGCTAGCCAACTCCTCGAGAAACACTAACGTTAGTTAAGCTAACGTACTTTATGGCAGTGACTGCTGTACCGGGCCGACAATGTTCCTCGTTCAAGCAACAAAAGCACTTACTTCAAATATCCAGTCGTTTAAAGATTTAAATCACGTCTCACCCACCTCTGTTCTGCCGCGTTGCCCTCTGTCCTAATGGAAATGACAGCGAGTAGCAACACCAAAAGCAACTGCGGTGTGAGAGTCGAGACACCTATGTGAAGCTAGCCACAATGAGTATTGGCCACATTAGTGCAATTTGCGGTTTGCCTTCAAAGTAAAAGTTAGTCATTGAAAGTGATGCAAATGATTAGAAAAAGTGGAATCATTCCATATTTGGACTAGAATATGCTAAACAAGGTTGGAGTGTTATATAAATTCAACAAAAGATAATTAGTTAATTTGACAAAAGAAATCACATTGTGGCTGTGACTTCAGAATTGCATTGGGGGCATACTATTTCACTGCACAACCTTACCTATGGATTGTGACTCAATGAAAATAGGTATCATTCTACTCAGGGACACCCACAGAACACAACTGTGAACAATTTACACAAATATTAGCGTTGTAGCTCTTATTGCGGGACCTTTGATGTGGGAAATCATCTCCCAAGTCAGAATATTGTGCGTATTGACATTCATATTGCACTGTACAGCATTAGCTATGGATTGTGGATCAATGAAATGGGGTATCAGTGCCTGATTTCCTCCAGATGTGACGATTGGCAGTCAGACAAAAGAGTTCCATCTTGGTTTCATCAGACCAGAGAATCTTGTTTCTCATGGTCAGAGTCCTTTTAGGTGTTTTTTGGAAAACTCCAAGCGGGCTGTCACGTGCCTTTTACTGAGGAGTGGCTTAAGTCTGGCTACTCTACTGTAAAGTCCTGATTGGTGGAGTGCTGCAGAGATGGTTGAAATTCTGGAATATTTTTTTGGTACCCTTCTCCAGATCTGTGCCTCTACAAAATTCTGTCTCAGAGCTCTACGGACAATTCCTTCAACCTCATGGCTTGTTTTTTTCTCTAACATGCACTGTCAACTGTGGAACCTTATATATCAATTGAATTTACCACAGGTGGACTCCAAACAAGTTGTATTAACATCCCAAGGATGATCAATGGAAGCAGGATGCACCTGTGCTCAATTTCGAGTCTCATAGCAAAGGGTCTGAATACTTATGTAAATAAGGTATTTATGTTGTTTATTTTTCATACATTTGCCCAAAAATCTAAAAACCTGTTTTCGCTTTGTCATTATGGGGTATTGTGTGTAGATTGATGAGGACATTTTTTTATTTAATCCATTTTAGAATAAGTCTCTAACATAACAAAATGTGTAAAAAGGGAAGGGGTCTGAATACTTTCCGAATGCACTGTATATAACTTACTGTACCATCAGTGTCAATCTCGAAAAAGTTGTAAATTACTGGAGGCCTGTGCTACACAATGCTACAACCATTACACTATAAACCCCCAACATGTAAGCTAACATTGACCGAAACCAACTAGCCTAGGGCTAGCTAGTGCCCAGCCAAGCTAAATTCGGTAAGCATCAAGCTAGCGAACTGTTAAACGTTATTTCTGTACAAATATCAACACTTTACCACATTTTATTGTCACATCACAAATATGAGCTAAAATGATGTTTTAAAAAAGTACAAAAAGTTCAGGCGCCAGCAGTCTAAGGCACTGCATCTCAGTGCTAAAGGCGTCACTACAGACACCCTGGTTTGAATCCAGGCTGTATCACAACCGGCCGTGATTGGGAGTCCCATAGGGCGGCGCACAATTGGCCTAGCGTCGTACGGGTTTGGCCTGTGTAGGCCGTCATTGTAAATAAGAACTTGTTCTTAACTTCTACTTGGTACTCATCCCGGATCCGGGAGCACCCTCATCAGTAAAAAAGCTGACTAGCATAGCGCCACAAGTAAATACTAGCATCTAAATATCATGAAATCACAAGTCCAAGACACCAGATGAAAGATACATATCTTGTGAATCCAGCCATCATTTCCGATTTTTAAAATGTTTTACAGGGAAAACACAATATGTATTTCTATTAGCTAACCACGATAGCAAAAAACCCAACCGCATATTTTCACAATTTTTTTACTGCATAGGTAGCTATCACAAATTCGACCAAATAAAGATATAAATAGTCACTAACCAAGAAACAACTTCATCAGATGACAGTCTGATAACATATTTATTGTATAGCATATGTTTTGTTCGAAAAATGTGCATATTTCAGGTATAAATCATAGTTTTACATTGCAGCCACCATCACAAGTCTCACCAAAGCAGCTAGAATAACTACAGAAACCAACGTGAAATACCGAAATACTCATCATAAAACATTTATGAAAAATACACGGTGTACAGCAAATGAAAGACAAACATCTTGTGAATCCAGCCAACATTTCAGATTTTTTAAGTGTTTTACAGCGAAAACACAATATAGCATTATATTAGCTTACTACAATAGCCTACCACACAACCGCATTCATTCAAGGCACGTTAGCGATAGCGAATAAACCAGCAAAATATATAAATTTTTTCACTAACCTTCTCAAACTTCATCAGATGACAGTCCTATAACATCATATTACACAATACATATATGGTTTGTTCGAAAATGTGCATATTTATAGGTACAATTTGTGGTTGAACAATGTGAATACTAGCCAAACTGCACAAAATAATCCGGATATATTTCTGACACTCACATCATCTAATCAAATAACTAATCATATACTTTACTAAAAAATACAGGTTGGACAGCAAATGAAAGATACACTAGTTCTTAATGCAACCGCTGTGTTAGATTTTTTTTAAATAACCTTAGTACGACATACAGCTTACGTTATAGCGAGACAGCGCCCGAAATCTGGGCGGAATATAGTCTAAACATTTTAGACAGAAATACGAAATAATATCATAAATGGTTCCTACTATTTGATGAGCTTCCATCAGAATCTTGTACAAGGTGTCCTTTTTCCAGAATAAACGTTGTTCGGTTGTAGAATGTCGTCTTCATCTGTCGATTTAGCTAACAAAGCTGGCCATGCGGCACGGAAGTGTCCAACTCACCAGAACGCATAACAAACAAAATACCGAAAATCGCAATCAACTGATATAAACTGATATAAGTCGGTTTAATATAACTAGTTTATGATGTTTTTAACACATATATCAAATAAAATCAGAGCCGGAGATATCTAACATCGATAACGAAAGCTTTTCAGAACGCAATCCAGGTGACCCTTTCGCGCCATGGTGAAGAAAGGAAAGAGTGGTCGCGTCATTCCAACAGGTCTTATTCGGCCTCAGATAGAGCTATACACCCCATTCCAATTCTCACTGCCTACTGACATCTAGGGGAAGGCGTATGCAGTGCATGTAGACCCATAGATTCCATGCAAATTAATAAACTGACCCTGGAACAGAGCCCTCGATTTCAGATTTCTCACTTCCTGACAGGAAGTTTGCTGCAAAATGAGTTCTGTTTTACTCACAGATATAATTCAAACGGTTTTAGAAACTAGAGAGTGTTTTCTATCCAATAGTAATAATAATATGCATATTGTACGAGCAAGAATTGAGTACGAGGCAGTTTAATTTGGGAACGATTTTTTACAAAGTGGAAATAGCGCCCCCCCTATTGAGAAAAGGTTTTAACTGACTTGCCTAGTTAAATAAAGGTGGGACATTTTTTTTAAATCCTTTCTTACATATAAACCATTATCAACCAAGCACACCTCCATTACTTACAATGGGGAAAATACCAACAAGTTTTTTCACTCGATTAAAACTCTCCAATTGCCTTCAAACATCACCAAAATTATGGACTATGTAATTAACCATGTTACCTCAATATTTTGAGAGTCATATTGCACTTTTGTACATTACATACCTGAATTAAACAGAATAAAATGATGAGACGGAGAAAGGTTAGAGGTGTTTAGTAGTAGGCATTCTCCAAGATTGAAGAAGAACCTCCAAGCAGTGTTTCCAACTCCTCAGTAAGGAAAGTAGCTATTGTCTGTCCTAAAAGTCGCTAGAAGTCACTAAATGACGTCATCACATAATTTGCATAATTGGCCATGTGCATGTAATTGTGATGTAGGAGAGAGGAATAACGTTGTGGGAGAGACAAAAAGTGAGTAAAAAACACCCTAAATATGTTTCGAACTGCAAATTAACTTTCTTCTGTCGATTCTTGTTTTTTTTTATGTCACAATTCCAACCCTCCTCCTTTATCCGGGCTTGGGACTGGCAAAAGTGACCCAAAAGAGACTCTGAGTTACTTCGTTTTTTAGTTTATTGTTTTTTAGTTTAGTTTTCTTAATTTGGTTTGGTTTTTAACCTTAGGAGCCTATAACAAGTCACAGTAAAACATGAACATTTATTTTTTATTTTATTTTTTAATACAGTGGGGAGAACAAGTATTTGATACACTGCCGATTTTGCAGGTTTTCCTACTTACAAAGCATGAAGAGGTCTGTAATTTGTTATCCTAGGTACACTTCAACTGTGAGAGACGGAATCTAAAACAAAAATCCAGAAAATCACATTGTATGATTTTTAAGTAATTAATTTGCATTTTATTGCATGACATAAGTATTTGAAAACCTACCAACCAGTAAGAATTCCGGCTCTCACAGACCGGTTAGTTTTTCTTTAAGAAGCCCTCCTGTTCTCCACTCATTACCTGTATTAACTGCACCTGTTTGAACTCGTTACCTGTATAAAAGACACCTGTCCACACACTCAATCAAACAGACTCCAACCTCTCCACAATGGCCAAGACCAGAGATCTGTGTAAGGACATCAGGGATAAAATTGTAGACCTGCACAAGGCTGGGATGGGCTACAGGACAATAGGCAAGCAGCTTGGTGAGAAGGCTGTTGTTGGCGCAATTATTAGAAAATGGAAGAAGTTCAAGATGATGGTCAATCACCCTCGGTCTGGGGCTCCATGCAAGATCTCACCTCGTGGGGCATCAATGATCATGAGGAGGGCATCAATGATCATGAGGAAGGTAAGAGATCAGCCCAGAACTACACAGCAGGACCTGGTCAATGACCTGAAGAGAGCTGGGACCACAGTCTCAAAGAAAACCATTAGTAACACACCACGCCGTCATGTATTAAAATCCTGCAGCGCACGCAAGGTCCCCCTGCTCAAGCCAGCGCATGTCCAGGCCCGTCTGAAGTTTGCCAATGACCATCTGGATGATCCAGAGGAGGAATGGGAGAAGGTCATTTGGTCTGATGAGAAAAAAATAGAGCTTTTTGGTCTAAACTCCACTCGCCGTGTTTGGAGGAAGAAGAAGGATGAGTACAACCCCAAGAACACCATTCCAACCGTGAAGCGCGGAAGCATTCTTTGGGGATGCTTTTCTGCAAAAGGGACAGGACGACTGCACCGTATTGAGGGGAGGATGGATGGGGCCTTGTATCGCGAGATCTTGGCCAACAACCTCCTTCCCTCAGTAAGAGCATTGAAGATGGGTCATGGCTGGGTCTTCCAGCATGACAACGACCCGAAACACACAGCCAGGGCAACTAAGGAGTGGCTCCGTAAGAAGCATCTCAAGGTCCTGGAGTGGCCTAGCCAGTCTCCTGACCTGAACCCAATAGAAAATCTTTGGAGGGAGCTGAAAGTCCGTATTGCCCAGCGACAGCCCCGAAACCTGAAGGATCTGGAGAAGGTCTGTATGGAGGAGTGGGCCAAAATCCCTGCTGCAGTGTGTGTAAACCTGGTCAAGAACTACAGGAAACGTATGATCTCTGTAATTGCAAACAAATGTTTCTGTACCAAATATTAAGTTCTGCTTTTCTGATGTATCAAATACTTATGTCATGCAATAAAATGCAAATTAATTACTTAAAAATCATATAATGTGATTTTCTGGATTTTTGTTTTAGATTCCGTCTCTCACAGTTGAAGTGTACCTATGATAAAAATTACAGCCCTCTACATGCTTTGTAAGTAGGAAAACCTGCAAAATCGGCAGTGTATCAAATACTTGTTCTCCCCACTGTATATTTTTTTAACCCCCTTTTTCTCCCCAATTTCGTGTTATCCAATTGTTAGTAGTTACTGTCTTGTCTCATCGCTACACATCCCGTACGGGCTCGGGAGAGACGAAGGTCGAGATCCATGCGTCCTCCGAAACACAACCCAACCAAGCCGCACTGCTTCTTAACACGGCGCGCATCCAACCCAGGAGCCAGCCGCACCAATGTGTCGGAGGAAACACCGTACACCTAGCGACCTGGTCAGCGTGCACTGTGCCCGGCCCGCCACAGGAGTTGCTAGTGCGCAATGAGACAAGGATATCCCTACCGGCCAAACCCTCCCTAACCCGGACGACGCTAGGCCAATTATGTGTCGCCCCATGGACCTCCCGGTCGCGCGCGAGGTCGGCTGCAACAGAGCCTCGGCTCGAACCCAGAGTCTCTGGTGGCACGCTGTGCCACCCGGGAGGCCCTCTCATGAACATTTTTAACCATATTTTTTTTTTGTATACAATCTACATTAACAATCTAAATGGACCAAAAAGAGACAATAGAAAAAACTGTCAATGGCAATGTGAGAAAATTATGGTAACTAGTCTGGCCCTAATTCAGGTTAATTGTTTTTTTTAAATGTAAGCCAGGGCAGGATCAGACAGCGGCGGCTTCCCGCATGCGCGAGGGTGGGAAGAGAAGAGTAAGAACAATACGTGAGAAGAGTAAGAACAATACGTGCTTTCACATCAGTCTCCAATAACACCAGAAAAAGTCGCTAGATTTGTCACTAGTCGCTTTTTTGAAAATGTGTCGCTAGAGGGGTCTGAATACTCGCTAAATTGGCAACACTGCCTCCAAGACCTGACAATCTCACTAACGCTCCCATTTGACATCACAGCTCCCCCTAGTGGCAGTAATCATATACATTATACCTAGGAGGCCTAGAAAATGATACAAGAGATGGCCCCATAAAATAACAACAAAATAAAACATAAAAAATATGACAAACATTCAGTGCAGATACATTCTCCATAAGAAAGTTCATGTCCATCCTAGTATTTTAATTTCTATACCTCCAAAATAATAATTTTATGTGGGGAGCTGGGGGCCCCCAATGCCTGTGGGCTCCACCACCTCGCGGGGGCTGCTGGGGTGTGTGGTGCACAAGTGATGACACCCACAGTTAACACAAATATTAGCATCGTAGCATGTTTAGTATTATCTAGAACCATTTGGTTCACTTTCAATTAAGGACTTTTATTTTATAGGTGCATTGCAAATCCCACTATTATGGTTAATCCTTATTGTGGCTATTTTAACATAGTGCTAGACAACTTCAAGTGGAGTTGACTTCGGATTTGTAGTCCACCAACACTTCAACCAGACCAGAAATGGCCAAAAATTGGGATTTGAGTTACAGAGTCTCTGAAAGAGCCTTTTCGTGAGAGTAGTGATTAAACAACGCAATTTCACACTCAATTCATGCAAATACAGTACCACTCAAAAGTTTGGACAAACCTACTCATTCAAGGTTTTTTAAATTTGTTTTTACTATTTTCAACATTGTAGAATAATAGTGAAGACATCACAACTATGAAATAAAACATGAAATCTTGTTGTAATCCAAAAAGTGTTAAATAAATAAAAATATATTTTATATTTCAGATTATTCAAAGTAGACACCCTATGCCTTGATGACAGCTTTGCACACTCTTGGCATTCTCTCAACCAACTTCATGAGGAATGCTTTTCCAACAGTCTTGAAGGAGTTCCCACATATGCTGAGCACTTGTTGGCCACTTTTCCTTCCCTGCGGTCCAACTCATCCCAAACCATCTCAATTGGGTTGAGGTCGGGTGATTGTGGAGGCCAGGTCATCTGATGCAGCACTCCATCACTCTCCTTCTTGGTCAAATAGCCCTTACACAGCCTAGAGGTGTATTTCGGGTCATTGTCCTGTTGAAAAACAAATGATAGTCCCACCAAGCGCAAAAACCAGATGGGATAGTGTATCGCTGCAGAATGCTGTGGTAGCCATACTGGTTAAGTGTGCTTCACATGCTTCACAGTAGGAACCACACATGTGGAGATCATCCATTCACCTACTCTGTGTCTCACAAAGACATGGCGGCTGGAACCAAAAATCTCATCAGACCAAAGGACAGATTTCCACCGGTCTCGTGTTTCTTGGCCCAAGCAAGACTCTTCTTATTATTGGTGTATTTAGTAGTTGTTTCTTTGCAGCAATTTGACCATGAAGGCCTGATTCTCGCAGTCTCCTCTGAACAGTTGATGTTGAGACTTGTCTCTTAATTGAACTAATTGAAGCATTTATTTGGGCTGCAATCTTAGTTGGAGTTAACTCTAATGAACTTATGCTCTGCAGCAGAGGTAACTCTGGGTCTTCCATTCCTGTGGTGGTCCTCATGAGAGCCAGTATCATTCATTCAATAATCCCCTTTAGTTTGATATCAAAGTCGATCAGTTAGCAAACAATGACGTTTCTCATTTCACCCTTTCAATTGTCTTCATGTGTACATGTAATTAATTTAATTACATATTAACCATATCGATTGCATAATTGGCCTATGAGGATCCGTATGGCCGCGATGATTGACAATTCACATTACACCATATGTTTGAAGCGTGCGCTCCAAGCCGTGCTCCGCGATAATAACTATAAACAATAACTGATGGCCCACTCTCCCGATCGCAACAGATAGTTCAGATGAAAGGTAACAGATTCGGTGGACTTACGTGGATTCATGGACGCACAGAACTTCTGGAGCAGACGGAGTTAAGGAAGAGAAAGCAGCGAGATCAGGCGATGGCGTTTTCCTCCTTTTATGTGGATGAGATCTGTCGGTCATTGCCACCTGACCTAATTAAAGCGCCCCTGGCCCAGCTGAGTAAGAGACCATGAATTAAATGATTATTCCACCAACTCCATGGGCCTTTTCTACAGCCATCCTGGAAATTTGTTAAATTCCACACTCCTCAAAAAGGCTCATTGCTCCCCGTCCTCCGTCATCTCAGGGAGAGGAATTAGTCGAGCAACTGGCCGGATATATGTCCGGTTCTTTACCTGGATCTCCACTGATCTAACGCGACCATCAGTCCCAGGCTTGGTCTTAGTGATACGTCCCACCGGCCAGGATGCTCGAGGCAGCTGAGGGTCCACCATCATTACTACTTGGCCAGTTTCCAGGCTGGCCATTTCTCTCCGCCATTTCCCCCTGTACTGTAGGCTTGGTAGGTAATCCCGAATGAATCGGGCTTAGAAATGGTCAGCCAAGATCTGGCTGTGTCACCACCGGCGTCTGCCAACGAGGTTGGTATCAGCATACATGGCTTGAGGAAGTGACGCATCTCGGCGTCCCATCAAGAGCATATTCGGTGTAACCGGATCGGGGTCAGCGATGTCTGCAGAGAGATATCCCAAGGGTTTGGAGTTCAATATCCCTTCCACCTCTATCAGGACGGTTCGCAAGACAGTTTCAGTGACAGTTTGGTCCCCCAGGATGACTCGTAAAGCCGTCTTTACAGATTTGATCTCTCGCTCCCATGTTCCTCCAAAATGAGGAGCTCCTGGAGGGTTAAATTTGAATAAGATTTGTTGGTCCATCAGCTGATCCTGGAGGCTGGGTTCCATGGCTTGGAATGCTTTGAAGTTTGTGCCTCTGTCAGCCAGGATCTCGTAGGGTTTCCCCCGTCGGGAGATAAACCGCCGTAGGGCCATGAGGAAGGCTTCAGTATCCAAACTCTCCAGTAGGTCCAGGTGGACACACCTAGTCGTCAAACACTTGCCCCAGCGCTTTTCCACTCGACGACCTAGCTTGATCGTCAAGGGGCCAAAGCAATCTACTCCTGTTGACCAGAAGGGTGGTTTGAGGAGGCGCAAGCGAGCAGGGGGTAAATCTGCCATTTCTGACATTCTAAGCAGGCGTATTGGTGCTTACGAATGGCTCCTCGTCCTCCAAGTATCCAGTACTTCCGCCTCATCTCCCCATAGACCCTCTCTGGCCCTGGGTGGAGAAGCTTTTCATCATAACTCTTGATGAGGAGCCTGGTAAGAGGGTGTCTGGAGTCAAGGATAATTGGGTGGATAGCATCGGGGTCCAAAACTTCTGCTTGGCGCAGCCTCCCTCCGACTCTGATCACTCCAAGGATTTGATCATATTCTGGGGCGAGAGAGAGAAGACGGCTCTCCTTAGCAACTTCCCTACCAGCTTTCAGAGCTTTTAGCTCCTCAGGGAAGCTAACTGCTTGTGCATGCTGGAGGAGTAGTGTCTCTGCCGCGAGGGAGGTTTTGTGGCGGCGATCAGATCTGGCAGTGTTTGGGATTGTGCTAGGTCAGGGAGAGCTGTTGTTGGTTCCATAGAGATGCTGTAGCATTGGGCGGACTTCCTTAACTCATGAGCTTCAGTTGGTTGCGGAGGAGCCGCACGCCTGGGGGCTGTCGGCCACTCATTCTCTGGTTGGGACAAGAATGGTGGTCCCAAGCTCCAGCGATGGGGTTGAGCCAGTTCCTTAAGGGTTTTACCGCGAGTAACGTCATCAGCAGGATTGTTTATGCTATCAACATACCTCCAGTCCTGGACCTCTGTCAGGTCTTGGATTTCCGCAATGCAAGTTCCGACGAACACCTTATACCTGCAGGACTCCGATGTGAGCCAGCTCAATACAGTGGTCGAATCACTCCAGTAGATGACCCTTTGGATTGGCAAGGTGAGCTCAGCTCGCAAGGTAGAGGCCAACTGGGCTCCGGAAAGGGCAGCACTGAGTTCCAGCCTAGGCATTGACAACTGCTTCTTGGGTGCGACCCTGGACCTGGCCATGACAAAGGAGACATGGGTGTGTCCTGCCTTAACCTCCACTCTTAGATAGGAAACCGCCCCATAAGCTCGCTCTGAAGCGTCACAGAACACATGCGGTTCCAGGCATGATCCCAGTTGGTCAGCACAGGGTGGTACATAACATCTTTGCATTTGGACTTCAGAGAGCTCCGATAACTCTGTTTCCCAACAGATCCATCGTTCCACTAGGTCAGCCGGGTGGATCGGTTCATCCCAGTCCCTCTTGGTCTGCCACAGGTCCTGGACTAAGACTTTGGCCCGGGTTGTGTATGGCAGGATATACCCAAGGGGATCGTATTGACTGGCCAGTGTCCGATAGATGGTGCGCAGAGTGGGGGTTTCGGTACTCAGGGTTGAGCGGTGCTTGTACCCAAGGGTATCCGGTATGCAGCTCCATCTCAGTCCTAGAGTGGGCTCTTGTGGGTTAGCACCAGACTGCGATAGCCATAGTTCACTGCTACTGGACCTGGCTTGTGGCGGGAGGTGCTGGATAACCGCCGCTCTGTTACTCGCCCACTGTCGGACCTCAAATCACCCTTTGGACAGGAGATTCCGTACTTTATCAAGGAGTGCTTTCGCTTCAGCCGTGGATGGGATGCTCTGTAAGCAGTTGTCCACATAGAAGGCATTTTCCACTGAATCCCATACTTCTGGGTCACTGTCTGGGTGCTCCCGTGCGTGTCTCTGCAGAGCGTATATGGCACAGCAAGGACTGCAGGTGGTGCCAAATGGGAGTACTTGCCATTCATAGATGGTGGGCTCTGCATCTCGTTCCATATCTCGCCATATGAACCGGAGCAGTGTGGTGTCGGAAGGCAGTAGACGAATCTGATGAAACATGGCTTTGATGTCTCCACTGATGGCTGTAGAGTGCTGCCGGAACCGGAGAAGGACACCGAGCAAGGAAGGACCTAAGGTTGGTCCGGGGAGTAGACAGTCATTCAGGCTTTGACCAGCAGCTTGGAATGAACAGTTGAAGACAAGTCGGTACTTCCCACCGTGTTGCTGGATAACATGGTGAGGGAAATACCAGGATTCGCTGAGTGGGTTTCCCTCTTCATGAGCGGTCACTTTTGTGACATAGCCTGCCTTCACAAGGTTATGAATCTCCCGGTTATGAACTTCAGCAAGCTCAGGATTCTTCACCAGGCGTCGCTCCGTTCCACGCAGTAGTGGGAGTACAGCCTGTGTTGTGGTTGCCAGAAGAGGATGGTTGGGCACCCATAGCAGTGGGGTCGCGTACCTCTGAACGCCATCCAGTTCAGTGGTGGTGGTGCGCTTCTCCAGGAGTTCTATTGCATATGAGTCATGTTTTGAGCGGGTGACCTCCTGTAGCTTCCGGTAGGAGAAGGTGTCCATCTTCCAGAGCATCTCTACATTCCGAAGGAGGTCAGTGGCTGCACAGGGGGATGGAGCTGGATTGCTTCTGGTGAAGAGGACTTGCTGTGATTGTACAGCTTGGGTGGCGTGAAGTAGATGGGCTGGACCTTGCACAGCCCAACCCAAGGATGTATGGACAGCAATGGGCCCTCCTTCTGGTCCAGCTCATATAGGCTCAGTCGGGGTGACGAGATGTGGGTGGTCTGACCCAATCAGGATAAGTGGCGCTACTCTGGCCAGGTTAGGAAGAGGCAATCCTCGTAGATGAGGATATTGTTTCTGTGGAACACTTACCGGGCAGGAGTGCTCCGCAAGATTCTGAAACCCATAGCCGAATGGCTTCAGACTGAGCATTTCTCACTGGAAATTGCTGCTGACATTGAACATAGCTTAGGGTTAGTGTATTTAATTTATTTCAGACTCTCCTATACCATTATTCCCAACATCCTATACCCCATAGGTTGTAAATAAACCCTTTTTAAGATGATATAACTTGTATCATTATTATTGGTCTGTAAAGGCTGGACATTTCTCACCACTTATTTACGGAGAGAAATAAGAGGCTTGCTCTCCATAAAGTCTCAATTTATTTACAGTAGTGTGTTGATTAATTATTGCTTTCTTCGGTGAAAATACAAAATATGTATAAAAATGCCAAATATACCAAAAAGCTAAATCAAGCAGAGATTTATGACTATTTAATCATTACTGAAACATGCAAACTTGTCACGTCCTGGCCTTAGTTATCTTTGTTCTCTTTATTATTTTGGTTAGGTCAGGGTGTGACGAGGGTGGTTTGTGTGTTTTTGTCTCGTCTAGGGTGTTTGTACTGTCTAGGTTTCTTTTTGTAGATTTATGGGGTTGTGTTCATTCTAGGTGTTTATGTAAGTCTATGGTTGCCTAGATTGGTTCTCAATTAGAGGCAGGTGTTTATCGTTGTCTCTGATTGGGAACCATATTTAGGCAGGCATGTCCTTTGGGTATTTTGTGGGTGTTTGTTTCCTGTGTCAGTGTTTGTGCCACACGGGACTGTTTCGGTTTGTTCACGTTTATTGTTTTTGTATTTGTGTTCATGTTCAGTTTTCCATATTAAAACATGGACACCTACCACGCTGCGTATTGGTCCGATCCTTGCTACACCTCTTCAGAGGAAGAAGAGGATGACAGCCGTTACAAAACTACAAACATTTAACTAGTTAATAATAATGAATACAAAAGTTAAGAGTTGGCTATAACATGAGTATAAACAAAGTGAGTGTGTGCATCTGTATTTTTACTCCAATCTGGCAACCCTCATAAAATTCAACATAGCCTTGTATAAAATGCATAATGAAGAAAATTGTGTAATGTAGGCTGCACAAAATATGTAATGCGTTATGAAGAAAATCGTGTAGGACAACTGTTGCCTACAGGGAAAAAAGTGTCTTTCTGACGACAAGTGCACCAATATCCCAAAGTATTAAGCGAAAACAAGCATAGAAAACAGTATTGGCATTAATAAACAAAACAACTGTCACGCCCTGACCTTAGAGAGCCTTTTTATGTCTCAATTTGGTTTGGTCAGGGTGTGATTTGGGGTGGGCATTCTATGATTTTGTGGTTCTATGTTTTGGCCGGGTATGGTTCTCAATCAGGGACAGCTGTCTATCGTTGTCTCTGATTGGGAACCATACTTAGGTAGCCCTTTTTCCCTCCTGTGGGTAGTTAATTTTGTTGGTGGCATTAGCCCTGTTAAGCTTCACGGTCGTTTTTGTATTGTTTATTGTTGGCGACATTCCATAATAAAAAGGAAAATGTACGCTCACCACGCTGCACATTGGTCTTCTTCCAGCAACGGCCGTGAAAACAACAATGTATGGCTACTATTATATCATCATTATTTTGGTGACAACCAGGTTGATTAACAATATTGGGTTGTTAACACGTTTAAAAATATATATATATAAATTATTGTGGGACACAAAAAAATGCAGTGTAGAACATCATTGCCCATCATGCATTGCGCTAATAACTTTCTAAATATTGTTCCTTTGTCCATTTCCTATTTTTTCTATACAGTTGAAGTCGGAAGTGTCACGATTTCCACCGAAGTTGGCTCCTCTCCCTGTCCGGGCGGTGCTCGGCGGTCGTCGTCGCCAATCTACTAGCTGCCACCGATCCTTTTTGCTTTTCTTTTGGTTATGTCTGTTTTGTGTTTTCACCTGGTTTCATTTTGGTTAAATGGGGGGGGTATTTATCTCGACATTTCCTTTGGATTTTTGTGCGGTATTGTTTTTGTTTACTGTCAATTTGGGTTGTGTTTTTCGCTAGTTCATGTTTTACAGGTGTTTTTCCCTGGACTGTGTCTTAATGGGTTTCATGGCTACTGCTGTAGTCAGGTGTCCTGTGATTTTTGAGCTGGTTGATTAAATGCCCTTTTCATCCTGAACTTTCCTGCGCCTGACTCTACACCCACATCTCCTTGGGGAGTTCTGACAGGAAGTTTACAAACACCTTAGCCAAATACATTTAAACTCAGTTTTTCACAATTTCTGACATTTAATCCCAGTTGAAATTCCCGGTCTTAGGTCAGTTAGGATCACCACTTTATTTTAATAATGTGTAATGTCAGAATAATAGTAGAGTGATTTATTTCAGCTTTTATTTCTTTCATCGCATTCCCAGTGTGTCAGAAGTTTACATGCACTCAATTAGTATTTGGTAGTGTTGCCTTTAAATTGTTTAACCTGGGTCAAACGTGTTGGATAGCCTTCCACAAGCTTCCCACAATAAGTTGGGTGAATTTTGGCCCATTCCTCCTGACAGAGCTGGTGGAACTGAGTCACGTTTGTAGGCCTCCTTGCACGCACACACTTTTTCAGTTCTGCCCACAAATTTTCTATAGGATTGAGGTCAGGGCTTTGTTATGGCCACTCCAATACCTTGACTTTGTTCTCCTTAAGCCATTTTGCCACAACTTTGGAAGTATGCTTGGGGTCATTGTCCATTTGGAAGACCCATTTGCGACCAAGCTTTGACTTCCTGACTGATGTCTTGAGATGTTGCTTCAATATATCCACATCATTTTCTTTCTCATGATGTCATCTATTTTTTGAAGTGCACCAGCCCCTCCTGCAGCAAAGCACCCCCACAACATGATGCCGCCACCCCCGTGCTTCATGGTTAGGATAGTGTTCTTCAGCTTGCAAGCCTCCCCCTTTTTCCTCCAAACATAACTATGGTCATTATGGCCAAACAGTTCTATTTTTGTTTCATCAGACCAGAAGACATTTCTCCAAAAAGTACAATGTTTGTCCCCATGTGCAGTTGCAAACCGTAGTCTGGCTTTTTTATGGCGGTTTTGGAGCAGTGGCTTCTTCCTTGCTGAGAGGCCTTTCAGGTTATGTCGATATAGGACTCGTTTTACTGTGGATATAGATACTTTTGTACCTGTTTCCTCCAGCATCTTCACAAGGTCCTTTGCTGTTGTTCTGGGATTGATTTGCACTTTTCGCACCAAAGTGCGTTCATCTCCAGGAGACAGAACGCGTCTCCTTCCTGAGCGGTATGACGGCTGCGTGGTCCCATGGTGTTTATACTTGTCTACTATTGTTTGTACAGATGAACGTGGTACCTTCAGGCATTTGGAAATTTCTCCCAAGTATGAACCAGACTTGGAGGTCTACAATTTTTTTTCTGAGGTCTTGGATGATTTCTTTTGATATTCCCATGATGTCAAGCAAAGAGGCACTGAGTTTGAAGGTAGGCCTTGATATACATCCACAGGTACACCACCAATTGACTCAAATGATGTCAATGAGCCTATCAGAAGCTTCTAAAGCCATGACATAATTTTCTGGAATTTTCCAAGCTGTTTAAAGGCACAGTCAACTTAGTGTATGTGAACTTCTGACCCACTGGAATTGTGATATAATAATAATAATAATAATAATAATCTGTCTGTAAACAATTGTTGAAAAATTATCTGTGTCATGCACAAAGTAGATGTCCTAACTGACTTGCCAAAACTATAGTTTGTTTACAAGAAATTTGTTGAGTGGCTGAAAAACGAGTTTTAATGACTCCAACCTAAGTGTATGTAAACTTCCGACTTCAACTGTATATATTTTCACACCGAGGTTGGAATAATACTGTGAAATTATCATAATTCACTTTTAGTGTAAGAGCTGTTTGAAAAGACCGCCTGCAATTACAACTTGCTGTCACGACTTCTGCCAAAGTCGAAGCCTCCTTGTTCGGGCGGTGCTCGGCGGGCAACGTCACCGTTCTTCTAGCCGTCATTGATCCATTTTTAATTTTCCATAGGTTTTGTCTGGTCTTCCTACACACCTGGTTTCAATCCAATTCATTACCTGTTGTGTATTTAACCCTCTGTTTCCCCTCATGTCTTTGTCAGAGTTTGTTTTATGTTACGTATTCGTGTTTTGTATTTGGTGCGCGACGGGTCATCGTACCCACTTTGTTTCATTGTATTTCATGGTTTTGGAGTTGTGCTTTAAGTTATTAAACTACTCCATTCCACCAAGTTTTGATTGTCCTACGCATGACATCCCTGCCACCTATACACACGACTATGACACTTGCTTGGGTGGGTGTTTTTTTTTAAACCATTAACAAAGAGTTTTCCCAATAGGGCACCGACGACCGGTTCCAGTAAGATAATTCTCAATGTAATCACCCATTGTGATAATAAATATTAACGATAGCGATATTACTGTGCCACAAACATTTCATTTTATCCCGAGATTGCAAGATAATTTGCATGTTGATGTAGTGCCCATCGGTTATGAATGTTTCAGCCTCTGTTGAGAATTCATGTTCTTACCATCAGTTACTGGTGCAAAGAGCACCAAAAAACGATGCTAACCATGAGCTTTGTGATCTGCATCGTTCAATCACAGAGCAGATACAAGTCACGTGATCCGCGAGCGAATGCATACGTGTGCGCCAACAGCACGTCACTTGCATCTGCCCCGTGATCGGATACAGCAGCTATTGCACTGCATTATGTGCTCGCCGACAGATCACGTGACTTGTATCTGCACTGTGACTGGACAACAAAGATCTCAATGCAGTGTGAGAGGAGTAGTTTGTTTGCCTCCTAACTCCGGTTATGTACACTACACAGTCTTGTTGTACCCTATTTTTAAAGGCGATTTCTAATAATTTGAATTAATGATTCACCCCAGAGACTCGGAAGAGAAAAGGTTGAGAACCCCTGGTCTATGGTCCAGAAGACTACAGATACTGTGGAACTACTTTGTGAAAAGCAGAGCGTAAGATTCATATGAGAAAACTATCGTTGCACACAGCTATATTACAGTGCCTTCAGAAAGTATTCACCCCCTTGACTTTTCCATATTTTGCTGTGTTACAGCCTAAATTTAAAATGGATTCAATTGAGATGTTTTGTCAACGGCATACACACAATACCCCATAATGTCAAAGGGATTTCACCATGAGGCCAATGGTGACTTAAAAACAGTTACAGAGTTTAATGGCTTTGATAGAAAACTGAGGATGGATCAACAACATTGTAGTAACTCCACAATATTCACATAATTGACAGAGTGAAAAGGAAACCTGTACAGAATATAAATATTCCAAATCATGCATCTTGTTTGCAACAAGGCACTGAAGTAATATTTTCCTGAATACAAAGTGTGATGTTTGGGGCAAATCCAATCCAAAACATTACCGACTACCACTCTATATTTTCAAGCATAGTGGTGGCTGCATCATGTTATGGGTATGGTTGTAATCGTTAAGGACCTGGGAGTTTTTCAGGATAAAAAATAAACGGAATGAAACTAAACACAGGCAAACTCCTAGAGGAAAACCTGGTTCAGTTTGCTTTCCACCAGACACTGGGAGACAAATTTACTTTTCAGCAGGACAATAACCTAAAACACAAGGCCAAATATAAACTGGAGTTGCTTACCAAAACGACAGTGAATGTCCCCGAGTGGCCGAGTTACAGTTTTGACTTTAATCTCCTTGAATATCTATGGCAAGACCTGAAAATTGTATAGCAATGATCAATAACAAATTTGACAAAGCTTGAAGAATTTTGAAAATAATAATTGTCAAATGTTTCACAATCCAGGTGTGGAAAGCTCTTAGAGACTTATCCAGGAAGGCAGCTGTAATCACTGCCAAAGGTGCTTCTACAAAGTATTGACTCAGGGGTGTCAATACTTACACTACATGACCAAAAGTATGTGGACATCTTATTCCACAATCATGGGCATTAACATGGGCATTTCTGTACAGCACTTCGAGATATTAGCTGATGTACGAAGGGCTATATAAAATAAATTTGATTGAAATAAACTTGATTGATTAATATGGAGTTGGTCCCTCCCTTTGCTGCTATAACAGCCTCCACTCTCCTGGGAAGGCTTTCCACTAGTTGGAACATTTCTGCAGGGACTTGCTTCCATTCAGCCACAAGAACATTAGTGGGGTCGGGCACTGATGTTGGGCAATTAGGCCTGGCTCGCAATTGGCATTCCAATTCATTCCAAAGGCCTTCGATGGGTTTGAGGTCAGGGCTCTGTGCAGGCCAGACAAGTTCTTCCACATCGATCTCGACAAACTATTTATGTATGGACTTTGCTTTGTGCACAGGGGCATTGTCATGCTGAAACAGGAAAGGCCCTTCCCCAAACTGTTGCCACAAAGTTGGTTGCACAGAATCGTCTAGAATGCCATTGTATGCTGAGGTGCTAAGATTTCCCTTCACTGGAACTAAGAGGCCTAGCCCGAACCATGAAAAACCACCCCCGGACCATCATTTCTCCTCCACCAAACTTTACAAGTTGGCACTACGCATTGGAGCAGATAGAGTTTTCCTGGCATCCGCCAAACCCTGATTTGTCCGTCGGGCTACCAGATGGTGAAGCGTGAATCATCACTCCAAAGAACGCATTTCCACTGCTCCAGAGTCCAATGGCGGCAAGCTCTACACCACTCCAGCTGACGCTTGGCATTGCGCATGGTGATCTTAGGCTTGTATGCGGCTGCTCGGCCATGGAAACCCATTTCTTGAAGCTCCCGACAAACAGTTACTGTGCTGATGTTTCTTCCAGAGGCAGTTTGCAACCGAGGACAGGCGATTTTTACGCGCTACAGCACCCGGCGGTCCTGTTCAGTGAGCTTGTGTGGCCTACAGGACCACTTAGCAGCTGAGCTGTTGTTGCTCCTAGACGTTTCCACTTCACAATAACAGCAGTTATAGTTAACCGGGGCCGCTCTAGCAGGGCAGAAATTTGACGAACTGACTTGTTGGAAAGGTGGCATCCTATGACGGTGCCAGGTTGAAAGTCACTGAGCTCTTCAGTAAGGCCATTCTTCTCACAATGTTTGTCTATGGAGATTGCATGGCTATGTGCTCGATTTTATACACCTGTCAGCAATGGCTGAACTAGCCGAATCCAGTAATTATTAGGGGTGTCCACATACTTATGTATTCAGGCCGCTTCACTTTTTCCACATTTTGTTACGCTACAGCCTTGTTCTAAAATGTATTGTTTTTTCCCCCTCATAAATCCACACAAAATACCCCCATAATGACAAAGCAAAAAACAGGTTTAGACATTTTTGCAAATGTTTATAAAAACATCTGATAAACCATTTACAAAAGTATTGTAACGACCCTGGGTTTATAAGCGCGGAAATCGACTCTGCCGTTCGAGCATGCTTTTGCGGCACAGTCGATAGCGCGCCGGACCTCAGGCTAGAAGGTCGAGGGTTCGAGACCTGCCCCCTGCTGTTTCATTACATTGGTGTCAGAAATGGGATCGTACCTTGCATCCACGACAGTGCATGTGCTTGGCCGGTGAGCGCGTTCCTGTAAGACGTAGAGTTGCAAGCTAGCACGAGGACGCGCTCTTTGAAAGGAGGGAGTAGTGTAACAGCCCTGGGTTTATAAGCGCGGAAATCGACTCTGCCGCTTGAGCATGCTTTTGCGGCACAGTCGATAGCGCGCCGGACTTCGGGCTAGAAGGTTGAGGGTTCGAGATCTGCTCCCTGCCTGTTTCATTACATTGGTGTCAGAAGTGATCGGACCTTGCATCCACGACAGTGCGTGTGCTTGACCGGTGAGCGCATTCCTGTAAGACGTAGAGTCGCAAGCTAGCACGAGGACGCGCTCTTTGAAAGGAGGGAGTAGTGTAACGACCCTGGGTTTATAAGCGCGGAAATCGACTCTGCCATTCGAGCATGCTTTTGCGGTAGTAGATAACGTGCCGGACCTCGGGCTAGAAGGTCGTGGGTTCGAGACCTGCCCCCTGCTGTTTCATTACAGTATTCAGACCCTTTCCTCAGTACTTTTCACACCTTTGGCAGCGATTATAGCCTGGAGACTTTTTGTCCTTACGGAAGGTTCTCCCATCTCCACAGAGGAACTCTGGCGCTCTTTCAGAGTGACCATTGGGTTCTTGGTCACCTCCCTGACCAAGGCCCTTCTCCCCCGATTGTTCAGTTTGGCTGGGCGGCCAGCTCAAGGAAGAGTGTTGGTAGTTCCAAACTTCTTCCATTTAAGAATGATGGAGGCCACTGTGCTCTTGGGGACCTTCAATGCTGCAGACATTTTTTGGTCCTCTTCCCCAGATCTGTGTCTCGACACAATCCTGTCTCGAAGCTCTACGGACAATTCCATCAACCTCATTGTTTGGTATTTGCTCTGACAACTGTGGGACCTTATATAGACAGGTGTGCGCCTTTCCAAATCATGTCCAATCAATTGCATTTTACACAGATGGACTCTAATCAAGTTGTAGAAACATTAAGGCTGGTCAATGGAAACAGGATGCACCTGAGCTCAATTTCAAGTCTCATAGCAAAGGGTCTGAATACTTACGTAAATATCATTTCTTTTTTTAAATACATTTGCAAAAATATCAAAAACCTGTTTTCACTTTGTCATTATGAGGTATTGTGTAGATGGGTGAGAAAAACATGTAATACATTTTGAATTCAGGCTGTAACAAAATCTGGAATAAGGGGCATGAATACTTTCTGAAGGCACAGTATATGGGGAAATCTTGTTTGATGAGAATGTAGCAGCCTGGATAGGCCTAGTCAACTAAAATAAGCAAAAATGTACAATATGCATTATCATGGAATAACTGCACACATTCAGCGGTGTGAGAAGGCACAAGGGCCTTCTCAGTCATTAATATCATAGACATGCTTTTAGTACGAAGCTTAAAATACATATATTATAATGTTATACATTTAAATGATGGCTGCATTTATGTGAGTATGTGGATTTTTATTTCATATGCATTACAAAAATCACCACCACCAATTAGTCCAATCAAGGCAGCCATGACTTTCTTTGAATCACAAAGTGTCAGACATTTTCACTATTGCCAGCTATCACATCATCATATACAGAGAACCTGGAAGATGTAGGAAATGCAGTTCAAATCAGGCCAATCAAATCATTTTCACATTCTGCAAACATAAAACGTGAAATGTCAACCACATACGTGCATGATCCTCAAACAAACATTTGTTAAAAGTCTACTTCAGCATGTAGCCTGCTACAGTATGACACGTGATGACATTTGTTCTTGAAGAAGTCAGTCTTTATTGTGGCTAAGGAAGTTGGTTGTTGTATGCAGCATCAAAGAGGTGGGAGGATTGCCATATTGCTATAGGATGCCTCAGTAACGTTTATGCAGGCAGTGTCTTTCAAATGTCTGAGACAGGATGCTTCTAAAGCCACATGACCTGCCGCCTTCCCGTCATTGGAAAATCATCATGTCCGAATATACAGTAAACACATTTCAGAATGTTCACCAGTTTTCAATGCATAGGCCATTGACCTCGATATAGTTTCTCAAAATGCAAACATGGCATGATCACATGAAATGTTACATAGCCCTTAAATATTGACTTATTTTATGTTATATTTTTTTCAAACAAATCAGGGATACAACAAAACCAGTCAAATAAAATGGACACACATTAAAGTGGCAATCAGCAGCGGAAACAATAAAGCGATCAATGGGTATATATCATTAATTCATAAGTCAAAAAATGTATGTAGCTTGGGTCTAAGGGAATTCCATAGTGACAGCTTGCGAGATAAGTCATGCACTAATGACGGTCTGGTCGCAAGTGCAAGTTTTTATTTATAGTATTTTTTGGGGCTCCTGTTGGGGCTCCCAAGTGCCGCAGCGGTCTAAGTACATTTTGGGGCTCCCGAGTGGCGCAGTGGTCTAAGCCACTGCATCTCAGTATTAGTGGCATCACTACAGACCCTGGTTCGATTCCAGGCTGTATCGCAATCGGCTGTGATTGGGAGTCCCATAGGGCAGCGCACAATTGGCCCAGCATCGTCCGGGTTAGGGTTTGTCCAGGGTAGACCATCATTGTAAATAAGAACTGGTTCTTAACTGACTTGCCTAGTTAAATAAAGGTTCTGATTGATTGGTCACTGTTTGCGTCGCAGAAAAGTGAATAAACTATTAAATCCAGTTTTTAGATGCTACCTCCCACCTCAAATCAAAACCAATTATGGATTCTATATTGTGTTCTCATTTTGCGTGAACACATGGCTGTGTTTCACACCTGTCTGTCAAGCTAATCCGCCGCGCAATATAGGCACCATGCGGGAAGTTGAGAAAATGTGCGCACACAAAGCGAGAACAAAACATTGGCATCCATATTAGATTTTGTTTTGGGGAGGAGGGTTAGCGTCTAAAAATGTGATTTGATAGTTTCTTCACTGTTCGGCGATGCAAACGGCAACCTATGAATCAGACCTGTCTACCGATTATGGATGTCATTTCGGACGCCGTCACGCATGCTGCTTGCATGTACGGTCATTGAACCATGGTTTATCTCACAAGCTGTCGCAACCGAATGCCCTTAGACCCGGTTTATTAATCAAATTATTAATAAAGGTGCCTAAATTTGGGCAATCCATTGGGGATAATGGCTAAATTGGAAAATATAAGTATCCTATAAAATGTATTGAATAGAAGAACTGTAACAAAGGGACAGGCTATGAATATCTGTATTGGGTCACCAAATGCAGAAAACATTTATCAGTCAAAAGGTCCAGGTGTAATCTAGCTCATTATCCAATATGTTCACGATATTGTCTTAATTTCCAAAAGGTGAAAAATGAAGATAGAAATCCAGCATGGTTTTTAAGCTAAATTAACGGCAACATAAGATTAAGGTTGTAAGAGCAACATTATTGTACTGTATGGGACACACTTATAAGACAACTAATTCAAACCAGATTTAATACTGCAAAACTTTAAATATCTGCGGGTTATCAAGTGATGAAAGGGTGCATATTACCATTAACCAAGTGAAAATAAAAAAAAAGTTTTATGTTAAACTCATGTGGCCTGAATCTGATAAAAGCATCTGAGGAGTCAAAACTGTCTTCAGGGAATAAAGAACACAAATCATCATACAGTAGGACCAAAGAGAGGGTAAACTGCAGGCAGTATGATCCAAACCAGGTACATTTCTGCAGTATCAGTTAAGCCGGCGCATGGATTACATTCCCACCAGCACCATCAGGTTTGTCTAAAATGTTAATTAAAATGTTTTACTTAACCAACACAAACTCCCCACTATGATCATCAAGGGCTTGTGTGTCATCATCTTTACATTCCTATGACAGTTGCTCAAGGAGAAGTGAAGTGTATGCAATTGGTAGCAGCGGTCTCATGTAGCCAAACATCTCTGCTTCTTGCAACAACAACAAAAAAGACACCTTGGAGTGGATCAGAAACGGGTCCAGTTTGTTTTACAACTCTGTATTGCAGGTGTGCCTCTTATGTCAAGTGACTGCATTTCATGTGTGGATTTTGGCTGACCGCGTTTCCATGGGCTAGACTGGGGGTGGGGGCGCAGGTCTTTGAGGCACAAGTTGTGTTGCAGCAGGTGTTGGTCTAAGAGAAAAATAAACAAACATTTGTCAATTGAGGGCTGACGCTTACATCATATAAAAAGGTAGGCCTAATGAGTAGTAAGTAGCAAGTACAATCTTTACCTTGAATAGGGAGGAGGTGGTCTGACAGCATAAGATGGCACAGAGACGGTCCTGCTCGTCTGCACAACCTGCAATGAACATAAATATCACTCTCAGTGGAAGGTAACACCAAAACAACTTCAGCATAACAATTGTGAGCCTATGTTTTGGGGTGCAGGTAATGGCAGCTGTGGGTGGGTGTGAGGGTTAGGAATCATAACTGAGGAAAGATTGTAATGCAGGGATGAATACATGAGTAAACTCACTAAATAGTAGGATTCCCCAACTAACATTCAATAAATACAACATACCCTCAAAACTCCTATTATTTGTCTATTTCAAGTTTACTAACATATTTGACTCTTATGTGGACAAAAATCTCCATTCCATCAAGATGAACAGAAAGTCTGCAATTGAAGTGAATAAATGTCTATATCCTGCTTTGAATTTGCCCTGAAAATGTGCTGCAATTTTCCACCACAGACAGAAGAGGTGGCAGAGAGACAAACATGGTGACAGAACAGAAAACCGATAAACACAAAGTAACTTGCTGTGATCTTACCACCAAACCTGGGTCAAATATAAAAGTAAAATACTTCCAAATGAGGTGTGCTTGTTTTCGCTTTGACTGTACACTTTTGGGACTATTCCATTGGTATAATTGTACCAGGCAAACTAAATCATGTGCAGCACAAGTACTTTAAAGTATTTTTTATATATTTTTAAGGATTTTCTGTATTTTATTGTGCAGAGGAGAGATAGATGTAGTGTGTGTCACAAAGGCATTGTGCCAGATTCGAACCCATGCACATGTGCAAACGGGTGTTGGTGGCAGCGGCACTAACTGCTAGATCACCCCAGACAAGATAACTGAAAGTATTTTACATTTGTACGTGACCCAGGTCTGGTTACAACATTGATTAGTATGGGAGTAAATGACTAAGGTTAGGATAGGACAGCATGCGCCCTACAGCAGAACAGCGGCAATTCAAAACTCCTCAGTTGAAAAGGCTGAGCCACGTTGCATTACTGCTGTGTTTCTGCCACTCCAGTGGGCTGAGAGAGAATCCTCTATTTAATTTGGGTACAGTAGATGCCAAAACATTTAGCATGTATAGTTACATAAGCACATTCCTCATTTTAAACTTTACTATAGAAGAAAAGCCCAGAATAACACAGAAAGCCCAGAATATTCGAGTGGTGTTCAAATATTTATGTTGTGTCATATTCAGCAAAGCCCCAATGATTGGTAGAAAAGGAGAATAAAAGGGAATACAGAAGCAATGCCCCACAGACCCTCTTAAGAGCAAATGTGAGTATTTTACCTCCTCTGGTGGTAATAACTGAGCTTGGTGCTTTACATGGGGAAAGAAGAAGAAGCCTCGTCATTATCAAACAAAGAATCCATCAATACAGGTCTGTGTCACAAATGGCACGCCATTTAGTGCATAAAATTTGAACAGGACCCATAGGACTCAACCAAAAGTTGTGTGTGTAGGGACCCTGATCAAAAGTAGTGCACTATGGAATAGGAATTAGGGTACTATTTGGGACTCAGATTAGGTCTATGACTTTCAAGACAGTGAAATATCACCAAGACCTGGTCACACACTCAAGTGGCTAAAAACATAAATAGTGGTGACAGTAAACATGCCTCAACTTAACATAATGTTGCTACAATGGACTCCGTACATGGTAAAAGAGGTCGCTTTCAGCAGGGGTAGGAATTGGTTCAGGGAACAGAACCGAAAAACTTTTTTTTTTTTTTTTCAAGTAACAACCAGAACCGAGGACGAAAGCGATCTATTCTGTTACGGAACAGAACTGTTATTTTAAAAGAATGGGAACCAGGTAATAACGTTCTTTCACGTTCTGCAACAAAGTGCCTATGCAAAGCCCTCACTGTCATTAAGAAACTTATTCCAGTGTCTTCGAAAACTCTAAGTGGCATTATGGTGTAATGTAATCACATCAAATATGTCACATGCGCCGAATACAACAGGACCTTTCCATGAAATGCTTACTTACAAGCCCTTAACCAACAATGTAGAGTTTTCTTAAAAGTAAGGTAATATGTACATATAGGTAGGGGTAAAGGGACTATGCATAGATACTAAGCAGCGAGTAGCATCAGCGTAAAGGGGGGGGGGGGGGGGGGTGTATGCAAATAGTCTGGGTAGCGATTTGATTAACTGTTTAGCAGTCGTATGGCTTGGTGGTAGAAGCTGTTAATGAGACTTTTGGACCTAGACTTGGCGCTCCGCTACTCCTTGCCGTGAGGTAGCAGAGAACAGTCTGACTTGGGTGGCTGGAATCTGACAACTTTTAGGCCTTCCTCAGATCGCCTGAAATAGAGGTCCTGGATGGCAGGAAGCTGGGCCGTACGCACTACCCTCTGTAGCGTCTTGCGGTCGGATACCAAGCGGTGATGCAACCAATGAGGATCTTTTCAGTCTCCTGATGGGGAATAGGCATTGTTGTGCCGTCTTCACAACTCTCTTGGTGTGTTTGGACCATGATAGTTTGTTAGTGATGTGGACACTAAGGAACTTGAAGCTCTTGACCCGTTCCACTACAGCCCCGTCGAGATAAATGCGGCGTGCTCGGCCCTCCTTTTCCTGTGGTTCAAACAGCTTTGTCTTGCTCACATTGAGGGAGAGGTTGTTGTCCTGGCACCACACTGCCAGGTCTCTGACCTCCTCCCTGTAGGCTGATCGGTGATCAGGCCTACCACTGTTGTTGTCGGCAAACTTGGTTTTGGAGTCGTGCGTGGCCACGCAGTCGTGGGTGAACAGGGAGTACAGGAGGAGACTAAGCACGCACCTGAGGGGCCCCTGTGTTGAGGATCAGCGTAGCAGATTATTGTTGCCTTCCCTTACCATCTGGGGGCAGCCTGGCAGGAAGTACAGGATCCAGTTGCAGAGGGAGGTGTTTAGTCTCAGGGTCCTTAGGTTAGTGATGAGATTTGAGGGCACTATGGTGTTGAACGCTGAGCTGTAGTCAACGAACAGCATTCTCACTTAGGCGTTCCTTTTGGCCAGGTAGGAAAGGGCAGTGTGGCGTGCAATAGAGAATGCATCATCTGCAGATCGGTTGGAGCGGTATGCGAATTCTAGTGGGTCTAGGGTTTCTGGGATGATGGTGTTGATGTGAGCCATGACCAGCCTTTCAAAGCAATGTTGAACTGTTTAAAGGTCTTACATCGGCTACAGAGAGCATGATCACACAGTCATCCGGAACTGCTGGGGATCTCATGCTTGGTTCAGTGTTGCTTGCCTCGGAGCACAGAAGGCACTTAGCTTGTCTGGTAGGCTCGCGTCACTGGGCAGCTCGCGGCTGGGTTTCCCTTTATAATCCATAATAGTTTGCAAGCCCTGCCACATAAGACAAGCATCAGAGGTGGTATAGTAGGATTCAATCTTCGTCCTGTATTGACGCTTGCCTGTTTGATGGTTCGTCGTGGGGGCATAGCGGGATTTCTTATCAGCGTCCAGATTAGTGTCCCAATCCTTGAAAGCGGGAGCTCTAGCTTTTATCTTGGTGCGGATGTTGCCTGTAATCCATGGCTTCTGGTTGGGATATGTACGTACGGTCACTGTGGGGACGACGTCGTGACGTCGTCGATGCACTTATTGATGAAGCCGGTGACTGATGTGGTATACTCCTCAATGCCTCCCAATGAATCCCAGAATACATTTTAGTCCGTTCTACCAAAACAGTCCTGTAGCTTAGCGTCCACGTCATCTGACCGCTTCCGTATTGAACGAGTCACTGGTACTTTGTGCTTGAGTTTTTGCTTGTAAGCAGGAATCAAGAGGATATAATTTGCCAAATGGAGGGTGAGCGACAGCTTTGTACGCATCTCCGTGTGCATATTTTCCCGTCTGGTTGCACGTGACATGCTGTTAGAAATGAGGTAAAACGGATTTAAGTTGTCCTGCATTGAAGTCCCCAGCCACTAGGAGCACCACTTCTGGGTGAGCATTCTCTTGTTAGCTTATGGCCTTATACAACTCGTTGAGTACGGTCTTAGTGCCTGCATCAGTTTGTGGTGGTAAATAGCCAGCTATGAAAAATAGATGAAAACTCTCTTAGTATATAGTGTGGTCTACAGTTTATCATGAGACTTCCTTAATATTAGAGATCGCGAACCAGCTGTTATTGACAAATAGACACAGACCACCCCTAGTCTTTCCAGAGGTAGCTGTTCTGTCTTGCCGATACATGGAAAACCCAGCCAACTGTATATTATCCATGTCCTCGCTCAGTCAAGACTTGTTGAAACATATGATATTACAGTTATTAATATCCCGTTCGTAGGATAGTCTCAAATGGAGCTCATGCAGTTTACTCTCCAGTGATTGCACGTTCCCCAGTAGGACAGTAGTTAAAGGCGGATTATCCACTCGCCGACAAATTCTCACCAAGTACCCAGATTTGCGGCCCGTGTATCGGCGTCTCCTCTTCATGCGAATGACGGGGATTTGGGCCTGGTCCGGAAGGAGCAGTAAGCCAACGCTCTGAAGTTCAAAGACATTCAAAGTTCCTTCATAGAAGTCGCTCCCTCCGTAGGTATAATTCCGTGGGTCTAATTCAGACTTGGCATGTCATAACAACAAGATGCCCAGCGCTTCATACACAGAGCGCTCCTCACCCGCAAAATTTCAGTCGCACCCTATGGAAAACACTTGTCTGTCCAATGCATGTACATAGCTTTCCCATTCCATAGCAAGCTGATCTATCCATTGGTGAAATAATTAAAATGTCGAGCTAAGTGAACAATTATTATTTTTATTTTTTTTAAATATAAACTGTTACTTTTTTGGTGTTTAAACCGTTTCAGAACGGAACAAAAAAAAGAATGGTACTGTTCAGAACTAAATGATAAGAACATTATTTTAATTGCAACCTCTGCTTTTCAGACAACCTGGGGCACAGCATGTTTAATGTTTCTTAGTCAAAGACAGACAGATGATGAGATACAGGGAGAGAATCTACTAGCCTGAAGTCTGTCATTTATGGGTTAGAGAATTATTTTAAAAGATTACATCCATACCACCATGAAACTTTCATGGGGAAAGTTTGGTGACTGAGACTCACTCTGTCTTTGACAATGGTGTTGGGGTTGGCTCTCGGAGGAGGGCCTCGGCTAGTGTTGGCCTGAGGTCTGCTGTCGGCCCTGTGCACAGGAGGGAAAAAACAAACAAGCATGTCCCATTATTTAGTTTTGTGTTCATTTCAGATACAAATGCAAGATATAGATCTGTCATTCTCAGTAGCTAGGTTTCCATCCAATTTGCAACAGATTTTCATGCAAATATTCTAGAATCTGCATAAAGAAAATATGAGCATTTTCCCACCAGTGGTATGTTTCCACTAAATAGACTTGTTGCGGATAAAAATCAGTGTGTGATGATGAAGTTCACACAAAATGTACTTTCTCACTCAGGTTTTCTTGTACAGAATAAACATTTAAAGTTCAATGTGTTTCCATCGCGTTTTCAACTGTACTGATAGTTTTGTAACAAAATCTGTTGCGTTAAATAGCAAACGAGCCTCCTCTGGTCTTGGCACCTGCGCTCTAGTCAACAGCTCGCAGATACAGTGCGGGTAGGCTGTGAGGGTAGGCTAGTCTACATGACAAGATTATTATGGATAAGAGCAAGAATATTTTTATTTGTCAAACGGAAGTTAAGCATCAATCATCATGTCACCAGTAGAAGACCCTCAATATTTTTAGGAAAGCGGCATTAAACTCATCACCGTGGCACCATGTCGAACGAACAAATCATCTGTCGGCATTAATAAAATTATACCAAAACTTCCTGTTTCCATCACAGCTGTCGTGATTATGTTTTTAAACGACATGACTTTACTCGCTTAAAAATTGTGGATGGAAACGTGGTTAGTGGCATCAAGTCTGACAAGCGGTAGATCTGTTCTATGTGTAATATTTGTATGCTTGGCCTTGCTTCCCCATAACTTTCGTTTTTGTCAACTTCAAAAGCTAAAAATATATTTTTTTGTTATTGAACACATATTTCACAGTGGTTTAGATGGTACAATGATTCTCTACACTTGCTTGTTGTGTCACATAAGCTGGAATCAGGCAGAAACTTCAGAATTTTTGAAAACAGTAATCGTCAGAGCTAAATTCTACATATCGTGTCTTTAAAGTAAGTCAAGGGCAATCATGAAATAAATATGGTCTATATGGTAAAGGAATTCAGTGTATAGAATAATATTTGGGACCCAGACTAAGAGAAGTTGATGAAGTGGACTCACTCGTAGCCCTGGGATCTTTTCCTCCTGCAGAAGCGCCTCTGCAGCTCATTCCTCCTGAAGAAGACGAAGAGGCCCAGCGCCATCAGAGGCAGTACCAGAAAGAAGAAAACCAGCAGCCCATCCCTTGTGGCGGTGTCCTTGTCTGTAGGGGGTAGGAACCAACAGTCAGGGGTAGGGACCAACAGTCCCAATCAACCTGTCTAACAATACTGTACTTCAATGTATCCTGGGAAATAACAGACTGACACAAGGTCTTGCATCTCAACTGGCTTCAAGTAGCCTCTTATTGTCCTCTTTGAAAAATCTATTTTTAATCTGGACAAGTAAGACTAAATTAGTAAATTCTCATTAGGCCATATTGCTTACACCCATTTGGTATCCAAAACACACAGATGTCTTCAGATCATAGCAGGTAGATTAGGAGAAGAAGATTCTTCTTTAGACTATGCGCCCATGGAGTCTGCTCTGAGAGGGCCTTTGTGCTGGTCACTCACCGTTCCACGTAGGGCCGCTGTCCACGCTGCCGCCGAAACCTTTAACTTCGCAGTAGGGCGGTGCCCAGCCGTTCTCACAGTGGCAGTTCCTGTTGCTGTTACACACCTAAAAGCGGAAAATGCAAGCGTATTAGACAAAGCCCAGACACCTGTAGGACACACACCGGGAGACGATTAATTTAGTAGTAGTGAATGACCTACCCCGTGACTGTGGCATTTCTTCTGGATGTCACAGTCGTAGTTAAGCACGTCGGCACTCCGACATTCGTAATTCAAACAGACCTGTGGAGCGATAACGTGAGAAGTCGCTCAGCGAAACGCTCCTGCGAAAGTGGAGAACAGCGTACCTAATTCTGTACGCAGACGCAAATAACTGCATCTGGGCTTTGCAACTACTGTATCGCCTGGAAATGGTCTCTAACAAAGAAGATAAGACTATGGAATTGAATGGAATTTATTTGGGTGAAAAAAATTATACAATGTACAATGGCTCCCCAGAGGATAGCTCCTAAAACCAACCCGTTTCCAAAGTGGTCCTGCAACTTGTTCGACTTGCTCCTCTTACCTTGTTCTCTCCACACTTGGTCCCCTCGTTCACCATGCCAGGGTCTGGAACGTCCGACCCCAGCAGAAAGTCAACGCCCCAGCACTTGATTCCGGCGATGGGCGTCTGGATGATGGAGGGCTCGATGCCAAAGACGGTGACCGACTGGACGTTCTCACACTGCAGCTTCCCACACATGGCATTCCTATACAGAGTGACAGACGGGTAAACACACAAGTACACATTTTCCTCATGCCGTCAACATACATTGTTGACAACTGTATTTGCTGTCGATTATACATTGACAAGAATGCAAGTCACAGAATTTGTCTGACCTGCTCTCACACTTCTTGTAGCCATTGTTCTGGTAGCCGCAGTTACCAAAACGATCCCCCTTGGAGTTGACATCTTTGAAACACACCTCTGGGGCAGCCTTTGCCTCTGTACAACAAGTGGGAAATTAATGAATTTACAGTACAGTGTCCATTGTTTTATTTGCACTGATTTGTCTATAAATGTTGTACTACCAGGAGAAAAAGAGTAGGAACAGCAGGGAGAACAATTGTACCACCAGAGGGCACTCATAAGCAATTGTTCTGGACATTGTGATTTAGAAGGCAGCAGAATTCCTCTTATGCAGAGCAAAGGGGAACTCACTTGGGCCAAAGATGGCCCGGCATTGTCCATCGTATTGCTGGCACTTCCCATTGTAGCAGTAGGCCTTAACCACTTTGCAGGGTTGGCCGTTCTGCTTGAAGACGTCGCTTGGACACAGTGCAGATGAGCCGTTGCAGTACTCCGAGAGGTCGCACTCATCATTGCTACCTCTACACACTGAGCCCCCTGGCAAATACTAAGAGAGTAAAGACATCACATGAACAGTGTGAATATCAGACCTGGGTTCAAACTAACTTCAGTACTTTAGCTGGGCTTGACTGAGTTTGCCTGCTGCAATGATTCTTTTTTTTATAGTTGCAAAACTGCAAACCCAGGATCGGTACAACTGCAAACCCAGCCTCAGAAATTGATAAAATTTGGATTTGTGTCACTGATCTACACATAATACCCCACACTGTCAAAGGGGAAATATGTTTGTAGAAAGGTTTACAAATGAATAAAAATGAAAAGCTGAAATGTCTTGAGTCAATAACTATTCAACCCCTTTGTTATGGCAAGCCTAAATAAGTTGAGTAAAAATGTGCGTAAGAAGTCACATAATACGTTGCATGGACTCACTGTGTGCAATAATAGTGTTTAATTAACATGATTTTTAAATGACTGCCCCATCTCTGTACCCCAAACATACAACTATCTATAAGGTCCCTCAGTCAAGCATTGAATTTCAAGCACAGATTTAAGACCAGGGAGGTTTTCCAATGGTTCACAAAGAAGGGCACCCATTGGTAGATGGGTAAAAAAAAAGAGCAGACATTGACTATCCCTTTGCGCATGGTGAAGTTATTAATTACACTTTGTATGGTGTATCAATAGACTTACTCATTACAAAGATACAGGCTTCCTTCCTAACTCAGTTGCTGGAGAGGAAGGAAACCGCTCAAGTATTTCACCATGAGGTCGAATGGTGACTTAAAAACAGTTACCGAGTTTAATGGCTGTGATAGGAGAAAACTGAGGATGGATCAACAACATTGTAGGTACTCCACAACATTAACCTAAATAACAGTGTGAAAAGATGGAAGCCTGTACAGAATACAAGTATTCCAAAACATGCATCCTGTTTGCAATAAGGCACTAAAGTAATACTGAATTATTTTTAGCAAAGAAATTAACTTTTTCTCCTGAATATGAAGCATTATGCTTGGAGCAAATCCAATACAACACGTCACGGAGTACCAGTCTTCATATTTTCACGCATGGTGTTGGCTGCATCATGTTATGGGTATGTTAGTCATCGGCAAGGACAAGGGAGTTTTAAAAAAAATATACAAATAAACAGAACAGAGCTAAGCACAGGCAAAATCGTACAGGAAAACCTGGTCTGCTTTCCAACAGACACATTCACCTTTCAGCATTACAATTACCCAAAACACAAGGCCAGATATACACTGGAGTTGCTTACCAAGACAACATTGAATGTTCCCGAGTGGCCTAGTTACAGTTTTGACTTAAATTGGCTTGAAAATCTATGGCAAGACTTGAAAATGGCAATGATTAACACCAACTTGAAAGAGCTTGAAGAATTTTTAAAAGAATAATGGACAACTATTATAAACTCAGCAAAAAAAGAAACGTCCCTTTTTCAGGACCCTGTCTTTCAAAGATAATTCATAAAATTCTAATAACTTCATTGTAAAGGGTTTATTGTAAACATATCTTCATTGTAAAGGGTTTAAACACTGTTTCCCATGCTTGTTCAATGAACTATAAACAATTAATGAACATGCACCCGTGGAACGATTGTTAAGACACTAACAGCTTATAGACGGTAGGCAATTAAGGTCACAGTTATGAAAACTTAGGACACTAAAGAGGCCTTTTTACGGACTGTGAAAAACACCGAAAGATGACCAGGGTCCCTGCTCATCTGCGTGAACGTGCCTTAGGCATGCTGCAAGAAGGCATGAGGACTGCAGATGTGGCAAGGGCAATAAATTGCAATGTCCGCACTGTGAGACGCCTAAGACAGCACTACAGGGAGACAGGACGGACAGCTGATCGTCCTCGCAGTGGCAGACCACGTGTAACAACACCTGCACAGGATCGGTACATCCGAACATCACACCTGCGGGACAGGTACAGGATGGCAACAACAACTGCCCGAGTTACACCAGGAACGCACAATCCCTCCATCGGTGCTCAGACTGTCCGCAATAAGCTGAGAGGCTGGACTGAGGGCTTGTAGGCCTGTTGTAAGGCAGGTCCTCACCAGACGTCATCGGCAACAACTTAGCCTATGGGCACAAACCCACTGTTGCTGGACCAGACAGGACTGGCAAAAAGTGCTCTTCACTGATGAGTCGCGGTTTTGTCTCACCAGGGGGTGATGGTCGGTGTCACGCTTATCGTCGAAGGAATGAGCGTTACACCGAGGCCTGTACTCTGGAGCGGGATCGATTTGGAGGTGGAGGGTCCGTCATGGTCTGGGGCGGTGTGTCACAGCATCTTCGAACGGGGCTTGTTGTCATTGCAGGCAATCTCAACGCTGTGCGTTACAGGGAAGACATCCTCCTCCATCATGTGGTACTCATTCTGACATAACCCTCCAGCATGACAATGCCACCAGCCATACTGCTCGTTCTGTGCATGATTTCCTGCAAGACAGGAATGTCAGTGTTCTGCCATGGCTAGCTAAGAGCACGGATCTCAATCCCATTTAGCACGTCTGGGACCTGTTGGATCGGAGGGTGAGGGCTAGGGCCATTTCCCCCCAGATACTGACTGTTACTTTTGATTTTGACCCCCCCCTTTGTTCAGGGACACATTATTCCATTTCTGCTTGTCAAACGTCTGTGGAACTTTTTCAGTTTATGCCTCAGTTGCTGAATCTTATGTTCATAGAAATATTTACAAGTTAAGTTTGCTGAAAATAAACGCAGTTGACAGTGAGAGGACGTTTCTTTTTTGCTGAGTTTACATTCCAGGTGTGCAAAGCTCTTAGAGACTTACCCAGAAAGACTCACAGCTGTAATTGCCAAAGGTGATTCTAACATGTATTGACTCAGGGGGTTGAATACTTACCTAATCTAGATACAGGTGCATTCGTAAAGTATTCAGACCCCTTCCCCTTTTCCACATTTTGTTACGTAATAGCCATATTCTAAAAAGAAAAATGGCCCTCTTCAATCTACACACAATACCCCATAATGACAAAGCCATATTTACATAAGTACTCAGACCCTTTGCTATAAAATATGAAATTGAGCTCAGGTGCATTCTGTTTCCATTGATCATCCTTGAGATGTTTCTACAACTTGATTGGAGTCCACCTGTGGTAAATTCAATTGATTGGACATGATTTGGAAAGGCACACACTTGTCTATATAAGGTCCCACAGTTGACAATGCATGTCGGAGCAAAAACCTAGCCATAATGTCGAAGGAATTGTCTGTAGAGCTCAGAGACAGGATTGTGTCGAGGCGCAGATCTGGGGAAGGGTACCAAAAAATGTCTGCAGCATTGAAGGCCAAGAAAACAGTAGCCTCCATCATTCTTAAATGGAAGAAGTTTGGAACAACCAAAACTCTTCCTAGAGCTGGTTGCCCGCCCAAACTGAGCAATCGGGGGAGAAGGGCCTTGGTCAGGAAGGTGAACAAGAACCCAATGGTCACTGACAGAGCTCCAGAATTCCTCTGTGGAGATGGGAGAACCTTCCAGAAGGACAACCATCTCTGCAGCACTCCACCAATCAGACAGATATTTAATGAAGCCCTGAGTGCTCTGGAGCAGGTTCTCAGACTGGGGCGAAGGTTCACCTTCCAACAGGACAACGATCCTAAGTACACAGCCAAAACAACGCAGGAGTGGCTTCGGGACAAGTCTCTGAATGTCCTTGGGTGGCCCAGCCAGAGCCCGGACTTGAACCCGATCGAACATCTCTGGAGAGACCTGTAAACAGCTGTGCAGCGACGCTCCCCATCCAACCTGACAGAGCTTGAGAGGATCTGCAGAGAAGAATGGGAGAAACTCCCCAAATACAGGTGTGCCAAGCTTGTAGCGTCATACCCAAGAAGACTCGAGGGTGTAAATGCTGCCTAAAGTGCTTCAACAAAGTACTGAGTAAAGGCTCTGAATACTTACGTAAATGTGATATTTATTTTATACTCACACATATACATATATATAAAAAAGTTTTTGCTCCGTCATTATGGGGTATTGCGTGTAGATTGATGAGGGAAAAATAAATGTAACCAATTACAGAAACGCTTTAATGTAACAAAATGTGGAAAGGTCAAGGGGTCTGAATACTTTCCGAATAAACTGTATATTAGTGTTTTATTTTCCATAGTTAAAAGGTTTTACATTTTCTTCCACTTTGACAGAGTATTTTGTGTAGTTCGTAGACAAATTATAATTAAATAAATTTGAATCGCACTTTGTAACACAACAAAAGGTTGAAAAAGTCGAGAGGCATGAATACTTTTTGAAGACACTGTATCTAGCAAACTAGGTAGATGAAAGCAAACGCTAAAAGTATTCGAAAAAAGCTTAATAGTACTTAATTATCGAAGTATCTGGTGAATATTGCTGCTGTTCAAATTCCTTTCTTTCTAGTCTGTCCCTAATTTGAGGTTCATGTAAAAAAAAAATCTGATGGTTGACTTTAATACCAATAACATAGACAGCAGTGCTACACTAAATGGAAGTTACCTGACAATTTTTACAGCACACTCCATAAGCACACTGTGCTCCACCCTTGAGCTTGCAGGTCTTGGCTTCACAGCACGGGTCCTTCTCACATTCCTGTAGGGGGAGAAACAAACACCATGAACAATCAGTGAGCAGGAGGCCACCATCACAGACTATTATGGCATTCTCCAAAAATACTGCTGTAGTCCGAAACAGCACCCTATTCCCTATATCAGGAATCGTCAACTGGCGCTAGTAGTTCTGAATGGCGTTAAGGAGAAAAAGAGCAAAATATGGCCTTAATTAGCTGGCTTGCTAGCTTCTCTAGGCTACTCCAGTCAATTCAGGCACTGTTATATGGGAAGATAAAAAACATTGTGGCTGCTACACGTTAGCTAGTCTTGGCTGTAGCCGATTAGCGTCTCACTCTCTACATGATTTTTAAAGTAGTCAAAGGTCCCATATTCCTAGCACGCCTTGTGACTTTACAAACTTGTTTAATGCATTATGCAGTATGTTTTGTTTGTGATTTAGATGTTGTTGTGACCAGTAGAAATGAATGGTAAATAATGTAGTGTCATTTTGGAGTAACTTTTATTTTACATAAGAATATGTTTCTGAAAACTTCTATATTAATGTGGATGCTACCATGATTACAGATAATCTTGAATGAATCTTGAATAATGATGAGTGAAAAATTAGAGGTCATACCCCTAAGATATGCTAATCTTTAACCATTTTTTGGAGGGTATGATATTTATCCCTCTAACTTTCTCACTCATCATTCATGATTCCCTGTAATCATGGTAGCACTTTAGAGCCCTGTCTATGGGCCTAGCACCATATCAGGGTTGGAGTATATTCCATTTCAATTTAGTCAATTCAGGAAGTAAATGGAAATGACAATTCCTCTTTTTCAGTTTACTTCCTGAATTGACTTAATTGAAAATGATACCAACGTTGCACCATGTCACTTTGTAACGGTCACCTTGTCTGAGCCACAGTCACACTCCTCTCCCATATCCACCAGTTTGTTGCCACAGTAGGGGGCGCTGTAGGCCTCTTCAGGATGCGGGATGTTAAGCAGGCAGCTGCCCCCCGTGTTCAGGATCATCTTCTCAAAGTCGTCGGCGCTGCAGCTGCTGAAGTTCCGCGAGCCACTGAGAGGGGATAAGAGACAGAAGAAGCTGGGTTAGTACCAGGATATGTGATGGTGTAGAGTGCAGTTTCCCCTAGACGACACTGATCCTAGGTCTGAAGTTTCCCCGAGACGACACTGATGCATTTCCCCCACTAATGGTTAAAGCTAGGATTGGGGTTGGGGAAGCTGATCCCACATATGTTCTTTGGGGAAACTTTGCACCACAGCAATATTTGACCCTCCTTATGTAAGGACAGATCACCATGGGAAAAGTGGTGAAATTAGTCTGAGGGTCGAGGAAAACTCACGTGGCGCCCGAGTTCATAATACAACTGGTGACCCCGCAGTGGCAGTTACGCCCGTCGTCGTGGTTCATGCCCAGGTTGTGGCCCAGCTCGTGGGCCACGATGGACGCAAAGGACGGGATGTTGTTGTTGGTGAACTGAAGGCAGAGAAAGACATAGAACGCTCATTAGAAATCAAATGAGGGCTATAGGCTAAACAGCGTGGACACAATTGATATGTCCCAAATGGCACCCTATTCCCTATATAGTGCACTAAATTTGACCAGGTTCTGGTCAAAAGTAGTGCATTACATGGGGAAAAGGGTGCCATTTGCGACACACACCATGCCCATCTTTACTCTAATCGCGTGTAAGACCAGTTCAACTTGACTTGGGTGTTAAGGGCTGACCACACCAAGGACGATAACTATAACAATAACGAGTGAACAAGAGTGTTCACACTACAACGATAACTATAAAAGCAGTTGAGAATGATAACGAGAGCCAACGTTTGGATCACTTTCAGAGAGATTCTTTCCCTGTCCCTCCGACGATAAAACATTGACAACCAATCAAAAACACGTTCTATTGAAGTGTTCTTGGTTGTAGGTGCGCGAGGATGCTCGAAGAGGAGAGAAGCAGAGTACACGGTAAGCTTGCCTGAATAACTGGGCATGTGTGAGCATATTGGTGGCCACATTAATTATAGGACGACTTGGGAGAATGATGATCCACAACAAACAGCGCATATCAGTATGAGAAGGACATATTTTCCTATGTTATCTGTTAACACTGATACAGCCTGACAAAATAGAAAATACCCATTACTGATTCAAATAGTTGCCAAATCAGGCATAGACTAGATCAGTGGTTCCCAACCTTTTTTAGTTAGTGTACCACCAACTGAATTATACTCTGCCCCGGAATACCCCCATGTGTGCATTTGACCAGTAAGTCTATGGTCTCATGAGTCTTCAACTACCCCCTGTGGACTGGCCAAGTACCCCCTGAAGTCCTAGTACCCCTGGTTGGGAACCACTGGGCTAGATTATTATTTTGAAATGAAACATGCATTCAAAACACAGGGCTTTTTAGCGGTTATTGAAATTATATTCGCTGCAGGTTACAGCCCAGACTAGACTTTTTTACTCACAAAAAAAGTCTTAAAAAATAAAAAAGTATTATTGGGGCCTCCCGAGTGGCGCAGCGGTCTAAGCCACTGCATCGCAGTGCTAGAGACATTACTACAAACTGTCCCCCCGGGTTAGGGGACAGTTTGGCCAGGGGGGCTTTATTTGGCTCGTAGCGCTTTAGTGAATCCTTGTGGCAGGCCGGGTGCCTGCAGGCTGAATCCGGTAGCCAGTTGAACAGTGTTTCCTCCGACCCATTGGTGCAGCTGGCTTCCAGGTTAAGCTGGCGGGTGTTTCGGAGGACGCATGACTCCACCTTCGCCTCTCTTGAGCCCCTTGGTGAGTTGCAGCAATGAGACAAGATTGAAATTGTGGAGAAAAAGGGGGGTAAAACACACACCCCCAAAAATGTATATATATTATATATTTTTTTGTTGCATTATTGCATTGTGTTGTTATAGCCTAGTCATTTTCTTGTCCCTAAAAAGTTAAATCAATTAGAAAGATTTTCAAGCTGGATGCCCACGGGACTGGGAGCGTAGCCTGGGAAGTGCACAGTCTAGTCTATCCTAGGCTACCTGTCACTTCATCATCTGATTAAAACAAATATTTCCCTGAGTAAATTCATTGGGTATAGACTATTCACTGCAGTATTAGGGCTAATATTTAGCTAATGAATAATGGGTTGCATACGCTCCTAACTAAGGCTACACATCTCTGGTATGTCTTGAAGGTTATCTTTGCGCAATTACGCACCTGGCCTCTCCGCTACAGCTTTTTCTCTTTAGTCTTGGAGTCCCAGGAAAAGCCAGACTACAATAGCTTGTTGTACAATGATTTCAAGCATTTTATGTACTACTACTAGTCTATTGAGGAGAAATTACAGCTTGTTCTTGCTTGCTGAATGTAAAATACAGGAGCCAAAAGAACTGGCGGGGAGTTTGAAAGGAGCGAGCGCGCGCGATTGTGTGATCAAAATTCACAACATGTAGCCTGCTAATGTACTGTACCTTTTTGGACCTTGTAAACAGTTGAGAATAGACCCATAACCGATCCAAATGGTTGCATAAATCAGGCCTAGGCTGTATGCATTTATTTCAGCAAGAAGCATTAAAAACAGGATGTTCGGGCAGTTATTCAAATGTTCCTACATCACTGCAGTTTACAGCCCTAGACAATAATTGTGTACTGACTTGATAACAAATTCCTCACTGAACTGTAGCCTAGGTAGAATAATGTTTCTGCCTAAAAACGTAGGCCTAATCAATAGTGGAGCTTTGATTCTTGCACTTTGACAGGTAAATATTTTTAGCACTATTAAGCTTCTTAATTTGGCTACACAACTATAGCCTCTATCTACCAGCTGTTAGCAATAGGCTATAAGCTACGGACGCAAGTCTCTTTACTATAGTATGTGCACGTTATTCGAATATACGAACTGATGTTCTGTGAGTATGAATTTCTGTGGCCCAAAAATAGGCCTATTTTAACATTGAAAATGATTTTCTCCATTAAATTGAAATATCCATATGACATTGTTACTTGCAAGGATATACCATGACATTTATAATGATTCATTTAATAAAACAAACTTTTCAATGTAGTTTTTAAGACACACGCCCCATAAAAAAGCCTGGTAGCCGTCCGGTAGCCTTCAAGTGTGTAGCTTGTCGTTTATCTTAGCCAATCAAAGCAGCAATGAGTCTCAATGTGTAACAAGTGTAATGAGAGTTCACTAATGCAATGCAAGACGGAATAAAATTACGGAGTTAAAGTTAGCGAAATGAGAAAGAGTAGACTACAACTAGCAACTTTCAGGTAGGCTGTTGTATTATTTGAATGGGGTTAAGGTCTCCATTGGCTACTCCAGTTAATACAGGCACTATTATATGGGATGACAAATGACGTTGTCTGCTACAAGTTAGTTGGTTTTGGCTGTAGCGTCTCACTCTCTGCCTCCGTCTGCTTATTCTAGACCTAATAGCCTTCACATGGAGAGAAGCAGGCTTGCTGCTGTTAATTGCTGATTGTAGGCCAAATTAACTGTCGGGATCACTTTTGGCTAGGGATAACATTTTTGCATTGCAAATGGTTGCACAGACAGAGAGATGAGCACAGTGAAAAAGATCCAAACAAATTGACAACCAGTAGAAAAATAGATAAAGGCGTCAGTTTCTATATAATGAAAGGCTGCTTAGTATCTATCGAACAAGCAGCAACTACGCAGAGACATGCACGGAGTATGAGGTGAGGATATTAAAGGAATACTACACTCAAAAACGATCTGTTAGTATTTTGTTAATTAGTCCACTGTTAATGCAATCCCCCAAAATGTTGCATGTCAGCAGTCAAGATGGAGCACTTTCAGTAGAGAGAAATAACAGGTATGAGATGTGTTTTACATGATATGATGCATTTGGGAGAGTAATCAGTGGAGTCCCAAGGGAGCAACTGTTAACTCGAAATGACACAACGACAAGGTTCCAGTTTAACAAAGTTTACTATACCATATGAACACACTACAAGGTAGCCATCGCACTCCAGGCTAGGTCCATCAACAGAAAGACTTCCCGCGCAGGCGCACTCTTGACAGAGTGATAGCCCCGTAATAACAGAAATATAGGGATACTTAAAACATGAACTTAACAGCAACTTACTGCGTTGATCCCACCCCCGTGACTCCGCGAGCAGACCGTGCTGACAAAGGCCATCCCAGCAGTGCCCCCAAAGCTCTTCTTCCTGGAGAGACAAAAAATACAGAGAGACTATGTAGCGAGAGACATAATAAACCCAGTGATAAATTACTATTTTGTCTCTCCTGGGCCCATGTTCATCAAGTGTCTCAGAGTAAGAGTGCTGATCTAGGATCAGGTCCCCCTGCCCTAGATCAGCACTTATTACTTATTATGATTGTAAAGGCAAGACTGGTCCTAGATCAGCACTCTGACTCAGAGAAGCTGAATATGAACCCTGTATTCTATGAGGTTAAAGGATAACTACACTCAAAAATGATTAATACATTTTTTTGTTGTTGATGTCAGTAGTTAATGTGGAAGGACCACCAGAGGGCAGGCTGGGCTCACGGATGGTAGCCCAACAAGGCATGGGAGACAAGGTAACCAGATGCAATTGAGCACAGCTGACACTACTAATGAGATATTCTCCTTCCCCTATAAGAGAGAGTATGGAACCAGCAGAAGGGGGGGGGAAAGAACTATCTCTGGAAGATGGCCACCGAGACAGAGGAGCGATCTATGAAGAACCATTAAGACGGTGACAATCCCGTGACCTTTGTTGTAGTTTAAAGACTCTCGTAGTGGACAAGATATTGAGGGAATTACCCAGTGACTTAAAAAGGGTTGTGGGGCAAGCCAACCCGTTGTCAGCCGACGACATAGCCCAGGCGGTGGAAACATATCGGTCTACAGGGGAGTTGTTAAAAAGTGACAAGGAGGAACGGAAGGATTCTTCCAATCCCGTACCACGACTCACCCAGGCGCGTCCGCCACCGAAACGTCCAAAACCCCTCCGGAGGTGGGAGAAGTCATCCCCCACACAGCAGGGTCGGTGTTATAAATGTCAGTCTCCCAACCATTATGCCCCACAATGTCCTAGCAAGGACGAGCCCATGGGCACAGAGTCATCACTGCCCACCCCCACACATCTCGGTTTGAGGGGGTAGGATCAACACTGTTGGTTAGCAGAAATAGCTTCAGCCCCAGAGATTCCAGTTCGAGTCGAAGGACAAGATGTGGTAGCCATTCTCGACTCGGGAAGTATGGTTACGTTAGTAGAGGAGCGGCTGGTGACCTCCGCAACACTGCTACCAGACAAAGTAGCCGTATCCTGTATCCATGGAGACACCCACTATTACCCCACTGTGAATCTGCCTATTCTCACTCCAAAAGGAAGGTGTACAGTCAGGTCAGGGAAAGTGCCCCAGCTAAAGGTACCATTATTGATCGGGAGAGACTGTCCTCTATATAAGGAGCTTCGGCAGATGACGTTATGCACGGGAAGAAGGGGTACAGGAAAGAGAAAATCCAAGCCCGAGGTAGTAGTCCTACAAGGAGACGTAGCTGCGTCCTCGTCCTCTGCAGCAGAGGAAGAAATAGCGACCCAACGTTTACGACAGATATTCCAGGAAACCACCGATGAAGACACCTGTGAAGGGTTATACACAACACAGGAAGGAAGGAGCAACCAGGCGCTAAGGGATATATTTGAAGCTCCATCCGAGGAGGGAACCTGGAAGGGATTCTCATCGGTCACCCCTGAGGGGGATGGGGAACAACCTCCACATCCCTCTACCGAGGTTGATCTGCCCCAGGAATTAAAGGGACAGTTCGGCACCTCGCAGCATAGAGACCCAGACCTAAGGGAGGCCATGAAGGTGAAGGTGATCGACGGGAGGAACGTCGACGGATCAGGTGAGCCCCCTCTTCCTTACTATGCAATCAGGCGGGGTCTCTTATACTGGGTCGTACGACGAAGGGGGGAAAACCAGGAATTACTAATGGTGCCTAGACCATACAGGGACACAGTTCTACAGTTAGCCCAATCCCACGTCCTAGGAGGACACCTGGCACGAGACAAGACTATTGACAGAATCATGCAGAGATTCTATTGGCCCCAGGTCACCCGGGATGTGGCCAGGTATTGTAGGACGTGTGATCAATGTCAACGTACAGCTCCACGGCCACACCTACGTAACCCTTTGATTCCTCTCCCCATCATAAAGACTCCCTTTGAACGCATAGCTATGGACCTCGTAGGACCCCTCCCAAAATCCGCCAGAGGACACGAGTACATCCTAGTGGTCATAGATTTACGCTACCAAGTTCCCGGAGGCCATACCCCTGCGTAACATGTCGTCAAAGGGAATTGCCAAGGAATTATTCATGATGTTCTCTCGGGTGGGCCTCCCCAAGACGATCTTAACTGATCAGGGGACCCCATTAATGTCCCGGTTGATGAAGGACTTGTGTCGGTTGTATCAGGTTCAACAGATACGTACAAGCATATTCCACCCTCAAACAGACAGGTTGTGTGAACGCTTGAACAAAACGATTAAAAGCATGTTGAGAAGAGTGGTGTCCCGAGACGGGAAAAACTGGGACATGCTTCTCCCACACTTAATGTTTGCCCTGCGAGAAGTACCCCAAGCATCCACTGGATTCTCTCCGTTTGAATTGCTCTATGGCAGACCCTGTCGAGGGATCCTCGACTTAGCCAAGGAGACCCAACCATGCCCCTTTCGATCCACAATAGAACATATTACCCTGATGAGAGACCGCCTGTCAGCAGTGTGGCCCATAGTCAAGGAGCATATGGAGAAGGCACAAAGGACCCAAGGCCGGGCCTATGATAAGTCCGCGACCCCCCGTGAGTTCACCGTGGGAGAGAAAGTGATGGTGCTCGTGCCCACGGCCGAACATCGCTTGCTGGCACAGTGGAGGGGGCCCTACGAGGTAATGAAAAGGGTCTCACCGGTCAATTACCTCATCAAGCAACCTGATAGAAGGAAGAAGGTCCAACTATCACATAAACCTGTTGAAGACGTACCATGGAAGAGAGGAGGAGGTGGCTTTGATGGCCCTGGAGGGAAAAGGAAAAGAGGAGGCTCTACCACAGGTGCGCCGTGGTCAAACTCTCCTGCCGGAGCAGTCAAGACAGCTAGACAAGCTGATTATGAACTTCGGTTGAATATTCTCTCCATTCCCAGGACAAACAGATGTCCTGTTTCACCATATCCACACTGAACCCGGCAAGAAGGTGCATATCCGCCCTTACAGGATTCCTGAGGCTCGCCGAGTCATCGCTAAGAACGAGGTAAGGGAGATGTTGAGGATGGGTGTGATCGAGCCATCGACGAGTGAGTGGTCCAGTCCCATAGTCCTGGTCCCCAAATCCGATGGTAGTATGAGACTCTGCAACGACTTTAGGGCCGTGAATGCCATCTCTACATTCGATGCGTATCCCATGCCCCGCGTGGATGAACTCTTGGAGCGCTTAGGAAAGGCCAAGTTCATCACCACCCTGGATTTGACGAAGGGATATTGGCAAGTGCCGGTGGCTCCGGAGGATCGCCCAAAGACTGCCTTTGCCACACCAGAGGGGCTTTTCCAGTATGCGAGGATGCCCTTCGGACTGCATGGTGCCGCTGCAACTTTCCAACGCCTCATGGATGCCATTCTACGGCCCCATCAAGAGTATGCAGCGGCGTACATAGACGATGTGGTTATCCACAGCGAGGACTGGGATAGTCACCTCCTGCGATTACGGGCGGTGCTCGTGAGTTTGGAAGCCACAGGGTTGACGGCCAATCCAAATAAATGCTGCCTGGGTCTGTCCGAAGCGGAATACCTGGGGTACACCGTGGGGAATGGGAAAATACGCCCACAGGCAGAGAAGACCAGGGCAATTCGGGACTGGCCGCGACCCCGGACCAAGCGGGACGTTCGGGCCTTCTTAGGGATAACGGGATATTATCGCCGTTTTATCCCGGGATATGCAACCATTGCCAATCCCCTCACAAACCTCATCAAGAAAAACTTGCCAAACCAGGTAGAGTGGAAAGACGAGACGGAAGAGGCCTTTCAATTGCTAAAAGATGGCCTGTGTTCTGATCCCGTCCTACAGGCTCCGGACTTCTCACAAGAGTTCATTGTGCAGGTCGACGGCTTGGATACGGGGCTCGGGGCCGTACTAGCTCAGGGTAAAGGCGAAGCAGAGAAGCCAATTCTCTTCATAAGTAGGAAGCTCAGCGATCGGGAACAGAGGTATGCTACCGTAGAGAAAGAGGCCTTAGCCATTAAGTGGGCCCTCGATTATCTCCGGTACTACCTACTGGGTCGGAGGTTTGCATTAGTTACGGACCATGCGCCCCTCACGTGGATGGCTGGTAAGAGAAACAGTAACAACAGAATAGCCAGATGGTTTTTGTCTTTACAACCGTTCTCTTTCCATGTCATCCACAGGGCCGGATCGAGGAACGGGAATGCAGACGCGCTGTCCCGACGCGACCAAGACGGTGCGTCTGGCGCCCGACCCTCCGGTTCGGTCCTGAGGGGGAAGGTATGTGGAAGGACCACCAGAGGGCAGGCTGGGCTCACGGATGGTAGCCCAACAAGGCATGGGAGACAAGGTAACCAGAGGCAATTGAGCACAGCTGACACTACTAATGAGATATTCTCCTTCCCCTATAAGAGAGAGTATGGAACCAGCAGAAGGGGGGGGAAGAACTATCTCTGGAAGATGGCCACCGAGACAGAGGAGCGATCTATGAAGAACCATTAAGACGGTGACAATCCCGTGACTTTTGTTGTAGTTTAAAGACAATCGTATTGTGTTCCTGTTTGATCTGGAGAAGAAGATGTATGTTTTTTCCTTTGGAGATTTTCATTGATTATGTTGGAGTGTTTGTGTTGACCAAATGCCCTCAATATAGAACTTTGTTCAATCAAGAAAACCTACTCCTGACTCGTTTGTTCCACCTTCCCGCTTTAGAGTGACGCCCAATTACTTGGTCCGCTCACATTAAGTTGAAGCACTTTCAGTAGAGCAAAAACTATGATGATGTATAGTGCCTCATATGATGCAAAACTGTACAGGGACTCACAGAATGAGCTGGGCGCTGTCGTGGCGTTGCCGTGGCACCAGCTCCTTCTCCCTCCACTGGACAAAGCGGCTGAGCACCTCCCCGGCGCTGCCCTCCATGCTGATGGGGTTACCGTTGGCCCAGATGTACAGGCCCACCAACACCACACGGATGTTTAGCTCCACGTACATCTGTATATTACAGAGAAATGGGAAGAACGTCACAAATTGAGATCTATAGACACATCTAGGGTGTCATTTTCGTGCTAAAAATACTGTGTCATGACGTGGCCCTCTTTGGGTATAGTGAGTACCCTCCCCTTCTCTCTCACCACCTCTCTCTCCCTCCTACCCAGGTTCTGTTATCTCAGGTCGTAGATTCCTGGAGGAGACTCTCCGCAGGGCCAGGCAGTATAGAGAGAGAGAGTTTCACAGTAGAACAAAGGAACTTCTACATCACAGAACTTGAGAACTGAACAATATCCATGTTTTGGAGAATGTGTAAACGGTCGGTGGAGAAGACGACCGGTCCGTTTTGTTTCATGTTGTGACCTCATGGAAAACGATACAGCCACATTACCATAACTCTGTTTATACAGGAGCCTCCGTTATGAGTTTGCATCTAATTATTGTATAAAATGAATGAGTAAAGATTAAGCTATTTGTGAAATTATGTAACGTGATTTTAAACCGTTAATGTGAGAGAATTGTATTCCCTTTAAAGTTTAACTAAGTCATTGGCACTTCCGGGTTGGAGCGAGTAGTCGCATTTCGCTTCGCTCCACAGGTAGTATTACATTTCATTTCATTTCATTACAGTACAACGGTTTGATTTGTTTGATCTTAGCAATTTTTTCTTAGCTAGCTACATAGCCGTCTTTGTATCAAAGATAATTGTGTAGTTTAGAGTAATTATCGAGGTTAGCTAGCCAGCTATTTTCGTCCTTCTAACGTAGTCAACACTGCTAGCTAGCTAGCCAGCTAGCCAACTTCTACCGAATAGCAGCACTGTAGAAACTATCACATTACAATGGAACGACTTGATTAGTGTAGTGTTAGCTAGCTACATAGTTGTCTTTGCTGTCTTTGTATCTAAGATAATTGTGTAGTTTAGAGTAATTATCGAGGTTAGCTAGCCAGCTATTTTCGTCCGCCGCGCCGCCGTTCTCCTACCTAGCCAACACTGCTAGCTAGCCAGCTAGCCAAATTCTACCGAATAGCAGCACTGTAGAAACTATTACATTACAACGGAACGACTTGATTAGTGTAGTGTTAGCTAGCTACATAGTTGTCTTTGCTGTCTTTGTATCCAAGATAATTGTGTAGTTTAGAGTAATTATCGAGGTTATCGAGGTTACCTAGCCAGTTATCGAGGTTACCTAGCCAGCTACACTTTCAAACAAAGTCAACGCAGCCACTGCTAGCTAGCCTACTTCACCAGCCAGCAGTACTGTATCATTTTAGTCAATAAGATTTTTTGCAACGTAAGCTTAACTTTCTGAACATTCGAGACGTGTAGTCCACTTGTCATTCCAATCTCCTTTGCATTAGCGTAGCCTCTTCTGTAGCCTGTCAACTATGTGTCTGTCTATCCCTCTTCTCTCCTCTCTGCACAGACCATACAAACGCTTCACACCGCGTGGCCGCTGCCACTCTAACCTGGTGGTCCCAGCGCGCACGACCCACGTGGAGTTCCAGGTCTCCGGCAGCCTCTGGAACTGCCGATCTGCGGCCAACAAGGCAGAGTTCATCTCAGCCTATGCTTCCCTCCAGTCCCTCGACTTCTTGGCACTGACGGAAACATGGATTACCACAGATAACACTGCTACTCCTACTGCTCTCTCCTCGTCTGCCCACGTGTTCTCGCACACCCCGAGAGCTTCTGGTCAGCGGGGTGGTGGCACTGGGATCCTCATCTCTCCCAAGTGGACATTCTCTCTTTCTCCCCTGACCCATCTGTCTATCGCCTCCTTTGAATTCCATGCTGTCACAGTTACCAGCCCTTTCAAGCTTAACATCCTTATCATTTATCGCCCTCCAGGTTCCCTTGGAGAGTACATCAATGAGCTTGACGCCTTGATAAGTTCCTTTCCTGAGGATGGCTCACCTCTCACAGTTCTGGGTGACTTTAACCTCCCCACGTCTACCTTTGACTCATTCCTCTCTGCCTCCTTCTTTCCACTCCTCTCCTCTTTTGACCTCACCCTCTCACCTTCCCCCCCTACTCACAAGGCAGGCAATACGCTTGACCTCATCTTTACTAGATGCTGTTCTTCCACTAATCTCATTGCAACTCCCCTCCAAGTCTCCGACCACTACCTTGTATCCTTTTCCCTCTCGCTCTCATCCAACACTTCCCACACTGCCCCTACTCGGATGGTATCGCGCCGTCCCAACCTTCGCTCTCTCTCCCCCGCTACTCTCTCCTCTTCCATCCTATCATCTCTTCCCTCTGCTCAAACCTTCTCCAACCTATCTCCTGATTCTGCCTCCTCAACCCTCCTCTCCTCCCTTTCTGCATCCTTTGACTCTCTATGTCCCCTATCCTCCAGGCCGGCTCGGTCCTCCCCTCCTGCTCCGTGGCTCGACGACTCATTGCGAGCTCACAGAACAGGGCTCCGGGCAGCCGAGCGGAAATGGAGGAAAACTCGCCTCCCTGCGGACCTGGCATCCTTTCACTCCGTCCTCTCTACATTCTCCTCTTCTGTCTCTGCTGCTAAAGCCACTTTCTACCACTCTAAATTCCAAGCATCTGCCTCTAACCCTAGGAAGCTCTTTGCCACCTTCTCCTCCCTCCTGAATCCTCCTCCCCCTCCCCCCCCTCCTCCCTCTCTGCGAATGACTTCGTCAACCATTTTGAAAAGAAGGTCGACGACATCCGATCCTCGTTTGCTAAGTCAAACGACACCGCTGGTTCTGCTCACACTGCCCTACCCTGTGCTTTGACCTCTTTCTCCCCTCTCTCTCCAGATGAAATCTCGCGTCTTGTGACGGCCGGCCGCCCAACAACCTGCCCGCTTGACCCTATCCCCTCCTCTCTTCTCCAGACCTTCTCCCTTACCTCACCTCGCTCATCAACTCATCCTTGACCGCTGGCTACGTCCCTTCCGTCTTCAAGAGAGCGAGAGTTGCACCCCTTCTGAAAAAACCTACACTCGATCCCTCCGATGTCAACAACTACAGACCAGTATCCCTTCTTTCTTTTCTCTCCAAAACTCTTGAACGTGCCGTCCTTGGCCAGCTCTCCTGCTATCTCTCTCAGAATGACCTTCTTGATCCAAATCAGTCAGGTTTCAAGACTAGTCATTCAACTGAGACTGCTCTTCTCTGTGTCACGGAGGTGCTCCGCACTGCTAAAGCTAACTCTCTCTCCTCTGCTCTCATCCTTCTAGACCTATTGGCTGCCTTTGATTTTGTGAACCATCAGATCCTCCTCTCCACCCTCTCCGAGTTGGGCATCTCCGGCGCGGCCCACGCTTGGATTGCGTCCTACCTGACAGGTCGCTCCTACCAGGTGGCGTGGCGAGAATCTGTCTCCGCACCACGTGCTCTCACCACTGGTGTCCCCCAGGGCTCTGTTCTAGGCCCTCTCCTATTCTCGCTATACACCAAGTCACTTGGCTCTGTCATATCCTCACATGGTCTCTCCTATCATTGCTATGCAGACGACACACAATTAATCTTCTCCTTTCCCCCTTCTGATAACCAGGTGGCGAATCGCATCTCTGCATGTCTGGCAGACATATCAGTGTGGATGACGGATCACCACCTCAAGTTGAACCTCGGCAAGACGGAGCTGCTCTTCCTCCCGGGGAAGGACTGCCCGTTCCATGATCTCGCCATCACGGTTGACAACTCCATTGTGTCCTCCTCCCAGAGTGCTAAGAACCTTGGCGTGATCCTGGACAACACCCTGTCGTTCTCAACTAACATCAAGGCGGTGACCCGTTCCTGTAGGTTCATGCTCTACAACATTCGCAGAGTACGACCCTGCCTCACACAGGAAGCGGCGCAGGTCCTAATCCAGGCACTTGTCATCTCCCGTCTGGATTACTGCAACTCGCTGTTGGCTGGGCTCCCTGCCTGTGACATTAAACCCCTACAACTCATCCAGAACGCCGCAGCCCGTCTGGTGTTCAACCTTCCCAAGTTCTCTCACGTCACCCCGCTCCTCCGCTCTCTCCACTGGCTTCCAGTTGAAGCTCGCATCCGCTACAAGACCATGGCGCTTGCCTACGGAGCTGTGAGGGGAACGGCACCTCCGTACCTTCAGGCTCTGATCAGGCCCTACACCCAAACAAGGGCACTGCGTTCATCCACCTCTGGCCTGCTCGCCTCCCTACCTCTGAGGAAGTACAGTTCCCGCTCAGCCCAGTCAAAACTGTTCGCTGCTCTGGCACCCCAATGGTGGAACAAACTCCCTCACGACGCCAGGTCAGCGGAGTCAATCACCACCTTCCGGAGACACCTGAAACCCCACCTCTTTAAGGAATACCTAGGATAGGATAAAGTAATCCTTCTAACCCCCCCCCCCTTAAAAGAGTTAGATGCACTATTGTAAAGTGGTTGTTCCACTGGATATCATAAGGTGAATGCACCAATTTGTAAGTCGCTCTGGATAAGAGCGTCTGCTAAATGACTTAAATGTAAATGTCATTGGCCCGCCCCATGAGCACAGACATTGATCTGGCGTCATGGGACAGACCTTTTCTACTGTTCCGAATAAAACCCCCACCTGAAGAAATCCTCTTTAGACCATGCGTACCTCGGTAAGCTTAGGGGGCGAAGGTTTGAGTAGAGACCACAAAAAACTTCAGTAAAAGCTAAGGTTGTAATGGTTGTTGAATTCCTAACCAAACCACGTGGAGCATTGGCTACACTGGTGGAAATGGTACAACTCAGACTATCGATACCGACAGAATAAGAGCAAATCTTCGATACTAATTACTAGTCTGCAGCTAGGAATTATGTACCATGGAATGCGAAGACCGACAACCGCCGAAACATCTATTGTATAAGAACATTTCTGAATGGGACTGAAGTATCCATTCTTACCACAGAATACTTATTGGAAGCAGATGGAGAGACGAGCGGATGAACTTTCCAACAGAAAGACGGACGATTCCAACAGAGATCTCTGATGGCACACTGAGCGTAAATATATATTGATTGCAATGATTCCCGAATGAGTGAGCGTTCATGTGCAAAGGATTACATTTACATTACATTTAAGTCATTTAGCAGACGCTCTTATCCAGAGCGACTTACAAATTAGCATTTGAATGAATTATTATCAACTGTGTAGTGACTCTTGTCTTACCCGCTCTTCTCAGTCCACACCCACTTCCTTTTGTCTACCAAGCCGTCATATGGGCTAAGCCCACTAGGGAACCTCCCCTATCATTTCCTTGTAACCATATCTACTGTTTGTTTTTGCATTTCTGTTATTCAGTTAGTAAATATATGATTAAGACAATTGATGTATGGATGATTCATAGTAAAGGCTGGGTTCGTGCAGAAAACCAACAATTTATGACGTTTGGAATGAGATTAACGTGAGGTAAAGAATAATTCATTAATTGAAGAATAATTGATCAGATATTAAAATATCTGAAGTTATATTAGGAAAATTATAACTTTAATCTGAATATTTTCCTTCGTGCCCTGACTCTAGTTAATTACTTTTACATGATTAGTTTAATCACGTAATAATAATTAGAGAATTTACTTGATAAAATAACAGTCTTCACTTTAATGATGCCAAAGACACAATAACTGTTAACCTTTATCTCGTAGTGTGATGAAGAATTAAAATGAGGCAATATTTTACTATACTAGCATTTATTAAACTTAATAGTTTTAAAAAAATACATAAAGGCCCTCTTTATAATGCAGATTGTTAAAGAAATGTTTCAATCACACTGCCAGATTATAGTGAGGTTTATAGTACGTTTTGCACTATGCACAATTCCTATGCAATATGAAAATGTTGCATCTAAACTCTAAACACAATCTATGAAGAAATCATTGGTGTATATTCTTGGAATTGTCTTGTTTGGTATTGCAAACGTTGACTGCAACTCATACCATACTGTGTCGTAGGGTATTTGACCCTGATTGAGCACTTGTAGTATGCATACTTTTTTGTATACTTACACTGTCAATGTAGTTTGCAAGATGAATCATCTCGTCTCGCACTGCAGTCTCATTCCTGTGCATGTAGGTGAACTGTAGAGGGAAAGGACAGAAGTGAGCATTGGCTAGAGTATCCTGAAGGCCTCATTCAAAAAATTTAAAAACGGACTGGGCCAAAAGTTCTTAAGCCCAATGGAGATTTCAACTAGCCTGGGCATCATGTTTGTGCAACCATGCCACTCCTTGTCATATCTTTGGCATATGGCAAAGAGTGGAATGATAGCAAAAATAGGTCTGGTACCCAGGCTAGATTTCACACAGGCCATCAAGAAATGAAAAGATCAAAGGTTTTTTCTTGATCAAAAATGGGATTAGGTGGTAATGGGTGCGGTCAGCCAGTCGCTGCAACTGAATTCGGTCCGGGCCCTTGGCAAGAAAACTTAAGGCCCCCACCTTGGCGAAGTTGAGAAATGCTCGCATTTTTAAGCCAATTGACTGAAATGTTACACATTTCTCCATGGAGCTGAGAGAAAATGTTGCAGTTTTAAAGCGAAATGCCTGCAATTCTACATATTGTGCCTTGGAGTCGAGAGAAAGATTTTATGCAATTTTATGCATTTTGTCATGGCTAATGCTGTGTTCTGATGCGCAAACATTTTAAATTCTCCCCGTCTAGCTTTAATTTTGGTGAAAGTTCTCAAATAAATTCAGCAAAAAAAGAAACGTCCTCACTGTCAACTGCGTTTATTTTCAGCAAACTTAACACGTGTAAATATTTGTATGAACATAAGATTCAGCAACTGAGAACAAGTTCAGTCCTCATGGACAGTACCAGATTTGCCAGGTCTTGCTGTAAGATGTTACCCCACTCTTCCACCAAGGCACCTGCAAGTTCCCAGACATTTCTGGGGAGAATGGCCCTAGCCCTCACCCTCCAATCCAACAGGTCCCAGACGTGCTAAGTGGGATTGAGATCCGGGCTCTTTGATGGCCATGGCAGAACACTGACATTCCTGTCTTGCAGGAAATCACGCACAGAACGAGCAGTATGGCTGGTGGCACTGTCCTGCTGGAGGGTCATGTCAGGATGAGCCTGCAGGAAGTGTACCACATGAGGGAGGAGGATGTCTTCCCTGTAACGCACAGAGTTGAGATTGCCTGCAATGACAACAAGCTCAGTCCGATGATGCTGTGACACACCGCCCCAGACCATGACGGACCCTCCACCTCCAAATCGATCCCGCTCCAGAGTACAGGCCTCGGTGTAACGCTCATTCCTTCGACGATAAGAGTGACTCCAACCATCACCCCTGGTGAGACAAAACCGCAACTCGTCAGTGAAGAGCACTTTTTGCCAGTCCTGTCTGGTCCAGCGACGGTGGGTGTGTGCCCATAGGCTACGTTGTTGCGGATGACGTCTGGTGAGGACCTGCCTTACAACAGGCCTACAAGCCCTCAGTCCAGACTCTCTCAGCCTATGGTGGACAGTCTGAGCACTGATGGAGGGATTGTGCGTTCCTGGTGTAACTCGGGCAGTTGTTGTTGCCATCCTGTACCTGTCCCGCAGGTGTGATGTTCGGATGTAGTGATCCTGTGCAGGTGTTGTTACACGTGGTCTGCCACTGCGAGGATGATCAGCTGTCCGCCATATCTCCCTGTAGCGCTGTTTTAGGCATCTTACAGTACAGACATGGCAAATTATTGCCCTGGCAGCACTTGCAGTCCTCATGCCTCCTTGCAGCATGCCTAAGGCACGTTCACGCAGATGAGCAGGGACCCTGGTAATCTTTCTTTTGGTGTTTTTCAGAGTCAGTAGAAAGGTCTCAGTGTCCTAAGTTTTCATAACTGAGACGTTAATTGCCTACCGTCTGTAAGCTGTTAGTGTCTTAACGACCGTTTCACAGGTGCATGTTCATTAATTGTTTATGGTTCATTGAACAAGCATGGGAAACAGTGTTTAAACCCTATACAATGAAGATCTGTGAAGTTATTTGGATTTTTACGAATTATCTTTGAAAGACAGGGTCCTGAAAAAGGGACATTTTATTATTGTTTATGTATTTATTTTTAAACACAGATCTCGTACAACGCGGTGTACTACCCCCTTCACAGAACATAGCAAAATGGCTCTAACCAGATTAGAAAGAGGAGCCGTATCTCAGACTGGCCAATAAATAGCGAAGATTAAAATGGGCAAAAGAACACAGACACTGGACAGAGGAACTCTGCCTAGAAGGCCAGCATCCCGGAGTCGCCTCTTCACTGTTGACGTTGAGACTGGTGTTTTGCGTGTACTACTTAATGAAGCTGCCAGTTGAGGACTTGTGAGGTGTCTGTTTCTCAAACTAGACACTAATGTACTTGTCCTCATGCTCAGTTGTACACCGAGGCCTCCCATTCCTCTTTCTATTCTGGTTAGAGCCAGTTTGCGCTGTTCTGTGAAGAGAATAGTACACAGCGTTATACGAGATCTTCAGTTTCTTGGCAATTTCTTGCATGGAATAGCCTTCAGAACAAGAATAGACGGACGAGTTACAGAAGAAAGTTATTTGTTTCTGGCCATTTTGAGCCTGTAATCGAACACACAAATGCTGATGCTCCAGATTCTCAACTAGTCTAAAGAAGGCCAGTTTTATTGCTTCTTTAATCAGGACAACAGTTTTCAGCTGAGCTAATATAAATGCAAACGGTTTTCTAATGATCAATTAGCCTTTAAATTTTTTTTTACTTTGATTAGCTAACACAACATGCCATTGGAACAAAGGAGTGATGGTTGCTGATAATGGGCCTCTGTATGCCTATGTAGATATTCCATTCAAAAATCAGCCGTTTCCAGCTACAATAGGCATTTACAACAATAACAATGTCTAAACAGTATTTCTGATCAATTTGATGTTATGTTAATGGACATTTTTTGTTGTTGCTTTTCTTTCAAAACAAGGACATTTCTAAGTGACCCCAAACTTTTGAATGGTAGTGTATATAGGTACATTATCTTATCTACATAATTTGTCAGATTTGAGTAGTTTAATAAGTTTACACTGAAATCGTTCTTCCATAAAAATAATAATAAAAAAAAAAGGTTTTTGTTTTACACTGTATTGATTAAGACAGCCAGAAAAAACAAGTATGTGTTACTGCAGTCCAATATGGCGACCGGAGTTTGGGCGAGTGGGTGTATGGAAAGCGAATAAGCTAATTGAACAGATTTGTTGTCACTCAAGACCGTTTTGTGGTTTAAGAATTGGAATTTAAAAAAACACTTCTCAATCAAAACCGCTTTAAACACAACCACATCCACTGCTTTCCAAAATGTACTGTTGAGGGAAGAGATTTTAAATAATGTATAAAACACAGTCTAGGTTTATCAGTCGTTGGACATTCACTCACCCTCTCATTATCCACCACCAGGAACAGCTCTACATAGTGTGGCTGGAGCAGCACTGCCCGCTTTCTCTGAAGGGAGAGAAAGCACATACAGTACCATAAGCAGATAAATCAGCACGAAGGCACAGGCACACTCAGCACGCACACATACACCCTGTGGTAACTCACCCTGAGGAGGTGGCTGACAGGCTGTTTGTGTGTGTCAGAGTGGGTGTGATGCGCTGAGTGGTCCTGTTCAGATGGGGCTAGTTGTTCCGTGTGTGGAGTGCCACACACCAGCGGCTCCGACACCACGTCCTCCAGCCGGTACACTAGGTGCTGGAAGTCCGAGGAAGACACCAGCGGCTCAATCCCATAGCTGGAGTTGTCCATGAGGAGCACCCCTCTGGAGGTTCAAACACAAAAGGCTGATCACACCAGGGTCATAAGGGGTCAATATTAATCATTATAAACGAAATGCTGATCGGTTAAAAGGCTGTGGGATATCAGATCGTATACCATGGGTATGACAAAACATGTATTTTTACTCTTCAAATTACATTGGTAACAATATTATAATAGCAATAAGGCACCTCGGAGTTTGTGGTATATGGGCAATTTACAACGGCTAAGGACTGTTTCCAGGTACTCTGTGTTGCATCCTGCACAATAACAGCCCTTGGCCGTGATATATTGCCCATATACCACACTCCCTCGGGCCTTATTGGTTAATTACACCATGGGCATTGTTGAATACTCGTTTCTGATGGGCTTGAATGGCATTCGAGAGTGTGCATTTTTTCCCTATAATGCATGGTATATCAGCATGGTAGAATTCAATGGCTATAGTTCATTGTTACATGTTCAATGTTTGAGCTGTTTTTGAATGCAAAAGTCAAAATGAAAACATTGGCATTGTTGAAGTAGATGTTCATAATAGCAAACTAGGACTGATATTTTGGTTAGCTAAACTAGCAAGTCTGTTTGTTTGGTTACGAAGGCAACTACTGCAGCTATATAGTAATCTCGCAAACTACTTCAGTGGATGTTAACAAGTCCGGGTAGTCCCTCCCCATTTCAGTTAGTTTAGTAGGGGAATGGCACATACATTTAGAACAGAATAATTGGCAGTTTTAAGAGGAAGGTTGGTACAGGTTCTTTCCTAAAGACAATCAACTAACGATCATTTAACTAAAACAATAAATGTTCCACACCCACAAAACACTGCCTAAACTGGCTTGTCCTTGCTGTGATACGAAAGCATGATCATATGGTGTGTGGGAGGTAGGTGAAAAAGACAAAAAAACTGCTTGGAAACTGAGCCTGTTAATTACAATTTAGGCCAGGCACTGCAAACTGAAATTACATTTTTGCCTCTACCTATACATTGAGATTTGTTGGTATTCTGGTCCATTATTATTATTCTTTTCAAAAAAGTACACATTAAAAAAGGTCAAACACTTGATGAAAATGTATATTAATCATACTATTCTTGAAATCTTCGGGATTGATTGACCTTCATGTCTTAAAAGTAATGATGGACTGTCGTTTCTCTTTGCTTGTTTGAGCTGTTCTTGCCATAATATGGACTTGTTCTTAAACCAAATAGGGAGATATTCTGTATACCAAACCTACCTTGTCACAACACAACTGATTGGTTCAAACGCATTGAGGAAAGAAATTCCACAAATGAACTTAAGGCACACCTGTTAATTGAAATGCATTCCAGGTGACTACTTCATGAAGCTGGTTGAGAGAATGCCAAGAGTGTGCAAAGCTGTCATCAAGGTAAAGGGTGGCTACTTTGAAGAATCTCAAATATTAAATATATTTTGATTTGTTTAACACTTTTTGGTTACTACATGATTCCATGTGTTATTCTCTTAGTATGATGTCTTCACTATTATTATTACACTAGAAAAACCATTGAATGAGTAGGTGTGTCCAAGTTTCAATTGGTACACCACACACACAAAAGTTTGGGGTCACTTAGAAAAGTCCTTGTTTTTGAGAGAAAAGCAATTTTTTTTGTAAATGACTATTGTAGCTGGAAACCGCACATTTTTTACGAAATATCTACATAGGCGTACAGAGGCCCATTACCAGCAACCATCACTCCTGTGTTCCAATGGCACGTTGTGTTCGCTAATCCAAGTTTATCATTTTAAAAGGCTAATTGATCATTAGAAAACCCTTTTGCAATTATGTTAGCACATCTGAAAACTGTTGTGCTGATTAAATCAGCAATAACCTGGCCTTTAGACTAGTTGAGTATCTGGAGCGTCAGCATTTGTGTGTTCGATTACAGGCTCATAATGTCCAAAAACTAAGACTTTCTTCTGAAACTCAGTCTATTCTTGTTCTGAGAAATGAAGGCTATTCCAAGTGAGAAATTGCCAAGAAACTGAACATTTCGTATAACGCTGTGTACTATTCCCTTCACAGAACAACGCAAACTGGCTCTAACCAGAATAGAAAGAGGAATGGGAGGTGTACAACTGAGCATGAGGACAAGTACATTAGTGTCTAGTTTGAGAAACAGACACCTCACAAGTCCTCAACTGGCAGCTTCATTAAGTAGTACACGCAAAACACCAGTCTCAACGTCAACAGTGAAGAGGCGACTCCGGGATTTTTTATTTTTTTTCACCTTTATTTAACCAGGTAGGCTAGTTGAGAACAAGTTCTCATTTGCAACTGCGACCTGGCCAAGATAAAGCATAGCAGTGTGAACAGACAACACAGAGTTACACATGGAGTAAACAATAAACAAGTCAATAACATGGTAGAAAAAAAAAAAGAGAATCTATATACAATGTGTGCAAAAGGCATGAGGTAGGCAATAAATCGAATAATTACAATTTAGCAGATTAACACTGGAGTGATAAATCATCAGATGATCATGTGCAAGAAGAGATACTGGTGTGCAAAAGAGCAGAAAAGTAAATAAATAAAAGCAGTATGGGGGGTGAGGTAGGTAAATTGGGTGGGTAGTTTACAGATGGACTATGTACAGCTGCAGCGATCGGTTAGCTGCTCGGATAGCAGATTTTTAAAGTTGTTGAGGGAGATAAAAGTCTCCAACTTCAGAGATTTTTGCAATTCGTTCCAGTCGCAGGCAGCAGAGAACTGGAAGGAAAGGCGTCCAAATGAGGTTTTGGCTTTAGGGATGATCAGTGAGATACACCTGCTGGAGCGCGTGCTGCGGGTGGGTGTAGCCATCGTGACCAGTGAACTGAGATAAGGCGGCACTTTACCTAGCATAGCCTTGTAGATGACCTGGAGCCAGTGGGTCTGACGACGAACATGTAGCGAGGGCCAGCCGACTAGGGCATACAGGTCGCAGTGGTGGGTCGTATAAGGTGCTTTAGTAACAAAACGAATGGCACTGTGATAAACTGCATCCAGTTTGCTGAGTAGAGTATTGGAAGCTATTTTGTAGATGACATCGCCGAAGTCGAGGATCGGTAGGATAGTCAGTTTTACTAGGGTAAGTTTGGCGGCGTGAGTGAAGGAGGCTTTGTTGCGGAATAGAAAGCCGATTCTTGATTTGATTTTGGATTGGAGATGTTTGATATGAGTCTGGAAGGAGAGTTTGCAGTCTAGCCAGACACCTAGGTACTTATAGATGTCCACATATTCTAGGTCGGAACCGTCCAGGGTGGTGATGCTAGTCGGGCGTGCGGGTGCAGGCAGCGAACGGTTGAAAAGCATGCATTTGGTTTTACTAGCGTTTAAGAGCAGTTGGAGGCCACGGAAGGAGTGTTGTATGGCATTGAAGCTCGTTTGGAGGTTAGATAGCACAGTGTCCAAGGAAGGGCCGGAAGTATATAGAATGGTGTCGTCTGCGTAGAGGTGGATCAGGGAATCGCCCGCAGCAAGAGCAACATCATTGATGTATACAGAGAAAAGAGTCGGCCCGAGAATTGAACCCTGTGGTACCCCCATAGAGACTGCCAGACGACCGGACAACATGCCCTCCGATTTGACACACTGAACTCTGTCTGCAAAGTAGTTGGTGAACCAGGCAAGGCAGTCATTAGAAAAACCGAGGCTACTGAGTCTGCCGATAAGAATATGGTGATTGACAGAGTCGAAAGCCTTGGCCAGGTCGATGAAGACGGCTGCACAGTAATGTCTTTTATCGATGGCGGTTATGATATCGTTTAGTACCTTGAGCGTGGCTGAGGTGCACCCGTGACCGGCTCGGAAACCGGATTGCACAGCGGAGAAGGTACGGTGGGATTCGAGATGGTCAGTGATCTGTTTGTTGACTTGGCTTTCGAAGACCTTAGATAGGCAGGGCAGGATGGATATAGGTCTGTAACAGTTTGGGTCCAGGGTGTCTCCCCCTTTGAAGAGGGGGATGACCGCGGCAGCTTTCCAATCCTTGGGGATCTCAGATGATACGAAGGAGAGGTTGAACAGGCTGGTAATAGGGGGTGCGACAATGGCGGCGGACAGTTTCAGAAATAGGGGGTCCAGATTGTCAAGCCCAGCTGATTTGTATGGGTCCAGGTTTTCCAGCTCTTTCAGAACATCTGCTATCTGGATTTGGGTAAAGGAGAAGCTGGGGAGGCTTGGGCGAGTAGCAGCGGGGGGGGGCGGGGCTGTTGGCCAAGGTTGGAGTCGCCAGGAGGAAGGCATGGCCAGCCATTGAGAAATGCTTGTTGAAGTCTTCGATTATCACGGATTTATCGGTGGTGACCGTGTTACCTAGCCTCAGTGCAGTGGGCAGCTGGGAGGAGGTGCTCTTGTTCTCCATGGACTTTACAGTATCCCAGAACTTTTTGGAGTTAGAGCTACAGGATGCAAATTTCTGCTTGAAAAAGCTGGCCTTTGCTTTCCTGACTGACTGCGTGTATTGGTTCCTGACTTCCCTGAACAGTTGCATATCGCGGGGGCTTTTCGATGCTATTGCAGTTCGCCACAGGATGTTTTTGTGCTGGTCGAGGGCAGTCAGGTCTGGAGTGAACCAAGGGCTATATCTGTTCTTGGTTCTGCATTTTTTGAACGGAGCATGCTTGTCTAATATGGTGAGGAAGTAACTTTTAAAGAATGACCAGGCATCCTCAACTGACGGGATGAGGTCAATATCCTTCCAGGGTACCCGGGCCAGGTCGATTAGAAAGGCCTGCTCGCAGAAGTGTTTTAGGGAGCGTTTGACAGTGATGAGGGGTGGTCGTTTGACCGCGGACCCGTGGCGGATACAGGCAATGAGGCAGTGATCGCTGAGATCTTGATTGAAGACAGCAGAGGTGTATTTGGAGGGCAGGTTGGTCAGGATAATGTCTATTAGGGTGCCCATGTTTACGGATTTAGGGTTGTACCTGGTGGGTTCCTTGATGATTTGTGTGAGATTGAGGGCATCAAGCTTGGATTGTAGGACTGCCGGGGTGTTAAGCATATCCCAGTTTAGGTCACCTAACAGAACAAACTCTGAAGCTAGATGGGGAGCGATCAATTCACAGATGGTGTCCAGGGCACAGCTGGGAGCTGAGGGGGGTCGGTAGCAGGCGGCAACAGTGAGAGACTTATTTCTGGAGAGATTAATTTTTAAAATTAGAAGTTCGAACTGTTTGGGCATAGACCTGGAAAGTATGACAGAACTTTGCAGGCTATCTCTGCAGTAGATTGCAACTCCTCCCCCTTTGGCAGTTCTATCTTGACGGAAAGTGTTATAGTTGGGTATGGAAATCCCAGAATTTTTGGTGGCCTTCCTAAGCCAGGATTCGGACACGGCAAGGACATCAGGGTTGGCAGAGTGTGCTAAAGCGGTGAGTAAGGCAAACTTAGGGAGGAGGCTTCTGATGTTGACATGCATGAGGCCAAGGCTTTTTCGATCACAGAAGTCAACAAATGAGGGTGACTGGGGACATGCAGGGCCTGGGTTTACCTCCACATCACCCGAGGAACAGAGGAGTAGTAGGATGAGGGTGCGGCTAAAGGCTATCAAAACTGGTCGCCTAGAGCGTTGGGGACAAAGAATAAAAGGAGCAGATTTATGGGCGTGGTAGAATAGATTCTGGGCATAATGTGCAGACAGGGGTATGGTGGGGCGCGGGTACAGCGGAGGCAAGCCCAGGCACTGGGTGATGATAAGAGAGGTTGTATCTCTGGACATGCTGGTCTCAATGGGTGAGGTCACCGCATGTGTGGGGGGTGGGACCAAGGAGGTATCAGAGGTACGGAGAGTGGAACTACAGGGTCCATTGCAAACCAAAACAATGATAATGATAACTAGCCTGAACAACAGTATGCAAGGCATATTGATATTTGAGAGAGACATACAATAAGGCATAAAGTGATTGCAGGTCTTGATTGGGAGAGCTAGCTAAAACAACAGGTAAGATAACAGCAGCAATAACAGGGTGCTAGTCTAACACAGCAACAACAGGTAAAAATGGCGACGACTAGGCAGAGAGGGTCGGATTAACTACACACAGATCCTGAGTTAAAGCACAGAGCCGACACAAATAAACAGAATGGAGTACCGTGAATTAATGGACAGTCAAGCAGGCATCAGCTATGTAGCCGAGTGATCATAGTGTCCAGGGGGCATCCGTAGATGGAGCAGGGAGGCCTCCACTAAGCTAGCACGCGGCGTTTAAAGTTAGTAGCCCGGGGGGTGGTCTGCTCAGACGTGGTCGTGTCGACAGAGAATCCAAGCCGGATGGCGGTGGCGAAAGAGAGGTTGTGAATTGTAGAATTGTGTTTGCTAACTGGTGCTAGCTTCGTGGCAGTGGCGCTAGCTGCGCTAGCTGCAAGCTAGCTGTGAGGATCAGAAGTAGTGGCTCAGGGATTACGGCAGGAATCCGGCGTTGTTGTCGAGAGACAGTCCGATGCTGGTAAATTGGTGAGTAATATCCAGGCTAATAACAGGGCTGGTGTCTGTGCAGAAGGTAAAAGCTACTAGCAGCGGCAAAAAAATGGCTAAATTAGCTTGTAGCTGATTTAGACCAGTTGTGATGGATTGGCAGGGCTCTGTGTCGGCAAAAAAAGGTCCAGTCCAATTGGCAAAAGAGGTATTGTAGCCCAAGAATTCGCTGGTAGACCTCTTCGGCTAGCCGGCAGATGGGCCTAGCTCGAGGCTAGCTCAAGGCTAACTGGTGCTTGCTTCGGGACAGAGGTGTTAGCCAGTAGTAGCCACTCGGTTGCAGCTAGCTAGCTGTGATGATACGGTGTAATTGTCCAGAGCTTGCGTCAGGAATCCGGTGATGTGGTAGAGAAAAAGCAGTCCTATATGCTCTGGGTTGATATCGCGCTTGCAGACTGGCAGGTATTGGCCCGAGCTGAAGCTGGCTGTGTCCGAGTTAAGGGTGAAGACCGCAGCAGTGGCTAACTGACTACTAGCTAGTTATCTGGCTAGCTTCTGATTGGGGTTACGGTTCTAAAGTATAAAAAATAGCAGGTCCGTACCACATTGGGTGAGGCGGAATGTAGGAATGTATATTCAGTTCCTAGATGGAAAGTGAAATTAAAATATATACGAAATGTATACGAAAAATACGAGGACTATTTACACGGGACAAGACAAGACAAAGACACGTCCGACTGCTACGCCATCTTGGCCGACTCCGGGATGCTGGCCTTCTAGGCAGAGTTCCTCTGTCCAGTGTCTGTGTTCTTTTGCCCATGTTAATCTTTGCTTTTCATTGGCCAGTCTGATATATGGCTTTTTCTTTGCAACTCTGCCTAGAAGGCCAGCATCCCGGAGTCGCCTCTTCACTGTTGATGTGGAGACAACATTAACAATGTCTACACTGTATTTCTGATCAGTTTGATGTTATTTTTATGGACAAGGACATTTCAAAGTGACCTCAAACTTTTGAACGGGAGTGTATATATTCTTATTCTAAAATGGATTAAATGTTTTTTTTCTTCTTCTCATCAATCTACACACAATAATCCATAATGACAAAAGCAAAAACAGGTATTTATTTTGTGCTAATTATTATTTAAAAATATAATTACAAAAATAATTTTATAATCACATTTACATAAGTATTCAGAGCCTTTACTCTGTACTACCACTCCTACATTTTCTTGGCTGTGTGCTTAGGGTTGTTGTCCTGTTGGAAGGTGAACCTTCGCCTCAGGATGAGGTCCCGAGTGCTCTGGAGCAGATTTTCATCAAGGATCTCTCAGTACTTTGCTCTGTTCATCCTGACTTGTCTCCCAGTCCCTGAAAAACATGCTGCTTCCCCGTAAGGATGGTGCCAGGTTTCCTCCAGACGTGACGCTTGGCATTCAGGCCAAATAGTTCAATCTTGGTTTCATCAGACCAAAGAATCTCGTTTCTCATGGTCAGAGTCCTTTAGGTGCCTTTTGGCAAACTCCAAGCAGGCTGTCATGTGCCTTTTACTGAGGAGTGGCTTCGGTCTGGCCACTTTACCATAAAGGCCTGATGGGTGGAGTACTTCAGAGATGGGAGAACCTTCCAGAAGGACAACCATATCCACAGAGGAACTCTGGAGCTCTGTCAGAATGACCATTGGGTTCTTGGTTACCTCCCTCACCAAAGCCCTTCTCCCCCGATTGCTCAGTTTGGCCAGGCGGCCAGCTCTAGGAAGAGTCTTGGTGGTTCGACACTTCTTCCATTTAAGAATGAGGGATGCCACTGTGTTCTTGGTGACCTTCAAAACCTGCGCCTCGACACAATCCGGTCTTCGAGCTCCAAGGACAATTCCTTTGACCTCATGGCTTGTTTTTTTTTTTTTAAATAACTGCTTTTGCTTCGTCATTATGGGGTTTGAACCCCGCTCTCCGGCGGGGAGGCCTATTTGAGAGCACCTTGTTTTGCTACTAAACCACAGTTGACAGCTTAAATCCCCCCAACCTCTCAAATCCAGAGTGTTGTCACTTTTGATAACCGAACGCTAAAAAAAGTATTTGTTCTTGCAAATTTGCTACAAACTACACTGAAAAATATAAGTGCAACATGCAACAATTTCAGTTCATAAGGAAATCAGTCAATTCAAATAAATTCATATTCATAACTCTATGGATTTCATATGACTGGGAATACAGATATGCATCTGTTGGTCACAGATACCTTAAAAAAAAGAAGGTAAGAGTCTGGATCAGAAAACCAGTCAGTATCTGGTGTGACCTCATGCAGTGCAACATCTTCACATATAGTTGATTATGGCCTGTGTAATATTGTACCACTCAGCTTCAAAGGCTGTGCGAAGTTGCTGGATATTGGGGGGAACTGGAGAACGCTTTCGTACACGTCAATCCAGAGCATCCCAAACATGCGCAGTGTGTGACATGTCTGGTGAGTATGCAGGCCATGGAAGAACGAACATGTTCAGCTTCTAGGAATTGCGTACAGATCCTTGCAACATGGGGCTGTGCATTATCATGCTGCAACATGAGATGATGGCGGCGGATGAATGGCACAACAATGAGCCTCAGGATCTTGTCACGTTATCTCTGTGCATTAAAACTGCCATTGATAAAATGCTAATTGTGTTTGCAATTGTTGTCCGTGGCTTATGCCTGCCCCATACCATAACCCCACCATGGAGCACCCTGTTCACAACATTGACATCAGCAAACCGCTCGCCCACATGACACCAGACACTATGTCTGCCATGTGCCCTGTACAGTTGAAACTGTGATTAATCCGTGAAGAGCACACTTCTCCAGCATGCCAGTGGCAATTGAAGGTGAGCATTTACCCACTGAAGTCGGTAACGACGCCGAACTGTAGTCAGGTCAAGACTCTGGTGAGGACGATGAGCATGCAGATGAGCTTCCCTGCACCGGTTTCTGACAATTTGTCAGAAATTCTGAGGTTATGCAAACCCACAGTTTCCTCAGCTGTCCTGGTGGCTGGTCTCAGATAATCCAGCAGGTGAAGGGGCTGGATGTGGAGGTCCTGGGCTGGGGTGGTTATACATGGTCTGCGGTTGTGAGGCTGGTTGAACATACTGCCAAATTCTCTAAAATGACGTTGGAGGTGGCTTATGGTAGAGAAATGAACATTAAATTCTATGGCAACATCTCTGGTGTACATTCCTGCAGTCACCATGCCAATTGCACGCTCCCTTAAAACTTGAGACATCTGTAGCATTGTGTTGTATGACAAAACTGCACATTTTAGTGTGGGCTTTTATTGTCCCTAGCAGAAGGTGCACCTGTGCTTCTTCATATGCCACACCAGTCAGGTGGATGGTTTAACTTGTTAATGTGCAATTTGTGTAAGGAACATTTCTGACATCTTTTATTTCTCCTCATGAAACACTTTACATGTTGAGTTTATATTTTTGTTCAGTATAAATAGTGTGCAAAAAAATGTCAGCAGAAGTTTGCAAATGTATGCCACTAGTCGTGAATCTAGGGCACACGTGGCAAAAATATTTATTGCCACTAGCAGGAAACATTACCAGAAGCCATTTCTTGTGATCACGAGTTTGAAAACCAGTAACTGTTAACAACCAGGTCAGGCGGAGAAAAAAATCTGTTGGAAAATGCAAACCAAGCTAGCTATCTAGCTACCTACCGAAGTTGTCCAAGTTATTCAACTTCCAAACAACTCTTAAATTGTGTTAGCTAATTGATACGTGGCTAGCAATGTCATGTTTTATGGGATAGAGGGCAACACTTTCTGTTGCTGTATCAATCTGTCACCACCACTAACTGGCTAGCTAGTGTTAACATATTTAAAGTTTCAAATGTTATTAGTAGTATGTAAAGATACGCATGTTGGCATACATTTGTACCGTCCCCAAGTATACATCGTCCAACAAAATGCGTTTTTGCAGGTTCCTCAACAATACAACAAAAAATTATGAAAAATAAGAATACAAAATGTTGCAAAATGTATGTGATAGCTAGCTAACTCACTAATGATTTGCTTAAAACACTGATATTTGTAGGTGTTAAGTTGTTGTCTTTTAGCTAATACCAATAATATGCTAGTGTCACTGTTCAGTAGCATGTTAGCTAGCACAACAGCTAAGGTAGCAACAATATGAGCTGACTTGACATCAAAGCAAACTTTTACTTTTGCAGATGGATACTCTCCCCCTACCCGTGGTGTTGGAAGAGGCTGTATTGGGAAGAGGATGCATCAACACCCTGGAAAAATGTTTGTGGTGCACTTACTCTGAACACTTTTTTGAGTGATACATTTGTACCGTCCCCAAGCTTGATAAGGTAAGTAAATGCAAGTATCTCATAAATGTAGCCCATACATCCATTCTTTGTAACAATTAGATATTTTATAGCTTTAATTAAACTAGTAACTAGCGCATCTTCATCATGTGTTGTTCCTTCTCTCTTACTCGAAGCAATCAGTTACAAGGCAAAAATTCAGATTGAGGCCTTCAATCAAACTGAGGACAGAAATGTGTGCACCAGGTCATGGCTTCTTCAAATCAAATCAAATCAAATTTTATTAGTCACATACACATGGTTAGCAGATGTTAATGCGAGTGTAGCGAAATGCTTGTGCTTCTAGTTCCGACAATGCAGTAATAACCAACAAGTAATCTAACCTACAATTCCACAACTACTACCTTATACACACACAAGTGTAAAGGGATAAAGAATATGTACATAAAGATATATGAATGAGTGGTGGTACAGAACGGCATAGGCAAGATGCAGTAGATGGTATAGAGTACGGTATATACATATGAGATGAGTACTGTAGGGTATGTAAACATAAAGTGGCATAGTTTAAAGTGGCTAGTGGTACATGTATTACATAAAGATGGCAAGATGCAGTAGATGATATAGAGTACAGTATATACATATGAGATGGGTAATGTAGGGTATGTAAACATTATATTAAGTGGCATTGTTTAAAGTGGCTAGTGGTACATTCTTACATAATTTCCATCAATTCCCATTTTTAAAGTGGCTGGAGTTGAGTCAGTATGTTGGCAGCGGCCGCTAAATGTTAGTGGTGGCTGTTTAACAGTCTGATGGCCTTGAGATAGAAGCTGTTTTTCAGTTTCTCGGTCCCTGCTTTGATGCACCTGTACTGACCTCGCCGTCTGGATGATAGCGGGGTGAACAGGCAGTGGCTTGGGTGGTTGTTGTCCTTGATGATCTTTATGGCCTTCCTGTGACATCGGGTGGTGTAGGTGTCCTGGAGGGCAGGTAGTTTGCCCCCGGTGATGCGTTCTGCAGACCTCACTACCCTCTGGAGAGCCTTACGGTTGTGGGCGGAGCAGTTGCCGTACCAGGCGGTGATACAGCCCGACAGGATGCTCTCGATTGTGCATCTGTAGAAGTTTGTGAGTGCTTTTGGTGACAAGCCGAATTTCTTCAGCCTCCTGAGGTTGAAGAGGCGCTGCTGCGCCTTCTTCACGACGCTGTCTGTGTGGGTGGACCAATTCAGTTTGTCCGTGATGTGTACACCGAGGAACTTAAAACTTTCCACCTTCTCCACTACTGACCCGTCGATGTGGATAGGGGGGTGCTCCCTCTGCTGTTTCCTGAAGTCCACAATCATCTCCTTTGTTTTGTTGACGTTGAGTGTGAGGTTATTTTCCTGACACCACACTCCGAGGGCCCTCACCTCCTCCCTGTAGGCCGTCTCGTCGTTGTTGGTAATCAAGCCTACCACTGTAGTGTCATCCGCAAACTTGATGATTGAGTTGGAGGCGTGCATGGCCACGCAGTCGTGGGTGAACAGGGAGTACAGGAGAGGGCTCAGAACGCACCCTTGTGGGGCCCCAGTGTTGAGGATCAGCGGGGTGGAGATGTTGTTACCTACCCTCACCACCTGGGGGCGGCCCGTCAGGAAGTCCAGGACCCAGTTGCACAGGGCGGGGTCGAGACCCAGGGTCTCGAGCTTGATGACGAGTTTGGAGGGTACTATGGTGTTAAATGCTGAGCTGTAATCGATGAACAGCATTCTCACATGGGTATTCCTCTTGTCCAGATGGGTTAGGGCAGTGTGCAGTGTGGTTGCAATTGCGTCGTCTGTGGACCTATTGGGTCGGTAAGCAAATTGGAGTGGGTCTAGGGTGTCCGGTAGGGTGGAGGTGATATGGTCCTTGACTAGTCTCTCAAAGCACTTCATGATGACGGAAGTGAGTGCTACGGGGCGGTAGTCGTTTAGCTCAGTTACCTTAGCTTTCTTGGGAACAGGAACAATGGTGGCCCTCTTGAAGCATGTGGGAACAGCAGACTGGGATAAGGATTGATTGAATATGTCCGTAAACACACCAGCCAGCTGGTCTGCGCATGCTCTGAGGACGCGGCTGGGAATGCCGTCTGGGCCTGCAGCCTTGCGAGGGTTAACACGTTTAAATGTTTTACTCACCTCGGCTGCAGTGAAGGAGAGCCCGCAGGTTTTGGTAGGGGGCCGTGTCAGTGGCACTGTATTGTCCTCAAAGCGGGCAAAAAAGTTGTTTAGCCTGTCTGGGAGCAAGACATCCTGGTCCGCGACGGGGCTGGTTTTCTTTTTGTAATCCGTGATTGACTGTAGACCCTGCCACATACCTCTTGTGTCTGAGCTGTTGAATTGCGACTCGATTTTGTCTCTGTACTGGGACTTAGCCTGTTTGATTGCCTTGCGGAGAGAATAGCTACACTGTTTGTATTCGGTCATGCTTCCGGTCACCTTGCCCTGGTTAAAAGCAGTGGTTCACGCTTTCAGTTTCACGCGAATGCTGCCGTCAATCCACGGTTTCTGGTTTGGGAATGTTTTAATCGTTGCTGTGGGTACGACATCGTCAATGCACTTCCTAATGAACTCGCTCACCGAATCAGCATATTCGTCAATATTGTTGTTGGACGCAATGCGGAACATATTCCAATCCGCGTGATCGAAGCAGTCTTGAAGCGTGGAATCAGATTGGTCGGACCAGCGTTGAACAGACCTGAGCGCGGGAGCTTGTTGTTTTAGTTTCTGTTTGTAGGCCGGAATCAACAAAATGGAGTCGTGGTCAGCTTTTCCGAAAGGGGGGCGGGGGAGGGCCTTATATGCGTCGCGGAAATTAGTATAACAATGATCTAGGGTTTTTCCAGCCCTGGTAGCACAATCGATATGCTGATAGAATTTAGGGAGTTTTGTTTTTAGATTAGCCTTGTTAAAATCCCCAGCTACGATGAATGCAGCCTCAGGGTGTGTGGTTTCCAGTTTACAAAGAGTCAGATAAAGTTCGTTCAGGGCCATCGATGTGTCTGCTTGGGGGGGAATATATACGGCTGTGATTATGATTGAAGAGAATTCCCTTGGTAGATAATGCGGTCGACATTTTATTGTGAGGAGTTCTAGATCAGGTGAACAGAATGACTTGAGTTCCTGTGTGTTGTTATGATGATCACACCACGTCTCGTTAATCATAAGGCATACCCCCCCGCCCCTCTTCTTACCAGAAAGATGTTTGTTTCTGTCGGCGCGATGCATGAAGAAACCAGCTGGCTGCACCGACTCCGTTAGCGTCTCTTGAGTTAGCCATGTTTCCGTGAAGCAGAGCACGTTGCAATCCCTGATGTCTCTCTGGAATGCTACCCGTGCTCGGATTTCATCAACCTTATTGTCAAGAGACTGGACATTGGCGAGTAGTATGCTAGGGAGTGGAGCGCGATGTGCCCGTCTCCGAAGCCTGACCACGAGACCGCCTCGTTTGCCCCTTTTACGGCGTCGCACAGGGTCGCCGGCTGGGATCAGATCCATTGTATTGGGTGGAAGGCAAAACACTGGATCCGTTTCGGGAAAGTCATATTCCTGGTAGGAACGATGATGAGTTGACGTTAATCGTATATTCAGTAGTTCCTCCCGACTGTATGTAATGAAACCTAAGATTACCTGGGGTACCGATGTAAGAAATAACACATAAAAAAACAAAATACTGCATATTTTCCAAGGAACGCGAAGCGAGGCGGCCATCTCGTTTCGGCGCCGGATGTTTTTTGCATGCTTGGCTTGGAGATGTAAGTCAACAATACATTTTGGAAAAATAATATATATTGCCATATTAGGCATAACTCATTGTCAGGAAGAAGAGACAACTAGTAGACTAGTAATGATGAAGACCCCATTCTAGATTGAAGATCACAGTTAGTTGATTTGTTTGAATCAATTGTGTTGAGGCTTGGCTGGAGAAAAATCTTGTATACTCTAGGAACAGTTGGCCACACATTTAAAGGTAGATTGAGTAGGCCTAAGTCCCAGTTTATGCTAGATACATTGTTTCTTTATATAGAATTCATACAAGGCAGAAACATTGTTTCCTTGCTGAAAAATATGTAGAATGCCATGTTGCTATGCTTTCAGTGAGAAGCATAGCAACATCAAGGCAACTTTGTAACAGGTGACCCTGTTTTTCCAAAGCCAAACCCGTCCATTATCCGCTGAGATGCAAAAATATAAAATGTTTTCAGTGACTGATTTCAGTACCCTAATGTTGTTTTTGTGTTTTCTGATTGTTTCTCAAGGACTTCCAAAGTTCACTCAAAAAGGCAATAGTTCTGAACTGGGTTTGATTTTGTCAATTTGGTTACATCCATTGGTTGAAAGCTCATTGCTCAGTTATCACTTAGCTCATGTAAATTCTGTAGTTCCTTTAAACATTCTAAGGTCAACGTTCCCATAAAGTGGTGGGGAGAAGTCTACCGTCTCCAGAAGCGTCTTCACCATTCATTTTCTGTATTCAGGTTCACGTAAACATTTAATATTGATAGTTACAGCTGATTTCGGGATTGTATATCGATTCGCTCTCCTTAAATATTTGTCATCTAATATATTAGTTACAGTCTGAGTTGTTTACTCAAACTTTTCAGGGCATAAAAACTACAATCTGTGTCCTGAATTAGCCTAGTGTGCATGTGCGCCCAGCTAGATCTTGTTTCCCCCGTTTTTTTCCCTGACTAAATTAGCTGGCTAGCTGAAAGTTTAAATCCTCATTTCCAAACTTAATACAAAATGCACCCTCAACTTCAAAACTCTTTTGCTAGTTATACAATCGTGTAAGTAAAAAAAATTCTGTAAAAGAAACTTGAAAATTATTTATTATTTTGTTGAATAGTCATGACTGGTTCGAGCTATCTGTCGTGTCATAAGACAACAGTTGCGAAGGACATCATTGCTACTTAACGCAGATCATACACTGGTGTCATTGGCGTAGGGTTAGCTGGACGTTTCTGACTTGTCTTGGAACTGTGGCAACGGGCAGCCTCTCCCCGCTTGGCTCGATGGGACATGTAGTGATTTTGCCAACACAGCCAGATATGTACAGTCCTGTACCCTTAATCTTTTTTAAACTGACTATCGTATTTGTTGATTAAATCAGACTTTATTAGTATAATGAGTAATTCAAGAATGGGTTGGAGTTCGTTCCTTGTTCCTTTTCAATCATTGGCTCATTGGTGAAATTAGCATTCTGACAATATCTTTAATTAAATCATTCAAAAACCTTTATTAATGCAACTGCAGACAGAAGTTGACAACAGGAACATACGCATGTTTCCGAGTAAGTTCTGCATAAAAGAAAAGGTCCCAAGTTATTTTATTAAACCCGAAGTCCAGCCCTTGTAATGTCACTGCCTACGTCCTTATATTTTACTCATGAGACCAAATCCATGCCTACTCAACACTAAAACTCTTGTTTATATAGCTATCTAAAAGCTTAGCAGTAAATGTCCAAGTTGATTTATAGTGGAATGTCTGACTTATCTCTTGTCTCTTACACTCCCCTGCAGAGTTCTGTCTTCACAGTCACACATTTCTCAGAGGGGTCTCTTTATAAGAGACCAGAAAACAACTGTGGAACAATACTAAACCTCTATAATGAATATATATATATATCGTTAATCTGTAGTCTAGGACCCTTTAACTGTAAGGAGGGCGGGGTCTTATAACCCCTCCCCTTCTCTTAATACAACATAAGCATAATCAACTATTAAAATGCATCAAACATATGGACAGCCCCTATCATGAACCCTAGGTGAACCCCTTTCAAATGTCACGAGTTAATTGACATGATAAAACTCTACAGAGAGCCAAAGACTACATTAAATGGCTAAATTAATGAAATGTGTAATTTAACGGAGGGTAAAGAAAATTTTTCCTATTTGGTCGGCCTTTTTAGTCCAGGGTGCATTGCATGATGCCGTTGCCTGAGATATTATAGAAAGGAGATTGGAGATGAATGAACGTATAATTCCCCACCCAGAAGACTGTCGACCAATGGAGTTCACATTGTCATGCTGCGTCACGAAGTTGCAAAGCTAATCGTCATGCAATCCCTTCCCAAAGTCAGTGTATATGTCGAGAAACGTGCCTATTTTCCTTGAAAGTATGTAATGTCAAGATTCCAAAGCTATACGATATTACAGATAGCAAGTTAATTATCTCAAGAAAGATTTATAATGTTGTACTTTTTGTCGACAAAATTTGTACTAATGTTGGGTTTTTGAGCTGACGCCGAATAGACTCCCATTCACTACTTGAAGCTCTTTGTCCCAGAATGCACCGCATGGCCAATTGATGTAGCATGGGCAACGTTTCCCATCTCCTCAAACGTATATCTGCTGTTGCGAATGTTAGACTCCACTCTGAGGCACATTGATATACTGATTGAACATGGTGAGATTGTAGACTCCTAAATTAATAGTGCAGTTTGTTTAGGCGATTTTACCACAAACTAGCTACTTTACATGTTGATATTTTCTTTGGTATTATTGTGTGTAGCTACATTTGCTAGCTAGCTAGTCACCTAGCCAGCCCATAGAGAGAGCATTGCAGATTTTGTGGTCAACCTGAGCTGCAGATTTCCACAATAATTTTCCATGTTGCTACCAACATTATTATAAAACGGCAAAATGAAACATTTGTTCACAAAAAATATTGTTCTCACAGTGTTATTTAACACTAAGTTAAAGGAATGATTGGTTTTGGGTGGATTTTTCCTTTAAAGTTATGTGAGTTGTTTTGTAGATATGACATTTCAATATTGTTAATACACAAAGTAACCAACAACCTGATCTAATTGGCATATCCATAATGAGTTGCAGCAAATTTTCAGCAAACAGAATGTTCGGCACAAGTTCACCCAAAAGTTCGCCACAAATTTGCCGCAACAGTTTGCCACAAAACTAATTTGCATGTAAAAAATATGAGCTTACCCCAAATTTGCGGCAAATTGGCAAAAGATTGGACAGAAGCCTGTTTTTTTTGGTAAGGGTTACCTTAGCCCAAAGCAGATACTCATGGCCACAGATGATCCCTCCACGTCCTCCACATAGCCCCGATAGTGACAGTGATCCTGCGGAAGGGATAAAAGAAAATGGCGGCTCAGTAATTTCTTAAAGAGTCAAACAACCATATGTATCAAGAGAGGCTATAGAGGAGATGCTAGAAGGCAAAGATGAGGTAATGTCATCCTGGCAAGGCCATTGTCAGTGTTACATTTGACTCAAATTGCATTGCAAGTTATATCATTGTGTTAGCCACAGTCAATTTAAGAGCCTAATTGCTTGTGACAGAAAATGTGAAATCTTTGGGTGAGGTGATGAATCTTGATTTAGTGCAGCGCCAGGCAAGCGCATCACTCAATTTTGACGATTCAAGATGGGGCTTGAATTGGAGGTAGAGATTTGGTCCTGAGTTCATGTCGAGCTTGGCAAATAAATTATGAGGCCTACTTCTAACCCATGCACATATTGCAGAGCAATGTCTTTTTAAAGTTAGAAATTATTTTGAAGAAGTCAACTGAAATGGTTTCACGTGAACTGACAGTGCTGTAGGGGTTAATTGAGGTCCAATTTAAATAACACCATTAAACATGTTTTGCGTTTGTCTGTAATCTCCCCCTGGCTATCTATAGGGAAATGCTGTGTCCTATCCCTTTAAGCATTCTTGGCAGCACCCTGCTCTCTCACAATAGCATGAGCTAATTGTCTTAGCCTTGATGCCTAACATGTAGAGATTTAGAACTATGGGAGCTCACTGAAACGAAGTAAAGTAACCAAGGTTCAGAGAGTTTCCCCCAGAGTATAGGGCAATCGGATGGTATGGTAGACCCATCAAGAATTCTGTCCATATAATCTTATGATCTTAAAAGGCAAAACGGATCCTAGATCTTACACAGATACTTTAGGGATATACACATGACCAAATGTATCAAGACACCTGCTTGTTGAACATCTCATTACAAAATCATGGGCATTAACATAGAGTTGGTCCCCCCTTTCCTGCTATAACAGCCTCCACTCTTCTGGGAAGGGTTTCCAATACATGTTGGAACATTGCTGCGGGGACTTGCTTCCATTTAGCCACAAGAGCATTAGTGAGGTCAGGCACTGATGTTGGGTAATTAGGCCTGGCTCGCAGTCGTCGTTCCAATTCATCCCAAAGGTGCTCGATGGGGTTGAGCTCAGGGCTCTGTGCAGGCCAGTCAAGTTCTTCCACACCAATCTCGATAAACCATTGCAGTATGGACCTAGCTTTGCACACAGAGGCATTGTCATGCTGAAACAGGAAAGGGCCTGTTGTCACAAAGTCAGAAGCACAGAATCGTCTAGATTGTCATTGCATGCTGTAGCATTAAGATTTCCCGAACAATGAAAAACAGTCACAAGACCATTATACATCCTCCACCAAAATGTACAGATGGCACTTTGCATTCGGGCGGGTAACGTTCTCCTGGCATCCACCAAGCTCAGATATGTCCATCGGACTGCCAGATGGTGAAGCGTGATGTGGCATCCTATGACAATGCCACATTGAAAGTCACTGAGCACCTCAGTAAGGTCAATCTACTGCCAATGTTTGTCTATGGAGACTGCATGGATGTGCTCGGTTTTATACACCAGTCAGCAACAGGTGTGACGGAAATAGCTGAATCCACTAATTTGAAGGGGTGTCCACATACTTTTGAATATATAGTGTAGGCCCGGGTCACTAAGTAAACAACCACCCCATAAATATCGTAATCTGAAGCACTGATTAGAGGCTGACTGACCGGCTGAAATCCTCCTCACACTTTGCTTGACAATCTTGAGACCTGACCAGAGAGAGGGGGCAAGAAGGGCTGAACCCTCATCCAGCTGCTTTAAAGGGCCATTACAAAAGCAGACTGGGCAGGTCTGGGGCAACACTACCACATTAAAAGGGATAGTTTGGGGATTTTGTATATTCACATGATTTTATTTCCCATTGAGGTCAAGAGACCTCTTTTTACAAGGGAGACCTGAAAAACATGTTAGATATGAAACAACTAATTATGTAAAATCACTAGGAATATCCCTTTAAATGAGCCAAACCCAGGAAGCATGACTGGGGCCCCATCACTCTCAGCCAGGTGACAGTGATAGCTGGCATATGTAATTCCTAATCCTACTTGAGCATGGCTTTCAATGTAAACATACACACACCCCTGCTGACCTATGTCCAGATTAAGCTTCCGGGTGAAAAAATTTGATTAAAAAAAGTTGTGTGAGGACAAAACTAAGACCGTGGTAAACTTGTTAAATATAGAGTGATTAAATAGTTATTAAAAAGCTAAACAAAATGTGCAGGTAGCCAAGTAGCAACAAACAGTACAGCAGTGCAGAGACAACGCGGAAGTGCGTTGCTTCACCAGTCACGTGATCCAACTAGACAGTGAGGCTAAGATACATAATATGCACACACATTTATATTGACTCTACACACACACATCCACAAACGATCATCATATACAGGGCATTCAGAAAGTATTCAGACACCTTGACTTTTTCTTGTTTTTTTGCTTCTTCTCAGCTGCATCATTTTTTATACAGGTTATGGTCAATAATATCGAAGACTGCACTGAAATCTAACAGTACAGCTCCCACAATCTTCTTATTCATTTCTTTCAACCAATCATTTGTGTCCGTGCATTACATGTAGAGTGCACTTCTCTACAAGCATGCTGAAAGTCTGTTGTTTACAGAGAAATAGCACTGTATTTCGTCAAACACCATTTTTTCCAACAGTTTGCTAAGAGCTGGTAGCAAGCTGATAGGTCTGCTGTTAGAACAAGTAAAGGCCGCTATACCACTCTTGGGTAGGGAATTACTTGGCTTCCCTCCAGGCCTGAGGACCAAGTCTTTCCTCTAGGCTCAGATGAAAGACTTGATGGCTAGGAGTGGCTATAGAGTCAGAAAGCTACTGAGGATGGTAGCTATCTAAATTGTCAATGCCAGGAGGTTTGTCATTATTGATAACTTTACAAAATTGCAATGCTTTTCTTAAATTATTAGCTTTAGTATGCATGCATACGATGGCTAACTGTTCTTTGTTGACACTTCGTGCCTAAGTTTGCCCACTTTGTCAATGATTTTTGTGATGAATAAGCCATCTAATTCGATGAAAGTTTTTTATATACACACACACACACATATATATACACACATATATATACATTTATACACATACATATATATACACACACATATATAATATATATATATATATATACACATACATACAGTTGAAGTCGGAGGTTTACAGACACCTTAGCCACATACATATAAACTCAGTTTTTCACAATTCCTGACATTTAATCCGAGTAAAAAATCCCTGAGTTTGGTCAGTTAGGATCACCACTTTATTTTAAGAATGTGAAATGTCATAATAATAGTAGAGTTATTTTTATTTCAGCTTATATTTCTTTCATCACATTCCCAGTGGGTCAGAAGTTTACATACACTCAATTAGTATTTGGTAGCATTGCCTTTAAATTATTTAACTTGGGTCAAACGTTTTGGGTAGCCTTTCACAAGCTTCCCACAATAAATTGAGGGAATTTTGGTCCATTCCTCCTGCCAGAGCTGGTGTAACTGAGTCAGGTTTGTAAGACTTCCTTGCCCGCACATGCTTTTTCAGTTCTGCCCACAACTTTTCTATGGGAATGAGGTCAGGGCTTTGTGATGGCCACTCCAATACCTTGACTTTGTTGTCCTTAAGCCATTTTGTCATAACTTTGGAAGTATGCTTGGGGTCATTGTCCAGTTGGAAGAACCCTTTGCGACCAAGCTTTAACTTCCTGACTGATGTCTTGAGATGTTGCTTCAATATAGTCACATACCTCATGATGTCATCTATTTTGTGAAGTGCACCAGTCCCTCCTGCAGCAAAGCACCCCCACAACATGATGCCCAACCGTGCTTCACGGTTGGGATGGTGTTCTTCGGCTTGCAAGCATCCCCCTTTTTCCTCCAAACATAACGATGGTCATTATGGCCAAACAGTTCTATTTTTGTTTCATCAGACCAGAGGATATTTCTCCAAAAAGTACGATCTTTATCCCCATGTGCAGTTGCAAACCGTTGTCTGGCTTTTTTATGGCGGTTTTGGAGCAGTGGCTTCTTCCTTGCTGAGCGGCCTTTCAGGTTATGTCGATATAAGACTCGTTTTACTGTGAATATAGATATTTGTGGAGTGGTTGAAAATGAGTTTTAATGACTCCAACCTAAGTGCATGTAATCTTCCGACTTCAACTGTATATACACACACACACAAACTCAGCAAAAAAAGAAACGTCCCTTTTCCAGGACACCGTCTTTCAAAGATAATTCGTAAAAATCCAAATAACTTCACAGATCTTCATTGTAAAGGGTTTACACACAGTTTCCCATGCTTGTTCAACAAACCATAAAGAATTAATGAACATGCACCTGTGGAACGGTCGTTAAGACACTAACAACTTACAGATGGTAGGCAATTAAGGTCACAGTTATGAAAACTTAGGACACTAAAGAGGCCTTTCTACTGACTCTGAAAAAACACCAAAAGAAAGATTACCAGGGTCCCTGCTCATCTGCGTGAACGTGCCTTAGGCATGCTGCAAGGAGGCATGAGGACTGCAGATGTGGCCAGGGCAATAAATTGCAATGTCCGTACTGTGAGACACCTAACACGGAACCCAAACCGGCTGCGCACGTGCGCCATCACGCATACATTTATTTTGTCCACGACACGCAGGTTAAAATATCAAAACAAACTCTGAACCAATTACATTAATTTGGGGACAGGTCAAAAAGCATTAAACATTTATGGCAATTTAGCTAGTTAGCTTGCACTTGCTAGCTAATTTGCCCAATTTAGCTAGTTAGCTTGCTGTTGCTAGCTAATTTGTCCTGGGATATGAACATTAGGTTGTTATTTTACCTAAACTGCACATGGTCCTCCACTCCAACAATTAATCCACACAAAACGGTCAACCGAATCGTTTCTAGTCATCTCTCCTCCTTCCAGGCTTTTTCATCATTGAACTTATATGGTGATTGGCATCTAAACTTTCATAGTATTACAACGACAACGCCATTTATCTTTCAATCACCCACGTGGGTATAACCAATGAGGAGATGGCACGTGGGTACCTGCTTCTATAAACCAATGAGGAGATGGGAGAGGCAGGACTTGCAGTGCGATCTGCGTCAGAAATAGGAATGACTTCAATTTTAGCCCTTGGCAACGGAGACGCTCGTTGATGCGCGCGAGCAGTGTGGGTGCAATAATTGAATAACATAGATTCCTAAATTTATTTTGCAACGCTCGCACATGAGACGTGTGTAGTCAGGCTATAAGACAGCGCTACAGGGAGACAGGACGGACACCTGATCGTCCTCGCAGTGGCAGACCACTTGTAACAACACCTGCACAGGATCGGTACATCCGAACATCACACCTGCGGGACAGGTACAGGATGGCAACAACCATCCTGTTACATTTTTAGATATTACTAGTCAGATATTACTGCACTGTTGGAGCTAGAAACACCAGCATTTCGCGATACTACTCGGTATCGCAATACTTGGCCTGATATTGTATCGTTTGTAAAATGTTGGTATCGTCACAAGCCTACCATTGATGCAATCACACCTCTAACAACAAAAAAACATTTGTCACAAGAAATCAGCTCCCCGATATACAGAAAATACCCAAGCCCAGAAGCAAGCTTCCAGAAAATTGAAATGAAAATGGCGCTCCACAAACTGTAAGTCGTCCAACAAGCTTGTAAAGACAATACCGTGCAATATGGAAGAGCCCTCAATGCTGCTCGATCAGCCTACTCTTCCAACCTGATTGAGGCTCATAAAAAATAATCCAACATTTATTTTCTATACTGTCGCAAAGCTAACTAAAAAGCAGCAAGTGAGGATGGCCTTCACTTCAGCAGTGAGGAATTTATTAAACTTCGATGAAAAGGCCATTCAAAGGCCATTTTCTCAAAAGTGAGTTTACAAGTTTATCAACTTTAAAACCAAAATTACTTTCCCATTGTTCCTCAACTGTAGTGTATGATATACAATTTCCTAGCTCTGTCTCTTTACTTTTATCCAATGTAAAAAAACAAACAATTTGAATTTGTTTACATAAGACTGATTTGAGCCGTATGGTCACATTTCTTACTTCCTGTGACTCGTAAGGTTTGTTAAAATAAAAAAACGAAGTAAACAATCAGAATGTTCCCTTTCAATTATTTGACTTCATTTAAAAATGTTCTCATTTGTATCGCATTTTCTTTTAACAAATGTTAGACTATCAAAAAGAATGAGAGTTGAAATACTAGAATTAGGGTGTCCAATCAAAAACACATATTTTGACCAATGGGTAAAATAATATGGTCATTGTGTCGATAATCCTCTAAGACTAATGGTCCAAACCTCATGTCTCGAGCATAATCCGTTCAAAAGATATTGGAGTTTTTACCCTTGTAGGATGGCCAGAATTATGGTGGATGGATTTCAGAGAAAAAAAGAATAATGCACCATGTCAGCTGTGTTGGATTCTGTGCAAGAATTAAAGGCTACTGGCTACCTGACAAGCTCACTTTCCTGTTACACTAATCTTTCTTCTTGAATCCGCAGGACAAACTATAAAAAGGTAAGATGGATATCGATTGAGACATTACATGTAGCATTTTAGTATATGCTTTTCATATTAATTAGAAATTCCTGTAATTCTTAGATTTCTCACAATAACAAGCGTATCTGAAATTTCAACGGAGCACTGAGCGTATACCAAGCTTTTTAATTATTTTCAAAGCCTTTTGCATTTAATTCAGCTCGTGTCATGCAAATTGTTCGATCCGCAAAAACAACTTTGACCACAAAATGTAAAATCCTCAAAAGTTGTTACACGAAACTTGCACTGTGTTAGAGCTTGGTGTTTATTATCGGATGGTTAAGAAATTAGGTTACAAAATCCGACTTTTTGGATATGTTAATGATACAGTATGTTAGAGAAATACCCCACTGGACGATATATGAATAATCATATTTCTCTTGGTAAAATGTATAACATAAGGAAGTGAAGTTATCACCAAAGTGCGTTTACACCCACTCTGGGTAGACATCCTACTACAGCACACTGACAGTATCCAACACAAACATCTATTTCTTGATCATGATCAACCTTGTACTACCATTTCGCCCCAGATCCAGTGACGAGAAAATACCCTTAAAATTCATGACTCTAGTTTGCCAACAACTTAATCGAAATCACTCATTTTTGTGGCACAAAAAAAGTCAGTTGTAGAGCAGGGAAGACATTGCTAATTTCTTATGTGCATAGTTATGGAATATATGAGCTATATCAAGGGAAGGCATCCAAGTTAAAGCATTACAGGAAAATCCCTCTTTTCCAGACGTCCTCCATTGGCTTCTTCCCAGTAATACCAAAACAAAAAGTCCTCCAGCGTGGCTGTGGAAAATATATTGTATAATAAAAATAGTATATCAGAATATAGTAAGTATAGGCCACATTCACATTTTGGTCACAGGAGTATGTCATTTTTAAACTACCAAAGTGAAAAGGCCAGTATTTAGCACTGTACACCATTTGTCTAAATCTCTGCGCTTTGAAATGTTTAAACAGAACAGACAACTGAAAAATATCCCCAAAAAAACCCTAGTCGTATGTTGCATTCTGAGAATGTCTCATTGCGCCCTGCCCAGTGTCTGTGAGGAGGTTCTCCAGGTGTTGATAATAGGAACAACAGCCTTCTACAACAGACAGAAGATGGCCATTTTTGTCATTCTAGGCTCTTGCTAACATTTTCACGACAGTCTGCACAATTAGATTAAATCGCTCATCCTCCGATGCCCTTATGGCTCAGAAATCATAATGTGGTTGCTTTTGAAATGTAGGCAATGGCATTCATGGAGGCATCAAACAGACCAGTTCCAACACAGGCTTGATGTAGAATTGAATGAGATTGGCAATACAAAAAAAATGATAGGCCATTTCTTGCCTCCTGCTGTGAACAAAGGAACATGTGAGACTCCTGATTGTCAATTACAATAACATTTGACTGACTTGATCACAACAGTACTGATTTTAATCAAAATATTGAAGTGTGTTTCCTGTTACTCAGCATTTGTCATTAGACAGCGTTGTCACAACATGCCTGTACGACCATGATCCTTTAATCCAGATCCACAGATCCCCCTTTCTGATAGGCTCCCTGGGGATCCTGAGTCAGACGACGGGGGATCATGACAACCGGACAGCACAGCCTTCTATAGTCCCACTCTCTAGGGGTCAAACAAATGCCAGAGTCTACAAACGTCCCGCCCCTATCTCTGTAATGTCTTGTGATATACTGTTAACATGGCAAGATTACCATCTCTGTGACCTTCTCAATGTAAAACAAATGCAGAAGATGGACGTCTTCACACACCACCCATATTTCATCTGTCTAGCCAAAAAGGAGAGAAAGTGCTGGGGATGGTCTAGTTCTATTCTATGTCCCTCTCCATCTCAATCACTTCTTCAGTGTATTGATCAATAAAATAGACTACACATTTAAAAAAAACTTTTATTTAAAATTAAATAATTTAAAGGCATTCCTGACTGTACAGTAGGTCTGTCTGTAAGCCAGACGGTTACATCATCTTCCCAGAACTGCTGCTCTTAGTCATGATTTTTGTGAGCTAAGTTAGGACTCATTATGAATATGCAGAGGGAGAAACCAGTGCTTAAAGTAAGAATGCGCTATACGCTTTCTTCTGCAAAATGCATACATTTCCACAAAACATAGCTGATACCAGTACTAAAATGTCAGCGTCATACAGGAAGCAATACAGAGCTGGACTTCAGCAGTAAATAGTGGAGGACAACTGAATGATGACGTGATGAATGTGTGTCTTTAACCCAACACAACTCCCTTCCTCTATCAGAATGGGAGTTGCTTCCGCCTGTTCTGGCTCCATCCAGACAAACAGGAAATGAATAGTGATGCACCGATATTACATTCTTGGCCGATACCAATATTTTCCTTGCCAAAAAACCTGATAGCTATAACCGATATAAAAAAAAATTGCGGCCTTTTAAGCATTCTAGTAGTTAAATAGTTAACACACACACGCAGCGGTCTAAGGCACTGCATCTCAGGGCAAGAGGTGTCACTACAGTCCCTGATTCGAATCCAGGCTGTATCACAGCTGGCTGTGATTGGGAGTCCCATAGGGCGGCGAACAATTGGCCCAGCGTTGTCCGGGTTTGGCCGGGTTAGGCCGTCACTGTAAATAAGAATTTGTTCTTAACTGACTTGCCTAGTTAAATAGAGGTTAGACACACCACATTGACCAAAAAGTTATTTTGTTGGCATTTACGTATGTCCCCATTTCTTTCACTTACTTGCTGCGCTGTTTCTTGTTCAATTGTTCAGTCGTTTCATTCTCAACCGGGATTTCTATGGAACACCGTTTGTGTCTTTGCATGTCAAAGAAGATACATTAACAATAAGCTTGTTGACCAATCAGGACCTGAATATGACTGCACATAATAACTTAACATGTTCATACATTGATTACTCTATCAATCGTATTTTATATGTCACAACGATTCATCGATACATATGGTATGATGCTGGTCAAGTTCTCGCACACCTACAGTGCTGGTCATTAAAAAAAAGCTTGCTAGCTCATGGATGCAAACAATGTTCTTCCACAAAACATAGCAAAACGACATCTGTTTCAGTAGCTGTATAGCTAGGTGTCATCTAAAATAACCCTAATTTGTAAGACAGTTCTTATTTGATTAATGGTGGTCGGACCCAAGCTAGCCACAATAAGGATTAGCCACAATAGTGGACTTTGCGGTTAGCCTTCAAAATGAAAATGTCATTGACAGTGCTGCAAATGCATACAAATAGTAGAATTAAGCAATAATTGAATAGATCATGCTAAATGAGGTTGGAATGTTGTAAAAAATAAATCAACAGAAGGCAATTTGTTAATTTGACAAAAGACTTGAAATCACACTGGATGTATTACACTTTATAATTTCATTTGGGAGCATACTTATTTCACTGTACAGCTTTACCTATGGATTGCGGATCAATGACATGGGGTTTCAGTCTACTAAGTGACACCCAGAGAACATTAGCATCGTAGCTCTTATTGCGGGACTCTGAAACAACTGTTTATTGAGCCAAATTTATTGTCAACCTATGTGTATTGAACACTATTCCAGAGGAAAAACAATACTGCGTGGATATTTTGGAGTCCGATAACTCTGAGGGAAGTTGGGAAAAAATATCTTGGGTATTGAGTAGAGGTCAACCGATTATGATTTTTCAACGCCAATACCGATTATTGGAGGACAAAAAAAAGCTGATACCGATTAATCGGATGATTTTTATATATATTTGTAATAATAACAATACTGAATGAACACTAACTTTAACTTATTACATAAATAAAACCAATTTAGTCTCATATAATGAAACATGTTCAATTGTTTAAATAATGTAAAAACACATTAATGGAGAAGGAAGTAAAAGTGCAATATGTGCCATGTAAGAAAGCTAACGTTTAAGTTCCTTGCTCAGAACATGAGAAGATATGAAAGCTGGTGGTTCCTTTTAACATGAGTCTTCAATATTCCCAATTAAAAAGTTTTAGGTTGTAGTTATTATAGGACTATTTCTCTCTATACCAGTTGTATTTCATATACCTTTGACTACTGGATGCTCTTATAGGCACTATAGTATTGCCAGCCTAATCTTGGGAGTTGATAGGCTTGAAGTCATAAACAGTGCTGCGCTTCAAACATTGCAAAGAGCTGCTGGCAAACGCAGGAAAGTGCTGTTTGAATGAATGCTTACGAGCCTGCTGCTGCCTACCATCGCTCAGTCAGACTGCTCTATCAAATATCATATCATAGACTTAATTATAATAAACACACAGAAATAGGAGCCTAGGTCATTAATATGGTCAAATCCGGAAACTATCATTTCGAAAACAAAACGTTTATTCTTTCAGTGAAATACGGATCCGTTCCGCATTTCATCGAACGGGTGGCAACCCTAAGTCTAAATATTTCTGTTACATTGCACAACCTTCAATGTTATGTCATAATTACGTAAAATTCTGGCAAATTAATTACGGATTTTGTTAGGAAGAAATGGTCTCCACACAGTTCGTAATGAGCCAGGTGGGCCAAACTGCTGCATATATCCTGACTCTGCTTACACTGAACGCAAGAGAAGTGACACAATTTCCATAGTTAATATTGCCTGCTAACATGAATTTATCTTAACTAAATATGCAGGTTTAAAAAATATATACTTCTGTGTATTGATTTTAAGAAAGGCATTGATGTTTATGGTTAGGTACATTTGTGGAACGAATGTGCTTTTTTCACGAATGCGCTTTTGTTAAATCATCACCCATTTGGCGAAGTAGGCTGTGATTCGATGATAAATTAACAGACACCTCATTGATTTTATGCAACGCAGGACAAGCTAGTTAAACTAGTAATATCGTCAACCATGTTAAGATTGATTGTTTATGAGATAAGTTTAATGCTAGCTAGTAACTTACCTTGGCTCCTTGCTGCACTCGCGTAACAGGTGGTCAGCCTGCCACGCAGTCTCCTCGTGGATTGCAATGTAATCGGCATCCAAAAACGCAGATTACCAATTGTTATGAAAACTTGAAATCGGCCCTAATTAAATCGGCCATGCCGATTAATCGATCGACCTCTAGTATTGAGTAGACTGTTACCCCCATTTAATTGATCCCCAATCCTTAGGTAAAGCTATACAGTGCAATATGAATGTCAATACACACAATAGGCTGAGTGGGGAGGTGATTTCACACAGTCATGCGAAAAGAGCTACAACGCTAATATTTGGGTAAACTCTTCACAGTTGTGTTCTGTGGGTGTCACCGAGTAGACAGATACCCCATTTCATTGCTTCACATTCCAACCTTGTTTAACATTATCTAGTCTAAATATGGCATGATTCCACCAATTGTAACCTTCAACATCACTTTCAAAAAGGTACTTGTATTTTGAAGGCAAACCACAAATTGGTCAGGTTGAGCCTCACTAGCCAGATGAAGCAAGCTTCCTGCTTATAACATTAGCTTTGGCCAACAGGGTTAAATAGCAGGCTAGCTATATATTTTCATGAACTGAAGTTCATTTGGCGAACAACAAGTGGCTACATAGCTAATACTTAAATCACAACGATTCCTAAATCATTGCTAAGAATAATGAAAACGACTGCAGTTTCTACTGGTCATTGTTTTCAGGCTGGTTGTATTGGTGCTAGCTCGGTACCAAGCTAAAGCTAGCTAGCTTCCCCAGAAGTTGCGGACGAACAAATAATGCTTTATTACCAACGCGGTATTGTAAACACATCGCTCGTGGCCGGTGTTTGCAGATTTTTTACAGCTTTGCAGGTGCTACTGATAGTAGTGGTGGCGCTTGGCTTGCACATGCAAATAGTTTTGTCAAATAGTGTTATTTGACGTGTATCTTTTTTGACACACAAAGACCCAAACGGCGTTCCATAGTATGTCGTGAAGCTAATAGTGACGATATTACTGTAATTCCGGTCGGGCAACATCTGAAAAATAGCACACTTAGTAGTGTGTACCGGTGCTCGACCATTCGCGAAAGCCAACTTCACCCACGACAGAGAACGGTTGATTGTCAAAGGCAATGAATTCCATTATCTTAGTGTTAATGGATTTCGCCGTTGTGTTGTCTCGCTGAAATTTTCTTACTCTTTCAAATGACTGCTTGACTTGTTTACTGCTCGATCCACACAGCAGACATTGTTGGCTAGGTTAGGAATGCTGTGTTGCAGCTGTAGCGCAACATTTTACATGGCGTCATTACGTCATGTACCTACATTATATAGGTATGCACGTCAGCTTTGACATTGGCGTTAAACTAGACATCGGCCGATACCGATGTTGGCATTTTTAGCTAATATCGGCCAATTCCGATATGTTCACCGATATATCATACATCCCTAGAAATTAACACCAATTAATTAGTGGATAGAACTATTCAATTGTACCTTCACGATCCTGACAGGAGGGCTGTAACAGTCTTGTAGAGCACAGGAGACCCAAGTTCAACCCAGTCGGTCTCATACAAATAGGACATCCAATCAAAAAAACTAAGAAGTCATTGTGGATGGTTGTACTGAAGTGACTGTTTTTATGGGATAGTAGTATCATTTTAACATGAGTTTCTGTTTTAAAGAAATATAGTTATCTATTAAATTACAAAACAGGTTGGGCAGAAGAGGCCATTTCCACAGCACACGTTTCTATAAAAGGCAGTCGCAAAGCAGTCAATAAAAAGCTATGAGAAAGAAGTGCATTTGAGAGATGCTAAATGGGTGATACATTGTCAGTGCCCTGTTGGGTTAGGTGATATGAGCATACCGGTATTATCATATATCACGATAAATGATAGTCAGGTCCAAAATTATTGGCACCCATTATAAAGATGAACAAAAAAGACTGCATAAAATAAATAATTCAAATACTGAGCTACTGTATGCTAAAAAAAAATGTTTTTTTTATATTCTTTATACTAATACAATTGCACATGAAAACAGAGCTCTTTGGCCACACATATCAGTGGTGGGTTTTGGGTTGAAAAATAATATGCATATACTATATACATATACTATAAAACATGGTGGTGGATGTTTGATGTTATGGGGCTATTTGGCTTCCACTGGTCCTGGGGCCCTTGTCCTGAACTTTTTCCAGTATCAGGACATTGTATCCAAAAACATGGTTGCCTCTGCCAGGAGGCTGAAACTTGGCCACAAGTTCATCTTCCAGCAAGACAATAACCCCAAGCACACATCAGAATCCACAAAGAAATTATTAATTGACCACATAATCAACATTCTGCAATGGCCATCTCAGTACATAAGTGCAGTCAAAGCATATTAAGGATCTGGTAAGATTATGTTTGGAGGAATGGTCTAAAATCCATCCCAATGTGTTCTCCAATCTCATAAAACATAGAAAAAATCTCAAGGTATTCAAAACAGATGTACTAGTTTAAGAATATAATTTCCCACATTTTTTGAGCATACAATATAGCTCAGTATCTGTATTATATAGTCGCGCCAATAATTTTGGACCTGACTGACTGTGCATGTACACACACACACACACACACACACACACAGAGTGTACAAAACACTAGGAACGTCTGCTTTTTCCATGACAGACTGACCAGGTAAAAATCTATGATTCTTTATTGGTGTCACTTTTTAAATCCACTTCAAATCAGTGTAGGTGAAGGGACAGGTTAAACAAAGATTTTTAAGCCTTGAGACAATTGAGACATGGATTGTGTACTATGGAAACCCATTTGAAGTCTAAGATTTCACTTCACTGGGGACTAAGGGGCCTTGTCCGAACAAAGAAAAAACACCCAAGACCATTATTCCTCCTCCACCAAACAATACAGTTGCCACTATGCATTGGGGCAGGTAGTGTTTCCATGGCATCCGCCAAACCCCGATTCAGACTGCCAGATGGTGAAGCGTGATTCATCACTCCAGAGAACCCGTTTCCACTGTATACCTCCACTACACTACTTTGATACACATCAGTAGGGATTAAGAAGTGAGTATAAGCAATGCCCACTGAAAGAAAAGTGGGTATACGGATTATACCTGCGTCTACCCTTCACTACAACATTGGCCCTTCTCGTTTTACAAAAAGTGCACTCTCCTACATGAGTGCGCTGGTATTACGGTTTCTGTCCTTTCAGAATCAAAAACCTGTCACACACTGAAGGCCTCCTATTGGTTTGCCACTGTGCAAACATGTCTATAATAACAGATAGGCTGTTAAGATATTCATGTTTCAAGAAAGGAGTATGTATATACAGTGCCTTCGGAAAGTATTCAGACATTCACTTTTAGCACATTTTGTTACGGTACAGCCTTACTCTAAAATGGATTAAATAAAAAAATCCTTAGCAATCTGCACACAATACCCCATAATAACAAAGTGAAAACAGGTTGTTCAACATTTTTTCAAATGTATTAAACAGAAATACCTTATATAAATAAGTATTCAAACCCTTTGCTATGAGACTCGAAGTTGAGCTCAGGTTCATCCTGTTTCCCTTGATCATCCTTCAGATGTTTCTACAACTTGGATTCCACCTGTGGTAAATTCAAATCAAATCAAATTTTATTTGTCACATACACATGGTTAGCAGATGTTAATGCGAGCGTAGCGAAATGCTTGTGCTTCTAGTTCCGACCATGCAGTAATATCTAACAAGTAATCTAACCAAACAATTTCACAACAACTACCTTATACACACAAGTGTAAAGGAATGAATAAGAATATGTACATAAAAATATATGAATGAGTGATGGCCGAACGGCATAGGCAAGATGCAGTAGATGGTATAGAGTACAGTATATAGAGTACAGTATATACATATGAGATGAGTAATGTAGGGTATGTAAACATTATATAAAGTGGCATTGTTTAAAGTGGCTAGTGATACATTTATTACATCAATTTTCCCATTATTAAAGTGGCTAGAGTTGAGTCAGTATGTTGGCAGCAGCCACTCAATGTTTGTGATGGCTGTTTTTCAGTCTCTCGGTCCCTGCTTTGATGCACCTGTACTGACCTCGCCTTCTGGATGATAGCGGGGTGACCAGGCAGTGGCTCGGGTGGTTGTTGTACTTGATGATCTTTTGGGCCTTCCTGTGACATCGGGTGGTGTAGGTGTCCTGGAGGGCATGTAGTTTGCCCCCGGTGATGTGTTGTGCAGACCTCACTACCCTCTGGAGAGTCTTACGGTTATGGGCGGAGCAGTTGCCGTACCAGGTGGTGATACAGCCCGACAGGATGCTCTCGATTGTGCATCTGTGAAAGTGTTTTTGGTGACAAGCTACATTTCTACAGCCTCCTGAGGTTGAAGAAGCGCTACTGCGCCTTCTTCACCACGCTGTCTGTGTGGGTGGACCTTTTCAGTTCGTCCGTGATGTGTACGCCGAGGAACTTAAAACTTTCCACCCTCTCCACTACTGTCCCGTCGATGTGGATAGGGGGGTGCACCCTCTGCTGTTACCTGAAGTCCACAATCATCTCCTTTGTTTTGTTGACGTTGAGTGTGAGGTTATTTTCCTGACACCACACTCCGAGGGCCCTCACCTCCTCCCTGTAGGCCGTCTCGTCGTTGTTGGTAATCAAGCCTACCACTGTAGTGTCATCTGCAAACTTGATGATTGAGTTGTAGGCGTTCATGGCCACGCAGTCGTGGGTGAACAGGGAGTACAGGAGAGGGCTGAGAAGGAACCCTTGTGGGGCCACAGTGTTGAGGATCAGCGGGGTGGAGATGTTGTTACCTACCCTCACCACCTGGGGGCGGCCCGTCAGGAAGTCCAGGACACAGTTGCACAGGGTGGGGTCGAGACCCAGGGTCTCGAGCTTAATGACGAGTTTGGAGGGTACTATGTTTTTAAATGCTGAGCTGTAGTCGATGAACAGCATTCTTACATAGGTATTCCTCTTGTCCAGATGGGTTAGGGCAGTGTGCAGTGTGATTACTATTGCGTCGTCTGTGGACCTATTGGGGCGGTAAGCAAATTGGAGTGGGTCTAGGGTGTCAGGTAGGGTGGAGGTGATATGGTCCTTGACTAGTCTCTCAAAGCACTTCATGATGACGGAAGTGAGTGCCACGGGGCGGTAGCCATTTAGCTCAGTTACCTTAGCTTTCTTGGGAACAGGAACAATGGTGGCCCTCTTGAAGCATGTGGGGACAGCAGACTGGTATAAGGATTGATTGAATATGATTGAATTGCGACTCTACTTTGTCTCTATACTGACGCTTAGCTTGTTTGATTGCCTTGCGGAGGGAATAGCTACACTGTTTGTATTCGGTCATGTTTCCGGTCACCTTGCCCTGATTAAAAGAAGTGGTTCGCGCCTTCAGTTTTGCGCGAATGCTGCCATCAATCCACGGTTTCTGGTTGGGGAATGTTTTATTAGACTGGACATGATTTGGATAAGGCACAAACAGGTCTAAGTAGTTAAAACGCTGTCAGTTACACTTCAAACTTTAGGTCACACTATTACTGCCTGCAGATGATATTCCGCTGAAACTAGGCAGCACGCATGTGAATATAATTCAAGTGCTTTGCGATGGTGTAGGGTACTTTATGCATGATTTCACTATGTACTACATAATTGATGTAGTACATAGGCTTAAAAATCCTTCTTCAACTTGTCTCCTCCCCTTCATCTACACTCCTTGAAGTTGATTTAACAAGTGACATCAATAAGGGATCTTAGACTGACCAGGTGAAAGCTATGTCATGGAAAGAGCAGGTGTTCCTAATGTTTTGTACACTCAGTGGAAAACACAATATTTAACAAGGGCATATTATTGATATGAAAATATGGATATCGCCTAGCCCTAGTACCCTTAGGTTATCTTAAACGGTCTTACCTGCATTGGAGGTCTGTTGGTTATTAGAGATCCATCCTTGGCATGTGTGTACACAGTGAAGTCCTTAGGGAGCAGTAGCCTACAAAACAAAACACACGCTGACGTTACACCCTCTGTCAGGAATTACACATCAGATCATAAGTATCAGAGCCGGGTAAAAAGTCAACGTCTGATTAAAAATGAATGGTAATTTTAAATGAAGTAAAATTGTGGGACTTGCTTTACCTGTTATTTTTTGTTGTGGTAGTTAAAGGAGTTAATATTTACTTGAACCCTTGACTTTCTCCACATTTTATTACGTTACAGCCTTATTCTGAAATGGATTCAATATCCCCCCCCCCCTCAATCTACACACAATACCCCATAATGACAAAGCAAAAAAGTTGACATTTTTTGCAAATGTATAAAAAAATATATACACTGCTCAAAAAAATAAAGGGAACACTTAAACAACACAATGTAACTCCAAGTCAATCACACTTCTGTGAAATCAAACTGTCCACTTAGGAAGCAACACTGATTGACAATAAAATTCACATGCTGTTGTGCAAATGGAATAGACAAAAGGTGGAAATTATAGGCAATTAGCAAGACACCCCCAATAAAGGAGTGATTCTGCAGGTGGTGACCACAGACCACTTCTCAGTTCCTATGCTTCCTGGCTGATGTTTTGGTCACTTTTGAATGCTGGCGGTGCTCTCACTCTAGTGGTAGCATGAGACGGAGTCTACAACCCACACAAGTGGCTCAGGTAGTGCAGCTCATCCAGGATGGCACATCAATGCGAGCTGTGGCAAGAAGGTTTGCTGTGTCTGTCAGCGTAGTGTCCAGAGCATGGAGGCGCTACCAGGAGACAGGCCAGTACATCAGGAGACGTGGAGGAGGCTGTAGGAGGGCAACAACCCAGCAGCAGGACCGCTACCTCCGCCTTTGAGCAGGAGGAGCACTGCCAGAGCCCTGCAAAATTACCTCCAGCAGGCCACAGCAGGCCACTTTGGATGTGGGGCACATTATCAGAAATGACTACATTGACTACTACACTTTTATACACTCTCCTACTAGAATACCACAGTATATGCAGACTAATAATAGCGCACAGAAAACAATGAGGCATTGTTAAGGTTTTAAATAAGCTTTGAGTATTTAAAAAAAAAAACGTATTTGGACGATAGCGGGATGTTCATGAAGTCCTTTCTGGGCTGGAGGGGGATAAGTGGGAAGAGGGATCCAATGGCCGTAAAGGGGAACCCCTTCCCATGGAGCATTTCTTGGGGGAACACAAAAGTTAACTGAGCAAAGCTTGGTTTTATTTTTTTGCCTGATTCCGTTTGCCGTTTTGTTTTACCTGATTTCCGCTCTCACTCTCAAAATCATACTTAGAAAAACAACCAAAGTGGATGTGCTTAAATCACATCAGGAAACCACTTTTGAGGTCTGTGAAAAATTGAAGAAATTGCATTTTTGGGTGTAGTTACCCTTCAATACAAGTGCGCACCAGCAAGAGAATGTGTTTGGTTAGCAATGTTTCTGTAGAGCGCATGTGATTGCAGCATTTTCTAAACAAATGGCTACTGGATTTATGCAAATAATCATTACATAATTCTGCCAGGAAGGCATAGGATACTTTGTAGTTAACATTTAATTGAGTTTTTTGGGGAAAGCCTTTCCAGCTCTACCAGGGTTATCATTAGAATCTTCACTAACGGCTACACAAAGTGTAGACATACACGGACACGCAGACGGGCATTCCTGTGCCATTTCAGAAATTTGCAGGAAAAAACTAAATCACTCATGTATTTTGTTCATGTCTTATGATTAACTTGGGCAAATGAATTACTTTCCTAATAAGTTCAATACATTTAGTTGACTTCTTGCCAAGTTCAATTCATTAAAAAAAAAATATTGTTGAATTCCGTTTGCATTCTCCGCAACACCGATTTTAGAGGGCACTATATAGAGTACCACACCTACTCATTCAAGGTTTTTTTCTTCTTTATTTTGACTATTTTCTACTTTGTAGAATAATAGTGAAGACATCAAAACTATGAAATAACACATGGAATCATATGAGAAAGTAGCCACCCTTTGCACACCCTTGGCATTCTCTCAACCAGCTTCATGAGGGAGTAGCCTGGAATGCAATTCAATTAACAGGTGTGCTTTGTTAACAGCTAATTTGTGGAATTTCTTTCCTTCTTAATGCGTTTGAGCCAACCAGTTGTGTTGTGACAAGGTGGGGGAGGTATACAGAACATAGCCCTATTTGGTAAAAGACCAAGTCCATATTATGGCAAGAACAGGTCAAATAAGCAAAGAGAAACGACAGCATCATTACTTTAAGACATGAAGGTCAGTCAATTAGGAAAAAAATCAAGAACTTTTAAAGTTTCGTCAAGTGCAGTTACAAAAACCTTCAAGCGCTATTATGAAATTGGCTCTCATGAGGACCGCTGCAGAGGACAAGTTCCTTAGAGTTAACTGCACCTCAGATTGCAGCCCAAATGAATGCTTCAGAGTTCAAGTAACAGACATCTCAACATCAACTGTTCAGGGGAGAATTTGTCCCTTGGTCTGATGAGTCCAAATTTGCGATTTTTGTTTCCAACCACTGTGCCTTTGTGAGACAAAGTAGGTGAATGGATTACCTGACAGGACCATCTCACAGTAGTGAGATAAGTTAGTTGTACCCTACTGATGATGTGTTGTTGAAATAGTAAGGTAAGCCTACCACATCACCATCATACATGAGTTCATGTGTGGTTCCCACCGTGAAGCATGGAGGTGGTGGTGTGATGGTGCTTTGCTGGTGACACCGTCAGTGATTTATTTAGAATTCAAGGCACACTTAACCAGCATGGCTACCACAGCATTCTGCAGCGATATGCCATCCAATCTGGTTTGCGCTTAGTGGGACTATAATTTGTTTTTCAACAGGACAATGACCCAAAACACACCTCTAGGCTGTGTAAGGGCTATTTGACCAAGGAGAGTGGAGTGTTGCATCAGATGACCTGTCCTCCACAATCACCAGACCTCAACCCAATTGAGATGGTTTGGGATGAGTTGGACCGCAGAGTGAAGGAAAAGCAGCCAACAAGTGCTCAGCATATGTGGGAACTCCTTCAAGACTGTTGGAAAAGCATTCCAGGTGAAGCTAGTTGAAAGAATGCCAAGAGTGCGCAAAGCTGTCAAGGCAAAGGGTGGCTACTGAAGAATATCAAATATAAAATATATTTTGATTTGTTTTAACACTTTTTTTGGTTACTACATGATTCCATATGTGTCATGTCATAGTTTGGATGTCTTCACTATGATTCTACAACGTAGAAAACAGTAAAAATAAAGAAAAACCCTTGAATGAGTAAGTGTGTCCCAACTTTTGACTGGTACTGTATATCTGCCGTTGATATGGCAATGTAGGAGGATAGAGTACTTTGGAGGAGCCAGGAGCGTGTCTTTGGTAATCGGACGAAGGGCACTCTTTGAAAACAAGAGAAGAACAAGAACAAGCAAAACAAGCAAAATCCAGGTACAAGCAAAATGCAGGTACAGTAATGTATGTGAATAATGAAAATGCACGCTCAGTAGACCATTTAAAACCCCTTTATTCATAGGCTACTTTTGGAGACACTATAAAAAGACACACCTATGTGATGCTGCTAAACCAGCCTTGGTTAAGGGGAGGGTAGGCTGTGATTGGTTTTTAAATCAATATAAACGAAAATGGGGGGAAACCAATCGTTTTTTAATGTTTATCAATATTCAAAAGGCACTCGCACATCTGAGCAATCTTTTTTGCAGGTGCATGGTTGAACAAGATGAAGGAAAAAGGAAATTGCTCTTGATAGTATCTCTGATCTTTAATAAGCTTACGTATCGGCCTCACGGCCTTCGTCAGAGCTTTCGGCAATACGTAAGCTTATTAAAGATCAGTGATACTATCAAGAGCAGTGTCATGTTTATCAATATGAAATTCACCGGCCCAAAAGGTACATCTCTCCTTCCATGGGAACTGTGCATCATGGTTGGATAGGCTGCACTTCCTCGCTCAAAATCCATGTCATTATCAACTGCGTTACCGTTAAGACCTGATTTTTGTGGCTCTTAAAACGTTCACATTCGCGTAGCATGAAATGGACACTTTTGCGCTCGTTTTTAAGGACACACGTCAAATATTGTCACCCCTCCCACCTCGCAATAGCAGCAAATGAGCATACGCTCTTGGGAAAGAATTTGGCAGGGTATTCTTTTTTTAGGAACAACAGAGCCTATAAGAACAGAACTCTATTATCATTTAACTGCATCTGTAACGTCTGACCATGTCCTTGGCTGACAACATTTGAGCTGACAAACTCAGCCTCCTAAGCGAGTAGTGTTTACAACTGGAAAATGTCAACTCTGCATTTCTCCGTCAAAGTGCACAATTTCAGAAAACCCTCAGGTTTGCCGTGGGGGCAGCTCTGCAAAAGACAAACTACAAGTGTACCTTTGGATTCCGATATCACTATGAGGAAAGCATCACTGTAGCTTTAAAAGACTGGTAGTAGAGCACTGTGCCTCTTAGCCACGCAGTGTGCAGGATAACATGGCATAATGGACCTAGCCACAGACCAGCCTAACGCGAATTAATTTGGGGGCTGCTCTGCAACTTTTATAGATGGAACAGAAATGCTGCGGTGTATATTTAATTGCTACATAAACAATTCCCTTCGAAAGGTCTAATGGGCTGCAGGCCGAGTTGCCCACGCGTAGGGCCTTGCACTCTGCCTCATCCCTGGTCAGGAACATCACTTGACAGGGGTGCTATTGGACAGTTGCTGAATCCCAAAATCCACCCCTAACCCCTGGTTACTCCTGCAGAAATAATCTGATAGGTATGGTCATTACTGCACCTTGACTTCTAAATAAGCTAGGTCGAGTTTGACATATTGCTAATACTAACTATGAGAGAAACAACAGAACAGTGGCCGAGTGCCTCTGACCAGAATATAGTCCGCCAAATTCTGTTCATTTTCCAACAAATCCTACATGCAGGGGATTGGGGGCTAGAGGTAGATTTGAATTCAGTGTGTGATACTGCTATACTAAAGCCCTGTCAATAATCATCAGCATGCCTGTTGTTAAAGATATTTAAGGGACACCATGACATTTAATCACTTTAGATTAGATACACAATGTCGACAAGTAGGCTTGGGCTGTATACCGGGGTATTTGGAAATAGCCACAGGAAGGTATTTTTTTAATAAATTGCAATATTTGTAGATACTTTCAGTAAATACTTGCAGTCAATTTGTGCAATATGTTAGGAGATAAAGTTGAACGCGTTCATTTCACCTGTCACATAAGCTTCATAACGAAAAATGATTGGTAGTCCCAGTCACGTGGTGTTTGTTAACAAGCACACAACGATGAGACCGGAGCCTTGTGAGTCACTCACTGTTGTGCAGAACTCACCAGGTAATCGAGTTAGAGTATGGAATTCACAACTAAACGTTTGCCAGCCAGATATCCTATACCTATTAAGTTAAGTGTCAAAAATATGCTAAACGCTCTACAGTTGTGCATTTGGTTTGCTAATTTAGTAGCTAGTTAGCGATCTAGCTAAGTGGTTAGCTTCTTCCAAAATCAAGCTTATTTTGGTGACAGCAGAGAATCCCCTCCTGGCTCAAGAGCCTTGCTGTCTAATATTTGTTTTGTACATGATGCAAACTGTATGTAACATGTTTAGTTACGTGTATTACTTAATGATCTGGGATATCTGTCCTGCAAATACTTGGGTCAGAGGATGGATAAAATGTTTGTTAGTATTTAGTTAGCATTCTCTATTGGATGTGTACTTGTTAGCATTGCTAAACTTTGGATTACAGAGGATCAGTGGGGTTTGAAAATAGCGCCCCTTGTATTCAGTGCCGGTATTAACAAATATCCCAGTATGGCACAAGGTCGGTATGAAGGTATGACAATCTGGATACCGCCTAAGCCTATCTACAAGAGAAGACAAGGGAGAACATGGGTGGGCAATACGTACTCATTCTTCTCCAGGACAACAACATGCTCTTTTCCCATGGCACTGATGATATAGGACACCTGTAAAAGCAAAGACAACTGGAGTCATTTCAATGCTGGATTTGGATGGACAAACAAAGCGGAGTGACAGGGTAACTCAGTCATTGGGTGCATTCATTAGTGCACACCGTAGCAAAACATTTTGCAATAAGAAACACGCTGCAACAAAAACTAGCGTTTCTTATCGAAAACGTTCAGGCTAATACCTCCCTGTTTCAGGCCGTTTGCGTTCGTTTGGTTCCTAGTGAACGAACCCAGTACTTAGGTGTGTAACCAACAGACCCCAGAGGAATGAAAGCAAGCAAGTAGTACTTGGATGCCTGTCGATGTAGAAACATGGGCTATTTGACTCACCAATCAAGGCAAACCAAATAAAAGCAAGACCAAAGCTATTTGTAGATGTCTTCAAGATGCTGTCATTGAAGCTGAGAAAATAGAAGGCGGCCAGTCAGTGTCCTCGGTCTGGAGTCTGAATCTCTTAATAGGTTAAATGGTGTCTAGCCTAAAAGGACATTGACAGTGCCTCACAGGCAACTGACTGTGTTGTGAAAACCTGTGAAGAGACTAAATTTGACACAGTTATTCCAGTGAATCAGAATCGTCTCATGGTTACAGATTACTCACTTTCATCGAGGCGCAAACCCTCGAGATGCATTTGAAGGCCGAAAAAAAGTAAACACTGGTCATCTTGAATGTTCCACCAACAATTTAATAGTTTATTTTTTAAACAGTGTTTTGGTCAATAGACCTTCATCAAGGTTTACAGAGGCTGCGTCCCAAATGGCACCGCATCCCCATTCCCTACATAGTACACTACTTTAGACCAGGGCCCATAGGGCCCTACTATATAGGGGATAGGGTGTCATTTGGAAAGCAGCCTCAGAGGCATGACAGATGGTTGAACTGTGTAATTGTGCCACTAGTCTCTGACCTTTTAATCATGACATTAGGAGGCTGCAGAGAGGAAGACCAGTTGTGACTGGAGGCAGATTAGTTAGTTTAGTTTTGCTGATGCCAGTCGGTCAGTGCAAGCGTGTGCGCACGCGCGCTTGCTTGTGCGCTTGTCTGAGTGAGTGAGAGAATTAATGACAAAAACATATCTTTCCTTGTTGACAGAGGTAGATGATGAGGTTGGGGTAGGGCTGGGCGATAAGGCCAAAATATAATATGGTATTTTTCAAATTTGATGGTATTTTATGTTTTTGATTAATAAAAGTTCTACATTTGCTTTATGAGTAGTGCGTGACCCTAGGGTGGCAACACATATATTCTAAATGATTTCAATGGGTCTTTCTCCATTCAACTCCAAATGTTGCAATTGCGATTTAGATCAAAACACTTGAGTGAACTTTTGTAATCATGGAAATAGAATGTTTATTATAATTCTATAGTTAGGATATAAATAATAGTGGGCACTTTGATTAGTGTTGTCTGACATAACAACAAATGAAAATACCATGGAGGAGTTATTGTGACAGGGTAGGAACCAAAGTGATGTTCAGAGTGTTTCCTAGGGGACCCTATAAATATTTGGCTAAATTAAATCTTTATTTATATAGCCAACATATCATGCTTGCCTATTCCTCTTTGATTTAGAAGATACTGTTGCACAAACAACATGCTGATTTAAGCCTCCACCAGTACTGGTATCAGGCTGTATTAGCTAGCTTCGTTTGCTCTGACCCAGTACTTTTATTAGCTAGTTAGCTATCTAGCGATTAGCATTAGTGTCTAACACGATTTAGCTTAACTTGCTAAGAAAATACAAAGTTGTTTGCAGATGTAAGAAACACAAACTAATATTGTAATTATAGAACGCTTGTGGATTTATATTGTCATCAACATTGTTGCATTGACCATGCAGAATGAAAGAATGTGTCTCGTGGTCAAGCAACAACAAATGCGCTCCTTGAGTGACTAGGTCTCTGTGTGTGAGTGAGAGAGATGACTCAAGTAGTGGAGTAAACTATAACAATGGACGTTACACACAGCGTATCACATTTAACAAACCAAACATTCAAATACCGTTTTAGAAGGTGAAGTAAAACCCAAACCGGTCTGTGCATAAACACCGGTATATGGTAAAATACAGTATACTGCCCAGCCCTAGGTTGGGTGTAGGGGACCAATAAAGACAGGGCCAGGTCTGCAGCTGTCAACTTGATTCACTGGCCTTGTATTTACTTGGTAGGCCATCATTGTAAAAAATAATTTGTTCTTAACTGACTCGCCTAGTTAAATAAAGGTTAAATAAAAATATTACTCTAGAAAACAGGAGAAAAGTCCTTGTTTGTTTGTGCCATATAGCAGGTGTGACATGGGGTGGAGGAGGCTAACCACAGGTGTTGGTGCTTTTTCAGACTCCTCCTACCCCCCCCATAGTGTGGGCATCTGTTTCTCACAGATGGTTCCTGTGAAAAATCCGCAGCACGGCTGGAGGGAGAAGTTTTGGGATAGGCTAGAGGTGCTCTGGATTGGTGTTCTAGATGCTGTCAATTCCATTCCTTCAGCCATTTTGAGGCTGACTGACATTCCCCTAGCACTGTCTAGCACTTCCCCCCCCCTAGTGCCTTCTAGTCCCAGGATAACTGAGGCCAACACCCATCCATCCACACACCACAGCCAAAAACTGATATTCACCCTCTCATCTTCTCCCACCCATGGTTTATGACGGCAATGCCTTGAGTTAGCAAATTCACCATATTTTAGGGAGTGGGAAGAGATAGACAAGATGACAGAGAGGGTAGAGAGAGAATGTGTCACAAGACAGTAGGCCAGATTCGAACCCTTGCCGACCCATGCCAACCGTTAGAGGCTAGACCATCCAAGCCATGCAAATTAATAAACTTCAGTCACTTATGTAAGGGTGCACATTTACTACATTTTAGTAATTTTTAAGAGTGACTTAACGGAGGAACTAGGATTGAGGAATTAGGGTTAAGTGCCTTGCTCAAGGGCAGATATTTTTCACCTTGTCGGCTCGGGGATTCAAAGTCCATTGCAGCACAAAGAAATGACAGAGCTCTTTTGTCTGAACACACCCTCAAAACTTTCACACTCCTTCATACGGAATTCTCACATTTCACCCACTCCTCCAAGTCTCTACGGAAGGGGGGCTGTCTGTTTGGAAGGCAACATGCTCCAACACGCTATCCAGGAAGGAAAAACAGCTAAGAATACACAACCATAGTAAAAACTCTGGATCGTCCACTGTCTTGAGAGTCTAGAACATAAAACCAGCGACTCCCTGAATTCTCGAAGATGTGACATCATCACAGACAATCTACAAACAAAATGTGGAGGATGGCTTTTCAGAGTACAAATACTGTAGAGTTCTTTCTTATTCAGAGTTTTCAGAGGTCAGAGTGAATAGGAAGTGGCAGTGGGCTACCTAGAAATATTACCACGCTGACATTTCCTGCCAGAGTTGTTAGAGAGCTGGAGAGGAGAGCGAGAGACAAAGAGAGTGAAGAGAGAGCGGGATCCCAACACAGGGAGGGAAGTCAGGAGGAAACTAACTCACTATCAGCTGATAGACGCTGACAGCAAGGACTTTAGAGGTGAACAGCAACAATGCTTTCTCTCTGTATGTATTGCCATGGTTTACCTGGTTAGAATCTGAGCTATCCATGTCTCTCCTCTGCTTCCCAAAGCGCTTGGGTATGGTGACTTCATATGAGGAGAACTGCGAGGTCTGATGCGATGCTGACCCTACAAGAGGAATAACACCATTATGACTGTTATATTGTGCATAGTATTGCAATAGATCATCAACAGACAGTTACATTAGTCATTTCAGAGGATCATAACAGCATAACAGCAGTCAAGGAGCAGACATACCACAATGCCACTACATTGCCAATGTGAGAAATATTTTTCAGTCTACGCTACTGTATATGGTCATGTTTATAGCAAATAATTTATTTTCATTCAACTGCTACGTAACCTACTGAGGCTGTGTGAGTGAATGAGAGGGAGAGACCACTGTTTCGCTTGAGGTCAGGGCAAGGAGCAGGGAACAATACAGGCATCTTCCATCCTCCTCACAGTCAGGAAAACTGCTCTCTGAAGATATGAGATAGAAGTGCTGATGATGCTAACCCCACACAGTCGCTCCGGCTGCCCGACCCAGGCCAACGTCAAGCGTACGTTTGGGCCTGGTTGCCAACACTGCGCTGGCTCACAGCTGACAGCCGGGCCCCTCCTGTGTGAGTGTCCTTCCCAAACACAAAAGGACAACTGACTCTTTCACTTCTTCTCACCTGAGCTGCCTTGTGGGGTGGCCTATAAAGAATGAGTCGTAGAACAAGTAGTACTGTAAATATTTGCTCAAACTTAACATCTAGCAAATTAATTAAGTATTCTTGAGCCGAAAAACAACAGATTATATAGTAGGCATATGTTACATGTCTGGTTTTGGAAAAATATTGTTAGATCGTCATCTTAGTTCGGGATGAGAGCAATCCTACACGGAGATACACTTTGTGAGAGATGGACAACAAACAATTACAATCTCTTCAAACAGTGGCCAAATAATTTCTGTTGTAGAGATTAGCAAGAAAATAGGCATTCTTTCGTTTATTCTGTCACCTGGCTTGTGGGGGTCATTGGTGTTTCCTGAAAGGCTAAATTGAAGGAAAATGCCACACAATCCCATAGGGCTACATGATGTACAGTATAAGCAGCCGAGCCCCTAGGACATTTTGCTCGGTTTACAAAAATACTGGTGGATAACAAACATGTGCATAGGGCCTACAAACATGAAATAGGGACTATTATTTGACATATCCTATTAGTTAATGTTAGGCCTAGATGTTGTTTCCAAACTCTCCAGGTTATATGACAACATAAAAGACAGTGGGTTGTGTGTGAACAGCAGACAGGAATATGATGAGCCTGGTCAACAATAACGTCACTGTCTCTTTGGTTCTTTTGTCTAGTAAGACCAATGGGTGAATGGAGCTGTAACTGTGTACGTGAAACTCCGCCTGTCACACTTTCCATTAGAGGTCGACCGATTAATCGGAATGGCCGATTAATTAGGGCCGATTTCAAGTTTTCGTAACAATCGGAAATCGGTATTTTTGGACACCGATTTGGCCGATTTTTTAAAACCTTTATTTAACTAGGCAAGTCAGTTAAGACGGCCTAGGAACGGTGGGTTAACTGCCTTGTTCAGGGGCAGAACGACAGATTATTACCTTGTCAGCTCGGGGATTCAATCTTGCAACCTTACAGTTAACCAGTCCAACGCTCTAACCACCTGCCTCTCATTGCACTCCACGAGGAGCCTGCCTGTTACGCGAATGCAGTAAGAAGCCAAGGTAAGTTGCTAGCTAGCATTAAACGTATCTTATAAAAAACAATCAATCATAATCACTAGTTAACTACACATGGTTGATGATATTACTAGTTTATCTAGCGTGTCCTGCGTTGCATATAATCGATGCGGTGCGCATTTGTGAAAAAGGACTGTCGTTGCTCCAACGTGTACCTAACCATAAACATCAATGCCTTTCTTAAAATCAATACACAAGTATATATTTTAAACCTGCATATTTGGCTAAAAGAAAACCAGGTTAGCAGGCAATATTAACCAAGTGAAATTGTGTCACTTCTCTTGCGTTCATTGCACGCAGAGTCAGGGTATATGCAACAGTTTGGGCCGCCTGGCTCGTTGCAAACTAATTTGCCAGAATTTTAGGTAATTATGACATAACATTGAAGGTTGTGCAATGTAACAGGAATATTTAGACTTATGGATGCCACCCGTTAGATAAAATACGGAACGGTTCCGTATTTCACTGAAAGAATAAACGTTTTGTTTTCGAGATGATAGTTTCCGGATTCGACCATATTAATGACCTAAGGCTCATATTTCTGTGTGTTATTATGTTATAATTAAGTCTATGATTTGATAGAGCAGTTTGACTGAGCGATGGTAGGCAGCAGCAGGCTCGTAAGCATTCATTCAAACAGCATTTTGTGCGTTTTGCCAGGAGCTCTTCGCAATGCTTCAAGCATTATGCTGTTTATGACTTCAAGCCTATCAACTCCCGAGATTAGGCTGGTGTAACCGATGTAAAATGCCTAGCTAGTTAGCGGGGTGCGCGCTAATAGCGTTTCAAACGTCACTCGCTCTGAGCCTGTGGTTGTTTCCCTTGCTCTGCATGGGTAACGCTGCTTCGAGGGTGGCTGTTGTCAATGTGTTCCTGGTTCGAGCCCAGGTAGGAGCGAGGAGAGGGACGGAAGCTATACTGTTACACTGGCAATACTAAAGTGGCTATAAGAACATCCAATAGTCAAAGGTATATGAAATACAAATCGTAGAGAGAAATAGTCCTATAATTCCTATAATAACTACAACCTAAAACTTCTTACCTGGGAATGTTGAAGACTCATGTTAAAAGGAACCACCAGCTTTCATATGTTCTCATGTTCTGAGCAAGGAACTTAAACGTTAGCTTTCTTACATGGCACATATTGAACTTTTACTTTCGTCTCCAACACTTTGTTTTTGCATTATTTAAACCAAATTGAACATATTTCATTATTTATTTGATGCTAAATTGATTTTATTGATGTATTATATTTAGTTAAAATAAGTGTTCATTCAGTATTGTTGTAATTGTCATTATTACAAATACATTTATTTATTTTTTATCTGCCGATTTAATCGGTATGGGCTGTTTTTGGTGCTCCAATAAATCGGTATCAGTATCGGCGTTGAAAAATCATAATCGGTCGACCTCTACTTTCCATGGAGTGTCACCTCGTTGCTTCGTGTGGGTTGGAGCAATGGGCCAAGGTTCCGGTCTAGAATCACGGTTTTGACTGCTCCTACAGTCCTGCGTCGGTACTGCACTTTAATTGATGCCCAGTCTAGAAAAACAATTTCCATAGACGGCCACATAGAGAAGTCAGATAAGAAAATTCCTATTAAGATAGTTTATGTATATTTTGTGCACAAAGGTGATGACTAGATTTTTCCCCCATCATTCACAGCCGAAGATATTAACATTTGATAATCAACCCCAGGCTGTCACAACCAGCCGTGATCGGGAGTCCCATAGGCCCAGCGTCGTCCAGGTTAGGGGAGGGTTTGGCCGTCATTGTAAATAAGAACGTTTTTAACTGACTTGCCTAGTTAAATCAAATAAAAATCCAATGTCTGCCATATTTTTGGACGACAGAATGATATCACAGTTCACGCTGTTCCCTGTGCGCATTGAGTGCTAGTGCATGTGAAGTTGTTTATATGCAACCCGGATATAGCCGGTCCATGAATCTGCATAGGCAATCGAGAGTAGACTACGTTGAAAACAGTCTCCAGCTCTTTATACCAGTGGGTTGGAGGGGATGGTGAGGTCTGTGTTGATGAGTAACCATGGCAACCTTGTCACATCCTGTTGGAGTGTACATCTGTGCTGGATTTTGGATTAATCTACATAATACTTAATTATTCAACATCCTTACAGGTTTTAAAACGATCAAGTTGCCCAGACTGGTCTACTATGGTTGCATCTTGGACACAAAAAAACAACAACCAAGGTCGATGTAACATACAGTAAAGTAAGGGCTTTGTCCCTGCTCAACAACACACACTTACATAACCACAACATGCCACTAGGCTTGGTTTATTTGTCACAGAAAGGGGACCTTCAACATTAAATGAATTTGCCTGGCTACGGCCAAACGCTACGCCACACCCATGAACGTTAGTTTCTTCTCCACAATGAGTCTTGATCTAGGTACCTCCGACCCTTCAAATGTGAACACTTTGGGGCAATCTGGTTGGTTCAGAAACCAATGGGTTAGGCTAGAACACGTGGGTAAAGCGATGGTTAGAAAATTCGTCATTGCCTTTGATACTCTGATTGGTTAGACAATCCAATCGCTGATTACTTTTTTTATACAACACCCCTCGTCACCACATACAACTTCAATGCTGGCAGTCTAACACGGAACCCAAACCGGCTACGCGCATGCGCCATCGTGCAGAAATGTATTTTGTCCCCCCACACCAAACGCGATTACGACACGCAGGTTAAAATATCAAAACAAACTCTGAACCAATTATATTAATTTGGGGACAGGTCGAAAAGCATTAAACATTTATGGCAATTTAGCTAGTTAGCTTGCACATGCTAGCTAATTTGTCCAATTTAGCTAGCTTGCTGTTGCTAGCTAATTTGTCCTGGGATATAACATTGAGTTGTTACTTTACCTGAAATGCACAAGGTCCTCTACTCCGCCAATTAATCCACACATAAAACGGTCAACCGAATCGTTTCTAGTCATCTCTCTTCCTTCCAGGCCTTTTCTTCTCTTGACTTTATATTGCGATTGGCAACTTTCATAAATTAGGTGCATTACCGCCACTGACCTCGTTCGTCTTTCAGTCACCCACGTGGCTATAACCAATGAGGAGATGGCACGTGGGTACCTGCTTCTATAAACCAATGAGGAGATGGGAGAGGCAGGACTTGCAGCGGGATCTGCGTCAGAAATAGAACTGAGTTCTATTTTAGCCCTTGGCAACGCAGACGCTGGTTGGCGCGCGCGAGCAGTGTGGGTGCAATAATTGAATAATATAGATTTCTAAATGTATTTTACAACGCTCAGCAATGCAAGCAGTGTAGTCAGCCTGTAAGACTAAAGTATGTAGCGAACGACAGAGCAGCGGAAGAATAAAGTGTGAGTCGTCAGGCTATAAATGAATGCCCTGCATGTAGGAAATTAACAACTGTATGGTAGGCCGATTAGCTCTCTATATCATCACAAACACTGTCCCTACACATCTCCAGTCCCTGCTCACGCCGGTGCCCATGCCATCTGTCCATCCAATGATAGAATCTGATTTGATACTTTTAGGAAACACTGTCGGAGGAAAAACTGGATCTAATAGCTGAAAACTCCCATGACCCTCCACCACTTCCTGTTGAGGATGTGTCCCAAATGGCACCCCACTCCCTTTAAAGTACAATACTTTTGACCAGAGCCCTCTGGACCCTGGTCAAAAGTAGCACACTACATAGGGAATAGACGGCCATTTGGGACACGTGTTAATGGGCATAGTCGTGTCTGGCTTTGAAGCAAATGAAGCATTAAGACCGCAACAAGTGAAATTGGCACATTTAGGCTAATATTGAAAAGGACAATATTGAGACGGAATATAATATTGAGACGGATGTAGGCTAGACAGAAGATCCGATCCGCTTGCTTACAGCTGCACTAGGTTCAGACAGGCCTCCTGTTTAGATTAAGACACCGCGGAGCCGGCACTAGACATGGCTCAGAAAATGTACCCGAATTGTACCATTATCCCCCGGAGAAGATTGAACGACGTCAGTTTTCTGGAAAAACGAGCACTTTGTCATCATGCTAAGTAGCAGAAGCCACAGCAGCAATTTTTGGAATGGCACTAGAATGTCACGTTTAACAACAAAAGGATAGTCAGCCAATCAAGGAAATGTTATTTTGACATTTCCACAGATGTAGTCCGCACGGAGCCTGATTGGCTGACTATACTTTGTTGATCAATCCAACGTTTTAGTGCAGAGGTCTTAAACATTTTCTTGCCCAGGGACCCCCTCTCCCTGGCAAACCGGCGGCCCCCATCATACGTTAGCCCAAAAAAATCCACGTATTTTCTTAATAATCAACATATTAAAATGAATAGATTTGGTAGACAGTGTTGGGGAAGCTACTGTAAAAATAGTTTAACAAGCTACCAATTACTTCACACTGGAAGAAGTTAAGCTACCCTTAAGAAAATATACTTTACTAAGGTTTTTTTGAAAAAGTAGTTCACTACATCTAAACTGTTTTGTGATAAATTCTTATATCTGAACCTGAAATGTCAAAGACTATAAATTGCAATAACAGATCACACTGGAGTATGATGTTAAAATAATGTGTAATTAAGCCTATTAAAACAGTAAAACGGTTTCAAGTGACAATTAGGCAGGTCTGAAGCAGTTTAAACAAAGGTTAGCCATGTGTTTGCAAAAATGTATGTCCAAGTCAAGAAAGCATACCAGCAGCACTTGCCACACTGGTAGGCTATTTGCAGGTGCTTTTTCAAAGCCTATGTCAGATACTCGAGTGAGTAATTGGCTCCAATGAGGGTAATTTGCTCAATTTTAAGAGTTGAGAAATAAAGTTGACATCATTAGAAATAAGATATTATCCTATTTTCTACTGTATGTATGCAATTCAAAATGTGTTTTTTCTGTTATTGCTGGCGATATTCATAAAAAACATTAAAATAAATTTATTTTTTGCAGACCCGCTGCAGTAGGACCCCCAGTTGAATATCCCTGAGCGATATGATTGGGTTTATGAGGTTTCAAAGCTTTTGACAGCCTTGGGCTACTATAATTGTACCAATGACACATGACAATACTCATAAGGCCTTGGTGGTTAATTAAGGTGTTACTAATATAAACAGCAGTGTAGTTTAAAATAACTTGATTCCACTAATTGGGGACTTTTCTTTTAAAGGTGAAACACCAATTCCACTATTGTTGCTCACGCTAATGTTGTAACCAACACACTGGTCAAATAATCAGCAGAATGACCTTCTTGATCCAAATCAGTCAGGTTTCAAGACTAGTCATTCAACTGAGACTGCTCTTCTCTGTGTCACGGAGGCGCTTCGCACTGCTAAAGCTAACTCTCTCTCCTCTGCTCTCATCCTTCTAGACCTATCGGCTGCCTTTGATACTGTGAACCATCAGATCCTCCTCTCCACCCTCTCCGAGCTGGGCATCTCCGGCGCGGCCCACGCTTGGATTGCGTCCTACCTGACAGGTCGCTCCTACCAGGTGGCGTGGCGAGAATCTGTCTCCGCACCACGTGCTCTCACCACTGGTGTCCCCCAGGGCTCTGTTCTAGGCCCTCTCCTATTCTCGCTATACACCAAGTCACTTGGCTCTGTCATATCCTCACATGGTCTCTCCTATCATTGCTATGCAGACGACACACAATTAATCTTCTCCTTTCCCCCCTCTGATAACCAGGTGGTGAATCGCATCTCTGCATGTCTGGCAGACATATCAGTGTGGATGACGGATCACCACCTCAAGCTGAACCTCGGCAAGACGGAGCTGCTCTTCCTCCCGGGGAAGGACTGCCCGTTCCATGATCTCGCCATCACGGTTGACAACTCCATTGTGTCCTCCTCCCAGAGTGCTAAGAACCTTGGCGTGATCCTGGACAACACCCTGTCGTTCTCAACTAACATCAAGGCGGTGACCCGTTCCTGTAGGTTCATGCTCTACAACATTCGCAGAGTACGACCCTGTCTCACGCAGGAAGCGGCGCAGGTCCTAATCCAGGCACTTGTCATCTCCCGTCTGGATTACTGCAACTCGCTGTTGGCTGGGCTCCCTGCCTGTGCCATTAAACCCCTACAACTCATCCAGAACGCCGCAGCCCGTCTGGTGTTCAACTTTCCCAAGTTCTCTCACGTCACCCCGCTCCTCCGCTCTCTCCACTGGCTTCCAGTTGAAGCTCGCATCCGCTACAAGACCATGGTGCTTGCCTACGGAGCTGTGAGGGGAACGGCACCTCCGTACCTTCAGGCTCTGATCAGGCCCTACACCCAAACAAGGGCACTGCGTTCATCCACCTCTGGCCTGCTCGCCTCCCTACCTCTGAGGAAGTACAGTTCCCGCTCAGCCCAGTCAAAACTGTTCGCTGCTCTGGCACCCCAATGGTGGAACAAACTCCCTCACGACGCCAGGTCAGCGGAGTCAATCACCACCTTCCGGAGACACCTGAAACCCCACCTCTTTAAGGAATACCTAGGATAGGATAAAGTAATCCTTCTAACCCCCCCCTCCCTTAAAAGAGTTAGATGCACTATTGTAAAGTGGTTGTTCCACTGGATATCATAAGGTGAATGCACCAATTTGTAAGTCGCTCTGGATAAGAGCGTCTGCTAAATGACTTAAATGTTAAATGTAAATGTAAATAATGACGTCTAGGAAGTGGAAAGCTTATGGTAGCGTAGATAGCACTTCTATTACGAGACTGGGCCAACTACTTCCATTAATAGACTGGGCCGTGTATCTGTCTGGATAGAGAAAACATTCAAAGCACGTGCAGGGATGTAGTTCAATAGTGTACAACTGCAGCCCGCAATTTGGGGTGCTCCTGCATGTGGGCATTTATGAATCTGCACGAACACCCCCTCGAGCATCCCATTGGTTCCTTCATAAACTCCTCCCCTTGTGCACAACATCTTCATGCTTGTGTGACACTTTTGAATGTGGATCAAAAGGGAAATTTAAAAAATCCACCACCGCCTGACGTGTAACGGAGTCCTCTTTGCTAGCTAGTGGGTGCGATACCGATAGACAGCGTCCTTCGCTCCCGCCTGCCCAACCCTCAACATCGTTCACAGGACTACTGGAAAACAGTGCCCGAAAGGCGGACACGAAGGACACCGTCTTCCGGTCGCACCCCTGCCTCTCGCTAGTACAGCAGGCAGGGGGCTGGAGCGACACTGTGTGCTAACTAGCTAGCCAGCTTGCTAGTTAGCGACACCATGTGCTAGCTTGCTAAGTAACTAGCACACGGTGTCGCCCCCGCTTACCGCTAGCTACGCAGGTACACAGGAGACACGGGCAACATGTGTGCTAGCTAGCTAGCAGTACTAGCACACGTCACCCTCGCCTCCCACCTGCTGTGTACCAGTGTCCTCCTTAGGAGTAGCTGGCTAAGCTAGCACAAGGTCCTTCGATCCCATCTGTGGGAAACTGCGGGAAAACAGAGCCAGACAGGCAGGGGCACTACCAGTGTGTAGTAGATATAGCTAGCTACCGTTTTTGCCACCCTCCCCCTCTTCTGAGGTGTATCAGCGGTTGGCATCCAACATTATGGTGCATTAGCGATTAGCGCCATCTACTGTAGTGGAGCGCCCCTGTAAAAGTTACCAATATTAGTATAAAGAGGGGTTCCTACAGATGCAGGAACGCCCCTAATAGCGGGCTGCAGTTGCACCCTTCTCATATAGTTAGCCAAATTCTAGAATCCCTCTTGCGACATAGTAGCGGTCGTTACCACATTACCACAACAAAGTAATAAACCACGACTATTTACAAACAAATTACCACAACAAAGTAATAAACCACGACTATTTACCCTCTTAAAATTGGATTTTAACCTTAAATTATGACCCAAAAGCAACATTTTATACATTAATTTTTACGATATAGACCATTTGGACTTTGTGACTGTACTATCGACTGGAAACCTAGAATATCCGAGAAGGAAAGCCGCTCGGGCTATGTTGTAGCCGTTGCTCGCTATAATGTAAATTTTACTCACCCTCGCTGCAGTCGCCAAGCCCATTGAGTAAAGCGATGACACAAATTGCTTTAAAGCACGGATGGGACAATAATGGCATACCCATGTTTATCTAATTGTCAACAAAATATCTAAGTAGGGATCTTCTTATCCAGGCGTTGCCTTCCAAGCAATTACGAAGTGCCTTCTCCACATTCTGTAAAAAGCCTTTAGACAATTACCTTGCCATATCGTAACAACTATTGCTAGCTCACCAACAAGCAACTGCTTCACCGCTGCTGGCTTTGGCTCTTTTCAGACGATAGATCTAGCAGGATCGCATGATCAGTGACTAATAGTTAACAATAACGCAGATTTCACAATCTTTTTTAATCGAGTTTCGTTTTAGATCAAACGAGTCCTAATGTCATATCCAGTAAACCCGAATGGATAAAACAGCGCATGCGTGTTGATGCGTCAGACTTTGTAGTGCGGTCGTCACTAGCTGCCAGTAAGTCATATATCCCTCCCATTTGTTCAATTTCTCTTCTTAAAATGTGATTTTAGACCTAACCCATAACGCTGATCTCAAATGAAGACCAAAAAGCGCATTTTTGTTTTTTCTTGAATTTTTACAATATACAATTTTGACTTTGTGGCTGTGTTATCTAGTGGAAACCCCTAGGCGCGTACCAACCAAAATAACATAGCTCGTCTGTATCAGTTGCATGCACTAAATTATGCAGTCCTACGTGCATAATATAACGTTACGAAAATTACAAACTTAGAGAACTACTATTACAGGTTTAGGTAACAGTGATCCTGGAGTGTCGCTGGCACTTTATAGTTTTGATATAACCAACCTGAAAAACCAGGTGTGCTGAATTTAGGCAATTACAGAACTGATCAATTAGCCCAGTTTGTCTGGTGCGTTGCTTAGTTGGAAGAAAACTGCAATACCTGCGACACTCCAGGAACAGGAATGCCTACCACAGCAATATCTACGTATTTAGTAGGACCAGTTCTTTCTTGCTTGTCCCTTGAACTCAGCCAATGGCTGAGCAGATGTCAGAGACATTTTGTGATTCTCCTGCCGGTTTCCACTAAATAACACAGCCACCAAGTCAAAATTGGCTACAGAAATTTACTGTTTGGTAAGGTTAAGTTTAAAATCAGATTTTAAGGAGATCATTTGTAGAAATGGGCGGAGTTTAGCCATAATTATGACTTGTGGCAATGTTAACGAGTGACGTCCTTCTCTGCCTCCTTTTTTTGTCTTTATTTATTAACAAACATCAACAAAACAAAAGAGGAATAGTCACATGCAAAAACGCATACATAACATTTTTACATTGCCAGGAATCCTACACAAACAAATCATATTAATTAATAATACTACAGGTTGATTGCCTTGTTTTTCATTTTAGTTAAAGTAGTCCCATATTGTTTCAATTCATTTACAAAGTGACCATTTGCATTTGTGAATATGAAATGTACCCATTATTATTAGCAGTTGAAATAAATATCATCCTTATCAATATCAGAATTTCTGAAATAAATCATATCAATACAATTCAATTGTACATGTTTTCTTTATAACAAAGTTGTGTATATCAATCCAAAAATTCTACTATAAATATAGAAATCACACAGTATCAAAATTCAGCTTGAATCTTTCATAACAGGTTTCACAGGATACATTTTACGTAACATTTTAAATGAAACTTCCTTTACCTTGTTACTGATGCAATATTTTTTTGGAATCTTCCATGCTTTAGTCAAGTGTTTTTTTTATTTCATCTTTATTTAACCAGGTAGGCCAGTTGAGAACAAGTTCTCATTTACAACTGCGACCTGGCCAAAATAAAGCAAAGCAGTGCGACAAAAACAACAACACAGAGTTACACATGGGATAAACAAGCATACAGTCAATAACACGATAGAAAAATTTGTATGCAGTGTGTGCAAATTAAGTAAGGAGATAAGGCAATAAATAGGCCAATAGTGGCGAAGTAATTACAATTTAGCAATTTACATTGGAGTGATAGATGTGCAGATGAGGATGTGCAGGCAGAAATACTGGGTTGCAAAAGAGCAGAAAAACAAAAACAAATAATGGGGATGAGGAAGATAGTTGGTTGGATGGGCTATTTACAGATGGGCTGTGTACAACTGCAGCGATCGGTAAGCTGCTCTGACAGCTGACGCTTAAAGTAAGTGAGGGAGATCTAATTCTCCAACTTCAATGATTTTTGCAATTCGTTCCAGTCATTGGCAGCAGAGAACTGGAAGGAAATGCGGCCAAAAGAGGTGTTGGCTTTGGGGATGACCAGCGAAATATACCTACTGGAGCGTGTGCTACGGGTGGGTGTTGCTATGGTGACCAGTGAGCTGAGATAAGGTAGAGCTTTACCTTGCAAGGACTTATGACCTGGAGCCAGTGGGTTTGGCGACGAATATGTAGCGAGGACCAGCCAACGAGAGCATACAGGTCGCAGTGGTGGGTAGTATATGGGGCTTTGGTGACAAAATGGATGGCACTGTGATAGACTGCATCCAATTTGCTGAGTAGAGTGTTGGAGGCTATTTTGTAAATGACATCGCCGAAGTCAAGGATCAGTAGAATAGTCAGTTTTACAAGGGTATGTTTGGCAGCATGAGTGTTTCGAAATATGAAGCCTATTCTAGATTTAACTTTCGATTGGAGATGCTTAATGTGAGTCTGGAAGGAGAGTTTCCAGTCTAGCCAGACACCTAGGTATTTAGAGTTGTCCACATATTCTAAGTCAGAACCGTCCAGAGTAGTGATGCTAGTCGGGTGGGCGGGTGCGGGCAGCGATCGGTTGAAAAGCATGAATTTAGTTTTACTGGCATTTAAGAGCAGTTGGAGGCCACGGAAGGAGAGTTAGTTGTATGGCGTTGAAGCTCGTTTGGAGATTTGTTAACACAGTGTCCAGAGAAGGGCCAGATGTATACAGAATGGTGTCGTCTGCGTAGAGGTGGAACAAATAATCACCCGCAGCAAGAGCGACATCATTGATATATACGGAGAAAAGAGTCGGCCCGAGAATTGAACCCTGTGGCACCACCATAGAGACTGCCAGAGGTTCGGACAACAGGCCCTCCGATTTGACACACTGAACTCTGTCTGAGAAGTAGTTGGTGAACCAGGCGAGGCAGTCATTAGAGAAACCAAGGCTATTGAGTTTACCGATAAGAATACGGTGATTGACAGTCGAAAGCCTTGGCCAGCTCGATGAAGACAGCTGCACAGTACTGTCTTTTATCAATGGAGGTTATGATATCATTTAGGACATTGAGTGTGGCTCAGGTGCACCCGTGACCTGCTCATAAACCAGATTGCATAGCGGAGAAGGTACGGTGGGATTCGAAATGGTCGGTGATCTGTTTGTTCACTTGGCTTTCAAAGACTTTAGAAAGGCAGGGCAGGATGGATATTGGTCTGTAACAGCTTGGGCCTAGAGTGTCACCCCCTTTGAAGAGGGGGATGACCGCAGCCGCTTTCCAATCTTCAGGAATCTCAGACGATACGAAAGAGGTTGAACAGACTAGTAATAGAGGTTGTGTGAAGTTTGATTTTGTTCTCTTTTTAACAAAAATATATGCCTTATAGAAATAGGACATGTAAATCACAAAACATAGCGTGACGGCAGAAAAGCTGTTGTTAATCTAGGGTGTCGACTGTGCTAACCAGAAGGTTGAGACAAGATGGAAAAATGCTGAATAACAAGAAAACAGGAACTGAGCAGTGTAGCCACCGACAACTTAGCTCAAACTTCACAACAAACACTTCCGGATATCTGGATCCTGTGTGCTGTGAGGCTGGGACCAGCCTGGGCACCACCAATAGGCTAGCAAGTTTAAACCACGCTAAGCCTCTACTGTGACAGGCCAACTCTACTACTCTACTGTGACAGGCCAACTGTGACAGGCCAACTACATCAATCAATCAATCAAGTTTATTTTATATAGCCCTTCGTACATCAGCTAATATCTCGAAGTGCTGTACAGAAACCCAGCCTAAAACCCCAAACAGCAACCAATGCAGGTGTAGAAGCACGGTGGCTGGGAAAAACTCCCTAGAAAGGCCAAAACCTAGGAAGAAACCTAGAGAGGAACCAGGCTATGAGGGGTGGCCAGTCCTCTTCTGGCTGTGCCGGGTGGAGATTATAACAGAACATGGCCAAGATGTTCAAAATGTTCATAAATGACCAGCATGGTCAAATAATAATCAGGAATAAATGTCAGTTGGCTTTTCATAGCCGATCATTAAGAGTTGAAAACAGCAGGTCTGGGACAGGTAGCACGTCCGGTGGACAGGTCAGGGTTCCATAACCGCAGGCAGAACAGTTGAAACTGGAACAGCAGCAAGGCCAGGTGGACTGGGGACAGCAAGGAGTCATCATGCCCGGTCGTCCTGACGCATGGTCCTAGGGCTCAGGTCCTCCGAGAGAGAGAAAGAAAGAGAGAAGGAGAGAATTAGAGAGAGCATACTTAAATTCACACAGGACACTGGATAGGACAGGAGAAGTACTCCAGATATAACCAACTGACCCTAGCCCCCCGACACATAAACTACTGCAGCATAAATACTGGAGGCTGAGACAGGAGGGGTCAGGAGACACTGTGGCCCCATCCGATGATACCCCCGGACAGGGCCAAACAGGAAGGATATAACCCCACCCACTTTGCCAAAGCACAGCCCCCGCACCACTAGAGGGATATCTTCAACCACCAACTTACAACATCTGTCACAGTATAAAAGAAGATGTCTGTACTATTTCAGTCAGTTCTCTGCTTTACCCTGCGTGGTGATACAGTGAACCAGTATATACGAAAATTGCATTTACCATTTATCGCTTATGTTAAATAAAAATACTTAAAGTATATTCGGTGACTCTGGATCACATTTTATCCTGATACCAGATTCGATTGACGCAACCTTTTACAGTTGCAACAATAGCGGCAGATAATTTTAGGAAGAGAGGGTCCAGATTGTCTAGCCCAGCTGATTTGTAGGAATCCAAATTTTGCAGTTCTTTCTGAACATCAGCTATCTGGATTTGGGTGAAGGAGAAGCGGGGGGGGGGGGGGGGGGTTGGGGCTTCGGCCAGTTGCTGCGGGGGTGCAGAGATGTTGGCTGGGGTTGGGGTAGCCAGGTGGAAAGCATGGCCAGCCGTAGAGAAATGCTTATTGAAATTGTCAATTATCGTGGATTTATCTGTGGTGACAGTGTTTCCTAGTCTCAGTGCAGTGGGCAGCTGGGAGGAGGTACTCTTATTCTCCATGAACTTTACAGTGCCCCAAAACTTTGGGGAATTAGTGCTGCAGGATGCAAATTTCTGTTTGAAAAAGCTAATTTATAGTGAGATATAAACCAACCTAGATAATCCTTCAGCTGTGGACAATAAAACACAACCACATAACCTAGCAAGAGGACGAAAAGTAGGGTTGGGCGATATGGCCTAAAAATCATATCTACATTTTGTATAATTTATGGACGATTCACAACTTAGATAAACCTTTAGCTTTGAACAATAAACCTGGAATTATAATGAAATATCTCTCAGTAACCAGAGGTTACATTTCTTTGTTTTCTCAATTGAGTACCACAGTATGAGTTATAATACCCATAAAACCAAACGTTTTTTTTCACCATACATTTTTCCATCTGAGATTTTAGAACTACTTCATACCAATGTTGCCAACTTAGCGACTTCGTCGCTATATTTAGCGAGTATTCAGACCCCTCTAGCGACACATTTAAAAAAAAATCAACTAGCGACAAATCTAGCCATTTTTTCTGGTGTTATTGGAGATTGACGGCCCAGTCCTCTCGCAGCAGTCCCTCCCAGCTGCAGTCAGAGCAGGAGATGTTCACCCCTCCGCTTCCAGACTGCAAATGAATCGCACATGCGGGAAGCCACTGCTGGCTGATCCCCCCCTGGCTTACATTCAGGGCGGGATATAAATGTAAAATGTTTTTTTGTCTAAAATAAATCCCTGCATTTGACTCACACAGCCTCAGTCACTTACTCACCTTGTCCACTGTGTGTGTGGCTCTCTGTGACATAAGCTAAACATCTAGTTGGCTAGCTCATCATGTCTCAGTCTAAACTGTACACTCAAAAATACAGAAAGGAGTGGGAATCAAACCCTGAATTCAAAGGCTGGTTGAAGCCGATTATTGGAGATGATACACGGGCATATATGTATTGTAAGGCTGATTTCTACGCCAAACTTAGTGATGTAAAAAAACACATGACAACTCAAAAACATACTCAAAAGGCAAAGCCTTATAACATTTCCACCCAAAACAAGCTGCAAAAAAGGCTGAGCGCACCATGGCATTAGCTATTGCTGAACACTGTTCCATGCTGACACGTTATCACATTGGAGAAGCATGTAGAGCTAGCTACTTTCTTAGACTCCACTGCTGCTACCCACTTCAAAATGCACAGAAATGATTAATGGTGTTCTAGCACCATTCTTTCTGAAAAAGTTGGTCGCAGATGTGGGTGACCAGCGTTTCAGCCTCCTCCTCAATGAGTCCACGGATGTAAGTGTTTCTAAGTACCTGGGGGTTGTGATAAGGTACTTTAGTGACCAAGCAGACAATTGTATCAACATTTCTGGGGCTTGTTGAGTTGGAGGGAGGAGATGCCAAATCTATAGCCTGTGCTGTGGTGGCTTTCCTCGAGAAGTGTTGTCTTAAAAAGAGAAACCCCTGGGGATAGAGACTGACAATGCCTCTGTTATGACAGGGATTAACAATGGGGTCCATAAAGTGCTGAAGGAAGGAGTATGGCCTCAAATATCTGGTTCTTATTCGCTGTGTGTGTCACTCTCTGCAGCTTGCTCATTTGTAGTTCTAAACATATTTAGGGTGTTTTTAACAAATTTTTTGTCTCTCCCACGACGTTATTCCTCTCTCCTACAGCGTCCATCACAATTACATGCACATGGCCAATTATGTAAATTTGGTGATGATGCCATTTAGCGACTTCTAGCAACTTTTAGGACAGCCAATAGCTACTTTCCTTACTGAGGAGTTGGCAACACCGCTTCATACAAGGTCTGTGTTTTGTGTAGGCTTCCGTGACGTTTTGATAACCGCGCAAATCTCTCTCGGACAAGGTAACTTTTATCAATAAATTTGCATGTAATTACCCTCCAAAAATAAAATGCTAATTAGCTGCTAATGTGGCTATCATACAGAACTACACATCCTGTTGCAAGTTGACTTAAATCACTCAAGCCCCATGGTGGGAAAAACCTCCACATTTCTCCATGCAAACTCTCATCGACAAGTAGCAGTAACCTAGCGAGTACATATTTTGGCCTTTTTAGTTTATCGTGTTTATTTTTCAAAGGACCTGCCTAGCTACCTTAGCATTTTTTAATTACTATTTTTTTTAAATGACCCTGGCCTTTGTAGCTAACTAGCTAACCGTAGGTTTTTCCATTGACAAGAAGCAACAGTGAGGTAACGTTAACTAGCTGGCTAGTTAGCTTACAAAGGACTTGTGGGCTCAATGTTTTCCCATAGAAAACAAATGGTTTTGTTCCACGAGTGTATCTGTTGTACATGACTAATCAAATGTCCTGTGAAGTCAGTTATACATATCAGCAGAGATGGAAATTAAACTAGCCCAAGGCTAGTACTTTTCAGACTGGGCTAGTAAATGTAACCGATGTGAAATGGCTAGCTAGTTAGCGGTGGTGCGCGCTAATAGCGTTTCAATCGGTGACGTCACTTGCTCTGAGACCTTGAAGTAGTTGTTCCCCTTGCTCTGCAAGGGCAGCGGCTTTTGTGGCGCGATGGGTAACGATGCTTCGTGGGAGGCAGTTGTTGATGTGTGCAGAGGGTCCCTGGTTCGAGCCCAGGTAGGGGCGAGAAGAGGGACGGAGCTATACTGTTACATAGACAATGAGCTAAAGTAGCCTGACACTGCAGTGAAATGGCTAGTAAAACATGGACCAAACTAGCATGACACAGCAGAAACATTTTTCCTTTATAAACATCGCATACCACAGATTTAGGACCCGAATGTTGCCTGGGCTAGTAGAAATTGTGGTCTGCTGGCCATTGCCCAAAATCCTTATGTTCCACATCCCTGCATGTCAGTTCCTTAGACGATCCACCTTATCACTGTTGGTCCTCCTCATGGTTCCTAATGGCTGAGGGTTTTAACTTTCCTCTTGAGAATTAGAATCAGAAGTACAGTAGTATAGCTCATCAGAATACTTCACCTCTTTGGACAAATAGTACCATAGACTGTCCTGACACCAAGTTAAGCATTCCAGATAATTCCTCCATCCCAGCAGAAATGTCCCATACTCATAGTAGGATTTTAGATGTGCAGATAGACCAAAGCCCAGTCTATTTTACTATTACTATAGTCAAGTCTGTGGGTTATGGTCTTTTAATTAGATGTTACCATTTTAGTAATCAACTTAGCTAGCTAGTAAAATTATATATATATTTTTTCGATTTCAAATGGGCGGACCGGAAACCCAGTGACAACACTTGGGTCTGCAGCTGCCATTTTCCGGTGGGAAAGACAAATGGCCCTGTATTTACCAGAAAAGGTAGCTCATCCACCATGGCAGAAGAGGAAGATCCAGACTGTTGATTGGGAAACAAGAACAAACAATGAGGCATGAGGATTGGGTGTTGAGAGACCACTTGTCACACTGTCCAAGGTGGGTTTGTTATGATAAACAATGTGTTTTCTGTCCAGATAAAGAATGTGATACAGCATTGAAAAGACTTACCACTGACCAAATGTTTGTTTTCCAGTCCCAACAGGAGCGCATCCTCAGACCAGCCGGTGCATGGACATCCTGTGCCAGTGTGATGCGAGCGTCCAGTTATCGAGACTACAGCACATCGAGCCTATGGATGGACAGGTCAGTAATTCATCAAATATGATACAATATTGTGTAAAACATTGAATTTGTAAATGCATCAACATTTTTACTTTGTGTCCCCCTTTCGCCATGTTTTAGACATGAGGTGTGACATGCGGAACATCAGGCTCACACCACAAGAAGCAGTGCATGATCAACTCCACCTTCAGCAAGGAGATCTGCTGGAAGTGGTGTACTCGCTCTCTCACTCTGGGGGTAAGACATCATTTAAACATCACAGTTAAAGTTAACTACATTACTTTAGTTGGCTGCTTTGAGCAAAACTTGTATGTAATATAACCTATTCTGGGAGCCTAATGTGTGTGTATGAACTATGAAAACAGGTACTGACAGGAGGAGCAATATGAGTCTGGCAGAGGTCATCACGCTGGATGGGGATGGTGATGGAGGCTTTGGTGGTTCACACAATAAAGAAGCAGTGTCCCTTCCAGTGAAGTGGAGCTGACCTTGGACCTGGTGCCAGTAAGGATGGTCTCCTTGATATAGAAATCCTTCAACTTCAATGCCTCTTCAATGTTAAGGTCCACTGCACCATAGGGAGACTTGACATCCACCACTGCTGTGGTGCCCACTAGACCATCCGGTGAGGCAACCAGGATCCCAGACCCCATGACCCAAAGCCCTGACTCCTGCACATCCATCTCTGTAGCCATTTTGAATGTCTTAATGCCTTCCTCTTTGTTATCTGTGCCCCGCTTTACAGACAACACCCCATCCAACAACTGTGATCTGAGAAACCTGTTTAGCAGGTGAGTAACGCGCTTGGCCCTAACCACTGCTCCATATTTGCTGGCCATCAACCTCCCTCTCCTCATGGTGTGCCAGTTGGGGTTGGTGTGCTGACCAACTGATGCCTGCCATATAGCCTCCTGCTGCTCCACCGACAGTGCCATGCCAGCCAGGATGCTCAAAGTTCTCATGTTTTTTAACAATGTCCAGTACAGACAGGGATGACAGGGAGAGTAGTGGTTGTTCTGGATCCAGTTCAAGGACATATGCCATTCCAGTGAACCTGGCCAGGAGACTGTTCCGTAGCCACTGAAGATCCTCCCCTGTGGGCTCTCGGGACAAGTCTTTGTAGTCCTCGGCCGGGTACAGGTCCTCCACTGACTGCTCCTGGTTGGGAACGGTTGGCTTCCTCACCCCGCATTCCACGTCCAATATTGTGAACTGCTGAAATATGCTGCATGGCTACACTTATGAGCTCCAGGGAGACATTTGCATGTGATAGACCTGCCAAAAGGCAGGATGTTAAGTGCCTCATGCCTTTCAATGCATGAATTTGAACACCTTGAAATGCATTTAAAATCAAATCCATTTTAATTTTTCACATGCGCCGAATACAATCTTACCGTGAAATGCTAACTTACAAGCCCTTAGCCAACAATGCAGTTAAGAAAAAGAGTTAAGAAAATATTGACTAAATAAACTAAAGTAAAAAAGTAACACAATAAAATAATAACAGTACAGAGTCAATGTGCGGGGATACAGGTTAGTTGAGGTAATATGTACTGTAAGTAGGGGTAGAGTGACTATGCATAGAAAATAAACAGCGAGTACGGTCAAATTTTCTGAATGGTTCAGATAAACAAATGATCTTTTAAATTTAAAAAAATCCAACTTTATTTTATTCACTAGTAAGAATAAGTAATATTGTTTAAAAAAAAGACCCAGAATCTCAATTCATGAGAAAGAAATGGAACAAGTCAAATCCACTAGATTCCTCAGTGTTCTAATTGATGAAAAGTTAACCTGGAAAGGTCATATTCCATTTGTCTGCAGCAAAGTGATGAAATCTGTTTGTTATATTCAGAAATATTAGTGGGTTGGTTCATCTGGCTTGCTTCCTAACTCTATACTATAGCTTAATTTACCCACATCTCCGGGCCAGTAAATAAGCCTCCAACCTACGCAAATTACTCATCATACAAATTAAATGTGCAAGACTAGCTCCATCCAGCTCCAATTACCTGGCTCCATCTGCACCTTTGTTTAAGAAACTCTATATCTGGTCTATTTACAACATTAATGTACGCCAATGATGCACTTTCATCTACAAATACTCATACCGCCCAGTGTGTTTTACCTAAACCCTGAAATGGATTCTTCCAGTTTAATTCTGAAATCCATCTATATAACACAAGACAATGTGATAACCACCCTTTCCACTGTCACACCTCACATAGTCAATTCTCTATCAGATATAGCGGTACCATACTCTGGAATTATTATCTTCACATTGACAAAACATCATCATCCCTCAATAACTTCAAGCGAAGACTGGGGGTCAGCCTGATGAACCAAACAACTCAGTAATCTCCTCCATATAGCCCAACTCTCACATCCACACACACATTTAAACAAAACATTTTCTGTTTATTTCTTGGGGGTGATTGCTTATCAGTTCATTTGTACATTTATGATTAGTGGGTTTTGTTATGTGTGTTAACAAACCTTATTTATTTTTGCACTTACATACACTACCGTTCAACATTTTTGGGTCACTTAGAAATGTCCTTGTTTTTGAAAGAAGAGCATATTTTTTGTCCATTAAAATAACATCAAATTGATCAGAAATCAATGACTATTGTAGCTGGAAACGGCAGATTATTTTAATGGAATATCTACATAGGCGTACAGAGGCCATTAATCAGCAACCATCACTCCTGTGTTCCAATGGCACGTTGCGTTAGGTAATCCAAGTTTATCATTTTAAAAGGCTAATTGATCATTAGAAAACCCTTTTGCAATTATGTTAGCACAGCTGAAAACGGTTGTCCTGATTAAAGAAGCAATAAAACTGGCCTTCTTTAGACTGGTTGAGTCTCTGGAGCATCAGCATTTGTGGGTTCGATTACAGGCTCAAAATGGCCAGAAACAAAGAACTTTCTTCTGAAACTCGTCAGTCCTTTCTTATTCTGAGAAATGAAGGCTATTCCATGATCTTCGAGTCGGAGCTCTAGAAAGAGGCCAGAGTTCCCGACTTGGAATTCGATCGCTCAAAACGTATTTTTGCAGTCGGAGCTCCCAGTTGTCTTGAACTCACAGAAGTCAGATTTCCCAGTTCTGAGTTTCCAGTTGTTCTAAAAGCGGCAGAAGTTTGTATTCAACCTTTTCTGGCCCATGGTGTTGCATGTGAATGTTTATCCTTTTAAAGCTTGGAAAGGAGACCCTTAAACCCAGACTTGGACCACACACCCTTTCCAATGAATAGCAGGCTAGTGATAGCTTTGCAACACAGTTAGTTACTGATTCCTTCCAAACCACTCAAACCACTCCAACTTGTGTAATGTTTATGTCCAATGACTGATGAGCAACGATACGTTTATCTATAATTTCTCTTCATGTGACAAGGATTGAAAAGGATTTTCCAATAGATTGTCAAATTGATTCATGATGACGGCTTGTCTAGCTTGCTAGCTAAGATTTTGAAAGTATGATGTTGACATGTTCAGTCAAATCAAAGCAACGGTAGATACGTGATTTGACGTCATTTTATCTGTGGCCATTGACTTTGAGCCTTCTCGGATAGGCACTATTAATGTAACTCTATGGCAGCACCCAAGGGGCTTGAATTTTCGAGCTCTCCCCATAGATTTTGCAGTGACGTAGTGTCCCTATGAGTGACAGAACACTGAGCCAATCACGGCGCAACTAGAGAAGATTACCAACCCCTACGCTCTGGTTTTGCCCCACCTGCCCTGAATGACGGGTCGCCACTGATGGTATGTACTTCGACTATATAGAATGGCACTGCAATGCATACATGTAATGTTGGAATGGAAATTATAGTGATGACACAACAATGAATGATATACATTTTTGTATTTGTACTAACGTAATGAGTAAGAAGTGTTTGTTAGCGTGAAATGTTTGCATGATAGGCCTATTTATTTTATTTAACCTTTATTTAATCAGGAAGGGCTCATTGAGATTTAAAATCTATTTTTCAAGAGCGTCCTGGCCAAGATAGGCAGCACCAAGTCATTACAAAAATTACAGACGAACAACATGAAAAACTACAAGTAATCTAGTAAAAACCATAGAATTCAGAATAGTATAACAAAAATCAAAAACAGCAAATTAAAAACATTGACAGATCAGGGAATCAGTCTCAAGATCATTCATCAGTGATTTAAAATTACCAATCAGGACAAGTTCTTCCAGTTTAAAAGTATTTTGTAAGGCGTTCCAAGACGATGGCGCAGAGTACATAAAAGCCCTTTTACCAAATTCAGTTCGGACATTTGGAACAGTTAGCAGGATAAAGTCCAGCGAACGAAGAGTACCCACCACATTTCTGAACAATAAAAATGCCCAAATAAAAAAGGTAGTAAACCCAAAATGGCTTTATAAATAAAAGTATACCAGTGACTGAGCCTACGAGTGACTAGAGAATGCCAGCCATCCCTGGTATACAAAGTGCAGTGGTGCGTAAGGGTTTTGCAGTTTAAAATAAATCTCAAAGTGCCATGGTAAAGGGTGTCAATTGATCTCAAACACTGAGCGGAAGCATTCATATATAAAATATCCCCATAGTCTAGTAACGGCATAAATGTAGCTGATGCTAGCCTCCTTCTGGCTTCAAAAGAAAAACAGGCCTTATTCCTAAAATAAAATTCCAATTTCAGCTTCAATTTTTTTGTAAGTTGTTGAATATGCAATTTAAAAGAGAGGCCGTCATCAATTAAAATTCCAAGATATTTATGAGGTTACAACCTCAATCTCCTTGCCCTTACAGGTAGTAATAGGTGAAAGGTTCAGAGGTCTATTTCTTGCTTTAGAAAACACCATTAGTTTAGTCAGTATTGAGGATAAGCTTCAATTGACACAAGGTATGTTGAACAGTATAAAAAGCAGTTTGCAAGTTCTGGAAAGCTTTTGTAAGAGACGAGGCACAACAGTAAATAACAGTATCATCAGCATAAAAATGAAGTTGCGCATTTTGGACATTTTTGTCTAAATCATTTATATAAATAGTGAATAAGAGAGGACCAAGTACAGGCCAATAAGACATTGAGTAGCCTAAATAAAGTCATATAACTGCATCATAAATGACTGGGTGACAGGCAGCATAAGGGCTGAAAGAGGCACTCCAGAAAGTACTTTTACTGGATTAAACTGTTAAATTCTGTGTTAAACTTGGAACATTATTATACTCAGAAGGATAGTGTCTAACAGTGAACGAGACTGGTTTTTACTGGCTATCTGTAGGAGTCAGATGGCTTTGGAATGTGTAGGGGAGACGGGTGGAGATCTTAGAACCTAACAATGTCACTGAGGGAGAGAGGGTAATGTATAACGTTTACATTATGTCAGGATATGTTATGGTTAGCCCTCAAGGATCCTCTGGGAGGAGAAGAGACACAGTCTGGTATCAATAACCATGACAGCCTTGAGTTGGGGAGGAGTAAGCACTTTGGGGTCGAGGTCAGGTCAGATGAAGTGAGGAATAACAGACATCACTAAGGTTGTGTTTAGCAACAGAGATGCATTGGCTGTACAGTTGTGGAGGAGGAGACTCAGCCTATGAGAAAGGGTTAAATATCAGTGCTTGTGTTTAATTTTTTGTCTGAATGCAGCTGTATCGACCCTTTGGGAAGAATTAAACTTGGTTAAGCTTTCCTAGCGTCCGTGGAGTCATTTACTCTTAAAATTTGAACCTAACAAAACTAAGTGAACCCCACACATTGTTTTCTTATGTAAGAACTACTAGCATACTAATCAAACGTGCTTCAATATCTTTATATTGTTACCAATTTCACATTTATTCTGAATGAGGATGGGAATTAATAATCTAAAGCAGTCAGCATTCTAACATCTTTCTGTAGGGATCAGGGCTCAAAATGAAAACCTGCCTTTCTGGAGAGTTTTAGCAAATTTGGAGAACTGTGTTCTTTGGTAAAAGAAGATTATCCATATATATTGGCAAATGATATTAAAAAGTGGTATCCGGCAACATTATTTGAGTGGCAGAGAGAGTTACATGAGTAGCCACGTTGAGAAAGCATCCCTTACTACAGATCATAGTTAACTGTCTACTTTACTAGGGGCCATAGCGACTCATAGATAGTGTCTTCAAAATGAAACACAATGTCTGACAAAAAGCGCTAGGTCTTTTAATGAGGTTTTAATTTTGTAATTTACCAATGCCAGCAAATTATACTGTTGGTAAACAATGTCTTAATGCCAGCATAACCTAGTGACATACACTATATCTACAAAACTATGTGGACACCCCTTCAAATTAGTGGATTCGGCTACTTCAGCAACACTCATTGCTGACAGGTGTATAAAATAGAGCACACAGCCATGCAATCTCCATAGACAAAACATTGGCAGTAGAATGGCCTTACTGAAGAGCTCAGTGACTTTCAACGTGGCACAGTCATAGGATGCCACGTTTCCAACAAGTCAGTTCGTCAACTTTCTGCCCTGCTAAAGCTGCCCCGGTCAACTGTAAGTGCTGTTATTGTGAAGTGGAAATGTCTAGGAGTAACAACGGCTCAGCTGCGAAGTGGTAGGCCACACAAGCGCACAGAACGCAGAGTGCTGTAGCACGTAAAAATCGCCTGTCCTCGGTTGAAACACACTACCGAATTCCAAACTGCCTCTGGAAGCAACATCAGCACAAGAACTGTTCATAGGGAACTTCATGAAATGGGTTTCCATGGCCGAGCAGCAAGCCTAAGATCACCATGTGCAACGCCAAGTGTCGACTAGAGTGGTGTAAAGCTTGGCGTCATTGGACTCTGAAGCAGTGGAAACGCGTTCTCGGGAGAGATGAATCACAATTCACTATCTGGCAGTCCGATGGACTAATAAGGGTTTGGCAGATGCCTGGAGAACGCTACCTGCCCCAAAGCATAGTGCCAACTGTAAAGTTTGGTGGAGGAGGAATAATGGTCTGGGGCTGTTTTTCATGGTTCGGGCTAGGCCCCTTAGTTCCAGTGAAGGGAAATCTTAACACTACAGCATACAATGACACTCTAGACGATTCTGTGCTTCCAACTTTGTGGCAACAGTTTGGGGAAGGCCCTTTCCTGTTTCAGCATGTCAATGCCCCTGTGCACAAAGCGGTGTCCATACAGAAATTGTTTTTTCGAGATCGGTGTGGAAAAACTTGTCTGGCCTGCACAGAGCCCTGACCTCAACCCCATCGAACACCTTTGGAATGAATTGGAATGCCAACTGTGAGCCAGGCCTAATCGCCCAATATCAGTGCCCGACCCTACTAATGTTCTTGTGGCTGAATGGAAGCAAGTCCCCGCAGAAATGTTCCCACATCTAGTGGAAAGCCTTCCCAGAAGAGTAGAGGGCTTTCTCCTATAGAGCTCAATTTCTATGGAATGGTCTGCCTATCCATGTGGGAGACGCAGACTCGGTCTCAACCTTTAAGTCTTTATTGAAGACTCATCTCTTCAGTAGGTCCTATGATTGAGTGTATTCTGGCCCAGGGGTGGGAAGGTGAACGGAAAGGCAATGGAGCGACAAACCGCCCTTGCTGTCTCTGCCTAGCCGGATCCCCTCTCTCCACTGTGATTCTCTGCCTCTAACCCTATTACAGGCGCTGAGTCACTGGCTTACTGGTGCTCTTCCATGCCGTCCATAGGAGTGCGTCGTGAGTGGGTTGACGTGATCTTCCTGTCCGGGTTGGAGCCCCCCTCGGGTTCGTGCCGTGGGGGAGATCTTCGTGGACTATACTCAGCCTTGTCTCAGGGTTGTAAGTTGGTGGTTTGAAGATATCCCTCTAGTGGTGTGGGAAGAGGTAGTACCTGCAAGAGGGTGTTGTGGATGACAATGGAAAAGCTCAGAGACACAAGCCGTCCGCCACTGACATAGAAGGTGTGCCACAAATACGCTGGCTAGGCTACCTAGAACTTTTCATTCCACGTTATTGATGGAAATTATATTTTTAATTACAGGTGCATACCAGATGATGCACCCTGCATAAAGCAAGCTCAGCCCTATTTGTTCTATTGTCCAATTTCAGTTGTTGTGCAACCTCCTGCTATTTTAGTCTCGAATTCATACGAACAATTACAAGATTGCTGTAGTTCGACAGGTCTTTCATCTGCCCTCGGGTTTCAAGTTGGAAAACCTCATAGCCCACTGAGTGTTTTACAATGTTAAGGTTTGGAAAACTGTCCAATAGAGACCTTTCACTATTTACAGGAGTTCAGCTAACCATAATCAGAACCAGTATTATGCCACTATGAAGCTGAACAAGAATTGTTCCACTGCACCAGTTTACAGAGGGATGAGACATTAACTCGACATCTAGACTGAGTACACTTTCACAGTCATTCCATGTTTGCTTCATGCATTATCATCCTGTAAAATAAAGTTAATTTTGTACATGCTCTGTTTTCTTTACCTTTACATTAGTAAATGTTGCATTACATAGAATTTTTTTGTTGACTTGAAAGGTTATTCTTATCTCTTTTGGTTTTGTTGGTGATACTTGCTGTAGTCCGATCTTTTTGGGCCAGACTATGATCTATTATTAATGTTTAGGGTATTTCATGTACATGCATTGCCTAAATTAGTGGGGAGGAAACATGGGTGGTACAGTAGTAGCTAGCTAGAATGCATGGATGATTCACATCATTGCTATACTATGTAAACAGAGGAACTCGCAAGAAAGAAAAATGGTTAACTTCAGTGGGGTAAGGAAATGTTCAGCCTATAAATAGCTAACTAGTTAATTTATAACTAAAACATACATTTGATTAGCTAGCCGATTTCGAGTTGATAACAATCAAGCTAAATGTATCAGCGGGATGGTTTTCTATTTGCCGAACAATGCTAAATAACGTTAGCTATGCTAACTAACATTAGTTCCTAATTGGTAGCCACAAGATTGTAACGTTTCACAGGTTACAGTTGTATAATATGTTACTCGTTTTAGAGTAGAAGGGTTGTTATAACGTCTTGAAATGTGTGTGATGATTTATGCGCACTATGCATGATGTTAGCGGCAAACGATGTCGGAACTTCAAACGTCTTTGCTAGTTAGCTACTGTGTTAGTTATCCCGGAAAGGCTTGCTGGAACAGAAAGTGCTGGGGCGGTCCTTTGTAAAACAATAGGTCATGATTCGTTCAATTCGAAACCGGGATATCCAACCAGTGTAGGGTGCCGCCTTGAAGTCTGAGGCACAGACACAATATTATCGTTGTTTCTTGCAACACATCAAAGCCTCTCAACTAGTCAAGGACATAAAGAGGCCGATGTTAGTAAGATTAGCTGAGCTCACCTGTCAAGTAAACAAGCCAGCCGACTCCGACGGTCAAAGTTGATGTCACTTCAGTGAAGGTAATTGGTATAAATACCACCACATGTAATTTCTTATTATTACTTTGGTAATGTCGAGACTTTAATTTGTACACCCATTCAACGGCGACATCAAAACAATGCTGAATGGCTGTCCTAGCTACAGTAGCGCACCTACGATATGTTTTTAAATATACCAGATAGGTGCAATGTAGTGTTTTATAGGTGCATCCATAGTAATACGGCGCAACTGGAGAAATTAGGGTGACGTAACTTGCTCAAGCGAAGGTCACGTCGACAGTTTTGACCTTGTCACACATGTATTCGAACCAGTGAACTTTAATTAGGATACTGGCCCATCGCGTCAGGCTGGCTACTTGCCGCCGGAAAAGCGATACTTGCATGCGAAATTTAGCCACTGAATATTAATTAACATGTCATTGGCAATATCTGACATCTTTCCTTGTACAAAGGGTAACATCTACTTAACTTAGTCCACTCTGTTAGTAACCGATTATAGTTTTGGAAACGGAACTGTATTGAGATCAAATGTTTCGTCGATGAGAAATCGCAGAATTTCGGCCAAAATCCATCTTATCCTGTCCCACTGCCGGCCACTGGGCTTCCTCTTACCACCATATTTGGTAGTGAGTGGAAACGCCAACCGGATGCTTCACATTTATACATCCAGTGAAATGTCTCATTATAAACTGGGTGGTTCGAGCCCTGAATGCTGATTGGCTGATAGCCGTGGTATACCACGGGTATGACAAAACATTTCTTTTTACTACTCTAATTACGTTGGTAACCAGTTTATAATAGCAATAAAGCACCTTGTGGTTTTGTGATATGACCAATATACCACAGCTAAGGGCTGTATCCGTCATGCATAAGAACAGCCCTTGGCCGTGTAATATTGGCCATATCAAACCCCCAAGGATGCCTTACTGCTTAATTGTTCAATCTGTGCCGACACTATAGGTAAGGGATAATCAACGAGAGGATATGCGGTCTATGGAAAATAATGAACTACATGGAAAGTTTGTTCTAAGACCCGCTGGCGGAGTGGAACTGACCTTCCATGGAGTTGCATTATTTTCCAGAGAACGCATAGAGCCCCGAGTTGATTATACCCTTTCATACTATGGCTATAATTGAACACATTTGCCAGTAGAAATGTGTTCAACATCCACTGAAGTAGATAGCAAGTTTACTAGATGGCTAAAGTAGTCCCCATGGTAACCAGACAGACTTGCTAGTTTAACTAACCAATCTATCAGTCCTAGCTTGCCACTGACAATCAAATTTGCCAATGCCAATAATGTTTTCAATTAGACTTCTTCAAACGCCGCTCAAACATAGAACATTAAGAATTAACTAGCCATTGAAGTATACAAATATAGCGTGTGTTATAGGATGTTATACCATGGCATTGTTGAATACTCATTTCTTATTGGCTTGAAGGGCATTCTAGAGCGTGCATTATTTTCCTATAACGCATGGTATATCGGCACAGCAGAATTCAATGGCTATAGTTCATTCTTACATTTAGTTTGAGCTGCTTTTTAAAGCAAAAGTTGAATTGAAAACATTGGTATTGTTTAATTAGATTTTCATAAAGATTTTAGATTTTCCTAGCAAGCTAGGACTGATGGTTTGGTTAGCCCAACTAGCAAGTGTTTGGTTACCATGGCAACTACTGTAGCCATCCATTTAATTTGCCAGCTACTTAAGTGGATGTTGAACAGATTTCTAGCAGCAAATCTGTTTATCACTTTTATACCATGGCTATAATTATCAACAAGGGGCTATGCATTCTATGGAAAATAATGAACGACGTGGAAGGTGTGTTCCACAACATGCTAGCTGATGTCAAATTAATTTCTCAACTCCTAATATTGAGCAAATTACTCATTGGAGCCAATTACTCACCGGAGCATCTGACATGGGCTTAGAAAAAGCACCCGCCGGAAGGCTATCAGTGCAGCAAGTGCTGCTGGTAAGCTTTCTTGACTTGGGCATGGGTTCTAGATAGGGCCACACCTCATTCATTAAACATTAGCTTACATTTTGTATCATCTGACTCTTTCTGCCAACCAACACACACCTGTCACCAACCTAAACAAAAATGTACCTTTTTTTCTTGAGCTTACTGAGTATACACCTGATCTTTTCATGACTGACCAGGTGAAAGCTATGATCCCTTTTTGATGTCACTCGTTAAATCCGCTTCAAATCAGTGTAGATGAACGGGAGGAGACAGGTTAAAAATATATATTGAGACAATTGAGAATGTGGGTCATTCAGGGGGTGAATGGGCAAGGACAAATATTTAAGTGCCTTTGAACGGGGTAGGGTAGTAGGTGCCAGGTACACCGGTTTGAGTGTGTCGAACTAACGCTGCTGGGTTAAGTTTCCCTTGTGTATCAAGAATGGTCCACCACCCAAAGGACATCCAGCCACCTTGACACAACAGTGGGAAGCATTGGGGTCAACATGGGCCAGCATCCCTGTGGAATGCTTTTGACACCTTGTAGAGTCCATGCACCAATGAATTGAGGCTGTTCTGAGCAAAAGGGGGTGGGGTGGTGCACAGCTCAATATTATGAAGGTGTTCCTTATGTTTGGTATACTCAGTGTATGTGCTAATGTTACAATAATTCAGTGAAAAGCATTAGCTGACACACCCCAAAAAAATTTATAGAGGTATTGATTAACAGAAGATAAACTGTATGAAAATAAAGTCTCACCCTAAATGCTCCAAAAATGTTATGAATAAACCTCAGCAAACATTTTGAAACGGTGATTGAGATTTTTCCCGTGAAATTGTTGGGAGCATAGATGGGATGTGCAACTTTCTATGCATCTCTTTGCAGGGACCAGGCTTGTCCTGTGGGGTCACCTGCAGTTATGAATGTGAACAATGATGTGGAAAAGCTTTTAAATGGTGAAGGACTAGAAGTGAACGACGAGTTCGATTCGGCACCCGCAGAGGTCCAAGCAGTTGCCTTGAGGAAAACGATAACCTACATCGTCAGCGCTGTCATCTTCAATGAAAAGGTAGTGAGCAATGAACTCTGTAAGGATAAGGGATTAATTCACCAAGCTAAAGAGCTAAGTAAGTTAATTAGGTCACTTACTAACCTGACACATTACCATTCTATCATGCAGAAGTCCGCATGGCCTAAGGACATTAGACTTCTGTGGCCTTTGTCTAAAATAAATGTACAGTAGGAATTGATGGCACTTACATTTCCAGTTAAACTTAATTCCTGCTTTAAAAATGTTTCAAACATGACATAGCTCATTTCTACATAATTTACATAAGTTTTGATTTGTGTTCACACCCCTTTGCTATGACACTCCAAATTGAGCTCAGGTGCATCCATATTCCTTTGATCATCCTTGATGTCACACCAAACTTGGAGTCCACCTGTGCCAATTCAATTGTTTGGACATGATTTAGAAAGACACACCTGTCTATATAAGGTCCCACAGTGCAATTCAGAGCAGAAACTATACTATGAAGTCCAAGGAATTGTCCATAGATCTCAGAGATACAATTGTTATGAGACATATCTGGGGAAGGGTATAAAAAAATGTCTAGAGTGTTGAAAGTTTCCAAGAGCACAGTGGTCTCCATCATTGGGAAATGGAAGAAATGTCAAAAGTCTCAGACTTTGCCTAGAACTGGCCATCCAACCAAACTAAGCAACTGGGCAAGAAGAACCTTGGTCAGAGAGGTGACCAAGAACCCAATGACCACTGACCGAACTACAGAGTTCTTTGGCTGAGATGGAAGAACCTGCCAGTAATAATGATTGTTAAAATCCCGAAATATGATTTGGCACGTAGCCATGCAATATCATAAGGTACTGCCTTCATTACCTTGTTTAGGAAGCTCATTGGATCCCAGGGCGGGGTAAAATGTACATATGTTTTCCACTTTTGCAGACAGCTACAGCTAGCTTTTAAGTTTTGGTAGTGGCGCACTGAATAATTAAAGCTAGTCGGCGAAGCTTTGATCAGCATGGATATCTGAAAATGGCTGGGCACTGCCAAGAGCAAAAACTGAGGACCATGTTGAGACCGATGCCGAGTAGCCTGCTAGCCTGACCAGAGGTTGAGGAGAGCAGCAAATGCAATACCCACCCATCCCCCTCGCCGCCTGCTGACCAAAAAGATCGAAATGAGCCATGGCCTAGCACCAGTAGCATGAGGGTAACATCACAACAAACACCTGCACCTCCGTTACCCCAGCCACTAGCACCTGACGACATCTGTGAGGAGCCAGCACAGGTTTGTCTCGACACTTACCTGTGCCGCATTTTCAGTGGGAGAAAGCGCCTGGTTGAAGACCAGAGTGGCTTGAATATTCCCGCAAGGCAGATTTATTTATTTATTTTATTTCACCTTTATTTAACCAGGTAGGCAAATTGAGAACACGTTCTCATTTACAATTGCGACCTGGCCAAGATAAAGCAAAGCAGTTCGACACATACAACAACACATAGTTACACATGGAGTAAAACAAACATACAGTCAATAATACAGTGAAAAATCAGTCTATATACAATATGAGCAAGTGAGATAAGGGAGGTGAAGGCAAACAAAATATATATATAAATAAATAAAAATATAAAAAGGCCATGGTGGCGAAGTAAATACAATATAGCAAGTTAAAAAAGTCGAGTAGAGATAGTAGAGATAGAAATAATGGGGTGCAAAGGAGCAAAATAAATAAATACAGTAGGTAAAGAGGTAGTCGTTTGGGCTAAATTATAGATGGGCTATGTACAGGTGCAGTAATCTATGAGCTGCTCTGACAGCTGGTGCTTAAAGCTAGTGAGGGAGATAAGTGTTTCCAGTTTCAGAGATTATTGTAGTTCGTTCCAGTCATTGGCAGCAGAGAACTAACTGGAAGGAGAGGCGGCCAAAAGAGGATTTGGCTTTGGGGGTGACCAGAAAGATATACCTGCTGGAGCGCGTGCTACAGGTGGGTGTTGCTATGGTGACCAGCGAGCTGAGATAAGGGGGGACTTTACCTAGCAGGGTCTTGTAGATGACCTGGAGCCAGTGGGTTTAGCGACGAGTATGAAGCGAGGGCTAGCCAACGAGAGCGTACAGGTCGCAGTGGTGGGTAGTATATGGGGCTTTGGTGACAAAACGGATGGCACTGTGATAGACTGCATCCAATTTAATGAGTAGGGTATTGGAGGCTATTTTGTAAATGACATTGCCGAAGTCAGTTTTACGAGGGTATGTTTGGCAGCATGAGTGAAGGATGCTTTGTTGCGAAATAGGAAGCCAATTCTAGATTTAACTTTGGATTGGAGATGCTTAATGTGAGTCTGGAAGGAGAGTTTACAGTCTAACCAGACACCTAGGTAGTTGTCCACATATTCTAAGTCAGAACTGTCCAGAGTAGTGATGCTGGACGGGTGGGGCAGGTAGCGATCGGTTGAAGAGCATGCATTTAGTTTTACTTGTATTTAAGAGCAGTTGGAGGCCACGGAAGGAGAGTTGTATGGCATTGAAGCTCGTCTGGAGGGTTGTTAAGTGTCCAAAGAAGGGCCAGAAGCATACAGAATGGTCTCATCTGCGTAGAGGTGGATCAGAGCAGCAGCAAGAGCGACATCATTTATGTATATAGAGAAGAGAGTCGGCCCAAGAATTGAACCCTGTGGCACCCCCAGAGACTGCCAGAGTCCCGGACAACAGGCCCTCCAATTTGACACACTGATCTCTGTCTGAGAAGTAGTTGGTGAACCAGGCGAGGCAATCATTTGAGAAACCAAGGCTATCGAGTCTGCCGATGAGGATGTGGTGATTGAGAGTCGAAAGCCTTGGCCAGGTCAACGAATACGGCTGCACGCTCAAGGTCGTTTAGGACCTTGAGCGTGGCTGAGGTGCACCCATGACCAGCTCTGAAACCAGATTGCATAGCGAAAAAGGTGCGGTGGGATTCAAAATGGTCAGTAATCTGTTTGACTTGGCTTTCGAAGACATTAGAAAAGGCAGGGTAGGTTAGATATAGGTCTGTAGCAGTTTGGGTCAAGAGTGTTCCCCCCCCTTTGAGGAGGAGGAGGATGACCGCAGCTGATTTCCAATCTTTGGGAATCTCAGACGATACGAAAGAGGTGGAACAGGCTAGTAATAGGGGTTGCAACAATTTCAGCAGATAATTTTAGAAAGGGTCCAGATTGTCTAGCCCGGCTGATTTGTAGGGGTCCAGATTTTGCAGCTCCTTCAGAACATCAGCTGACTGGATTTGGGAGAAATGGGGAAGGCCTGGGCAAGTTGCTGTGGGGGATGCAGTGCTTAAGGATAGGAATGATGATGGTGTCTTAAGAATCGTTGACAGACATGTTCTCCACTTGGTTCTGGAGCTGGTCTCCACCTCCCTGTTTCTTCTTCTTCCCTCCATCCTGCTGCTTCTTCTGCTTCTTGGACGTCTCCACGTCAATAGGCGCAGGCTTCACAAACTTCAGCATCTCTGTCATACCTGGAGGCATGAAGTTCCGGAGTACCTCTGGAATGACGACATCCTCTTCGGTCTGGTACGTCTCCAGGATAGCACACATTACACGTGTGGTGGCACACATGGTTGCGTTGAGCATGTGCACATAGTAGGGGTAGCCAGGTGGAAAGCATGGCCAGCCGTAGAAAAATGCTTATTGAAATTCTCAATTATAGTGGATTTATCGGTGGTGAGTTTCCTATCCTCAGTGGTGGGCAGCTGGGAGGAGGTGTTCTTATTCTCCATGGACTTTACAGTGTACCAGAACTTTTTTGAGTTTGTGTTGCAGGAAGCAAATTTCTACTTGAAAAAGCTAGCCTTTTCTAACTGCCTGTGTATATTGGTTTCTAGCTTCCTTGAAAAGTTGCATATCACGGGGCTGTTCGATGCTAATGCACAACGCCACAGGATGTTTTTGTGTTAGTTAAGGGCAGTCAGGGCTGGAGAGAACCAAGGGCTATATCTGTTCCTGGTTCTAAATTTCTTGAATGGGGCATGCTTATTTAAGATGGTGAGGAAGGCAAAAAACAAACAGGCATCCTCTACTGATGGGATGAGGTCAATATCCATCCAGGATACCCGGGCCAGGTCGATTAGAAAGGCCTGCTCGCTGAAGTGTTTCAGGAAGCGTTTGACAGTGATGAGTGGAGGTCGTTTGACCGCTGACCCATTACGGATGCAGGCAGTGAGGCAGTGATCGCTGAGATCTTGGTTGAAAACAGCAGAGGTGTATTTAGAGGGCAAGTTGGTTAGGATGATATCTATGAGGGTGCCCGTGTTTACGGCTTTTGGGTGATACCTGGTAGGTTCATTGATAATTTGTGTGAGATTGAGGGCATCAAGCTTAGATTGTAGGATGGCTGGGGTGTTAAGCATGTCCCAGTTTAGGTCACCTAGCAGCACGAGCTCTGAAGATAGATGGGGGGCAATCAGTTCACATATGGTGTCCAGAGCACAGCTAGGGGCAGAGGGTGGTCTATAGCAGGCGGAAACGGTGAGAGACTTGTTTTTAGAGAGGTGTATTTTTAAAAGTAGAAGTTCAAATTGTTTGTGTACAGACCTGGATAGTAGGACAGAACTCTGCAGGCTCTCTGCAGTAGATTACAACACCGCCCCCTTTGGCCGTTCTATCTTGTCTGAAAATGTTGTAGTTAGGGATGGCGATTTCAGAGTTTTTGGTGGTCTTCCTAAGCCAGGATTCAGACATGGCTAGGACATCCGAGTGTGCTAAAGCAGTGAATAAAACAAACTTAGGGAGGAGGCTTCTAATGTTAACATGCATGAAACCAAGGCTATTACGGTTACAGAAGTCATCAAAAAAGAGTGCCTGAGGAATATGAGTGGAGCTAGGCACTGCAGGGCCTGGATTCACCTCTACATCACCAGAGGAACAGAGGGGGAGTAGGATACGGGTACGGCTAAAAGCTATGAGAAATGGTCGTCTAGGACGTCCGGAACAGAGTAAAAGGAGCAGGTTTCTGGGGCGATAAAATAGCTTCAAGGTATAATGTACAGACAAAGGTATGGTAGGATGTGAATACAGTGAAGGTAAACCTAGGCATTGAATGATGAGAGAGATATTGTCTCTTGAAACATCATTGAAACCAGGTGATGTCATCGCATGTGTGGGTGGTGGAACTGAAAGGTTGGATAAGGTATAATGAGCAGGGCTAGAGGCTCTACAGTGAAATAAGCCAATAAACACTAACCAGAACAGCAATGGACAAGGCATATTGACATTAAGGAGAGGCATGCTTAGCCGAGTGATCATAAGGGTCCAGTGAGTAGTGAGGTTGGTTGGGGTCACGGCGATTCAGACAGCTAGCCGGGCCATGGGTAGCAAGCTGGCAGAGGATGGAGGTCTGTTTTTAGCCACCTCGTGCGTTTCCGTCGGTAGATTGGTGGGGTTCCGTGTGGTAGAGGGGACCAATCCAAATGGCAAAATAGTTATAGTGGCCCAAGAAAATTGTCCGATAGACCTATTCAGATAGCAGCCGATAAGACAGCTAACGATTAGCGGGCCGCAGATGGGCCTTCAGGTTGCGACGGAGGGGCCAGTTGGATAACTCCCTCGGGCAGATAACCTCGGTAGTCCAGTCGTGAAGGCCCGGTGGGGGCTCCGCATCTGCAGTAAAACGGGTCCGGATAGGTGATTGTAACCCAGGAGTGGCTGATGGAACTCTTCAGCTGGATCGCTCCAGAATAATTTGTTTGTTCCGGGACAGACGGTAGCCAGTAGTCACTCGGATAGCAGCCAGCTAGCTGCAAGATACAGGTGTAAATGTCCAGAGCTTGCGGTAGAAATCCGGGGATATGGAGAGAAAATAGGTCCGGTATGCTCTGGTCTGAGTCGCGTTGTACAAAACTGGCAACGGCTTTTTGAGCTAAAGGATAGCTGATGACCGCCAACCGTGGTTAGCTGAATACTAACGTTAGCCAGTGAACTAGCTAGCTTCTGTTGTGGATTTCAGATTTGAGGTGAATAATACCTTATTTATTTTTTTATTGGTGAGGCGGGTTGCAGGAGAGTTGAAGTTGAGTTTCGAAAGAATATATGCGAAGAAAATTTGTATATATGTATGTATGTGTATATATATATATATATCTATATATATATATACACAGTAGGGAGAACAAGTATTTGATACACTGCCGATTTTGCAGGTTCTCCTACTTACAAAGCTGTAATTTTTTTTGTAATTTTGTAATTTTTATCATAGGTACACTTCATCTGTGAGAGACGGAATCTAAAACAAAAATCCAGAAAATGGTCGCCGTGTCAGAATGATTCATTCAATGGTTTTCCCCTCATGTAAGCCTGGTTGTTTGGCAGATTTTTTTTTTATGTAACGTACTATTTACTTTAAGCCATTGCTTTTTACTTCAATGCATGTTAGATTTATGTGATTCTTAATGTCATTGCTTGCTTTTGTGGGTCTAATTCCTATTGATCGATATACAGCTTTCCCTTAATTTATGGGTATAGGAAAGTAGCCTGTTGGTTGTGCTCTGAGGTGAGCCCTGGCATGGTGTTCCTGTTGTCCTGGCTGTCCACATAAGTGGTGCTGAAATTGGCAGTGAATCCTTTCATCGCACTAACTGACAGTAGCCTTCTGTCCATGGTCCTGAATCAATGGTTATGGTGTGTTTTAATTAGCTCATCACTTGGGCTACCAGTCTTCGTGGGGCTTCTCTTCAACATCCCATGCTTTCTTGTGTGCAAAATTGCAGTTGTGTATATGGCTGCATTTCAGATAGGCCTAGATTTTTGTATGTCGCAGTAGTATAGGACCAATAGCGTGGTTAGACATTTCAGCATGCCCGTTCTTTATGCTTTTGTGGCCTACCACGCCATGGCTGAGCAGTTGTTGCTCTTTGACGTTTCCACTTCACAATAACAGCACTTAGTTGACCGAGGAAGCCCTATCAGGGCAGAAATTTGACCAACTGACTTGTTGAAAAGGTGGCATCCTATGACTGGGCCATGTTGGAAGGCACTGAGCTCTTCAGTAAGGCCATTCTGCCAATGTTTGTCTATGGAGATTGCATGGCTGCACTCAATTTCATACACCCGTTAGGAACGGGTGTGGCCGAATCCATTAATTTGGAAGGGTGTGTGTACACATGGCTGTGTTTCAGATAAATGTTTGTACATTTGAACAGCAGTAGAACCAATCTACCTTGTTTTATTAGGGCTCCCCATGGATGTAACATGCCCCCTTAGGAATGTCATCCTGGAGTAAGGTCTGCAAGGGGTATGAATAGTTTCTGGTACTGTTTAAAAATATATATATTTAAGACATCTCATTACACTTTTCATCAAGGTGCATCCTATTGTACGTACGTGTGTGTGTCACCTGTATTTGCAGAATGAGGTGCTCATGGTGCAGGAGGCCAAGGAGAATTGCTACAAACAGTGGTACCTTCCAGCTGGCCGTATGGAAGAGGGAGAGAGCATTGTGGAGGCCATGAGAAGGGAAGTGAAGGAAGAGGCTGGATTTGACTGCAAACCCATCACCCTGGTTCTGGTCCAAGAACAGGGGCCACAGTGGATCCGATTTGTTTTCTTGGCGGAGATTACAGGTAAAAGTTTATCCACGTATTTCAGCTTTTCATACAAATGGCAGGCTTAGAGTTGTGCTCAGCTTTTATATTCTTCAAGAATGAGTGGGTGGGTATATACAAGTATGTGGACACCTTTCAGCCACACCCGTTGCAGGTGTATAAAATCAAGCACGCAGCCCTGCAATCTCCCTAGCCAAACATTGGCAGAATGGCCTTACTGAAGAGCTCAGTGACTTTCAATGTGGCACTGTCATTGGTTGCCACCATTCCAACAAGTCAATTTGTCAAGTTTTGTTTTGAACTTCTTGTATTCCTCAGGACTCGGCAGCATTGATTAGTTACTTTTTTCACTGCTGTTCCCGCATATTTTCCTCCCTTAGGAGGCTCCCTGAAGACGACGGCAGAGGCTGATGGAGAGTCTCTCCAGGCTCAGTGGTGGGACCAAGACTCCCCACTCACCTTGAGGGGTCGTGACATCCTCAGACTCATCGATACCGCCCTGAAATACAGAAAGAAGCCCTGGCATCCTGTGGCTCACCCTATAGACATGTGCTGCCATGTTGTTGTACAGCGACTTCTCCTCACCTTCAGCAGCTCTGATGGGGTGCTTTGGCTCCTTTTGGGCAACATTAAGGACCTGCACCTCCCTGTGGCCGTGTCTGTGAAAACCCACACAGTCACATGGGCGGCCAACAAATTGGTACAAGAGGCCATGCCCTCCTCCTACTACGACCTCAACGTCAACACAAGGGGAATCCTGGGACTACAGCACAATGGAAGGGTCCCTGGGAAGACAGATGGACTCTGCTTCAACACAGTGGTGTCTTTAGAACACACTGGGGAGGGGCCACACACCAGTCAACCACCACTGATCGAGAGCCCTCGCTTTCAGTGGTACAAAGTGGAGAATCCTCAGCTAAGAGACCAGATTCAACAGAGAATAACTACTGGGTCCTTCCTTCCAGTGCATAGTCTCTACTAAGGAGGGGGTGAAATGACATTCCAAAAACAATACACTTTTTACTTGAAGATGATTTTGGGAATGCATTAGGAATGTGTGGGGCAAGTACCTGTCTATGAGTGGCCAAAAGACATATGTACCTTTGAGAGCAGACATTACAATGTTTATCAATTTGTACATTTGTCAAACACTAATCCAGAGCGACTGACAGTCAGAAAATGTACTCTTTGTACTGGTCCCCCATGGGAATCGACCCACAACCCTGGCGTTGCAAGCGCCATGCTCTACCAACAGCCACACAGGACCACCATTCCAAAAACTGCTGGAAAAGATTGCAAAAAAACTTTTCCGAAATAATTTGGGAAAAATGGACTGCAATACCCTTTTGATCAAATGTTCAATCAAGTCTGCTATTATTCAAAAACTACATTTAGCTACCAAACATGATCTAGCTTCATGATATGATCCATTTTAGATAATCCGCATGAAATCTAATACCCATGGCAGAAATCGATTTACTGTTATGAAAGCATGACATAGGTTGATTCAGCAATATGATGTTATGGCACGCACAGGGTGACTTCTAACAGTACAAAGCAAAAATAATCTCTTCAGCTATCACATTGTAGGAGAGGGACGCAAACTTCAATGCAGATACTCTCAGCATTATATTTGGTTGCACTGCTGCTCATGTCGCTGAGTCTGTTTAAAATACAGAAAACCAACTCTTAGTAAGCTAAATACTTTGAGGCTCATCTCAATCAAATCTCAATTGTTAAGTTGCATGATCATACTTTAGAAAGGATTGTACAGAGACTGATGTTTAAAACAATGTATTAAGACCGATGTGTATAGTGACCCTGGTCCACATAAGACATCACCTCAACACAGAAATAAAATGTGAAAAAAGGCAAGCACATAGTGTTTTTTGTCATGAATCTTAATCTGGAAGCAACTCCATAGAGTGGTTGCTAGCTGGCACAGCCACAAAGTACAAATAATTTTAAACCTAACCTTTATATTAAAACATTTGCTTTTTGGTATTAATTTATTTAGACTTTGTACCTGGCCCATCTAGCGGAAACCGCTCAGTTCTGCCTCCAGGACTGACTCATCGCCATGCAAACAAAGTATCAATAGTTAAACTGGATAATGCAGTTTTAGGTTGTTCCAACCAGTCTCACAGCCCAGATGATCATATCAAGCTTCATTAAAAGTGCTGATCCAGGATCAGTTTAGCCTTTTAGACCATAATGAACAAGAACATGATCCTAGATAAGCACTATGAATACCTCTCAGGAACGAGGGATAGCATAGCCTACAGCAATCTTATATACGCAACTGTTACAAAGACAAGATGGAACGCAACCTTTTACATTGATTTGATCAACTGCATAATTTACTTCCAGGTGTGATAATTTGCTTAAGATAGTTATTATTGTTTGCATAGTCATCATGTAACATAAGCAAAACATTTCAGCATTTACAATAAACTTAAAAATGGAGATGAATCTTACACATTTTCTATTCTCGCAAGTACCAATGCCTCATCTTTGGAGAACAACTATTGTCCTTGTACCTCCTGTCATCTATGGCTTAGTTTACACGTAAGCAGCTGTGACCGGTGTCATCCGTCTTCTGACTGAGTGTTCCGTTCAAGGATTCACAAGGTGTCAGTGTTGTTGGCGGGAAGTTTCACAAAGGCAATGGCCGCCAGCTCCTTACAAAACTCCTCCAGGATGATCACTCCCTTAAGCAGGAGCATGTGATCCACTCTGGAGAGGCAAGATCCACACAAAATCATTGTCATTTCCTCAGTCTGCTTCTCCGGAGGGTGGTTTTTGTTATTAAGAAGAACACATGTATTGTATTACTACCAATTGGTGTAGTGGAGGGTCAACGCACATGAATGCCATTTACACATTTTTTATATTGCACAAGTGTTTACGCACATATTGCATTGAAAATATAAGGAACTTCATTCAGAGCGCATGGTGATCAACTTTTAACCACTACATCACTGACCATTACGCACACATTTACCACATAATTAATTTAAACTTTTTATACACAGTGTATTCAGACCCCTTTTCCACATTGTTACATTAGCATTATTCTAAAAACAATTTTTTTATTTTTTTAAATAGGTCCTCAATCTACACACAATACCCCATAATGACGAAGCGAAAACAGGTTAAGACATTTTTGTAAATGTACTAAAAATAAAACGTATTTAGATAAGTATACAGACCCTTCGCTATGAGACTCAATTGAGCTCAGGTGCTCCGAGACAGGATTATGTCAAGGTACAGATCTGGGGAAGGGTACCAGAAACAAATGCCTGCAGCATTGAAGGTCCCCAAGAACACAGCGGCCTCCATTCTTAAATGGAAGAAGTTTGGAACCACCAAGACTCTTCCTAGAGCTGGCCCGCCCAGCCTAACTGAGCAATTGGGAGAAGGGCCTTGGTCAGGGAGGTGACCAAGAACTCTATGGTCACTCTGACAGAGTTCCTCTGTGGAGATGGGAGAACCTTCCAGAAGGACAACCATCTCTGCCGCACTCCACCAATCAGGCTTTTATGGTAGAGTGGCCAGACAGAAGCCACGCCTTAGTAAAAAGGTACATGGCAGCCCACTTAGAGTTCGCCAAAAGACACCTAAAGGACTCTGACGATGAGAAACAAGATTCTCCGGCCTGAATGCCAAGCGTCACGTTTGGAAGAAACCAGGCACTGCTCATCACCTGGCCAATACCATCCCTACGGTGAAGCATTGTGGTGGCAGCATCATGCTGTGTGGATGTATTTCAGCGGCAGGGACTGGGAGACTAGTCAGGATAGAGGGAAAGATGAACGGAGCAAAGTACAGAGATCCTTGATGAAAACCTGCTCCAGTGATCTGAGGACCTCAGACTGGGGCGAACGTTCACCTTCCAACAGGACAACGACCCTAAGCACACAGCAAAGACAATGCAGGAGTAGCTTCGAGACAAGTCTCTGAATGTCCTTGGGTGGCACAGCCAGAGTCCGGACTTGAACCCGATTGGACAGACCTGAAAATAACTGTGTAGCGATGCTCCCGATCCAACCTGGCAGAGCTTGAGGATCTAGCTCGTAGCGCCAAGCTACGTGCCAAGCTTGTAGCGTCATACCTAAGAAGACCCGAGGCTGTAATCGCTGCTTCAACAAAGTACTGAGTAAAGGGTCTGAATACTTACGTAAAATGTTATCAGTTTTTATAAATTAGCAAAAATTGTTTAAGAGGGAAAACAACTAATTTAAATTAATTTTAGAATAATGCTGTAATGTAACAAAATGTGGAAAAAGTTAAGGGGTCTGAATACTTTCCTAATGCACTTTGTTTCTCTATGGCACTTACCCAGACTCCCCATCCAGGCCCATCAGCTGCCTTCGGACATGCACAAGCTTCTCTGTGAAGTTTGGGATCACCTCGATCCTCTGCATCAGTTCGCCTATCACCTGTCAAACCAGGAGAAACATAATTAGGAATGTATTTGTGAAAACTATAGCTCGGTAAAACCTTCAAAAAAGACAAGGAAGAAGGTGAGTGTAGAGGTCACCCACCCTGATGAGCACAGAGAACAGGGAGCGGGCTCCAGGGGCCAGGATGATGTAGGGGTCCAGCAGGTACTCATGGAGGTGGGGATGAGGGAACACGGCCAGCCTGGACAACACCGATGTCACCTGGAGGTTCAGCTCATAGGGCTAAGAGAGAGACACACACGTCACAAGTGAAGTGATGTTTGTGACTAAACACAGCATTCATGGTGGTCACTAATGTATTATGATGACTATGCAATAATTGTACCATATACAAAACACAGTTGTACTGAAAGTGCTCCATCTTGAGAGCATGATTGCAGACATGCAAAACATTTTGGGATTGTATATACAGTGGACCAATGAACAAAATGCAAAAATAAATCCCTTGAAGGCTACCTGCTCAAGGATCCGGCCTATTCTGTCAAACAGGACTTTGAGGAAGTGGCCTTCGAAGAAATCAGAACTGGATACAGACAACTCGGTTGGTTTGAGGGACTCCGGCCAATCCCAATCGAGCAAGAATGCAGTGCACTCTTTAAACTAGATGTAAAATAAAAACAAATCTGATGTTTTGGGTCAGATCTGAGACCTCAATGTATGCACTTATGCTACTCTTGGCAATGACTTTCACTGCTTGAAGTTCTCCGCTCACCTGCTCATGAGCGTCATGGACATAAGTTTCATATCGGGCACCTTGGACATGCTGAGAGGTTTTTGCTTCTTGAGGGACCAAACACAGAAAACTGCAAAACAAAACGACAGTGTAAAGTTTAAAAACTGTAAAGCGAGTTATAGATGCTAAAATACAAAAAGTAGTTCCTTCATGAGAGATGTCTGATCAGTTTTCTTTATAACTTGAATGAGGGGATGAATGTTGTGCCTAGACTCAATTTTATTACTGATGGTTAATTATTAACTGCATAGAGAGAACTGTATCAGTGTTCTATTTCATTCTGTGGTTAATGGCACCTGTTTACAATGTCCAATGCTTGAGTTTGTCCACTGCAGCGATGTTCTCTCATGAGCTGGGGTCGATGCAGAAGCTGCTCTGAGCTGTTGAATTCATCCTCGCCGTACATGTCTGTGAAGAAAGGGTCCTCCTCTAGTTCTCTGTTCAGGTACAAGGGGAACACAAAAAGATATGGATAGTGTAGAAGCCATTCCTGAATGGTATTGCTGACTGTATACTCATGAACTAGTCATAGTCATGATTAACTACGCAATTCACCCTGTGTCAGTGGCTCGCAACAACCTTGATTTTTATTAGCCCCTACAGAGAGGTAATCTCTCCATTGGAGCTCTACCTCTGGATGAGTTAACTCACTCGTTCTCCTCCACGGGATCGGTGTCAGTGAAATGCCTGCAATCATCCCCTCCCCCCAGAGTGCGTGTCACGTAGCAGCGGTTCTCCAGGTTCCTCAGGACCAGGTTGAAGAGAATGTCCCTGTGAGGCTTCTGTAGGAGCTCTTCAAACAGGAGCAGAGTAGTGATACTGATCTAGGAGGCAGAGAGAAAGCACAGCACGTCACCAGCAGTAACCAGAAATAACGCTGGTACTTCCTTAGTGTTGTATGCCAAAAGAAGAATAAGGGAATACAAATAGCTTAACTATATTCATAGTAGCAACATGAGAGATGTGAACTCCAGTTGTCTCGTCTTTAGTCATGTTCAGCCTTTACTGAGGGCTACAGTAGCAGCACCTTCGGCTTACCTCATCGGAGATGTGGTCACAGTGCTCTATAAGTTGATAACGCAGCACATGACTCTCTGTGTCCAAGCGCTGCTCGCTCTGTGTGTGTCTGCCTAGGAGGAATGAGACCAGCTCTTCCACCATGGCAGGGGATTGGATGTGACGCACCGAGCAGCACAGCAGCGCCGTGTTCACCAGCACGCCCATCTCAGACCTAAAACACAAACCACTGATTAATAATAGTCCATATGTCCCAGATACAGTGCATTCGGAAAGTATTCAGACCCATTGACTTTTTCCACATTTTGTTACAGCCTTATTCTAAAATGGATTAAATAATTTCCCCCATCAATCGTCATACAATAAAAAACAGAAATACCTTATTTACATAAGTATTCAGACCCTTTGCTATGAGACTCGAAATTGAGCTCAGGTGCATCCTGTTTCCATTGAACATCCCTGAGATTTTTCTACAACTTCATTGAGTCCACCTGTGGTAAATTCAATTGATTGGACATGATTTTGAAAAGGCACACACCTATATAAGGTCCCACAGTTGTCAGAGCAAAAACCAAGCCATGAGGTCGAAGGAATTGTCCGTAGAGCTCTGAGACAGGATTGTGTCAAGGCACAGATCTGTGGAAGGGTACAAAATAAATTCTGCCGCATTGACGGTCCCCAAAACCACAGTGGCCTCCATTCTTAAATGGAATAAGTTTGAAACCACCAAGACTTTTCCTAGAGCTGGCCGCCCGACTAAACTGAGCAATCGGGGGAGAAGGGACTTGGTCAGGGAGTTGACCAAGAACCCGATGGTCACTCAGTGCTCCAGATTTCCTCTGGAGATGTGAGAAACTTCTCTGACAACCATCTCTGCAGCACTCCACCAATCAGGCCTTTATGGTAGGGTGGACAGACGGAAGCCACACTTCAGTAAAAGGCACATGACAGCCCGCTCGGAGTTTGCCAAAAGGCACCTAAAGACTCTCAGACCATGAGAAACAAGATTCTCTGGTGTGATGAAACCAAGATTGAACAAAGTACTGAGTAAAGGGTCTCAATAGTTATGTCAATTTGATGTTGTTTTTTTATAATAATTTGAGAAATAAAACAAACAAAAAACTTGTGGATAACGTGAACGGGTCTGAATACTTTCCGAATGCACTGTATATGTACAAAACCTCATTGGAGAAAATGTAGGTGGGGGTCACTTACATTTGGAGCAGCTCATGCTGTAGAACACCGACAAGCCAGCAATTGTGAATTTCTTTGGCCAATTTCACAGCGAGGCTCTACAAAAACAGCAAATATACTGCACTCGACATCCTCTCTTGGTGGAAACTCAATTAAATGGTCAAGTATTTCAGCTTTTTTTTTTTTACCTTTGGTGCCTCCCTCATCAGATGGTCAAGGAAGTCCAGCCAAGCGAAAAACCTCTCCATGTGCTCACTACCAGGAAACGACTGGCTTTCCTGCATACCGCTCTGAGAGAATGGAACACTGCACAAAACATCATCAGGTCTATTACCAAATGAAAACAAGATTATAACTGTACAAGTAAAGTTGTGGGGCTTGCTTTAGCTCTAAGTATTTTTGTGATAATGGAAGTTTAAAAGTTTTACTTCACTATTTAAAACAAAGCAGTTACATAGTCAAATTTGGTAAAATAATTGGTCTGATTACTTTGATAGACTATAAATCAACCTTATTACTTTGGATTGTGGGGCAGTTAGATCATAAAAATGTCTAAACCACAGTTGTTGCATGTGAAAACTGCAAGACAGGACAAAGTGATCTGTCAGAAGATGGGAATAAAAGGCAGGATCAAGTGGACAACACTTAGCAAAGCAACTGAATCATTCATTATGTGGGTTTCAGATAAATAGATCCACGAGTTACTTTTGTAAAACGTTTAGTGTAAATTAAGTTTGATTGTAGTTGAATGATAATTTAATGATTCAAGTTGTAGGCTATTATTTGGAGAGAGAAATGATGTTGATTCTAATGATGACAGCTCTTTAAAAGTACTTGTGGTAGTTGAAGAACAGGTTTGTATGTACAGTCGTGGCCATAAGTTTTGAGAACGACACAAATATACATTTTCACAAAGTCTGCTGCCTCAGTTTGTATGACGGCAATTTGCATATACTCCAGAATGTTATGAAGAGTGATCAGATGAATTGCAATTAATTGCAAAGTCCCTCTTTGCCATGCAAATGAACTGAATCCCCAAAAAACATTTCCACTGCATTTCAGCCCTGCCACAAAAGGACCAGCTGACATCATGTCAGTGATTCTCTCGTTAACACAGGCGTGAGTGTTGACGAGGACAAGGATGGAGATCACTCTGTCATGCTGATTGAGTTCAAATAACAGACTGGAAGCTTCAAAAGGAGGGTGGTGCTTGGAATCATTGTTCTTCCTCTGTCAACCATGATTACCTAAAAGGAAACACGTGCCGTCATCATTGCTTTGCACAAAAAGGGCTTCACAGGCAAGGATATTGTTGCCAGTAAGATTGCACCTAAAACAACCATTTATCGGATCATCAAGAACTTCAAGGAGAGCGGTTCAATTGTTGTGAAAAAGGCTTCAGGGCGTCCAAGAAAGCCCAGCAAGCGCCAGTACCGTCTCCTAAAGTTGATTCAGCTGCGGGATCGGGTTACCACCAGTACAGAGCTTGCTCAGGAATGGCAGCAGGCAGGTGTGAGTGCATCTGCAAGCACAGTGAGGCAAAGACTTTGAGGATGGCCTGGTGTTAAGAAGGGCAGCAAAGAAGCCACTTCTCTCCAGGAAAAACATCAGGGACAGATTGACATTCTGCAAAAGGTACAGGGATTGGACTGCTGAGGACTGGGGTAAAGTCATTTTCTCTGATGAATCCCCTTTCCGATTGTTTGGGGCATCCGGAAAAAAGCTTGTCCGGAGAAGACAAGGTGAGCACTACCGTCAGTCCTGTGTCATGCCAGTGGGCTCACTCACAATTTCACCTAAGAACACAGCCATGAATAAAGAATGGTACCAACACATCCTCCGAGAGCAACTTCTCCCAACCATCCAGGAACAGTTTGGTGACGAACAATGCCTTTTCCAGCATGATGGAGCACCTTGCCATAAGGCAAAAGTGATAACTAAGTGGCTCGGGGAACAAAACATCGATATTTTGGGTCCATGGCCAGGAATCTCCCCAGACCTTAATCCCATTGAGAACTTGTGGTCAATCCTCAAGAGGCGGGTGGACAAACAAAAACCCACAAATTCTGACAAACTCCAAGCATTGATTGTGCACAAATGGGCTGCCATCAGTCAGGATGTGGCCCAGAATTTAATTGACAGCATGCCATGGTGGATTGCAGAGGTCTTGAAAAAGAACACTGCAAATATTGACTCTTTGCATCAACTTCATGTAATTGTCAATAAAAGCCTTTGACACTTATGAAATGCTTGTAATTATACTTCAGTATTCCATAGTAACATCTGACAAAAATATCTAAAGACACTGAAGCAGTAAACTTTGTGGAAATTAATATGTGTCATTCTCAAAACTTTGGCCACGACTGTAGACCTACTGATAGCTAGCTGTAGTTCTATCTAATAAATAAACTCTTCTGGCTAACAGTGATCACTGAAAAGTACATTTCCTGAAGAAAATGTGGTGTGCTTGTTAGCTTGTTTTTAAGTATGTATGGTTTTAAAATAACTTAACGTAGTAGTAATGGTGGTGACTGGTTATAGTTGAAATAGGTGGTGAAAATATAGATTTATTGGTGGGATAGCTTGAACAGGTGAAAGGGTTACAATTATTGTTGCAGGGTATTATATGCTAATTCATGCAAACATGTGTGTTACAGATCTGTCATTCTCATTGAAAGCAAGTCTTAGAAGCGGTAGATTTGTTCTATATGCACCATTTCCATGATTCCTGTTCTTACGTTTAATTTTGGTTTTGTACAACTGCTTCAAACAGCTGAAAATACAATATTTTTGGTTATGGAAAATATATTTCATAACGGTTTAGATGGTACAATGATTCTCTACACTCGACTTCCTTGTTTTGTCAAACTGAAAACCAGGAAATGGGGGGAGCGATATCTGCATCTTTAAATCAAATGATCTATGGAACATTGCTACATAGCCTGCAAGGATAGACCTTGAAGCAGCCAAGGCAGGCACGACCAAATGGTATGATAGACAAACTTGTTGCTGCCATAGCTTATCTAACTAGCGCGAGTCGGTTTGGCTACTCTCCCTCTCTCTCTCTCCGTGCCACACAGACTGTCACACCGGCCCCTGCTCCTCTTCCATCCCTCCCACACCTTTCTTCAGTTCGCGAACGATTCATTTTTCTGAGTGACTTGTTTATTTTAGCAGTTTGTTTGACCTGTTGGCTGTAATGAATTCTACAGCATGATTAATATGCGCACCTCTGGTGTCTCTGGAGACGTGTTCTGACCAACAACTGTCTGTCCTATATGAATGCAGGTAAAATAGATAATGCTGCAAAAGAATTACCACATTTAGAACTGATAATTGATCACATGGTGCAAGATTTAATGCAATTAATTGATTATTGAACATTATGATGGACACAGCTTTGTAGAACCAAAACAAACAGCCCATCTGCTCAACAAACTCAAGAATAAATCATTTGGGGTGCTGCAGTTCGAACGATAATGAACTTATCACCCTCACGGCAGTCAAGCAATGCATTCCGAGTCATTCACAATTTAGTCCGGTTGCAATCACAACTAGAACTTGTTTCAAATGTACCAAGAAATAATCTTATTTGTATGCAAAATGTACATTGTTTAAAGCACACTTACAAGTTTCAAATTACAGAGCCAATAAGCCCCTCGTGGTGAACTGAACAAGAGGCTTGTAGAATCATGACTATTTTGAGTTTTCAGTACATTGTTCACCAGTAAGGGCTCCTGCATGCTCTGGGCCACTAAACTCACTTCCAGTGGGTCTGGGGGAAACTGTGGATGTCTGCAGGTTCCAGCGTAGCCGGGAGCTGGCTGAAGAGCTCACACAACCTCTCAGCTAGTAGCTGACACAGTGGGGTGCTTTCAGCTAGGCACACTGCAGTATCTTCCTTTGGTATGCTGACAAGGAGCAGCAAGCTCTCAAAGGCTTTCAGTGCAACTCTGCTTTTCTGAACAAGGAGACAAAGAAAAACGTGGCAAATTATTGATAACTTGATGTTCATTTACAAGCCTCAAATTCATGAATTATGTATTGGTTTGTAAAATAGTCCTTGCTGAACACACCTGGCTTCTGCTCAAGTGGACCAAGACATGGATGAGGCCTGCATTGGCTGGGAAAATAGTGGATGGAGAGTCAGTGGGTGAGTGCTGTTGAGGACTGGAGGCGGAGGCAGGGTTGGAAGCTGTGGGGTAATTGGAAGACACAGTTTCTCCACTTCTCCCTTTTTCTGTATCCTCAGAGGTAGAAATAGACCTCTTGGAGTGATTATCCTTTTTAATCTACATGACAAGTAAAACAGTGAAAAAAAACAAAAAAACATCAATCATACGTTGACATTACTTCGGATGATGCAATGAAATCAACTACATCTAGGCAACTACTGTCAAACTAATGACGTGATAAAGTACTACTACCACTACTTTTAATTTTAGAACTTCTACCATTAGTACTACTATTCAGTATGCCCATTGCCTACACATGTTTAGTGCTTGAAAATGCACGACCAAATCAAAAAGGTCGAATTTTAAAGTACCTCTAAAATGTAGTTGAGAACATACGGATCTTGTTTCACCCTGGAGCAAACAACAAACATAAACTGAGCCTCCTCTTTCTCAGTCTGCGATTCCAGAAGACCACACAGACGAACCAGCTTCTGTTGAGAGCAATGTCAGGAATTTTGGGAGGACAATTTTACAGTTAAGGAAACCACATTTAAAATATCACTTTATCTTGGTAAAGAGACAACGATAGATAATTGTATTTCACAGAATGCTGTGGTAGCCATGCTGGTTAAGTGTGCCCAGAATTCTAAATAAATCACAGCCAGTGTCACCACCAAAGCACCCCATCACACCACCTCCTCCATGCTTCACGGTGGGAACCACATATGCGGAGTTCATCCGTTCACCTACTCTGCGTCTCACAAAGACACGGCGGTTGGAAACAAAAATCTCAAATTTGGACTGATCAGACCAAAGGACAGATTTCCACCGGTCTAATGTCCATTGCTTGTGTTTCTTGGCCCAAGCAAGTCTCTTCTTCTTATTGGAGTCTTTAAATTAAGGCCTGATTCATGCTGTCTCCTTTGAGCAGTTAATGTTGAAATGTGTCTGTTATTTGAACTCTGAAGCATTTATTTGGGCTGCAATTTCTGAGGCTGGTAACTCTAATGAACTTATCCTCTGCGGCAGAGGTAACTCTGGGTCTTCCTTTCCTGTGGCGGTCCTCATGAGAGCAAGTTTCATCATAGCGCTTGATGTTTTTTGCGACTGCACTTGAAGAAACTTTCAAAGTTCTTGACATTTTCCGGATTGACTGACCTTTATGTCTTAAAGTAATGATGGACTGTTGTTTCTCTTTGCTTATTTGAGCTATTCTTGCCATAATATGGTCTTGGTATTTTACCAAATAGGGCTATCTTCTGTATACCACCCCTACCTTGTCACAACACAACTGATTGGCTCAAACGCTTTAAGGAAAGAAATTCCACAAATGAACTTTTAACAAGGCACACCTGTTAATTGAATGCATTCCAGGTGACTACCTCATGAAACTGGTTGAGCGAATGCCAAGAGAGTTCAAAGCTGGCTACTTTGAAGAATTTCAAATAAAATATATTTTGATTTGTTTAACATTTATTTTGGTTACTACATGATGTCTTCACTATTATTCTACAATGTAGAAAACATAAATAATTTTTTTTGACTGGTACTGTATATAACTAAGGTATTTATTTTTTATACATAACCAAAAATGGCTAAAAAACTGTTTTCACTTAGTCATTATGGGGTATTGTCTGTAGATTGATGAAGGGAAAAAAAATCTATTTTAGAATAAGGCTGTAATGTAACAAAATGTGGAAAAAGGAGTCTGAATAGTTCCCGAATGCACTGTATATCAAATTTCCAACAGCCATAGACAACAACATAGTGACGAACAATAACCAGATCGAATGACTCCTTACCTGGACTGGCCTATACACATTGAGGATGTGAAGCATTGGCTTTTGGATTTGTACCAGGATCTTGGAGAAGAACACCAGGACCTGCTGGTTCATTCCTGGGGGGTACTGGCAGGACGAAGAGATCAGTGTCGAAGAGAGGGTTATCAAAACTTACCACACATGACATAATTTCACCTGCTGTGTGTGTGGTACCTGTGCTTTGCCTAGGGTGCAGAGGGTCTCCAGCAGTTTGTGCTGTAGGAGGTACTCCATACAAGGGCCCATCTCATCCTGCCCCTGTTGGCCCTCTTCGTAAACTAAGATATCCAGCATCTGCTTCAATCGCCATGGGATGTCTGTCTGCTTTACAGGCCTCGTTTGAACTGGAAAAACATCACAGTTGAATGCACTCAACATAGGCCATTATGAACACATGCCGAATATGACAGCAGTATTAAAAGGAAATAGACCTACTGCTGACAAGTTAGTTCGCAATGTAACTCAGGCCAAGCTCACTTGGTGGCACATCTGGGGTATTCAACATTTTCTTAATTTCAACATTTCAGTAGTGTCTCAATCTTACCTGTAGTTTCAATGTAATAATTGGTTATCCCTTTCCAGTGGTCCACGAAAGAGTCCAATAAATTTACTGATGGCTCCCTCTAGAAAATAGAAGGGAAACATGAGATGATTCAGCTCAAAGAATATGTGCCTAAACAATTATGTCCTATCCAGCACAAAACATATTCCATTGATCAGTTGCACTTCCTCCTGTCTTGTATGAACTTGTCACTCTCCCCATCCCACAAGAAAGTTGCCCACTGATGGAATGTGGTATCATATGTCTGTGGAATTCCACTTGAGCAAATATGGAGTCAGGTCAGTCTAGTCCATAGAGAATGTTAGAGGTCTCCAGTGGCCAAAAATCTATATTAGCATGGCCAAAGCCAATGAGGGTTCCACTATTTGAATGTAGTTAACTGGTTGGGACTTCCAACTTCATTGGCTGATCTATCCTGGTGATCATGTTGGAGTCATGTCCAACCGGGTCATCAGGAGGGATCAGCCAATCGAGAAGAAGAAAATTGCATACTTGCTTTCACAGGCGCTATCATATCAGAGAAACAAAGATGAATCACCTATCTAGCTCTATGGGATAGCTGGAAATCTTTATCAACAAACATTTCAGACGCCATGGCATATGTAGTTTTAAGGTAGCAAGCTAACGTTAGATACTTGTCCGAATGATTAACACATCTACACAACTTCATAATAACATTGGCATTATTCAAAAAGCATATTACACCAAATAAATTAATCTAGATCGCTTGTCACCATCTTGTTAGCTAGTTTTGACTACTTGGCTAGCTAGCTAACGCGTTGGATTAGGCTGCAACTTGTTATTTGGCGCATCATTTAACTAAATGTAAGGCCTGTAAATAGTTCACTTTTAGCCGCTAACTAACTTTTTTAGCCGTTGGCTAACTTTATATGAGCCAAAGTCAAATAAGTAAAGTTAGCTAGCTGCTAGCCAATTGGCTTGCATCGTACAGTATCTACCCAGCTAGGTAAATCCAGGAAGTGTAGTACGAAAAGGGCTTGTCAACAACCATTACTTACGGTCTCCAACGCCTGTTGAAAGAGATGTGTCAGTTTACTGAACATATCCATTATTTTCGTCGAATTAATAAAAAGTTTGACAAAATATGGGAAACATTTTTCCGTTTGCTAGCTCCAAATACGATATTTCCACAGATAGAACAACTAGCCAGATGTTTCACCGGATGTATAAATGTGAGGCATCCGGTTGGCGTTTCCACTCACCACCAAATATGGTAATGAGAGGAAGCTCAGGGGCGGGCAGTGGGAGGAGATGGTTTCTGGCCGACATTCTGCTCATTTTCTCTCCAATAATACATTTGATCTCAGTACAGTTCTCTTCCCAAAACTAAAATATGTTACGAACATTGTGGACACAGTTTTTTAGACTTTACCCTTTGCCAAAGTTTAAACATTTATGCATTGTTTAGAAGGAGTGCAAGGGAATTTCAGAGTGGGCGTTCCCTAACGGAAATATGCAAATACATACTATAAAACGCCAACAGGATCTCGCGAATGACTCTGCTCACCTCTATGCTTGTTCTGCCATCTATGATTAATTTGCTCCCATTGGAAACGACAGGCTGTAGTCTATATTGGGTTAGTTATTTAAAATCTTTGATATATCTGACCTGACCGAGATTCCCTAATAACACTCCACTTCCATACAGCTATGACTTTTTCATATCAGGTTAGAAGAACTGTTAAATGTTTAGGGTCACTTGTATCGAAATGGCGTGTTTTTAGGGAGTCCTGACCCATGTTGTTGTTCTTGTCAGTCAGTGGCTCACCTTGACTAGGGGGGAATGTGTACTCCCAAAGGTATATTGCCAGCCTCAGAAGATGATTTCCAGACAAATCACACTTTCTTTTACCTGGCCTTAACACACTGTTAAGCAGAACCATAATATACAGTGTTTACAGATGGTTTATACACACTTTTATTTTTCTCATGACTAGTTTACTATATGAAGTCATCTGATAGTCAACTAACTGTTAACTGTTTTTCATGATTGCATTCAACACTGAGAAACAAGCAACTACACTTCCACAGTGTACATTTATCCAAAACATTTCCCCCAGAAACACTTTATTGAGCAAACACAGATGTTTTAATTACTGTTTGATTACCACAGTTGTCAGTTTACAGCAAATAGTAGGCCAACCTAACATTTAATACACAAAGTCTCTATTAATAAAAACATGGGAACATTACAATAGATGTCACTGTATCACAACATATTTCAGGAATGTAAAACATCTCAGTGATACTAAGTAAAAATGTAATGGTAAAAACACATTATAAAAAGATATCTGCAACTATGTTTAAATTATACCACAGAACTGTATACGGTGAACATGACTTCAATTCATATCCATATATAATGTATTTTTCATGACTTCAACATTGTGTATTTATTGTAACTCAATTAGTGATGAAAACAGTGCAAAGTTAAGTCTGATGAATTGCAATACATACATAGACAAATTAGACAATACATACTGTTCTTTAAGAAATGAAAGACAGAAAAACAATGAAAGTGTTACACCTCAAACTGAGAGACAATCCTGAATTCCTGAGTCAGGCTTTACAAGGTTTTCAATTGAATTAACCTCACAGGAATCTCTTATTAATGCCGCTGTTTTAATGGAGAAACAAGCCTGTTTATCTAAGGGCATGTCACAAATGGCACCCTATTCCCTATTTAGTGCACTACTTTTCACCAGACCCTTATGGGCTAAATAGAGAAAGGGGTGCCATTGGCGAAGAAAGTATAGTGTATTGTATTATCATCAAGATGGATGACATTTCTGATGACAAAAATGTTTGGTAGAAAATAGGAAATGTATACAAGATAATTGTTACCGAAACAGCCAGTATAGTATTAAGTAGAAGGCATTGTCTCCCACTCCTACAAAAATAATGAGAAAAAAAGAACACATGGTACATTTAATTGAACAATTATACTTACTTATTCCTTAATTTAATTGTCTTGATATGATTATCTCAATGGGGCAGAGTGATGTTCAGAATAGATTCCTTTTATCAGATTATCAGACCATTTAGGCCAAAACTTACCTTCTTTCTCTGAAACACCTTGCCATGCTCAATAAATAGGGCAGAAGGGGCTCTTTTCAGTGAGTTTTTAGCGGAGGCAGTCCTTCGCAGTAGTGGGGTGAAAAACCCACCCTGTGGAGACAAGGCCAATAAAATGAGCACAGACCTTAGAAAATACCCATGGTGGCAGGAGCATGGGGGCCACAGTAGCCAACTTCACCACAATATCAAAGTGACCCAGCCAAGTGGATATAAAACACATACTCCAATACAATGACGTACTGGTAAGAAGAGTAGTAGCAGGTGATTCCTTTTTCTTCTTCCTGGAGCTTACCAAGTTCTGATATGCAGATTGGTATTGTTGAGTTGGATTTGTTTACAATGTGTCAAGCAACTTTGGTCAGCCAACTTTGATCACCCTTTCAAGCTCTGTAGGAAAATTATTTATTTGAGGCTAATGATTGCAAAGGCCTCATCTTTGAACTGTCCCTCTGGTCATTGTATCTAAAGAGGGGGATAGCCTATTTATGTGCACTGTATGCTAATTTCTTCTCAACACACAGGCATCTGTACAAATGAGGGGGAAAGGCATTTTACACAGACATTATGTTAGACAAGAATGAAATAAAGGGAGAAAATGTGTCCAACCTACAACTGGAGAGAAGATGAAACATTTCCTTTAAGTTTTCCCCCTGATTTATTAACGAGTCACCTTAATAATTAGACAAATTCTGTTTGGATACCATGTCACATTATGAAGCCTTTTGTATTTTCAGTTTAACACACTAGTGTTGTGTTGAGCATTCTGAACAGCAAGTGGCAGCATTGTGCCACAAAGCTTCTCAGAGAAGGAGTGCTGATCTCAGATCATTTTGTTCCATTTTAGACCATAATGAATAAGATAACATGGACAGGTGAAAATGTGGGACCAGATCCTAGATCAGCACTTCTACTCTGAGACACTTTATGAATATGGGCCCTGGACATTTTCAGGGATAAGACCTCTGGATGGCATAACAGGGTTGTGGGTGGCAGTGTAGAGTTGTGTTACCTGTGCCCGTTCTGTACAGAAGGCCAGAGACTGTCTGAAGGAGGTACATTTGGCGGTCTTCCCTGCAGTGATGAGGTTCATCTCTGACCCAGCTCTCAGCTGTACCCTTCTCTTCCCAGTCAAGTCCAGTTTCTGAACGCCCCGCTCCACCTCACACGATTTCCTACCTGTTACAGAGCAGTCACTGTCACAAATCTGCATTAAATACCTACGTTAAAGATTATATATATATTTTTTTTACTAACAATGAATGAAGTTAGTTCGAGCACCAAATTTTAATATGGAACTCAACTTTGTCTCTAAGACTCGAATGATGGCAGTTTTGTTGAGAGGAAAATATGATATCATGTGTTTTTAAGAGGCTATTACAAGGACCTTCTGCCATGAGGCTAGATCCTGCTGCCATGACCAAACCACCAGAAACGACGGCTTCGCATCAGCACTCTCCAAACTCCGAGCACATGGGAGCATTTCCCTCCACAACTCCAAGAAGGAATCCAAGCTCACTTCTTAATAGTGAGTAAGAGCTGGAGTAACTGTGGCCGTACATTCTCTCCTGGCCTGCACACTCATTTCAGCAGTGTTCACATGTCCCATATCTTCAGCAGCCTTGTCCTAGATCTGTTTGTGCTACCATGTCAACTCCTTGTGATGTTTGGCCTGAAAGCACAAACAGATCTGGTAACAGGCAATATCTTCAGGCCTCAGCACTTCAATAACCCATAGCCTGGGGGTGTTATATGAAGTAGTCCCAGACTTTTCTTCTTTAACTAAACTGCTCAAACTTAACAAAAACAGAGGGGGGGTAGGGGGGGTAGACCAGAGTAACCGTGTTCCCACCACTATAATTACAAAGCGCTATGTGTTTGTGTCTGTGTAGTGTTTTACATTGATGCAACAGCACGCAACTGCAACATAAAACTATGGGATGATGGAAAATTCTGTTCAGAGAATCTGTTATAACATATCATTATGTAGACACTTTTATAATGCAAGCCAGATGTAGTGGAATTGTTTCACTTAAAAGTCAAAAACTTTAATGCAGGAGAATGATAATAATATCCTAAGTTACATATTCTTCCCTAATCATATTTTTGCACAGATTTGCGGAATAAACTCCATACAAACATCTTTAATCCTCTATTTGGCTCCCGGTCTGAATAACAGATGGAGTGGCAAAGAGATTGGACAGAAATTGGTCTTAAAGTACATATTGATGTGAAATCTAGGCAAACCCTCATGTCTCTTTGCATTTGGAATGTGGAATACAATATGTGTTCGGTACTAGCTAGTAGCCGGCTACCACCAAGTACTCTACCTTGCACGTTAGAGACTGCTGCCCTATGTACATAGAGTCATTGAACACTGGTTCACTTGAATAATATTTGCATACTGTTTAACCCACTTTATATGTAAAAACTGTATTCCAGTCAAACCTCATCCTATATAACTACTGCTATACACATTTTCTATTCAGATACCATTCACTCTAGTCCAGAAGCTAATTTCCTGCAATTCTATCCATTTTGACATGGGGTTTTGTACTGTGTATTGAAACAAATTCAATTTTATTGGTCACATACACATGGTTAGCAGATGTTAATGCGAGTGTAGCAAAATGCTTGTGCTTCTAGTTCCGACTATGCAGTAATATCTAACAAGTAATCTAAAAATTTCACAACAACTACCTTATACACACAGGTGTAAAGGAATGAATAAGAATATGTACATATAAATATATGGATGAGCGATGGCTGAACGGCATAGGCAAGATGCAGTAGATGGTATAGAGTACAGTATATACATATGAGATGAGTAATGTAGGGTATGTAAACATTATATAAAGTGGCATTGTTTAAAGTGACTAGTGATACATTTATTACATCCAATTTTTTATTATTAAGTGGCTAGAGATTTGAGTCAGTATGTTGGCAGCAGCCACTCAATGTTAGTGATGGCCTTTTAACAGTCTGATGGCCTTGAGATAGAAGCTGTTTTTCAGTCTCTCGGTCCCTGCTTTGATGCACCTGTACTGACCTCACCTTTTGGATGATAGCGGGGTGAACAAGCAGTGGCTCGGGTGGTTGTTGTCCTTGATTATATTTTTGGCCTTCCTGAGACATCGGGTGGTGTAGGTGTCCTGGAGGGCAGGTAGTTTGCCCCCGGTGATGTGTTGTGCAGACCTCAGTACCCTCTGGAAAGCCTTACGGTTGTGGGCGGAGCAGTTGCCGTACCAGGCGGTGATACAGCCCGACAGGATGCTCTCGATTGTGCGTCTGTAAAAGTTTGTGAGTGTTTTTGGTGACAAGCCAAATTTCTTCAGCATCCTGATGTTGAAGAGGCGCTGTTGCGCATTCTTCACCACGCTGTCTGTGTGGGTGGACCATTTAAGTTTGTCCGTGATGTGTACGCCGAGGAACTTAAAACTTTCCACCTTCCCCACTACTGTCCCATCAATGTGGATAGGGGGGTGCTCCCTCTGCTGTTTCCTGAAGTCCACGATCATCTCCTTTGTTTTGTTGACGTTGAGTGTGAGGTTATTTTCCTGACACCACACTCCGAGGGCCCTCACCTCCTCCCTGTAGGCCGTCTCGTCGTTTTTGGTAATCAAGCCTACTAGTGTAGTGTCATCTGCAAACTTGATGATTGAGTTGGAGGCGTGCATGGCCACGCAGTCATGGGTGAACAGGGAGTACAGGAGAGGGCTGAGAACGCACCCTTGTGCGGCCCCAGTGTTGAGGGGTGGAGATGTTGTTTCCTACCCTCAGCACCTGGGGGCATCCTGTCAGAAAGTCCAGGACCCAGTTGCACAGGGTGGGGTCGAGACCCAGGGTCTCGAGCTTAATGACGAGTTTGGAGGGTACTATGTTGTTAAATGCTGAGCTGTAGTCGATGAACAGCATTCTTACATAGGTATTCCTCTTGTCCAGATGGGTTAGGGCAGTGTGATTGCGATTGCGATTGCATCGTCTGTGGACCTATTGGAGTGGTAAGCAAATTGGAGTGGGTCTAGGGTGTCAGGTAGGGTGGAGGTGATATGATCCTTGACTAGTCTCTCAAAGCACTTCATGATGACAGAAGTGAGTGCTACGGGGCGATAGTCGTTTAGCTCAGTTACCTTAGCTTTCTTGGGAACAGGAACAATGGTGGCCCTTTTGAAGCATGTGGGAACAGCAGACTGGGATAGGGATTGATTGAATATGTCCCTAACACACCAGCCAGCTGGTCTGCGCATGCTCTGAGGACGCAGCTAGGGATGCCGTCTGTGCCAGCAGCCTTGCGAGGGTTAACACGTATAAATGTTTTACTCAAATACTGTATTCTCGACATTGCTCATTCTAATATTTCTGCATTGCATTTTAGTTACTGTTTATACACACCAAATATGATTTATTACTGGACACAGCTCAATCTACTATATCTACTGCTGTACATTTCATTCTTAGCATATTTTGTCTAAATTCATCCGGTGTTTATACGTATAGATTGCATTTGGATTTCTGTTACAGAGCTATTTGGGTTGTTAATTGGATTCGTTCTATCTAGAAGAAAAAGAAACGCACACCTATTTAGGCGAGGTGCTGGCTAGCGGAGTAGAAAACTTAAAAATAAAGGAGAGCCGCACACTCTAGGAGCTCAGATGCAAAAATATATATATATATTTTTTATTGTATTTTTATTTTATTATTATTTATTTTTTATTTTTTTACTTGCTATATTGTATTTACTTCGCCACCATGGCCTTTTTTATATTTTTATTTATTTATATATATATTTTGTTTGCCTTCACCTCCCTTATCTCACCTCACTTGCTCACATTGTATATAGACTTATTTTTCACTGTATTATTGACTGTATGTTTGTTTTACTCCATGTGTAACCATGTGTTGTTGTATGTGTCGAACTGCTTTGCTTTATCTTGGCCAGGTCGCAATTGTAAATGAGAACGTGTTCTCAATTTGCCTACCTGGTTAAATAAAGGTGAAATAAAGTGAAATAAAATCAGGATACAATCACAGACACTGCGGGATGACTCGTTTATATATAGTGTCAAGACACACAGGTGTCTGTAATCATGGCCAAGAGTGGCCTAATATCATTGGTTAATTTCTCAAATATTAAAATGGCATAGAAAGAGCAGCATACAATAAATACAAATGGATAGCATACGATCATAGACTCACTTAAGACCACACAAGCCTACAAACAACCACAATGGCAAAGTCACAACAATCACAACAATCACAAGAATGGCTTCAGATCAAAGTCCACGTTGAGACCGAAGGGAGCAAGGGTCTTTAAGTTAAAGATCCAAGCAGCCTCTCGTTTTAACAATAAATTATCAAGGTCACCCCCTCTCCTAGGGAGGGTGACATGTTCGATGCCAATATAACGCAGAGACGAAATCGAGTGGCCTGCCTCCAAAAAGTGGGCCGCAACTGGGTAGGTCAAGTTTTGGCACCTAATGGTGCTACGATGCTCTGAGATACGTACTTTTAATTCACGCTTTGTTTTACCCACATAATTTTTACCACAAGGACAAGTTATAAGATAAATAACTGCCTTAGTGGAGCACGTAATAACACCTTTGATTGGGATCGATTTCCCTGTTTGTGGGTGTTTGAAGGATCTGCATTTATAAGTGCCATTGCATTGAGCACAGCCATTACACTTATAATTTCCATCCAGTAGGGGCGCAAATAGACGTTGTTCAGGAATATCTTGGGGTGGTAAATCAGAGTGTACCAATTGGTCTCTGAGATTTCTGCCCCGTGAAAATACGACCAAGGGAAGGTCCGAAAACACATTACCGAGACTATCATCGAATTTTAGAATGTGCCAATGTTTGTGAACGATTCCCTTAATTTGTTCAGAGCGCTTTGAATAGCGGGTAGTTAGAATGCAAGAATGCGTATTTTTGCGAGACTGCCCTTGAAAAAGGTCATGTCTCGTTTTGTTTTGAATTTTCTCAATGGCAATATTAATCTGATAATTTTTGTACCCCCTCTCCTTGAACTTTCTTTGCGTCTCAGCCATATTTCTGTCGAAATCTGATTGTTTTTTGCAAATTCTTTTGATTCGACAGAATTGGCTGTAGGGCAAACTATTTTTCAAGGGAAGTGGGTGACAACTGTCAGCCCTCAACAAACTGTTACGATCAGTAGGTTTCCTGTAAAGATCAGTGTATAGAACATTATTTTCACACAAGATCAGAAGATCAAGAAAACTGATTTGACGTGTATCAGATTGCATAGTAAATCTCAAATGTTCAGAACAGGAGTTAAGAAAAGCATGGAACGCCTGGAGCTGTTTTGCATCACCCCACCAATTGGATTCGTTCTGACATTTCTTGATTTCTTGTTGTGTTTTTTTATTTATATTTTATTATTTGTGTACTTTTACTACATTGTTAGGAGCTAAGAATTTCACTGCATCCGCTATAACATCTGCTGAACTGTGTGCATGTAACGGATGTGAAATGGCTAGCTAGTTAGCGGTGGTGCGCGCTAATAGCCTTTCAATTGGTGACGTCACTTGCTCTGAGACCTTGAAGTAGTGGTTCAAGGGCCGCGGCTTTTGTGGAGCGATGGGTAATGATGCTTTGTGGGTGACTGTTGTTGATGTGTGCAGAGGGTCCCTGGATCGCGCCCGGGTCAGGGCGAGGGGACTAAAGTTATACTGTTACATTGATGCTGTTGACCCGGATCACTGGTTGCTGCAGGAAAAGGAGGAGGTCGAAAGGGGGGTGAGTGTAACGGATGTGAAATGGCTAGCTAGTTAGCGGTGGTGCGCGCTAATAATGTTTCAATCGGTGACATCACTCGCTCTGAGACCTAGAAGTAGTTGTTTCCCTTGCTCTGCAAGGGCCGCAGCCTTTGTGGAGTGATGGGTAACGATGCTTCGGGGGTGACTGTTGTTGATGTGTGCAGAGGGTCCCTGGTTCGGGGCGAGGAGAGGGACGGAAGCTATACTGTTACACGTGACCAATAAATGCTTATTTGATTTGACTGTAGTCTAGTGCAGGGATGGGAAACTGGCGGCCCGCCCCCCTTTTGAAGGCCCTCAGGCGAGGGTGTAGAATACACAAGGTGCGATTTCAAAATTTGGTTGTGTATCATCAGTTTTTCTCTTGTTATGTCAGTCACTGATAGTCAGTCAATTAGCCCATGTCAGCAAACATTTTTTAGATTGCTAAATTAGTTTAGTGGCCAGCTACTGCGGCCCTTCATGATGAGTTCAGTTTTTTTTGTGGCCCCCAGCCCCATCAAAGTTGCCTATCCCTGGTCTAGTGCCTGATAAATTGCAGGATATGTCCAAATGGCCAAATGCAACATCAAGAGCATCCTGACTGGTTGCATCACTGCCTGGTACGGCAATTGCTTGGCCTCTGACCGCGGGGCACTGCAGAGGGTAGTGCGTGCGGCCCAGTGCATCACTGGGGCTAAGCAGCCTGCCATCCAGGACCTCTACACCAGGCGGTGTAAGAGGAATGCCCTAAAATTGTCAAAGACCCCAGCCACCCAGTCATAGACTGTTCACTCTGTTATCGCATGGCAGGCGGTACCGGAGTGCCAAGTCTAGGACAAAAAGGCCTCTCAACAGTTAACCCCCAAGCCATAAGACTCCTGAACAGGTAATCAAATGGCTACCCGGACTATTTGCATTGTGTGTGTCCCCCCCCCCCCCCCCCAACCCCTCTTTTTACGCTGCTGCTACTCTCTGTTTATCATATATGCATAGTCACTTTAACCATATCTACATGCACATACTACCTCAATCAGCCTGACTAACTGGTGTCTGTGTGTAGCCTCGCTACTTTTATAGCCTCGCTACTGTATATAGCCTGTCTTTTTACTGTTGTTTTATTTCTTTACTTACCTATTGTTCACCTAATACCTTTTTTGCACTATTGGTTAGAGCCTGTAAGTAAGCATTTCACTGTAAGGTCAACACCTGTTGTATTCGGCGCACGTGACAAATAAACTTTGATTTGGTATGTCTGTGGTGTCTCCTACAGAGGAACACCTGAAGGGGTGAACATTGAATCCGACTTACTGTGATTGTTAAAGATATCAGTGTTGCTGTAGTTGACTGAATCCTTCGATGACACTGAGTCTCCCCTGGCGATGTTATGGGAATTCTGGAACTGATGAGAGCAAAACAAAGGAAATCCGTTGAAATATCAACAGCTAACAGTAGGTCCATCAAAATCACACTGGCTTCTTTTGACTGTTGTCAACTGTACAGTTTACTACAAACAGAAATGTACGCCTATGACCATCACCTGACTGTGTCCTTATTCAAGTCTGAAGGTACAAATTCTCTCTTGACCCTGGACACACAATGTATTAGGCTGGAATTAAAAACCAACAAAGAATAATGAACTGTGCACTACAATAGACTTCTAAAGGCAATTTCCCAGACATTTGTGGAGATCGCATTCATAAAATCAAGATTCAAGCATAAAGCACCTTTAAAAGTTAATTAACCTGCATTGGTTTGAATCCCAATCTCACAGAACCCAGGTGAAGAGAACAGTGGCAAAGGAGTTAAGTCAGAACATCATTTTTTTTTTTTAATCCCTATACAACATATCACCCCCCCACCCCGAGAATGGGCCGTACCATGTGCTCCAGTATGGCCGTGTTGGAGTAGATGGGTTGTGAGCGGCCGCTTCCACTGTGCTGGTGAAAGGGGTCATCTATGTACATGTTTGAGGTTGGGAACCTTTGCTCCTTCAAACCACTGATGGTAGAGGGAAAAAAACTTGAACCAAGTAGCCCTATATAGGCATTTAAAAACATAGTTCTGGGTCCGTACAGTGGGGCAAAAAAGTATTTAGTCAGCCACCAATTGTGCAAGTTCTCCCACTTAAAAAGATGAGAGGCCTGTAATTTTCATCATAGGTACACTTCAACTATGACAGACAAAATGAGGAAAAAAAATCCAGAAAATCACATTGTAGGATTTTTAATGAATTTATTTGCAAATTATGGTGGAAAATAAGTATTTGGTCAATAACAAAAGTTTCTCAATACTTTGTTATATACCCTTTGTTGGCAATGACAGAGGTCAAACGTTTTCTGTAAGTCTTCACAAGGTTTTCACACACTGTTGCTGGTATTTTGGCCCATTCCTCCATGTAGATCTCCTCTAGAGCAGTGATGTTTTGGGGCTGTTGCTGGGCAACACGGACTTTCATCTCCCTCCAAAGATTTTCTATGGGGTTGAGATCTGGAGACTGGCTAGGCCACTCCAGGACCTTGAAATGCTTCTTACGAAGCCACTCCTTCGTTGCCCGGGCGGTGTGTTTGGAATCATTGTCATGCTGAAAGACCCAGCCACGTTTCATCTTCAATGCCCTTGCTGATGGAAGGAGGTTTTCACTCAAAATCTCACGATACATGGCCCCATTCATTCTTTCCTTTACACGGATCAGTCGTCCTGGTCCCTTTGCAGAAAAACAGCCCCAAAGCATGATGTTTCCACCCCCATGCTTCACAGTAGGTTTGGTGTTCTTTGGATGCAACTCAGCATTCTTTGTCCTCCAAACACGACGAGTTTAGTTTTTACCAAAAAGTTCTATTTTGGTTTCATCTGACCATATGACATTCTCCCAATCTTCTTCTGGATCATCCAAATGCTCTCTACCAAACTTCAGACGGGCCTGGACATGTACTGGCTTAAGCAGGGGGACACGTCTGGCACTGCAGAATTTGAGTCCCTGGCGGCGTAGTGTGTTACTGATGGTAGGCTTTGTTACTTTGGTCCCAGCTCTCTGCAGGTCATTCACTAGGTCCCCCCGTGTGGTTCTGGGATTTTTGCTCACCGTTCTTGTGATCATTTTGACCCCACGGGGTGAGATCTTGCGTGGAGCCCCAGATCGAGGGAGATTATCAGTGGTCTTGTATGTCTTCCATTTCCTAATAATTGCTCCCACAGTTGATTTCTTCAAACCAAGCTGCTTACCTATTGCAGATTCAGTCTTCCCAGCCTGGTGCAGGTCTACAATTTTGTTTCTGGTGTCCTTTGACAGCTCTTTGGTCTTGGCCATAGTGGAGTTTGGAGTGTGACTGTTTGAGGTTGTGGACAGGACTGTTGATCTTGGCCATAGTGTAGTTTGGAGTGTGGACTGTTTGAGGTTGTGTCTTTTATACTGATAACAAGTTCAAACAGGTGCCATTAATACAGGTAACGAGTGGAGGACAGAGGAGCCTCTTAAAGAAGAAGTTACAGGTCTGTGAGAGCCAGATATCTTGCTTGTTTGTAGGTGACCAAATACTTATTTTCCACCATAATTTGCAAATAAATTCATAAAAAATCCTACAATGTGATTTTCTGGATTTTTTTTTCTCATTTTGTCTGTCATAGTTGAAGTGTACCTATGATGAAAATTACAGGCCTCTCATCTTTTTAAGTGGGAGAACTTGCACAATTGGTGGCTGACTAAATACTTTTTTGCCCCACTGTATGTATCAAGTGTCTCAGAATAGGAGTGTTGATTTAGGATCAGTTTAGCCTTTTAGATCACAATTAATAAGATTAAATGGACAGGGGAGTGCTGATCCTAGATCAGCGCTCCTACTCTGAGGAGCTTGATACATACTGTTTTGTAGATCCAAACCAAGGGATCTAGTGATCATCATAAACATGTATTACCTGAGGGCTCCAGCGGGCTTTGAGTCATATAGAGAGTCAGCCTGATCCTGGCTTACACTCCCGTCCTGTAGGAGCTGCAACCACTGCTCTTTCTCATCTGCACAGCTGGCCTGGACAGAGACATGGACGAACACAGAAAGAGAGGGATAGAGAGAAAGAAGACAGAGAAGGGGAGTTTCAACAACACACAATGCTCTGTTCCAGGAATTAATTGGTCAATTTTGATCCTGCACAGCTCCTTTTTGGAGTTTTGACTTGTTTTATATTGAATATAAACCTGTGGGAAATAACTGGATCACTTTTGGTAGTGATCACATAATAACAAGATTTCTTTTGAGTTTTTGAAGAGTGTGAAATGTCTTTCCACCATGATCTAAATTAACCACACTGACATAAATGAATCGGCAGGTAGCCTAGCGGGTAAGAGTGTTGGGCCAATACCTGAAAGGTTGCTGGTTCGAATCCCCGAGCTGACTAGGTGAAACATCTGTTGATTTGCCCTTGAGCAAGGCACAACCCTAAGTTCTCCTATTACAACATACCCAAACCGGCCGTGCGCAAATTGATTTTGTCCCCCCACGCTAAACGTGATCACGACACAACCAATTATATTAATTTGGGGACAGGTCGAAAAGCATTAAACATTTATGGCAATTTAGCTAGCTAGCGTGCAGTTGCTAGCTAATTTATCCTCTTTAGCTAGCTTGCTGTTGCTAGCTAATTTGTCCTGGGATATAAACATTAGGTTATTTTACCTGAAATGCACAAGGTCCTCTACAATGACAATTAATCCACACATAAAATGGTCAACCAAATCGTTTCTAGTCATCTCTCCTTCCAGCCTTTTTCTTCTTTGGACTTTATATGGTGATTGGCAACTAACTTTCATAGTTACCACGACAACCGACCAAACTCAGTTCATCTTTCAATCACCCATGTGGGTGTAACCAATGAGAAGATGGCACGTGAGTATCTGCTCCTATAAACCAATGAGGAGATGAGAGAGGCAGGACTTGCACCGCGTTCAGCGTCACAAATAGAAATGACTTATATTTTAGCGCTTGGCAATGCAGACGCTCATTGGCGCACGCGAGCAGTGTGAGTGCAGTAATTGAATAACATGTATGTTTAAATTGATTTTGCATGCGTGCGACACGAACGGTGTGGTCAGCATGTAAGTTGCTCTGGCAAAATACATTTATAAATCCATGTTATTCAATTATTGCACCCACACTGTTCCCACCTGCGACGCCAAGGGCTAAAATAGAACTCCTTTCTATTTCTGACGCAGATCACGCTGAAATTCCTGCCTTTCCCATCTCCTCATTGGTTTATAGAAGCAGGTACCCACGTGCCATCTTCTCATTGGTTATACCAACGTGGGTGATTGAAAGACGAACTGTTTTGCCGGTAGTCGTGGTAATACTATGAAAGTTTAGATGCTGATCACCATATAAGTTCAAAGATGAAAAAGCCTGGAAGGAGGAGAGATGACTAGAAACGATTCGGTTGGCCATTTTATGTGTGGATTAATTGTCGGATGAGAGGACCTTGTGTATTTCAGGTAAAATAACAACTCAATGTTTATATTCCAGGACAAATTAGCTAGCAACAGCAAGCTAGCTAAATAGGACAAATTAGCTAGCAAGTGCAAGCTAACTAGCTAAATTGCCATACATGTTAAATACTTTTCGACCTGTCCCCAAAATAATGTCATTAGTTCAGAGTTTGTTTTGATATTTTAACCTGCGTGTCGTGATCGCGTTTGGTGTAGGGGGACAAAATACATTTATGCACGATAGCGCACGATGGCGCACGCGCGCAGCCGGTTTGGGTTCCGTGTAAGAGCATCTGCTAAATTACTATAAAATAAATATAATAAAGTAATAGTGATCCATGAACTATTCCTGACCCCCTTATTTCTTCATACAGTCTAGTCTGTCTATATCCTTACCAGGGAGAAAGGGTGATGTTACCCATAGTCACTGATTTTGGGTCAGTTTTGCATTTCTCCAACTAATAGTTAAGGTTAAGATAGGGGGAGGGGAAGCTGATCCTTGATCTGTCTGTACCTAGGGGGAACTTCACCCCCGGAGCCCTTACCTCCAGTACTGCCACCTGGTCTCCGTGTTGGACCACAGTGATGCGGTAGGCCTGAGGTGTGTCGGGGCCCGGTCGAACCTGGCAGCCTTTCAGCTGTACCGTGTACTGAGGGCACTCTTCACAGCCCTCGTCTCGGAACATTTTCAGCACCCCGCCCTGTACCTGGCACAACAGGCTCTGCCACTGGCAGTTCATCAGCACATTCAGGAACCCTGCAGCCCAAACAGGGATGGGGTCAAAGGTCACGAGAGTCTTGAGATCATGCCAGACCAGGCTATCATCTAACTATTATGGTCAGGACTGTCTGGCACTAACGCCTATGTTCAGGACTGTCTGGCACTAATGCCTATGGTCAGGACTGTCTGGCACTAACGCCTATGGTCAGGAGTTAGCAAGACAGCACAAACAGGTCCAGCGCAGGCTACCAGAGAGAGCAGGCTACCAGACAGAGGGCGGAAAAAGAACACATTGACAACAGAAATAAACTGTTTGGTGGGCAATTTCAACCTGGTTTGAGGTCAAACTCTTACACAAAGATGACAATATCATACGGTTTGTACATTTCTTTGGCCATTATACGTTCTCTAGTCATGAAGTTCAAACCCAAATCAATGGACATTGAAAATAAATCACCATGAAGAGGTAGCTATGCATGTATGTGGTGTGACTTCCATCACCTTCTCTATCCCCAGTTATCTAATTATACAATCAAGGCAACAAACAAGCTGGGCAGGGCCTATGGCTGTGTCTGAAATGGCTCCACATACCTTATGGAGTCCACTACTTGTCACACTGGTATAAAGGATTTGGAGACAGGTGCAGGAATACATAATAGGGGTTTTAATACACCCAAAACAAACACGTATACAAAACACTGGGATGTACCCAAACAAAAGAGCGAGGGTAAACCTCATAGAACGACACGGGACCCGTAATACACAAATGATGCAGCACAAAAGCTGAAACAACTCACACGACCAACAGAAATGGGAACAATAATTGACAATACAAGGGTGAACAAAAGGCACACTTATACAATTACTAATCAGGGGAGAATGGGTACCAGGTGTGCGTAATCAAACAGTTCAGTGACACCTAGAGGGCAGTGACATAGACCTCCGGAACTAGTGCACAGAATGAGCAGCAGTACCGGGGGGATCCGTGACACTACTGTTGACCAGGGCCCATACGGCTCTGTTCAAAAGTAGTGCACTATGTAGGGAATAGGGTGTCACTTCAGACATAGCCTATTGTAATGAGTGCGCTGAGAGTGAGTGTTTTAAGGGAGTATGTGTTTTAATAAATAAACATAACGTAATACAAAACACAGACATGACACTGGAACAGAAACAATGACGCCTGGGGAAGAAACCAAAGGGAGTGACATATATCGGGCAGGTAATCAAGGAAGTGATGGAGTCCAGGTGTGTGATGACGCACAGGTGCGTGTAACGATGGTGACAGGTGTGCGACATAACGAGCAGCCTTGTGACCTAGAGGCCAGAGAGGGAGCACACTTGACACCTATATCTAAAACCAGAAAATTTGTACCCCCAAAAAACAGAAAAAACATGTATAATAATATAATTAAATATAATTAGTATCTCTCTTTCCTCCCCTTATGTTGGCCTGGCACAGTTCATGGAGTTTGCTAACCTGTTGAGTACACCTCCAGACTCTAATGGTGCAAAAGGTGACAATCCAATTCCCCAGGAATCCCCCATTCACAATGAGCCAGTATTACACCAACAACGTGCCTGTTATGACTTAAAGCTAGACCAAACAAGGTTAACAATACCACACTATCTTCACAGCAGTGACGTGCGGTAAGGTCTGAGGCCGGGTAGGCACTTTCGGTGTTTATCGGTATGACACGATCACAAAGATAAGCTATAAAAATAGAGTCGCACGCTCTATATATAAACTCCCAGTAATTTATTGGGTAAATCACCAACGTTTCGGGAAATCACTGTGCACAGTGATGCAGAAACGCTGCACAATGATGCCGAAACATTGGTGATTTACCCAATAAAATACTGGGAGTTTATATATAGAGTATGCAACTCTTTATTTTTATAGTTTATTCGCCGTTAGTCAGCACCTCTACATCAAATTATTTTCTCTGGGTGTGCGCCAGCTCATGTTTTTTATATGATCATAAAGATTACAAACAATCACAACCAACCATCAAACAGGAGCAAGCAGGCAGCGCAACCATTAGACACACATTCACAGGCCCTAATAGCTTGTGCCCCACGCAACTGCCATGCACGAACAGGCGACTTTCAACACCACAGACAGCGACCCAAATGCCAGTGAGTAGGCCTACTTTTAGACAGTGCTACATACACAAAATTCCTTGTAGTCAGCGCTACCATAGGCGGCTGAGCAAACGGAGCCGCTGCATCACCACTTTCAAAATAAGGGTGCAAATTTTTGCACCCCCACTTAAAAAAAAAAAAAAGTATCATGATCCATTGGGTAATTTGACATTTTCAATGAATAGTAATGTTTTGAGCTTAGATATGTCAATTTTATAAACTTAGCAAAAAAAGAAACGTCCCTTTTTCAGGACCCTGTCTTTCAAAGATGATCTGTGAAGTTATTTGGATTTTTATGAATTTTCATTGTAATGGGTTTTAACACTGTTTCCCATGCTTGTTCAATGAACCATAAACAATTAATGAACATACACCTGTGGAACGGTCGTTAAGACACTAACAGCTTACAGATGGTAGGCAATTAAGGTCACAGTTATGAAAACTTAGGACACTAAAGAGCCCTTTCTACGGACTGTGGAAAACACCAAAAGAAAGATGCCTGCTCATCTGCGTGAACGTGCCTTAGGCATGCTGCAAGGAGGCATGAGGACTGCAGATGTGGCCAGGGCAATAAATTGCAATGTCCGTAATGTGAGACGCCTAAGACAGCACTACAGGGAGACATCGGTACATCCGAACATCACACCTGCGGGACAGGCACAGGATGGCAACAACAACTGCCCGAGTTACACCAGGAACGCACAATTCCTCCATCAGTGCTCAGACTGTCCGCAATAGGCTGAGAGAGGCTGGACTGAGGGCTTGTAGGCCTGTTGTAAGGCAGGTCCTCACCAGACATCACGTCAACAACGTCGCCTATGGGCACAAACCCACCGTTGCTGGACCAGACAGGACTGGCAAAAAGTGCTCTTCACTGATGAGTCGCGGTTTTGTCTCACCAGAGGTGATGGTCGGATTTGTGTTTATCGTCAAAGGAATGAGCGTCACACCGAGGCCTGTACTCTGGAACGGGATCGATTTGGAGGTGGAGGTTCCATCATGGTCTGGGGCGGTGTGTCACAGCATCATCGGACTGAGCTTGTTGTCATTGCAGGCAATCTCAACACTGTGCGTTACAGGGAAGACATTCTCCTCCCTCATGTGGTTCATCCTGACATGACCCTCCAGCATGATAATGCCACCAGCCATACTGCTCGTTCTGTGCGTGATTTGCTGCAAGACAGGAATGTCAGTGTTCTGCCATGGCCAGCGAAGAGCCCAGATCTCAATCCCATTGAGCACGTCTGTGACCTGTTGGAACGGAGGGTGAGGGCTAGGGCCATTCCCCTCTGAAATGTCCGGGAACTTGCAGGTGCCTTGGTGGAATAGTGGGGTAACATCTCACAGCAAGAACTGGCAAATCTGGTGCAGTCCATGAGGAGGGGAATGTTACATATAATTTGAGCTGCGTGCACCATGATATTACATTTTTAATTTCACTTTACCTTTCAAAACCATGAAATTACATGATTCAAGCTGTTTTAACTCCATTTTGCATTTTTGCCATATATTTTCCCATTTTCCTAACATCAATCGGCTGAGCCCCATATGCAAACACAACCGTGGCCACTTTTTTAGTTAAATAAGAACAAATTCTTATTTACAATGACCACCGAGGAACAGTTCAGGGGCAGAACAGATTTTTACCTTGTCAGCTCTGGGATTTGATCTAGCAACCTTTTGAATACTGGCCCAATGCTCTAACCACTAGGCTACCTGCCGCCCCACTTCTTTCACACCCTGATCTGTTTCACCTGTCTTTGTGATTGTCTCCACCCCCCTCCAGGTGTCGCACATCTTCCCCATTATCCCGTGTATTTATACCTGTGTTTTCTGTTTGTCTGTTGCCAGTTTGTTTAGTTTGTCAAATCTACCAGCATTCGTTTCCCTGCTCCTGCCTGTTTTTCTGCTCCTGTTTTCTAGTACTTCATAGTTTTGACAATTCTGCCTGCCCTGACCCTGAGACTGCCTGCCGTTCTGGACACTTTATACCTTCTCTGGATTATTGACTCCTGCCTGCCTTGAGCTGTCGTTTGCCTGCTCCTGTTAGGAATAAACGTTTGCGTCTTCAACTCTGTCTGCATCTGGGTCATACCTCAAACGTGATAACTTCGTAGTTACAATGTAGCCAAACTGTGTCTGTATGCCTATACTCAAAATTAAAAAGCACAGGATATTTGTACCTTGATAAAACAGCTCTGCTTGGTAAGTAATATTGTCCAAATAAGCTATTTCTACCCTCGTTGCATCACATATGTATGCTGCTGAGACAAGTTGTAAAAATGTTCAAATATGTCAGAGGTAGGGGTGGGCATGAATCTCGACGGACGTCAAAACTTGATCTTTAACCAGAGATCATAATTTTTTTTGGTGAATTGTGCTTAGAAAACAATTGACATTTGTCTTGAATACAACATACATTTTCTTTGACTCTAGTGTTCCATAGGCCTGCATTTGCCAGACATAAGAATGAAACCAAGCCAAGCATCACGCAGTTATTTTCCCTAAATTCCCTTTCCCCTCTGTCTCACTCAATTGGGTTCTGACTGCTCCCTCTACAAAAGCGTCCTGAGTGTCCACACAAGCTCCCATTAGGCCTACAGAAATACATGTCTATAAAAACATATCTAACTGATATCTAACTGACACAAGCTACATTCCTTGCCAAACGATGACAGTTTTATCACATTCAAAATGTGTTCCAACAACGAGCTGCAGTTTTGGAATAATTGTGTCTCGTCTATTTTCCGCTTAGGCTACTTTGCTACTCAGAATCATTAAGCCTAGGCCTACTCACCAAACAGATGTGGTGGCTGTAATACATCCCCATGCAGTGTTCAATGTGGAATTGCCCATTTAGAAAAGAACAGGAAGAATAAACTGTACCGAACATGTGTATATTAAAAAGAAGACAGACTTTTGATTGTCACCCTGACATTTTATTAAACTCGTCAAATTGAGTCCCGTTTCAAATGATCACTCTTTGAGAATAACTGTTCCAGGCATGAGATGCGCATCACTTCGCACTGCCAACTTTTACAATTTGGAAAAATATTCTGTTCTATTTTATTTTGTTACATTACATCGTTTTTTTTACTATAAAATAGTTGTGTCTTGACTGTGATAAGGTCTCGGGAAATAAGAGTCTTGTCTGCTAAAGCAAGCGCCACTACTGAGGTTGCTGCCTTTTTGAAGATTGTGTTCCACGATATAATATAACCAGTTTATATTACGGTTTCAAGAAATCAATCTTAAATGGTACTTGTTTTTCTATTGACCGAATATACACTGCACAAAAATATAAACTCAACATGTAAAGTGTTGGTTCCATGTTTCATGAGCTGAAATAAAAGATCCCAGAAATGTTCCATATGCACAAAAATATTATTTCTCTCAAATGTTGTGCACAAATGTGTTTACATCCCTGTTAGTGAACATTTCTCCTTTGCCAAAATATTCCATCCACCTGACAGGTTTGTCAAATCAAGAACCTGAAAATGGGGACAGTCCCCATTTTTGGTGGCCTGTCCCCAGCTGGAGCTGTCCCCGGAAATGTCCCCGTTTTTAACTGTAAACAGACCGCAAAGTGAAATAATATTTTACGTGGCAAGAAAGACCGGGCAGCAGAGCCTACCGGTTGACGTCTCAATCCCGTTGTGCTTGTTTTGCTCCTATAGCAGCTTCATTCACTCTTCTTCTTCTACTAACTACTTGCTTGCGCTAGTTTTAGAGAAAGCTGCTGTGGAAAACTCGGCCAGAAGCTAGCAAGTGTCAAGTGAAACCACAACATCACCACAAATGTATTTTCAAGCCAGGTAACGTAAAGTTACAATCGTTTGAGACACTAGCTACAGTAGTGATGTTATAATGTCACAATTTATTATATAGATAGATGATCTGCTCTATAAAGTTTTAAATAGGCTATGCTAGCTAACGTTAGCTATGTAGACTAGGTTAGCTAGCCTCTTAAGTGTAGGGGGCAGTATTTTTGTTTTTGGCTAAAAAACGTACCCATTTGAAACTGCCTATTTCTCAGCCCCCGAAACTAGAATATGCATATAATTGTCAGATTAGGATAGAAAACACTCTAAAGTTTCCAAAACTGTCAAAATTTTGTCTGTGAGTTTAACAGAACTGATATTGCAGGCTAAAACCTGAGGAAAATCCAATTAGGAAGTGCCTCTGTTTTTAAAACCTCTCTGTTCTTATGCATCCCTATCACCCATTTAAAGGGATATCAACCATTTTCTATGGCTTCCATAAGGTGTCAACAGCCTTTAGACATAGTTTCAGGCTTTTATTTGGAAAAATGAGCGAGAACGATCACATTGCGTAAGTGGATAGGTGGGGGCTCTCAGAGTGAGTTGTGCGCAACAGAGAAAGACGGCCATTGTTACTCCCGGTCCTATTGAAAAAAACAACACTCCCGGTTGATATATTATCGAATAGATATTTGAAAAACAACCTGAGGATTGATTATAAAAAATGTTTGACATGTTTCTGTGGACATTATGGATATTATCTGAAATTTTTGTCTCCGTGGTCGTGACCGCTTTTTCCTGTGGATTTCTAAGCATAACGCGCCAAACGAACGGAGGTATTTGGATATAAAAATATCTTTATGGAACAAAAGGAACATTTGTTGTCTAACTGGGAGTCTCGTGAGTGAAAACATCCGAAGATCATCAAAGGTAAAAGATTAATTTGATTGCTTTTCTGATTTTCGTGACCAAGTTACCTGATGCTAAGTGTACTTAATGTTTTGTCGAGCGATCAATAAACTTACACAAACGCTTGTATTGCTTTCGCTGTAAAGCATAATTTCAAAATCTGAGACGACAGGTGGATTAACAAAAGGCTAAGCTGTGTTTTGCAATATTGCACTTGTGATTTCATGAATATGAATATTTTCTAGTAATATTATTTGACTGTGGCGCTATGCTATTCAGCTTTGCTGATGACAATTATCCCGGATCCGGGATGGGTGGTTCAGAGAAGCTAGCTAGGTTAGCTAGCTAGGTTAGCTTGCTACTTTTATGGTAGCTAGGTTATAAAACTTTCACATGTAAACATGCAGTGGACGGGCTTTTTTGAAAATATGATTATATTAAATGAATGCACAATTAATTATGGCAATATTTATTTGTAGATTACAATTTTAATAGTGTGAACATTTATTTTGAAATTTTCATGGATAACATCGGCATAATGTTTTCTGTTAGAGAGTGGAAAGGAAGGAGAGGATGAAGACTGGATAGGAAGAAGTGTGAAGGAGATATTTTTATTTATATTCATTTTAATTAAACCTTTATTTAACTAGAGGAGGAAATGTAAAGATATGATTACAGAGCCTGCCAATGTATTATTCCAAACAATGTTTTTGAGAGAAAATACAAAAATGAGGCAACCAATGGGAATCTGTTAACCAAAGTATTTGATCTAATAGTGTACTATTTATTATTAAAGATTGGAGAGGAAGGAGAAGATAGTGAAAAGGAAAAATTAAGGGAGTAAAAAGAGTGAAGCGAGGAGAGTGTAGAAGAGTGAGGTGGAAAGGTAAAGAGAAAGAAAGGAAGAAAGAGAAGGAAGACGAGTGAAGAAAAGAGGAGGAGAAAGATTGGAGGAGAAGAAAAAGTTAAGAATGTAAGGAGAGTGACTCAAGGAGAGTGACTCAATCAAGGAGAGTGACTCAAGGAGAGTGACTCAAGGAGAGTGACTCAAGGAGAGTGACTCAAGGAGAGTGAAGAAGAGCAGACGGAGGAGGTACAATGGCTCTTTCCAAGAAACGGAAATTACATTTTAATGGCAATATGATGAGAGAATTTCCATTTATACACTCAGGTCAAGACGATAGAATGGTTCACTGCACCCTTTGTAATTCCTCTTTTTCAATTGGCAGCGGGGGAGGAACGACAGTGGTAGAACATCAACAGACGGAAAAGCATAAAGCCTCTCTGATTGCCCGTGTTGGTATGCCCTCTGTCACCACACTCTTCAAGGTAGAGCCTTCCCAAGAATAATATGATTTAGCTGTGCAGGAGGGTGTCTTTGCATACCACACACACTATGCGACACAATCATAGTTACAGATCTATGGACAGCACAGCACAACTGACACGGAAGCTTTAAAAGCCAAAGTCTACATGTGCTAGGACAAAATGTGACGCCATAGTGAGTAACGTGTTAGCACCATGGGAAACTACTTTGGTAACACAGGACCTAGACCAGGTTGAATTTGTGTCCCTGTCCATTAATGCATCCAATCATGGACATGTAAAGCTGCTGCCAATAGTAGTCAGATATTGTAAGATATATGATGGCAGCACATCGGTGGAAACAAAACTGCTTGATTTTGTTGAATTGAAAGGAGAAACAACAGAGGAAATTGCAGCTGAGGTCCTGGTGGTCATCCAAAAATTTTACCTGGATAACAAAATCGTGGCATTCTCTGCCGACAACACAAATACCAACTTTGGAAGACTGAATAGGCTGGGAAGGGTCAATGTCCATACCAAAGTTAAAAATGCTCTGCAGCGGGATGTGATTGGCTTAGGTTGTCCTGCCCACACCATTCATAACACAGCCAGAACAGCTTTGGATATGATTCCCCTTGATGTTGAGTACCTGCTCACAAAGATATTTGGATATTTTCATATTTTCACCGTCAAAGTAGAAAGACTGAAGAGCTTTTGTGAGTTTGTTGGCCAGGAGTACCATAACATTTTAGGACACAGCAATGTTCGCTGGCTGTCCATGCTCCCTGCTCTAGAAAGAGTGCTGAAAATGTACGTGCCATTGAAATCCTTTTTTCTTTCTGAAGACAAAAGCCCTGTTGTCCAGCGAACAATGTTCGAAGATCCACTGACTGAACTTTGGCTGGCCTTTGTCCATGGAAACCTGACCGTATTCAGTGACACGATCAAGATGCTTGAAGGCCAGGACCGCTGTGCTGTGGAGTCAGCTGCAATTCTGGGAAACGTTGAGGCAAAATTTACTGCAAGATGTGATGACAACTTCATTCCAGTTTTGGTCAGAGGACTTCTGAAAGAGCTAGAGGAAAATGGAGCAATGTCTAAAGAGAGCTTTCTCAAAACATCCCAATCATTCTTCACTACGGCTGTGAAATACTTGCAAGAATAGGGAAAGCACACAGATAATCTATAAGATTTACATTGTCTCCTTTAAAAAGGCAACCTCAGCGTGAAGAGATCCAGAAGGCAGCAGCCACACTGCAGAAAAAATGCTCTAATGTGACCATCAATGAGGATGCATTGTTTGATGAGGTTACTGGCCTTCAAGAGTTCCTAAAGGGGGGATCGCTTGAAGAATGGAAAACATCTGAGACACCGCTTAGTCAGAGATGGAGCACAGTGGTTACCCACTTCAAAGAGAATGACATCCCAAACACTAACCTGCCTAGATTAGCGTCTGTTGTCATGTGCTTACCTGGAAGTAATGCACCAGTCAAGAGAGTGTTCTCCCAAATGAATGATATATGGACAACAGCAAGAAATAGGTTCACTGTTCCTACCATCAAGGCCATGCTTATTGTGAAGAAAAACGTCAACCTCCCCTGACAGGAGTTCACGGAGAAGCTGGCCAAAGACAGAGCAATCCTGAAGAAAATACATTCTCCTGAGAAATATACAGATTAGGTTGGTATAAGTTTATTATATAGTTACCAATCTCGTCATCATCTTATTTCTTTATTATTTTGGAAAGTATTTCACATATACTATTGTTTCTGTTTTTCCAATTTTGCTCATGTTCTCTTCTGCTCTTATTCTACCCAGACTACCAGGACCACTGAATGGCTGTTCAGATCGGACAGTTCTGTCTTGTCTGTAGTGTTTCTGTAATATAGTTGTTTTCTCTGTCTATCACAGGGTGCCTGTTAGACTAAATACATGAAACTGGAATTGTCCCCCTTTTTTATTTCATAGATAATAACATTGGATATTTTAATGATATATTGACCGCCGAACTGGAAATGTCACAAGTTTTAATTCCAGAAATCTGGTCACCTTATTGTTGAATGCTATAGGTAAGTTGTTCAAGTCGCAGTAACCGGCTTTTGTCCACCGCTTTTACTGGTGGAGAACAGCAGGCAGGGGAAGCAGTAGAGTCGGCTGCTAGCAGCGAAGCCACAGTGCCAGTTAATCCGTTGATACCACTCAGATTAAAATGATCGTGTATCTTCTGTCCCTTTCTTTGATGTAGGTCAGGTGTTGATCTTCCATCTCTTATCACACCCTGTTTCGCTAGAAAATAGAACTTTGAAAACTGTTTCAGATGCAATATGTTATCCATGCTGATCAGCTTACAGTACCATAGCTATCAGCAAAACTAACGTAACCGTCAAAAGGCAGCAGATGACTTGTGATGTCCATAGGCAGGAGCGAGCTCTGCCTATCCTCTTGCCTATCCTCCTGCCTATCCCATTACTTTGTTCACACCAATATGCATGCATGCAATATTGATGCATGTATTATTTGAGTGCAATGAAAATTAATGAGACATATTGACACATGAAAAGGCAGCGAAGCTCTCTGCCTGCCTTTAAGCATCCGTTTGTTGTCAGTATAGGGTACGTAGACACACATGCGCAAGTCATGTCAATGCCTTGCATTGAGTTTGTGTCACGCCCTGGCCTTAGTTATCTTTGTTTTCTTTATTATTTTAGTTAGGTCAGAGTGTGACATGGGGGATGTGTGTGTTTTTTGTCTAGTCTAGGGTGTGTGTATTGTCTAGGGGGTTTTGGTAGAGTTCATGGGGTTGTGTTCAGTGTAGGTGTTTATGTAAGTCTATGGTTGCCTGGATTGGTTCTCAATTAGAGACAGCTGTCTATCGTTGTCTCTGATTGAGAGTCATATTTAGGCAGCCATAGGCATTAGGTAGGTTGTGGGTAATTGTCTATGTTTGATGTTAGTAGCTTGTGTCTGCACTTTCGTTTGTTAGCTTCACGGTCGTTTGTATTGGTGTTCGTTTCATCTTCAAATAAATAGAAGATGTATTTATATCACGCTGCGCCTTGGTCCTCTTTTTCACCTAAAGACGATCGTGACAGTTTGAAGGGCTGGAGAAAATCACACGGCGAGACTGCCTTTCCCTGGCCTCCTTACACATTCTGTACCAGATTAGCGCAAATTTGGGAAGTACTGTACACAACATGCAACGGTTTCAACAATTTTAATGAGTTACAGTCAATTGAAATAAATAAATTAGGTCCTAATCTATGGATTTCACATGACTGAGCAGCGGCACAGCCATGGGTTGGCCTGGGAGGGCATAGGCCCACTCATTTGGTAGCCAGGCCCACCCACTGGGGAGCCAGGCCCAGCCAATCAGAATGAGTTTTTCCCCACAAAAAGGGCTTTATTACAGACAGAAATACTCCTCAGTTTCATCAGCCATCCGGGTGGCTGGTCTCAGACGATCCCGCAGGTAAAGAAGCCGGATGTGGAGGTCCTGGGCTGGCGTGCTTACACGTGGTCCGCGGTTGTGAGGCCGGTTGGACGTACTGCAAAATTCTCTAAAACAACGTTGGAGGCGGCTTAAGGTGGACAAGTTAACATTCAATTCTCTGGCAACAGTTCTGGTGGACATTCCTGCAGTCAGCATGCCGACTGCACGCTCCCTCAAACTTGAGACATCTGTGGCATTGTGTTGTGTGATAAAACTGCACATTTTAGAGTGGCCTTTTATTGTCCCCAACACAAGGTGCAACTGTGTAATGATCGTGCTGTTTAATAATTTTCTTCATATGCTACACATGTCAGGTGGATGTATTATCTTGGCAAAGGAGAAATATTTGTGCACAAAATTTGAGAGTGTTCTGTGTTCTTTTATTTCAGTTCATGAAACATGGGACTAACACTTTACATGATGCGCTTATAATTGTGTTCAGTATAGTTCAGAAATCGATATTATCATGCAGAAAAAACACAATTATTATTGATAAAATGTATATTTACTTACTTTTCATTACAGTTCTTTTTTCATTCATTTTCACATTTATTACTGACCGCACTTCACTGAGTCCTCAGTGACTCGTTCAGTCCCTACGAAGCAACTTAAGATGGAGCTATTGATAGTCTTTGAAACAGAGCAGCATTTGTTAATGTTGACAAACGGGGGAATAGGCTTACCTTTATCCTTCATTTCCACACTGCTGGGAGCAGAGGGCAGCGCCAACATTTTCTCTTCATCCGAGTCTGAAGTGTGAATGACTGTGCTTGACTGCGAGGGAAACAACACATGAAAGGTCAGCATTGAGAGAACCTGAGCCACCTTATTCAGTCAAATTGAGTTAATTGAATGTTAATGTTAACTAGGGGCAGGAGTAGCTTTAATTCTTATAGTGGCAGAAGACTTACCCTGCAAGAGTCCAGTCTGTCACACTTGAGTAACAAGGGCAACCTTTGGGACTCTGGCTCATAGTAGGAGGAGCCCTTCACCTCCTCAATGATCTAGGGGACCAGCCGGACAACCAGTAAGAATTGAAAACACATTACACACAAAATTCGGTGCAGTTTCCCAAACACAGATTAAGTCTAGTGGTGGGCTAAAAAGATTCATCTTTATTTTTAGTCCAGGACTATGCTTAATCTGTGTCCGGGAAACCGCCCCATAACCTACAGCCATACCCCATAACAGGCATACCCTATATCTCCCAATCCTACTGTCCATTTCTCCTATCCTGATAATAACTTGTTAACAACTGCCATTTATCTCAGATAGGCTAGGCATGCCTGTTTGGACAATCATGGGCATTACACATCCAAAAAGGCATTTCCTCTTACCCCTCCCTTTGCTCTCTTTCAGTCAATTGCTGTGTCAAACCGTGGGACTATAGTTACCATGTCTGAGCCAGAACGGCCCATAGGGCAGGAGCCCTCTCCTGTTTCTATAGTGTGAGGCAGTTTGATGTACATGTACACCCCATGGACAGGACGCTAGTCTATCGCAGTCCTCTGTGGGACTATGCTGTAATGACAAACACCTCCAAACCTTCCTCCATTCCTCCGCCTGCTGACAGCTCTGGAAGCCCATCACCACTGTGTCGGAAGCAGTCACAACCTTGAGCTCGTGCTGCATCTTCTTGTTGTGCTTGGACTTGTAAACCACCTGGCAGCCCCGCAGGTTGAGCTCCAGCAGCGGGTAGAGGTCCTTGGCACATTTGTAGCACTGTGATTCAAAATAGGAAAAGGACATCTGAGCTTGTTGCAGGTGTGTGGGAGTAATTCGATGGTATCTTCAAAGAAAAGGAAAACCCACACAACGCTCTTGCCAGTATCACTTTGTCTAACATTTTACTAATTTAGCAGCCACTCTTATCCAGAGTGACTTACAGGCACAATTAGGGTTAAGTGCCTTGCTCAAGGGAACATCGACAGGTTTTTCACCTAGTCGGCTCTGGGATTCGCCCCAGCAACATTTTGGTTACTGACCCAACACCCTTAAGCACTAGGCTACCTGCCCCTCCACTTGTAGCACTAGAAGCAACTTGAAACAGGCAAATAGGATGAACAATTTATGGGCTATTCTGTAAATAAAAAGCATGAGCTGGCGCACACCCAGAGAAAATGATTTAGTGTAGAGCTGCTGACTAACGGTGAATAAACTGTAAGCTATAAATTATTGGGTAAAAGAAACACCAATGTTACAATATCAATGTGCCTTTTTCAGGGTAATGTCATGAATGCTTGAACTAAGTTATATTATGTTGCAATTAGTGCAACCAATGACAATAGTGAGGGATGTGCTGTAATTGCTAGGTTGATCAGAATGAATTGAGCGAAACTGTTAAAGGACAACAGCCCACAGCATATTGAATATATTATGCCATTGTTATCATTAGTATTAGTATTAGCATAACATCAGCATCAACATGCATTGTTTAATTTAATTTCACCTATATATTTAAATATTTCCAATTTCATTTAATGTTTGTGTAACAGTTAATCTTTTGGTTCAACCATAATGCATAATAAGCATCATCAACAGGGGGAACATACGCTGACAAGCTGTAGAAAGAATACATTAATTTACAAGACCTGTTCACAGAAAATATAATTGGTCATAAGAAGGGCTTGAGATCAAAGTCAATATTCAGACCACTAGGGGTCAATGCTTTTTTATTCTGTGAATACTACATAAAACAGCCATACAAACCCTTCCTTCCTTTATATAACAGACATTTCAAGGTTAATGCCTTTTTTTTACGGCTATAGTAAGCTACATGGATGAAACATGTTCAAAACACGTTTGTCGACACCTAGCAGATGATCGTACAGTGTGTTTTGTACTTAGGAATGTGCTTACCAACAGCAGATTGTTGCGGACGAGAAAGAGTTGTTTGGTCCATTGGCCCAGCCATTTCTTCCTCCACAGGTAGCCACAGATGCGTGACTCAGAAGTGGGCCGGAGACAGGTCTGGGAAGCACTCCACTGGATGTAGTGGGCCCGGTCCTTCACAAACTCCTCATCTTCCTCACCGTATGACTCGTAGTGACTGCTGTCTGAGTCACCTTTGTCTGGAGAAAACACAGATGCTCACGTGAGCACACATGTACACACAGAGGATGCATTTCAATATTTATTTTTTTGACACACCTGTTTGACACCACTTTTCAGAATGTGGTAAAAAGAGATACGGTGGGTTTTTACGTAGATTAAAATCCACAGTACACAACTGGAAGTTCGAAGGTTTGAGGATGAAAAATAGGACAAATACATGTATAACACATGAATGGAACTTTCTAATGTAATTCTTTGACTGTAGAAACGGCACAAGGTTACATTTATCCCATTGTGAAAGTAACCCAAGTTGCTGGCAATGGCTCTTGACAGAGAGAGCACGCGAGAGAGAGAGAGACTGCTGTATCTAATGACTTGTTGAGCATACCTGTGGAGGGATTGTCTGGAACAAAAGGCTCAGCCTCCTCGTAGCAGTCCTCATCTAAACCTTCTGGAGGTTGGGGGGGTACCGCCGGCTCCTGGCTCTGAGGTAGGAACACAACAAGTGGTAATGACAGGGAGCCTTCATGACTCACAGGACTGTAGTAGGGCAGTGAGACATGACCTGATCCATGGCTACGTCCCAAATGGCACCCTATGTAGGGAATAGGGTGCCATTTGAGACACAGCCGAGATATATCTGTGCTTCAAAGCCTTTGCACTAGGGCTGTTGATTGGTCTACATTTTTAAACGTGTATTTTTCCATATATGTTTGAATAAAATCAACTATAGGTTGTAGGTTACTTTGCCTGATGCTTTAAGCATAGCACTTAAAAATCAAGACACACAAATGAATAAAGAGGGAGCCAGAGATTAATATATCCTAACCAGAAGAAAAATATCTGTTCCTGACCCTCCTCCCGCTGCCTGCTGCTGCTAGCCTTCACAGATTCTGCCATGAACCTCCTGAAGTTGCCGGTAATAGGCTACACCAGCAGTCGGCAACCTTTTCCATTTGGAGTGCCAAGTTATGGTACCATTTCTACTAATCTGCGTGCCAGTTATGATTTTCATATGCACATTTTCATGGAACAGTTTAATTTAATTTATAATAAAGTCTTCATATCTCAAAATCAATATCATGTGGTTAAATACATTTTTTATCTCAATGAAAATGATACAAATCTGAAAGTAACTTCTATTGCCATTGCCAATATGTAAAAATAGCCTACATAAAGCTAAAATTTAAAAACATTGCAGGTAGAAAATATCCCGATAAAAATAAATATCATATAAATTCCATTGGCTATGCATAGCCTGTCTGCAAGGAACTTGAAATATTTTATCAACTATTAACTTGGGTCTGGCCTGCTAGCAAACTTGCAACATTGTATAAACTATTCTGGGACTTTAGTTCTTGTGCCAGTGAGCTACGGACAGACAGACACAGCTGTATGCTATTTACGCAAGGATAAAAAATAAATCAGGTAGGCCTTTTTTATGACATTTCCAATGGATCAGAGCATGACATTTTTTCGCCTTTCATGCTGAGTGGTTAATGAAAGGGAGAGAGATGGATTTTTTTCTCAAATAGTCTAAGTTGAGGAACTATTGTCATTCTCAATGAATCTAAAAACAGACTTTGTTAACTTGCTTTTTGAGGCGAAGAAAACATTACTTTGAGAAGCTAAGTTAAGACAATCAGAAATAGTATCAGATCCCCAAATAGGCTTATTTATAAGCCTACATTTGCGCACAGGCCAGGTAGCCTGGACCTAGTTCTATGCGTAGTCAGGAGCATGTCCTTACTCAAGATTGACAGCCAAACAAAAGACAATGAATAAATTGACAACTGGTAAATGGAATGAAATAAACCAAAACTTTTTCCTCACAAATGCATCATAGGTTGAGCGCTCTACAGACATGTCCAATCCTACAATGACAACGGTAAGACTGTGTCGTGACTTTACTTTCATTAGTCTGATGACTTTACACGCGCGTGGCAATGTTCTGGTCTAGTCTGGGAGTTTAGTTTATTTTGTTCACCTCGTGTATAGGTTCCAAGTTCTCTATTCTCTGTTTATTATCGATGCATAGTCACTTTAACTCGACTTTAACTCGACCTACATGTACAGAAAGGAGTCTATAGATATAGGAGATGTTGTCTTTAAATGATTGTGCTGTAGCAAGAAGGGTTTCCACTTCATTCAGCTGAGCTCTAAACCTCCTCTTGGAAGTAAATGAGGAAATTAAATGTCTAATTTGAAGAGATATTTTTATTTTTATGGATTTTGGCACATTGAATTCACTGCAGAGCTCTTGAAAGGATTTCAGTGTAGTGGTTTTCTGATGAAATACGTCTGAAAAGGTACTGATTCCTAGAGTATGCCAAAGATTAAAGTTGGCATCACTCAGGGCTTTTGGCAAGTCTGGGTTGCATACTATAGGCGAGTGAGAACATATTTGGGAGGAAATGTCCAGGTATTTCTTACAGTCCCTCCACGCTAGTAGGGTGCTGTAAATCACAAAGGTTTTGGCTATGTTGCCCACTTCACTAAAGTTATTAATTAATATAATTGAGCTTAGGGACAATGAACCACGGGATTGGGCTTCTATCTGAATCCACGTTGAGTCTTGTCTGTTTGTGATCCATGTTAGCATGTTGCAGATTTGGGCAGACCAGTAGTACAATTGAAGGGAGGGAAGGGCAAGACTACCCTTAGATTCAGGTTTCGAAAGAGTGGAGAACTTGATCCTAGGTTTTTTATTGCCCCATATAAATTTGGCTGATGCTTTGGTTAGTTGTTTTGAAAAAGGAAACCGGGAGATAGCATGGGAGCATCTGAAATAAATTGTTCAATCTAGGGAGGATGTTTATACGGATTACATTAATTCTTTCGACTAAGCTAATTGGGAAGGAGATCCAGGTTTGGAGATCGTTCTTGATTCGATCCAGGAGTGGAAGATAATTCTCCTTGAAAATGCTATTCAGATCTGGTGTTACGAAGATCCTAAGGTATTGAAACCCCTGTGTCTTCCATTGGAATGGACAGTGTGTCTTCATAGAGCTGGTGAGTGTAAGATTGAGAGGGCAAACAGTGGATTTGTTAAAATGTATCTTATATCCTGAAAACTTGGCATACTGAGCAATTGTGTCTAAAATGGGAGGGATTTCTCAGGGTTGCATATGTAGAGCAAGACATTATCCGCATAGAGCGAAATCTGCAGAAACACCCATAATACTTGGATTTGCTCCTTATCAACTCTGCCAGAGGCTCCACCCCCAACAAGTAGAGCAGGGGGGACAGCGAGCACCCTTGTCTTGTGCCCCGTCCCAAAGGGAATCTGTCAGAGTTCAGTCCGTTAGTAGTCACCATGGCATTTGGATGAGAGTATAGGGACTTAATCCATTTAATAAAGTTTGGGCCCATATTGAACTTTTCTAAGACTGAGAACAGAAAGCTCCACTCCATCCTGTCAAACGTCTTCTCAGCATCCAGTGAAGCCAGCAGGACAGGGGTCTTCTGTGCGTTTACTTGATCAATAATATCAAAAAGACGGCGAATGTTATCAGAAGAGTACCTGTCTCTAATAAATCCAGTTTGGTCCGCTTTTATTATTTTGGGAAGAAGAGTGTTTAGTCTTTTGGCGAGCAATTTGGTCATTATTTTGTAGTCGAAATCCAACAAGCTTATGGGCTGGAAGGACGAGCAGGATAGAGGTTCCTTGTCTTTTTTGAGCAACACTGTAATGCGAGCTGTGTGCATAAAGTCTGGGAGAGCTCCGTTTTTGCAAAAATCATCCAGCATTGGCATGAAAATAGGGCTAAGCTGGGGCCAAAAAGCTTTGTAGAACTCTCTGGGGAATCCATCTGGGCCTGGGGACTTACTAGGTGACATGGAGGTAATTGCCTCTAGGACCTCCTCAGGAGTGAAGGGGGAGTTGAGATCTTCTTGGTCGGTCTCTGATAGTTTAGGTAGCGAGATTCCCTCTAGGAAGGAATGGAGTTCTGCCTCCGTATGTTTTCTCTCGGAAGTATATAGTTTGCAGTAAAAATCATGAAAAGTTAAATGTATCTTTTTTGGGTCATATGTGACCTCGTCCTCTGCTGTTCGGATAGCCATGATTGTACGCTCTGACTGCTCTTTTTTAAATTGGTAAGCAAGCAATTTACACGGCATATTGCTAAACTCATGGTATTTCTGTTTGGTAAAGTTAATTTTTTTTATCTCCCGAGTGTAGTCCAAGTTCAGTTTGGCTTTGGCTGCTTTAAGTTGACTCCAGGAGGTGCTGTCTGGGGATTGTTTATGTACTTTTTTACAGCGTTCCAGCTCCCTCTCAAGATCTAGCCTGTGTGCTTCCATTGCTTTTTTCTTAGAGGAAGCATATGCAATTAGATGACCTCTTAGTATGGCTTTGGCAGCTTCCCACATTGTGGCCGGAGAAACAGGAGAGTCTTTGTTGTCTTGTGTGTAGTTGTCTATCCATGTAGTTACCAATGTATGGAACACTTCGTTTGATAACATGGAGGTGTTGAATTTCCAGCTCTTTGACCTTGGAATATTTTTACAGAGGTCAAAGCGGAGGTGGACAAAGGCGTGATCTGAGAGTGCTATGGGTCCGATTGTACACGTGGCTGAATTTTTGAAAATCTTTGGGATAAAAATGTAATCTATACGGGAGTAGGTGTTATGGACAGTAGTATGTAGTATGTACACTGCTCAAAAAAATAAAGGGAACACTTAAACAACACAATGTAACTCCAAGTCAATCACACTTCTGTGAAATCAAACTGTCCACTTAGGAAGCAACACTGATTGACAATAAATTTCACATGCTGTTGTGCAAAAATTTCACATGCACATTTGTGGCCTGCTGGAGGTCATTTTGCAGGGCTCTGGCAGTGCACCTCCTTGCACAAAGGCGGAGGTAGCGGTCCTGCTGCTGGGTTTTTGCCCTCCTACGGCCTCCTCCACGTCTCCTGATGTACTGGCCTGTCTCCTGGTAGCGCCTCCATGCTCTGGACACTACGCTGACAGACACAGCAAACCTTTTTGCCACAGCTCGCATTGATGTGCCATCCTGGATGAACTGCACTACCTGAGCCACTTGTGTGGGTTGTAGACTCCGTCTCATGCTACCACTAGAGTGAGAGCACCGCCAGCATTCAAAAGTGACCAAAACATCAGCCAGGAAGCATAGGAACTGAGAAGTGGTCTGTGGTCACCACCTGCAGAATCACTCCTTTTTTGGGGGTGTCTTGCTAATTGCCTATAATTTCCACCTTTTGTCTATTCCATTTGCACAACAGCATGTGAAATTTATTGTCAATCAGTGTTGCTTCCTAAGTGGACAGTTTGATTTCATAGAAGTGTGATTGACTTGGAGTTACAGTGATCCCTCGCCACTTCGCGGTTCACTTATCGCGGATTCGCTATTTCGCGGATTTTCATAATGCATTTTTTTTTTTTTTTTGGTGCATTGTGCTCTGCATTCTGATTCGCTAAAAACTCACTCCCGCTTCTTGTATCAAAACATGCTACGAATTGTGCTATCATTTTGTCGTCTCGTGCAGTTATGTGTACGTACATAAAACAGCTTGGCAAATTTACATTAAGTTGGCCAAATTATCTTGTAATTTCGAACATCTCCTAAACCCATAATGTCGACGAAACGGCCTACACGTGAGTCACTGTATTTGTATACATGTAATAGTTGCTAATTGTAAAAAAAAAAAAAAGTTTTCTATTTCGCGGATTTCACTTATCGCGGGTCATTTTCGGAACGTAACCCCCGCGATAAACGAGGGATTACTGTACATTGTGTTGTTTAAGTGTTCCCTTTATTTTTTTGAGCAGTGTATATTCCATAGATCTTTCTTTAGTAAGAGAGTTCAACATCTTTGCAGATCTAGGATTTGTGGAGGGGACTTGAGATTATTTGTCCAGGGTTGGGTTGAGTTTACAATTAAAATCTCCAGCCAGCACTCCAAAGGAAACACAATGCTCATTGAGCAGGGATATCATTTTTTAAATTTTACCCCCTTTTCTCCCCAATTTTCGTGGTATCCAATCGCTAGTAATTACTATCTTGTTTCAGCACTACAACTCCCGTACGGGCTCGGGAGAGACGAAGGTCGAAAGCCATGCGTCCTCCGAAGCACAACCCAACCAAGCCGCACTGCTTCTTAACACAGCGCGCCTCCAACCCGGAAGCCAGCCGCACCAATGTGTCGGAGGAAACACCGTGCACCTGGCCCCCTCGGTTAGCGTGCACTGCGCCTGGCCCTGAGACAAGGATATCCCTACCGGCCAAACCCTCCCTAACCCGGACGACGCTAGGCCAATTGTGCGTCGCTCCACGGACCTCCCGGTCGCGGCCGGCTGCGACAGAGCCTGGGCGCGAACCCAGAGTCTCTGGTGGTGCAGCTAGCGCTGCGATGCAGTGCCCTAGACCACTGCGCCACCCGGGAGGCCCCCAGGGATATCATTTTTGACATGAAATAAGTAGTATCTGTGTTAGGGGCGTATATGTTTAAGATAGTAATTGGTTGCCCATACAGTGACCCAGTTATCAAAATAAATCTCCCCTCCGGATCAGAAATGTTTTTGTCAGTTATGAATGGAACATTCTTATGGATAAGTATGGCTGTACCTCTACTGTTTGATTTGAAAGATGAGAAATACACCTGTACCACCCAAGCTCTGCGGAGTTTGGCATGTTTGGCATCACAGAAGTGTGTTTCTTGTAATAGCACGATGTCTGCTTTTCCTTTTTTAGAGCACATAGTATCTTTTTCCGTTTTATTGCATGACCTAGACCATGGCAGTTCCATGTCAGTAGATTTAAGTTACTAGTCATCGTCATCGAACAGTAATCGAACTTTAGTGCAAGTCATCTCTGGGTAAAGGTGGATAATAGTTATAGCTGCGATCCCATAAAATAAAAATAAATGGTGTAAAATAACAATCTCTGAACACCCCAACCGAGTTCCCAAACAACTCGACATATCCCGTTGGATCTATTACCCCCACGCTCAGTCTCAATTCTGTGTTCCGAAAAAAAATAAAACGGGAACAGTTAGCAATGCACAACGTCTCCCCCTCCCCACCAAAGAAATGCCTCATCCTCTCCGCCCCGCATTGAGTAAATGACAACATAGCCCCCGCCCAGACCACATTAAAAAAGAGGAAGAAAATAAAATCAATAGCCCAGCCTACATATACCTCCCCCAAGGGACATAGGGCTAATCGTTTGGACCAATTAAAACAGAAATGTTGGGGCAAATCCTTAAGAGGGATCTATAGGATAAGTTGTTTGTTTTTATTAAAACGTAATATCAACAGGATAAGGCCATAGGCATAAAATTGACACATTGAGCTTCTCGTTAGGTCTGTAAATGTGTCGTAATCGACAGCCTATGAATGGTGGAGACCTATGTGAAAATGATAACTACAAATAATAATAATTTAAAAAAAAAAGGGATATAAAAGTAGGCTGAAACGTTAGTAGGCCTAGGTTAGGCTATAGAGCCTATCCCTCTCAGTTAAAAGAAAATAAATATAAATTCGAAGGCTATAATGACATTTAGTGGGGCGGGTGGGTCTTTGGATGGCGGCTATATGTTGTCTTACCTCCTTTAGTAATAACAGTAATCGCTTTTAGTCATTGGTCCATTTCTCAGTGACCAGGATTGTCCTTCAAAAAACGTTTTGCCTCTTCGGGAGTTTTGAAGTGTCGCAGGGCTCCTTGGTGAAGAATCCTGAGCTCGTTTGGGTATTTGAATCCCCTAAAGATGCTTCGGTCAATGGAGTATTTCTTCACCTCGTCAAACTATCTGCGCTTTTGGCGTATTCCAGCTGACAGGTCCTGGTGTAAAGTGAGTTTGGCATTTCCCACTGTAATGGTGTTGATTTTCGCAGCCTGTAGAACTCGTTACTTGTCGGTGAATCTCAGGAAATGTATGGTGATTGGGCGCGGTGGTTGTCTGGCTGCTGGTGGGGGCCTCAGTGCTCTATGGGCCTGTCGGTGGACAGGTAGAGCCACTCGGGAAGTTTGTCTTGCAGGTAGTGGGTCAGTGGCATGTTTCCCTCTTCTTTTTCACCCAGATTTAATAGACCACAATTATTCCTTTGCCCCCTGTTTTCCAGGTCCTCTGTTTTCTCTTCCAGATGCTCTATTTTATTTTTAGCATATGCTATTGTTTCCATGCCGTCTGTCAGTGAGTTTTCCATGGATAGGATTCGCCCCTCTGCCTCATCCAGGTGCCCCGCGTTGATGGTTATCTTGTTGTTGATGTCAGGCAAAGCATTTTCCAGGGTTGTCACCTTGCCCCCTATCGCACTGAGCTGAGAGTTAATGCCATCTAATTTGATGTTGAGTTCTGTACGTTGGGATCTCAGCTCAGAAAGGATGTCTTCAACAGAGTGCGAGGTTGGCATTTGTTGGGCCTCGGCCTCGCGTCCTCTTGCTCCTGGCTAATGGCGCTAGCTTTTTCTGAAGCTAGCTGTTTCTTGGAGTCTTTTTCCACCGCTAATGCTTGAGTCCGGGTAAAAATGTCACCTGTAATGTCGCCTTTTGTAGCCGCCATAACTTTTTGACTAAAGCTAAAGGAGTTTTAACTTGAAGTGGAGGTAAGATTAAGAATGGGAAACTACTTGTGTGGAGCTCTTAGTTCATGCGGCCATCTCGTTCAAGGGTCACGTGATCCCCCTTTCTTTTTTTTTAAAGTAATTTTTTAAATAACAGCACATTTGTTTTTATATATATTTTTTTTTACCCCTTTTTCTCCGCAATTTCGTGGTATCCAATTTGGTAGTTACAGTCTTGTCTCATCGCTGCAACTCCCGTACGGACTCGGCAGAGGCGAAGGTCGAGAGCCGTGCGTCCTCCGAAAAAACCCAACCAAGCCGCACTGCTTCTTGACACAATGCCCACTTAACACGGAAGCCAGCTGCACCAATGTGTCGGAGGAAACACCGTACACCTGGTGACTGTGTCAGCGTGCACTACGCCCGGCCCGCCACAGGAGTCGCTAATGCACAATGGGACAAGGGTATCCCTGCCGGCCAAACCCTCCCCTATCCCGGGCGATGCTGGGCCAATTGTGCGCTGCCCATTGGGTCTCCCGGTCGCGGCTGGCTGTGACAGAGCCTGGACTCGAACCCAGAATCTCTAGTGGCATAGCTAGCATTGCGATGCTGTGCCTTAGACCACTGCGCCACTCGGGACGCCCTCACCTTTTCATTATAACATTGGAGGAAATATGTTCCTATTTATATTCCTATTCTTTTTTTTTAGGGGGTAGATCGGCTTTAATATTGCAGGTAGATTGTAGCTTCCATCAATGTAATTGTCTGCATCACTTTCAATCCTCCATATATTTTTTTGCAAATAGGTTCCTATAGTGTTAGAGGAACTTGTTTGCTGGCCTCATAAATGCTAGCTAATATTTCGCTACAGAAGTGAAAGAGAGTCTTAAGTGGATTTGCGAGAGAATTATGGGCAGAGTTTGATGGTAAACACAGCTGCCTCCTATGGGTTCTTCAAAAGTGCTCCTTCTCTTGCGGTTCTGGCCCTACTTCCTGCCTGTGTGCGTGCATGTGTGCATGAGTGTGTCTGTGTTTGTTTATGTAGCCTGGTCATTTTAGTGTGTGTGTGTGTGTGTGTGTGTGTGTGTGTGTGTGTGTGTGTGTGTGTGTGTGTGTGTGTGTGTGTGTGTGTGTGTGTGTGTGTGTGTGTGTGTGTGTGTGTGTGTGTGTGTGTGTGTGTGTGTGTGTGTCCACAGAACGGAAGGCTACCGCTGAGCTCATGGTCTCCAGGGGGTTCTGACTCGGACCGTCGGACTTCCTCCTCTCCTCTTCTGTGTGGGTATTCTATCACTCCATCACGTAGACAAATGTAATTGCGACATGAACATCCACTTCCTCTACTCTGGCTCCATCTCCACCAATGGCATCATTGATGAAGAGGAGATGGCCTCTCGCATAAACAAAGCATTTCCTCTTTCTCTGATACTACCCCTGGTTCCCTCAACCGTTCATTCCCACTTTGATCCTCAGCACAAACCCTGATTATGAATCCCCATGCTGGGATTCTCTGTGACCCTGTCAATAGGCCGGAGGAGGCCATAGGAACAGAGTTCCATACAGCAGAGGAGAAGGGAGGCTCAGTTTACAGTGGCTGAGCTGATTATCTCTGGAGTAGACTACACCCTTTTTGTTGTCTATTTTGGATCGCTCCCCCTGCCAACTTGAAAAAGCCCCCGTTCGAGGCAGTAGCGTGCCCTCTGACCTTTTGTACTCCTCAACCCTCGACGAGATGTGCCTGAACCTCACCAAACCTCAGCAGGGCCAGGGACTCTCTCATTAGCAGCCCACATCACAGACTGCCACCCCCTTCCTCCCCCCTGTTCCCCTCATGCCCCTCAGCTACTAGTGCTGCATGGCCTAGCACTTTCCCTTGTCATTATGTTCACAGGCAAAGGCCCTGCAAAGAAATGCTGTCACTGGATCTTCACTTCCCTGCTGCAACTTTCTCTCCCAGTCATCTGAAGAGGAGCACAGGACCCAGAGTATCTTCATCCCACCTGAATTTACTCCCAACATTCAAAAATGTCTGCCGCGTCACATAATCAAAACGGTTAACTAGTGCTGCAGATATTTTGTTTGTGACACAATAACAGTCTTCTCTGAATTTAGAAAGCAAACCTATTCTTACAATGTCGCACAGGCATGTGTTTCCCTTTTAGTTGAAATATTTTATAAAGCAGGCCAAATGAGTCCTGTGAATGTTCGTCTCACATTCTTGTCTGATAAAAGCACACTAAATTGTACCTGAGGCAGCTAATTACAACATCTCAGGACTTCAACAACAAGACACCACTTTTCACATATCTGTCCCACCACAGTTGAGCAGCCCTATCTTAAATGGCCAAATGTCCAATTTATTTCAAATGCAATGGAAAAAAATATCACGAAACCAAAGATACACATCGTCAACTATAATGTATCACATATACCCAAAATATCCTGGCAACTGTGTAGTTCTGGCCAAGCTCATTAGTACACGTTTTTGTATTGAATCCAGTCACTAAACAAATTGGTGAATAATTGTGTCTATGGAGTTCAATACAGGGAGTTAGTGGAGGAATGTGCACTAACGCCCTGGACCAGAGCTAGCAACAGCCATGGCAGGTGTTATGATAAGCACTTACCCCTTTCCGTAGCCATTCGGTAGAGGCAGAGGACAAGGTCTCCTCGGCTGAGTCCGGGTCTGGTCCTGACTGGAACAGACCAACTGGGGGTAAAGGTCACAGCCAGGTCACAGGTTAAATGTCAGATGTCACAGGAAATTGCACCTGTATTATTCCACCTCAATAAACCAGTGACAAAATCAAATGCACATACTGACGAGTGTACCTGTGCCTGACAGCTGGGTTTCCCTGAGATCATTGCTTGGGGACCCTGATGGACAGCTCATGATCATATACTCAGCATCCTCAACTGGAACACAGGAATTCAGACACACAAAATATCTCAATGGATGGGTCATCAGATCTAAGTCCTACTTCTGGTCATATGTTTCCAAAATATGTGAGTATCCAGAATTCCAGCTATTCAAGACTCTATTTGACAGTTTGTTAATAGTTTTTGGGCCATATACTGAACAACTGTATGGTCTATCGATTCCTCCTTATTAACCTTGTGTAGCACCATGTGATAAATCCTCCACATATCTTTATTCTTCAGGCAAACATGGGCCTGTCTCTTAAAATGATAAAACAGACATATGTTGCATCCCAAACAGCACCCTATTCGCTTTATAGTGCACTACTTTTGACCAGCACTACTATGTGCCCTATATAGTCCCTATGTGCCCGGGTCAAAAGTAGTGCACCATAAAGGCAATAGGGATTTGGGATGCATGCATGGTCTATGCAGTTTAGATGACTGCACTCAGGCAGATCCATCTCCTGGCCAGAGATGAGAGGCTATGTCCCAGACACACTTCCCATGATTCTGCATGGCAGCTGGAGAAGACTTGGAGAGTCAGAAATCCTGCTGGTCGCGCTACAAGAAGCGTGCTCTGTCATCCATGGCCCAGATTTTCCTTCCACACCGACACAGTGGCCAGCAGGTTAACAGAGACACAGCGGTACTTTACAAGGACAGGGGAATCTCCTATTAAATTAAGCATATATCTGCACTATGTTGTCATTACAGCCACTTCCAGATACAACAGCGTGTTTATTGAATGGTCAGATGCATGATGACTGCATTCTAATTAGCATCAGTGTAGGTAAAGGTAGCAAGAGTGGCAACAACAGTAGAATAGTAGTTAGTATTGTTTTGTTATAAGGGTGGTTAACTAACATTTGCTGTTGGGCAACACAGAAAGATTGGCTACTCCTGGAATCAACCATAAAACACTGCCCAAGGTCGAGTTAGCTGGAGAGGCGTTGTTGATGGCCTATGCTCCACATGGGACAATGAACCTACGTGTAAAGTGCCTAGTGAAAGTCTACACACCCGTTGCACAGTCTACACATTTTGCTGCCTTAAAATATTATCTAAAAAGGATTGTTTTTTTTCTACAGATCTTCACAACTGTCTGTAAAAAAAAATATCTTTAGACATGTTGTACTTTTTTTAAGTGTAGTTTTGTGATTGACTTAAACAAGAAAATTGCATTTGAAAAAGGTCAAGTATTTGCTGTGAGCCAATGGGGTAACCTAGGTAACCACAGGTTGTTTTCCCCACAGGCTATTGAGCCCCACAGTGGACATGTCAAAATACCCATAAAACCTAGCGGTCAAACACGGAAATGGTTCCAATCGTTTTTTCACCATTCATTTTATCCATTGTGGATTTTAGAAACACTTCAAATATTGTTATGAATTTTATATTAGAATATGTAATGTACAAAAACTGACCCGCTGGGTCATATCTCAATAACCCAGCATCAATAACCCAGCACCCAGCATCAATAGCCCAGCAGTTTTCAAAGAAAGCAATCCAACTAAGTGACCCAATACCTGCAACCCAGCAGTTTGGTCAACCAAACAACCCAGCATTATTAGAGTGTAATATGGAGTGAATGCAATATTGTTAATCCTTTTTATTTTCAATGATTGTGGTGGCAGCATCATGTTATGGGTATGCTTGTCACTGGCAGGGACTGGGGAGTTTGTTAGGCTCAAAATAAATATGAAAGCCCAGGTAAAAAGTTACAGGAAAAACCACATCAGTCTTCTGAAAACCTAACCCTGGGATAGGGTTTTATTTTTCCACAGGACAATAACACATATGTTTATGCAAAAGAAACACCAGAAAGACTTTCCAAGAGGTGTTGAATGTTCCTGACAGTCTCAGTCCTGACTTAAAACTGCTTTAAAAAATCAAAGACAAGTTGTAATATTGCTGTTCATTAATGATTCCCAACCAAATTTAAGGAGCTTGAGCAATTTGATGAAAAAGTTTTGTTGCATTTAAGAGTTGTGCAAAATTGGTAGAATCTTATTCCAAATGATTCACAGCTGTAATGTACGAAACCCCTTAACCCTTGTGTTGTCTTAAGGGTAAAAAATTACCCGCCACTATGTTTAACAGCAGAGAAAAGTCCCTCAATTATATTTTTTCAACTTGAATTTGTATGACTTTACCTAGAGTGACCCCAACATTCGAAAAAGTGAAACATCTCCTTTGTTCATATTTCCATGAAAGCTGTACACCACCAAGGTACAAAGATTGACCCGGCAGTTATAAAATAATTTACATACCTCAAAAACCCCAAAGACACACACACACACACACACACACACACACACACACACACACACACACACACACACACACACACACACACACACACACACACACACACACACACACACACACACACACACACACACACACACACACACACACAAACAATGAGAAATTGAGATTATGTGTGCTACTGATAGAACTCAGCCAGCAGCTCCTGAAGAGGAAGATAACCATGGTTGGAAAGAACAAGCCTGAGGTCCCCCCTGCACTCCTCGCAACAAGGGGGAGAGAGGCCTTCTCATCAAAGTTTGCCTTCACCCCCACCACCTCTAGTTTCTTACCTCCCAAAGAAGAACAAGAATATGGTCCTCCTAAGCACACTGTACAAAACGGCTGAGATCAGTGATCGTGAGGACAGGAAGCCATCCATCATCCTGGACTACAACCACAACAAAGGAGGTGTGGACAACGTGAACAAGGTCATTGGAACTTACAGCTGCAGGAGGATGACTGCCCGCTGGCCCTTGGTCATCTTCCATAACATCATTGATGTGTCCTCATACAATGCCTTTGTGATATGGAACAAGATCAACCCTACCTGGATGCCTGATAAGTGGAACAAGAGGAGGGTGTTCCTGGAGCAGCTGGGAAAGGCACTTGTAACAGCACACATTGAAAGAAGGGAGCGCCTCCCCTGCACAGCAGCCTCTGCAGCGCTTGTGAAAGCTGTTCTGGGGGCTGAATCTTGTCCTGATCCACCTGAAGCTGCAGCTGGGGCAGGCAAGAGGAGGAGATGCCAATTCTGCCCCCCAAAGAAGGACTGTAAAACAAATACTATGTGCTGCACATGTGAGAAATACATCTGCAAAGTCCACGCAGACACACTTGAATACTGTCCTACATGTGCTAATTAAAGTTGTTGATTTATGTTCTTCACATTTTTGTTTTGTGTCTATTATCTTCTTTTATTCTTATTTATTGTTGTTGTTTATACACCTTGTGGGTGGGGGCAATGGTTCAAAAAATGGGAGAAGACCAGTATTTTGTAGTTGACTTTCTCATTGTACATTATATAAGAACATATCACTATGTTGTCAAAAAAGTTCAAGACTGTTATTGTTTCCCTTCAATAAAATGCATTCAATTTTTTTTTTGCAGATTTCTGCAACTTTCTTAGGGTATACAAGTGCTATCTCTTGCTAAAAAAATATTTTTACACCTGTGCTGTACCTTTAGCAATAATAATAATAAACCTCTACTTTAGTAAAGAAAACAATTATGACAGGTGTGTTGTAAAAAAAAACAAGGGATGTCCACTGATTAAATGCAGTCGTTCTGCATTGTGAAGAGGGGAAACACAGATATTCACAAAGTTTGTGATGAATGACAGGTTGTTTCTTCATGCAAAATAGATTTGGGGTTTAAAATTCAATTAAGCTGCTTTATTTTAGAGGTTTAGTGAAGGCGGGTCATTTTTTACCCTTAGGACAAGGGGAGTATACAGAATGTTAAGACTACACAAGGGTTAAGGGACAACTAGAAAACAATTATTTTGTGTTCCCCCGCAAAATGTTTTGTGTTCCCTCACAAAAAATGTATTGTGTTCCATTGCACAATGTTTTGCATTCCCTCGCAAAAAGTGAGCTAGCTAGTAACCTCATACCCAGGCTATTATTGTCTTGTAATTTCACATTTGGAAAGTGCATTGAAACAATTAGCTAGCTTGTATGATTATATAATTTCTAGCACAGCCAACTATCTAGCTAGAAAGCTATATGAATGATGCACTGAAATGAGCTACTCGAGGGGATCACTATGGTAGCTAGCTATGGCTACTCTCAAGAACAAGCAAGCCCCTTTCTGAGAAGCATCTCCGGCTGATCAAGCATTCCACTCAATGCATTCTCAATGAGCGCTGATTTCATCAAAAGTGCATTACAGTGGCTTGGAAATTCAATGACATTTCAAAAGGAGGCAAATAATGATTTGATTGATACGTTTGGTACAAAGAGTGACTTTAGATGCAGTATAACGTTAGCTAGCAAGCTAAGACTGAGGGGAGACCACCGTATTTTAGCTAGATAACGTAAGCATTGCTAGCTATTTTTTACAAACTTTGCTAGCTATTGACTGTAATGACAACATTACCATTTATCTCAAGTAAATGTGACGAGATCATAATGATGGCTAAGTTGTTTCCTACTAAACATTTTGTCATGGTTCCACCTGTCACCAGAGGGCGGCAGAGACCGTCCTAGAGACATTAATGACACTCAGGTGTGTCCTATTTACTCATTATGATTTCCCTGTTAAAAGAGGTGTGTTTTCTGTTGTCCTTTGCAGAAGCTTGAATTGTTCACTGTGCGCGGTTGTTTCCTGAGGGAGTTTGAGACTTAGTGTTTGTTGTTTTTTCAAGTGTACTGTGATCCAGTGGCTACCGTTTCTCAGTAAAGCATTACGTTTATCCTTAACTTCTCTAGGATAGGGGGCAGCATTCAGAATTTTGGATGAAAAGTGTGCCTAAATTAAACTGCCTGCTACTCATGCCCAGAAGCTAAGATATGCATATTATTAGTAGATTTGGATAGAAAACACTCTGAAGTTTCTAAAACTGTTTGAATCATGTCTGTGACTATAACAGAACTTATTTGGTAGGCGAAACCCCGAGGACAAACCATTCAGATTCTTTTTTTTTAGGTCACTCTCTCTTCAAGAGTTTTCATTGGGAATCCAGATTTCTAAGGGACCTTCTTGCAGTTCCTATCGCTTCCACTGGATGTCACCAGTCTTTAGAAATTGGTTGAGGTTTTTCCTTTGAGAAATGAAGAAGTAACACTGTTCAGAATGAGGCTCGAGGGAAGTGTACTCTTTGTTAGAGGCGCGTTACACAGAGGCTCGCTACACTTTGTTTTCCTCCGGTATTGAACACAGATCATCCCGTCTTCAATTTTATCGATTATTTACGTAAAAAAAATACCTAAAGTTGTATTACAAAAGTAGTTTGAAATGTTTGGACAAAGCTTACAGGTAACTTTTGAGATATTTTGTAGTCACATTGCTCAAGTTGGAACCGGTGTTTTTCTGGATCAAACACGCCAAATAAATTGACACTTTGGATATATATCGAAGGAATTAATCGAACAAAAGGACCATTTGTGATGTTTATGGGACATATTGGAGTGCCAACAGAAGAAGCTCGTCAAAGGTAAGGCATGAATTATATCTTTATTTCTGCGTTTTGTGTCGCGCCTGGAGGGTTGAAATATGATGGTCTGTGTTTGTTTGCTTGGGTGCTATCCTCAGATAATAGCATTGTTTGCTTTCGCCGTAAATCATTTTTGAAATCTGACACGTTGGCTGGATTCACAACAAGTGTAGCTTTAATTTGGTATATTGAATGTGTGATTTCATCAAAGTTTAATTTTTATAGTAATTTATTTGAATTTGGCGCTCTGCATTTTCACTGGATGTTGGCCAGTTGGGACGCTAGCGTCCCACATATCCCAGAGAGGTTAACCATTGATTCCATATCTGGTCTCTACTCTGCACCTGGGTCCAACCTCACCATGTCACAGCAAGCTTCTGCCTCAACATGGACCCAGCAGAGATCAACCACATCCAGAATGCTACAACCCACCCAGCAGTGCTCCTTGGTGCACTGCTGGGATAGCAGCAAGAACAACTCTCCCAAATATCAGAGACCCTCCGGGAACTTACAGATTCCCTCCAACCAAGGCCCAACCCCAACCCAAGGAGGAGCCAATGCCCAAGTCTCATCGCCCAGTGCTACAGGCGTCACCGTAGTTCCTCCAGGGAACCTGCACCGGGACCCAAGATCCCAGCCCCCGACGGCCACCCAGGAGGATGCAAGGGGTTCTGCCTACAGTCCTCCTCGTTCCACACCGATCGAGCCATGATCGCCTACATCATCTCTCTACTCTCGGGCAAGGCCCTGGCATGTGCAACGGTGGTGTGGGAACAGCAGCCACCATCCTGCAGCTCCATATTAGCCTTCACTACCGAGTTGCAACAAGTTTTCAACCACCCAGTTGGTGGAAGAGAAACGGCAAACAGACTTTTCAACCTCCGCTAAGGGGTCAGACCAGTGGCTGTCTTCGATCATTGAGTTCTGCACCCTCGCCGACGAGAGTGGGTGGAATACTGAGGCACTGGTCACTGCTTTCCACCAGGGTCTGTCTAACTCCATCAAGGATGAACTGGCCGCTCGGGAACTGGGAGAGGACCTCGAGTCCCTGATAACGCTGGCCATCAGGATGGACAACCGCATCCGAGAACGTGTGAGACAGCGCCTTTTTGACACCACCACCGTATCCCGATTTCCGGAGCACCCCAAACTCAGCATTGAGGAGCCCAGGCAGCTGGGCTGCACACATCTGAGTCCACAGGAACGCGACAGGTGAATGTGCGACGGCTGCTGCCTCTACTGCGGAGGGCTCGGCCATCTCCGTTCTACATGCCCAGAGTTGACGGGAAATGCCGGGGCTCGCCAGGACAAGGGGAGACCCTGACGAGCTATGCAGTTACACCCCAGCTACCCGGTCAACGTCTGACACTACCCGCAACCCTCCATTGGGACAACCGTCAGCACCACATTCAATCCTTCATGGACTCCGGGGCCGCGGATAACTTCATTGACCAAGACATCGCCAAAGAATTACAAATCCCCTGCGTGAAATGTCCCATCCCTCTGCAGATTCAAACCCTCGATGGACGCCCCATCGGCTCCGGCCAGGTGGAATATCAGACCAAGGCCATTCTACTGCAGGTTGGAGTGAACCACTCAGAGACTTTGTTTTCTTTTGATCATTGCTCCTGAGAACACCCTTATCCTAGGGTACCCCTGGCTGGTGCTACATAATCCAGTGCCAGACTAAATGCCTAAGACCCCCACCAAGAGCCTCGCGGTGTTCCCCGGCATCCATTGAAGACCAAGATTTTTCCGCTATCCCTCCCGAGCACTTCGACCTCCGGGAGGCCTTCAGTAAGAGGCAATCCGCCACCCTCCCTCCTCATCGTCCATAAGACTGCGCCATAGAACTCCTACACGACAACTACATTCGGGGGTCGCTGGAGGCAGGTTTAATTCGCTCCTCTACATCCCCAGCTGGTGCAGGCTTCTTCTTCGTGGGAAAGAAGGATGGAGGTCTGCGTCCCTATACTGATTACAGAGGATTGAACAAGATTACGATTAAGAATCGTTACCCCCTACCCCTGATGTCCGCCGCCTTGGAGTTGGCCTGTGGGGCCCAATTCTTCACCAAACTGGACCTCCGCAATGCTTACAATCTGGTGAGATTCAGGGAGCGAGATGAATGCAATTCTGCCTTTAACACCCCGAGTGGCCACTATGAGTATTTAGTCATGCCCTTTGGATTATCGAACTCACCGGCAGTCTTCCAAGCATTGGTCACGCTTAGGGATATGTTGAATTGGTTCGTCTTTGTTTTACCTCAACGACATCCTGATCTTCTCCAAGATCCTTCTGGAGCACATCCTGCACGTCCGCCAAGTCCTGAGACGCTTCCTGCAGAGTCAACTATACATCAAGATAGAGAAGTGTGAGTTCCATGTATCCCAAGTTTCTATCCTGGGCCACATTATCTCTACCACCGGTATCCAAATGGACCCCGTAAAGGTGAGGGCGGTCACCGACTGGGCCCAGGTGTTAGTGTCGGGCAGAGGAGCGGAGCAAGGAGGATCGCGCTCTGATCCAGGTGCTGCAACATCATCAAATGAACGCCCCGTTTCAGCCTCTTGTTCAACTTTGGTGCGGTGGCAGTGTGTCTCATGGCCCTAACTCGCAAGTCCAAGAATCGTTTTTGCTGGACCCCCGAGGCTGACAGGGCATTCAGGGAGCTCAAGGGACGTTCCACCTCTGGACCATCCGGATCCTACCCGTCCCTTCGTGGTAGAGGTGGATGCCTCAGACACCGGAGCAGGGGTGGTCCTTTCACAGTGGAATGAAGGGGACAAGAAACTGCACCCATGTGCTTTTCTCTCCAAGCGGTTCTCACCAGTGGAATGCAACTACGATGTAGGCTACCGGGAGCTCTTGGCAGTTAAGTGGGCCCTTAAGGGGTGGGAGACACTGGTTGGAGGGGGCACCTCATACTTTCGTGATCTGGACGTGATCTGGACATTCAAGATGGCGTAGCAGTGCAGACGTTGTTTGTCGTTCTCCCATGTAAATGTTGTATTTTTTGTCTTTTTGTGTATATTTCAATTTATTTTCAATTTATTTTTTATTTGCTAAATTGTAATTACTATGGCCTATTTATTGCCTTACCTCCTCACGCCATATAGACTTTTATAGACTTTCTTTCCTATTGTGGTATTGACTGTACGTTTGTTCATTCCATGTGTAACTCTGTGTTGTTGTTTGTGTCGAACTGCTTTGCTTTATCTTGGCCAGGTTGCAGTTGTAAATGAAAACTTGTTCTCAACTGGTCTACCTGGTTAAATAAAGGTGAAAAAAAAAAAAAAAAGAAGCCAAGAGGTTGATATAATAAAAGCCTTACCTTTGAAGATCTTCTTCTGTTGGCACTCCAAAAGGTCCCAGCTACATCACAAATGGTCCTTTTGTTCAATAAAGTCCTTCTTTATAACCCCAAAAACTCAGTTTAGCTGGTGCGCTTCATTCAATAATTCACCGGTTTCCCTCCTTCAAAATGTATACAAAATGAATCCCAAACGTTACCAATAAACTTCTCCAAACAAGTCAAACAACGTTTATAATCAAATCTCAGCTACCCTAATACGTAAATAAACGATCAAATTTAAGACGGACAATCGTTATTGTCTTTACCGGAGATAAACAACAAAGAAGGCGCTCTCATCCACGCGCATGAAAACACTACAGCCAAAATGGGAGCCACTTAGAAAAACTACAAATTCTAGCTCATTTTTCCAAAAACAAGCCTGAAACTCTTTCTAAAGACTGTTGATATCTAGTGGAAGCCCTAGGAACTGCAATCTGGGAGGATTTCGCCCCATAATAAACATGACAGCCATTGAAAATAGTGGTAGGCTGAGTTTTTTTGGGGGGGATGGTTTGTCCTCGGGGTTTCGCCTGCCATATCAGTTATGTTATACTCACAGACATTATTTTAACAGTTATAGAAACTTTAGAGTGTTTTCTATCCAAATCTACCGATTATATGCATATCCTATTTTCTGGGCCTGAGTAACAGGCAATTTACTTTGGGCACACTTTTCATTTGGACGTCAAAATACTGCCCCCTAGCCCAAAGAGGTTAATGCAGCTGCCAGTTGAGGACTTGTGAGGCGTCTGTTTCTCAAACTAGACCCTCTAATGCACTTGTCCTCTTGCTCAGTCATGCACCGGGGCCTCCCACTCCTCTTTCTATTCTGGTTAGAGCCAGTTTGTGCTGTTCTGTGAAGGGAGTAGTACACAGTGTTGAACAAGATCTTCAGTTTCTTGTCAATTTCTCGCATGGAATAGCCTTCATTTCTCAGAACAAGAATAGACTGACGAGTTCCAGAAGAAAGTTCTTTGTTTCTGGCCATTTTGAGCCTGTAATCGAACACACAAACGCTGATGCTCCAGATCTCAACTAGCATAAAGAAGGCCAGTTTTATTGCTTCATTAAGCAGCACAACCATTTTCAGCTGTGCTAACATAATTGCAAAAAGGTTTTCTAATGATCAATTAGCCTTTTAAAATGATAAACTTGGATTAGCTAATACAACGTGCAATTGGAACACAGGAGTGATGGTTGCTGATAATAGGCCTCTGTACACCTATGGTCTACTTACACTAAACACAAATATAAACGCAACATGTAAAGTGTTAGTCTCATGTTACATGAGATCAAAGATCCCAGAAACTGTCCATACGCACAAAAAGCTTATTTCTCTCAAATGTTGTGCTCACATTTGTTTCTATCCCTGTTAGTGAGCATTTCTCCTTTGCCAAGATAATCCCTCCACCTGACAGGTGTGGCATATCAAGAATCTGATTAAACAGCATGATCATTACATAGTTGCACCGTGTGCTGGAGACAATAAAAAAACACTCTAAAATGTGTAGTTTTGTCACAACACAATAGCACGAATGTCGCAACTGTAGAATCTTTGAAGTTGTTGCATTTTCCATTTATATTGTTGTTCAGGGAAAGGGGGATATCTAGTCAGTTTTACAACTGAATGCATTAAACTGAAATGTGTCTTCCACATTTAACCCAACCCCTCTGAATCAGAGAGGTATGGAGGGCTGCCTTAATTGATATCCACGTCTTCGGCGCCCAGGGAAAAGGACAGCAGGGGTTTAGTCTAAATTATATTTCTAAAGTAGGCAAATGTTTAGTAGGACACGTCTTTGCCATTGTTATCGTCTCATCACATTTACCTTAGACAGATGGCAATGTTGTCATTAGCTAGCAAAGTTTGTCAAAAATAGCTAGCAATGCTAACATTAGGTAGCTAAAATCCAGTGGTCTTCCGTCAATCTTAGCTAGCTAGCTAACATTACACAGCATTTAAAGTCAATCTGGCAACATCAAAATGATGACTAAAGGTTTTCCTACACTCTTAGAAAAGAAGGCTCCATCTAGATCCTAAAATGGTTAATCGGCTGTCCCCATAGGAGAACCCTTTCCACAGAGGGGTCTACATGGAACCCAAAAGGGTTCTACCTGGAACCAAAAATGGTTCTCCTATGGGGACAGCCGAAGAACCCTTTTTTAAAGAGTGTACTAATTAAATGTAATTGTACTTCCAAACCACTGTTAATGCACTTTTGATTAAATCAGCGCTCCTTCAAAATGCATTGAATAGAATGCTCGATCAATCGGACTTGATGCTCAGATAAGGGTTTGCTTGTTCTTGAGAATAGCCATAGCTATTAGTCAGTGCATCATTCATATAGTTAGCTTGCTAAATAGATAGTTGGCTGTGCTAGAAATTATATAATCATGCTAGCTAATTGTTTCAATGCACCTTCCAAATGTGAAATTATAAGACAAAAAGGACACTTACCTAAGGCTGTTCCTTTATGTCCTCTTCGTTTTGAAAGTTGCTAGCTAGCTAGCTAATCTCGTTCCCAGAGACTTCCGCCCAAATACGTTGTGCGCAATAGCCTGTGGACGAGGTTACTAGCTAACAAACTTTTTGCGAGGGAACGCAAAACATTTTGTGCGGGAACGCAAAGCATTTTACGAGGGAACGCAAAGCATTTCACAAGGGAACACTAAATAATGAGCTTTTTTTGTTGTGTCCCTTCAGGTGTTCTGTAGTAATGGCTGCCAAAGGTTCTTCCACCAAGTATTCTCTGGTGTGTGAAGACATACGCAATCAAGACATTTTTCACTTGAAAATGTTGAGTAGGTTGTGTAGATCTGCAGGGAAAAACATCTAATTGAATCTCCTTTTAAACGTTATTTTAAGGCTCCAAAATGTGAAGACTGTGCAAGGGGTGTGTAGGCTCACTAGGCACTGTAAGTTATTAACAACAACAGTGACCTACCAGGGGTGTCTTGCAGCTTGGACAGCAGCTCTGAGATAGACTTCTTTTGGGCCTGAGCGATGTAGCTGAGGTTCTCACTGTCCAGCACCACCAGGAAGGAGTGCAGATCTGTGATCAGCCGGTTCAGCACTGCGGACACAATAAGGGTGTATTCATTAGTGCAAAGGAAAATGTTTTGCGATGAAATTGAGTGTTTCTTGTTGGACAAGTTCATGTTAGTCCCTCCCCATTTCGTCTGTTTGCTTCCATTTGGTTCCTAGTTTTTACACCCCAGACGTCAACAATGGCTCAATCCCAATACTCCCCCGTAGCCCTCCCCCTCTGGTTTGCGCGATCCTGCGAGCCGCATCGAGTCTGAGTGGTGTTCCAATTCAACTTTGATCGAGGAGTAGTGCCATTTCAGCCCTCTAGTTGGCCCTCCAAACCAAGCGAATCGAGATGCAGACTTCCTATGTGGTTATCAAAACACCAATGAAGCTCTACGACCTAAGGTTCTATAGTTGCTTCAGGAAGATGGCTGACAAAAAAATTAGGATGGAAGTAAATGTAAGTAAATATAACTTCATAACGAGTCATGTACAAAAAATAATACAGTTAAGAGGAATATGTTAGTTAATGTAAAGACAAATGATTCTCTATATTGTTTGGTAATAAAGTTAATTTACGAAAATAGCTATTTAACAAGCAAGCTAAATAGCTAACATTTGCCAACTAGCTATACATTTATCTTTAAACAGGTAAAGTTCGATGTTCACATACACCTTAGCCAAATACATTTAAACTCAGTTTTTCACAATTCCTGACGTTTAATCCTAGTAAAAATTCCCTGTCTTAGGTCAGTTAGGATCACCACTTTATTTGAAGAATGTGAAATGTCAGAATAATAGTAGAGAAAATTATTTATTTCAGCTTTTATTTCTTTCATCACATTTCCAGTGGGTCAAAAGTTTACATACACTCAATTGGTATTTGGTATCATTGCCTTTAAATGTTTTAACTTGGGTCAAACGTTTCGGGTAGCCTTCCACAAGCTTCTCACAATAAGTTGGGTGAATTTTGTCCCATTCCTCCTGACAGAGCTGGTGTAACTGAGTCAGGTTTGTAGGCCTCCTTGCTCGCACACGCTTTTTCAGTTCTGCCCACAAATGTTCTATAGGATTGAGGTCAGGGCTTTGTGATGGCCACTCCTATACATTGACTTTGTTGTCCTTAAGCCATTTTGCCACAACTTTGGAAGTATGCTTGGGGTCATTGTCCATTTGGAAGACCCAATTGCGACCAAGCTTTAACTTCCTGACTGGAATCTTGAGATGTTTCTTCAATATATCCACATAATTTTTATTCATCATGATGCCATCTATTTTGTGAAGTGCACCAGCCCCTCCTGCAGCAAAGCACTCCCACAACATGATGCTGCCACCCCCGTGCTTCACGGTTGGGATGGTGTTCTTCGGCTTGCAAGCGTCCCCCTTTTTCCTCCAAACATAACGACGGTCATTATGGCCAAACAGTTCTATTTTTGTTTCATCAGACCAGAGGACATTTCTCCAAAAAGTATGATCTTTGTCCCCATGTGCAGTTGCAAACCGTAGTCTGGCTTTTTTATGCCGGTTTTGGAGCAGTGGCTTCTTCCTTGCTGAGCGGCCTTTCAGGTTATGTCGATATAGGACTCGTTTTACTGGGGATATAAAGCTACTTTTGTACCGGTTTCCTCCAGCATCTTCACAAGGTCCTTTGCTGTTGTTCTGGGATTGATTTGCACTTTTCGCATCAAAGTACGTTCATCTCTAGGAGACTGAGCGGTATGACGGCTGCTTGGTCCCATGGTGTTTCTACTAGTGTACTATTGTTTGTACAGATGAACATGGTACCTTCAGGCGTTTGGAAATTGCTCACAAGGATGAACCAGGCTTGTGGAGGTCTACAGTTTTTTTTCTGAGGTCTTGGCTGATTTCTTTTGATTTCCCCATGTTGTCAAGCAAAGAGGCACTGAGTTTGAAGGTAGGCCTTGAAATATATCCACAAGTACACCTCCAACTGACAAAAATAATGTCAATTAGCCTATCAGAAGCTTCTAAAGCCATTACCTAATTTTCTGGAATTTTCCAAGCTGTTTAAAGGCAGTCAACTTAGTGTATGTAAACTTCTGACCCACTGGAATTGTGATACAATGAATTAGTTAAAGTTAAATAATCTGTCTGTAAACAATTGTTGGAAAAATTCCTTGTGTCATGCACAAAGTAGATGTCCTAACCGACTTGCCAAAACTATAGTGTGTTAACAAGACATTTGTGGAGGGGTTGAAAAACAAGTTTTAATGACTCCAACCTAAGTGTATGTAAACTTCCGACTTCAACTGTATATGGGCGTTTGACATTTGTATGAATTGTAAATTGTCTTATTTCATGTTTTACTGACTCCCGAGCAAATCAGCGAACCAGGCTGTCATCTTGTGAAACCCAGTGGATTCAAATTTCCTAGCTAGTTAGCTAACTAAAGCATTTACTAGAAATGTAATGTACAATTTTGTTCTTTATTGTAGTAATGTAACGTTAATTGAAGATATTTGCCAATGCAGCTAACATAACAGTACCTAACTCTTGCTTATTGTGAAGGATAAAAATGCCTGTATGATTTGGACCCTAAAATATTTGGTATAAATATTAGATCAGAACAGCGGTTTTAATTGTTCTAGCTACAATTATTCTCCTGGTAATGACTGAGTGAAGGAAATGCGACTGTTATATGTCAAACTGCTATGGAGTGAAAGTCCTGCTTCCGTAGGTTACTACTCCACATGAACCACAGCCAGAGGATGGGTACATTACAGGCACATTGTTGTTCTGCTGTTCTCATTTGTTACTCATATGGTAAGTATGTATTTGTTGCATGAGACATATAAAGGAAATATATTACTGCCTCCAGTACAGGCACTGTGAAAAACACAAGGCTCGTTGTCAAAGAATTGCGTGGTATCTGTTGGAAGTTTCTGATGTGCGCGAGTGATGTCGTGATGTCCCATTCCCTAGGCCAGGGGTTCCAAAACTTTTTTGGCCTACGACCCCATTTTGATATATGAAAATTCTCACGACCCCAACCATGTGAAAATTACATAATTAACAGCCAATGTTTACTTTTTTATTTGGGGCTATGGCAGAAAAACATTCTAACAATATTTCAGATTTACTCAACTCACCATCACATACTTTCAATGTGGGGCTATAACAGTCCATTTCATATTAGTCTGACATAATGTCCCTTATCTCACCACCACTAATGAGACGGGTGTGCATGATGCATGACGCGTACTAGCTTCTCAAAGTCAGGGGGCATGGTCGACAGTACATACCACATCTCTGCTGTCACATCCATATTTTATCGATATTTGGTTTTAATGCAGACGAGAGCACTGAATCCAGCTTTACACAGATATGAGCTGGCAAAGGTTATCATGAGTTTTAATTCTCAGATGGAGACAGCAGGGTATTCCCTTTGAATCAGGAACCAAAACTCCTCCGTAGTGACCCGTAAATGCGTTGTCTGCAGCATTCAGTCACATGACAGATCGATCAGCCCTTCGGTGTCACTTACCGGCATGTCAACTGAGCCGTGATCACAGTCAAATGGATTGGAAAGTAGATCCCAAAGTGCTCTTCCAAGCATTGGAGGTGAACAGTCATCACTTGTGTGGGACACTTACTGATGCTGTCAGAAACATGCACAGACGAGGGAAAGGGGCATTGTTTCCTTTGAATCCACTAATTCGGTCTCTCATCTGTAGAATGTTTTTGTATTTCCCCTGCATGCTTGCATTCAGTTTATTCAGTTTCCCAAATATGTCTGTTACATAGGCAAGGAGACACATTTTCTTGTCATTACACAGAAAGTTAAAAGCAAATCAGTTTTTTTTGCATCCATCATTTGTGAATGATAACAGTTCCTCTCTTTAATGCGAAAAATCTTTCCAACATTCCCCCTCGATAACCACCAAGCCTCGGCGCGCATCTTGGTAAGCGTGAAATAGAACATTGTCATGCTCTGATCCTAAATTTCCAGATAGTTTTGCGAGCAGGTGTGTGGGCAGTGGATTTGCAATCAAAGTTACCTGCTGCAGTATACTTTATCTCAGAGTTCTGTGCTCAGCTCTTTTGCAGGCAGTTTCTCTCAGTGTATCATACAATGCGTCCATATGGCAGAGGGAGACACATTCATAACTAGAGTGCAGAGGCCTGCATGCCGTCTCAACATATGTGCAAAAGCCCACCATTCGATCCCATGGAATCTGTTTTTTGTCAATATAGCCACACAGCACACTGGACATCCCCTGTGCCGGTTAATGCTTGGGAATCGTGAGACAGAACAATTTGTCCTCGGGAATAGCATCCCCCGACATGTTTAGCGAACAAATGTCAATGTATTGGCATTTCGAGTTTTTTAGTCGTTCAGTCAGTTTCCTCTTGATTGCTAGCTCTATGAGATAGGAAGTCAGCGTCTAACAGCATCCCATACTGAATGAAGCCGCACTATAAAGAGTAAAAATTCAATTGTGACAAGAACTTAAACTTCATAGAGCACGCCTCAGTCACAGGACAGTAGACATTCCTCCACTTGCAGTCATGCCTCCCTGAGAGACCTACAAACTAGTATTCTGGAGGAGAAACAAAATAGGGATAAAGTTGAGAAAAGACAAATGGAGGAAAAATTGCAAGCACAATGCCTTCAGATTAATGCTTACGCCAAAGCAGCTCAAATACTATAGGAGGCAGCAACAAGGGAAAGGAAAAGGATTGCTAGGAAACTAAAACTTGAGAGGTAAATCCGCCAAGCAGAACTTGACCTCTCGTCACCTGAGCTTGTTTGCAGCTTCATTCAACAGAACCTCTTGGAGGATGAAGTAGCCTCTGCTCCTAGACTGTCCACATGTCAATCTAGCTATCCGGCTAGCCCTCACTAACCCCCCCCCCCCCCCCACTAGCTCCTGCTCAAGATGCTACACTAACTCATCCTCAACCTCTGCTAGCCGCTAACCATGGTACGCTAGCTCCTCAACCTATGTTAGCTCCATCTGACAATGAGCTAGCTCCCCTCAACCTCTGCTAGCTCCTGGCAATGCTACTCTAGCCCATCTCCAACCTCTGCTAGGCCCTGGCCATGCTAGCCCCTCTCCAACTTCTGCTAGCCCCTGGCCATGCTAGCTCCTCATCCGCTAGACCCAGGTCAAGCTGTGCTAGCTCCCCGTCAACCGCTAGCACCTTGTCAAGCTCCGCTAGCTCCCCCCTCAACCGTTAGCCCCTGGTCAAGATGCGCTGGGAAACACCATAGTCCACTTCAAGCTCATCACCAAGCTCAGGACCCTGGGACTGAACATCTCCATCTGCAACTGGATCCTGGACTACCAGACGGGCCGCCCTCAGGTGGTGAGGGAAGGCAAAAACACTTTTGCCACGCTGACCATCAACACGGGGTCCGCTCATGGGTGTTTGCTTAGTTCCCTCCTGTACTCCTTGGCTGCGCATGACTTCAACACTATCATCAATTAGGCTGACGACATGACGGTGGTAGGATGATGAGGCAGCCTATAGGGAGGACGTCCGAGACCTGGCAGTGTGGTGCCAGGACAATAACCTCTCCCTCAAGACAAAGGAGATGATCGTGGACTACAGGAAACGGAGAGGCAAGCACGCCCCCATCCACAACAATGGGGCTGTAGTAGGGCTGTCCCCGACCTTATGTCCCCGACATAATTTTAGCCAATTAGTTTCTTACTTGTTTCTGACTGAAATGTTCTGTTAACAAAATCACTAATTTGTTTAGGAAGAACATTCCCTATTCCCTCAACCCTTGCACTCTTTGTGAAACATGTAAGCATCGCATGTGACCAATAGGGCCTGACCTATAGCCTATCATAATCACATCAATAAATTGGTTATAACAAACTCCGAACACAGTCATGTCGACAGCAAAATGGATGCGGAGGACGTGAAAACGAAACTCGAAACAGGCAAATGTTTATTGGTTGCTCAGGAGGGAAAGGGGAAGTCAGATCTGTGGAAGACATTTGAATTAGTTGTGGAAACTACTGGAGATCAAGAAAAATAAGGGTATAGGAGCACACGTTGCATGAGTATTATGTGTGCCAAACAGTTGTTGTTAGATTACAATATTATAATATTTTTCTGACCATTTGGAAAAGTGTAAACAACACTAAATAAATAAGTGTACTAAAGAGTCTTTTCTAACAGAAAAATATATACAATCTTTATTACAGCAGACTAAGAACAGGTTTGCAGTTTGTTTATTGTTTAGGCTAATTATTCAAAGCTACCTTTGTTATTTAATTTTAAACCTAAAACGCTTGATTACATTTCAAAGCATGAATGTATGTGACGGCATGAACAAATGAATGATTGATTGATTGATACAATAGCCTATAATGAAATATAGGTCTAAGTAAGTTACAGTATTAAGACTTAGCAGGATGCACTCTTAGGCCTACAGCTTGATGGTGGTGATACAAGGCTACTATGCAAAGCCTACTAATGATAACGACATGACTTACTTTTATAACGATGACGATAATAATAATTGTAACAATAACAATTAGAAGGAGATCAAGAAATAGTAGGGTATAGGAGCGAGAGCTGTGTGCATATTATGTGACAAACAGGTGCTATTAGATTCCAATATTACCTTTCTGCCTGTTTGGAGCAGTGTAAACAACACTAAACAAATTATAAGTAATATATCTGTTCTAACGAGAAAACAAGTTGTAATGCCTTTATTACACCATATTTAAAACAGACAAATCTGTGAAATTGCTTTATCCAATATTTTGCCATTGCATGAGGAATGGCCAGAGTGCATAAAAAGCCTTGGTAACGAAATTAACATTACACCAGAAAAGCGTGGAGCGGTCGCTACACGTCTGAAATGGTTGGAACTTTGAACCTCAACACGAGGTGAAGAAAATTAACTCGCCTATCAGACCAGGACATCGCCAGTCTGCAGCTGTGCGTGTAAAGTGGTTCAAACTCTGATTATCCACATAGGTGGAGAAAGGAGAGAACTACCCTCTCAGACAATCACTGGTACGGCTAAGAAGTTCTGAGGAAACCAATGGAGACCCAATGGAGACCGGACAACTAAGGATATTCAAATCAAATCAAACTTTATTTGTCACATGCGCTGAATACAACAAGTGTTGTATTCTCAGACAAGTGAAATGCTTACTTACAAGCCCTTAACCAACAGTGCAGTTCAAGAAGAAGTACTAAAATAAAAAGTAACAATAAGAATAACGAGGCTACGTATATACAGGGAGCACTGGTACCAAGTTAGTGTGCGAGTGTAGTTGAGGTCATCTGTACATGTAGGTGGGGACGAAGTGACTATGCATGGGTAACAAACAAACAGCGAGTATCAGGAGTGAACAAAAGCGAGGGAGGGATCAATGTAAATTGTCCAGTGGCAATTTTATATATTGTTCAGCAGTCTTATGTTTTGGGGGTAGAAGCTGTTGAGCCTTTTGGTCCTAGACTTGGCGCTCCGGTACCAGAGAAAACAGGTCTATAACTTGGGTGACTGGAGTCTCTAACAATTTTTTGGGCTTTCCTCTGACACCGCCTATTATGTAGGTCCTGGATGGCAGGAAGCTTGGCCCCAGTGAAGTACTGGGCCATTCGCACTACCCTCTGTAGCGCCTTACGGTCAGATGCCATACCAGGCGGTGATGCAACCGGTCAGGATGCTCTCGATGGTGCAGCTGTAGAACCTTTTGAGGATCTGGGGACCCATGGCAAATCTGACGACTCCTGAGGGGGAAAAGGTTTTGTCGTGCCCTCTTCATGACTGTCTTGGTATGTTTGGACCATAATAGTTCGTTGGTGATGTGGACACCAAGGAACTCGAAACTCTCGACCCGCTCCACTACAGCCCTGTCGATGTTAATGGGGGCCTGTTCGTGACCTCTTGTGGTCACAAACAGGCCCCCATTGTGACCTTTATGGACAATCAGAGCCTTACACGTGAGACCCAACCAAACCCTTTTCCAAGAAGGTTTGGTTTTCGACAGAGATAGACGACCAAAGGCATTCACACGTAAATACAGTCATGATTTAGTACTCCAAACGGGCAGTGGTTCGTGTGCAAAGTAAATGATAACGGAGTAGTTTCCAAATGTATCAACAATAAGTCTCTTTCTCGCTCTACCCCTCTCTTTTTTGGTAAACAAGCAGTCATGTTAGTCCGCTAGGGACTTTTCCCTCATGTATTAGGTGTGTATGTTCTGTGTTATTTAGGTAACTAGTAAATAAATAGTTAAACCAATGTGCAGTACTGAATCATGAGTACGGCTGGGGTTAACAGATCCAATAAGGTTGACTGTTCAGAATGATAAGGTTATGATTAATATGTTGACTGTTTTATGGACGTTATAGGTAAAGACCTTACAGTTTCATTTGGGAGATGGTAACTCTTTAAATAACTTAATCCGTGGTGCACCAAATCCTAATGAGTTAATTGTTACATGATACCATTAAATTGTGTAACAACCAACCATAGTTAGTGGATTAAATAACTACTCAGATTAATTAAAGTAAAGCCACGACAGTAGGTTTGGCTCTATACTATCATTTGTGCATGGCTACAGAAGCCTATAGCTTGGGTCTCCAAATGTTATCCCTACAAGTTATGGTCAGCATTTCATAAACTTCACTGTGGAAAAGGTGATATGTTAATATGTTCACTTTGCTGCCATATGACTGGTTTCACATTTGTCTCCAGCAATCTTAAGCTAAAAAAAGATCTAAAACAATTCATTTATATTTTAATTCCCCTTATCCAAACAACTCTCATTTACCTAGTTCTTATCAATCAATAGCACTTATCAATTTCTAAATTACAGTGAATGGTGTGGTGGTTTCAGCACCATGATCTTGGTAAGGCAGGATTTACACATTCAAACACACACCACCAGTCCACGTGAAGGGTTAACACAGTTTATTCTTTATCAGGTACTGGCAGTGTTCCTGATATACACAACTCAAACAAAGTAAATATGTCTTCACCAGTGGAAGGTCCTCCACTCTTGGTCTTTCGCGTTCACTCCATGTTGAAATCTTCAGTTCGGTTATACCTGCTACTCCACCATATGCTCAGTCTCTCCACTAGCCTCCTTCACCTGCCAGGGTCAAAGGAAAGAGAAAGAAAGCAAACCCAGGGCGCGGTTAAGTAGAGGCCCTGAGTGGTTTCACCTGTCTGCAGTTTAGTCTCTAATTACAACTGGAGACAGGTGTGGTTGTTCTGCTGCAGTCTGGAAGTTTCCCCTGAGCTGTCCCTGGTCTTGCCTCTGGGGAATACTTCCCATTGCTGTCCGTGGTCCTGGCAGCCAGAAAACACAGAAACCTCACAGGCACATACCGTCCATCCACCACACAACCCCTGACACCGCTACAACGGATCTAAGTTTTATTTATATCGAAAAAAAATAATGTAGATGATGTTCCACTTGGAACCGACAGGTTGCTCAACCTTATTCATTGTTTCATTGCATGTAAAATTGGTGGAATTATGAGGGAATTAAGTCAAGGTCAGAATACGGTGGATCTGTAGACACACCTCCACCACACCTTAATTTCTTTAATCTCTAATAGCAGGTGAATAGCATGCTATTTTAAATGCTTACGTTCAAGGTAAAAATATGTGTAGAGAGAAAAGTGCATAAAAAGGGAACTACATTCCATTTATGCATGCTTAACTCGGGTTGAAATTCCCCCCTAAGAGACTTACCTAAAAAGATTCACAGCTGTAATCGCTGCCAAAGATGTTTCTAATATGTATTGACTTAGGGGGGTGAATACTTATCTAATCAAGATATACAGTGCCCTCATTGATTGTTGGCACAGTGAATATTTCTTGGGACTGATACAATGACTATAAGGTTAATGTGCCATTTGTCTGCTTTAATTTGAAGGTCTTTTCATCCACATCGGGTGAACCGTTTAGAAATTACAGATATTTGTCTGTCTGTAACTTTCTCACTCATAAATATTCACGATTTAGCATCCAGATGAATGTAGAAGTGTTTAGAAACATATTATATTCTTATTTACAATAAAAGTGACTACAAAACGACACAAATTATTTACCATTCAATTCTATTTGGGCACAAAATAATCTGAAACAACCAAAACAAACAGAAAATGCATCCAACAAGTTTGTAGAGTCACAAACTTGATGTAATCATTGCGTGCTAGGAATATGGTATGAAATACTAAACGTTTGACAATTTTAATACACATAAACTCAGCAAAAAAAGAAACGTAAATTTTTCAGGACCCTGTCTTTCAAAGATAATTCGTAAAAATCCAAATAAATTCACAGATCTTCATTGTAAAAGGTTTAAACACTGTTTCCCATGCTTGTTCAATGAACCATAAAAAATGTATGAACAATTAAGGTCACAGTTATGGTCACAGTTATGAAAACTTAGGACACTAAAGAGGCCTTTCTATTGACTCTGAAAAACACCAAAAGAAAGATGCCCAGGGTCCCTGCTCATCTGCGTGAATGTGCCTTAGCCATGCTGCAAGGAGATGGCCAGGGCAATAAATTGCAATGTCTGTACTGTGAGACGCCTAAGACAGCGCTACAGGGAGACAGGACGGACAGCTGATCGTCCTCGCAGTGGCAGACCACGTGTAACAACACCTGCACAGGATCGGTACACCCGAACATCACACCTGCGGGACAGGTACAAGATAGCAACAACAACTGTCTGAGTTACATCAGGAACGCATAATCCCTCCATCAGTGCTCAGACTGTCCGCAATAGGCTGAGAGAGGCTGGACTGAGGGCTTGTAGGCCTGTTGTAAGGCAGGTCCTCACCAGACATCACCGGCAACAACGTCACCTATGGGCACAAACCCACCGTCGCTGAACCAGACCGGACTGGCAGAAAGTGCTCTTCACTGACGAGTCACGGTTTTGTCTCACCAGGGGTGATGGTTCGATTTGCGTTTATCGTCGAAGGAATGAGCGTTACACCGAGGCCTGTACTCTGGAGCGGAATCGATTTGGAGGTGGTGGGTCCATCATGGTCTGGGGCAGTGTGTCACAGCATCATTGGACTGAGCTTGTTGTCATTGCAGGCAATCTCAACGTTGTGCGTTACAGGGAAGACATCCTCCTCCCTTATGTGGTACACTTCCTGCAGGCTCATTCTGACATGACCCTCCAGCATGACAATGCCACCAGCCATACTGCTCTTTCTGTGTGTGATTTCCTGCAAGACAGGAATGTCAGTGTTCTGCCATGGCCAGCGAAAAGCCCGGATCTCAATTCCATTGAGCACGTCTGGGACCTGTTGGATCGGAGGGTGAGGGCTAGAGCCATTCCCCCAAAAAATGTCCGGGAACTTGCAGGTGCCTTGGTGGAAGAGTGGGGTAACATCTCACAGCAACTGGCAAATCTGGCGCAGTCCATAAGGAGGAGATGCACTGCAGTACTTAATGCAGCTGGTGGCCACACCAGAGACTGACTGTTACTTTTGATTTTGACCGGCCCTTTTTTTCAGGGACACATTAGTCCATTTCTGTTAGTCACATGTCTGTCGAACTTGTTCAGTTTATGTCTCAGTTGTTGAACCTTGTTATGTAATTACAAATATTTACACATGCAAGTTTGCTGAAAATAAATGCAGTTGACAGTGAGAGGACGTTTCTTTTTTTTCTGAGTTTATAAGTGAATTTGTCCCAATAGTTTTGGTGACCTAAAATGGGGACTATGTACAAAAACTGCTGTAATTTCTAAACTGTTCACCCGATATGAATGAAAATACATTCTAATTAAAGCTATCATTTCAAATCCAAAGTGCTGGACTACAGAGCCAAAAGAAAATAAAAATTGTCCCAATAATTACGGAGGCCATTGTATTAGTATTATTAAAAATGTTTCTTCCAGTATTTTGTGTAGATCGTTGACAAAAAAATGTGGAGAAATCCAAGGAGGTTGAATACTTACGATATGCACTGTATGTGGCCAAAAATAACTAGACTCAAGAATATAGACGAGCTATGTGACTATGTGCTGATACTGTATGTGTGATGATGACAATGTATTTTTATGTAGAAAATAATCAAAGGGAATGGAGCAGTGCTTCTCTTCTAGCCCAACAGTGAGGGCCCAGTTCTACCACCACAGTGCTGCAGCCTGCAGTATGTGGGCGCTGCAATCAGAGGCCCTTTGTGCTGCAGTAGTCCCATTATCTCTCTACGTGTTAACAAAAAGACAAAATGACGTGAGGGGTTCGGGTCTTTCTACTCTGAGCTGCCACTGCAACATGGACCACATAAAACAAGTCCCTTGTTATGTCCTCAATAGTTTTTAAATGGCTTCATGAAAAGAACGCCTTAGTGCCTGGGCGGCATTGAGGATTATTAGTCTTGAATGAAGCCGTCTCACTCACTAGCTCAGTTGTTTTGATTCATAATTCATGCATCACTCCAGGCAGGCACACAGTGAAAAAACAAAGTCAAAGAGTTCCTCTCATAGTGGGAATTACATAGAGACCAAATACATGCAGGGCAATCATCATTTTTCACAATGTCCTCCAACTATGTCACTCTCTCTTTAACTCCTCTGTGTTTGTTTTTCCTGTAGGAATCAATGCTTTACAATGATGCTTTGTTTCATGATGCCCCCCACCTTTGACAGCAGCTCTTTGTTCAAAAACATAGTTATTTCATATACAAGGTCACGTGCACAGTCACAATTATTATTGAGAAAACATACATTAATAATCTAGTAATCTTAATCTAGTGGATTTTAATTGCCAGCAGAGAAATTGACCCTTCAATGTGGTATTATACTAACCCTCTGAGATAGAGAGCTTCTATTGTTACCTCATTGGTGTGAACTGCACATAGTGACCTTCAGACAAGACAGATTCGACAAGAAAGCGCTAAAACCAAGTCACTAAACAAATACTGTCTGTCAACCTGGTGGCAATGTTTAGCTGGTGGGCAAACAAAGATTAAACTGTGTGACAGCCTCTGGCTCTTTTGGAGCTGATCCTAGGCAGCAGGCTCTGCGGGCCTATATAGTGCACTACTTTTGACCAGGACCCATGGGGCAAGTCTCCCTAATGACGTCTTCTCATATACCCCCCGCGCCTGCGGTTCTTCCCTCTTAGCCTAAACTTTCTATTACCGCAGTACCCTACCCTATGTAAAGGAATAGAAGGGTGATTACTTTGAGTCTTTGCATGGAGACTAAGGGGATCACAGATATATACACTGAGTATACAAAACATTAAGAACATTGCTCTTTCCATGACATAGACGGACCAGGTGAACCCAAGTGAAAGCTATAATCCCTTATCGATATCACTTGTTAAATCCACTTAAATCAGTGTAGATGAAGGGGAGGAGACAGGTTAAAGAAGGATTGTTAAGCCTTGAGACAATTGAGACATGGATTGTGTATGTGTGCCATTCAGAGGGTGAATGGGCAAAACAAAAGATTTAAGTGCCTTTGAACTGGGTATGGTAGTAGGTGCCAGGCGCACCGGCTTGTGTCAAGAACTGCAACGCTGCTGCGTTTTTCACGCTCAACAGTTTCCCGTGTGTATCAAGAATGGTCCACCACCCAAAGGACATCCAGCCAACTTGACACAACTGCGGGAAGCATTGGAGCCAACATTGGCCAGCATCCATGTGGAACACTTTCGACACCTTCGACGAAGTGAGGCTGTTCTGAGGGCAATAGAAGGTTTGCAACCACACCAAGCGCCATGTTGGAAGACCAATCTCAGTCTGTTGAAAGTCCTCTAATCGTCAATATGGCAAGCTGTGTTTTGCTACCACCAGAAAGATTGACCATTATTTAGTTTGTCTAAGGACAAAGAAAATGGAGGCTGTAGGAGAATCTATTCAAGTAAGTAAATATATGTTTAAAGTTATCAAAAACGATGTATTATTAGCTAGCTTGCTACAAAAACGTAGTGTGTAGCCTTACTAAAATAAGCTGCTAACGTAATGTTTGCTAGATAGCTAACTTACATACTGTATAGCAGATGTTCGCTTTATTCGCTACCGGGCCACACAGAAAGGATAAATAATGTATTTAAAAAATATATAATCGGTAAAATAAAAGTTTGATCAAATTTGAGGCTATTTGTGCAGTCATTACATTGAACTTGGTGCAGTCTGTTGGTCCTTTTCACACCACTCTAATATCTCTGTCACGCCCACAACAGTTTACAGATTTCGAACTCGAGTAATGCGCGCACGGTAAGTTCATCACGGTCTGCGTGAGTGGTGTTGCCCGCCAACTTTGTACTAGCTAGCTACGTTAGCTGACATGAATAAAAACAAACAAACGTCGCTGGAGAGCTTCTTCGGAAGGGGTAAGAGAGATAAAAGGCCCAACGACAATTTCGATAATGCAGAGACCGCAGAGCCTGAGACTGCAAAAAAAAAGCCTCATTCAATAGAAAATACCTTACCTGTGCGACATATTCAACCTGCTCAACGAACTCAATCTGTCACTTCAGGGGAGAATGACAACTGTCTTTAAGTTGGCAGATAAAGTGGCTACATTCAAAGCCAAACTGGAACTGTGGGGACGGCAAGTGGATAGGGGCATATTTGACATGTTCCAAACATTAGCGGTGATTTTAGCAGAGACTGAGAATGGGCTGTCCTTCTCCCAGTTGGTGCAATTTAAAAAAATATGTAAACTTTTTTTTTTCACCTTTATTTAACCAGGTAGGCCAGTTGAGAACAAGTTCTCATTTACAGCTGCGACCTGGCCAAGATAAAGCAAAGCAGTGCGACAAAAACAACAACACAGAGTTACACATGGGATAAACAAACGTACAGTCAATAACACAATAGATAAATCTGTATACAGTGTGTGCAAATGTGGTTAGGGAGATTAGGGAGGTAAGGCAATAAATAGGCCATAGTGGCGAAATAATTACAATTTAGCAATTAAACACTGGAGTGATAGATGTGCAGAAGATGAATGTGCAAGTAGAGATACTGGGGTGCAAAGGAGAAGAAAAAATACATAACAATATGGGGATGAGGAAGTTGGGTGGGCTATTTACAGATGGGCTGTGTACAGGTGCAATGATCGGTTAGCTGCTCTGACAGCTGATGCTTAAAGTTAGTGAGGGAGATATAAGACTCCAGCTTCAGTGATTTTTGCAATTAGTTCCAGTCATTGGCAGCAGAGAACTGGAAGGAAAGGCGACCAAATGACGAGTTGGCTTTGGGGATGACCAGTGAAATATACCTGCTGGAGTGCGTGCTACGGGTGGGTGCTGCTATGGTGACCAGTGAGCTGAGAAAAGCGGAGCTTTACCTAGCAAAGACTTATAGATGACCTGGAGCCAGTGGGTTTGGCGACGAATATGAAGCGAGGGCCAGCCAACGAGAGCATACAGGTTGCAGTGGTGGGTAGTATATGGGGCTTTGGTGACAAAACGGATGGCACTATGATAGACTACATCCAATTTGCTGAGTAGAGTGTTGGAGACTATTTTGTAAATTACATTGCCGAAGTCAAGGATCGGTAGGATAGTCAGTTTTACGAGGGTATGTTTGGCAGCATGAGTATTGGATGCTTTGTTGCAAAATAGGAAGCCGATTCTAGACTTAATTTTGGATTGGAGATGCTTAATGTGAGTCTGGAAGGAGAGTTTACAGTCTGACCAGACACCTAGGTATTTGTAGTTGTCCACATATTCTAAGTCAGAACCGTCCAGAGTAGTGATGCTAGACAGGCGGGCAGGTGCGGGCAGCGATCGGTTGAAGAGCATGCATTTTGTTTTACTAGCATTTATGAGCAGTTGGAGGACACGGAAGGAGTGTTGTGTGGCATTGAAGCTCGTCTGGAGGTTTGTTAACACAGTGTCCAAAGAAGGGCCAGAAGCATAGAGAATGGTGTCGTCTGCGTAGAGGTGGATCAGAGAATCACCAGCAGAAAGAGCGACATCATTGATATATACAGAGAAAAGAGTCGGCCCGAGAATTGAACCCTGTGGCACCCCCATAGAGACTGCCAGAGGTCCGGACAACAGGCCCTCCGATTTGACACACTGAACTCTATCAGAGAAGTAGTTGGTGAACCAGGCGAGGCAGTCATTTGAGAAGCCAAGGCTGTTGAGTCTGCCGATTAGAATACAGTGATTGACAGAGTCGAAAGCCTTGCCCAGGTCGATGAAGACGGCTGCACAGTATTGTCTTTTATCGACGGTGGTTATGATATCGTTTAGGACCTTGAGCGTGGCTGAGGTGCACCCATGACCAGCTCGGATACCAGATTGCATAGCGGAGAAGGTACGGTGGGATTCTAAATGGTAGGTGATCTGTTTGTTAACTTGGCTTTCGAAGACTTTAGAAAGGCAGGGTAGGATAGATATAGGTCTGTAACAGTTTGGGTCTTTGAAGAGCGGGATGACCGTGGCAGCTTTCCAATCTTTAGGGATCTCAGACGATACAAAAGAGAGGTTGAACAGGCTAGTAATAGGGGTTGCAACAATTGCGGTGACTAATTTTAGAAAGAGAGGGTCCAGATTGTCTAGCCCAGCTGATTTGTAGGGGTCCAGATTTTGCAGCTCTTTCAGAACATCAGCTATCTGTATTTGGGTGAAGGAGAAACTTGCTTGGGCAAGTTTCTGTGAGGGGTGCAGAGCTGTTGACCGGGGTAGGGGTAGCCAGGTGTAAAGCATGGCCAGCTGTTGAAAAATGCTTTTTGAAATTCTCCATTATCGTAGATTTATCGGTGGTGACAGTGTTTCCTAGCCTCAGTGCAGTGGGCAGTTGGGAGAAGGTGCTCTAATTCTCCATGGACTTTACAGTGTCCCAGAACTTTTTGGAGTTTGTGCTACAGGATGCAAATTTCTGTTTAAAAAAGCTAGCCTTTGCTTTCCTAACTGCCTGTGTATATTGGTTCCCAACTTCCCTGAAAGTTGCATATTGCGGAGGCTATTCGATGCTAATGCAGTACGCCACGGGATGTTTTTGTGCTGGTCAAGGACAGTCAAGTCTGGAGTGAACCAAGGGCTATATCTGTTCTTAGCTCTACATTTTTGAATGGGGCATGCTTATTTAAGATGGTGAGGAAAGCACTTTTAAAGAATAACCAGGCATCCTCTACTGACGGAATGAGGTCAATATCCTTCCAGGATATCCGTTGACAGCGATCACCTAGCTTCGCTGTCAACGGAGTTCGAGCGTGACTTCCCACGAAGTGCGAAGGAATGGATCCGCGACCCATTTGTGAATGTCCCACTGATTCAGTGACATGGTGAGTTGCAATGTTTTTATTATATGGTCTCTAGAGAAAAATATGCACTGTTTTTATAATATCATCACGTTAGACCTACTTAAACTAAAATGTTATGAAAAGCAGCTATACTAAACGTATAGGCCTAATTGTCTATATGAGACCGGTCCGTGGTGCAAAAAAGGTTGGGGACCGCTGCTGTATAGCTCACCAGCTTACTAACTTCATATTAGCTAGTTAACTATCTTGATGTATTTATCGTTGTAATTCTAAATGCATTTGTAGCTAGGTAGCGATCAGCCATGGAAGAGGGTGAAAGGATTAGCTAGCACTTCCAGCTGTAAGAGAAGCGACAGTATAGGAGTATAGTATAGACTCTGGATAGGGCAGGTAACTGTGTGGGACATTATGAAACTATTCTCTAGTTCCAGTCCCTAGCGAGGAAAAACTGAGGACAGAGAAATCTAGCAACATAATATTCAGGGCTGTCTAATTTGAGTATAATATAGCCTGTTTCTTTGCTATGTTTTATGTCGTTATATACAGAGATCTGTCAAACCCTGTCTGTAGAAGAAGAGGTCCCAAGAGAATAAGTGTACACCCTTGTATACCATGGCTTATATGTTAGCAAATTTTGTGAACAAAAATACAGTTTAAAAGTCACACAATATATAAACTTATTACAACTGGAGCAGGCCAGCCCTGCTGGGTGTGCAGGCTTCTGTTCCAGCCCAGCACTAACACACCTGATTCAATGTAGCAAACCTAATTAGTTAATTTTCAAGTGTTCTATTGCTGGGCTGGAACCACCTTTACATATGAGTTAGCTTACTTGTACACTTTGAAATGATATGAAAGCAACTTAAGTTAACTATTATTCAATATGAACTAGTGTTGATGTTGATTAATCACAGATCACAATCCTGCAATAAAGAGGGGAAGGGAATCTGTTTCTAATTAGTCTGTTTCTGTGTTTTTTGTTCAGTCATTAGCTCTCCAATTAGTTTGATTTGATTGTCACAATCAGAGGCCAAATTGAGCTCCATACTGCATTGCCTTGCGCCTCTCAAATGTTGTAACAATATGGAGGGCTCCGTATAGCTCCGCAGTGACCTGATTGGATGATGGTAGGTGGGGGTGGGAGGTCATGTATAAACACAAACTCACTTCCTTGACAACTTCCTTCACAACAGCTCTGCGCTGCTCCGCGAAACGCAACAAGTATAAATGCCCTGACTTCTGCAGAGGCCGTATCACCGTAAATACTGCATGGCCAATGCAGACGTTGGATTGACCATGCAGCGCCTTTACGCCTTATGGGCATTTGCAATGCACACCTTGACATTGTGCATCTGAAGCAGAGAATAACTTAACTCACACACTATTTACATATTGTTCAGCTATATGTTCTCAATTTAAAAAACGATACCGGTAGACAATGTATATGAGGCTAATCATTATACTAGTTGTTGTACATGCCTTGAGCTGACATGAAATTGTTTAGTGCAAATCCAACCCTTGTAATCTAGATGGTGAAATGTCTGGAAGCAGGAGATGATAGGATCCTTAGCTTAATGAGGATAGAGGGCGCTATTTACACTTTGGGGGAAAATCGTGCCCAATTTAAACGGCCTCGTACTCTATTCTTGCTCGTACAATATGCATATTATTATTACTATTGGATAGAAAACACTCTCAAGTTTCTAAAACCGTTTGAATTATATCTGTGAGTAAAACAGAACTCATTTTGCAGCAAACTTCCTGTCAGAAAGTGAAAAATCTCAAATCGAGGCTCTGTTCCAGGCCCTCCCTATCATTTTGCTTGAGATTTATGACTATACATGCACTTCATATGCCTTCCACTAGATGTCAATAGGCTGTGAGAGGTGAAATGGGGTCTCAATCTCTTTCTATGGTCAAAAGAGACAGCTTGGAATGACATGACCCCAGAATTCGTTTGTTCAGGAAGCGCATAAAGGTCACCAGTATTGGCTTCTGAAAAGCAATCGTTATAGACGTCTTATATCTCCGGCTTTGATTTTATTTGATAAATGTGAAGATATCATCGTAAAATATGTTTTTTCAATATAGTTTTATTAGATTATTGAAATTTCTTCGGGAGTTTAGACGTGTTGCGTTCTTTGCGTTTGGTGACGAAGGAGAGCTTAGCGCCACTTGGCTAGTTTTGCTTGCTCATTCGAGAGGGAAAAATGCCATTCTAAAACCAAACAACGATTGTTCCCGACAAAGGACCCCTTGTACAACATTCTGATGGAAGCTCAACAAAAGTAGGACCCATTTATGATGTTATTTCATATATCTGTCGAACATGTGTACTATTAGTTTGCGCCCAGATTTTGTGCGCTCTCTCGCCATAACATAAGCTGCATGTCTAATGAAGTTATTTTTAGAATTCTAACACGGCGATTGCATTAAGAACTAGTGTATCTATCATTTCCTATACAACATGTATTTTTTAGTAATGTTTATGAATAGTTATTTGGTCAGAATAGGTGAGTGTCAGAGAAATATCCGGACATTCTGGGAAAAAAATGCTAAGTTTTCAGAATGTATAACCACGGATATCAGCTCTAAATATGCACATTTTCGAACAAACCATATATGTATTGTGTAATATGATGTTATAGGACTGTCCTCTGATGAAGTTTATGAAGGTTAGTGAGAATTTATATATTTTGCTGGTTTATTCGCTATCGCTAACGTGCCTATTGCTATCGCTAACGTGCCTTGAATGAATGAATGCGGTTGTGTGGTAGGCTATTGTAGTAAGCTAATATAATGCTATATTGTGTTTTCGCTGTAAAACAGTTAAAAAATCGGAAATATTGGCTGGATTCACAAGATGCTTGTCTTTCATTTGCTGTACACCATGCATTTTTCAGAAATGTTTTATGATGAGTATTTAGGTATTTCACGTTGGTCTCTATAATTACTCTGGCTGCTTCGGTGCTATTTGTGACGGTAGCTGTGATGGTAGCTGCAATGTAAAACTGATTTATAGCTCAAATATGCAAATTTTTTCGAACAAAACATAGATTTATTGTGTAACATGTTATAAGACTGTCATCTGATGAAGTTGTTTCTTGGTTAGTTTGGTTGGTTCTTGGTTAGTTTGGTTGGTTTTGTGCATGCTACCTGTGCTGTGAAAAATGTTTGTGCTTTTTTGTATTTGGTGGTGAGCTAACATAAATATACGTGGTGTTTTCGCTGTAAAACATTTTAAAAATCGGACATGTTGACTGGATTCACAAGATGTTTATCTTTCATTTGCTGTATTGGACTTGTTAATGTGTGAAAGTTAAATATTTCTCACAAATATTTTTTGAATTTCGCGCTCTGCCTTTTCAGTGGAATGTGGGAGGAGTTCCGCTAGCGGAACCCCGGGGCTAGACAGGTTAAAACATACTACTACTACTACTACTACTACTACTACTACTACTACTACTACTACTACTACTACTACTACTACTACTACTACTACTACTACTACTACTACTACTAATCTAGGTGGTGAAATGTATGGAAGCAGGATATGATGGGATCCTTAGCTTAAAACATACACACAACTACTACTACCAAGTCCAATGCCAGACTTTTTCCAGAAGGTCTCAGTGGCACTTGGAGGTGCTACTGTGATAATGAAGATGGTTTGCCTAAGACTACCACAACAATTACATTGTCTATGCTAAATGAAATAGTTGGGCTATGACAAAATACTTTTAATTTCACTCATACAATAATATAGCCTATTCAATTTAGCCTATTATTAAAGTACAGTATGTTTACAATATCATAAAATAAAAGTATTTTACATGTTCCAAATTACTTTTGATATATTCATACGGTTTAAGGGGGCACTTTTATCATGAGGATAAGGTGAGGGTGCTCTACTCAAATGGCACAACAGAATTGTTCAGATTGACCAAAGCACAGGATACTGTATAACAACCATCTCGTATAACTGAGGGATGTCTCCTTTCATATCTGGAAAAGGACAAAGTAGTAGAAGTAGAAACTGATGCTGCTGCAGCATTGCCCATCTTCACAGTGGGAATCCTGTGTCACGTTCTGACCATAGTTCTTGTGTGTTTTGCTTGTTTTAGTGTTGGTCAGGACGTGAGCTGGGTGGGCATTTCTATGTTGTGTGTCTAGTTTGTCTGTTTCTATGTTTGGCCTAATATGGTTCTCAATCAGAGGCAGATGTTTTGTGTTGTCTCTGATTGGGAATCATATATAGGTGGCTTGTTTTGTGTTGGGGTTTGTGGGTGGTTGTTTCCTGTCTTTGTGTTTTCTCTGAACCAGATAGGGCTGTATCAGTTTGCCACATTTGTTATTTTGTATCGTGTTAAGTGTTCACTGTTTATCGTTTTATTAAACATGTTGAGCACTGGCTACGCTGCAGTTGGTCCGATCCCTGTTACACCGTTACAGAACCACCCACCAATCTCGGACCAAGCAGCGTAGCAACAGGCAGCAGCGGCAGCAGCAGCAGCAGCGGTACCAGGAGGAATGGACTTGGGAAGAGGTGTTGGACGGAAAGGGTTGCTACACATGGGAGGAGATCCTGGCTGGTAAGGATCGCCTTCCATGGGAACAGGTGGAGGCAGCTAGGAGAGCGGAAGCAGCCGCGAAGGGGAACCGGTGTTATGAGGGAACACGGCTGGCCAGGAAGCCCAAGAAGAAACCCCAAACATTTCTTGGGGGGGGGCTAAAGGGGAGTGTGGCGAAGTCAGGTAGGAGACCTGCGCCAACTTCCCGGGCTTGCCGTGGAGAGCGAGAGTACGGGCAGACACCGTGTTGTGCGGAAAGGCGCACGGTGTCTCCTGTACGTGTGTATAGCCCGGTGCGGTACATCCCAGCTCCACATATCGGCCGGGCTAGATTGAGCATTGAGCCAAGTGCCATGAAGCCGGCTCAACATATCTGGTCTCCAGTACGTCTCCTCGGGCCGGTGTACATGGCACCAGCCTTACGCATGGTGTCCCCGGTTCGCCAGCACAGCCCAGTGCGGGCTATTCCACCTCGCCGCACTGGCCTGGCTACGGGGAGCATTAAGGTTGGGCAGGCTCGGTGCTTAAGAGCTCCTGTACGCCTTCACGGTCCGGTATATCCGGCGCCACCTCCTCGCCCCAGCCCAGTAACACCAGTGCCTACACCACGCACCAGGCTTCCTGTGCGTCTCCAGAACTCTGTTCCTCCTCCACGCACTCTCCCTGTGGTGCGTGTCTCCAGCCCGGTACCACCAGTTCCGGCACCACGCACCAAGCTTACTGTGCGTATCCAGAGCCCTGTACGCACTGTTCCTTCTCCCCGCACTCGCCCTGAGGTGCGTGCCCTCAGCCCGGTACCACCAGTGCCGGTACCACGCACCAGGTGTATAGTGCGCCTCGAGAGTCCAGTGTGCCCTGTTCCTGCTCCCCGCACTAGCCTTGAGGTGCGTGTCTACAAACCGGTACCACCAGTTCCGGCAACACGCACCAGGCCTACTGTGCGCCTCAGCAGGTCTGAGCTGCCTGCCTGCCCAGCGCCGTCTGAGCTGCCTGCCTACCCAGCGCCATCTGAGCCATCCGTCTGCCCAGCGTCCATCTGAGCCATCCGTCTGCCCAGCGCCATCTGAGCCATCCGTCTGCCCAGCGCCATCTGAGCCGCCCGTCTGTCCCGAGCCGTCAGAGCCGCCCGTCTGTCCCGAGCCGTCAGAGCCGCCCGTCTGTCCCGAGCCATTAGAGCCGTCCGTCAGTCAGGAGCCGCCAGAGCCGTCCGTCAGTCAGGAGCCGCCAGCCAGTCAGGAGCCGCCAGCCAGTCAGGAGCCGCCAGAGCCGCCAGCCAGTCAGGAGCCGCCAGAGCCGCCAGCCAGTCAGGAGCCGCCAGGCAGTCAGGAGCCGCCAGCCAGTCAGGAGCCGCCAGAGCCGCCAGCCAGTCAGGACCCGCCAGAGCCACCAGCCAGTCAGGAGCCGCCAGAGCCGCCAGCCAGTCAGGAGCCGCCAGGGCCGCCAGCCAGTCAGGAGCTGCCAGAGCCGCCCGCCAGTCATGAGCTGCCTTCCAGTCATGAGCTGCCTTCCAGTCATGAGCTGCCTTCAGTCATGAGCTGCCTTCCAGTCATGAGCTTCCCTCCAGTCATGAGCTTCCCTCCAGTCATGAGCTGCCCTCCAGTCATGAGCTGCCAGCCAGTCAGGAGCTGCCAGAGCCGCCCGCCAGTCATGAGCTGCCCTCCAGTCATGAGCTGCCCTCCAGTCATGAGCTGCCATCCAGTCATGAGCTGCCACTCAGTCAGGAGCTGCCACTCAGTCCGGAGCTGCCATTCAGTCCGGAGCTACCTCTCTGTCCGGAGCTACCTCTCTGTCCGGAGCTACCTCTCTGTCCTAAGCTACCTCTCGGTTCGGAGCTGTCTCCTCAGTCTGATGGGGCCCTTTGTGAGGGTTCCTAGGCCAAGGTCGGCGGCGAGGGTCGCCACTCAAAGGACGCTAAGGAGGGGGACAAAGACAATGGTGGAGTGGTGTCCTCGTCCAGCGCCGGAGTCGCCACCGCAGACAGATGCCCACCCAGACCCTCCCCTAGAGTTTTAGGGGGTGCGTTCGGAGTCCGCACCTCAGGAGGGGGGTACTGTCACGTTCTGACCATAGTTCTTGTGTGTTTTTCTTGTTTTAGGGTTGGTCAGGACGTGAGCTGGGTGGGCATTTCTATGTTGTGTGTCTAGTTTGTCTGTTTCTATGTTTGGCCTAATATGGTTCTCAATCAGATGTTTTGTGTTGTCTCTGATTGGGAATCATATATAGGTGGCTTGTTTTGTGTTGGGGTTTGTGGGTGGTTATTTCCTGTCTTTGTGTTTTCTCTGCACCAGATAGGGCTGTATCGGTTTGCCACATTTGTTATTTTGTATCGTGTTAAGTGTTCACTGTTTATCGTTTTATTAAACATGTTGAGCACTGGCTACGCTGTGTGTTGGTCCGATCCCTGTTATTTGCTAGATTGCTAGCAGTGGCTAACAATAACTAAATAGCTAGTAGCTAATTAGCTGGCTAGCTTCTGATGGCAAGTTTCTGATGGAGGTTCTAGTTATAAGGTCTGAAAAATAGCAGATCCGTACCACATTGGGTGAGGCGGGTTGCAGGAAGGTATATTTAATCCGAAATTGAAAAAATTTGATAGAAATATATACAAGAAAACAAAAGAAAACGGAATATTTACATGGGACAAAAACAAACACGTCTTACTGCTACGCCATCTTGGATGATTAGTTCTAGCCCTGAGGAAAGATTGATCTAACACAAGTGGTCATATTTATCTAACTTTTGGCTGACAGAAACCATAATATTTATTAGCTAATAGAAATGACTATGTACAATTCATCACATCACGGGAGAGCTCACCATTGATCGAGTAAAACACAAAAAAATTCTAAAAATCGAAAGTAATCCGACGATGGGTAGTTTGTTATAACACCTTTGGTCTGCCAGATGTTTATGTGACACCCAGAATGCATTGTATAATGTCAATAAACATGGAGCCACACACAGCTGGCAAATAGCTTAGCATTAGCTCATTATAATCAGTACAACCGTCAAAAAAGGTATATGTGTCCATTACAATCCATGCAAGAATCAGAATGCATGATTTGACACCAGTACTTGAACACATTTGAATAAAATAGTAAATACTTTATGCTCCATATATGCATATGGTATGCTACAGTAGAAACCACAACACGATATACGGAAAATAAGGCCCTTACTGTGATTGGAACGCACACGTGTCGAAGTTATTATTTGTAAGAAAACAACAATTAAAGCAATGCGAGCGCCAGACAGAAAATGTGCCAGGGGGGAAAAGTTTGTGCTAGACTGCGCAAATGTCTGCATACTTGATCTGGGAAAACACTGGGGAGGTGCTTGGGCTCTCATGGAAGAGAGAAGTTTGTCTGGTTCAGCAAAGCCTCAAACATGAATTGTCCGCAACAGTGAAATGGGCTTCTACTATATGAATTAAGGAGGCAGATCATGCCTCAATTCAAACTGTTATAAGAAAGTAAAACTTGCTGGAAAATAATTTTAAATTGACAAGAGCAAATATAACCTATAGATAATTAGTAGGTAGTGTGTGTCTTGGTTTGAGGGCAGCACCGGTTAACTGTTCTGTTGCTTAAAAAAAACTAATGCTGGGGCAACCGTTACAGATATTTGGAAAAGGCTAGCCATGATCATGAAAAGGGACACAAATTGTACAATATGACATCCATTATTTTCCCCAAAAAACTCCAGTGGTTATCATATATTCATATGATAATTCGTTTAGAACTTTATTCATAAGAGGGAAAATGTATGGACATTACATTTACATTTTACATTTAAGTCATTTAGCAGACGCTCTTATCCAGAGCGACTTACAAATTGGTGCATTCACCTTATGATATCCAGTGGAACAACCACTTTACAATAGTGCATCTAACTCTTTTAAGGGGGGGGGTTAGAAGGATTACTTTATCCTATCCTAGGTATTCCTTAAAGAGGTGGGGTTTCAGGTGTCTCCGGAAGGTGGTGATTGACTCCGCTGACCTGGCGTCGTGAGGGAGTTTGTTCCACCATTGGGGTGCCAGAGCAGCGAACAGTTTTGACTGGGCTGAGCGGGAACTGTACTTCCTCAGAGGTAGGGAGGCGAGCAGGCCAGAGGTGGATGAACGTAGTGCCCTTGTTTGGGTGTAGGGCCTGATCAGAGCCTGAAGGTACGGAGGTGCCGTTCCCCTCACAGCTCCGTAGGCAAGCACCATGGTCTTGTAGCGGATGCGAGCTTCAACTGGAAGCCAGTGGAGAGAGCGGAGGAGCGGGGTGACGTGAGAGAACTTGGGAAAGTTGAACACCAGACGGGCTGCGGCGTTCTGGATGAGTTGTAGGGGTTTAATGGCACAGGCAGGGAGCCCAGCCAACAGCGAGTTGCAGTAATCCAGACGGGAGATGACAAGTGCCTGGATTAGGACCTGCGCCGCTTCCTGCGTGAGGCAGGGTCGTACTCTGCGTACAGCAAAGGACAAAGGCTTAAATGGGATAGGACAACCTGCTGTGTTGACTATTGGTTATTCAAGCCCAACAATAGATTTAATCTTTATATGACACTAAAATACCTGGATTAATTGAACACAACCAAACAATTAAGATGGAATAGGTGACCTAAACAATTGATATTCTAACATCAGGTGTGCTTTTCATTTGTTCATTTACTACTGTAGGTTCACTAGCTAACATCTATCAAGACACCCATGTAGACTGGATTTGTAACGAAGTTGAGAAGTAGGTGAAACGTTGAATAAAGCAACAAACATGGACCGAGACAACATAACAGCAGAGTCTACGCATAAACACAGGAAAAATACTGACTGGGGAAGGAACCTAAGGGAATGCCAGATATAGGGGAGGTAATAAGTGAGGTAATGGAGTCCAGGTGTGCCTCGTGGTGTGCAGGTGTGCGTAATGACTGATGCCACGTGTGCGTAATGATGGATCCCAGGACTGGTGGTTAGAATACCAGCGACGTCGAACGCCGGAGGGGAGGAGCGGGAGTAGACGTGACAGGATGTAACGGCAGCCTGTCTGTCGGACCATCGTCTGTCGGACCAAAGATGCTATAACAAAATGAGGTGAGTAAGGGTTCACAAATTTTTTGAGAACTTCAGGAAGTGAATGGTGGGATGTGAACGATGGTAGACGACACACACCTTCAAAATGCATACTATAAACAGACCAAACTCATCTTGTCTTCTCTTATTATCTTTGGTTTCTGTGAGGAAAAAAAGCATGGCGGCGCACTGAAACTAATTGTCGGATTACTTTCAATTTCTAGAAAGTGTTTTACTCAATTATTTCGATCAATGGTGAGCTCACCCGTGATGTGATTCATTCTAAATAGTAATTGCTATTAGCTAATTCATATTGTAGTTTGTCAGCTGAGAGTTATATAAATATGACCGCTTGTGTTGTGTCAATCTTTCCTCAGTTAGCGCTAGGACAAATGTAGCCTACATTTTTCCGGTTTGGATGATTGTGTTATGCTATAGATACTTCTGTGAATATCTGAACATTGCATCCAAAAATAAACTGCTCACATTCTGGACATAACTTTGTAAGGACTGTGTTTGCGTAAATAGTTTCTGAAAAAAGTGTGGCCAGCTCAAATGCGGATTGTTGCGCCATTCAAAACTGGCTGTCCTAAATAAGCATTCTAATCACATGGGTGTGATCGTACGCTTCAGGGACCACTGTAGAATGTGAAAGGGTTAAATGTCACACATGAAACCATATTTTCACATGTATTAAATGTTGAGTTCACATGTTAACACCACCTTTTCACATGTGAGGAGAATAACATGTTTTCACCTCACATGTGAATTGCAGTTTCACATGTGATATTTGCGGTTTCACAAGTTAAAAAGTTTTGCATGGGAAAATCAGATATGCAGTTTCACATGGGAAAAACATTCACGTGAAAATCTCACATGTAAAAATTCAATCACGTGAAAATCTAATTTCAAATTTTCAGGTTCACACGTAAGAAAACATACAGTGCATTTGGAAAGTATTCAGACCCCTTCACTTTTCCCACATTTTGTTACGTTACAGCCTTACTCTAAAATTGATTTAAAAAAAGAATCTCAATCTACACACAATACCCCATAATGACAAAGCAAAAACTGGTTTTTAGAAATGTTTACAAAATATTATATTTACATAAGTATTCAGACGCTTTACTCAGTACTTTGTTGAAACACCTTTGGCAGCGATTACAGCCTTGTAAGGTCTTCTTGGGTAGGACGCTACAAGCTTAGCACACCTGTATCTGGGGAGTTTTCTCACATTCTTCTCTGCAGATCCTCTCAACATAAGTACTGACGCTGGAGAAGAGAAGCAGGTACGGGGATGTGAACATTTAATGTGGAACAGATATCGGACAGGAACAGCGTCAGAACCAGGTAACAAAATGACAAACGAACATTGATCCTGAAGCGGGGAACAGAGCTAGAGAACAGACAGATGTAGGGGAGGAAATAAAAACAGGTGATTGAGTCCAGGTGAGTGCAAGGAATTGCTGACGAGGGGAGCAGGTGTGCGTAATGATGGTGGCAGGAGTGCATAATGCTGGGGAGACTGGTGCCTTCGAGCGCCAGGGAGGGAGAGCGGGAGCAGGCGTGACACTCAAGCTCTGTCAGGTTGGATGGGGCTAGTCGCTGCACAGCTATTTTTAGGTCTCTCCAGAGATGTTTGATTGGGTTCAAGTCCGGGCTCTGGCTGGGCCACTTAAGGACATTCAGAGACTTGTCCTGAAGCCACTCCTGCGTTGTCTTGGCTGTGTGTTTGGGGTCTTTGTCCTGTTGGAAGGTGAACTTTCACCCCCTGTCTGAGGTCCTGAGCACTCTGGAGCAGGTTTTCATGAAAAATCTCTATGTACTTTGCTCTGTTCATCTCTCCCAGTCCCTGCTGCTGAAAAACATCCCCACATGATGCTGCCACCGCCATGCTTCACTGTAGGGATAGTGCCAGGTTTGGTCAAATGGGGATAGATTACCAGGTGCTGGCTTTCATACTCGATCAAAAACAACGCTGTGTTTTGTTTTTGTTGAAAGCTCTTTTCTACAAAAGACTGCAAAATCATAAAGGAATGTGTGAATGACTGGTCAAATATCAATGCTATTCTGAAACACCATGAGGGTAGTCCTGAACACACAAACAATATGATTAAGTGGAGAAAACTTGATCTGCGCCTAAGTCGGTGACAGACTCTTGACAAGAATCAAATGACAATTTTGAAGGCTGAAAGAAAGAGATGGTGGGATGTCCTTACACGTTTAATAAGTATCACCCAGTCTCTGGCTGAACGAAACCTATCATTCATGGGTTCATCAGACAAACTATTCCAACCAGATAATGGAACCTTCCTAAAGGAGGTTGAATTACTGGCTAAATTTGACCCCGTTATGGAAAATCATCTCAGCAAAATTGAAGATGGAGAGACACATGCTCATTACCTTGGGAAGTGCACATTGAATGAGCTGATACAGATTGTGATAGACAAGATTTTGGAAGCAATAGTGACTCAAGTAAGAGACTCAAAGTACTTCTCCATTATCTTGGACTGTACACCTAACATTGGTCACCAGGAGCAAATGTCAATTTATTCTGAGAAGCGTGGCTTTAAAGGAAAAGCCAGAGATCAAGGAGCACTTCCTCTGCTTTGTGAATGTTGAGGTTACAACAGGCTTGAATCTGTCCACTGTCATCTTAGATAAGCTGAACGAGCTGAAGATTCCATATGAAGATTGCAGAGGGCAAGCTGATGATAATGGGGCCACCATGAAGGGCAAGCACCAAGGAGTACAAGCCAGACTGCTCAAAAAAAATCCCAGAGCCGTGTTCGTCCCATGTGGAGCACATACTCTAAACCTTGTCATTGCAGATGCTGCTAAATCTTCAAAATATGCAGTTGGGTTTTTTGGGCATGTGCAAAAGCTCTTCACCTTCTTTTCAGCTGGCACACAAAGATGGAGTGTTTTGAAGAAACACGGGAACATAAATGTGAAGTCATGGAGTGACACAAGATGGGAGAGTAGGCTCCAAAGTGTTCATACAATCAGGTATCAGGCTTCTGAGGTTTGGGAGGCTTTACTGGAAGCCAGACAGACGATCAACGATCCTGTGACCAAAGTGGACGCACAAGCACTTGGGTCCTACCGCTTCTTGATTTGCTGTGTCATATGGTGTGAGTTACTGACAATGACAAACAAGGTAAACAAGCTCATCCAATCCGCCTCAATGCAGTTGGATATCGCAGTGAATTTTATCTCAAATGCAAAGGCCTCCCTCACAACATACTGGGAAACTGGATTCTCTGAGGCCCAGATAACAGCCAAAAGCATTCGTGAAGAAATTATTGTGGAGGCTGTTCTGAAAGAGAAGAGACTGAGAAACAGCAAGAAGCATTTCAGCTACGAGGCTCCTGATGAACCAGTGACTGATGCACTGAAAAACCTTGAAGTCAACTACTTCAACATTGTGGTCGACTCTGCTGTGACATCCATGGATGAGAGATTTGAAACACTCAACCAGGTGAAAACCAAATATGGAGTGCTGTTGAACTTTAGCATTGCCTCTCAGATGTCCATTGAATCTTTAAAGGCTCACTGCATGGAAGTTGAAAACACTAACCTTCAGAGATGACTGTGACATCAGTGGAATGGATCTGGCACACGAGATTCAGAATTTACCTGATCTGCCATCAGATAAGATGACTGCCATTGAGCTGCTTTTGTTTCTCTGTGAGAAAAACCGAGAGGAACTCTATCCTAACCGATGGATAGCACTAAGAATTGCAGTCACCATACCAGTAACAGTAGCATCGGTAGAGAGGAGCTTTTCAAAATGAAAGCTCATCAAAAGCTACCTGAGGTCTTTCATGTCACAGGAACGTTTGAGCCTTCTGGCCATCATGAGCATAAATCATGACGTGTGGAAACGCATGTCCTATGATGACATCATTGATGATTTTGCCTCAAAAAAGTGCAGAAGATGAATATTTTCATGGTATGATTTTAATTCAAACATTCAAATGTTTATACACAATGTTTATACACATTTATACACAGTAACATTTAAGATTGTATGCAGAAGAGCATTTGTGTAAATGACTGCTTAACTATGTGACATACTTTCTCAATTTCTTCCAGACAGTCCAGATAGACTGGTGACCATGCTGATGCTGAAAATGCCCAGGCTGTAGAGGGAACCAAAGTTAATCACACAGCTGTATAGGTTTTATTGTACCATTATGAGACATATAGCTGCAGGCATAGCCTAAAGGCTTATGCTTACATTATATAGCCAAAGCTAATCACATAGCTGTATAGGTTTTATTGTACCATTATGAGACATATAGCTGCAGGCATAGCCTAAAGGCTTATGCTTACATTATATAGCCAAAGCTAATCACATAGCTGTATAGGTTTTATTGTACTATTTTAAGACATATATCTGCAGCCATTTCCTATAGGCTTATGTTTGTATTGTATAGACAAAGATAATTGTATAATATTGTGAGGACTGGACTAGGGATGCACGATATATCGGTGAACAAATCGGAATCGGACGATATTAGCTAAAAATGCCAACATTGGTATCGGCCCGATGTCTAGTTTTACGCCGATGTGAAAAACCGATGTCAAAGCTGACGTGTATACCTATATAACGTAGGTACATGACATAATGACGCCACGTAAAATTTTGCGCTACACGTGCAATACAGCATTCCTAACCTAGTCCACAATGTCTGCTGTGTGGATCGAGCAGTCAACAAGTCGATCAATCATCTGAAAGAGTAAGAACATTTCAGCGAGACAACTCAAAGGCGAAATCTATTAACGCCAAGATAATGGAATTCATTGCCCTTGACAATCAACTGTTCTCTGTCGTGGGTGATGTTGGCTTTCACGACTGGTCGAGCACCGGCGGAACACACTAACGTTACCAAGTGCACTGTTGTTCAGATGGTGCCCTACCGGAGTTACACAGTAATAGCGTCACTGCTATTAGCTTCACAACATACTATGGAACGCCGTTTGGGTCTTTGCGTGTCAAAAAAGATACACGTAAATAACACTATTTGACAGTAACACTATTTGACGCGTTAAATAAGCTTTTAATTTGACACGTCAAATAACACCGTTCTATTCTATAATGTTATGTGTTCTGAATTTGCACATGCAAACCAAGCGCCACCACTACTATAATGGCACTGTCAAAGCTGTACAGAAAAGTCTGCAAACAAGCAAACACCGGCCACGAACAATGTGTTTACAATACCGCGTTGGTAATAAAGCATCATTTGTTCGACCACAACTTCTGGGGTAGCTAGCTAGCTTTACCTTGGTACCTAGCTAGCACCAATACAACCAGCCTTAAAACAACGACCAGTAGAAACTGCAGTCATTTTCACTATTCTTAGCAATGATTTAGGAATCATTGAGAGTAAGTATTAGTTAGGTAGCCACTTGTTGTTCGCCTATTGAAATTGAACTTCAGTTCATGAAAATAAATAACTAGCCAGCTACTTAACCCTACTTAACCCTAACCCAAAGCTAACGTTATAAGCAGCCAGCTAGCTTCATCTGGCGAGTGAGGATCGACCTGCCCGGTTATGTGTTGTGAAGCTAGCCACAATAAGGACTATGCACAATAGTGGAATTTGCAGTTTGCCTTCAAAATAAAAGTACCTATTTGAAAGTGATGAAGGTTACAAATGGTGGAATTATGCCATATTTAGACTAGATAATGTTAAACAAGGTTGGAATGTGAAGCAATGAAATGGGGTATCAGTCTACTCGGTGACACCCACAAAACACAACTGTGAAGAGTTTACCCAAATATTAGCGTTGTAGCTCATATCGCAGGACTGTGACTGTGTGAAATCACCTCCCCAGTCAGCCTATTGTGTGTATTGACATTCATATTGCACTGTACAGCTTTACGGAAGGATTTGGGATCAATGAAATGGGGTAACAGTCTACCTCTTTTAAAAAAAAAAAAAAAAAAAAAAAACAGTCTACTCAATACCTAAGATATTTTTTTCTAACATCCTCCTCAGAGGTATCAGACTCCAAAACATCCATGCAGTATTGTATTTCCTCGGGAATAGTGTTCAATACACATAGGTTGACAATGAATATGGCTCAATTCACAGTCTCGCAATAAGAGCTACAATGCTAATGTTCTCTGGGTGTCACTGAGTAGACTTATACCCCATGTCATTGATTCACAATCCATAGGTAAGGCTGTACAGTGAAATAAGTATGCCCCTAATGCAATTCTAAAGTACAAAACATCCAATTTGATTTCAACAGATTTTTGTCAAATGAACAAATTATTGTCCTTTGTTGATTTTATATAACAACATTCCAACCTCGTTTTGCGTGATCTATTCAATTATGGCATAAATCTACTATTTGTATTCATTTGCATCAGTGTCAATGACATACTTTTATTTTAAAGGCTAACCGCAAAGTCCACTATTGTGGCTAATCCTTATAGATGGGTCCAACCATGGGTCCAACCACCATTAACCTTATAAATTAAGGTTATTTTAGATAACACCTAGCTATATAGTTGCTATGCTGTTAGGAAAGAACATTGTTTGCATCCATGAACTAGCTAGCTTTTTTTTAATGACCAGCACTGTAGCTGCGCAAGACAACTTTACCAGTATCATAGCATACTGTAAGGGGTGCATACTGGCGGCAGAGAAGTCAGACGCAGGAGAGCAAAAACTGTGTTTCCAACGGCGCAGTTTAATAACAAAACCCCACCGGAAAACAGAACAATCAACAAATGGGTCCATAATCCGACGCACACCAGACAATACGTGCACAAGCACTTACAATAAACAATTCCGGACAAGGACATGGGGGGAACAGATGGTTAAATACACAACATGTAATTGATGGAATTGAAACCAGGTGTGAGGGAAGACAAGACAAAACCAATGGAAAATGAAAGGTGGATCGGCGATGGCCGGCGGCCGCCCGAACTAGGAAAGGGACTGACTTCGGCGGAAGTCGTGACACATACGTATCGATGATACGCTGTGACATATGAAATACGAGTGATAGTGTAGTCAAAGTGTAATAACTACATAAAAAAATTATGAACGCGTTACATTATTATGTGACGTGCAGTCATATTCAGGTCCTGATTGGTCAACAAGCTTATTTGACACGTCAAATAGTGTTATTTGACATGTATCTTTTTTGACATACAAAGACCCAAACGGCGTTCCATATAAATCCTAGTTGAGAATGAAACAACTGAACAAATGAACAACGAAACAGCACAGCAAGTAAGTGAAAGACATAGGTTTTGATTATGTTTGACTGGTAATGGGGACATACGTAAATGCCAACAAAATAACTTTTTGGTCAGTGTGGTGTGTGTGTAACCTTTATTTAACTTGGAAAGTCAGTGAAGAACAAATTCTTATTTACAATGACGGCATACCCCGGCCAAACCCGGACGATGCTGGGACAATTGTGCGCCACCCTATGGCACTCCCAATCACGGCCGGATGTGATACAGCCTGGATTCGAACCAGGGACTGTAGTGACACCTCTTGCACTGAGATGCATTGCCTTAGACTGCTGCGTTCGTGTGTGTGTGTGTGTGTGTTAACTATTTAACTGTAATAGAATGCTTTAAAAGGCCGTAAAATTGTTTAATATCGGTTATCGGTATCGTTTTTTTTTGTTGCAAGGAAAATATTGGATATCGGTATCGGCCAAAAATGTCATATTGGTGCATCATTAGCAGGCAGCAGAGCCAAAGCTCAGTGTTATATTTTATTATTTTCTACATTTTATATTTAACACAATTTCTTATTTATGTTAATGTTAATATTCACTTATCTTAAGATTCTATAGAAAATATTATATTCAATAAATATTGTTTGTTTATACCTCATTCTGTTCTGTATACACTCCCGGTCAAAGATTTTAGAACATATACTCATTCAAGGGTTTTTCTTTATTTTTACTATTTTCTACATTGTAGAATAATAGTGAAGACATCAAAACTATGAAATAACACATATGGAATCATGTAGTAACCAAAAAAGTGTTAAACAAATCAAAATATATTTTATATTTGAGATTCTTCAAATAGCCACCCTTTGCCTTGATGACAGCTTTGCACACTCTTGGCATTCTCTCAACCAGCTTCACTTGGAATGCTTTTCCAACAGTATTGAAGGAGTTCCCACATATGCTGAGCACTTGTTGGCTGCTTTTCCTTCATTCTGCGGTCCAACTCATCCCAAACCATCTCAATTTGGTTCAGGTCGGGGGATTGTGGAGGCCAGGTCATCTGGTGCAGCACTCCATCACTCTCTTTCTTGGTAAAATAGGCCTTACACAGCCTGGAGGTGTGTTGGGTCATTGTCCTGTTGAAAAACAAATTATAGTCCCACTAAGCCCAAACCAGATGGGATGGCGTATCGTTGCAGAATGCTGTGGTAGCCATTCTGGTTAAGTGCGCCTTGAATTCTAAATAAATCACAGACAGTGTCACCAGCAAAGCACCCCCACACAATAACACCTCCTCCTCCATGCTTTACAGTGGGAAATACACATGCGGAGATCGCCCGTTCACGCACACGCGTCTCACAAAGACACTCCAGACCAAAGGACACATTCCACCGGTCTAATGTCCATTGCTTGTGTTTCTTGGCCCAAGCAAGTGTCTTCTTATTATTTGTGTCCTTTTAGTAGTGGTTTCTTTGCAGCAATTTGACCATGAAGGCCTGATTCACAGTGTCTTCTGAACAGTTGATGTTGAGATGTGTCTGTTACTTGAACTCTGTGAAGCATTTATTTGGGCTGCAATTTCTGAGGCTGGTAACTCTAATGAACTTGTCCTCTGCAAAAGAGTTAACTCTGGGTCTTCCATTCCTGTGGCGGTCCTCATGAGAGCCAGTTTCATCATAGCACTTGATGGATTTTGCGACTGCACTTGAAGAAACTTTCAAAGTTCCTGACATGTTCCGTATTGACTGACCTTTATGTCTTAAAGTAATGATAGGCTGTCGTTTCTCTTTGCTTATTTGAGCTGTTCTTACCATAATATGGACTTGGTCTTTTACCAAATAGGGCTATCTTCTGTATACCCCCCCCCCCCATCACAACACAACTGATTGGCTCAAACCCATTAATAAGGAAAGAAATTCTACAAATCAACTTTTAAGAAGGCACACCTGTTAATTGAAATGCATTCCAGTTGACTACCTCATGAAGCTGGTTGAGCGAATGCAAAGAGTGTGCAAAGCTGTCATCAAGGCAAAGGTTGGCTACTTTAAAGAATCCCAAGATATAATTTAAAGAAATTAATTACTACATGATTCCATATGTGTTATGTCATATTTTTGATGTCTTCACTATTATTCCACAATGTAGAAAATAGTAAAAAAATTAAGAAAAACCCTTGAATGAGTAGGTGTTCTAAAACTTTTGACCGGCAGTGTAGGTCTATTTATTCTTAGAATGACAGATGGAGCAACCTGTTTTAAAGGACAGAGGATTGTAGTGGGAGCACTAGGGTGTCATGTGTGACTGTGTGGCAATGGCAAATGGTTTACATGGCGCACAGGTCAGGTAAGATGGCCCCTTAGCAGAATTTTGCTTAACGCCTCAGGGAGGTCAGGACCGGCTCTGCCAATATGTGACAGATTTTCATGCAAAAATTCTAAAATCTCATAAAACAATATGCACATTTTCCTACCTGAGATGTTTCCATCAAACTGATTTTTTTGCAGATGAAAGGCTGTGCGTGATGATAACTTTTACCGCTATTTCTCACAAAATTAATTTTTCAAACACAAAAAGATCCCACCATGTCGATAGGACAAATTGTCTGTCTGCATTTATAAAATTGTACTGGCATTTCATGTTTCCATCAGCCCGGTCGTGACTTTTTTTCAAGTGTCAGGTAATTTATCCACATGAAATGGTTGGATGGGTAGGTAGCAACACATCTGCCACGCTGATCCTCAACACTGGAGCTCCCCAGGGGTGCGTGCTCAGTCCCCTCCTGTACTCCCTGTTCACCCACGACTGCATGGCCAGGCATGACTCCAACACCATCATTAAGTTTGCAGACGACACAACAGTGGTAGGCCTGATCACCGACAACGACGAGACAGGCTATAGGGAGGAGGTCAGAGACCTGGCCGGGTGGTGCCAGAATAACAACCTATCCCTCAACGTAACCAAGACAAAGGAGATGATTGTGGACTACAGGAAAAGGAGCACCGAGCACATCCCCATTCTCATCGACGGGGCTGTAGTGGAGCAGGTTGAGAGCTTCAAATTCCTTGGTGTCCACATCAACAACAAAATAGAATGGTCCAAACACACCAAGACAGTCGTGAAGAGGGCACGACAATGCCTATTCCCCCTCAGGAAACAAAAAAGATTTGACATGGGTCCTGAGATCCTCAAAAGGTTCTACAGCTGCAACATCGAGAGCATCCTGACCGGTTCCATCACTGCCTGGTACGGCAATTGCTCGGCCTCCAACCACAAGGCACTTCAGAGGGTAGTGCGTACGGCCCAGTACATCACTGGGGCAAAGCTGCCTGCCATCCAGCACCTCTACACCAGGCGGTGTCAGAGGAAGGCCCTAAAAATTGCCAAAGACCCCAGCCACCCCTGTCATAGACTGTTCTCTCTACTACCGCATGGCAAGCGGTACCGGAGTGCCAAGTATAGGACAAAAAGGCTTCTCAACAGTTTTTACCCCCAAGCCATAAGACTCCTGAACAGGTAACCAAGTGGTTACCCGGACTATTTGCATTGTGTGCCCCCCCCCCCAACCCCTCTTTTACACTGCTGCTACTCTCTGTTTATCATATATGCATAGTCACTTTAACTATACATTCATGAACATACTACCTCAATTGGGCTGACCAACCAGTGCTCCCGCACATTGGCTAACCGGGCTATCTGCATTGTGTCCCACCACCCGCCAACCTCCCCTCTTTTTACGCTACTGCTACTCTCTGTCCATCATATATGCATAGTCACTTTAACCATACCTATATGTACATACTACCTCAATAAGCCTGACTAACTGGTGTCTGTTTTTAGCCTTGCTACTCTTATTTTCAAATGTATTTTTACTGTTGTTTTATTTCTTTACTTACCTACACACACACACACACACACACACACACACACACACACACACACACACACACACACACACACACACACACACACACACACACACACACACACACACACACACACACACACACACACACACATACACACACACACACAAACACACTTTTTCCCCGCACTATTGGTTAGAGCCTGTAAGTAAGCATTTCACTGTAAGGTCTACACCTGTTGTATTCGGCGCACGTGACAAATAAACTTTGATTTGATTTGTTTTGATGGAAACGTGGTTAGTGAGAGCAAATTAATTGTAAATGGATGCAATTTTTTTGTTGTTGTAGTAACTAGGTTTCCAATCTTTTTATGTGAGTAAAATACGTCGGATAAAACATTTCATGACAGGCATGATGGAAACAGAACATTTATTTTTGTGAGAAAACCATCAGTATAGTTGAAAAGGTAATGGAAACCCATTTAACTTGTATGTTTTATTCAGTACATGGGAATTTAACCGCAATTTTTTTTTTTGTGCACTACGTCATCAAAAGCCTTATTGTTTTTATGCGGATTTTAGAATATTTGCATGAAAATCTGTCGCCAACTGGATGGTAACTTAGCTAGTGAAACACAATTAAATAAAACGCCTCCCTCTTTCCTGCAATTTTCCCTATCTTTGGTTATGTTACCCTGGCCTTTGCGTTTGCTAACTTTTTTCCAGTTGCACGTTTTGGCAAATTCATTCCAGCAACATAACACCCTGCATCCCGCTATTGGTTTGCCTCGGAAGCTATGCAGCGTCGCTCCTGGTTGGTCCCTGGATGGGAGACCAGATGTAGCTGGAAGTGGTGAAAAATAAACATGTGGGGGGGAAAAAATCACATGGGAAAAAAATACATCTTCAGAAGAGGGAAAAACACACGTGAAACTACACACGTGTCTGAAAACCACGTTATTTTCAAATGTGGTGTTTTTTGGAAGGGGAAACCTGGGCCAGTATTCATAAAGTATCTGAGTATGAGGGCTGATCTAGAATCAGTTCCCACTTATCCATGTAATCGTATATATTATGATCTAAAAGGCTAAACTGTTCCTAGATCACTCCCACTATAAATACAGGCCCTGAAGGATTGTTCACCGAAACCATCCCAGAGGTGTACAAGGCTTGAGGAAAACTTATTTAATTTGCATTGAGATCACTGGCCCTGTTGTTTCTGGTCTTCAAAGTAGGTGACCATTCATTTCAAACCACACAGAGAGACCATTGACAGAATATGCTAAATCAGTGGACTTTGAAGTTCATTATACATAAGTCATGTTTTCAAGTGGGAGCTTTTCAACTATATACAGTGGGGAGAACAAGTATTTGATACACTGCCGATTTTGCAGGTTTTCCTACTTACAAAGCATGTAGAGGTCTGTAATTTTTATCATAGGTACACTTCAACTGTGAGAGACGGAATCTAAAACAAAAATCCAGAAAATCACATTGTATGATTTTTAAATAATTAATTTGCATTTTATTGCATGACATAAGTATTTGATCACCTACCAACCAGTAAGAATTCCAGCTCTCACAGACCTGTTAGTTTTTGTTTAAGAAGCCCTCCTGTTCTCCACTCATTACCTGTATTAACTGCACCTGTTTGAACTCGTTACCTGTATAAAATACACCTGTCCACACACTCAATCAAACAGATTCCAACCTCTCCACAATGGCCAAGACCAGAGAGCTGTGTAAGGACATCAGGGATAAAATTGTAGACCTGCACAAGGCTGGGATGGGCTACAGGACAATAGGCAAGCAGCTTGGTGAGAAGGAAACAACTGTTGGCGCAATTATTAGAAAATGGAAGAAGTTCAAGATGACGGTCAATCACCCTCGGTCTGGGGCTCCATGCAAGATTTCACCTCGTGGGGCATCAATGATCATGAGGAAGGTGAGGGATCAGCCCAGAACTACACGGCAGGACCTGGTCAATGACCTGAAGAGAGCTGGGACCACAGTCTCAAAGAAAACCATTAGTAACACACTACGCCGTCATGGATTAAAATCCTGCAGCGCACGCAAGGTCCCCCTGCTTAAGCCAGTGCATGTCCAGGCCTGTCTGAAGTTTGCCAATGACCATCTGGATGATCCAGAGGAGGAATGGGAGAAGGTCATGTGGTCTGATGAGACAAAAATAGAGCTTTTTGGTCTAACTCCACTCGCCGTGTTTGGAGGAAGAAGAAGTATGAGTACAACCCCAAGAACACCATCCCAACCGTGAAGCATGGAGGTGGAAACATCATTCTTTGGGGATGCTTTTCTGCAAAGGGGACAGGACGACTGCACCGTATTGAGGGGAGGATGGATGGGGCCATGTATCGCGAGATCTTGGCCAACAACCTCCTTCCCTCAGTAAGAGCATTGAAGATGGGTCGTAGCTGGGTCTTCCAGCATGACAACGACACGAAGCACACAGCCATGGCAACTAAGGAGTGGCTCCGTAAGAAGCATCTCAAGGTCCTGGAGTGGCCTAGCCAGTCTCCAGACCTGAACCCAATAGAAAATCTTTGGAGGGAGCTGAAACTCCGTATTGCCCAGCGACAGCCCCGAAACCTGAAGGATCTGGAGAAGATCTGTAGGGAGGAGTGGGCCAAAATCCCTGCTGCAGTGTGTGCAAACCTAGTCAAGAACTACAGGAAACGTATGATCTCTGTAATTGCAAACAAAGGTTTCTGTACCAAATATTAAGTTCTGCTTTTCTGATGTATCAAATACTTATGTCATGCAATAAAATGCAAATTAATTACTTAAAAATCATACAATGTGATTTTCTGGATTTTTGTTGTAGATTCCGTCTCTCATAGTTGAAGTGTACCTATGATAAAAATTACAGACCTCTACATGCTTTGTAAGTAGGAAAACCTGCAAAATCGGCAGTGTATCAAATACTTGTTCTCCCCACTGTATTTACAAAACTAATGCTGCTTTAAATCGGTAGCATTTTCCACATTTAAAAATGCTTGAGACCTCCACTCCACAATGTAAAATAAGGGACTAAAGCAGTGGTAGTCACTAACATTTCTGAGGGAATCACTTTTGTAAAGCAAAATCACTGGGCGAGCTGCCATACCCATCAAAGAATGGGGTCTGGGGGGGTCACAAAGTCAAATTGATTCAGACGTTATATTAAATGGGTTTATACATGATATTTAAGATTCTATTAACATGGACCATCAAGCTATTTCATTATCCAATTCTCTATTTTAGGACACTTGGGTATCAAAAACAAATGTGCAATATAATTTGATGAATCTTTAGAATTTGACCTTACTGCCATTATTTCAATCAAAGTTATAGCACAAGATACACTACCGGTCAAAAGTTTTAGAACACCTAGGTGAAGCTGTTTGAGAGAATACCAAGAGTGTGCAAAGCTGTCATCAAGGCAAAGGGTGGCTATTTGAATAATCTCAAATATAAAATATATTTTGATTTGTTTAACACTTTGGTTACTACATGATTCCATATGTTATTTCATAGTTTTGACATCTTCACTATTATTCTACAATGTAGAAAATAGTACAAATAAAGAAAAACCCTTGAATTAGTAGGTGTTCTAAAACTTTTAACCGGTTGTGTGTGTCAAATCAGGTAATGGCAAATTTCTGTCTGAAGGAAGGTTGGTTTGGAGTGATTGAAATACATCAGAAAGCTATTGGAAAGTTCAGAAAAACATCAGGGATGATCATCAAACAATCTTATTTATGATCGTTTGTGGAGAATCCGTTAATTTCCCTCAGTTATTCTGCACAGCTTGTGTCGTAGGTGGAAACAGAAGACATGTACGTGTTCCTGAGAGTCCTGGCTTTCAGGGATGTGGTTATAGTTGCTAATAGCTCCAAAAATTCCAGAGCCAAATTCATAGGAAGGAAACGATTTTGAGATGCGCCAGAAGCGCTAGAATCCACTTTTCCCGCTTCGTTTGTCCCAGCCGCTAATAAGGCTACTCTGGGGTTACTCACATAACCACGGTTCTATGAACTAAGCGGCACATTCAGCTGACTGAGGAAAACACAACACATTATTTTTGATTATTGGCGAGAGCCTCCAATCAAGTCACCTAGAGACACGCAATGACTATGCCTGGGCTAAAGCTATGGTAGGATATTTAATGTGTTGTTGATGTAAAGCTATGAAAAGTCTTCAATGGTGACAGTAGAGTTCCTGCTCTGTTGTGCCTAGTCTCTAAATGAGGGACTCTGTAATGGGGTCGGTGGAGTGGGTTGAGGTGTGTGTGTGTGTGTGTGTGTGTGTGTGTGTGTGTGTGTGTGTGTGTGTGTGCATGGGGTGTGTGTGTGTGTGTGTGTGTATGCGTGCTCTTAGAAGCGGCAAGATGGTGAAAAGTAGATGTGTCTTAATGAGGAATGTTGATCTCCTAAATTAAAGAGGTCTCTATCCTACCATCAACATAACATCCTGTTCCTGGGCTGCTATGGGCTTGGCACTGCAGCCTTTGAAGTTGCTGTGTGTTTGCCACACATATGTACACATGATCAAAACTGAAATCAGCAATATACACAATCTGTGGCTATGGGGCAATGGCTGACAGACTGTCAGCTTTGGCATGATGGCTTTAAGCTGTACACAATCGCCTACCTTAAGAACAATTCACTCAAGCTGTGTGAATGTTGAATTTCATGGGTAAAGTCTATTTCTGGTCAAGACTGAAGAAAGGCTGAAGTGTTTAATGCCACCCAAATGCAATTTGTGTGTGCGAGAGAGAGAGAGAGAGAGAGAGGGACAGAGAGAATGTGAGTGGGTGAGTGGGTCTGTCTGTCTGTCTTGCAGCTTGTCTGTTTTGGGTGGAGAGCCTGCGCTTGTTTTCCTTTTCATCCAGTGGTGACCAGATAATGACAGCAATTGGGTAGAAGGAAAGCGGTGAAGAGAAAAAGCTGCTCTGATTAGCATTTGTGGAGCAGTGAAAGAGATGCAGGCCATGTGTCTGGTCAGGATGTAATATTATCCATGATGTAATTTTGTTTCCAAACAGGGTGAGTTTTGGGGCACTGAAAGCTAAAGAAAAAGCCTGTTAATTCAAGCTAAAACAAGTTGCTTCAGTGCTTCTGAGAACTCCTTTAACTCCTTGAGAATTTAAATGGGCCAGACTTCACCCTTAAAATAAACAATCTTACTGGTTTTTGTCTCTGGAGATTTCGTAGTTGTTGGGAAAACAGAGGAGGGTATTTCCGATTGCTTTTCTTCCGCTATTCCATGATAGAAACCACTGAGTCACAAAATCTCACTGAAAAACACGATGGACTCAGGGTCACTCACTCTTTTTTTGGACTTCCATGGCGTCAATAAAACTTCCTGCATTCGCCAATGAGTGAAGTGTCACTAAATTCCAAATAGCTAAATTCATGGACTGATTATTAACTGTTGGTCTAATTAAGCAGGTGGTGCGCACTGATGTTAAACAGGAAGAAGAGCGGGGCTCTACTATCACATTTCTCTTCGCTACATTTTGTAGCATTGCGGCTGCCCAGTTGCGCGCAAAGAAAATGCCACAACGTGGAAAAAATGTATATGCATTTATGTAATATCATAGTAATAGCCTATGTATGGATAGTACATGATATATCAATAATAGGTCATATATAGGCTAGTAGCCTGCGTTATATCCCAATCAGTTAACCTACTTGAAGACCTAATGGTTATGCATATAATAAGAAAGTGATAGCCCCTAAGTCATGTCAGGTAGGCTAGATGTTGATAAAATGAATACAGCTTGAAGAGAATTTACTAGAACGTTTAAGACTCATACAATGAAGTATGCCGTGTGACGTTTCCTGGTAGCCTACTTAACAAAAACAAATCGGTGCAATGCATCCCCATGGTTAGGTATTGCTGTCTGTACTTATTGTATAAATGGATAGTCCCCTTGCATCCCACTGATGTTCAGCCTACCTTTTTGTTTGTCCATCCCTGGAAATGCTCAAAGCGTCATAGCTGTGTCCAATATGAGCCACAGTTCTCTCCGACGACAATATCTTAGCTTGAGGTTCTATAGGTTGAGGTGATGAGACTAGGCTAGTCAACAGTGAAACTCCAGTCAGCTCAACTCGTCGCCCAGCAAAAACCATAAGAAAAGTCACTCCCCTTCTCACTATTGCAAAACTCTACATGAAGCGACCACTAGGGGCGGGGACCACTGGGGAGGTGGCGTGTGTGTGTATGTATGTGTGTGTGTGTGTGTGTGTGTGTGTGTGTGCTGGGGGGAGTGACTTTTCTTATGGTTTTTAATTCTGTCAAAAAATATATTTATTGTTCTACATTTCTAAGCATTCCTCTTGAGCTGTCTGTATCATCCTGACTGGTGTTGTTTTTTGTGTGTTTTTTTTTTTTTGGGGGGGGGGATATGCTTCTCTACATCTCTGCTAAAATCTGGGTAAAAGATTGAAAGGAATGTTATGCTTATTCAGTACATTTAGTAATTGCTTGCTTTTCTAAAGTCTACCACTTTCGCCAGCAGGTTTGCCAGCTAAAATAGTTAGACAAACTATTTACTCTAACTTTATTGGTAGCCTGAAATGGCTTATTGGTACCTAGTTATGATGTTGGAAGATTGGGAACCTATCTGGGCTAGCTAAAGCCAACTTCATAAAATGTATAGGTGGCTAGTGGCTAATTACAAATCTGAGGCGGCATATGCCCCCTATGGGCATGTGTGTGCGTGTGCATGTGTGTGTTAAGTAAAGATAAATGGATAGTTCACCCAAATTACATATTGGTTTCCTTATCCTGTAAGCATTCTATGGACAAGGTATGACAGCAATCCTTGCTTTGGTTTGGTTTTGTTTACCTGTTATTTTTTGTACATTTGTGGCACAAATCCAATAAAAGTCAATGGGAACAACATAAGCATTTTCACACTTCATGTCCAAATCATTGGTAAGTAACTTAATTGAGTTACAAAAAACATTTTATTTAATACTTTAGGATGATTTGGACATGAAGTGTGAAAATGTGAATATTTTACCCATTGACTTCCATTGGATATGTGCCACGAATGCTACAAAGTTAGCATTTGAAACAGTGGCCAGGTAAACAAAACCAAAGCATGGATTGCTGTCATACATTGTCCATAGACTGCTTACAGGGTAAGGAAATTAAAGCAATTTTGTAATTTGGGTAAACTCTCCTTTTAATAAGTTAAGGCCAGACAGAGCAAAAATGTTTCAATCACCCTTACTGGAGATGCCAACGACCAACAATATATAGCTTACACAAAGATGGAAAATACATTTTCCTCAAACCAAAAAATGCATTTTATTTCCACTCACCATTGATCATTTCAGTCCTCTTTCACCTTAGTTTAAATGAGAAAATATGCTTGTGTGCATTCATTGCTGTGTATGTTTTGCACGCTAGTTGCATCAGAATACACAAAATAATGTACAATATCTGAGCTCCATCTTGCAATGGTACTAATCAATCATATACATTTTTGTCATTATATTAGTTATCAAATCAGGTTAATCTAAAACGACATAAAAAAAACTCAGTATTTTATTGATTTACAGATTTTAAAAATCTAGGAAGTGAGGTACAAACCAATCACTCTAACTCAATATTTTCTTAAATGTTTTCCCCAGCCCACTTTCACATACAAAGCATGAAGATAAGCTTAGATGATGCTGCAACAGTGACAGTGTCTTAACTACCATGAGAGTGCTTGATACAGTGAGAGCATTTGAAAGCGTTATGAATAGGGTGTATCCTCAGTCAGGTATCCCATTGGTGAAGATAATGTCATCAATATTATATACTGGAGCATGGAATCTATAAGATTGTCTATTACCCTCACCATCGAGTGAACAGTTTCCAGCTCAAGGGCTTGTTCATAATGCAATCCTTCCGGCCCCTTGTCTTTCAAAAAACACAGGCAGAACTAAAACCTAAAGCAAAGCAGTCACAAAGTGGATATGTGCAATGACCACTCAAAAATGTTCTTAGATAGAATACACTGATGCTCCATGGTTGACTTTCATACATCCTACTTGGGGCTCTAGAGGCACATCAGATGTGTGCCAACTCAAAACATTTTGTGACAGTGTCTTTGCTACCAGCTCACCTGATGATAAGAAAAATGACTGGAGTGAGGCCTGACCAGGACCTTAACAGGCTCCACACTGGCTAGACACTGTAACTATGTCCCAAATGGCACAATATTCCCTAAATAGTGCACTACTTTTGACCAGCGGCCTATTGGCCCTGGTCAAAAGTAGTGCACTATATACCAAATAGGGTGCCATTTGGGAAGTAGCCCCTGACTGTAGCATTCAAGGCACAGGGAAAGTGGACAGAAAGGCTGGCCCTGAGTCCTTTAGCCTGGATCCATCCAAGATTTGTTTTTGATTTTTGTGCCATGACATTGTCAGTTAGGGGGTATAAGAGGCCACACCTCCACCAGGCCACTGCTTCAGTCCAATATGGAGGTTGATGTGGTCATAGCGGAACACAGGAAGCAGCCCCTTGTCTCTTGCTCTCAATTCCTTGTTCCCCCAGTGGTGACCCTCCTAGTCCATTGTCCTCCTGTCCTCGTTCCAATGTAGTGCATTTGTAAGGGATGTGGTTATCTTCCTTCTTTTTAATGATGATATTGATACATGAAAGGATTTTTTTTCTAATAAAAAATAGCTGTACATTATTTGGTCACAAAAGCAACATGTCTAAAACCCCTCTGGAGTGGTGTACAAACTTGATATATATAAACAGGGCAGTGGCCAGTGTTGTAAAGGTAAGCGTCCCACAAGATTTTGAAGCTAACTTAGCCTATGAATACTCCTTAATGTTCTCACCTTTTAAAACAGGAAAACTGCACTTCATCCAACATACCAGTAGTAAAATAATAAGAGCACACTTTTTTTCAAGTGGGCAATATGTACTGTTTAGACAATCATTCAGTAAGAAACCTATATTGGCTATAAGTCGTGGATGATTTTGATCATTTGTATGTTTGCATGTCTGGATAGGGTTAAGATGCAGACATCTTGGAGATAAGGTTTTATGTTCTCTAAGTCTACACCTGATGTGTAGAGTGACTGAGTCTGACAGATTGTATTGTGCATCACAAATGGCACCCTATTCACTACGTAGTTCACTACTTTTGACCAGAGCCTTATGGGCTCTGTGGTCAAAAGTATTGCACTACATGAGAATAAAGTACCATTTGGGACACATTCTTAATTGTCTCTAAACCAGCACACCTTAAAAACTTTAACTATTGATTTACAAATTATTGATTTACACTTCAAATTGTTATTTATTTAAAAAAAACATTATAAGTAGACTATTCAGCTTAGTGCTATGTTTATGTTTTGAAATAGGGAATTTTTCGAGGTGTATTGAAATTGAGGCATCCATCTAGTGCTCCAATTCTATAAACTAAAACATTTTATTGGTATTTTAGTGGTTTAATTAATAAATTGATATGGCTTCACATGTGGCAGTGCTCTAGTAACTGAGAATTAGCCATCCATAAATTTGATTAGCAGTAAAACAGCCTACTGTAGGTATATCCGTGGTCAGTCCAATCTAACTCTATTGGTGAGCCTGTCAGTACGGACCAAATGCAAAGACTTCATGAAATCTCTACTTGGCCCAAGCCTCTGTCCTCTTATTAGGTTTCTTCTCTGCTGCTGCAACTATAATTCAAGAGTATATGAAGGCTCTGACCCTTTATAGAGTTGTTATAGAGTTGATATAAGGAATGGGGATTCAAATCATCCGATTTGGCAAAGATATGACAGACATTAATTTAACCTCCCTTCCTGGGTTGTTGCATTGGACAGTTTATGTTCATCTAATTTCCCAAGGAAGTGTGGTGGCTTTTGATGTGTAGGTAGGTCTCCTCACTCTAAAAAAGGGAAACCCTCTTCTTCAAGTCATTCCGCTTCCAGAGGGATAGGCGATCAAATTCCTCAATGGGCATCCCAAATAGATTCTGGAATTCCTCTACGGACAGATGCCTCTACAAAGGAGATGGCCAGATCATATATCAGACAGACTTCACAATCTACAGGTAACTGCCAAAATAATGGAAATGCAAGTAAATGATGATACAAAGTATTTTGAAAGCAGGTGCTTCCACACAGGTGTGGTTCCTGAGTTAATTAAGCAATTAACATCACATCATACTTAGGGTAATGTATAAAAATGCTGGGCAGGACATTATTTTGTCTACCATGGCTATGCCCCCATAGGATGACAATGGCTCCATCCACAGGGCATGGGTGGTCACTGAATGGTTTGATGAGCATGAAAATAATGTAAACCATATGCCATGGCCTTCTCAGTCACCAGATCTCAACCCAATTTAACACTTATGGAAGATTCTGGAGCGGCCCTTGAGACGGTGGTGGAAAACACCATCAACAAAACACCAAATGATGGCATTTTTCCTGGAATAAAGTTGTTGCATCCCTCCAATAGCATTCCAATCACTTGTAGAATCTATGCCAAGATACATTGAAGCTGTTCTGGCTCGTGGTGGCCCAGTTATTAAGACACTATGTTGGTGTTTTCTTTATTTTGGCAGTTACCTGTACATGCTCCACATCACAAAACCTGCTCCGGGGTTAAGTTTCCCCAAGGTACAGATCTAGCATCATCTTCCCCTCCCCCAATCCAAACCTTAACCATTAGTGAAGAAAAGGCAAAACTGACCCAAGATTAGCAACTAGAGGCAACCCTACACCCAAAACCCTAACTGTAACAAATGTGATAAATGACATGGCCAGCGGTTTGCACAATTAAGTTATTCTAGAGATTTAAAGCAAGGGAGTACTGATCCTACCTCCAGTCTCATCCTGTCTACTCCTGGTGGGAGTTTATTCCTTCTCCTGTGGGTCACTAGGAGCATTTCATATGGATATATCTATGGAAAAACATAGTCAGCCATCTCAGAAGGAAGGTCAAAGCCATAACTCTGCATCTATAGAGGCTTATACTGTCAGCACAAAGCTTGCCATTGCATGTATCCCAAATGGCACACTATTCCCTACACAGTCCACTACTTTTGACCAGGGCCCATAGGGCTCTGGTCAAAAGAAGTGCACTATATAGGGAATAGGGTGCCATTTGGGATGTAAACATTAATGTACAGTATTTACAGATGTCCTCCTGAATTGTAAAGATATGGATAGGTTTGTAGCTGACATTAAAGACTTCTTATTGTACTTATGCAATTATAAGACTAGTGGAAAAACAGAGATCAACATTAGGGAAAACACATTTCTAGCATTTCAAGTCTGATCAGAAATGGATGTCAAACAGCAGACGTCCTGACCTTTTCAGCCAGCACACTTGGCAGTGAGTTTCCCCTGTCCATTCTTCCTCTCTGAGAATCTCCATTCTAAATTACAACAGCCAATACAGCACCACTGTTAACATGTTACACACAACAAACTAACCATACACAGTATTCACGTCAGTGTAAATCAAGATGGCAAAATGTTATGATCCAAATGTAGACAAATGGCGCTTGACACAAGATTAATATAATGTTTTCAGATGACATTGGTACAAACATTCTTACCTGGAGGCCTGTGGAGAAACAGAAATGCTGCGTTAGAATGTGCTTGACATACAGTCCACTGTTTCATGCTTTAAATGCTTACATACAGATGTCGGATAATAACATGATCACTCTTTCTTGTGGAGAATTGTCCTGCTACATCAGGACATTCAAATGAGCCTCATGATTGCATAAAAATGATCAGTTCTCTTTATCTTCATGCGGGGGTAGTCGAGTCATTGGGATCAGGCCTGCTATCAAATAATATTCTCTCTCACTCACTCAAACGCTAGGCCTAGATCCTATTACTGCAACATTCAAATGTGCAGTGCATTCTGAAAATATTCAGACCTCCTTCACTTTTTCCACATTTCGTTACGTTACGTTAAAGCCTTATTCTAAAATTGATTTAAAAAAAAAATCCTCATAAACTACACACAAAAGGTTTTTAGAAATGTTAGTACATTTATTACAAATAAAACCCAGAAATATTACTAAAGTATTCAGACCCTTTACTCAAATCAAATTTTATTGGTTACATACACATGGTTAGCAGATGTTATTGCGAGTGTAGCGAAATGCTTGTGAGTCTTCTTGGATATGTCACTACAAGCTTGGCACACCTATATTTGGGGAGCATCTCCCATTCTTCTCTGCAGATCCTCTCAAGCTCTGTCAGGTTGGATGGGGAGCGTCGCTGCACAGCTATTTTCAGGTCTCTCCAGAGATGTCCGATTGGGTTCAAGTCTGGGCTCTGGCTGGGCCACTCAAGGACATTCAGAGACTTGTCCCAAAGCACTCCTGCGTTGTCTTGGCTGTGTGCTTAGGGTCATTGTTCTGTTGGAAGGTGAAACTTCGCCCCCTGTCTGAGGTCCTGAGCACTCTGCAGCAGGTTTTCATCAAGGATCTTTCTGTACTTTGCGCCGTTCATCTTTCCCTCGATCCTGACTAGTCTCCCAGTCCCTGACGCTGAATAACATCCCCACAGCATGATGCTGCCACCACCATGCTTCACAGTAGGGATGGTACACTCTGAGCACTCTGCAGCATACCACCCTGCATACCACTGCTGGCTTGCTTCTGAAGCTAAGCAGGGTTGGTCCTGGTAAGTCCCTGGATGGGAGACCAGATGCTGCTGGAAGTGGTGTTGGAGGGCCAGTAGGAGGCACTCTTTCCTCTGGTCTAAAAAAAATAATAATATCCCAATGCCCCAGGGCTGTGATTGGGGACACTGCCCTGTGTAGGGTGCTGTCTTTCGGATGGGACGTTACACGGGTGTCCTGACTCTCTGAGGTCATTAAAGATCCCATGGCACTTATCGTAAGAGTAGGGGTGTTAACCCCGGTGTCCTGGCTAAATTCCCAATCTGGCCCTCAAACCATCATGGTCACCTAATAATCCCCAGTTTACAATTGGCTCATTCATCCCCCTCCTCTCCCCTGTAACTATTCCCCAGGTATTTGCTGCAAATGAGAACGTGTTCTCAGTCAACTTACCTGGTAAAATAACGGATAAATAAAAATAAATAAAAAAAGTACCAGGTTCCCTCCAGACGTGACGCTTGGCATTCAGGCCAAAGAGTTCAATCTTGGTTTCATCAGACCAGAGAATCTTGTTTCTCATGGTCTGACAGTCTTTAGGTGCCTGTCATATGCCTTTTACTGAGGAGTGGCTTCCGTCTGGCCACTCTACCATAAAGGCCTAATTGGTTCTCCCATCTCCACAGAGGAACTGTGAAACTCTGTCAGAGTGACCATCGGGTTCTTGGTCACCTCCCTGACCAAGGCCCTTCTCCCCCAATTGCTCAGTTTGGTGGGGAGGCCAGCTCTAGGAACAGTCTTAATGATTCCAAACTTCTTCCATTTAAAAATGGAGGCCACTGTGTTCATGGGGACCTTCAGTGCCACAGATCTTTGCTTTGACACAATCCTGTCTCGGAGCTCTACAGACAATTCCTTCAACCTAATAGCTTAGTTTTTTGCTCTGACACGCACTGTCTGTGGGACCTTATATAGACAGCTGTGTGCTTTTGCAAATCATGTCCAATCAACTGAATTTACCACAGGTGGACTCCAATCAAGTTGTAGAAACATCTCAAGGATGATCAGGATGCACCTGATCTCATTTTCGAGTCTCATAGCAAAAGGTCTTGAAAACGTAAGTAAAAACGTATGTAAAATATATTTTTATTTTTAATACATTTACAAAAATGTCAAAAAAACTGTTTTTGCTTTGTCATTATGGGGTATTGTGTGTAGATTGATGGGGAAAAACATACATTTAATCAATTTTAGAATAAGGCAGTAATGTAACAAAATTTGGAAAAAGGGAAGGGGTCTGAATACTTTCGAATGCACCGTACAAAAATGTATTTGAAATGCAGCCATACACATTATATAGCTTAATAACACAACATAGATATTGCTCTCCAGTAGGCTATGACATACAAGTGTGAATTGTATCCTAAGGTTACAAATGAGCTGTCAACGGTTTGTTCAACCATGGCTTGTGGTGGTCTAGTGGTTAGTGGCGATGCCTTCAGTGCGCACATAGGTCTACCGTGTCAGCATGGGTTTGATTCTGGCCCACGTCCTTCTGGCACAAATAACTCAAACCCCCTGATACATTTCTTTTGGTTACACATTTCAAATATGGACAGTCAGGGATATTTTACCCCCGATCTTGGTAAGAAATGACCAAACACACACCAGACACTTTTGGATACATAAATAGGAAACTAATAAAATAATCACAGTAGGCTTACTAGGTTACACCAATATTTCCATTCATAGAAAGTGTTGGGTAAATAGCCACAGTAGAGGAAATCCTTTCTTGTCAAATACTTGTCAAATAGATAAATCACCCTTAGTCTGTTAAAAAAGGACTGTTCTGATGACAATACCAATCAGAGGGTGAACATATCTTGAAAGACTGGTTGCAAGCAGGACTAAGGCAGAGAGGAAGAGGCGGAGCGAGCCCTCTCGCACAAAATCTGTCCAGAATAAGCCCAATGCGTTTCTATGGTCTTAACATGCAGACCTAGACTTATTGCCTGCCTTCCTTTCCTGCATTTTGAACAACAACTCCCATTGTTAGTGCGGAGACATGAACATCTCGTCATTATACAGATCTCTGACTAAGGTAAACACTGACATCATCTTTTAGGGAGCGGTAATGAGGTGACCAATAATGGTTGCAATTGAGATCAGCTGGGCGAGTGAATTTAGCACATATTGATGGTTTAACAGGACATCAACTGGCGATAATCTAGTTTCATCGATGGTTGCAATAGGCCCTTGTTATTTAATTATATTCCAATAGGGTACATTTTGTATGCTACCCTTTAGCCTATTCATTGTCACATAATGCTCCGCACTGCTAAAGCTAACTCTCTCTCCTCTGCTCTCATCCTTCTAGACCTATCGGCTGCCTTTGATACTGTGAACCATCAGATCCTCCTCTCCACCCTCTCCGAGCTGGGCATCTCCGGCGCGGCCCACGCTTGGATTGCGTCCTACCTGACAGGTCGCTCCTACCAGGTGGCGTGGCGAGAATCTGTCTCCGCACCACGTGCTCTCACCACTGGTGTCCCCCAGGGCTCTGTTCTAGGCCCTCTCCTATTCTCGCTATACACCAAGTCACTTGGCTCTGTCATATCCTCACATGGTCTCTCCTATCATTGCTATGCAGACGACACACAATTAATCTTCTCCTTTCCCCCCTCTGATAACCAGGTGGTGAATCGCATCTCTGCATGTCTGGCAGACATATCAGTGTGGATGACGGATCACCACCTCAAGCTGAACCTCGGCAAGACGGAGCTGCTCTTCCTCCCGGGGAAGGACTGCCCGTTCCATGATCTCGCCATCACGGTTGACAACTCCATTGTGTCCTCCTCCCAGAGTGCTAAGAACCTTGGCGTGATCCTGGACAACACCCTGTCGTTCTCAACTAACATCAAGGCGGTGACCCGTTCCTGTAGGTTCATGCTCTACAACATTCGCAGAGTACGACCCTGCCTCACGCAGGAAGCGGCGCAGGTCCTAATCCAGGCACTTGTCATCTCCCGTCTGGATTACTGCAACTCGCTGTTGGTTGGGCTCCCTGCCTGTGCCATTAAACCCCTACAACTCATCCAGAACGCCGCAGCCCGTCTGGTGTTCAACTTTCCCAAGTTCTCTCACGTCACCCCGCTCCTCCGCTCTCTCCACTGGCTTCCAGTTGAAGCTCGCATCCGCTACAAGACCATGGTGCTTGCCTACGGAGCTGTGAGGGGAACGGCACCTCCGTACCTTCAGGCTCTGATCAGGCCCTACACCCAAACAAGGGCACTGCGTTCATCCACCTCTGGCCTGCTCGCCTCCCTACCTCTGAGGAAGTACAGTTCCCGCTCAGCCCAGTCAAAACTGTTCGCTGCTCTGGCACCCCAATGGTGGAACAAACTCCCTCACGACGCCAGGTCAGCGGAGTCAATCACCACCTTCCGGAGACACCTGAAACCCCACCTCTTTAAGGAATACCTAGGATAGGATAAAGTAATCCTTCTAACCCCCCCCCCCCTTAAAAGAGTTAGATGCACTATTGTAAAGTGGTTGTTCCACTGGATATCATAAGGTGAATGCACCAATTTGTAAGTCGCTCTGGATAAGAGCGTCTGCTAAATGACTTAAATGTAAATGTAATAATAAAATGTGTAAAAAAACAATAATAGGCTACTGTTTGTTTCCCTGGCTTAGTTGATGAGCTGATTTGGGTAATCAGTTGATTGACAGATGTACGCCTACTGTAGAACGATAAACTTTCCTCCGGTGTGGATGCTTGCCAACATTTTATAGTTAGGCTATGTATAATTTGCAGAGGTGGGTATAGTACTGAAATTATGTACTTAAAGAAAAGTAGTGATACTTAGATTGTAATTTACTCAAGTAAAAGTAGCCATCTTAAGAAACTACTCAAGAGTAAAAAAAAGTATCCGGTCAGAAAACGACTTAAGTACTAGTTACAAATTTAGTTAGCATTTTTTACACCGTATGGTAAACTGTGACAGCAAATAAAAAGGACAACAACTTTGTGCAATTGATTTGACATTCATTTATTATTTAATCCTGCCAGCACCATCTTGCAAACGTCCTCCATCACAGGTAGTCTCCAATTAAGACTGTCATCAAAGTCTGTAGACTGTAGTTTCAATTACGGTCTTATTCAAAGTTGACTTAAAATCTATCAATGTGCTCAATTTCATAAAAAGGTCAATGGTACGAGACATTGGAATCATTTTATAATTTCAATAGCATTACTGAAAATGTATTTCACAATATAATTTCATATACATGTGATGGTGATTGACTACTAAAAAGATTTACACCAAGTGTGATGTTTCATTTTTCACTCAGAATGAAATAAAGGAGGATCAGGTATGTGTTGCAACAGTCAAACAAGAATCAATATCGAAATACTAGGTTAAAGGTAAAGATACCTTGATAGAAAATGACTCAAGTAAAAGTGAAAATCACCAGTAAAATACTACTTGAGTAAAAGTCTAAAAGTATTTGGTTTAAAATACACTTAAATATCAAAAGTAGTAGTAAAAGTATAAATCATTTCACATTCCTTACATTAAGAAAACCAGACAGCACGGTTTTCTTGTTTTAAATTTACGAATAGCCAGGGGCACACTCCAACACAGACATAATTTTCTTTAGGAATGTAGTGGAGTAAAAGTAAAAGCTATCAAAAATATAAATAGTAAAGTACAGATACCCCAAAAACTGCTTAAGTAGTACTTTAAAGTATTTTTACTTAAGTACTTTACACCACTGTCAATGTCACTATCAATCATGTTACTAGTATGCAAATCAGACACATTTTAGCATGGAATTAAACATCAAGGTAGGTATTCAGGTAAGAATCATGTAAGTAATACTGTAAATAATCAATTGCCATAGTCAACTCAATCATCTTTTTCCTGCCAAGGTAGGATTTACCCTCCATCCTCCTTCTCATCTTAACCTCTCCTTTCCACTTTGAAGGGTCTTTTCTTTTATTGGCTGACCCATTTACCTCCCCCTCGGTTGTGCCGCTACAAACTGTATATAAAAAAACACACAAATGTATTTCTAGTATATGGCACAAAAAGCTTACTGAGATGATACACTGACAGATGTGCTTATAGACCCTGTCATAAAAACTGAATAACATTTAGACACACACGAGAGAGAGCAAAGGAGTGGGAGGATGCTGTGCTGGACTGACCGGATGATCTAGCTAACGTTAGCTAGCTGCATGGTTGACACTGCTAGTTAGCTATCCACACACATCTGATTAATATGTTCACTCTTTATGCCAATGACAAGGTGGCTAGTGAGCCAACAAGCAGAGATCATATGGGGAGCTAAAAACAGGAGATTAAATTTAGTCCGATTCTGGGTTAGCCAAAGCGAACTAGCTAGTTAGTTAGTTACAGTACCTAGCCATTTGATTTGCACTCACCCTCAAAACACAATTTCAACAGCAGAATTATATCTGAGAAACATATAATATTACGAAGGCAGAAGGTAATTAAAGTGCAACTTACCTCTGAACCTACGATCAAAAATATCCTCAGGAGTATTAAAAATATCCTTAAAAGTGAAGAGCTGCGCTTCACTTCAAGAGCTGTGGTGGAGATACAGGATTTGACGGACAACTTTGAGAGCCAATGAACTTAAGAATTTTGATGAAAAGCTATATTACATAGTGTAACGACCCTGGGTTTATAAGCGCGGAAATCGACTCTGCCACACAAGCATGCTTTTGCGGCACAGTCGATAGCGCGCCGGACCTCGGGCTAGAAGGTCGAGGGTTTGAGACCTGCTTCTTGCTGTTTCATTACATTGGTGTCAGAAGTGATCGGACCTTGCATCCACGACAGTGCGTGTGCTTGGCCGGGGAGCGCGTTCCTGTAAGACGTAGAGTCACAAGCTAGCGCGAGGACGCGCTCTTTGAAAGGAGGGAGTAGTGTAACGACCCTGGGTTTATTAGCGGAAATTTTGCGGCACAGTCGATAGCGTGCCGGACCTCGGGCTAGAAGGTCGAGGGTTCAAGACCTGCTCCCTGCTGTTTCATTACAATACATTTCATTTGTCAAGGGGTCGTGAAACGTTCATACAGACGTAAAGGGGAACCAATCACACCAATTTATGTAAAAATATGAAAATCACCAAATTTGGAGTTACAAGGTTTTCATCCGACAGCGACGATATAATAATATAAATCTATGTAACTGAAGTGATTTGGTAAAATGTAATTGAGTTAAAAGTAAGTAACTTCCTTCATAAATTACCTGAGTACAAGTAAAGCCTGCAGTGAGTAACTAGAAAAGTACTAGTTCCTCCAAAAATGTAAAGGGCAGTGGGCCAGATTCAAACCCATGCTGACTCTGGCATATGTGTGCCAGGGTCAGCGGCTGTAACTGCACACAGGCAGTGAGGCAACCAACAATTTATTCTGCCTATTGATTGCCATGAATATATAAAACAATTTATCCCCCAAAAAACGGATTTCCCTTTACCAAAAATACATCTACCCCCTACAAATATGTCAATTTATTATAATCCACATAAGAATTCACGAGACGCACTGTAGCCTGCACCTAGCCTACATAGGCTACTATGGTGGAAATTACAAGATTATGTTATAATACTTTTATTGCATCAAATGGTTGTTTTATGCAACATAATAGACGGTTCTTATATCTCTATTGTGTCTGTGTGAACTGAAAGTGAGCCTCTGGGAGATAACACTGACAGGAGATTTACGATGTCTTTGGGGATACCGCATTTCAGAGCATGAGTTAATGTTTCTGTTCTATACGGTACCAGGGAGAGATGGCTCCAGTGGCGTTTGGGGGCCAGTTTTTATAGGAGATACTGTCTGCTGTGAATTATAAGTATCTTTCATACAAATCTTAACCTTGTGACCCATTCCATACATCTGTTGTGTGTCATGTAGACTGAAGGAGGATGCTGTGGCTCAAACCAGCTCGTTGAGTTCTCAGTAATCACCTCCAGGGGTGATTACCGACCAGCTCCATTACTGCAGTAATTAAATAATAAAGTTTGATTGTTTTGAAGAAATCTAAAAGTCTCTCCTTTTGATTACAATAATTCCACCACAATACTTGAACGGACTCCCGTTACAAACACCGCTTCCAGCTGCTCCCTGGCGGCGATTCTAAATATTCATTCAAATTTTCCTTCTGCAGGATTATTTTCCTCCTGTGACTAGGTGGGTCATACTAAGATCCGACATCTGTATGACTGGTTGGGTTCTGATATTGTTACAGTATAGGAAGTCAACCAATCATATTGAACCACCAGGCCTTACCTGGTCCTCCTTTGTCACTGTCAGATTGGGTGAACTCGGCAGACTGGAGCTACACGCAGAATGGAACAAACCATTAGAAGTGCTGTGACAAACTGGTTTTGGTGTTAGTCAATTTAGAATAACGCTATGAACTTCAGTCAGCAGCGATATAATGCCCAGGGCCCGGTTTCCCGATAGCGATGGAACATAGTTTTACGAGTGTTTTAACAATGCATTTTTCCTACAATGGCCAAAGATGCAGCATGCGTTTCCCATAAGACCACGCAGAGAGAATATTTGTGCGCTGTTGAGGCCTGTGTCGATACCGATAGGATCGAAAGAAAGGAAGCAGTGCTCTCGGATCAGCGTTCTCCCTTTCCAATCTTACCTTAACATTAGAACTATTCCACAACACTGCCAACGGATCAGCTCCTAGAGATATTATCTCCCATGGCTACGAATATTGAGGTGGCTTATTCTAATGCTTACCCTATAATAATGCACTAAATCAAGATTTGGCACAATTTCATCATGAAATATATTGAGGAAAAAATTACAGACAGTAGCATACAATTAGCAAAATAAAACTAAATTGAATTAACATGAAATTGATTTCAATATCATTTGAAAATATAGGTCTATTGGATGTATCTTTTAATACAGTCATCTCGGTTTTCACTTGAACCGTCTTTATATCTTTCGCTTGTTATGCAAAGAAATGGGCCACTTTGTATTTGTAGTCACTGTCATATTCGTTCTGAAGTTATTGGAGGTCACAGAAAGACAAAGATTTTGTGTTTCGCGGAGATCTTCTGTGTATAAAGTGACGCGGAAGGGCAAAAAAGCATCTAACGACATACTAAGCTGTTCCAAAAGTGGTCTGAGGCAGCCATTAAATAACAAGTGTTTTCAAAAGCAACTTTAGTAACGATGGTTTTGAGAAACAGCTTGGAGATCTAACAATGCTCCTACGGAGGTTAAAATGATGAACGTAGCCTAAACATGCTTTTGTGAAACCGGGCCCTGGCCAGTGTTCACAAAGCGTCTCACAATAGTGCTGATCTAGGATCAGTTTTGTATTTTAAATCATAATGAAAAGATGTATGGAGCGTGGGGACCTGACCCTAGATCAGTAATTCCTACTCTGAGACGCTTGGTGAAAACTGGCCCAGATGCTTTGCACCCTCTACTCACCCTGGTCTGACCACTCCTACTGGTTGCTTGGAAATTTATGTTTTTGGAGGCATTGGAGGATGACCCTAGGAATGTAGATCACATGTATGTCTATCAATATCATAGGCACTGCATTGTATAATCAAGGAGCGATGATATTGAATACTGTATTTCATACAACCCATATCTTGCACTTGGCCACTTGAGAGGCCCCGGGGTAAAGTTTCTCCTATGTACAGATCTAGAATCAGCTTCCCTCCACCATCCTAACCTTAACCTTGAGAGGGCTAAATGCAAAACTGATCCAAGATCATCATCTAGGGTCAACTTCACCCTACTCCGAGCACTGAGGAATATATTTTTATTTATTTATTTAACCTTTATTTAACTAGGTCATTTAAGAACAAATTCTTATTTACAATGACGGCCTACCAAAAGGCAAAAGACCTCCTGCGGGGACAGGGGCTGGGATGAAAAAATAAATAAAAACATTCAAAAAGAACATTATAAATATAGGACAAAACACACATCACGACAAGAGAGACAACACTACATAAAGAGAGACCTAAGACAACAACATAGCAAGGCAGCAACACATGACAACAACATGGTAGCAACACAACATGGTAGCAGCACAAAACATGTTACAAACATTATTGGGCACAGACAACTGCACAAAGGGCAAGAAGGTAGAGACAACAATACATCACGTGAAACAGTCACAACTGTCAGTAAGAGTGTCCATGATTGAGTCTTTGAATGAAGAGATTGAGATAAAACTGTCCAGTTTGAGTGTTTGTTGCAGCTCGTTCCAGTTGCTACCTGCAGCCAACTGAAAAGACGAGCGACCCAGGAATGTGTGTGCTTTGGGGACCTTTAACAGAATGTGACTGGCAGAACGGGTGTTGTATGTGGAGGAGGAGGGCCTCAGTAGATATCTCAGATAGGGGGGAATGAGGCCTAAGAGGGTTTTATAAATAAGCATCAACCAGTGGGTCTTGCGACAAGTATACAGAGATGACCAATTTACAGAAGAGTATAGAGTGCAGCGATGTGTCCTATATGGAGCATTGGTGGCAAATCTGATGGCCGAATGGTAAAGAACATCTAGCCGCTCGAGAGCACCCTTACCTGCTGTACTATAAATTATGTCTCCGTAATCTAGCATGGGTAGGATGGTCAGGGTTAGTTTGGCAGCTGGGGTGAAAGAGGAGCGATTACGATAGAGGAAACCAAGTCTAGATTTAACTTTAGCCTGTTGCTTTGATATGTGCTGAGAGAAGGACAGTGTACCGTCTAGCCATACTCCCAAGTACTTGTATGAGGTGACAACCTTAAGCTCTAAACCCTCAGAGGTAGTAATCACAGCTGTTGGGAGAGGGGCATTCTTCTTACCAAACCACATTACCTTTGTTTTGGAGGTGTTCAGAACAAGGTTAAGGGTAGAGAAAGCTTGTTGAACACTAAGAAAGCTTTGTTGTAGAGCATTTAACACAAAATCTGGGGAGAGGCCAGCTGAGTATAAGACTGTATCATCTGCATATAAATGGATGAGAGAGCTTCCTACTGGCTGAGCTATGTTGTTGATGTAAATTGAGAAGAGCGTGGGGCCTAGGATTGAGCCTTGGAATACTCCCTTGGTGACAGGCAGTGGCTGAGACAGCAGATTTTTTGACTTTATACACTGCACTCTTTGAGAGAGGTAGTTAGCAAACCAGGCCGAAGACCCCTCAGAGGACACCAATATTCCTTAGCCGGCCCACAAGAATGGAATAGTCTACTGTATCAAAAGCTTCGGCCAAGATATATCCAGCTAACAATTTAATGTTCCCTCTAATGTTTAAGTGTCCAGTTTTCCGTTAGTTAGGGGAACATTGTATCTATATTAGCAAAAACCTTCTGAGAAACTTTTTAGCATGTTTTGGTGTTAAAGTTAGGAGAACATTCCCTTAATGTAAAGCATAACTTATCTAGAAGATGATTACAATGTTCACAGAATATACTGTACAACATTAATGTTCTAGATGCGTTTTATGGGACGTAGCAAGAACATTCACGTGTCCAGTTTTCTGAGGGTTACGAGAATATTCTATCAACGTCCCACCAAACATACACAGGACATTGGTTGCCATGTTCTCACAATATTAGATATACATTTTCTAGACATGTTTCATGATAACGTTGCAAGAACATTCCTGTGTCCAGTTTTCTAAGGTTTAGGAGAATATTCCATCAACATCCCAACAAACATACACAGAATATGGTTGTTAATGTTATTAATGTTCTAGACACATTTCATGGGAACGTTGCAAGAACATTTCTGTGTATCAGGTGTCAGGACGTAGCTTGAGTACCCAAAGAAGCACCCCCCCACATTTCTTTTTTCATTGAACATCACACCTTGTTACTGTTGCCAAGCCCCTAATTGCTGAACCATTGGTCCAATCACAGCTGTTTTTGTCTGTTGGCAAGTTCAGGGATACTCATACACACAGTGTTTTAAATGTACATATTTGACACACTTTGACAACATTGTGCATGTTCATTAATATAGTAATTATTATTCAACATGTTCTCACCTGGGATTTGAACTCACAACCTCTTGGTTTACAGCATTTTCCTCCTACACCACCATGTCTGTGTCAATTATTGATTTGATTGACTTATTTCCACAATTTAAGGACTTTCTGTATCGTTGTCTAAGGTTGGTGGGGCAAACTAACCTGTTTTAATACTCCTGAACAGTGGTGACCTCTTTTGAAAACAAGAGGGGGCTTGCTTGTTTTGCATGTTATTTTGCCATTAATACGTGTCACATATGTTTGCAAACAATGTATCATTGAGTTAATAAAGCTGCATACAAACATGGCCTCTTTTTTGTCTTCTTGAGTAAGGCAGCTCCAAAATGCAGCCTAGCTCAGTGCTTTCTGTGTTGGTGGGGCAAGCCAATAGAAAATAGAGAGTGTCACGCCGTGATTGGCTCAGTGTTCTCTCACTCATGGCGACACTATGTCACCGCCAAGTCTAAGGGTAGAGGTACAAAATTCTAGCCCCTTGGGTGCTACCATAGAGTTACATTAGAAGTGCTCATCCAAAGCTCAAGGTCATTAGCCACAGATAAAATGATGTCAAATCCCGTTATATGTACAGTAGCTTTGATTGGACTGATCATATCACCATCATACTTTCAAAATATTAGCTAGCAGTCATCATCATGAATCAAGTCGACAATCAACTGGCAAATCCTTTTTAATCCTTGTCATAAGACGAGAAATAATGAATAGAAATGATAGATAAAACGTATCGGTGCTCATCGACCATTGGACATAAACATTACACAAGAAGTTGGAAATCGCAAATTCAACAATGAGTGGTTTGGAAGGAATCAGTGACATTGGCTAACTGCAAGAATTACAAAGCAATCACTTGCCTGCTATTCAGTGGAGTGGCTGTGTGGTCCCAAATCTGGGATTAAGGGACTCTTTTCCAAGTTTAAAATGATAAATATTGGCCATGCTGTCAATGAAGCATGATTTGTGCCGCTCTCAAAACATCTGTTAAAACCTCTTGAAGCTAGGGGGCAGAATTTTTATGTTTGGAAAAATAACGTTCCCATTGTAAGCTGCCTATTTCTCAGGTCCAGATGCTAGAATATGCATATAATTGACAGAGTAGGATAGAAAACACTCTAAAGTTTCCAAAACTGTCAAAATATTGTCTGTGAGTATAACAGAACTGATTTTGCAGGCGAAAACCTGAGGAAATCCAACCCGGAAGTGACTTCTGTTTTGAAAAATCACTGTTCCATTGCTTGCCTTTCGTCCATTTGAAGGGATATCAACCAGATTCCATTTCCTGTGGCTTCCTCAGGGTGTGAACAGTCTTTAGACATAGTTTCAAGCTTTTATTTTGAAAAATGAGCGAGATTTATCAAAACGCATCAGTGGATAGGCGGATGTCCCTCCATTAGTTGTTGCGCCAGACACTCGTTGCTCGACATTTTCTTTCTCTCCAGTATTGAATAGTTCACAGTCCGGTTGAAATATGATCGATTATTGATGTTAAAAACAACCTGAGGATTGATTATTAAAAAAGTTTGACATGTTTTTACGACCTTTACGGATACTATATGGAATTTTCGTCAAGCCTTGATGACTGTGGAATACTGAACATAACGCGCCAAACAAATGGAGCGCCAAAAAAAATCTTTATCGAACAAAAGGAAAATGTATTGTGTAACTGGGAGTCTCGTGAGTGCAAACATCCGAAGATCATCAAAGGTAAGCGATTAATTTTATTGCTTTTCTGGCTTTCGTGACCATTCTACATGGCTGCTAGGTGTTCTTACTGTTTTGTCTAGTGATCGATAAACTCACAAACGCTTGGATTGCTTTCGCTGTAAAGCATATTTTCAAAATCTGACACGGTAGGTGGATTAACAAGCTAAGCTGTGTTTTGGTATATTTCACTTATGATTTCATAATTTGGCTCTCTGCAATTCAGCGGTTGTTTACAAAAATTATCCCGCTAAAGGGATCCGTGCGTCAAGAAGTTAACTCGGAACTGGGAAAACTTGACTTCAGTGAGTTCAGGACAACTGGGAAGTCTGGAATAAACGAGCTCCGACTGGGAAAATACGTTTTGAACGGTCATCCAACTCGGAATTGTAAATCCGGCCTCTTTCTAGTGCTACGACCTGAGGATCAATGACGTCATCATGATTCAACCTTGTTTTTTCCCCGAGTTCCCAGTTGATTTGAAAGCACCGTAAATCCAGAGAATGCCAGACTTTGACGTCAAAATTTGCTCACAAAGGACCGCCGCGCCACCTTCCTGTTCAAGTGAGCACAGCACAACAAGGTGAGTCCAAAAATGCATTGTATGCTGCTGCATAAATGATGTAATATGCCAGGGAGATATGTATACTGTAGCTAAGAAAGTATGGTGGTAAAAGTTATATTGATTACGTCTGTCCTAACTCGCTCATTAATGTCTTAATCGAAATTACGGATTGCCTCTTATCTGCTTGTCGTCCCCTTATGCCATAGTTTGTACATCTCAATTGTCATTAGAAACCTCATTTGTTTAAGCAAGTCAGACATATCAGCTATGTTTTTTAAATTAAAAGGCAGTAAACGAGGCTGAATAAACTGTTTCGCAGCCAGACAATACTCGGCGGATAGCCAGGTGTAGCAGTGGTAAGATGTTGGGACTGCTGTTGGGACAGCTTTATGTAGGCCCTAACAGTTTGTGGGCACTGTTTGACACCATTATAGTGCAATTAATGTATTGTTTAGTGTTGTGTTGTAATCACTGTGATAAATAAATGTTTTTCTTAAGTGCTTTTAACAGAGCTGAGATTTACTTCAAAGTGCATTCACCCTAATAGTTACACCTATCAAGTTGTTTCAGATCTACACAAGTGCCTAGGGAGGAGAGGTTAGGGTTTCTTCAGTACAGGGCCTAACTATACTGGCCCAATAAGCATATTCCCTAGATATATGCCATATTGGGGCACAGGTTAGTGTGTGTCCTTTGTGCTGGTGGCCTGGGTTCAAGACTTTATGTTAATGTCATTATTTGGCAACAGTTACAACACACTTAATTTATCCATACTGAACAAAAATATAAAGGCAACATGCAACAATTTAATTTTACTGAGTTACAGTTCATATTAGGAAATCAGTCAATTGAAATAGATACCTTAAAACAAAAAGGTAGCAGAAAAACAGTCAGCATCTGGTGTGACAACCATTTGCCTCCTGCAGCACGACACATCTCCATCACATAGAGTTGATCAGGCTGTTGATTGTGGCCTATGGAACGTTGTCCCACTCATCTTCAATGGCTGTGCGAAGTTGCTGGATATCGATCGAGAGCATCCCAAACTTGCTCAATGGGTGCATGTCTGGTGAGTATGCAGGCCATGGAAGAACTAGGACATTTTCAGCTTCCAGGAATTGTGTACAGATCCTTGCAACATGGGGCTGTGCATTATCATACTGCAACATGAGGTGATGGCGGGGGATGAATGGGACGACGATGGGCTTCAGGATCTCGTCACGGTATCTCTGTGCATTCAGATTGCCATTGATAAAATGCATTGTGCTCGTTGTCCGTAGCTTATGCCTGCCCATACGATAACCCCACCATTGGGCACTTTGTTCACAATGTTGACATCAGCAAACCACTCGCCCACACAACGCCATACATGTGATCTGCGGATGTGAGGCCGGTTGGAAGTACTGCCAAATTCTCTAAAATAACGTAGGAGGCAGCTTATGGTTGAGAAATGAACATTCAATTCTCTGGCAACAGCTCTGGTGGACATTCCTGCAGTCAGCACACCAATTGCAAACTCCATGAAAACTTAAGTCTTGTGGCATTGTGTTGTGTGACAAAACTGCACATTTTAGAGTGGCCTTTTATTGTCTCCAGCACAAGATGCACCTGTGTAATGATTATGCTGTTTAATCAGCTTCTTGATATGCCACACCTGTCAGGTGTATGGATTATCTCTTGGTAAAGGAGAAATGCTCACTAACAGGGATGTAAACCAATGTGTGCGCAACATTTGAGAGAAAAATGTTTTTTTGTGACCAACACTTTACATGTTGCATTTATATTTTTGTTCAGTGTAATTAAAATTAGTTCCTCATTGAAAGATGGGAATTGGTAGAGTTATAGATAGCTGAGCATCTCAAAGAGAACTTTCTACACATAGGTACGGAGCTGTGAGGGGAACGGCACCTCCGTACCTTCAGGCTCTGATCAGGCCCTACACCCAAACAAGGGCACTGCGTTCATCCACCTCTGGCCTGCTCGCCTCCCTACCTCTGAGGAAGTACAGTTCCCGCTCAGCCCAGTCAAAACTGTTCGCTGCTCTGGCACCCCAATGGTGGAACAAACTCCCTCACGACGCCAGGTCAGCGGAGTCAATCACCACCTTCCGGAGACACCTGAAACCCCACCTCTTTAAGGAATACCTAGGATAGGATAAAGTAATCCTTCTAACCCCCCCCCCCCTTAAAAGAGTTAGATGCACTATTGTAAAGTGGTTGTTCCACTGGATATCATAAGGTGAATGCACCAATTTGTAAGTCGCTCTGGATAAGAGCGTCTGCTAAATGACTTAAATGTAAATGTAGTGTATTTGGAAAGTATTCAGACCCCTTGACTTTTTCCACATTTTGTTACTTTACAGCCTTATTCTGAAATGTATTAAATATATTTTTTTCTCATCAGTCTACACACAATACCCCATAATGACAAAGTGAAAACAGTTTTTTAGAAATGTAGCACATTCATTAAAAATGAAGAACAGAAATACCTTATTTACATAAGTATTCTGACACATTGCTATGAGACTCGAAATTGATCTCAGGTACTTTTATTTATTTATTTATTTTAACTAGGCAAGCCAGTTAAGAACAAATTCTTATTTACAATGACGGCCTACAATCCTGTTTCCATTGATCATCCTTGAGATGTTTAAACAACTTGATTGGAGTCCATCTGTGGTAAATTCAACTGATTGGACATGATTTGGAAAATATAAGGTCCCACAGTTGACAGTGCATGTCCGAGCAAAATCCAAGCCACGAGGTCGAAGGAATTGTCCGTAGAGCTCCGAGACTTGTGTCGAGGCACAGATCTGGGGAAGGGTACCAAAACACTTCTGCATCATTGAAGGTGATGCACCCCAATGGTGGAACAAACTCCCTCACGACGCCAGGTCAGCGGAGTCAATCACCACCTTCCGGAGACACCTGAAACCCCACCTCTTTAAGGAATACCTAGGATAGGATAAAGTAATCCTTCTAACCCCCCCCCCCCCTTAAAAGAGTTAGATGCACTATTGTAAAGTGGTTGTTCCACTGGATATCATAAGGTGAATGCACCAATTTGTAAGTCGCTCTGGATAAGAGCGTCTGCTAAATGACTTAAATGTAAATGTAAGGTCCCCAAAAACACAGTGGCCTCTATCATTCTTAAATGGAAGAAGTTGGAACCACCAAGACTCTTCCTAGAGCTGGCCAACCGTCCAAACTGAGCAGTCAGGGGAGAAGGGCCTTGGTCAGGGAGGTGAACAAGAACCTGATGGTTACTCTGACAGAGCTCCAGAGTTTGTCTGTGGAGATGGGAGAACCTTCCAGAAGGACAAGCATCTCTGCAGCACTCCAACAATCAGGCCTTTATGGTAGAGTGGCCAGACGGAAGCCACTCCTCAGTAAAAGGCACAAAACAGCTCCCTTGGAGTTTTCCAAAAGGCACCTAAAGGACTCTGACCATGAGAAACAAGATTCTCTGGTCTGATGAAACCAAGATTGAACTCTTTGGCCCGAATGCCAAGCGTCACGTCTGGAGGAAACCTGGCACCATCCCTACGGTGAAGCATGGTGGTGGCAGCATCATACTGTAGGGATGTTTTTCAGCGGCTGGGACTGGGAGACTAGTCAGGATTGAGGGAGAGATGAATGGAGCAAAGTACAGAGAGATGAATGATGAAAACCTGCTCCAGAGCACTCAGGACCTCAGACTGGAGCGACGGTTCACCTTCCAACATGACAACGACCCCAAACACACAGCCAAGACAACGCAGGAATGCTCCCGATCAAACATTTCTGGAGAGACCTGAAAATAGCTGTGCAGCGACGCTCCCCATTGAACCTGACAGAGCTTGAGAGGATCTGCAGAGAAAAATGGGAGAAACTCCCCAAATACAGGTGTGCCAAGCTTGTAGCGTCATACCCAAGAAGACTCAAGGCTGTAATCGCTGCCAAAGGTTCTTCAACAAAGTACTGAGTAAAAGGTCTGAATACTTATGTAAATGTGATATTTCTTTTTTGATTTTTGCCCCAAAAATCTGAAAACCTGGTTTTGCTTTGTCATTATGGGGTATTGTGTGTAGATTGATGAGGGGGAAAAAATCTGCCATTTTAGAATAAGGCTGTAACGTAACAAAATGTGGAAAAAGTCAAGTAGTCTTAAGAACTTTCAGAATGCACTGTATGGCATATAGAACAAACGTGTCTCTGATAAGGAATCACATATACTCTCGTCATTGCATTTATACCTGTAACATTCCTAATTTGTTGCCATAACCATACAGAAACATACCCAGTACATGGTTGCCATATTCTCAGAATATCAGAAATGTGTATATTTGCAGTAGCATGTCTGTACTTTCTAACATTTGCCATTTAAGCAATGATGACACCAGCTATACCAAAACAATACACAACACAGAGTTCCATCTCCAACTTTTAATTTATTTATATTTTTATATATATAAATGCCTCCCTTTTTTTGTGATTTTTGCTTCTCCACAACGTGCTCGGGAGAGGCAAAGGTCGAGTCATGCGTCCTCCGAAACATGACCCGTCAAACCACAATTCTTAACACATGCTCATTTAACCCGGAAGCCAGGTGCACCAACTGACGACCAAAGTCAGCCTGCAGGCGCCCAGGCCGCCACAAGGAGTTGCTAGAGCACGATGAGCCAAGTAAAGACACCACAGCCAGACCCTTCCCTAACCCAGACGATGCTGGGCCAATAGTGTGCCGCCCTATGGGACTCCAAGTCACAGCCGGTAATGACACAGCCTGAGATCAGAACCCCAGGCCATAGTGACACCGGAAGTGCCTTAGACCGCTGCGCTACTCAGGAGGCCCACTCAACTCCAACTTTTAATGTGGATAAATAGGCAAATTGCAACATAAGCACTTGGGACCAGTGTTGGGGTTAATCATTTCTTACAGTATTATATTACATTAATATATTACTATTATGGGTAACAGAGTTTTATAACAAGTAACTGTCTTCAAATATTGTAATATTATTACGGTTACTTTTTCATGTAACCCGTATAGTACTTTCAGAAGCATATCTCTACTGGCATGTTATATACAGTGGGGAGAACAAGTATTTGATACACTGCCGATTTTGCAGGTTTTCCTACTTACAAAACATGTAGAGGTCTGTAATTTTTATCATAGGTACACTTCAACTGTGAGAGACGGAATCTAAAACAAAAATCCAGAAAATCACATTGTATGATTTTTAAGTGATTCATTTGCATTTTATTGCATGACATAAGTATTTGATCACCTACCAACCAGTAAGAATTCCGTCTCTCACAGACCTGTTAGTTTTTCTTTAAGAAGCCCTCCTGTTCTCCACTCATTACCTGTATTAACTGCACCTGTTTGAACTCGTTACCTGTATAAAAGACACCTGTCCACACACTCAATCAAACAGACTCCAACCTCTCCACAATGGCCAAGACCAGAGAGCTGTGTAAGGACATCAGGGATAAAATTGTAGACCTGCACAAGGCTGGGATGGGCTACAGGACAATAGGCAAGCAGCTTGGTGAGAAGGCAACAACTGTTGGCGCAATTATTAGAAAATGGAAGAAGTTCAAGATGACGGTCAATCACCCTCGGTCTGGGGCAATATCTCACCTCGTGGGGCATCAATGATCATGAGGATGGTGAAGGATCAGCCCAGAACTACACGGCAGGACCTGGTCAATGACCTGAAGAGAGCTGGGACCACAGTCTCAAAGAAAACCATTAGTAACACATTATGCCGTCATGGATTAAAATCCTGCAGCGCACGCAAGGTCCCCCTGCTCAAGCCAGCGCATGTCCAGGCCCGTCTAAAGTTTGCCAATGACCATCTGGATGATCCAGAGGAGGAATGGGAGAAGGTCATGTGGTCTGATGAGACAAAAATAGAGCTTTTTGGTCTAAACTCCACTCGCCGTGTTTGGAGGAAGAAGAAGGAAGAAGGAAGAATGAGTACAACCCCAAGAACACCATCCCAACTGTGAAGCATGGAGGTGGAAACATCATTCTTTGGGGATGCTTTTCTGCAAAGGGGACAGGACGAATGCACCGTATTGAGGGGAGGATGGATGGGGCCATGTATTGCGAGATCTTGGCCAACAACCTCCTTCCCTCAGTAAGAGCATTGAAGATGGGTCGTGGCTGGGTCTTTCAGAATGACAACGACCTGAAACACACAGCCAGGGCAACTAAGGAGTGGCTCCGTAAGAAGCATCTCAAGGTCCTGGAGTGGCCTAGCCAGTCTCCAGACCTGAACCCAATAGAAAATCTTTGGAGGGAGCTGAAAGTCCGTATTGCCCAGCGACAGCCCCGAAACCTGAAGGATCTGGAGAAGGTCTGTATGGAGGAGTGGGCCAAAATCCCTGCTGCAGTGTGTGCAAACCTGGTCAAGAACTACAGGAAACGTATGATCTCTGTAATTGCAAACAAAGGTTTCTGTACCAAATATAAAGTTCTGCTTTTCTGACGTATCAAATACTTATGTCATGCAATAAAATGCAAATGAATCACTTAAAAATCATACAATGTGATTTTCTGGATTTTTGTTTTAGATTCCGTCTCTCACAGTTGAAGTGTACCTATGATAAAAATTACAGACCTCTACATGCTTTGTAAGTAGGAAAACCTGCAAAATCGGCAGTGTATCAAATACTTGTTCTCCCCACTGTACATATTTTAAAGACTTGTCTCATGCTAACGGAATTCATGCTGTAGGCCAGGTAATTCCCAAACTGGGGTACTTGGAGGTACGTGAAATGCGGTCGGGGGTACGTGATTAACATCACATTTTCAAACAGCATTTATATTTTCCAATGGGTCTATACATTTGGGTGAGGTTTTTTTCTCGCCTGAGTAGCCTTGTTTCACTGCCAAAAATAAAATTAAACCATCAAGTGAAATAACTACACAATGTCAAATACAGGTAGCCTAGTCAAATAATTAACATCCAATCACATTAACCGTTACTCTCTCACGGGAATTCCAATAACGGTCTGTATGTAGCCAAACGTAGCGGCTGCTCATTACGTTTACTCGAAAATTGATAAATGGTTAAAAAAAAAGTAAGGCCGACGTCCATAGAAACACATACCAGCTCTACTGATAGTACTGCTACCTGCACCCGTCGACGACACAAATTGTTCTGCTTCCACGAGCACATCCAATGCTAGCATCAGTAATTCTACATTTGTTGTTAGCCCAGCTAGCATGGACACTGACAGTAGTGAATCTGATGCAGCCGAAGAGCTACTGCCCCCTTACCCGGGAAAGCACCGACCACAAGACAGGGACGTTGGACCTAAGTCCTCCACAATAGTATTGCCTGTCCTGGCCACTCGGTAGCTCACCATATAAGACGCTTCTAGCCTGTTCTTATTAATGGTATCTGTTGCTTTTATACATGTCTTACTTCTCGAAAGTTGTCTTAATTCTCGCTCAAAAAACTCCCGTGGCCTATTTTTCAAATTGGCATGTTTTGTTTCAACAATTACTACTTTGCATACAAGCCAGTGAATTCTATGCTTTACAGCTGGATGAGTCAACAGACATGGCGGGCCTGGCACAGCTCCTGGTATATGTCCGTTACGTTTATGGGAGGTCAATTAAGGAAGACATCCTCTTCTGCAACACTGGAAACCAGGACAACAGGAGAGGATATTTTTAAAGTACTGGACAGCTTTGTGACATAAATGGACTTCGGTGGTCAAGATGTGTTGGTATCTACACTGATGGCGCAAAAGCCATGACAGGGAGACATAGTGGAGTGGTAACACGCGTGCAAGCAGTTGCTCCCGATGCCACTGGGGTACACTGCAGTATCCACCGAGAGGCTCTTGCTGCCAAAGGAATGCCTGACAGCTTGAAAGACGTTTTGGACACTACAGTGAAAATGGTTAACTTTGTTAAAGCAAGGCCCCTGAACTCTCTTGTATTTTCTGCACTATGCAATGATATGGGCAGCAACCATGTAACGCTTTTATAACATACAGAAGTGCGCTGGTTATCAAGGGGCAAAGTATTGACACGTTTTTTTAAATTGAGAGACGAGCTTAAAGTTCTTTACTGACCATAATTTTCACTTGTCTGACCGCTAGCATGATGACGAGTTTCTCACACGACTGGCCTATCTGGGTGATGTTTTTTCTCGCCTGAATGATCTGAATCTAGGATTACAGGGACTCTCCGCAACTATATTCAATGTGCGGGACAAAATTTAAGCTATGATTAAGAAGTTGGAGCTCTTCTCTGTCTGCATTAAGAAGGACAACACACATGTCTTTCCATCATTGTATGATTTTTTTGTGTGCAAATTAACTCAAGCTTACGGACAATGTCAAATGTGATATAGCGAAGCACCTGAGTGAGCTTGGTGTGCAATTACGCAGGGACTTTCCCGAAAAGGATGACACAAACAACTGGATTCGTTATCCCTTTCATTCCCTGCCTCCAGTCCACTTACCGATATCTGAACAAAAGAGACTCATCGAAATTGCAACAAGCGGTACTGTGAAAATTGAATTTAATCAGAAGCCACTGCCATATTTCCGGATTGGGCTGCGCTCAGAGTATCCTGCCTTGGCAAATCGCGCTGTTAAGACACTGATGCCTTTTGCAACCACGTACCTATGTGAGAGTGGATTCTCAGCCCTCACTAGCATGAAAACTAAATACAGGCACAGACTGTATGTGGAAAATGATTTAAGGCAGACTCTCCAATACAACCCAACATTGCAGAGTTATGTGCATGCTTTCAAGCACACCCTTCTCATTAACCTGTGGCGAGTTATTCACAGTTTTCGATGAACAAATAAAGTTTTATTTGTAAGAAGGCTAAATAAAGAGCAAAATTATTAATTATTTTTATATTATTATTTGTTCCCTGGTCTTATAAGAGCACTTTGTCACTTCCCATGAGCTGGCTTGTGACAAACTCACACTAATTTTTATGTTTAATAAAAGTATCGTATAGTGTGTGTGTGTGTGTGGCAGGCTTACAATGATGGCAAAAAACAACATTTGAGAGTGTGCTGACCCTGGTGCTAGAGGGGGTACACAGCTGGAGGTTGAATGTCTGAAGGGGTACGGGACTATAAAATGTTTGGGAACCACTGCTGTAGGCTATCCTGTTTCCAAAAGTGTGTTGTTACCCCGCTTAACCTTTTCTCTGTGCAAATGCTCCCATAATTTGAGTTAATCGAAGACATTTTTGTCAAATGCAAATTCTGCAAAGGCAGTATAGATCTCTTTTTCCAGAAACACTACATCAAACCTGAAAAAGAATCAAAGCTGGTAGCCTAAGTTCCAGAAGTGCATGAAAGATGAGAAATCTATAACCATTATAGTAGAACTTTAGTTTAGTGTTGAAATAAGAGGGTAACAACCTGCAAAGTATCTGGAAACAACATTGAAACAAGACGGAAACAACCACGTAAGAACGCAATAATAACTGGTTCATAGTTAGTATGTAGCTGCTTAATACTGATATAAAGGGTGATGCATTTTCCTGTTTGTTATGTAGAAATCATTATTTGTTACTGAAGAACTATCAATACATTGTTTTTATTTGACCTTTATTTAACTAGGCAAGTCAGTTAATAACAAATTCTTATTTACAATGACAGGTCCTTCTCCCTCGAATGCTCAGTTTGGCGGGGTGGCCAGCTCTAGGAAGATCTTCCATTTAAGAAAGATGGAGGCCACTGTGTTCTTGGGGACCTTCAATGCTGCAGAAATGTTTTGGTACCCTTCCACAGATCTGTGCCTCGACAGAATCCTGTCTCGGAGCTCTTAGGGAAATTCCTTCGACCTCATGGCTTGGTTTTTGCTCTGACATGCACGGTAAATGGTGGGACTTCATTTAGAAAGGTGTGTGCCTTTCCAAATCATATCCAATCAATTTAATTTACCACAGGTGGACTCCAATCAAGTTGTAGAAACATCCCAAGGACTGAAGCAAAATCTCAAGACATCTGTCAGGAAGTTAGAGCTTGGTCACAAATGGGTCTTCCAAATGGACAATGACCCCAAGCATACTTCCAAAGTTGTGTCGAAATGGCTTAAGGACAACAAAGTCAAGGTATTGGAGTGGCCATCACGAAGCCCTGACCTCAACCTACATTTGTGGGCAGAACTGAAAAAGCAAATGCTAATTCAGCGTATGTAAACTTCTGACCCACTGGAAATGTGATGAAAGAAATAAAAGCTGAAATAAATGATTCTCTCTGCTATTATTATGACATTTCACATTCTTGAAATAAAGTGGTGATCCTAACTGACCTAAGACAGGGAATTTTGAAAAACAGAGTTTAAGTGTATTTGACTAAGGTGTATGTGAACTTCTGACTTCAACTGTATGTACTTATTGAGCCAGTATAGTTAGGCCCTTTCCAGAAGAAACCATTAACCCACCTCCCTAGGCACTTGTTTAGATCTGAAACAACTTGATAGGTGTAAGAAAATATTTTATTGATCATAGTGATCCAGAAGTATCATTAAAACAGGTTAATATTCTCCACCAACATTAGACAGCTATACAGAAGGCCCTTCAAGTGCTGAAATAAGTAAATAAAATCAATGATGAAAATACTCAGACTAATCAATACCTGACCTGGAAAAGGTGGCGTAGCAGGAAGATTGGCGTACTGTGAACGAAGAGGTTGTGAGTTCAAATCCCAGGTGAGGACTGTATAATTACTGTATAAATTAACATGCATTATGTAATTGAGTACTGTATGTCAAATATGTAAGTTGAAAACATTGTATGTTAGAAGCACTGTGTGTGTGAGTATTCTAAACCTTACCAACAGACAATGAGCTATGGATAGATCAGGGGTTCATAAATCAGGGGCTTGGAAAAAGTAATAATATGAGATGTGTGATGAACTTTTCTTTGGACACAAATGAAACGTGTCTAGAACATAAATATCTTACAGTGCCTTAAGAAAGTATTCATACTCCTCGACTTATTCCAAATGTTATTGCGTTACAGCCTGAATTAAAAATTGATAAAAAAATAAATAATTCTCACTCATCTGCACACAATACCCCATAATGACAAAGTGAAAACTTGTTTTTAGACTTTTTTGCAAATGTTTTGAAAATTAAATACAAATATCTATGTGTTCACACCCCTGAGTCAATACATATTAGAATCACCGTTGGCAGCGGTTACAGCTGTGAGTCTTTTTGGGTAAGTCTGGATTGTACAATATTTGCACATTACTCTTTTTTAAATTCTTCAAGCTATGTACAGTTCCTTGTTGATCATTTTCAAGTCTTGCCATAGATTTTCAAGCCGATTTAATTAAGTCAAAACTGTAACTAGGCCACTCAGGAACATTATATGTCGTCTTGGTAAGCAACTCCAGTGTATATTTGGCCTTGTGTTTTAGGTTACTGTCCTGCTGAAAGGGGAAATTGTCTCCCAGTGTCTGTTGTAAAGCAGACTGAACCAGGTTTTTTCCTCTAGGATTGTGTCTGTGCTTAGCTCTATTCTACTTCCTTTGATCCCCCCAAAAAAATTCCTTAGTCCTTGTCGATGACAAGCATACCCATAACATGAAGTAGCCACCACCATGCTTGAAAATATGAAGAGTGGTACTCAGTGATGTGTTGTGTTGGATTTGACCCAAACATAATGCTTTGTATTCAGTACATAAAGTACATTTCTTTGGATTTTGTTTTTGCAGTTTTACTTTAGTGCTTTATTGCAAACAGGATGTTTTTGGGAAAGAAATCTACAGATTTCCTTCTTTTCTCTGTCATTTAGGTTAGTATTGTGGAGTAACTACAATGTTTATGAGCCATCCTCTGTTTCCTCCTATCACAGCCATTAAACTCGAACTGTTTCAAAGTCACCATTGGACTCATGGTGAAATCCCTGAGCAGTTTACTTCCTCTCCAGCATCTGAGTTAGGAAGGACACCTGCATCTATGTAACAACTGGGTGTATTGATACACCATCCAAAGTGTAATAATAAGTTCACCATGCTCATATTTCTGCTTTTTAAATTACCTATCTACCAATAGGCACCCTTCTTTACAAGGCATTGGTAAACCTCCCTGGTCTTTGTGGTTAAATCTGTGTTTGAAATTCACTGCTCGACTGAGGGACCTTACAGATAATCGTATGTGTGGGGTAGAGATGAGGTAGTCATTCAAAAATCATGTAAACACTATTATGGTACACAGTGAGTCTATGCAACGTGTTATGTGACTTTTATTTTTACTCCTGAACTTATTTAGGCTTGCCATAACAAAGGGGTTGAAGACATATTGACTCGAGACATGCCAGCTTTTCATTTTTTTATTAATTGGTAAAAATTTCTACAAACACTTTGACATTATGGGATATTGTGTGTAGGCCAGTAACACAAATCAATTTTAAATTCAGGCTGTAACACAACAAAATGTGGAAAAAATCAAGGGGTGTGAATACTTTCTGAAGGCACTGTATATTCTGAGAACATGGCAACCATGTTCTGTGTGTTAGGTGGGATGTTGATGGACTATTCTCCTAACCCACAAAAAAATGGACACAAATGTTTTTGCCAACTTTCCATGAAACGTGTCTAGAACATGAATATCTTATGTTCTGAGAACATGTCTACATGTGTATGTTTGGCTGTCCTTTGATGGAATACTCTCCTGATCCACAGAAAACTGGACACATCATTGTTCTTGCAATGTTCTCATTTAACGTGCCTAGAACATTGTCAGAAACTAGCTGTGAAGGCAGGAGAGCGATATGCTTTTACAGGCTCGTCTGTCTGGCATGTCAATGTTTTCTTACAGAATATAAAAGGCTGTCACAGAGAAGAGAAGATGCAGGACAAAGTCGGGGGTTGATGATTTTCGTCCCAAATGCCACACTATTCCCCATATAGTGCACTACTTTTGACCAGGGCCCATGGTCAAATGTAGTACACAATGTAGGGAATAGGTTGCCATTTGGGACACAGACGATGTTGTAGGTGGAGGAAGTGTGGAATCTTTACCATTTCTACAAAGGATTTTAAATGGAGCATATGTGTGATTTTGTGTGTTTCTTTCTCGTTTCCACCACACTCACAAGGTCACAATCTAACACAGTGTTAGTCAACTCCTGCACTGGGGATTAGCACCGGTTACCTGGGATGTTGCTTGTTTGTCAAACAAGTTAAATTGTTAATATAAATAGTCCTTCAAGGAAGACGGACCTTAGTTTCCTGGTCTCTTGAACATAAAAGGTTGATAAACATACTCTCACGGACACAAAGTGAATCTGCCTCTCTCTTACCCATGTGCATTGCTGTCCGGTCAGGCAGTGAGCGAGTTTTCCTGCGGATGGGCACAGCATTATCCAGCTCCTCTTTCAAGATTATCTTTCCCAAATTCGACTGAATCTGCAGGGTAGACATATAGAATGTCAAAAGGTTTTCAAAGCAACCACTATCATTGAGTTACACTTAAAAAAACAATTAGGTGTGTTCAATAGCCAAATTTGGGAGAATTTGTTAGAAATAAAACCTGTTCCGTACTTTGTTGAGCTCCTGCTTCTGCAGTTCCCGTAGTCCCCACATATCATCGGACAGGTCTCCATTGTCATATTCATCGTCCTCCTCATCCCTCTCTCCCTCCTCCCTCCTCCGGGACTCAGCCTTCTTCCTCCACTCTGTCTCTGTGGTGGAGGGGAGGCAAGTGTTAGAGGAAACCCTGGTACTACTAAGCTCTATTACTCTATCACTCTCCACTACCAACCCTCACTATCCCTCCTCATTGGAAGCTTAGTAGCTCATCAGCGGCCCGGCGTCGGCAATGTTAGCAGCCCACTGCCAATTTTAGCCATCAGCTTTACAGCGGTAGCCGACACTTCAGGCTAAGAGCAGCATTAACTGTCGGAACTGTTAAGGATGGTCGGTGTGCTGTTGTGTTACTAGAGGCATGCCACCATGACGGCTAGCGACACTGGTCCGATATCAGTTTACCAGTTTACTGTACCTACAATGGTGTGCTGCCTCATAGCCACCAATGTTTTATAAGTGCTTGCTGGCTGGGATCGTTCACTACATGGGTTGCGAAAGGAGGGTATATTACTGGAAACTTTCAAAGTTTACCAGTAAACTACCAAAATGTGGGGAATTTTATAAGATGACATACAGTGGTCTTTTTGGGTACTTGAGATTATCACAGGCATCTGTAATTATCTTTGGCCTTATCACATGTAGAGTATATAACATTTTAAAATAAAATAATTTACAAATATAAAACTGAATGACAAAGCTGTAAAAAATTATTCTAAATGTAAACCATCAACTTATTGAATACGATTGGTGTTAAATATGAAGGTTTCAACACGAAGTGTCTTTTATATATTTTTTACACTTATATTTTACTATGTCAATGTGTTTTGTTGTAAATGTTTTGGCACCAAACTGGTGGCATTTGTAAAAAAGTAAATACATGAAAGAGTTGCAGAGTTAATAAAAAATCATCCCATTATTGATTAGATGCTTTTTTCATTAATTAGGCTATTTTCTCTTGAACCATATGGTCTATCCACTAGAAACACATGGACAATATGGACACAGATATACAAAAAAATTATACTATATATGAATACATTTTTTAAAAGTTATTCAAGTATAAATTACCTAAATTACCATAGATTACCTGTCAATTAGCAAAATTACAGAAGATTACAGTTACTTTGTTAAAATACCGGTGGCTTTGCAACCCTATTGATTACTATTCACAGTTGTGTAATTAATAGTGTGAGACATACCAACTGCAGCCAGGGAGGGGGGGCAGGGCCAGTAATCTGTCTCAATCTTGGAGGGTTTGTTGGGATCAGGTGGCTGGGCGGCAGGGAATTTAGATGACTCAATGATGAGGTCCTCTATGTGTTTCCCCTGGGGGATGGATGCTAATACATCTAGAGACACACACACACACAAACACAAGGAGATATACAGTAAATGTGCACAGAAAAACATCCAATGTTACCTTTTAATGTCAAATATTATGCCAGTATACAGTAAATTACAGTAAATTACACACACACATCAATTAAGTTGCATGAAATACCTTGTTTGTAAATTGGTGGCTTCTTGTATATATTCATTCCATTATCTGCAATGAAAAGATAAAATCAAAATGGACATCAGTCCCAGATGAAAGCAAAGCAGGCCAGAGAAGAGAAGGGAGCAGAGAAGAGAAGAGAAGATAGGAGAGAAGAGGATAAGTGTGCTGATGGATTACAATACCTGGCCTGTGAAAGTGCTGTGTGGGGAGCTTGGTGGCGGTGTCTAATGCAGAGCTGGTTTTGAGCTGGAGGTTTGAACCTGCTGATGACCCTCCAGGTGACTCCCTGCTCTCCAGCCACTCCTTGGGATCCTTGAATAGAATGGTCTAGGGACATGAGTTTAACATTACTGTCCGGATCCTAATTGATATTCAAACCGTAACCCAAACACACATTGGGAAAGTGCATGAAAATGAGGGTTCTGTGTACATTAGATTTCATCCCTGAGTGAAGAAGCCAGTGAGGTCACAGCAAACAATAAGAGTGTAACAGATGCTCATCGTTCCCATGGTAACTGTTTTTTGCAAACGTGCTTGTGTGGAATCGTGGGCTTTTAGACAATGAATGGGTCTAATCCTGGATGCTGATTGGTTAAAACTGCATTCCTGTCGGTGTCTATTCCACAAATAAAAAATCTGTTGAAATACCTATTTGAATCCATGATGGCGTAGGAGTGGGATGTGTTGATTGTCTTGTCCCGTCCCTTGTATATATCGTTTCCTTCTTCGTATATATTTCATATTTTTAATCAAATTTTTCCATCTACGAACTGAACATACGCTCCTGCAACCCGCCTCACCCAATGCGGTATGGATCTGCTATTTTTTATACTTTAGAACCGTAACACTCTTCAAGCTAGCCAGCTACTAGCTAGTAGTCAGTTAGCCACTGCTAGTTAGCCATCACCGTTAACTGGGACATCTGCCAGCTTCAGCCCGGTCAACTCCTGCCAGCCAGCACAGAGCGATATCAACCCAGAGCATATCGGACTGCTTTTCTCCACCATATCTCCGGATTCCAACCGCAAGCTCTGAACCTTTACTCCAGATCATCGCAGTTAGCTAGCTGCTATCCAAGTGGCTACTCTTGGCTAACGTCTCTGTCCCGAAGCAAGCACCAGTTAGCCTGGAGCTAGCCTCGAATCTAGGCCCATCTCCCGGCTAGCCGAATAGATCTATCAAGAATTCCTGGGCTTCAATTACCTCTTTTGCCAATTGGCCTGGACCCTTTGCTGCCGACACTGAGCCCCGCCGATCCATCACGACTGGTCTGCCATGACGTAACTATCCGAGGGGGTTTCAACAGGCTCCCCCGTTACGACATCCCCCTGAGGACCATCTGCTAGCCTGCTGCTAGCTGTCTGAATCTGTCTGAATCTCCGTGCCTCCAGCTCGCCTAGCTACTCACTGGACCCTGTGATGTCTCGGCTACACACGCCTCTCCCTAAAGTCAATATGCCTTGTCTATTGCTGTTCTGGTTAGTAATTTTTGTCTTATTTCACTGTAGAGCCTCCAGCCCTGCTCAATACGCCTTAGCTAGCCCTGTTGTTCCACCCCCCCCACACATGCGGTGACCGCACTTGGCTTAAATGGTGCTTCAAGAGACAAAACCTCTCTCATCGTCACTCAATGCCTAGGCTTACCTCCACTGTACTCACATCCTACCATACCCTTGTCTGTACACTATGCCTTGAATCTATCCTTCCGTGCCCAAAAACCTGCCCCCTTTACTCTCAGTTCCGAACTCACTAGACGACCAGTTATTTTAGCCTTTAGCCATACTCTTATCCTACTCCTTCTCTGTTCCTCTGGTGATGTAGAGGTTAACCCAGGCCCAGCATCACTCCCATTCCCCAGGCGCTCTCATTTGTTGACTTCTGTAACCGTAAAAGTCTTGGGTTCATGCATGTTAACATTCGAAGCCTCCTCCCTAAGTTTGTTTTATTCACTGCTTTAGCACACTCCGCCAACCCGGATGTCCTAGCCGTGTCTGAATCCTGGCTTAGGAAGGTCACCGAAAATCCTGAAATTTCCATCCCTAATTATAACATTTTCCGACAAGATAGAACTGTCAAAGGAGGTGGAGTTGAAATCTACTGCAGAGATAGCCTGCAGAGTTCTGTCATACTATCCAGGTCTGTGCCCAAACAATTATTTTAAAAGAACCTTTCCAGAAACAAGTCTCTCACCGTTGCCGCTTGTTATAGACCGCTTCAGCCCCCAGCTGTGCCCTGGACACCATAAGTAAATTCATTGCACCCCATCGATCTTCAGAGTTCATACTGTTAGGTGACAAACAGGGACATGCTTAACACCCCGGCCGTCCCACAATCTAAACTAGATGCCCTCAATCTCACACAAATTATCAAGGAACCTACCAGGTACAACCCAAAATACGTAACCATGTGCACCCTCATAGATATCATCCTGACCAACTTGCCCTCTAAATACACCTCTGCTGTCTTCAACCAGGATCTCAGCGATCACCATTGCCTGCGTGCGTAATGGGTCCGCGGTCAAACAACCCCCCCTCATCACTGTCAAACGCTCCCTAAAACACTTCAGCGAGTAGGCCTTTCTAACCGACCTGGCCCGGGTATACTGGAAGGATATTGACCTCATCCCATTAGTAGAGGATGCCTGGTTGCTCTTCAAAAGTGCTTTCCTGTCCATCTTAAATAAGCATGCCCCATTCAAATAAATTTGAACTAAGAACCGATATAGCCCTTGGTTCACCCCCAGACTTGACTGCCCTTGACCAGCACAAAAACATCCTGTGGCGTTCTGCATTAGCATCGAATAGCAACTCTTCAGGGAAGTCAGGAACCAATATACACAGTCAGTTAGGAAAGCTAAGACTAGCTTTTTCAAACAGAAATTTGCTTCCTGTAGCATTAATTCCAAACCTCCTCCCAGCTGCCCACTGCATTGAGGAGCGGAAACACTGTCACCAATGTCATGACGTGGCGCTCTTTGGGTATAGCGTGCCTTCCCCCTCTCTCTCTCGCCTACACCCAGGCTGCTGTTATCTCAGGTCGTAAATTCCTGGAGGAGACTCTCTTCCTCATGGCCAGACAGTATAGAGAGAGAAAAGGTTTCACAGGAGAACAAAGGAATTTCTTCCACATCACAGAACTTGAGAACTGAACAATGTTCATGTTCTGGAGAATGTATAAACTGTCGGTGAAGTAGCCAGCTACAAACTGGTCCATTTTGTACAATTTCGTGAAACTCATGAGAGACAATACAGCCACATTACCATAACCCTGTTTATACAAAAGTCTCAGTTATGAGGTTTGCATCTAATTGTTGTATAAAATGAATGAGTAAAGATGAAACTATTTGTGAAATTATGTCATGTGATTTTAAACTGTTTAATAAAGGAAACTCCAATTCCCTTTGGAGTTGAACTTCTTATGGATAGGGGGCAGCATTTTCAGCGTGCCCAGAGTAAACAGCCTTTTTGGACTTTTCGTCCGTACTTTCCGCTGAACTTGCACGCGCGTCGTGAGTTTGGATTTGTTTACCAAACGCGCTAACAAAAGGAGGTATTTGGACATAAATGAACTTTATGGAACAAATCAAACATTTATTGTGGAACTGGGATTCCTGGGAGTGCATTCTGATGAAGATCATCAAAGGTAAGTGAATATTTATAATGCTATTTCTGACTTATGTTGACTCCAACATGGCGGATATCTTCTTGGGTTGTGTTGGTCTCTGAGCGCCGTACTCAGATTACTGTATGGTTTGCTTTTTCCGTCAAGTTTTTAAAAATTCTGACACAGCGGTTGCATTAAGGAGAAGCATATCTTTAAATCTGTGAATCACACTTGTATCTTTTATCAATGTTTATTATGAGTATTTCTGTGATTTGATGTGGCTCTGTGCAAATTCACGGGATGTTTTGGAGGCAAAGCCAAATGTAAACTGAGGTTTTTGGATATAAATATGAACTTGATCGAACAAAACATACATGTATTGTGAAACGTGTTGTCCAGGGAGTGTCATCTGATGAAGAATATCAAAGGTTAGTGATTCATTTTATCAATATTTCTGCTTTTTGTGACTCCCCTCTTTGGTTGAAAAATCGCTGTATGCTTTCTGTGACTAGTTGCTGACCTAACATAATGATATGTTTTGCTTTCGCCGAAAAGCTTTTTTGAAATCGGACACTGTGGTTGGATTAACGAGAATTTTATCATTAAAGTGGTGTCTAATACTTGTATGTTTGAGAAAATTGAATTATGAGATTTCTGTTGATTGAATTTGGTGCCCTGCAATTTCATTGGCTGTTGGTGAGGGGTTCCGCTAGCGGAACGTGGTTCCCAGTCCTAGACAGGTTAAATTTTGAGACTATCGATACCGACAGAATAAGAACAAATCTTTGATACTAATTACTAGTCTGCAGCTAGGAATTATGTACCCGTGAACGTGAAGGCCGACAACCGCCGAAACATCTATCCTATAACAACTATTGCTGAATGTTACTCTGAACTATCCATTCTAACCACGGCAGAGAGAGAGAGGGCGGATAAACCGAGATCACGATGACACACTGAGCGTAAATATATATATTGATTGCAATTATTCCCGAATGAGTGAGCGTTCATGTGTAAAGGATTAGCATTTCAATTGTTATAATTTTCAACTTTGTAGTGTCTTATCTTTCGCGCCCTCCTCAGTATCTTTGTCTAACAAGCCGCCATGCCGGTTTAGCCCACTAGGGCACATTTCCCCATTTCCTTGTAACTATATCTATTGTTTGTTTGTTTATGCATTTATGTGATTATTTAGTTATGGATGATGGATGAAATGGATGATTCATAGAGAAGACTGGGTTTGTGCAGATAACCATCAATTTACGACGTTTGGAATGAGACTAAGGTGAGGTAAAGAATAATTCATTAATTAGAAGACTAATTGATCAGATATTAAAATATCTGAAAGTTATATTAGGAAGATTATAACTTTGTAATCTGAATATTTTCCTTGGTGCCCCGACTTCCTAGTTAATCACAGTTACATGATTAAGTTAGTTTAATCACGTAATAATAATTACAGAGAATTTATTTGATAAAAATAAGTCTTCAGTTTAATGATGCCAAAGACACGACACAAGCGATAAATCTACGATAATCGATAATTTCAATAAGCATTTTTCCCCAGCTGGCCATGGCTTTCCACCTGGCTGCCCCTACCCCGGCCAACACCTCAGCACCCCCTGCAGCAACTTGCCCAAACCGCCCCCTCTCCCCCTGCTTCTCCTTCACCCAAATCCAAACAGCTGATGTTCTGAAAGAGCTGTAAAATCTGGATCCCTACAAATCAGCTGGGCTAGACAATCTGGACCCTCTCTTCCTAAAATTATCTGCCGAAATTGTTGCAACCCCTATTACTAGCCTATTCCACCTCTCTTTTGTATCGTCTGAGATCCCCAAAGATTGGAAAGCTGCCGCAGTCATCCCCCTCTTCAAAAGGGGGAGACATCTTAGACCCAAACTGTTATAGACCTATATCCATCCTGCCCTGCCTTTCTAAAATCTTCGAAAGCCAAGTTAATAAACAGATCACCGACCATTTCGAATCCCACCGTACCTTCTCCACTGTGCAATCTGGTTTCCGAGCTGGTCTTGGGTGCACCTCAGCCACGTTCCAGGTCCTAAACGATAGCATAACCGCCATCGATAAAAGACAGTACTGTGCAGCCGTCTTCATCGACTTGGCCAAGGCTTTCGACTCTGTCAATCACCACATTCTTATCGGCAGACTCCATAGCCTTGGCTTCTCAAATTACTGCCTCGCCTGGTTCACCAACTACTTCTCAGACAGAGTTCAGTGTTTCAAATCGGAGGGCCTGTTCTCCGGACTTCTGGCAGTCTCTATGGGGGTGCCACAGGACTCAATTCTCGGGCCGACTCTTTTCTATGTATACAACAATGATGTCGCTCTTGCTGCTGGGGATTCTCTGATCCACCTCTAACACAGACGACACCATTCTGTATCCATCTGGTCCTTCTTTGGACACTGTTCTAACAAACCTCCAAACAAGCTTCAACGCCATACAACACTCCTTCCGTGGCCTCCAACTGCTTTTAAATGCTAGTAAAACTAAGTGCATGCTCTTCAACCGATTGCTGCTCGCACCCTCCTGCCCGACTAGCATCACTACTCTGGATGGTTTTGACCCAGAATATGTGGACAACTACAAATACCTAGGTGTCTGGTCAGACTGTAAACTCTCCTTCCAGACTCACATTAAGCATCTCCAATCCAAAATTAAATCTAGAATCGGCTTCCTATTTCGCAACAAAGCCTCCTTCACTCATGCCGCCAAACAAACCCTCGTAAAACTGACTATCCTACCAATCCTCGACTTCGGCGATGTCATTTACAAAATTGCCCCCAACACTCTACTCAGAAAACTGGATGTCGTCTATCACAGTGCCATCCGTTTTATCACCAAAGTCCCATACACTACCCACCACTGCGACCTGTATGCTCTCGTTGGCTGGCCCTCACTACATATCCGTCGCCAAACCCACTGGCTCCAGGTCATCTATAAGTCTTTGCTAGGTAAAGCCCCGCCTTATCTCAGCTCACTGGTCACCATAACAAACACCCATCTGTAGCACGCGCTCCAGCAGGTATATTGCACTGGTCATCCCCCAAGCCAACACTTACTTTGTCTGCTTTTCCTTCCAGTTCTCTGCTGCCAATGACTGGAACGAATTGCAAAAATTTCTGAAGCTGGAGTCTTTTATCTCCCTCTTTAACTAAGCATAACCTGTCAGAGCTGCTTAACCATCACTGTACCTGTACACAGCCAAATAGCCAAATAGCACACCCTCATCCCCATATTATTACTTACCCTCTTGCTCTTTTACACCCCAGTATCTCTACTTGCACATCATCATCTGCACAAATATCACTCCAGTATTAATGCTAAATTGTAATTATGTTCGCCTCTATGGCCTATTTATTGCCTACCTCCCTACTCTTCTACATTTGCACACACTGTACATATATTAATTATATTTTTCTTTTGTGTTATTGACTGTACGTTTGTTTATGTGTAACTCTGTGTTGTTGTTTTTGTCGCACTGCTATGCTTTATCTTGGCCAGGTCGCAGTTGTAAATGAGAACTTGTTCTCAACTGGCCTACCTGGTCAAATAAAGGTGAAATAAATAAAAAAAGTATTATTTTTTTAACTCTATTCTATCTTATTGCACAATCCACTGTCTCATCAGCTCAGCCATGCAATTTATATACTAGATCTACACCGTAAAAACATAGACATTATTTCCAATTTCTTTTAGAATAGCATTTGGTTTTCAACAGTGGAGATTTGTAATAACCTTGCTATCTGTCTCTCTGCCATTTGCAACATTGTTCCAATATTGAAATTCGATCTCCAGCTGTCCTATGGTAATGAACATGTTGGAACGAGACAGACAGTGTCACACCCTGATCTGTTTCACCTGTCCTTGTGATCGTCTCCCCGGTGTGATCGTTATCCCCGGTGTATATATCCCTGTGTTTCCTGTCTCTCTGTGCCAGTTCATCTTGTTTGCCAAGTCAAACAGCGGTTTTCCTTGCTCCTATTTTTTCCCCCAGTCTCTTTTGGTTCTAGTCCTCCTGGTTTTGACCCTTGTCTGTCCTGACTCCGAAACCGCCTGCCTGACCACTCTGCCTGTTCTGTCTTTAAGCCTGCCTATCCCCTTGTACTGTTTGGACTCTAATCTGGTTACTGAACCCCTGCCTGGCCTGACCTCGAGACTCCCCTTCGTCTGGTACTGTTTTGGACTCTGACACGGTTTATGAACTGTCGCCTGTTCCCGACCTTCCTTTTGCCTACCCTTTGGATTAATAAATATCGGAGCTCAACCATCCTTCCTGTGTCTGCATTTGGATCTCGCTTAACGACTGGGTCGCGTCTCTGGCGGCCGAACTGATAGAACGAACGACAAGCCAGCTTGGGTAGCAACCCTAGATTTGTGTGGGGACTATATCTTGTGGGAGAATGAAATAGTATGAATAAATTAATTAAAATAACGTATTTAATGAAAATATGTTAATCATTATTGGAATATGTTGGTAACACGTTGTATAAAAGCAATAATGTCTTCGAAGCCGGTGTTTGGAGGATAAATTGGCATGGTTTGCCGGCCCAAGGCATGTGCAAATATATCCTCCAAATACCTGCTTTGAGGGCATTATCACTTAAGTGTGTGTGTGTGTGTGTGTGTGTTTTTAACCATTCCAGTGGAGCACAAAACCTTTCAATAACGATTCCATAATTACAAACAGTAGGTGTGTGTGACCGTATGAGAAGGAGATAGGAGAGGAGATAGAGCTCTTTATGGGGTACTGGGCAGTGGACTGACAATTAACAGCTCAAATGATTCTTCATCCGAGAGCACAGACCCCATCCATCCATCTTACCTCAGGAGAAGCCGGGTGGGAGAATGAACACGGAGACATGGACCTCTGAAGGAGAGAAAAGAAACAGAGGGCTGTTTGATCAGTTGTATTTTCTCCCTAGGCTGCATTCTCCTTTGTGGGCTTAGTGAGACATAGACATTGTTTGACAGACAGTGTTACAGGCCTAATCGGGTAGAGTCAGTTTTGCCAGACAAAGAGAAATTACAAAATCTGATCACATCACAACTTCTAGTAAGCCCTTATTGAGTTCCATTGATCTCTGTAATAAGTCTGCTTCCCACATAGCACCCTTTTCCCTAAATAGTATAGGGCTCTGGTCAAAAGTAGTGCACTATATAATAAGGTGCCAATTGAGGCTCAGCTTGCAAGTGTTTGCATGGGAGAGAACACTACACGCAGGCCAAACAGGCTAAATGTACCTTAGAATCACTTAACTAGTCAAACAGGTTAGCTAAAAAAGTGTAATCAATGACAATTATATTATGTTTGTCTTGATAGAACACCACTTGTGTCGTAGTAGGACAGACAAAAACTCATATGATCCTTAACTGTTAATCATATAAATACATCCTGAATACAATAGGGGCATTCCAAACAAGAGAAGGATATCCGCGCCTTAAACCTTAATGGTAAACCATTAGGATTGAGAGGAAACCCTTAGCGCTGTAATATGATGGAGGGTGGTGTGTATGCCCTATGACCTCTCTGCTTCGGGGCACCTCCGATAGTTCCAGAGGCGTGTAATTGAAATGGGGTTCGTAGATCATTAAGTCTGGCCTCTCGATGTCCAGTATCGCCTTGTCTTTGGGGATGGCTGCCAAGTCCTTATAGCCAATGACCTGATTGTCCATTTTGGCCTGGAAAGAGGAATATAAGAAGAGGGAGAACATGACATGGGATTGCATTGTCATGTGAGGTGTGTGTGTGTGTGTGTGGTCTTGTTCTTCTATCCTTGTGGGGATCTGAAATCCCCAAAAGTCCCCACCAGGATAGTAAAACAAGGAAAATTCTCCCCACGAGGACAAAGGCTATTTTAAGCTTTGGGGTTAGGTTAAGGGTTCAAATTATTGTTAGAATTAGGGTTAGGGTAAGGGTTAGGTTTATGGTTAGGGGTTAAGGAAAATAGGATTTTGAATGGAAAAACATTTTAGGTCCCCACGAGGGTGTGTGTGGAGGAGTGGCTGCCTTATGGTGCAGACTCACTGTGATGGCCACGGCTAGGGATCCTGGGATGCTGATACCACGGAGGGAACACACACTCCCAGGTGAGGTGCGGGTCAGCTGCTGCTCCCAAACACACAAAGGGTCAAAGGTCACAGGGTCAGACACACAGCAACAACATTGAGATTGTGGCTCAGTTAGTAGAGCATGGCACTAGCAACTTCCGGGTCATATGCACTCACTTGTGTAAGTCACTCTGGATTCAAGTGTCTGCTACATGGCATATACAGTACCAGTCAAAAGATTGGACACACCTACTCATTCCAGGGTGTATCTTAATTTTTTACTATTTTCTACATTGTCGAATAATAGTGAAGACATCAAAACCATTAAATAACACATATGGAATCATGTAGTAACCAATTTTTTTTTAAACAAATCAAAACATATTTTAGATTTGAGATGCTTCACAGTAACAACCCTTTGCTTTGATGACAGCTTTGCACACTCTTGGCATTCACTCAACCAGCTTCATGAGGTAGTCAACTGGCATGCATTTCAATTAACAGGTGTGCCTTGTTAAAAGTAAATTTGTGGAATGTCTTTCCTTCTTAATGCGTTTGAGCCAATCAGTTGGGTTGTGACAAGATAGGGGTGGTATACAGAAGATAGGGCTATCTGGTAAAAGACCAAGTCCATATTATGGCAAGAAGAACTCAAATAAGCAAAGAGAAACGGTAGTCCATCATTACTTTAAGGCATGAAGGTCAGTCAATCAGTCAAATTTCAAAAACTTTGACAGTTTCTTCAAGTGCAGTCGCAAAAACCATCAAGCGCTTTGATGAAACTGGCTCTCATGAAGACCGACACAGTGAAGGAAGACCCAGAGATACCTCTGCTGCAGAGGTTAAGTTCACTAGAGTTACCAGCCTCAGAAATTGCAGCCCAAATAAACGCTTCAGAGTTCAAGTAACAGACACATCTCAACATCACCTGTTCAGAGGAGACTGCGTGAATCAGGCCTTCATGGTCAAATTGCTACTGAAAACAAAACACTACTAAAGGACACCAATAATAAAAAGACACATGCTTGGGCCAAGAAACACGAGCAATGGACATTAGACCAGTGGAAATCTGTCCTTTGGTCTGATGAGTCCAAATTTGAGATTCTTGGTTCCAACCGCCGTGTCTTTGTGAGACGCAGAGCAGGTGAACAGATGATCTCCGAGGGTGGTTCCCACCATGAAGCACGTAGGAAGAGGTGTGCTGGTGTGGGGGTGCTTTGCTGGTGATACTGTCAGTGATTTATTTAGAATTCAAGGCACACTTAACCAGCATGGCTACCACAGTATTCTGCAGCGATATGCCATCCCATCTGGTTTGTGCTTAGTGGGACTATAATTTGTTTTTCAACAGGACAATGACCCAACACACTGTGTAAGTGCTATTTGACCAAGGAGAGTGATGGAGTGCTGCATCAGATGACCTGGTCTGCACAATCACCCAACCTCAACCCAATTGAGATGGCTTGGGATGAGTTGGACCGCAGAGTGAAGGAAAAGCAGCCAACAAGTGCTCAGCATATGTGGGAACTCCTTCAAGACTGTTGGAAAAGCATTCCAAGTGAAGCTGGTTGAGAGAATGCCAAGAGTGTGCAAAGCTGTCATCAGGGCAAAGAGTGGCTATTTGAAGAATCTCAAATATATTTTGATTTATTTATTTCATAGTTTTGATGTCTTCACTATTATTCTACAATGTAGAAAATAGTAAAAATAAAGCAAAAACCCTTGAATGAGTAGGTGTGTTCAAATTTTTGACTGGTATTGCACCATACTGTATTACTTCATATAAAAAATATATATAATGACATGTCACATTTGTCCATTTTTATTATTTATTTCTTACATATATGGTTCTGCATCTGTAGGATTCTGTGTAACATAGATGAACACACTTAACTTGTACTGTTTTCAGATAGATAAGGTCGGAGAAAACTTTACTAGTTGGGAAATTTAACTACCTCTAAAACGTGTATGTGCACTCTAATTTGCCTTGCTACCCATATATATTACTAGGGCAAAGTGCCACATCCACTAACATTTCTTCTCCACGATGAATGTATGTAGCGATATATAGAGAAGCATAATTAAATTCTGTATGAGTCATCAGGCAACGCTCTAATACCAACCATGATCAATAAAAAACATACCTTTGGCATCATTTTATAGGATGACAAAAAAATGTTCTCTTGAGGCTTCACTGAAAGAAAGAGAGTCCGTGTTAAACAATGAGAGAGATGATCATAAAATAGAGGTACATAAAAGTTGCAATTCAATAATGCCCACTCAGTGGCAAGGACAATTGAAACATCAATTCACAAAAGTGTCACTCAAATGAGTACCGAGCAAATCAACCTTGAAATGTGTTAGAGTGAAGTGCCATTGGACATTGAACAAGGCATTCAGTGAGATCATTGGTTGCTAATAGTACCAGTAGTAGTTCTTGATTAATCCCAAATTGCACAGTGCAGTGCCCATCACATTGCTGTATAATGTGTCTATATATACTACCGTTCAAAAGTTTGGGGTCACTTAGAAAAGTTTTTGTTTTTGAAAGAAAAGCACATTTTTTGTCCATTAAAATAACATCACATTCATCATAAATACAGTTTAGACATGGTTAACGTTGTAAATGACTACTGTGGCTGGAAACGGTAGATTTTTTATGGAATATCTACATAGGCATACAGAGGCCCATTATCAGCAACCATCACTCCTGTATTCCAATGGCACGTTGTGTTAGCTAATCCAAGTTTATTAAAAAGGCTAATTGATCATTAGAAAACCCTTTTGCAATTATCTTAGCACAGCTGAAAACTGTTGTGCTGATTAAAGAAGCAATAAAACTGGCCTTCTTTAGACTAGTTGAGAATCTGGAGCATAAGCAGAAATTGCCAAAAAACTGAAGATCTCGTACAATGCTGTGTACTACTCCTTCACAGAACAGCACAAACTGGCTCTAACCAGAATATAAAAAGGAGTGGGAGGCCCCGGTGCACAACTGAGCAAGAGGACAAGTACATTAGAGTGTCTAGTTTGAGGAACAGACGCCTCACAAGTCCTCAACTGGCAGCTTCATTTAATAGTACCTGCAAAACACGTCTCAACGTCAACAGTGAAGAGGCGACTCTGGGATGCTGGCCTTTTACACTTTGGATACTACATGATTCCATTTGTGTTATTTAATAGTCTTGATGTCTTCACTATTATTCTACAACGTAGAAAATAAGTAAAAATAAAGAAAAACCCCGGAATGAGCAGGTGTGTCCAGACTTTTGACTGGTACCGTATATATACACTGCTCAAAAAAATAAAGGGAACACTTAAACAACACAATGTAACTCCAACTCCAATCACACTTCTGTGAAATCAAACTGTCCACTTAGGAAGCAACACTGATTGACAATAAATTTCACATGCTGTTGTGCAAATGGAATAGACAAAAGGTGGAAATTATAGGCAATTAGCAAGACACCCCCAATAAAGGAGTGATTCTGCAGGTGGTGACCACAGACCACTTCTCAGTTCCTATGCTTCCTGGCTGATGTTTTGGTCACTTTTGAATGCTGGCGGTGCTTTCACTCTAGTGGTAGCATGAGACGGAGTCTACAACCCACACAAGTGGCTCAGGTAGTGCAGCTCATCCAGGATGGCACATCAATGCGAGCTGTGGCAAGAAGGTTTGCTGTGTCTGTCAGCGTAGTGTCCAGAGCATGGAGGCGCTACCAGGAGACAGGCCAGTACATCAGGAGACGTGGAGGAGGCCGTAGGAGGGCAACAACCCAGCAGCAGGACCGCTACCTCCGCCTTTGTGCAAGGAGGAGCACTGCCAGAGCCCTGCAAAATGACCTCCAGCAGGCCACAAATGTGCAAACCATCATAATTCTGATTATTCTACCCATATTTCACAATAACACACATCAGGGAAATTTGAAAATGCTAACTTTCGCATTTCCATGCATTAGTGGACTGAAAAGTTGTGAGTGGATCGTTTTGAGAATGTGAAGAGTATGTGAAGACAGGATGTGATAATAGGGGGGGAATCAGAGAGGGTACAGTACAGCGCTAGCACCTCTACATTGTCTGTTCTGGTGAACTGAAACACAAAGGGCTAAAAGAGCTGTGTCTGCTATTAAAACATTGTCCACATTTCAGGCCTGTATAACTGTATCACTCTGTCCTGCACTGCTTCATAACAGAATGTGACTTCCTGTATTTCCAATAATGGGATAACAAATTATTAAGGTCATCAGTTAAAGTGGTTACCCCGCCACTGTAAATAGCTGAGGAATAGGGCTGGAGAAATGTAACCACTCTCAAATGCATAGACATAGCTTTGGAAGCAAGGACTGACCATCCATGAGATAAAAAATATAGTTTGAACCATGCGTTCAGGATATACAGTGTTTGTTTACAATTACAGTGTTTACAAACATTGACGTAAAAAAACGTATATTTGGGGTTTTGATGGGGTACGACAATTGAACTAAGCTCATGAGGTATAAGTTACACTCTTCAAGAACCAATGGGTATATATATTTAATTTAAAAGTCCAAAAATAGTGGAGGAGGAAGTGACTCTTTGTTAGTTCCCCCTTCTGTTTCAGCAACATTATTTGGTTTTCTTGCTGGGGAACGTAACAAAAGGGGTCTTGTTTACCATGATCATGATTCCCATGATAGTCAGTCTAATCACCTACTCGGAAGCTCCATTGTGCCCAGATACTTGAATGGTCGAAAGACACTTGTTGTAGAGTTTCTGTCACTGACATCCACCCCTGAGGGGTTATAAGATTGGTGGAATCATTTGGAAAGTTGCATAAACACACAGGCTTATAAAATAAAAACCATGGACTTTAAGTTGGAAGCATTTGTGGAAAACCCTACATGGGACATGCTAGATAAATGTACGAAGGTGAATCTGCTCGTCATTGACATCAAAGTTGCACATGCTGATTAAATAAGTCTACACTGCTTTGGTGGAGGAGGAAATCATTCCAGAGATGGAGGATGATGAAAAGGTTCCTACGGGTGGTAGAGTACACCCCATAGACGTGCAACTGCGAGAGGTGGAACTAAAGGCAAAATGGGAACCACAGAAATTAGAGCTTGAGCACAAGGAAAAGGAAAGAGATCGTGAGGAGAGATTGGAGCAACAGAAATGAGAGCACAGGGAAAGACAAGATGAGCGTTCAGCCAGACAATGAGAACAGGAATGTGAGCATGCCATTCGACTAAGAGAGATAGATCTGGAAACACTCCAAATCCAGTAAGGCCATCCTGCACCCTCAACAGAGTTTGATCTTGGTCAGAACAGCCGGCTTGTACTGCATTTCAACGAGCGGATTGCCACATCCCTAAAATGGCCTCGAGGTACTTGGTCACTGCACCTCCAAAGTGTTTATCTCTTGATAAGAGTTCAGATTATGACACTGATAAAGCTGCTATCCTTCAGGCTTACAAGCTGTTTTTTTCATATCCGTCTGTTTGTCATTACTGCTGTGAGAAATTACACATAGTCTCTTTGTGTCCTAAGTTGAAACATATAAAATGAGAGAGAGAAAAAGCAGTTTATTCTTCTGGGAGCACTCTAGTCCATTAAGTCTCTGGTTGGCACTGGTGCATCTCCTAAACAAGATTTTGGATCAGATATGTATGACTCCTTTGTTTCAGATAGGTTCGTATCTCTGCAGAGCGGCGATGCTGTTAAGCAGCCGGTGAAGATACTGCAAGACACTGGGGCAGACCAGTCCTTCATTTTGGTGGGTGTTTTGCTTTTGTCTGACTAGTACAAGGTGTGGCGATGGGTTGCATGGAAGTTCCTTTGTATAATGTGGAACTCGAGTCTGATCTTATTTCTGGATCCATTGTTATTGGAGTGAGGCCTAGCCTACCGGTGAAGGGGGTCTCATTCTTTTTAGAAAACGATTTAACTGGAGGGAAGGTCGTGCCAAATCCTGTCGTTAGTAAGGAACCCAGAGTAGAGCAACCTGATGGGTTATCAGAGAAGTACCCTAGAGTGTTCCCAGCATGTGGCGTTACACGTGCTATGTCTAAGAAAGGCACCAGGAGCAAGTCTATAGTTGAGGAGGATGTCAGCGATCCCACCATGGTTGATTTGTCTGAGACATTTATGGGTGATTCTGATTTCGGTAAACCTCCTTAGTTGACCTCTCCTTTGAAAAACCCCAAAGGTGAATGACTTTGTAGGATCGCTGAAGGAAGAGAGGGTTCCTACAGTTCACACTTCATGGTCAAGGAAGCAGCTGATTGCTAAACAGACATACTTCCAGAGGAAAAGTTTGATGAAGACAGTGAGGGTTACTTTGACAGAGATGGTGTTCTAATGAGGAAATGGCATTTATGCGCCACATCTCAGCAAGAAGATTGGCCCAGTGTATCTCAAATTGTTGTTTCAGTTACGCTTCGACAAGAGATACTGAGTTGGCTCACGATGGTGGCATAGCAGGCCATCTTGGGGTCAACAATACGTATGAACATCTTTCACTCGTTCTCTGCGCAATCAGGATTGAGACACATCAGTAGCCAGTACAACTCAGATCCTCTGCAAACATGTCTGACAAGCCAGATCTCGCTGAAGTCGCTAACTTCGACAAGACCAAGTTGAAGAAGACAGAGACACAAGAGAAAAATCCCTTGCCCACCAAAGAAACCATCGAACAGGAGAAGAAAGCAACAGCACGAAGCCCAAGCCTCTGCTATGCACTGTACATTCCACAAGCATTGCCTTTTTCAGCTCTTAGCTGTGTAACTCAAAACCTAAGTTGCATTGTGATTGGACAAAAGCAATGACTGTACAGCCCCTCCCTAGAACGTTTTGACCGATGTTATTGCGAGTGTGGCAAAATGCTTGTGCTTCTAGTTCCGACAGTGCAGCAACATCTAATAAGTAATCTAACAATTCCGCAAAAACTACCCAATACACACAAATATAAATAAAGGATGGAATAAGAATATATACTGAACATATAAGTACAGTTGAAGTCGGAAGTTTACATACACCTTAGCCAAATACATTTAAATTAAGTTTTTTTTTACAAATCCTGACATTTAATCCGAGTAAAAATTCCCTGTTTTAGGTCAGTTAGGATCACCACTTTATTTTAAGAATGTGAAATGTCAGAATAATAGTAGCGAGATTGATTTATTTCAGCTTTTATTTATTTCATCACATTCCCAGTGGGTCAGAAGTTTACATACACTCAATTAGTATTTGGTAGCATTGCCTTTAATTTATTTAACTTGGGTCAAACGTTTTGAGTAGCCTTCCACAAGCTTCCCACAATAGGTTGGGTGAAATGTGGCCCAATCCTTCTGACAGAGCTGGTGTAACTGAGTCCGGTTTGTAGGCCTCCTTGCTCGCACACGCTTTTTCAGTTCTGCCCACAAATGTTCTATAGGGTTGAGGTCAGGGCTTTGTGATGCCCTCTCCAATACCTTGACTTTGTTGTCCTTAAGCCATTTTGCCACAACTTTGGAAGTATGCTTGGGGTCATTGTCCATTTGGAAGACCCATTTGCGACCAAGCTTTATCTTTGTAACAGCAGTCTAAGTCGTCCTCCTCCTCCTCAGACGAGGAGAGGCGAGAAGGATCGGAGGACCAATGTGCAGCGTGGTAAGTTTCCATAATTTAATGACATGAAAACTAGACAAGAATACAAAACAACAAACGTACTAACCGTCACAGTCCCGTGTGGCACAAACACTGACACAGAAAACAGACAAACTAGACACACAACATAGAATGCCCACCCAGCTCACGTCCTGACCAACACTAAAACAAGCACAACACATAAGAACTCTGGTCAGGACGTTACAATCTTCCTGACTGATGTCTTGAGATGTTGCTTCAATATATCCACATAATTTTCCTGCCATCTATTTTGTGAAGTGCACCAGTCCCTCCAGCAGCAAAGCACCCCCACAACATGATTCTGCCACCCCCGTGCTTCATGGTTGGGATGGTGTTCTTTGGCTTGCAAGCGTCCCCCTTTTCCCTCCAAACATAACGATGGTCATTATGGCCAAACAGTTCTATTTTTGTTTCATCAGACCAAAAAGTACGATCTTTGTCCCCATGTGCAGTTGCAAATCGTAGTCTGGCTTTTTTATGGCAGTTTTGGAGCAGTGGCTTCTTCCTTGCTGAGCTGCCTTTCAGGTTATGTTGATATAGGACTCATTTTACTGTGGATATAGATACTTTTGTACCTGTTTTCTCCAGCATCTTCACAAGGTCCTTTGCTGTTGTTCTGGGATTGATTTGCACTTTTCGCACCAAAGTACGTTCATCTCTAGGAGACAGAACGCGTCTCCTTCCTGAGCGGATTGACGGCTGTGTGGTCCCATGGTGTTTATACTTGCATACTATTGTTTGTACAGATGAACGTGGTAACTTAAGGCGTTTGGAAATTGCTCCCAAGGATGAACCAGACTTGGAGGTCTACCTTTTTTCTGAGGTCTTGGCTGATTTATTTTGATTTTCCTCATGATGTCAAAGAGGCATTGAGTTTGAAGGTATGCCTTGAAATACATCCACAGGTACACCTCCAATTGACTCAAATTATGTCAATTAGCCTATCAGAAGCTTCTAAAGCCATTTTCTGGAATTTTCCAAGCTGTTTAAAGGCACAGTCAACTTAGTGTATGTAAACTTTTGACCCACTGGAATTGTGATACAGTGAATTATAAGTGAAATAATCGGTTTGTAAACAATTGTTGGAAAAATTACTTGTGTCATGCACAAAGTAGATGTCCTAACCGACTTGCCAAAACTATAGTTTGTAACTTCTCTAGGGTAGGGGGCAGCATTCGGAATTTTGGATGAAAAGCATGCCCAAATTAAACTGCCTGCTTCTCGGGCCCAGAAGATATGATATGCATATAACTGGTAGATTTGGATAGAAGACACTCTAAAGTTTCCAAAACTGTTAACTTCTTGACGCTAGGGGCCAGATATATATATATTTTTTTATAACATTCCCAACGTAAACGGACTATTTCTCAGGCCCAGATCGTAGAATATGCATATAATTTACAGATTAGGATAGAAAACACTCCAAAGTTTCCAAAACTGTCAAAATATTGTCTGTGAGTATAACAAAACTGATTCTGCAGGCGAAAACCTGAGGAAATCCAACCCGGAAGTGCTCTTTTTAAAAGAAAAATATCCCTGTTCCTGCCCCTCCTCCATTTAAAGGTGTATCAACCAGATTCATTTTCCAATGGCTTCCTCAGGCTGTGACCAGGCTTTAGACATAGTTTCAGGCTTTTATTTTGAAAAATAAATTTTTCGATTTTTTAAAACGAGTCAGGTGTCCTTTGATTAGTTCCTGCGCGCGAGAGGGGTAGCTCGACATTTTCTTTCTCTCTTTTATTGAGTAGGTTATCGTCCGGTTGAAATATTATCGATTATGTATGTTAAAAACAACCTGAGGATTGATTATAAAAAATGTTTGACATGTTTCTACGAACATTACGGATACTTTTTGGAATTTGTCTGCCTTTCAGGACCGGAACGAGCATGTGGTTTTCTGAACATAACGCGCAACCCAAATGGCGTTTTTTTGTTATAAAACTAATATTTATCGAACAAAAATAACATTTATTGTGTAACTGGGAGTCTCGTTAGTGCAGACATCCGAAGATTATCAAAGGTAAGCGATTAATTTATTGCTTTTCTGACTTTCGTGACCAAGCTAATATAAGGCTAACTGTTCTAGCATTGACTGATACACTCACAAACGCTTGGATTGCTTTCGCTGTAAAGCATATTTTCAAAATCTGACACGATAGGTGGATTAACAACAACCTAAGCTGTGTTTTGGTATATTTCAATTGTGATTCCATGACTATAAATATTTTTAGGATTATTTTTGAATTTGGCGCTCTGCAATTCAGTGGTTGTTTAGGAAAATGATCCCGGTAACGGGATCCGTAGCGCCAAGAAGTTAAAATAGGGTCTGTGAGTATAACAGAACTGATTTGGCAGGCGAAAACCTGAGAAAAATCAATTCGGGAAGTATTTTTTGGGGGGTTTTGTAGTTTTCTATTCAATGCCATTACAGTATCCATTGACTTAGGACTCAAATTGCAGTTCCTATGCCTTCCACTAGATGCCAACAGTCTTTAGAAATTGTTTCAGGCTTGTATTCTGAAAAATGAGGAAGTAAGAGCAGTCTGAATGAGTGGACCCTAAAGTGTCACAGAGCTTTTTCATGCGCGCGACCGAGAGAGTGCCTTTCTTGTTTACCTTTTATATTGACGACGTTATTGTCCGGTTGAAATATTATTGATTATTTAGGCTAAAAACAACCTGAGGTTTGAATATAAACATCGTTTGACATGTTTCTATGAACTTTACGGATACAATTTTGATTTTTTTGTCTGCCTGTTTAGACTACGTTTGAGCCTGTGGATTACTGAAGAAAACACGCAAACAAAATTGAGGTTTTTGGATATAAAGAGACTTTATCGAACAAAAGGCACATTTATTGAGTAAATGAATGTCTGCTGAGTGCAACCATATGAAGATCATCAAAGGTAAGGGATTAATTGTATCTCTATTTCTGACTTGTGTAACTCCTCTACTTGGCTGGTTACTGTTTGTAATGATTTGTCTGCTGGGCTATGTTCTCAAATAATCGTAAGGTATGCTTTCGCCGTAAAGCATTTTTTAAATATTTTTTAAATCTGACACCGTGGTTGGATTCACAAGAAGATTCCAGACTGCATTTGCCGCTCGCCCATCATCTTCAACCAAGTCGATGGCTTGAATAGTCTCGCTGGAATTTCAATATAATGTAAAAGTGATGACCAGCAGGGTCAAATATTATAAACAGTGGTTATAGAGGGTGCAACAGGTCAGCACCTTAGGAGAAAATGTCAGTTGGCTTTTCATAGCTAAGCATTCAGAGGTCAAGACAGCAAGTGTGTGAGAGAGAGAGAGAAAATATCGAAACACACAAAGTAACATGTGTTAATGAGTTCCGATAGCCAATCTATTATCCAACGATTAGTTTAATATCCCGGCTATTGTAGGTGTGAAAATTCCCCCCAACAAACAATAGCCTACCTGCTTGTGGTCAACTATTTCAGCACCGTTTCGTGCTGCTCTGAGACAAGCATGGGGACTGGTCTTGATAAATCAATTACATTTTTATTTTCACTTAATCTCCGTTTGGGTATTGGTTAGACTACAATTAGGGTGTGGAAATGTTAGGATTATTTTGCTCTTAGTACTGTAGCCTACTCCCGACCGGTCATGTTGTACAGTGCCATATTTTCCTAATGGAAACCCTAAGGGTTTCGTTTTTCTTGGAATAGAAACACCATAATAATAATAATCAAATTAATTAAGCAAAATGTATTCAAATCAATCCCATATACTACATTCTTACAAAAAAAGGTTTTAAATTCTCTAGTACAGCCAATATTAAAGACTGTCAAATGCTTCTCAAAGATGCCCACTTGTGGTCAAACTAGCACTAACTAGCATTAATGGCAACAATGGCTGACACTTAAATAACCTGCCATAGAATTCTGCGGCAGCCCGCACGGTGTGCTGCAGTGTGATTTAACTTCACAGGAAGAACCACCATAGAGGATTAACACCTTTAGTTGGCTCTCACTATTTGATTTCAAGAACAAAACAATCGCTTTTCTCTATCATTTTGGTTTGCGTCCTGTTTTTAAGTTTGGTGTGGGTTTTTATTTTGTTTGCCTCTTCTTGGGAAAATTTTGTGGGCACTCATGGTGGGTTTCAGTTGTTGTTGCTAGTCAACTTTCAGTGGACACCCCCATGAGTGTCTTTCAGAACCCATCCTAAAACCCCATCTGTTTCGTTTTGGTTGTGGTCAGTGACTCTGTTAGTTCCCCCTTCTGTTTGAGCAACATTATTTGGTTTTCTTGCTGGGGAGTGTAAAAATGTAACAACTGCAGATTTCCCCTTTAAATGTATACTTCTGGATTTTGGCAAGGAGGCCCTTTATCTATCAGATGAACTCGTGGATACCATTTGTATGTCTCTGTGTCCAGAATGAAGGAAGTTAGAGGTAGTTTTGCGAGCCAATGCTAACTAGCGTTAGCGTAATGACTAGGAGTCTATGCGTATCTGCTAGCATGCTAGTAGTTAATAACTTAAAAGTTATGTTTCGTAGGACCATATCTATAAATGGCATACACTTTTCTAAATAACAGAAGTCTTACCTCAGACAAGAAAATGAATCATTTCTGTCACTTTGGGGTTATTCATCCCAAGCTCTGACCTAGAAGACAAAATAGAAATGTGATTATATAACAAATTGCTAAATATTCTCACATTTGGGGTATTCCTATTATTTTGTGATATGATAGCTTTTGAGAGTAAACCAGCAAAGTATATTAAGAGATTTAAATATCTACAGCCTTTTATAGTCCAATTTTGTAGTATGGTTTAGAAAAGCAACTCAGAAAGACAGACACCCTCGTCATAGATACGATGGAACTAGGTACACATCTAGGATCAGCATCCACTCCCCCAATTCTAACTTTAAACATGAATGGTGAAAATGCAAAAGTGACCCAATATCAGCGTCTATGGGGAACTTCACCCTACTCGACTAGTTCTGACAGTGGGGTCTTTCCCCATTGGTCCATGATGGTTCAATAACACCAGAAGACCCTAAATACACAACATAGCCTGTTCTCTCAATAGGAATTCACCATTGATCATCTGATTAAATACTGATCCCATTGAAATAACTCAGAGTTAGAGATAACAGAGACAAGCAAAAGACATCAGGTCATATATATGCACTGAGCAAAATATGCTATTATTTTGAAATACAGTACTGTAGAAACCTCTACTAATCACTACATATAGCAGACTTTATGCACAGTTATGATTGCAAATTACAAATCCTTTCAAATAATTTCACATGCCATGGAACATAGAAGAATTGAATAGTTAGAATTGTAACCGATGTTACTTCTCATTGGCAAGAAAATATGTGTTGATGAGAATATCAGTTGGTACAATGGAAACCAATCCTAACCTTAACCATTAGTGGGGAAAATACAAAATGGACCCAACATCTGCGTCTAGTAGCAACTGAAGAGCATGCAGTAGAGATGGTGGTTCCAGATAACCAATGGGATTCCAAAGGAGACATGGAGGTGGTGTTCTGTAACATTTGTCCTTGGGATTCTCTTTCAAACTAATGCTTAGGATCAATCAATATGGGGATCAAGTGTCTGCTGCTCCAATTTTCCTTTGTGGCCATCCACCCTCTCCAAATAGAGGACAGCCATCGCATCTGCTAAATTATATTGTTGGTTTTAGAATATTACAACATTCCAGAGAGACAGGAGGAATTATGGCCATAATCCACAAAAAATATAATAAAATAAAATAAAAACGTATTTCTTACATATGCCGAATACAACAGGTATTACCGTGAAATGCTTACTTACGAGCCCTTAACCAACAATGCAGTTCAAGAAATAGAGTTAAGAAAATATTTACTCAATAAACTAAAGTAAAAAATGAAATAAAAACACAATAACTGCCTTCCTGAAGACAAACAATGTATATAAAACTTTATACGAAACGCTTCAGTCTGGTTTTAGACTCCATCATTGCACTGAGACTGCACTTGTGAAGGTGTAACGTCCTGACCAGAGTTATTATGTGTTTTGCTTGTTTAGTGTTGGTCAGGATGTGAGCTGGGTGGGAATTCTATGTTGTGTGTCTAGTTTGTCTGTTTCTATGTCCAGCCTAATATGGTTCTCAATCAGAGGCAGATGGTAATCGTTGTCCCTGATTGAGAATCATATATAGGAGGCTTGTTTTGTGTTGGGATTTTGTGGGTGTTTGTTTCCTGTCTCTGTGATTGTCTGCACCAGATAGGTCTGTCTCGGTTTTTGCACATTTGTTATTTTGTATTGTTGTTTGTAGTGTTTCACTTGTTCTTTATTAAACATGTTTAACACTAGCCGCGCTGCACTTTGGTCCTCTCCTTCACCCCTGGAAGAAAACCGTTACAGAAGGTGGTAAATGACCTTTAAATGGCGTCAGACTGAGGCTCTGCATCTGTCTTCGTGCTCCTAGACCTTAGTGCTGCTTTTGATACCATCGATCACCACATTCTTTTGGAGAGATTGGAAACCCAAATTGGTCTACACGGACAAGTTCTGGCCTGGTTTAGATCTTATCTGTCTTATCTGAAAGATATCAGTTTGTCTCTGTAGATGGTTTGTCCTCTGACAAATCAACTGTACATTTCGGTGTTCCTCAAGGCGCCGTTGTAGGACCACTATTGTTTTCACTATATATTTTACCTCTTGGAGATGTCATTCGGAAACACAATGTTAACTTTCACTGCTATGCGGACGACACACAGCTGTACATTTCGACGAAACATAGTGAAGCCCCAAAATTTCCCTCCCTGGAAGCCTGTGTTTCAGACATAAGGAAGAGGATGGCGGCATATGTTCTACTTTTAAACTCGGACAAAACAGAGATGCTAGTTCTAGGTCCCAAGAAACAAAGATACCTTCTGTTGAATCTGACAATTAATCTTAATGGCTGTACAGTCGTCTCAAATAAAACTGTGAAGGACCTCGGCGCTACTCGGCAGGTAGCCTAGTGGTTAGAGGGTTGGACTAGTAACTGAAAGGTTGCAAGATCGAATCCCCGAGCTGACAAGGTAAAACTCTGTCGTTCTGCCCCTGAACAAGGCAGTTAACCCACAGTTCCTAGGCCATCATTGAAAATAAGAATTTGTTCTTAACTTCTTGCAACTATAGGGGGTGCTGTTCCGCATTAGCATTTTTTGGTCTCCAAATTAAACTGCCTCGTGCTCAATTCTTGATCGTACAATATGCATATTATTGTTATTATTGGATAGAAAACACTTTCTAGTTTCTATAGCCGTTGGAATTTTGTCTCTGAGTGGTACAGAACTACTTCTACAGCACTTTTCCTGACAGGGAGTCAGATTTCAGAAATTTTGACCCCTGATCTGGGGTCGGTTTTAAGGTGCCAGTAGATGCTATGGAGAAACCGACACTGCCTACGTCTTCCTCTGGGTGTCAGTACGTCATCACGCTTTGAATGGATTCGATTGCGCAATCAGAGCCACTATAAAACACGAAAACGTGGAAATACCGACCTCTTCCTGCATGCGTCTTGCGCAAGATGGACATCAGACCTGCCTCCTTCCAAATGGTTGTTTAGCCAGTGATATTTCTTCGGTCATGTTTTTAGTCGTTATAGTTGTTAAAAACATAATGTAGTTAATTTGAACCGTTTTATAGCAATTTATATCCGTTTAGTGCGATTTTGAGGAATTTCTTTGTCGTGCACTCTGAAACTTTGGGCACGTTTCGGGGTCCCGTTCGATCGTTAGTGGATATTTCGAAGGACAGAGGACATCTATCGACCAAAAGAAGATTAGACCCAAGAAAGGATACATTGCCCAAGAATCTGATGGAAAATCACCTCATAGTAAGAAATATTTAATATGATAAATCGTTGTTCTGTCGAAATATTTTAAACGCATATTACGCCATTTTGTTTGTTATAGCTTCTCTTGGCGAACGCTGTATAAGAAAGTAAGGATAATTTTAGAAATGTAAATCAGCGATTGCATTAAGAACTAATTTGTCTTTCGATTCCTGTCAACCCTGTATTTTTTAGTCAAGTATATGATTAGCTTTCGATTAAACTAGATCACTCTGAAAGATGACGTCTGACATTTTGAGGCTTGATTTCCTACTATTTTCATTGTGTAACCACGGTTTTGTATGGCTAAATATGCACATTTTCGAACAAACTGTATATGTATGTTGTAAAATGATGTTACAGGAGTGTCATCGGAAGAATTCTGAGAAGGTTAGTGAAAAAATTAATATATTTTGGCGATGATTACGTTATAGCTCTCTTTGGCTTGAATCGATGCTCTGGTAACGTTTGCACATGTGGTATGCTAACTTATCGATTTATTGTGTTTTCGCTGTAAAACGCTTAGAAAATCTGAAATATTGTCTGGAATCACAAGATCTGGGTCTTTCCATTGCTATGCTTTGTCTATTCTTATGAAATGTTTTATGATGAGTAAATTGGTCATACACGTTGCTCTCTATAGTAATTCTAGTCGTGTTGTGATGGTCGGTGCAATTGTAAACTGTGATTTCTACCTGAAATATGCACTTTTTTCTAACAAAACCTATCCTATACCATAAATATGTTATCAGACTGTCATCTGATGAGGTTTTTTATTGGTTATTGGCTATCAATATCTTAGTTTAGCCGAATTGGTGATAGCTACTGGTGGAGAGAAAAAATGGTGGACAAAGAAATTGTGTATTTTGCTAACGTGTTTAGCTAATAGATTTACATATTTTGTCTTCCCTGTAAAACATTTTAAAAATCTGAAATGGTGGCTTTATTCACAAGATCTGTATCTTTCATCTGGTGTCTTGGACTTGTGATTTAATGATATTTAGATGCTACTATCTACTTGTGAAGCTATGCTAGCTATGCTAATCAGTGTGTGGGGGGGTGGGGGGTGATCCCGGGGTAGAGGCTCATGAAAGGTTCTTAACTGACTTGCCTAGTTAAAGGTACAAATTTTGTTTTTAGCTCTGGACCCTGATCTCTCTTTTGACGAACATATCAAGACTCTTTCAAGGACAGCTTTTCTCCATCTAAGTAACATTGCAAAAATTAGAAACTTTCTGTCCAAAAATGATGCAGAAAAATGTATTCATGCTTTTGTCACTTCTAGGTTAGACTACTGCAATGCTCTACTTTCCGGCTACCTGGATAAAGCACTAAATAAACTTCAGTTAGTGCTAAACACGGCTGCTAGAATCTTGACTAGAACCCCAAAATTTGATCATATTACTCCAGTGCTAGCCTCTCTACACTGGCTTCCTGTTAAGGCCAAGGCTGATTTCAAGGTTTTACTGCTAACCTATAAAGCATTACATGGGCTTGCTCCTACCTATCTTCCCGATTTGATCTCTGCCGTATATACCTACACGTCACGATTTGATCTCTGCCGTATATACCTACACGTCACGTATATACCTACGGTCACAAGACGTAGGCCTCCTTATTGTCCCTAGAATTTCCAAGCAAACAGCCGGAGGCAGGGCTTTCTCCTATAAAGCTAAATTTTTATGGAATGGTCTGCCTATCGATGTGAGAGATTCAGACTCGGTCTCAACCTTTAAGTCTTTATTGAAGACTCATCTCTTCAGTAGATCCTATGATTGAGTGTAGTCTGGCCCAGGAGTGTGAAGGTGATCGGAAAGGCACAGGAGCAACGAACCGCCCTCGCTGTCTCTGCCTGGCTGGTTCCCCTCTCTCCACTGGGATTCTGCCTCAAACCCTATTACAGGGGCTGAGTCACTGGCTTACTGGTGCACTTCCATGCCGTCCCTAGGAGGGGTGCGTCACTTGAGTGGGTTGAGTCACTGACGTGATCTTCCTGTCCGGGTTGGCGCCCCCCCTTGAGTTCATGCCGTGGGGGATATCTTCGTGGGCTATACTCAGCCTTGTCTCAGGATGGTAAGTTGGTGGTTGAAGATATCCCTCTAGTGGTGTGGGGGCTGTGCTTTGGCAAAGTGGGGTTATATCCTGCCTGATTGGCCCTGTCCGGGGGAATCGTCGGATGGGGCCACAGTGTCTCCCGACCCCTCCTATCTCAGCCTCCAGTATTTATGCTGCAACAGTTTATGTGTCGGGGGGCTAAGGTCAGTCTGTTATCTCTGGAGTATTTCTCCTGTCATATCCAGTGTCCTGTGTGAATTTTGACCCTGCTGGCCATCTATGAACATTTAATTTCTTGGCCATGTTCTGTTATAATCTCCACCCGGGCACAGCCAGAAGAGGACTGGCCACCCCTCATATTCTGGTTCCTCTCTAGGTTTCTTCCTAGGTTCCGGCCTTTCTAGGGAGTTTTACCTAGCCACGTGCTTCTAAACCTACATTGCTTGCTGTTTGGAGTTTTAGGCTGGGTTTCTGTGCAGCACTTTGTGACATCAGCTGATGTAAGAAGAGCTTTATAAAAATGTCTGATTGAATAACATAACAATAACAAGGCTATATACAGGGGGTACCAGTGAGTAGCAGCAGTGTAAAAACAAAAGGGGTGGGTGTCAATGTAAATATTTTGGGTGGCCATTTGATTAATTGTTAACTTGTTTGGGATAAGGGGGCAGTATTTTGACGTCCGGATGAAAAGCATGCCCAAATTAAACTGCCTGTTACTCAGGCCCAGAAGCTAGGATATGCATATAATTGGTATATTTGGATAGACTCTAAAGTTTCTAAAACTGTTAAAATTATGTCTGTGAGTATAACAGAACTGATATGGCAGGCAAAAACTCAAGGACAAACCATCCCCCCAAAAAACATTCAGCCTACCACTATTTTTAATGGCTATCACTTTTATTGTAAGGCGAAATCCTCCCAGATTGCAGTTCCTAGGGCTTCCACTAGATGTCAACAGTCTTTAGAGAGAGTTTCAGGCTGGTTTTTGGAAAAATTTGCCAGAAATTGAAGTTTTTCTAGGTGGCTCCCATTTTGGCTGTAGTGTTTCCAAGCTTGTGAATGAGAGCAAGTTCTTTGGTATTTTTCTCCGGTAAAGACAATAACAATTCTCAGTCTTAAATTTGATCATTTATTTACATATTAGGGTACCTAAGGTTTGATTATAAACGTTGTTTGACTTGTTTGGAAAAGTTTATTAGTAACATTTGGGATTCATTTTGTATGCATTTTGATGGAGGGAAACTGGGTGGATTATTGACTGAAGCGCGCCAGCTAAACTGAGTTTTTATGGATATAAAGAAGGACTTTATCGAACAAAAGGACCATTTGTGAAGTAACTGGGACCTTTTGGAGTGCCAACAGAAGAAGATCATCAAAGGTAAGGCATTTATTATATCGCTATTTCTGACTTTCGTGTCGCACCTGCCTGGTTGAAATATGTTTTTCATGTGTTTGTATGCGGGGCGCTGTCCTCAGATAATCGCATGGTGTGCTTTCGCCGTAAAGCCTTTTTGAAAACTGACACAGCGGCTGGATTAACAAGAAGTTAAGCTTTATTTTGATGTATTACACTTGTGATTTTATGAAAGTTAAATATATATAATTCTGTAGTTTGAATTTGGCACTCTGCAATTTCACTGGATGTTGTCAAATCTATCCCGCTAACGGGATTCGAGCGGGATTCGAGCTTATTAAGGGACCCCTAAGAGGTTTTAAGCAGTCTTATGGCTTGGGAGTAGAAGCAGTTAAGGAGCCTTTTGGACCTAGACTTGGCTCTCTGGTACCACTTGCCGTGCGGTTGCAGAGATTTGAGTCTTTGACTTGAGTGACTGGAGTCTTTGACAATTTTTTGGGCCTTCCACCGACACCGTCTAGTATATACAGTGGGGAGAACAAGTATTTGATACACTGCCGATTTTGCCGATTTTCCTACTTACAAAGCATGTAGAGGTCTGTAATTTTTATCATAGGTACACTTCAACTGTGAGAGACGGAATCTAAAACAAAAATCCAGAAAATCACATTGTATGATTTTTAAGTAATTAATTCACATTTTATTGCATGACAAGTATTTGATACATCAGAAAAGCAGAACTTAATATTTGGTACAGAATCCTTTGTTTGCAATTACAGAGATCATACGTTTCCTGTAGTTCTTGACCAGGTTTGCACACACTGCAGCAGGGATTTTGGCTCACTCCTCCATACAGACCTTCTCCAGATCCTTCAGGTTTCGGGGCTGTCGCTGGGCAATACGGACTTTCAGCTCCCTCCAAAGATTTTCTATTGGGTTCAGGTCTGGAGACTGGCTAGGCCACTCCAGGACCTTGAGATACTTCTTACGGAGCCACTCCTTAGTTGCCCTGGCTGTGTGTTTCGGGTCGTTGTCATGCTGGAAGACCCAGCCACGACCCATCATCAATGCTCTTACTGAGGGAAGGAGGTTGTTGGCTAAGATCTCGCAATACATGGCCCCATCCATCCTCCCCTCAATACGGTGCAGTCGTCCTGTCCCCTTTGCAGAAAAGCATCCCCAAAGAATGATGTTTCCACCTCCATGCTTCACGGTTGGGATGGTGTTCTTGGGGTTGTACTCATCCTTCTTCTTCCTCCAAACACGGCGAGTGGAGTTTAGACCAAAAAGCTCTATTTTTGAATCATCAGACCACATGACCTTCTCCCATTCCTCCTCTGGATCATCCAGATGGTCATTGGCAAACTTCAGACGGGCCTGGACATGCGCCTGCTTGAGCAGGGGGACCTTGTGTGCGCTGCAGGATTTTAATCCATGACGGCGTAGTGTGTTACTAATGGTTTTCTTTGAGACTGTGGTCCCAGCTCTCTTCAGGTCATTGACCAGGTCCTGCCGTGTAGTTCTGGGCTGATCCCTCACCTTCCTCATGATCATTGATGCCCCACGAGGTGAGATCTTGCATGGAGCCCCAGACCGAGGGTGATTGACCATCATCTTGAACTTCTTCTATTTTCTAATAATTGCGCCAACAGTTGTTGCCTTCTCACCAAGCTGCTTGCCTATTGTCCTGTAGCCCATCCCAGCCTTGTGCAGGTCTACAATTTTATCCCTGATGTCCTTACACAGCTCTCTGGTCTTGGCCATTGTGGAGAGGTTGGAGTCTGTTTGATTGAGTGTGTGGACAGGTGTCTTTTATACAGGTAACGAGTTCAAACAGGTGCAGTTAATACAGGTAATGAGTGGAGAACAGGAGGGCTTCTTAAAGAAAAACTAACAGGTCTGTGAGAGCCGGAATTCTTACTGGTTGGTAGGTGATCAAATACTTATGTCATGCAATAAAATGCAAATGAATTACTTAAAAATCATACAATGTGATTTTCTGGATTTTTGTTTTAGATTCCGTCTCTCACAGTTGAAGTGTACCTATGATAAAAATTACAGACCTCTACATGCTTTGTAAGTAGGAAAACCTGCAAAATCGGCAGTGTATCAAATACTTGTTCTCCCCACTGTAGGTCCTGGATGGCAGGAAGCTTGGCCCCAGTGATGTACTGGGCGTACGCACTACCCTCTGTCGTGCATTACAGTCAGATGCTGCGCAGATGCAATACCAGGCGGTGATGCAACCGGTCAGGATGCTCTCGATGATATAGCTGTAGAATGTTTTGATGATCTGGGGACCCATACCAAATATTTACAATCTCCTGAGGGGGTAAAGGTGTTGTCATGCCCTCTTCACAACTGTCTTGGTGTGTTTGGACCATGATCATTTGTTGGTGATGTTGACACCAAGGAACTTGAAACTCTCGACACGCTCTACTACTTGATCAGCCCTCCTTTTCCTGAAGTCTACGAGCAGCTCCTTTATCTTGCTGACATTGAGGAAGAGGTTGTTTTCCTGGCACCACACAGCCAGGTCTCTGACCTCCTCCTTATAGGCTGTCTCATCATTGTCAGTGATCAGGCCTACCACTGTTGTCTTCAGCAAACGTACGGATGGTGTTGGAGTTGTGCTTGGCCACATAGTTGTCGGTGAACAGGGAGTACAGGAGGGGACTAAGCACGCACCCCGGAGGGGCCCCGTGTTGAGGATTAGTATGGCAGATGTGTTGTTGCCTACCCTTACCACCTGGGGGTGGCCCGTCACGAAGTCCAGGATCCAGTTGCAGAGGGAGGTGTTTAGTCCCAGGGTCCATAACTGAGTGATGAGCTTTGTGGGAACTATGGTGTTGAACGCTGAGCTGTAGTCAATGAATAGCATTTTCACATAGGTGTTCCTTTTGTCCAGGTGGGAAAGGGCAGTGTGGAGTGTGATTGAAATTGCGTCATCTGTTGGGGCAGTATGTGAATTGGAGTAGGTCTACGGTTTCCGGGCTGATGTTGTTGATGTGAGTCATGACCAGCCTTTCAAAGCACTTCATGGCTACTGACGTTAGTGCTAAGGGGCGGTAGTCATTTAGGCAGGTTACCTTTGCTCTCTTGGGCACAGAGACAACGGTGGTCTGCTTGAAACATGAAGGTATTACAGACTCGGTCAGGGAGACGTTGAAAATGTCAGTGGAGACACTGCGCAAGTGCATGCTCTGAGTACACCTCCTGGTAATCCGTCTGGCCCCGCAGCCTTGTGAATGTTGACCTGTTTAAAGTTCTTGCTCACATCGGCTACAGAGAGTGTGATCACACAGTCGTCCGGAACAGCTAGTGCTCTCATGCATGCTTCAGTGTTGCTTGCCTCGAAACGAGCATGAAAGGCATTTAGCTTGTTTAGTAGGCTCGCGTCACTGGGCAGCTCGTGACTGGGTTTCCCTTTGTAGTCCGTAATAGTTTGCAAGCCCTGCGACATCCGATGAGCGTCAAAGTCTGTGTAGTAGGATTTAATCTTAGTCCTGTAACGACGCGTTGCATGTTCGATGGTTCATCTGAGGGCATAGCGGGATTTCTTTAAGTGTCCGGATTAGTGTCCCGCTCCTTGAAAGCGGCAGCTCTAGCTTGGTGCGGATGTTGTCTGTAATCCATGGCTTCTGATAGGGATATGTACGTACGGTCACTGTGGGGACGATGTTGTCGATGAACTTATTGATGAAGCCGGTGACTGATGTGGTATACTCCTCAATGAATCCTGGAACATATTCCAGTCTATGCTAGCAAAACAGTCCTGTAGCATAGCATCCGCGTCATCTGACCACTTCCGTATTGAGCGAGACACTGCTACTTTGTGCTTTAGTTTTTGCTTGTAAGCAGGAATCGGGAGGATAGAATTATGGTCAGATTTGACAAATGGAGGGCGAGGGAGAGCTTTGTATGCGTCTCTGTGTGGAATAAAGCTGGTCTAGTTTTTTCCCCCTCTGGTTGCACATGTGATATGTTGGTAGAAATTAGGTAAAATGGATTTAAGTAGTGGATTGATCATCAAATAAAATATTATTCCTTATAAACCAGTGCTTTATTCAAGCCAATCTCAAACAGACGAAAATGCGACAATCTTGAGCTATGTTTAAGACCAAATCCTGAAAAGTGATATATTGTTGATAAATACTAGCAATCACTTCTGAATAGCTCCTGTGGACCATTCTCACACATGATGTCTCATGATGGCAGACCAAGATACAATGCATCCTTTATCCAAACGTGATAAGAGAAAAAGGCAATACTGTTGCCAAACAGCTTGCAATGGAGGCTCTGTTGCCTGGGGCATAGTTACTGTATCAATAGGAGAGGGAGTGTGGAGGAATGGGCTCTGAAGTGTGTGGGCACAGGCAGGCTTGTACCAGGTTACATTTCTCTGTGTGCTGCTCAATGCATGTGTAGGTGACTGATGTTCATCCCAAATGGCGATAAATGGCACCCTACTCCCTACATAGTGCACTACTTTTGACAAGAGCCCTAAGGACCCTGGTCAAAAGAAGTGCACTATATAGGGACTAGGGTGCCATTTGGGACACATATAGAGACACGTGCCACATCTGCCCTGCTTGCATTGTTTTGGCATTGATTTGGATCGCAATGTGTTCTGCAGAGGCTTTACCAGCTCAAACTGGGGAGGCCTTTACACAGCAAACACCTACAGTACCCAGCTCACAGAGAGGGTGAGTCATGCTGTAGCCTTCATAACAAACAAGGATCTCATACAGATGTAGGATTTTAATCCTGCAGCAACAGGAAATGTGAATTATTATATGTATTATAATTAATGCATTTTTTGTGTAGGGGTTGACACATTTTTCATTAGGGCAAATCAAGTTTGACATTTTAAAGTGTAAATTACAAATTTTAGAAGCTTTTTAAAAACCTTGAATTCACTACACGTTTGCATTTCTTGCTGTGCAGGAAAATTCTCAGCAACAAAAGAGTGATCAAATTAAGATCCTACGTTTCATAAGGGGGCATGAAAAAGCAGTTATGCAAATTAGTGCATCCACTTAACTTAACCAACCCTCCCTTCTCCCCCTGCATACAAAAAAACAACAATAAGGACACAAGCATTTTTCTGCATGGTTGTACTCCTGTTTCAGTTGTTGTTTTTCATAGTGCATTTTACAGTCTTAACAATGATACATGTATTGAGATGGGATGTTGTGTTCTGCGGAAGGCAATTGCTCGGTGAACAGGGGAACTTTTATCCTTTCATATACTCTACTATAACTGTCACCAATAGCTCCAATAGCTCTCTACAAGGACAAGGATGGCGCTTTCTCACAGTTAATATTACATTCTAGGGGTGAAACGGTACGTGTATTCGTATTGAACCGTTCGGTACAGGGTCCACGGTGCACGGTTCGGTACGCACTGTGAACCGAACAATACATTAATCATATATATATAGCTAGAAATATATATAGCTAGAAATATATATAGTAAAAAAAAAAAAGATGTCTCGTAGCTCCGCTCATATTCGTATGCAGCTCCGCTCATTAGTTATTACCCTCCAGCGAGAACAGAGCTGAGACCATCGTAGCAGCAATTAGCTTATGAAGGAATTAGCAGTTAGCTAAATGCAAAGGAGCAACATGGCAAGCATTGGCGAGCCAGAACTAGAAGATGCCCCAGTACCATTCAGGTCTGCCGTCTGAGAACATTTCGGTTTCCCTGTAAACTATAACAGCCATTGCCAACGAGTGGTGGATAAAACTTCTACAACATGTAGGCTCTGTTCATTGCCGATAGCCTATTCGAGTGGCAATACGAGTAACATGACTACTTATTTGCACCGACATCACCCCAAAGTGCCAATCGGTGGGACTAGGCAAAAAAACACGGCAACCACTTCTCCCCACAGCCTTCAGGCAACAATATGCGGCTGACTCAGGTAGGGCTAAAGAAATCAACACAGCGATAGCAAAATTCATAGCGACAGATATTAGACCCTTCTCTGTGGTTGAGAATGCGGGGTTCAGAAACATGTTTAAAAAGTGGTCGAGCCACGCTTCACTATTCCTTCCCGTACACATTTTGCCCAGACATACAAAAGAACAACTTGAGAGGGATTTGTCAGAAACAACAGACAGTTGGACATCTAGAGCTACAGAACGCTAGCTTATTGTAAATGAAGTTGCACTAGCTGGATTGGGGCAACATATAGGATGCTTTGCTCACGTTATTAATCTAGCATCTCAAAATGCAATGTCAGTGAATCCAATCTCTCGCCTCCTAGCAAAGATCAGGAAGGTGGTATACTTCTTTCATAAAAGCACAACTGCTGCACATGTTTTCAAGACAAAACAGCAGATGCTGGAGCTGCCAAACCACAAACTAATCCAAGATGTTCCCTACTAGATTCAAATTCAAGCCATGACATGGAATTCAAGCCATGACATGGTCGAGAGATACCTTGAGCAGAAAGTTGCGGTGTATTCTACACTGACTGATCAAGCTGTGAGAAAGAATGTCAAAGATATTGTGACTTTGTCTGAAAATGACAGAAGACTAGCAGAGGAAGCTATCAAAGTGTGCAAACCTCTCAAAACAGTCACAACACTGATATGCACAGATTATTCCATCAGCATCCGTGGTTCTGCCTATGAAAACAATGATCCTGAAATCAATGGTGGCATTTGATGAAGATGAACCCACAGTAAGGAATGTCAAGACTGCTATCAGAGTTAACCTGGAGCCTAGATATGCTGACCCTGGTGTCCAAGACTTCTTACACAAGAGCACCGCTTTGGACCCCCGGTTCAAGACCCTTCTGCACCTGGATGCTGCTGCTCGTCTGAGAGTCTACAATGAACTCACAGCAGAAATTGTGACAAATATACAACAGGTACACTATTGTATTTATTTTGTTAATGTGACATGTATTATTTTATTAATAAGTGATAACAATTCATTATAAAGTAATAATTGTAATTGTCATAATAGTGTCTGATATATATTTCTAACAACAAATCACATTTTTAAAGAGATGAAAATTACTAATTTAATTCTGCAGGTTCAAGCCACAGGAGCCAACCCCTCTCCAGAGACGGCAGACGACAGCGGTTCTCCTCCAGAAAAGAAGTCTGCCATGGCTGAGCTTTTTGGGGAGTTGTTCAAGACCCAGGAGCAGGGAACCAAGTCAAAAGGTCAAGGTCATAGAGGAGGAGGTGACCTCATAGAGGGAAGTGGACTGTATTCCCCTGGATGCTGATCCACTTACATGGTGGAAGACCAAAGAGTTAATATACCTTCATGTTGCCATTTTAGCAAGGTGCTACCTGGCTGTGCCTGGGACCTGTCCCTAGCGAGAGGGTATTCTCCACAGCGGCTTACATTGTCACAGCAAGCCGATCTGTGCTCACTACAGATAATGTGGATAGACTAATCTTCTTAAAGAAAAACTTGAAAATCTGATATATATATTTTTTCAAGTAACCTGTCACGACTCCTACCGAAGGTGGCTCCCCTTCCTGTTCGGGTGGCGCTCGGCGGTCGTCGTCACCGGCCTACTAGCTGCCACTGATTTTTTCCTCCCCCTCCTTGTTTGTTTATTGGTTACACCTGTTTGTAGTTAGGTTGATTAGTGGGGCTTTATTACCCAGCAGGTGTGCGGGAATGTTTTGTGTACTGTTTGTACATGCTTGTATGTCACGGTTCATGTACGTTATATTTTCGGAACTATTAGTCCCCCTTGTGTGTTGGGGCATTTGGTTGTAGTGGCGTCGTGTTCACCTCTGTGGTGATTAAAATTACGCTACTCTGAACTCTCTGTCTCCTGCGTCTGACTCCTTCCTCCACTACACCCCGGGCATTACATAACCAGTCTCAAGTGGTCCTATTTTGTTTAAGACACTGCTATGTGACTTAAATTTGATATATGCTGCTGGACTATGCACTCTTGTTGAAGTTCTGTTTTAAATGACTATTTTATTTCATGTTATAAGGCAGGCACTGCTGTTTTTTGTTGTCCCTTTGTTTCCATATGCTCCTGGCAATTCAAGCTACCCATGTTTACTATTATAATAAATTGAAAATCTAAATACAAATTGCATATTTCTACGGCATTTATTTTGTCGATGTATCGAAACCGTACCGAACCGTGACAACACTGTACCGTATCGTACCAAACTGTGAGTTTTGTGAACCGTTACACCCCTTCTTCCTCAAAGCAGCATTTGATCCATTTCACGTCCCCTCTGCTAAAGCTCTTTGATGATGGCAACATGGTGATGGCAGAGAGCTGTGAGAAAGGGACAGGCAAGACCGGGCGGGACCCCCACCAGAGAAAGGACCACCTCTCTCTGTGGGACTCAGAGGATGGATGAATACAGCGGAGCTGGCCCACTTGAGTCGTATGTCTTTCCCCCTTTTTGAGGCAAATGTCAGGGCCTGACAAGGCCTGGCAAGGGCCTGGTGGTTTGTGACGCCCTCCAACCCGGGTCTCTCTTTTCAACACAAGCCTCCAAACACAGTGCTCAGGGATTAAATCGGGCCTGCACTGAGCTGCCCATTGTGTTTTCTCCAGAGCTGCACATTACATAGATTTATTGACGGCCAGGTGGGGGGTATGAGCCCGGTGTTTTCCCTCCAAGTCAATTGTCAATAGCTTGTGTTCAGTTCTTTTCTGCTGACTGCTCTATTCAGGACAAACACTAAACAGGGCCAGTTTCAAGTGCAAAGGGCCAATGGGTTGACTTTTATGGGGTCATCTCATTTCTGTGATTGTTTTAGGGGGTGGTGCCTGTCAGTGAGGGTAATTACTATCACTCAATGCACACAACTGTCCGACAAAGGGGTGAGAACTGAGAAAAGTAGGGGATACTTCAAGTGAAGACCACAGGAATTTTTGACCAATAAAGAATGAGATTCCATTACATAGAAACGATAAAGAGGGAATGGGAAACCAACAAATCACACATCATCATCCAAACCTGACATGGTTTTCTCAGTCCTGATTTCAGATACATCTCCAACTTGAGGCTGAATGACGAGCATGCCTGCCAGTAGAATAACCGTCCTCGTTTCTTTGTCACATGAAGCATGTTTGATGTTGACTAGATGTGAGGCAGTTAATTTGGGTCGTAAGGACAATAATGGTGGCTTTCTCCAGTCTAGTCATAAAAGCTTGGTGCACTTGACTGAGTAGCAGCAGCAGAGAATATCTGCACTGGAAGAGGGAAATCTAATCAAAAAAGGAAAGATTATGACCTCGCCAGTGAATTCCACCGAGTTGATATAGGCCTAGAGCTTGCTAAGAAAAGAATTGCATGCTGTTGTAGGGGCTAATAGTCTCTGACTATGAGAAAAGTCTCATCACTCACAACACATCAGAGGCTATTATTCTCTGTTTGTGGTGTAGGCTTGTTCTGTATTCTTTCATATCTAGGTCAATTGCATCAGTAAGATAATTTCTAGTGGTTTTTACTTAATCTCATACAATGCGTCAGCATTTATAATCCAAGTGAATTACCTACATTTATGTCCCACTCGATTGTTATAATTGTGTTATAATTGAAATTTGCAAAAGGCAAGTGAATCAGTTGTATGTTAAGATTACATTTAGTGTTTGTTTAAAATGTGTGTTAAGAGTCCATCTAGCTAGGACCACTGGGCTGAAAAGTCCCACTCCCCTCAGTCTGGCCCCATGTCAGGGTATGTCCACGGCCCTAGACTTTTGGGCTTTTTTGGGGCCTCAGAGATGGAAACATAAACTACTGATGACACGGGTGCAAAGCCTGAGTGGAAAAACAGAGCTCCCACAGCCCATCTACACTTGCACTGGCAACTGATCTGGTCTGACGCATTACTGCAAGGGTAACGGAGCTATCAAAATCATGTCATAAACAACCCAACAAGATACAGTATCCAGACCTTTTTGTTGCAAGCATATTTGAGGTAATATTATCATTCAGACAAACCATGAAGTTATCTTATTGCACTGGTAGATGCAACTCATGGAAGAAAATGGGGGGGGGAACTCTATCCAGGCAGGGGTACAAATGAGAGAATTGGTATCCATGATTCTGGCTTGTCTCGGAAAGTATCTGTACCAAGGAAATCCTGAGTTGCGACACCCACTGGTATTGACAAGGTACAGAGAGCTCTGTATCTGTGTGTTGGTGTCGTTGTGAACAACCTCCGAGTCCTCCTTGAGAGAAACACACTTATCTCAGCAAAGCAAGATCAGCCTACACCCAGTTGGCCTGTTCTCGTCACCGTGGCAACGCTCTCAGGATTGGCTCCGTCAACCAGCAAAAGTGTTCACATCACCTTGGCCTGGCCTCCTTTCATTCTGATGGCACACATGTGCTCCATATGCAAACCAGCTGCACTCATAGATAAGGCATTAGTCTGGCTTCCATGAAGCCACAACGACGTAGGGCTCTTGAGTAACAGCTGAACGATAGACAAACTCAATAAGAACAGAGAACAAACAACATACTTAAATGTGACAATCGCGCGCACGCATGTACACACACCAACACGCACGTACACACACCAACACGCACACACCTACAGACTTCAGAAAGAATTCATACCCACTTGACTTATTCCACATTTTATTGTGTTACAGCCTGAATTCAAAATGGAGGAAATAATTTTTTGGGGTCAACAATTTACACACAATACCGCATAATGACTAAGTGAAAACTTGCTTTTAGAATTTTTGCCAAATGTATTGAAAATGAAATACAGAAATATCTCATTTACATAAGTATTCACACCCCTGAGTCAATGCATGTTAGAATCACCTTTAGCAGCAATTACAGCTGTGAGTCTTTCTGGGTAAGTCTCCAAAAGCTTTGCACACCTAGATTGCACATTATTATTTAAAAAATTCTTCAAGCTATGTAAAGATATTTGTTGATCATTGTTGATCATTTTCAAGTCTTGCCATAGGTTTTCAAGCCAATTTAAGTTAAAACTGTAACTAAGCCAGGTCCTCCCGAGTGGCGCAGTGGTCTAAGGCACCGCATCGCAGTGCTAGCTGTTCCACTAGAAATCCTGGTTTGAGTCCAGGCTCTGTCACAGCCGTCCGCGACCAGAGATCCATGGGGCGGAGCACAATTGGCACACCGTCGTCCGGGTTAGGGGAGTGTTTGGCTGGCCGGGATTTCCTTGTCCCATCGCGCTCTAGCGACTCCTGTGGCGGGCCGGGCACATGCACACTGACACGGTCGCCAGCTGTACGATCTTTCCTCCGACACATTGATGAGGCTGGCTTCCGGCAATTGGATAACACAAAATTGGGGAGAAAAAAGGGGTAAAAAAAATAAAACTAAATATTTATGTAACTAGGCCACTCAGGAACATTCAATGTTATCTTGGTTACCAACTCCAGTGTATATTTTGCATTGTGCTGAAAGGTGAATTTGTCTCCCAGTGTCTGGTGGAAAGTAGACTGAACCAGGTTTTCATCTAGAATTTTTCCTGTGCTTAGCTGTATTCTGTTTCTTTTTATCTTAAAAAACTCCCAAGTTTAGATTTTTGGCAGTTTAACTTTAGTGCCTTAGTGCAAACAGGATGTATGTTTTGGAATATGCTTCCTTCGTTTCACTCGGTCATTTACAGGTTAGTATTGTGGAATAACTACAATGTTATTGAGCCATGCTCAGTTTTCTCCCATCACAGCCATTAAACTCGAACTGTTTCAAAGTCACCATTGGACTCATGGTGAAATCCCTGAGTGGGTTCCTTCCTCTCAGGCAACTGAGTTAGGAAGGACGCCTGTATTTGTGTAATGACTGGGTGTACTGATACACCATCCAAAGTGTAATTAATCACTTCACCATGTTTAAAGGGATATTCAATGTCTGCTTTTCTTTACCCATCTACCAATAGGTGCCCTTATTTTGAGGCATTGGAAAACCTCCCTGGTCTTTGTGGCTGAATCTGTGTTTGAAAGTCACTGCTTGACTGAGAGACCCTACAGATAATCGTATGTGTGGGGTACAGAGGCAATCGTTCAAAAGTCATGTTAAACACTATTATTATGTGACTTGGTAAGCACATTTTTACTCCTCAACTTATTTAGGCTTGCCATAACAAAGGTGTTGAATACTTATTGTATCAAGACACTTCAGCTTTAAAATGTTTAATAACTAGAAAAAAACATTAAAACATAATTCCACTTTGACAATATGGGGTATTGAGTGTAATAAAAGCTGAAATAAATAACTCTTCTATTATTTTGCCATTTCACATTCTTACAATAAAGTGGTGATCCTAACTGATCTAAGACATGGCATTTTTCCTAGGATAAATGTCAGGAATTTGTTTAAAACTGAGTTTAAATGTATTTGGCTAAGGTGTATGTGAACTTCCGACTTCAACTGCAAAAATAATGTTAAATTACAGATGTGGTTTTCAGACATGTGTTAAGTTTCAAATGTTAATTTTTCACAATTTTCCCTTGTGAAAAAAAAATCCCATTACATTTTTTCACAAGATTATTTCACCTATTCCAGCTACATCTGGTCTCTCATCCAGGGACAGACCTGGACCAACCCTGCTTAGCTTCTGAGGCAAACCAGCAGTGGGATGCAGGGTGCTATGTTGCTGGGAAAAGCCCTGGGTAACATATCCATAGCATTTTTATTTAATTGCATTATCATATTTTTTTTCATGAATAATTTTTTGGGGCTTTTGCATTTAAAAACTATTGCCTTACAATATTTTGTTTTGCTGTCAATACTTTTGGGTTTATGTTTTGCTTTTAATATCATTCTTTTGTTTGCAATTTTATTCTTGACTTCAGAAGTTTTGCTTGATATTAATGGCACAAAAGTAACTCACTCACTAGAAGATTATACCATATTTACATTTTTAATAATTTAGCAGACGCTTTTATCCTATTAAAAGGTGTTTAAAGCGGCAATCGTTAATTGAAACATTAACAGTGTTCTCCCCGCCACAGCTTCTGTAAAAAGTTGAGGGATGGGCTGGACAAATGCAATCACTCTCAAATCCATAGACTACGCTATAGATGCAATTACTGATAACAAAATTATAGTTTTAACCATGTTTTTAGGCTATACAGTGTTTGTTTACATGTACTTTGTTTACATGTGAAACTGCAAATTAGATACACAGCTAAAAATCTCACTTTCACATGTGAAAATCTTAAAATCTTGCAAGTTCACATGTAAAAAAACAATCACGTGTTAGTTTTTCAACATATGAAACTGTTCATTTTTTTACCCCCCCCAATTTCATGGTATCCAATTAGTAGTAGTTACAGTCTGGTCTCATTGCTGCAACTCCCGTACGGACTCAGGAGAGGCGAAGGTCAAGAGCCATGCGTCCTCTGAAACACAACCCAACCAAGCCGCACTGCTTCTTGACAAAATGCACATCCAACCCGGAAGCCAACCGCACCAATGTGTCAGAGGAAATACCGTACACCTGGCGACCTGGTCAGCATGCACTGCGCCCAGCCCGCCACAGGAGTCACTAGAGCACGGTGGGACAAGGACATCCCGGCCAGCCAAACCCTCCATAACCCAGACGACGCTGGGCCAATTGTGCGCAAGCCCCATGGGCCTCCCGGTCGCGGCCGGCTGTGACAGAGCCTGGGCTCAAACCCAGAATCTCTGATGGCACAGCTAGCACTGCGATGCAGTGCCATAGACCACTGCGCCACTTGGGAGGCCCTTTGTGATTGTTATTCACATGTTAAAATGCATATCTGATTCTCACGTGAAAGTTTTTAACATGTGAAACCGCAAATTTCACATGTGAAACTGCAATTCGCATGCGAGTCGAAAACATGTTATTCTCAACAGTTGTGAAAAGGTGGGGTTAACATGTGAAAAAATAATTTAAAAAATAATTAAAATATGTTTTTTACATGTGAAATAATTTCAGCTCAACATGTGAAAACAGCTATTTTCACATGTGAAACTGCAAATGTTGCTTTTTTTTGTAAGGGTATCCACATCCCCCTTCTGGCACACCTCTGTGAAGCATTGGGTGCTGTTGTGGTGATATCCTGTAGGTCTGATGGTGTTCTGATTGGAGGTTAACTTTACAGTATCCTATTAGTCAACCACTCAGATTTTCAATCCAAACAACTAAGATGTTATAAAAGCGTATTAGATTCATTTTCTCTTTCTCTTTGTTCCTCACCTGCTCTGGTGAGATACACGATGGCTAGGCTATGACTTCTCTCTTTCTCTCCCTCTCTGATCATGGCTAGATTAATAACGCCTTGTAATGCTGGTATTGCCTTCTAACTTATGCTTCATTCATGCCTTGTATAAGGTAATCATTTATTTTTTACAATTATATTAAATATCTGCCTTTGATACAGTATATTCAACTCTTAGACCTTTCTTGATACTGTAGTTTATTCCTGTAACTCACCAATGGTTCAGCTCAAGGGTTAAAACCAGTTCAGGACACCGAACCGGAAACTGGAAAATCAAAAAATGATTTGAGGAACAAAACCTGAACCGAAAACAAATATGATCTATACTGTTACAGAACAGAAACTTTATTGTAAAAGCATGGGAACTGGTTAATAATGATATTTTACGTTCCAGGCATTTTTTTCCAGTCCCACAAAAATCGCAACAAAGCGCCTATGCAAAGCCCTCACTCTTGTCACTCAAATGTATTCCAGCGTCTGCCTATCAACTGGAAGTCTTTGCCAGAGGGTGTGCGTGTGTGTGTAGGCTACCTTCCCCTCCCCTCTGAAGCATAGGTTACTGTAGCCTACTGACGACGTTACAAGAGTAATTCAGAAATTAGGGAGAGATGTTAAATTAGAGCAGAATGCATTGACTTTTTCAATGCTAGGTTAAGGATACTATAGTTATCACGTTTCACATTGGATTTATTAACTACAAAAAGGTAAGAAGTGTTTTTCATTCTAGTGCTGCTCTGCACACACAAGCTTGTTAGCTAGCTAGCTAACATTTGCTCTGGTACAACGTTAAACCAACTCAGAAGTTCAAGGACATTCAAAGATCCTCCATAGAAGCCGCTCCTCTGTAGGTATAATTATGTGGGCTTAATTCCGATAACGCATGTCATAACAAGATGCCCAGCACTTCATGAAATGCTTCATCCATCCTGTCTTGCTCTCTCCTCACCCTCAACTTCAGTTGCATCTCGCGGCCTACCCATTGTTGTCGTCTTAGCTGTTTACCCGTTGTTGTCTCACCCGTTGTTGTCTTAGCTCTCACAATCAACACCTGTGATTGCTTTATGTCTCTCTCTAATGTCAATATGCCTTGTATACGGTTGTTTAGGGCAGCTCTCATTGTTTTATTTTACTGCGAAGCCCCTAGTCCTGCTCAATATGCCTCAGATAGCCCCCTTGTCCCACCCCCCACACATGCGGAGACCGCACCTAGCTTAACTGGCGACTCCAGAGATGCAACCTCTCTCATTGTCACTCAATGCCTAGGTTTACCCCCATGGTACTCGCACCCTACCATACCCTTGTCTGTACACTATGCCCTGAATCTATCCTTCTGCGCCCAGAAATCGGCTCCTTTTACTCTCTGTTTCCCGAACGCACTAGACGACCAGTTCTTATAGCCTTTAGCCGAACCCTCATCCTACTCCTCCTCTGTTCTTCTGGTGATGTAGAGGTTAACCCAGGCCCTGTGTGTTCCCAGGCACTCTCATTTGTTTAATTCTGAAACCATAAAAGCCTTGGGTTCATGCATGTTAACATCAGAAGCCTCCTCCCTAAGTTTGTTTTATTCACTGCTTTAGCACACTCCGCCAACCCTGATGTCCTAGCAGTGTCTGAATCCTTGCTTAGGAAGCACACCAAAATTTCTGACATTTCCATCCCTAATTACAACATTTTCCATCAAGATAGAACTGCTAAAGGGGGCGGAGTTGCAATCTACTGTAAAGATAGCCTGCAGAGTTCTGTCATACTTTCCAGGTCTATGCCCAAACAGTTCGAGCTTCTACTTTTAAAGATCCATCTCACCAGAAATAAGTCCCTCACTGTTGCCGCTTGTTATAGACCCCCCTCAGCTCCCAGCTGTGCCCTGGACACCATATGTGAATTGATTGCCCCCCATCTATCATCAGAATTCGTACTGCTAAGTGACCTAAATTGGGATATGCTTAACACCCCGGCCGTCCTACAATCTGAGATAGATGGCCTCAATCGCACACAAACTATCAAGGAACCTACCAGGTACAAACCCAAATCCATAAACATGGACCCTCAAAGTTATCATCCTGACCAACTTGCCCTCTAAATACACCTCTGCTGTTTTCAACCAGGATCTCAGCGATCACTGCCTCATTGCCTGTTTCCGTTATGGGTCCACAGTCAAACAACTACCCCTCATCACTTTTAAACGCTCCCTAAAACACTTCTGCGAGCAGGCCTTTCTAATCGACCTGGCCCGGGTATCCTGGAAGGATATTGAACTCATCCCATCAGTAGACGATGCCTGGTTGTTCTATAAATGTGCTTTCCTCGCCATCTTACACTTGAAATCGGAAGTTTACATACACTTTGGTTGGAGTCATTAAAACACGTTTTCAACCACTCCACAAATTTCTTGTTAACAAACTATAGTTTCTGCAAGTCGGTAAGGACATTTACTTTGTGCATGACAAGTAACTTTTCCAACAATTGTTTACAGACAGTATATTTCACTTATCTGTATCACAATTCCAGTGGGTCAGAAGTTTACATACACTAAGTTGACTTTGCCTTTAAACAGCTTGGAAAATTCCAGAAAATATGTCATGGCTTTAGAAGCTTCTGATAGGCTAATTGACATAATTTGAGTCAATTGGAGGTGTAATCAGCCAAGACCTCAGAAAAACAATTGTAGACCTCCACAAGTCTTGATCATCCTTGGGAGCAATTTCCAAATGCCTGAAGGTACCACGGTCATCTGTACAAACAATAGTACGCAAGTATAAACACCATGGGACCACGCAGGCGGCGTACCGCTCAGGAAGGAGATGCGTTCTGTCTCCTAGAGATGAACGTACTTTGGTGCGAAAAGTGCAAATCAATCCCAGAACAACAGCAAAGGACCTTGTGAAGATGCTGGAGGAAACGGGTACAAAAGTATCTATATCCACAGTAAAATGAGTCCTATATCGACATAACCTGAAAGGCCGCTCAGCAAGGAAGAAGCCACTGCTCCAAAACTGCCATAAAAATATCCAGACTACGATTTGCAACTGCACATGGGGACAAAGATCGTAATCTTTGGAGAAATGTCCTCTGGTCTGATGAAACAAAAATAGAATTGTTTGGCCATAATGACCATCGTTATGTTTTGAGTAAAAAGGGGGAGGCTTGCAAGCCAAAGAACACCATCCCAACCGTGAAGCTTGGTGGTGGCAGCATCATGTTGTGGGGGTGTTTTGCTACAGGAAGGACTGGTGCACTTCACAAAATAGAGGGCATCATGAGGCAGGAAAAGTATGTGGCTATATTGAAGCAACATCTCAAGACATCAGTCAGGAAGTTAAAGCTTGGTCACAAATGGGTCTTCCAAATGGACAATGACCCCAAGCATACTTCCAAAGTTGTGGCAAAATGCGTAAGGACAACAAAGTCAAGGTATTGGCGTGGCCATCACAAAGCCCTGACCTCAATCCTATAGAAAAATTGTGGGCAGAAGTGAAAAAGCCTGTGCGAGCAAGGAGGCCTACAAACCTGACTCAGTTACACCAGTTCTGTCAGGAGGAATGGGCCAAAATTCACCCAACTTATTGTGGAAAGCTTGTGGAAGGCTACCCGAAACGTTTGACCCAAGTTAAACAATTTAAAGGCAATGCTACCAAATAGTAATTGAATGTAAGTAAACTTCTGACCCACTGGGAATGTGATGAAAGAAATAATTCTCTCTACTATTATTCTGACATTTCACATTCTTAAAATAAAGTGGTGATCCTAACTGACCTAAGACAGAGAATTGTTACGAGGATTAAATTGGAATTGAGAAAAACTGAGTTTAAATGTATTTGGCTAAGGTGTATGTAAACTTCCGACTTCAACTGTAAATAAGCATGCCCCTTTCAATTTTTTTTAGAACTAAGATCAGATATAGCCCTTGGTTCACTCCAGACTTGACTGCCCTTGACCAGCACAAAAACATCCTGTGGTGTACTGCACTAGCATCGAATAGTCCCCGCGATATGCAACTTTTCAGGGAAGTCAGGAACCAATACACACAGTCAGTTAGGAAAGCAAAGGCTAACTTTTTCAAACAGAGATGTGCATCCTGCAGCACTAATTCCAAAACGTTTTGGGAGTACCTCCTCCCAGCTGCCCACTGCACTGTCACCACTGACAAAATCCACGGTAATCGAGAATTACAATAAGCATTTCTCTACGGCTGGCCATGCTTTCCACCTGGCTACCACAACCCCGCCCAACAGTTCTGCACCCCCCGTAGCATCTGGAAGGAGTGCTTGTCAAGCGTTGTTTGGAAAATTGCAAAATCCTCAGACATGGTTTTGAATGCGGTCTGGCTCATGACATTCGCGCCCTTTAGCTCCTCCACCTCCACCTGCGTAAATTCCAAACTGTGTGTAAACTCCATTACATCCTTTCCATTCCATTAGATCACCAACTGTTTTGTTGGTAGAATCCATACAGAGTTGCAGGAAGGACTTCAAAGTTATTTTCCTGCAGATCTATTGTTGATCCAATAGTTCATGGAGTGTAGTGCTTGATACGTATTTCTCTTCCACATTGAGCTTCACAGCGTTTTTCTGTATAGTATTAGCCATGCTACAAGCTTGTTGTAAGCTAAAATTAGTTCGCAAACACAACCCACATCCGTCTCCCGAAAACAAGCTCCGCCAGTGAAATGGCAAATACACACAAGCAACACACACTTGATCACACATGCACCAGTACGATAAACAGAGAGAAACAGGAGAACTTGCTCTCTGTATGGATCCTGGCTGCACTTTACTAAACAAGCGGGAGATTATCAACTCACAAATTTCTGCTGTGGATACAAGCAGTATGCAGGGCAGTAAGCCAAAACATCGGTCAAAGATGCTTGGGAGAGACAGTGGTGGGAGCATTCGCTTACCCACTGTGGGTGCTGACATGTATAGTGTTGAATCATCTGCGTACATAGACACACAGGCTTTGTTTAATGCTAACGGTAGATCATTAGTAAATATAGAAAACAGTAAATGGCAATCCAGCTCCATTGTGGAATACCACACTTTACATGTTTTACGTTAGAGAAGCTTCCATTAATGAAACCCCCGGTGTTCTATTAGATAGATAACATCATCTCATATCATGGATAGAGAGCTAAGCTATAACACATAAATTTTTTCTATAACAAATTATTGTCAATAACATCGAAGGCTGCAGTGAAATATAACAATACATTTCCCGCAATCTTCTTATGTCAATTTATTTCAGCCAAGGATTAGTCATTTATGTCAGCACAGTACATATTGAGTGTTCTTCCCTATAAGCGTGCTGAATGTCAGTTGTTGAATTGTTCACAGAGAAATAGCATTGTATCTGGTCAAACACAATCTTTCCCATAAGTTTGCTAAGAACTGGCAGCAAGCTTATTGATCAGCAGTTAGAGAAAGGCAAAGGTAGCTTTACCATTTTTGGGTAGTGCAATGACATTAGCTTCACTCCAGGTCTGTGAACAAACACTTTTCTCCAGGCTCAGATTAAAGATGTGGCAAATAGGAGTGTTAATATAGCCTTCTACCATCCCTAATAGCTTTCCATCTAGTTTGTCAATACCAGGTGGTTTCTCATTATTGATGGACAGCAATAATTTTCCACTTCTCCCCACTAACTTTACAAAATTCTAAATCCCCATGCTTTTATTCCATTATTAGGACTTTTGCATGAATATGATGGCTCTTTATACATTAATTATTTTAAGGTTTGCAACAAATCGAGATATTTAATGAAATTGTCTATTCTGATTACTACATTTGTCGTCACATTGGACCACATGCTGACACACACTAATGACGGGCCGGCCGGCAGGCTACGAGGAGGCTTGCGCCCTCATGCCATTGACATTAAGGTTGACTCTCTCCGACAGGATGAAAACCACTACATTGACCATGGTCCTTTGCTAGTTTCGGACACTTTTACCATGATCCTTAAAGATATACTTCTCCTTAATGCAACCGCTGTGTCAGATTTCAAAAAAGCTTTACAGCGAAAGCACACCATGGAATAATCTGAGTACAGCGCTCAGAGACCAAAACAAGCCATACAGATACCCGCCATGTTGTGGAGTCAACAGAAGTCAGATATAGCATTATAAATAGCATTATAAATATCACCTTTGATGATCTTCATCGGAATACACTCCTAGGAATCCCAGTTCCACAATAAATGTTTGTTTTGTTCAATAAAGTCCACCATTTATGTCCAAATACCTCCTTTTTGTTTGCGGGTTTAGTTCACAAATCCAAATTCACAAGACGCGAGCACTAGGTCCAGAGGAAAAGTCAAAACAGTTCCATTACAGTTCGTAGAAACATGTCAAACGATGTATAGAATAAATCTTTATGATGTTTTTATCATAAATCTTCAATAATGTTTCAACCGGACAATTCCTTTGTCTTTAGAAATGAAAAGGAACAGAGCTCGTTCTCACGGCCGCGTGCCTGACTTAGCTCATGGCATTCTGCCAGACACCTGGTTCAAACAGCTCTTATTCGCTCCCCCTTCACAGTAGAAGCCTGAAACAAGGTTCTAAAGACTGTTGACATCTAGTGGAAGCCTTAGGAAGTGCAATCGGACCGAATGTACACTGTATCTTGGATAGGCAAAGACTTGAAAACCTACAAACCTCAGATTTCCCACTTCCTGGTTGGATTTTTTCTCAGGTTTTTGCCTGCCATATGTGTTCTGTTATACTCACAGACACCTTTCAAACAGTTTTAGAAACTTCAGAGTGTTTTCTATCCAAATCTAATACTATGCATATCTTAGCTTCTGGGCCTGAGTAGCAGGCAGTTTACTCTGGGCACGCATTTCATCCGAACGTGAAAATAGCGCCTCCAGCCATAAGAAGTTAATGATGTTTTTGGGAACATTCAGCCCTATTCAGCAATATAGCACACTTCAAATTGGGAGTTTTCCATAGAAATACACGGATGACGTCAGCGCTATCACTATCTACTTGTTTTAATGTCTATGGTTTAGTCACCATTTTTTTATTTACCAAATATATGCATGAGCAATGTCAGAGCAGCATAGACTGAGATACAGTTGTTGTCCTTGATGATCTTTTTGGCCTTCCTGTGACATCGGGTGCTGTAGGTGTCTTGGAGGGCAGGTAGTTTTCCCCCGGTGATGTGTTGTGCAGACCGCACCACCCTCTGGAAAGCCCTACGGTTATGGGTGGTGCAGTTGCCATACCAGGCAGTGATACAGCCCAACATTATGCTCTCAATTGTGCATCTGGGGGTGATCCCTCTGCTGTTCCCTGAAGTCCACAATCATCTCCTTTGTTTTGTTGACGTTGAGTGAGAGGTTATTTTCCTGGCACCACACTCAGAGCCCTCACCTCCTCCCTGTAGGTTGTCTCGTTGTTGTTGGTAATCAATCCTACTACTGTTGTGTTGTCTGCAAACTTGATGATTGAGTTGGAGGCGTGCATGGCCACACAGTCATGGGTGAACAGGGAGTACAGGAAAGGGCTGAGCACGCACCCTTGTGGGGCCCCAGTGTTGAGGATCAGTGTGGCGGATGTGTTGTTACCTACTCTTACCACCTGGGGGTGGCCCGTCAGGAAGTCCAGGATCCATTTGCAGAGGGAGGTGTTTATTCCCAGGGTCCTTAGCTTAGTAATGTGCTTTGAGGGCACTATGGTGTTGAATGCTGAGCTATAGTCAATGAATAGCATTCTCACATAGGTGTTCCATTTGTCCAGGTGGGAAAGGGCAGTGTGGAGTGCAATAGAGATTGCATCATCTGTGGATCTGTTGGGGTGGTATGGAAATTGGAGTTGGTCTAGGGTTTCTGGGATAATGGTGTTGATGTGAGCCATGACCAGCCTTTCAAAGCACTTCATGGCTACAGATGTGAGTGCTTCGGGTCGGTAGTCATTTAGGCAGGTTACCTTAGTGTTCTTGGGCTAAGGCACTATGGTGGTCTGCTTAAAACATGTTGGTATTACAGACTCAGACAGGGAGAGGTTGAAAATGCCAGTGGCGACCCAGCCAGCTAACGTTAGCTAGCTAACAGTACACGTTAACTTGACATTAGGTATATGGAGTTTTACTACACAATACATTTTTTTTCAGCGTTTGACACGATTACCTAAACATACTGACCATCTCCAATAGACAGACGCATGCTATATGGTAGACCAATCCAAACTCACCTCTCGGCATGTCCAGCCCACTCATTATCTCAGCCAATCATGGCTAGTGGGAAGGTTGCCCCCCCCCCTTTTTCTGTGGCTAAACCAACCAGGTTCGTAATTTAACTATTTTATTCATATTTACAGATGGCATACAAGTTTGATATTAAGGCACATGAAAGTTCACATGTTCGAGAAGGCATTTCTGCCAAAAAACACATTTCAATCAAAAAATATATTTTACGTTCAAACAGCTCTGCTGTGAAGTCGTGGCTTGCGACATACGCCTAGTTTCCTGAATCGAGTCACATATTTCATATCTGAGCTTGAGGCATCAACTATGTGACTGTCCCAATGGATTTAGCCTACAGTATACAGTACATAACCAGACAAATCTCTATGATAGAGGGGGCTGCTAGCAAGCAGGACTTTTCTGTGAAACTTGAGCTAAACACACTGTACATTATCCATAGCTACTATATGGGATGAGTGTGTTAATGATAGTTTAACGTGGAAATGAAACACTCAAATCAACCTATAACATTGCTTTACATGCCGATGCTAGGTAACCTTGTTGAATGTGACATTATGAAATACTTTTAGAACATAATATTAGACGTTTTTGAGTGCCTAGTACCAGCTTAGATAGATGTGGCCGCAGCCATATTGAAACAACGTCATGGGAATGCGTCCGCGCGCCTACTGTTCTCATGGCTTTTTGATAAAGAGTCTAATCAAGAAGTGAACAAACTAAAAGCTAATACTACCAATTTGAGAGGGAACAATAATAAAATACTCACAATCATGTTAACAAGCCTATATAGTCCGGTCAAAAATACACTTGCATACTTTTTTGAGCTCATTCAGCTGTATGCTACATTACAGTGATTTTCACATGGGCAGGGGCATCGGATCTACTGTTAAATGCATTATATCCACAATAACAAAGCAGTTAGCTAGAATAAAATAAATCTGTATAGTTCAGTCAAAAACCCACTTGCACATGTTTTTGTGTTCATTCAGTGAGCAAGTTCTAGCTGTTTTAAACATTACAGTAGTTTTGACATGGGCATTGGATCGTACTGTGTTAACTAGCTTTTTGGATAACTTTGACTAACAGCAAACAAGGTTATTAAGCTAACTGCATGGTAAAACCAACAATAATAAAGTCACTTTTACAGGAAGATTGTGTAAACTATGCATAAAATACTATTCAATATAATTTGCAGTGAGGGACTTAAAATGTGCCAAACCTGGGAGAGGATAGCTAGCTAGCTGGGCTAGAAAAAGCTGTCTAGAAAAATGAGTATTCAGTCAATGCAAGTTAGAGTTAGCTACAGATATGTAGGTTTGAGAATAGTGTCCACTCCTATTAAATCAATTGCAGCTAGTTGTGAGACTTACCAAATTATGCTGCCAATGTCCATAGTGAAATCAATAATTTATAGTAAAATCCTGCACTGTAGCAAGCTGTTCTGCTAACGTCACTAGCTAGCAAAATATCCATCAATGATAGCTGAGCTTGCCGTGGTTTTGGACTAGCTGGCTAGCTAGTGCTATGATAGCCCACCTTGCACAATATATTTTTGGGGGGAAATGTATTGTTCATGCGATGTTACCTGGCTAGTCTCTAACCAGGTAGCCATCTAAAAAAGCATTTATTTTCATATTCTAAACATTCTAAATGAGGCTACTAATACGTATTGTAATCTGGGCTGACTGTCAGACGAACCATTCAAGTGATATCACTGATGACACATTATCAAGATGGCGCAACGCAATAGTCAGATGAGGCGATCTTCAAAAGTTTTAACAGAAATTAGTTTTTTTTAGCAGTTTTAAGGGAAGGAACATGTTTCTTTATCTCATTTGGTTATCAAAATCAACTTAACTTGGGAGATCTATGCTAACAGTGGGATTTGAGCAAAGGAGGCTGAAATAGGAGCTACAGAAGGACGGGCTCGTCGTAATGGCTGGAATGTAATAAATGGAACAGTAGCAAACACATCAAACATATGGAAACCCCGTTTGACTCCATTCCATTAATTCCATTCCAGCCATTACAATGAGCCGGTCCTCCTATAGTTCCTCCCAACAGCCTCCTCTGGATTTGAGGCACTACTAGGGTCTGAATGGTTTGACTTGGCTTATGTTAGTGAAGCACAGGTGGATGGTTTTTCTTGGCAAAGGAGAAATGCTCATTAACAGGGATGTAAACAAATTTGTGTATGGAATATTTCTGGGATCTTTTATTTCAGTTCATGAAAACATGGGACCAATATTTTACATGTTGCGTTTATATTTTTGTTCCGTGTACTCCGTTTTTATAGTCATCATCTCATCTCTGCAAAGATTAGCAGAGATGAGATGATGACTTTACTCCCCATACTGTTCTGTCATCCTATTTAGCTAGGCTAGCTGCAGAGCTTCTGCAGCTAGCCAAATCTTTATTCTAGTTCTTCAAAGAAGATGAGGCATACTCATCTCTCTAGTCGTTATGTTGTGCACATTCCTCTATCATGCTGTCTATGCGGTCTGTGTGCTTAATGAGGTCGAATATTTGCTTAATGAAAACTACAACTCCCTTCAGCCCAGCATCCCACATAGTTCTTGAGTTAATTTCTCTCGTGAATTATTTGATTTCTCTCTAGAGAAATGGCGCGATGGGCTCACAAAAAAAAAACGAACCAATGTCGGTCAATTAGTTGTTTAATAACGGAGAAACTAAAAATGAAATGTTGGGTAATCACTCAGAACTACCTCTAGGCCTCTATGGAGAGACGATTTTGGAGCAGAGCCATGAAATAAAACACATCTAACATGTTATGGAACTGAAACTGCTCTGAAATAAGTGCAATACAATATACAACAATGAATCAAATACAAAGTAACTACCGGTATGCAACGGGTGTGGCTGAAATAGCCGAATCCACTAATTTGAAGGGGTGTCCACATACTTTTGTATATATAGTGTATTGGATTCTGCTATTTCAGCCACACCAGTTGCTGACAGGTGTATAAATTCGAGGACACCGCCATGCAATCTCCATAGACAAACATTGGCAGTAGAATGGCCGTACTGAAGAGCTTTCAACATGGCACCGTCATAAGATGCCACCTTTCCAACAATTCAGTTCATCAAATTTCTCCCCTGCTAGAGCTGCTCCGGTCAACTGTAAGTTCTGTTATTGTGAAGTGTAAACGTCTAGGAGCAACAACGGCTCAGCCGTGAAATGGTAAGGCCACACAAGCTCACAGAATTGGACCGCTGAGTGCTGAAGAGCGTAAAATTCGCCTGTCCTCAGCTGCAACACTAGTTCCAAACTGCCTCTGGAAGCAATGTCAGCACAATACCTTTTCTTCGGGAGCTTCATGAAATTAGTTTCCATGGCTGAGCAGCCGCACATAAGCATAAGATCACCATGCACAATAACAAGTGCCGGCTGGAGTGGTGTAAAGCTCACCGCCATTGGACTCAGTGGAAATGCGTTCTTTGGATTGATGAAGATGGAAGAATCTGGGTTTGGTGGATGCAAGAAGAATGCTACAGTACCTGCCCGAATGCATATTGCCAACTGTATCTTAACGCTACAGCATACATTGACATTCTAGTCGATTCTGTGCTTCCAACTTGCAGCAACAGTTTGGGAAAAGCCCTTTCCTGTTTCAATATGACAATGCCCCTGTGCACAAAGCGAGGTTCATACAGCAACGGTTTGTCGAGAGCGGTGTGGAAGAACTTGGTCTCCCGAGTGGCACAATGGTCTAAGATACTGCATCTCAGTGCTAGAGGTGTCACCACAGACACCTCTGGTTCAATTCCAGGCTGGATCACAACTGGCTGTGATTGGGAGTCCCATAGGGCGGTGCACAATTGGCCCAGTGTTGTTAGGAGTAGGCTGTCATTGTAAATAAGAATTTGTTCTTAACTGACTTGCCAAGTTAAATAATGGTTTAAAAAACTTGACTAGCCTACACAGAGCCCTCATCTCAACCCCATTGAGCACCTTGATGGGTGATTTGGAATGCCAAATGCGAGCCAGGTCAAATGGCCCAACATCAGTGCCTGACCTCACTAATTCTCTTGCCCATGATTTTGGACTGAGATGTTCGATGAGCAGGTGTCAACATACTTTTGGTCATGTAGTGTATAAGATAATGCATACATCTCAAATCAACTATATGCTTTTATAAAAAAGCAATTGAATGATTCAGAGCAAGAAGGCATGGCCCGGGATAAAAGCTCGGGTAAAAGCTGAAGCTTTCTAGTTGCTTCATAACATTATTTCAAGAGCCTGGCTAACCATTGAATGGGACCTGTACCGATCTCTCCATCGCTTATGTTGTTATGTAAAAGCATAGAAAATGTCTCGCATAATCCATCCATCCCCATGCACAACAGTACATCGACGATTCACGACTTTACATCGATTTACCATTGTCTATTTATTAGGTAAAAATTAGTAACATGAGTGATGTAAAATTAATGAATTATACCTATAAATTGTTGCATCTCCTATAGTAGGCTCTTTTAACATGTCTGCATGGTGTGCGTCTCGGCGACCTGTATGACAAGCAGCAGTATCCCATTAATCCGATACTGGGTACCACAATCCGCACCCAATGTCAGAATGACAATTCTGAGCTAAATGTAATGTCAGTCTCCTGCAAAATAATATGACAGACTATACTGGCTATGCATGATAGACACATTTGATATGGACACAAAACATAAAAAGCGCTCTCGCACCTGAAAATTGTCCTCTTCCAGATGATCAGTTTCCTTCCACAGTTTATTAAAGCAGACAAGTGTATTCCCTTTACATTAAATTGTATTACCAAAAAGCTACAAAAAAAATCGAAAGTTCTCGACGCAGTATTTTAATCTAACAATATTTCTGTCCAGCAACTCTGCCTGGCAGCGGGGACAAGCTGAGGCTGCTGTGACTGATAGCAAGCTAGTTTTTCGTTGCTCCCCCCTCGCACGGCTGGTCCAATCCACTTTCAGTAACGGGGGGATTTGCTGTAGCTGTAGTCTGAACATGACATCGCACTATGCTATTGGCATATGGCGCGTGCTTGAAATATCGACTGATCGTCACAAATAAATGTTGACTGATCGTCACAAATAAATGTCGAAATGGCAACTGTTGCGTAATGTATCCTTTCATACATTCTATCATTTGCTAAATATTTTCAACATTACACTGTGGGCCACAGGGCCAACACCATTAACAAAAAGGTAAACACCGAAGCAAAATAACCTCATGATATTAACACTTGATTTCTATCAAATAGGAGGTTCTTATATTTGTCCTGTTTCACTGAATGGACAAATGTGAGATGGAAATGTAATTTTTCATGTCACAACAACCTCTGAGAGACTGGGGTCAAGGCTAGGTATTAGCCATTACTGACAACAATCCTGGAATAATTAGGGTTAAGTGCCTTGGTCATTTTTCACCTTGTCAGCTCAGGGATTCAAACTAGCAACCTTTCAGTTACTGGCCCAAAGCTTTAACCACTAAGCTACCTGCCACCCAATGAGATTTATGTAATGCTCAGCTATATGTCCATGAGGTCAACATTACTTTGTTAGTTCACAACAATTGCTTTGGCAAAAGGTCCTTATAGATTTTAAATAAATAATAAGATCTATACACTTTTGTCATCATTTGTTACGACTTCTACCGAAGTCGGTTCCTCTCCTTGTCCAGGCGGTGTTCGGCGGTCGACGTCGCCGGTCTTCTAGCCATCAACGATCCATTTTTATTTTCCATTTGTTTTGTCTTGTTTTCTCACACAGCTGGTTTTCATTCCCTCATTACGTGTTGTGTATTTAACCCTCTGTTCCCCCCATGTCTTTGTGAGGTATTGTTTGTTGTAAGTGCTTGTGCACATGTTTGACTGGTGCGCGACGGGTTTTGTACCCATTCATTTTGTATTCTGATGCCGTTGGTTTTACTATTAAACTTCTCCGGCTACTACCTAGTTCTGCTCTCCTGCGTCTGACTTCCCTGCCACCAGTTACGCACTCCTTACATCATTATGTTATTTAAGGTCATTTTCTTTCAAATCAAAGGGTAGGCTATATTTTATTAAATTAAGTCAGATGTGTGGAAACACCTGTTTCTATGTGTTTCATCTTAAACTGTAGAAATGTAGCTGGAGGCTACTATTTCATTTACACACTTTTTTTAAATATCATTTTGAAAGACATTAGGGGCTCAATTTTAACAAACCTAATGCAATGGTAAAGCAATAGGTCTGGAGGTGTATCAGAAATATTTTTGGTATTTGCACAGACGGAATTAGGAGTGCAATAGCTGGCAGTGGTGAAAAATGAGTTGGGTTTTGATGAATAAACAAGTTGTAGGTGTGAGGAGGGCTTGGCCCCTTACTGGCCAATCAATGCATTCCATGGCTTAATACTGCATGTGTTTCTTTCAAATTCTGTAAGTTATTGACAGTCTTTGCATTGTCATCAACTCCAATTCGACTGGGGTCATCAATATTCTCATCCTCTTTCATTGGGGATTGATACTACAGTTTATTAAATAGTATAGGCTTTAGTAACGAGTATTAGCAACAGTAAAACAAAAACATCCAGGGTTCTATTTTAACAAACCTAACGCAATGGTAAATCTAAGTGTTGGTGGTAGTGCCATAGGTCAGGGGTGTGTCAGAAATAGCTAGCGGTGGCACAGACAGGCTGGGTTTTGATGAATAAACAAGTTTTAGGTGTGACGAGGGCTTGGCCATCCACTGGCCAATCATGTATTTGTCTCAAGTTCTGTAGGTTAACAGTCTTGCATTGTCAACTACAATTTGTCTGGGGGCAAGTAATATTCTTGTCCTAGTCCATTGATTTATTTTTTCTTAATTTAACTAGGCAAGTCAGTTAATAACAAATTCTTATTTTACGAAGACGGCCTATCCCGGCCAAACGCTCCCCTAACCTGAACAACGCTGGGCCAATTGTGCGCCGCCCTATGGGACTCCTGATCATGGCTGGTTGTGATACAGCCCGGAATCGAACCAGGGTCTGTAGTGACACCTCTAGCACTGAGTTGGCGTGCTTTAGATCGCTGCACCACTCGAGAGTTTCCACCACTATTTGGAAGTCATTTACTGTCCTAAAGAGGAAATGCACGTTTAGGTTCCACTTCCGAAGAATGACGAAGGCTACTTATACATATTCACGAATTGGGTGTGGGAATTTTCACGTGGAGTTGATAAACATCAACAAATAGGGCACTGACAGCTGCTGTAGCTATTGTATCTTGCTAACGTTACAGCGCCTTCAGAAAGTATTCACACCCCTTGACCTTTTCCACATTTTGTTGTGTTACAGCCTGAATTTAAAATGGATGAAATTTAGATTTTTTTGGTCACTGGCCTACACACTATACCCCATAATGTCATGGTGGCATGATGTTTTTCGAAATTTGTACAAATGAATAATGAAAGATGTAATGTCTTGAGTCAATAAGTATTCAATCCCTTTCTTGTGGCAAGCATAAATAAGTTCAGGAGTAAATATTTTCTTAACAAATCATATAATAAGTTATATGGACTCACTCTGAGTGCAAAAATTATGTTTAACATGGTTTTATAATGACCGCTTCAGCTCTGTACCCCACACATATTATCTGTAAAGTCCCTCAGTCGAGCAGTACATTTTAAACACAGATTCAACCACAAAGACCAGGGAGGTTTTTGAATGCCTTGCAAAGAAGGGCAACTATTGGTAGTTGGATACAACACTTTGGATGGTGTATCAATACACCCAGTCACTACAAAGATACAGGCTTCCAACATAACTCAGTAGCTAGAGAGGAAGGAAACTGCTCAGGAATTTCACCATGAGGTTTTAATGGCTGGTTTTGGGCTCCCGAGTGGCGCAGCGGTCTAAGGCACTGCATCTCAGTCCCTGGTCCGAATCCAGGCTGCATCACATCCGGCTGTGATTGGGAGTCCCATAGGGCGGGTTTGGCCGGGGTAGGCCATCATTGTAAATAAGAATTTGTTCTTAACTGACTTGCCTAGTTAAATAAAGGTTCAATTTAAAAATTTAAAAAAACTGATGGATCAACAACATTGTAGTTACGCCACAATACTGACATAATGGACAGAGTTAAAAGAAGGACGCCTGTACAGAATACAAATATTCCAAAGCATGCATCCTGTTTGCAACAAAGCACTAAAGTAATAGTGCAAAAAATGTGGCAAAGCAATTCAGTTTTTCTCCTGAATACAAAGTGCTATGTTTGGGCCAAATCCAACACAACACATTACTGAGTACCACTCTCCATATTTTCAAGCATAGTGGTGGCTGCATCATGTTTTGGGGTATGGGAATTTTTAAGGATAAAAAATAAATGGAATGGCGCGAAACAAAAGCAAAATCCTAGAGGAAAACCTGGTCCAGTCTATTTACCACCAGACACTGGGAGATTAGTTGACCTTTCAGCAGGACAATAACCTAAAACACAAAGTTAAATCTACACTGGAGTTGCTTAACAGGAAGACAGTGAATGTTCCTGAGTGGCTGAGTTACAGTTTGACTTAAATCTGCTTGAAAATCTATGGCAAGACCTGAAAATGCTTGTCTAGCAATGATCAACAACCAATTTGACAGGCCTTGAAGAATTAAAAATAATAATAATGGCCAAATGTTGCACATTCCAGGTATGGAAAGCTCTTAGAGATTTACCTAGAAAGACTCACAGCTGTAATCGCTGCCAATGGGGATTCTAACATGTATTGACTCAGGTGGTTGAATACTTATGTAATCAAGAATATTTGTGTATTTTGCACATGTATTTTTTCAAATGATTGAATTTTTAGTATTTAGTATTTTGTGTAGATCGTTGACAAATTACAATTAAATCCATTTTAATCCCACTTAGTAACACAACAATATGTGGAAAGGGGTGTGAATACTTTCTGAAGACACTTTATCTAGCTAGCTAATGTTATCTGTTGTTGCTGGTTTTTTTTTTACTACACCATATCAAAAACTTAGCCAGCTATGTCTGTTTGTGGAGCTGTATTTCTCATAAGCATTGATTTGGGGAAAACTTCACCACAGATGGAAACCACTGGCCTATCTTTGTCTTCGCCATCTAATCACCAAGATTTTGTCAGCTTCCATAAATTGTGGCTGCGAATCCGACAGAAACAATAAGATGAAACTCTGGTAATATATACTGAACAAAAATATAAATGTAGTGTTGGACCCATCTTTCATGAGCTGAAATAAAAGATCCCAGAAAATGTTCATGAGCACAAAAATCATATTTCTCTCAAATTTTGTGAACAAATTAGTTTACACCCCTGTTAGTGAGCATTTCTGCTCTGCCAAGATAATCCATCCACCTGACAGCTGTGGCATATCAAGAAGCTGATTAAACAGCATGATCATTCCATAGGTGCACGTTGTGCTGGGGACAATAAAAGGCCACTCAAAATGTGCAGTTTTGTCACACAACACAATGCCACAGACTTGTTTTGAAGGAGCGTGCAATTGGCATGCTGATTGCAGGAATGTCCACCAGAGCTGTTGCCAGAGAATTGAATGTTCATTTCTCTACCATAAACGACCTCCAACATCATTTTAGAGAACTTGGCAGGACGTCCATCCGATCTCACAACCGCAAACCACGTGTAACTAAGCCAGCCCAGGACCTCCACATACGGCTTCTTCACCTGAGGGATCGTCTGAGACCAGCCACAGTTGATGAAACTGTGGGTTTGCAGAACCGAAGAATTTCTGCACAAACTGTCAGAAACCTTCTCAGGGTAGCTCATGTGTGTGCTCGTTGTCCTCACCAGGGTCTTGACCTGACTGCAGTTCGAAGTCGTAACAGACTTCAGTGGGCAAATGCTCACATTCGATGGCCGCTGGCAGGAATAAGCTATGGACAACGAACTCAATTGCATTTTATCAATGGCAATTTGAATGCACAGAGATACCGTGATGAGATCCTGAGGCCCATTGTCGTGCCATTCATCCATGCCATCACCTCATATTTCAGCATAATAATGCACAGCCCCATGTCGCAAAGATCTGTACACAATTCCTCTAAGCTGAAAATGTTCTTCCATGGCCTGCATACTCACCAGACATATCACCCATTGAGCATGTTTGGGATGCTCTGGATCAATGTGTACAACAGTGTGTTCCAGCTCCCGACAATATCCAGCAACTTTGCACAGCCATTGAAGAGGAGTGGTACAACATTCAACAGGCCACAATCAATACCCTGATCAACTCTCTGCAAAGGAGATGGTGACACCAGATGGTCACACCAGATGCTGACTGGTTTTCTGATAGCCTTTTTTAAGGTATCTGTGACCGAAGATGCACATCTGTATTCCCATTAATGTGAAATCCATAGATTAGAGCATCATTTATTTATTTCAAATGACTGATTTGCTTATATGAACTGTAATTCAGTAAAATCTTTCAAATTGTTGCAGGTTGCATTTATATTTTTGTTCAGTGAAAATAACTATTGAAAGATAGCTGATATGTATTTTTCCCATTGTAATGGACACGGTGCAGCCGTTGTTAGGTAGACTTTTGCAGGCTTTGGCTGCGGTACAGCAAAGCCAAGTCAGCTCGTGCTCATGGTTCTCACAAGGGAACTCTTCAACCACTCCCTGTTCCTCACCTCCCCTGGTACCATATATCCCTGGACTTTGTTACTGGGCTTCCCCCATCAGACAGCAAGACAACTATCATGACGGTGGTGGATAGGTTTCCTAAAGCCGCCCATTTTATTCCACTTCCCAAGTTAACCTCAGCCAAGGAGATTGCTCAGCTCATGGTGCAGCACGTCTTCCCGATCCATGGACTTCCGGTCGACATGGTCTCCGATCCTGGTCCCCAGTTCTCGTCCCGGTTCTGAAAGGTGTTTTCCCTCATTGGGTTGTCACCAAGCCTGTCCTCTGGTTTCCACCCCCCAATCTAACGGCCTTTCGTAGCCTCATCTCCGCCAACCCCACCACCTAGAGTCAGCAACTTGTGTGGGTGGAATATGCCCGTAACACCCTTCCCTGCTCGGCAACTGATCTCTCGCCCTTCGAGTGTTGCTTAGGATATCAGCCCCCGCTCCTCCCTGAGCAAGAAGAAGAAGTCAGCATACCCTCTGCCCAGATGTTCATCCGTCGCTGTAGCCATACCTGGAAGAGAGCCCGGGCCGCTCTTTTGAAGACCACATCCAGGTATCGCGACAAGCGGATCGCCACCAGACCCCTGCTCCTCGCTATCGGCTCGGGCATAGGGTATGGTTGTCCACTCGGGACTTGCCCCTCCGAGTGGAGTCTGTGGTGGAAATTCTAACCAAGTGAGAGAGACTTTGTCATTTCTTTAAACAATTATCCTTATTCAATATCGATTGATTATTACAATAATGAGGCTGATCGACCCCCCCACCCTTGAGTGTTGGACCAAGTAACCTGACCTTCACACAAATGCAGAGTACTGTATATAGCTGACACTAACAATGCTCAGCCATGGTTGGTTCAACCCCCCTCATGCAGACCAAGGAGCATCATTAGCCACTCTGGGTTCATCCTGTCATTATCTGCACCTAGGTTGTTGTCTTAACCCAACCTTGGCTTAGTTTCCCAGATGCAAGGATGCAAGAAACACGGAGGAATTGTTCTAAACTACTTCTGGCTATCTCTATCTCGGTAACACAAATAAAATAAAATAAAATGTATTTATAAAGCCCTTCTTACATCAGCTGATATATCAAAGTGCTGTACAGAAACCCAGCCTAAAACCCCAAACAGCAAGCAATGCAGGTGTAGAAGCACGGTGGCTAAGAAACTCCCTAGAAAGGCCAAAACCTAGGAAGAAACCTAGAGAGGAACCAGGCTATGAGGGGTGGCCAGTCCTCTTCTGGCTGTGCCGGGTGGAGATTATAACAGAACATGGCCAAGATGTTCAAAATGTTCATAAATGACCAGCATGGTCAAATAATAATAATCACAGTAGTTGTCGAGGGTGCAACAAGTCAGCACCTCAGGAGTAAATGTCAGTTGGCTTTTCATAGCCAATCATTGAGAGTATCTCTACCGCTCCTGCTGTCTCTAGAGAGTTGAAAACAGCAGGTCTGGGACAGGTAGCAGGTCAGGGTGAACAGGTCAGGGTTCCATAGCCGCAGGCAGAACAGTTGAAACTGGAGCAGCAGCACGGCTAGGTGGACTGGGGACAGCAAGGACTCATCATGCCAGGTAGTCCTGAGGCATGGTCCTAGGGCTCAGGTCCTCCGAGAGAGAGAAAGAGAGAAAGAGAGAATTAGAGAGAGCATACTTAAATTCACACAGGACACCGGATAAGACAGGATAAATACTCCAGATATAACAGACTGACCGTAGCCCCCCGACACATAAACTACTGCAGCATAAATACTGGAGGCTGAGACAGGAGGGGTCAGGAGACACTGTGGCCCCATCCGATGATACCCCCAGACAGGGCCAATCAGGCAGGCTATAACCCCACCCACTCTACCAAAGCACAGCCCCCACACCACTAGAGGGATAACTTCAACCACCAACTTACCATCCTGAGACAAGGCCAAGTATAGCCCACAAAGATCTCCCCCACGGCACAACCCAAGGGGGAGTGCCAACCCAGACAGGAAGACCGACTCAACCCACTCAAGTGACGCACCCCTTCTAGGGACGACATGGAAGAGCACCAGTAAGCCAGTGACTCAGCCCCTGTAATAGGGTTAGAAGCAGAGAATCCCAGTGGAGAGAGGGGAACTGGCCAGGCAGAGACAGCAAGGGCGGTTCGTTGCACCAGAGCCTTTCCGTTCACCTTCACACTCCTTGGCCAGACTAAACTCAATCCCCATCAGTATGACCTACTGAAGAGATGAGTCTTCAGTAAAGACTTAAAAGTTGAGACCGAGTCTGCGTCTCTCACATGGGTAGGCAGACCATTCCATAAAAATGGAGCTCTATAGGAGAAAGCCCTGCCTCTAGCTGTTTGCTTAGAAATTCTAGGGACAATTAGGAGGCCTGCGTCTTGTGACCGTAGCGTACGTGTAGGTATGTACGGCAGGAGCAAATCGGAAAGATAGGTAGGAGCAAGCCCATGTAATGCTTTGTAGGTTAGCAGTAAAACCTTGAAATCAGCCCTTGCCTTAACAGGAAGCCAGTGTAGGGAAGCTAGCACTGGAGTAATATGATCACATTTTTTGGTTCTAGTCAGGATTCTAGCAGCCGTATTTAGCACTAACTGAGGTTTATTTAGTGCTTTATCCGGGTAGCCGGAAAGTAGAGCATTGCAGTAGTCTAACCTAGAAGTAACAAAAGCATGGATTCATTTTTCTGCATCATTTTTGGACAGAAAGTTTCTGATTTTTGCAATGTTACGTAGATGTAAAAAAGCTGTCCTTGAAACAGTCTTGATATGTTCGTCAAAAGAGAGATCAGGTTCCAGAGTAACGCCGAGGTCCTTCACAGTTTATTTGAGACGACCATCAAGATTAATTGTCAGATTCAACAGAAGATATCTTTGTTTCTTGGGACCTAGAACAAGCATCTCTGTTTTGTCCGAGTTTAAAAGTAGAAAGTTTGCAGCCATCCACTTCCTTAAGTCTGGAACACAGGCTTCTAGCGAGGGCAATTTTGGGGCTTCACCATGTTTCATTGAAATGTACAGCTGTGTGTCATCCGCATAGCAGTGAAAGTTAACATTATGTTTTCGAATGACATCCCCAAGAGGTAAAATATATAGTGAAAACAATAGTGGTCCTAAAACAGAACCTTAAGGAACACCGAAATTTACAGTTGATTTGTCAGAGGACAAACCATTGATATCTTTCCGACAGATAAGATCTAAACCAGGCCAGAACTTGTCCGTGTAGACCAATTTGGGTTTCCAATCTCTCCAAAAGAATGTGGTGATCGATGGTATCAAAAGCAGCACTAAGTTCTAGGAGCACGAGGACAGATGCAGAGCCTCGGTCTGACGCCATTAAAAGGTAATTTACCACCTTCACAAGTGCAGTCTCAGTGCTATGATGGGGTCTAAAACCAGACTGAAGCGTTTCGTATACATTGTTTGTCTTCAGGAAGGCAGTGAGTTGCTGCGCAACAGCTTTTTCAAAAAAGATTGAGAGGAATGGAAGATTCGATATAGGGCCGATAGTTTTTTATATTTTCTGGGTCAAGGTTCGGCTTTTTCAAGAGAGGCTTTATTACTGCCACTTTTAGTGAGTTTGGTACACATCCGGTGGATAGAGAGCCATTTATTATGTTCAATATAGAAGGGCCAAGCACAGGAAGCAGCTCTTTCAGTAGTTTAGTTGGAATAGGGTCCAGTATGCAGCTTGAAGGTTTAAAGGCCATGATTATTTTCATCATTGTGTCAAGAGATATAGTACTAAAACACTTGAGTGTCTCCCTTGATCCTAGGTCCTGCCAGAGTTGTGCAGACTCAGGACAACTGAGCTTTGGAGGAATATGCAGATTTAAAGAGGAGTCCGTAATTTGCTTTCTAATGATCATGATCTTTTTCTCAAAGAAGTTCATGAATTTATTACTGCTGAAGTGAAAGCCATCCTCTCTTGGGGAATGCTGCTTTTTAGTTAGCTTTGCGACAGTATCAAAAAGAAATTTAGGATTGTTCTTATTTTCCTCAATTAAGTTGGAAAAATAGGATGATCGAGCAGCAGTGAGGGCTCTTCGATACGATACGGTACTGTCTTTCCAAGCTAGTCGGAAGACTTCCAGTTTGGTGTGGTGCCATTTCCGTTCCAATTTTCTGGAAGCTTGCTTCAGAGCTCGGGTATTTTCTGTATACCAGGGAGCTAGTTTCTTATGACAAATGTTTTTAGTTTTTAGGGGTGGAACTTCGTCTAAGGTATTGCGCAAGGTTAAATTGAGTTCCTCAGTTAGGTGGTTAACTGATTTTTCTCCTCTGACGTCCTTGGGTAGACAGAGGGAGTCTGGAAGGGCATCAAGGAATCTTTGGGTTGTCTGAGAATTTATAGCACAACTTTTGATGCTCCTTGGTTGGGGTCTGAGCAGATTATTTGTTGCAATTGCAAACGTAATAAAATGGTGGTCCGATAGTCCAGGGTTATGAGGAAAAACATTAAGATCCACACCATTTATTCCATGGGACAAAACTAGGTCCAGAGTATGACTGTGGCAGTGAGTAGGTCCAGAGACATGTTGGACAAAACCCACTGAGTCGATGATGGCTCCGAAAGCCTTTTGGAGTGGGTCTGTGGACTTTTCCATGTGAATATTAAAGTCACCAAAAAATGAATATTATCTGCTATGACTACAAGGTCTGATAGGAATTCAGGGAACTCAGTGAGGAACGCTGTATATGGCCCAGGAGGCCTGTAAACAGTAGCTATAAAAAGTGATTGGGTAGGCTGCATAGATTTCATGACTAGAAACTCAAAAGACGAAAACATCGGGGGGGTTTTTGTATACTGAAATTTGCTATCGTAAATGTAAGCAACACCTCCGCGGGATGCATGGGGAATATGGTCACTAGTGTAACCAGGAGGTGAGGCCTCATTTAACACAGTAAATTCATCTGGCTTAAGCCACGTTTCAGTCAGGCCAATCACATCAAGATTATGATCAGTGATTAGTTCATTGACTATAACTGCCTTTGAAGTGAGGGATCTAACATTAAGTAGCCCTATTTCGAGATGTGAGGTATCACGATCTCTTTCAATAATGGCAGGAATGGAGGAGGTCTTTATTCTAGTGAGATTGCTAAAGCGAACACCGCCATGTTTAGTTTTGCCCAACCTAGGTGGGGTCACAGACACGATCTCAATGCGGATTGCTGAGCTGACTACACTGACTGTGCTAGTGGCAGTCTCCACTAAGCTGGCAGGCTGGCTAACAGCCTGCTGCCTGGCCTGCACCCTATTTCATTGTGGAGCGAGGGGAGTTAGAGCCCTGTCTATGTTCGCAGATAAGATGAGAGCACCCCTCCAGCTAGGATGGAGTCCGTCACTCCTCAACAGGCCAGGCTTAGTCTTGTTTGTGGGTGAGTCCCAGAAAGAGGGCCAATTATCTACAAATTCTATCTTTTGGGAGGGGCAGAAAACAGTTTTCAACCAGCGATTGAGTTGTGAGACTCTGCTGTAGAGCTCATCACTCCCCTAACTGGGAGGGGGCCAGAGACAATTACTCGATGCCGACACATCTTTCTAGCTGATTTACAGGCTGAAGCTATGTTGCGCTTGGTGACCTCTGACTTTTTCATCCTAACATCATTGGTGCCGACGTGGATAACAATATCTCTATACTCTCTACACTCGCAAGTTTTAGCTTTAGCCAGCACCATCTTCAGATTAGCCTTAACGTCGGTAGCCCTGCAACCTGGTAAACAGTGTATGATCGCTGGATGATTCGTTTTAAGTCTAATACTGCGGGTAATGGAGTCGACAATGACTAGGGTTTTCAATTGATCAGAGCTAATGTTTTCAATTTGTCAGAGCTACACCCACCACATCTTGTCTATGTAATGCAGTCTTTAAGTCATTTGTCAGCTCAAGCCATCTCTAGTGACCATACGCCCAGAATAGCTGCAGGGAACTAGAGTAGAGACCATAAAAACATAGACACTAACTGGACAGAAATGTCTTTCTATTCGTTAAGGACAGTTGAAGTCGGAAGTTTACATACACCTAAGCCGAATACATTTAAACTAAGTTATTCACAATTCCTGACATTTAATCAGAGTAAAAATTCCCTGTTTTTGATCAGTTACGATCACCACTTTATTTTAAGAATGTGAAATGTCAGAATAATGGTAGAGAGAAGGATTTATTTATCTTATTTCAGCTTTTATTTCTTTCATCACATTCCCAGTAGGTCAGAAGTTTACATACACGCAATTAGTATTTGGTAGCATTGTCTTTAAATTGTTTGACTTGGGTCGAATGTTTCGGGTAGCCTTCCACAAGCTTCCCACAATAAGTTGGGTGAATGTTGCCCCATTCCTCCTGACAGAGCCGGTGTAACCGAGGCAGGTTTGTAGGCCTCCTTGCTCGCAAATGTTTTTTCAGTTCTGCCCACAAATGTTCTATGGGATTGAGGTCAGGGCTTTGTGATGGCCACTCCAATACCTTGACTTTGTTGTCCTTAAGCCACTTTGACACAACTTTGGAAGTATGCTTGGGGTCATTGTCTATTTGGAAGACCCATTTGCGACCAATCTTTAACTTCCTGACTGATGTCTTGAGATGTTGCTTCAATATATCCACATAATTTCCCTGCCTCATGAAGCCATCTATTTTGTGAAGTGCACCAGTCCCTCCTGCAGCAAAGCACCCCCACCACATGATGCTGCCACCCCCGTGCTTCACAGTTGGGATGGTGTTCTTCGGCTTGCAAGGCTCCCCCTTTTTCCTCCAAACATAATCATGGTCATTATGGCCAAACAGTTCTATTTTTGTTTCATCAGGCCAGCGGACATTTCTCCAAAAAGTACAATCTTTGTCCCCATGTGCAGTTGCAAAACGTAGTCTGGCTTTTTTATGGTGGTTTGGGAGCAGTGGCTTCTCCCTTGCTGAGCGGCCTTTCAGGTTATGTCGATATAGGACTCGTTTTACTGTGGATATAGATACTTTTGTACCTGTTTCCTCCAGCATCTTCACAAGGTCCTTTGCTGTTGTTCTGGGATTGATTTGCACTTTTCGCACCAAAGTACGTTCATCTCTAGGAGACAGAACACATCTCCTTCCTGAGCGGTATGACGGCTGCACGGTCCCATGGTGTTTATACTTGCGTACTATTGTTTGAACAGATGAACGTGGTACCTTCAGGCATTTGGAAATTGCTCCCAAGGATGAACCAGACTTGTGGAGGTCTACATAGGCCTTGTTATACATCCACAGGTACACCTCCAATGACTCAAATTATGTCAATTAGCCTATCAGAATCTTTTAAAGCTGTGACATAATTTTCTGGAATTTTCCAAGCTGTTTAAAGGCACAGTCAACTTAGTTCATGTAAACTTCTGACCCACTGTGGTACAGTGAATTATAAGTGAAATAATCGGTTTGTAAACAATTGTTTGAAAAATTACTTGTCATGCACAAAGTGGATGTCCTAACCCAAAACTAAAGTTTGTTAGCAAGAAATTTGTGGAGTGTTTGAAAAACGAGTTTTAATGACTCCAACCTAAGTGTATGTAAACTTCCGACTTCAACTGTATTAATTGCTAACTATTAATATCAAACAAATCAGGTAAATACGTAATTCTTCTCTCACAAGTCCCATAAACATTCCTCCCGTTTCATTGGCCCTTTCCCCATCTCTAAAATCCGTAGCCCCTCTGCTGTTTGTCTTCTGTTGCCCCACACCCTCCGTATCCATCCTTAAGTTTCATGTGTCCAAGATAAAACCTGTCACACTATCCTTTGTCTTCTGTTTCCGTCCTGTACCTGCCTGACTCTAACCTGATAACGAACCTCTGCCTGTCCTCGATCTGCCCTTTGCCCCGTGTTATAATAAATTATTGAGAACTGTACTATCCACCTCCTGTGTCTGCATCTAGGTCACATCCTGAGTTGTGATAGCTTCTTTAAAAAAAATGTTTTTATGTCACATACACCGGATAAGTGCAGTGAAATGGTTGCTTTACAGGATCAGCCATAGTAGTATGGGGCTCCTGGAGCTAATTAGGGTTCAGCGCCTTGCTCATTTTTCACCTTGTCGGCTCGGGTATTCAAACCAGCGACCTTTCGGTTACACAATAGCAACCTGACGTTACACTAATCAAGCAGTGGAGCGTGTAATGAAGTAAAACTTTAATGGTCAAAACCATTCATCTTGGACAGATTTCCACCGGTCTAATGTCCATTGCTTGTGTTTCTTGACCCAAACAAGTCTGTTCTTCTTATTGTTGTCATTTAGTAGTGGGTTCTTTGCAGCAATTCAACCATGAAGGCCTGATTCACTCAGTCTCCTCTGAACAGTTGATGTTGAGATGTGTCTGTTACTTGAACTCTATGAAGCATTTATTAGGGATGCAATTTCTGAGGCTGGTAACTCTAATGAACTTATCCTCTGCAGCAGAGGCAACTCTTGGTCTTCCTTTCCTTCCTTGGTCTTCCTTTCCTTCCTTGGTCTTCCTTTCCACATGCGTGCCAGTTTCATCATAGAAATTTTCCGGATTGACTGACCTTCATGTCTTAAAATAATGATGCTGTCGTTTCTCTTTGCTTATTTAAGCTGTTCTTGACATAATATGGACTTGGTCTTTTACCAAATAGGGCTATCTTCTGTATACCAACCCTACCTTGTCACAACACAACTGATTGGCTCAAACGCATTAAGAAGGAAAGAAATTCCACAAATTAGCTGTTAACAAAGCACACCTGTTAATTGAAATACATTCCAGGTGACTATGTGACTAGACAATGCCAAGAATGTGCAAAGCTGCCATCAAGGCAAAGGATGGGTGGCTACTTAGAATCTCAAATACAAAATATATTTTCATTTGTTACTACATGTTACTACATGATTCCATATGTGTTATTTCATAGGATTGATGTCTTCACTATTATTATACAATGTAGAAAATAGTAAAATTAAGAAAAACCCTTGAATGAGTAGGTGTATACTAACTATTGACTGCTACTGTATACATTATTTTTTAATACAGACTAGCTAGAGAAACAGGAAAAAGTGTCAGAACACTATAAGCAAAACATAGAATATACTAATATTTTTTTATTTTATTTGCTCCATGACCCAGGTGGACATAAATGGTCATTTCTGTTGCAATTTGTTTTCCACATTACAACTTGGAGATGGAACTCTGTGTTGTGTATTGATTTGGTATAACTGGCTTCATCATTGCTTAAATGGCATATGTGAGAAAGTACAGACATTTTCTACTACAAATACACATTTCTGATATTCTGAGAATATGGAAACCATGTTCTGGGTACGTTTCTAACAGAAGCAACCCTACCTCCTGATCTATCTTTCGGTTACAAATTAGGAACGTTTGAGATAGAAATGCAATGATTTTGAACAAATCAGCAAAATGTTATAAAAACCTGTTTTCGCTTTCTCATTATGTGTGCAGATTGATGAGAAAAAATAATAATTTAATACATTTTAGAATAAGGCTGTACCGTAATAAAATGTGGAGAAGGGGTCTGAATATTTTCCGAAAGCACTGTATGTGGTGTGGATTTCAAAACGACGATAGAGTTCTCTTTGAGATGCTCAGCTATCTAGAATTCTTCAGATTCCCATCTTTTAAATAGAAACACATTTTAAAGAGTGACTGCCCCTAAAAACCAACTAATCCCTTTGAAAATGGCCAATTTGGCATCGATATAAGTCAGAAATATTTATTCTGTTGTCATAATTTACTACAAAGTGTAAATAGGATAATTTTGGTCATGAAGTCAGTTTGGAACCTCATGGCGTCACAACGAGTAATGAAGGTTGGGTTTGGATTACAATTATGTCAGCAAATCATGCCCTCTTTTGCCAAGCTCCATTTGCAAATCGCCCATCCTCCGACTTCGCTTCCCTTCATTGAATGGGGCTCACGGCCTGTGTACACTAGCACAAGATAATTTGCAATTATGCCGCTTCACTCGCCCAGCGTGACTCACTTGTGAGCATGCTGGCAGCATATGACAGCATTCAGAAGCAGTTCGGTTGTGCATCAAGAATTCAGCATAGCAAGTTTGTATGAAGGTCTGTTTTATTAAACAGGTAAATAGTTTAATCTATTCTCCATTTCATGAATTTATTCCAAGGTAAATAGTAATATGCTCAAAACCGCTCTGGTGACAAACACACTTTGCTGCCCTGTTTCCAATCGTCTATATGGCTGGGAGAACCTATTCAAGTAAGTAAATACATTAATAAAAGAAAAAAAGGTATTATTAGCTAACTAGTTACAGTGCAGGCTAACTCAAATGAGCTTCTAACGTAGCTAGCTATCTAGCCAACTTCATATACTCTATAGCTAGCTAGCTAAGTGAATTAAATATCACCAGCTACCTAACTTCATATTACTAGCTATCTTGATGTATTTATCATTGTAAAAAACAAACTCCAAATGCATTTGTAGGTAGCTAACAGTCATGGAAGAGGGTGAAAGGATAGCAGTTCCAACTGTCAAATAAGGGAGAGAGTTGGGTATCCTGGATAGGGCAGGTACTTTTGTGTAGTTCCAGTCCCTAGAAAGAAGTGAGGACAGAGATAATAGTAACATAATATTAAGTGCTGTCTAATTTGAGTATAATGAAGTCTGTTTGTGATGTTGTGATGTTTTCTGTCCTCAGATACAGAGAGCTGTGAAAGCATGTATGCAGATGAAGAGGTCCCAATGAAGAGCCGTGGTTCTCATTCCTGGTCCTGGGGACTCAAAGGAGTCCCCACAGCTGATTCAAATGATCAACTCATCATCAAGCTTCAAGTGGTATTTATGTATACATTTGTGATGCTATCCTTGATATGATCCTTCTGTTGTCACATGCTAAACTTGCACATGTGTGCCGATGCATCTATCTATCTATCCAATGTTATCATGATTTGTTATAAGAGATATTATACTTTAGTATTCCACAATGACCTGGTGATGTAAAAGTCTAATAATGATATTATCTTCCATATTCCTACAGATACAGTACCTTGTAACTGTAGATTCCTTCAAAGTAATTGCTTACAGTTATCGTGTAGAGCACTGTACGGTTGGGTGACCAGGGCCATCTGGGACTGCCTCATGGGGGAATTCAGGCATGTGTAAAGGCTACCTGTGTCCTGCATAACTTCATGAGGATGGACATGAGGACCAGGAGGGGACCTGCAGCTCGCCGCCGTGTGTCAGAGGAGAGGTCTGCTGCTCTGCAGGATGTTGGAAGGATGGGGGCCAACAACACAGCACAGGAGACAATCCGCGTGAGGGGAGATCGTCTCCAATTACTTCTTCAAAGAGGGTGCTGTCCCCTGGCAACACCATAGACTACAATATGCACAACCAAAGGCTCTTTTAAGAGCCACCCACATTACAATAAGAGCATTCTTCCATTTACTTTGCTGTCAACTGCAGTTATTCAATTACCAGTTTCTCACCCTTTGATTTCTACTTCTCAGGTGAGGGTGCCAACATCCTGTGCTGTGTTGTACATAATATCCTGATATTAAGATGGCACCAGAGAAGAAGGCTGACGTTTTATGTGTCCCCAACCAATTGTGTTTTTATGTTTTGTTTCTTTGTGTTGTTTGTAACTTATTTTAAAATAGATTTTGTACATAATGTTGCCTCTATCGTCTCTTATGACCGAAAATAACTTCTGGACATCAGGACTGCGATTACTCACCACGGACTGGCAGAATCCTTTTTTCCCTTTAGCTAGTCTGATGAGCCCGACGTGAATGATATACTACTCTCCCGGGAACAGGCCCAGATCCCTGGGATTTGCAAGAAGAGAAGGCAGAGAAAAAGGGGCCAAAGTTTGGACAGCCTTCTGAGAATTCGTAGACGATCGAATAAACCCCCACTTCCTTCCATTCTGCTAGAAAACGTGCGCTCTTTGGAAAATAGAATAGATGACCTATGCAGAAGATTAAACTACCAACAGGACATTCCAAACTGTAATATCTTATGCTTCACGGAGTCTGGGATGAACGATGACACTATCAACATACAGCTGGCTGGTTATACGCTGTACCGGCAGGATAGAACAGCAGCGTCTGGTAAGACAAGGGACGACGGACTATGAAGTTTTGTAAATAACAGCTGGTGCACGATATCTAAGGAAGTCTCGAGCTATTGCTCGTCTGAGGTCGAGTATCTCATGATAAGCTGTACACCACACTATCTACCTAGAGAGTTTTCATCTGTATTTTTTGAAGCTGTTTACAAAGCACCACAGACTGAGGCTGGCACTAAGACCACATTGAATGAGCTGCATTCCGTCATAAGCAAACAAGAAAACGTTCACCCAGGGGCAGCGCTTCTAGAAGCTGGGGATTTTAATGCAGGAAACTTAAATACGTTTTACCAAATTTATATCAGCATATTAAATGTGCAACCAGAGGGAAAAAAACTCTGGACCACCTTTACTCTAAACACAGAGGTGCATACAAAGCTCTCCCTTGCCCTCCATTTGGCAAATCTGACCATAATTCTATTCTCCTGATTCCTGCTTACAAGCAAAAATTAAAGCAGGAAGCACCAGTGACTCGATCAATAAAATAGTGGTCAGATGAAGCAGATGCTAAGCTACAGGATTGTTTTGCTAGCACAAACTGGAATTTTTTCGGATTCCTCCGATGGCATTGAGGAGTACACCATATCAGTCATTTGCTTCATCAATAAGTGCATCGATGACGTCGTCCCCACAGTAACCGTACGCACATACCCCAACCAGAAGCCATGGATTACAGGCAACATCCGCACTGAGTTAACGGCTAGAGCTGCCACTTTCAAGGAGCGGGACTCCAACCCGGAAGCTTATAAGATATCCCGCTATGCCCTTCAACGAACCATCAAACAGGCAAAGCGTCAACACAGGACTAAGATCGAATCGTACTTCATCGGCTCTGACGCTCGTCGGATTTGGCAGGGCTTGCAAACCCTTACAGACTACAAAGGGAAGTAAGGCCAAGAGCTGCCCAGTGACACGAGACTACCAGACGAGCTAAACTACTTCTATGCTCGCTTCGAGGCAAATAACACTGAAACATGCATGAGAGCACCAGCTGTTCTGGAAGACTGTGTGATCACGCTCTCCGCAGCCGATGTGAGTAAGACCTTTAAACAGGTCAACATTCACAAAGACGCGGGGCTAGACGGATTACTAGGATGTGTACTGTAAGCATGTGCTGACCAATTGGCAAGTGTCTTCACTGACATTTTCAACCTCTCCCTGTCTGAGTCTGTAATGCCAACATGTTTTAATTCAACCACCATAGTTCCTGTGCCCAAGAACACGAAGGTAACCTGCCTAAATGACTACCGACCCATAGCACTCACGTCTATAGCCATGAAATGCTTTAAATGTTTTGAAAGGCTAGTCATGGGTCACATTTGTATTTGTATGAATTATGGATCCCCATTAGCTGCTGCCAAAGCAGCTCTTCCTGGGGTCCAGCAAAATTAAGGCAGTTCATACAATTTTAAAACATTACAATACATTCACACACTGTGTGCCCTCAGGCCCCTACTCCACCACATATCAACAGTACAGAATTCATGTGTGTGTGTGTGTGTGTGTGTGTGTGTGTGTGGCAGCGTTGTCAGCGTACATTTATTTTAATTTTAAATGTCGCCAGCAAAAACAAGAAACAACAAAAAACGAACGTAAAGCTGACTAGGGCTTTACAGGCCACTAACACAGACAACTACCCACAAAATACAAAGGAAAAATGGCTGCCTAAGTATGACTCCCAATCAGAGACAACGATAGACAGCTGTCCCTGATTGAGAACCATACACGGCCAACAAAGAAATAGAAAAAATAGAATCCCCCCCCCCCCCAAAGGTGCGGACTCCGGCCGCAAAACCTGACTCCATGGGGGAGGGTCCGGGTGGGCATCTAGCCTCGGTGGCGGCTCCGGTTCGGGACGTAGACCCTTCTCCGCTCGCTGATCCCTCCGCTTCCGTGGAACCGGACAGTGGATCGTCGCTGGAGGCTCCGGACCGTGGATCATCGCCGGAGGAACCGGACCGTGGATCATCGCCGGAGGAACCGGACCGTAGATCGTCGCCGGGGACTCCGGACTGTAGATCGTCGCCGAGGAACCGGACCGTGGATCTTCGCCGGAGGAACCGGACCGTAGTTCGTCGCCGGATGCTCCAGACCGTGGATCGTCGCCGGAGGCTCCGGACCGTAGATCGTCGCCGGGGACTCCGGACCGTAGATCGTCGCCGGAGACTCCGGACCGTAGATCGTCGCCAGAGGATCTGGACTGGGAACCCTCGCAGGAGGCTCTGGACTGGGAACCCCCGCTGGAGGCTCTGGCCCGCCGACCGTCACTGGAGGCTCTGGACTGCCGACTGTCGCTGGAGGCTCTGGACTGCAGACTGTCGCTGGAGGCTCTGGACTGTAGACTGTCGCTGGAGACTCCGGACCTTGGATCGTCTCTGGAGGCTCCGGCCCATGGATCATCACTGGAGGCTCCGGGCCATGGATCATCACTGGAGGCTCCGGGCCATGGATCATCACTGGAGGCTCCGGGCCATGGATCATCACTGGAGGCTCCGGGCCATGGATCATCACTGGAGGCTCCGGGCCATGGATCATCACTGGAGGCTCCGGGCCATGGATCATCACTGGAGGCTTCGTGCCATGGATCATCACTGGAGGCTTCGTGCCATGGATCATCACTGGAGGCTCTGTGCGTGGAGCAGGCACAGGACGTACCAGGCTGGAGAAACGCACTGGAGGCCGGGTGCATGGAGCTGGCACAGGATATACTGGACCGTGGAGGCGCACTGGAGGTCTGGAGCATAGAGCTGGCACAACCCGTCCTAGCTGGATGCTCACTTTAGCCCGGCAAGTGCGGGGCGCTGGCACAGGATATACTGGACCGTGGAGGCGCACTGGAGGTCTGGAGCATAGAGCTGGCACAACCCGTCCTAGCTGGATGCTCACTTTAGCCCGGCAAGTGCGGGGCGCTGGCACAGGACGCACTGGGCTGTGAAGGCGCAATGGAGACAGTGCGTATCACCACATAACATGGTGCCTGAACGGTCACACGCTCCTTAAAGCGAGTGCGGGGAGTTGGCTCTGGTCTGAAACCTGGCTCCGCCAACCACCCCGTGTGCCTCCCAAAAATGTTGGAGGGGCTGCCTCTCGGGCTTCCTTCGTGTTCGTGAACCCCGGTGTCGTCGTTGTTCCTCCCTCGCTGCCTCCGTCTGCTCCCATGGAAGGCGATCCCTTCCGGCCTGGATATCCTCCCACGTCCAGGATCCCTTACCGTCCAAGATATCCTCCCATGTCCATGATGTCTGCTCCTCCTGGCCACGCTGCTTGGTCTGTTTGTGGTGGGATCTTCTGTCACGTTCGTTTAGAGATGGATTGTACCAAGGTGCAGCATCGTGTAAGCGTACATCATTTATTTTGATGAACACGAAAAAACAATAAACTACAACCGAACGTGAAGCTACATGCAGTGCAGAAAGCAACTACACACAAACAAGATCCCACAAACTAAAGGTGGAAAAAAGGCTGCCTAAGTATGATCTCCAATCAGAGACAACGACAGCTACCTCTGATTGGGAACCATACCCGGCCAACAAAGAAATAGTAAAACTAGAATGCCCACCCAAATCACACCCCGACCTAACCAAATAGAGAAATAAAAAGTCTCTCTAAGGTCAGGGCGTGACACATACCTCTAATATCATCATTATGTGATTTATACCATTTTGGCATAATTAGTTATGTTATCCACTGCTAGCCAATAATAATAATAATAATAATAATAATAATAATAATAATAGCCGGTGTTTAACATTACTTGCAAACACTAATAGCTAGCTACCATAGGTTAAAGGGGTTAGCTAGTTAGCTAGATAGTAAATTAGTCTTAACATTGGAACCACTAGTGTGCTGACAAATGCCAGCTAGCAAGATAACTTACCAGCTACCTATCTAGACACAGTACCTGAGTTCAAAGGTTAGATAACTAGCTAGCTAGCGTGCTAATCCAAAAAAGCTTGCAAAACAAATTTAATGGAAATTCTGTCATGTCGATGTTAGCTAGCTAGCTGGTGAACTACTTAGCTAGCCAACTATATTACGGCACATATTATCTTGTGCTAAATTGTCTAGTAGAATTTCTATATTAAAAAATGCATTTTAGGTTTTACTTAATGCTAACTAGCTAGCTAGCTAACGTTTCCTAGCAAGCTAGGTAGGACAAAGGTGCTAGGAAACATTAGTTAGCTAGCTAGATACTGAGCTAGCTGAGCAGCTTGCTAAATCATTCAGCAGAACTTCTGTATCCAAAAGTTAAACAAATTGCATTGAGAATTTACCCTCCCTCCTCTATCAAAATGTTTATCTTGTGAACAACGTTTCTTTCACACAATCTCTCCTGTCTTCTTCTTCTTTTATGATATCATGGTGGACCGCAAACAAACGTTTAAAGTGCATGCCGCCACCTACTGTGCTGGAATGTACGATCAATCATGAACTGCCCATTTCTGTACCACCATGAAAATAAAATTAAAAACCAAATAAATCCCTAACTTCTACCACACCCTCCCTATCATGCTGAAGCACTCCACCCTGAGGATTGCTCAGAATGTCAGCAACCATTTCAACAGTAACGTCTGTTACCCCAAATATCTATTTTGCAGTCTCCACAATAACCTTCAATCTGGCATTTCTGCTTTACACAACCCGAGTTGCATTGATAACCTTACCAATAAAAGCTATGAAGTCAACTTTATTCATTATCAAAGTGTCCTTTGACACTGCACATTCATGAGCACAAGATTTCTGAACAAGCCTCGAATCCGTGCCAGGACCATCACAAGCACCAGCGCCGGTAGGTCCACTTACTACAGGTGCATCCATGTAAGCTCCATCAGTCTGCACTGTAGTTCTACCAATCTGTTTTAAGGCCTCTGCATATGATACATCATGACTGATCCTATATCTCTGAGCCTCTTTAGCCTCTCTCTGTACTTGGCATCCACCAAATGCTGCACTTTGTTCTCCCCCATAATTACAACACTTAACCTTCACATTGCTTCCACATTCACTGTAGTAATGTGACCCTCCACACTTGGCACATCTTTTCCTTTCCTTTACACTGAGCAGCCACATGTCCCATTCTATGGCATTTAAAACCCCGCAGTGCATATGGGACAAATTCTCTAACATTGAAACTAAGGAATCCAATCTGTACTTTTCCGGCAAGACATTTTTAAACCTCAGCATCACTGATAAGTTTTCACTTCTTTGACCCTCTTTCCTTCTGATCAACCTTTTGGCCTCCCTTCACATTTTCATTAATATCATCTGTGAACATATTGGGACCCCAGCTTTTTCTTTTTCCATCTTCTCTTGCTGAGCCTGGCAACCACACAATATTAACAAAACTACAATTTCCAAAGAACCAAGCTAATTTCACTTCGCCTACCTCTTTCTCTATGGCATTAGTTAGTCGGATAGGGTGTAAGTGAGACTCTGTGGTCTCATCAACTACCAACACAACTTTCCACTCTGACACATCATTACTCTTGCTTCCTACCTTGGCCCCTTTATGCTTTCTATACGAGATGCTCCACTGTTTTCTGTATCATGATCTCTCTTCTTCCAATGTCTTTCCACTACTGACAATTCCGACCATTCCGGTCCTTGACCCTCATCCTCCCTCTCCATATCATCCGAACTGACACCTATATCGTTTGAATTCCAGCACAGCTGTTGCTTCACCAACTTTTTCTAAATTTTCTCCATTTCGTTCTCACTACTCATCACCATTTCCGACCAACCCACCCATCTTCTTCAATCTCTTCTGTCTGGCTTTTGTACACTTCTCATAGCCACCTCCATCCTGATTCTTCCCGACTCACTGTCACATGATGTCAGTGTGAACACAAAATCCTGGGCACATTCCAGGTTGTCTTTATTTCAAGCGCGTTTCACAGATGGGCAGATCTCACAATGTCTGGGGAATTTCTGAGAAACCAGCAAACCACACCAGATGAGGCCTTAATTCCTGTAATAAATAAGTGTACCAATGCATCATCAAGGTTTCAAACGTGCGGCAAGACACATCATGGGAGTTCTATAGCTAGACGACTCCTGATCTCCAGGAGTGATAAGTATAATTTTTTTGTTGTCTTTATCTGTTGTTTTATAGTACTGCCTTTTTGCTAGCTTGGGCCATCTAAATGCTGCCTGTTTTCCCACTGGCCTACTTGATGTGTGAACTGCTGACTGCTCATAATTTGCAGATAGTTGTTGACACATCAACCAGGATCAAATCAACCAGGGCAATTTGTGACTTGTTTTGGCAAGTCAGGAACCAATACACGCAGTTAGTCAGGAAACAAAGGCTAGGTTTTTCAAACAGAAATTTGCATCCTGTAGCTCTAACTCCAAAAGGTTTTGGGACACTGTAAAGTCCATAGAGACCAAGAGCAGTTCCTCCCAGCTGCCCACTGCACTGAGGCTAGGTAACACTGTCACCACCGATACATGCACAATAATCAAGAATTTCAATAAGCATTTCTCTACGGCTGGCCATGCTTTCCTCCTGGCTACCCCAATCCCGGCCAACAGCTACGCACCCCCCGCAGCTACTTGCCCAAGCCTCCCCAGCTTCTCCTTCACCCAAATCCAGATAGCAGATGTTCTGAAAGAGCTGCAAAAGCTGGACCCATACAAATCAGCTGGGCTAGACAATCTGGACCCTCTCTTTCTAAAATTATCCGCCACCATTGTTGCAACCCCTATTACCAGTCTGTTCAACCTCTCTTTCGTGTCGTTCGAGATCCCTAAAGATTGGAAAGCTGCCGCGGTCATTCCCCTCTAAACCGTTATAGACCTATATCCATCCTGCCCTGCCTTTCTAAAGTCTTCGAAAGCCAAGTTAATAAACAGATCACTGACCAATTCGAATCCCACCGTACCTTCTCCAACTGTGCAATCCGGTTTCCGAGCTGGTCACGGGTGCACCTCAGCCACGCTCAAGGTACTAAACGATATCATAACCGCCATCAATAAAAGACAGTACTGTGCAGGCGTCTTCAAGCAACCTGGACAAGGCTTTCGACTGTCAATCACCGTATTCTTATCGGCAGACTCAACAGCCTTGGTTTCTCAAATGACTGCCTCGCCTGGTTCACCAACTACTTCTCAGACAGAGTTCAGTGTGTCAAATTGGAGGGCCTGTTGTCCGGACCTCTGGAAGTCTCTATGGGGGTACCACAGGCCTCAATTCTCGGGCCGATTCTTTTCTCTGTATATATCAATGGTGTCACTGTTGCTGCGGGTGATTCCCTGATCCACCTCTACGCAGACGACACCATTCTGTATACATCTGGCCCTTCTTTGGACACTGTGTTAACAAACCTCCAAATGAGCTTCAATGCCATACAACACTCCTTCCGTGGCCTCAAACTGCTCTTAAACGCTAGTAAAACTAAATGCTTGCTTTTCAACCGATCGCTGCCCGCACCCGCCCGCCCGACTAGCATCACTACTCTGGACTGTTCTGGCTTCTTCTTTCCTATCATCTCTCCCTTCTGCTAAGTCCTTCTCCCTTCAGTCTCCTGATTCTGCCTCTTCGACTCTACTCTCCTTCCTTTCCGCATCCTATGACTCGTGCTGTCCTCTTTCTTCACCGCCGGCTCCGCCCTCCGCTCCTGCTCCGTGGCTGTGTGACTCATTGCGAGATTACAGAACAGGGCTACAGGCATCTGAGTGAAAATGGAGGAAAACTAAACTTCCGGAGGACCTATCCTTTCACTCCCTTCTCGCTACCTTCTCTTCCTCTGTATCTGCTGCTAAAGCCACTTTCTAGCACTCTAAATTTCAATATTCTGCCTCTAATGCTTGGAAACTCTTTTCAACCTTCTCCTTCCTCCTTAATCCCCCACTCCTCCCCCTCCAGGTTGACGACATCCGCTACTCATTAATTCAGCCTATTGAGTCCACTGGTCTCATTCACACAGAACCACCCTACGCCTTTGACCTCTTTCTCACCTCTCTCTCCAGATAGCATCCTGCGACTAGTAGTGAGGTCTGGCTGCCCGACAACCTGCCCGCTCAACCCCATCCCCTCCTCCCTTCTCCAGACCATCTCTGGAGACCTTCTCCCATTCCTCACTTCCCTCATCAGCTCATCCCTGACCATTGCCTGCTGCCCCCTCTGACTTCAAAATGGCATGAGGTGCTTACCTCCTCAAGAAACCAACACTCAACGTCAAAAATGTCAAACTATAGACCTGTTTCCCTTCTTTCTTTTCTTTCCAAAACACTTGAGCGTGCTATCTCTGATCAACTTTCTTGTTATCTCACTCAGAACAATCTTCTTAACCCTAACCAGTCAGGCTTCAAGACGGGTCGCTCAACCGAGACTGCTCTTCTCTGTGTCACGGATGCTCTTCGCACTTCCAAAGCTGACTCTCTCTCCTCTGTTCTCATCCTCCTAGATCTATCCACAGCCTTTGACACCGTGAACCATCAGAACCCCTTCTGATACCCAGGTGGTGACACGCATCTCTGTGTGCCTGGCAGATATCTCAACTTGGATGTCGATGTCAGCCCACCACCTCAAGCTCGACAAGACGGAACTGCTCTCCCTCCCGGGGAAGGCCCGCTCAAAGACCTCTCCATCACGGTTGACAACTCCAGTGTCACCCTCCCAGAGTGCAAATAACCTTGGCGTGACCCTGGACAACACCCTGTCGTTCTCTGCAAACATCAAAGCAGTGACCCGCTCCAGCAGGCTCTGGCTCTACAACACCCGTTGAATACGACCCTACCTCACACAGGAAGCGGCGCAGGTCCTTATCCAGGCACTTGTCCTCTCCCGTCTGGACTACTGCAACTCGCTGTTGGCTGGGCTCCCCGCTTGTGCCTTCAAACCTTGACTCTACTGACAGCTACGTTATTTTCGAAAAATATGGACTTTCAATGCCTGTTGTATTTGGTTGTCCCACCTAGCTTTCTTAAGTCGCTCTGGATAAGAGCGTCTACAAAATGAGTAAAATGTAAATGTTGACCATTGGTCTGAAAACCAACCATTTTTGTTGCTGGGACAGAATAACAATGCATCACAGCCAAAAGTGAGAAAATAACTATTGTTTAACTGTGTAACCATTGAAAATAAGGTTGCATGAGGATAGACAAGGGTTTGATATTATACACATTTGTAAGTGCATTTAGAAATGGTTAATGGCTGGAGGTAAATAGTGGCTCACTATTTGGCAAGCATTGACTGGCTATCGCACCATTTTGACCAATTGTTTATAAGCATTTATGAATGGTTTATAATGCCTTTACAAATGATTAAATAACTGTTAACAACATATTTTCTAACTCTTTATACCTTTACAAATTGAACCTTTTTTTTAAGTGTTACCGACCTCAGAATAAAAGTGTATACCCTTGTGACACCTCCATTGTTGTTGCCAGTCTCCCTCGACTCCTATGAAAAGGACACGCCATCATGAGGCCTCTGATAGTGACCCAAGTTACTGCCCTGATGACACAGACAGCTTCATCAACAACGACAGGTAATGTGTGTTATGTGAAGTTGAATAAAAAAATACCCGACCTAGCAGTCTAATTCCCCAGCCAAGCAGATATAACTAGTATTCATTTTGGTTGTGAAGTGCATCAGGAAAAAGCTTTGTCCTTTCATTAGAACAAAATGCAATCGCTGTGAGCATTCCTATGAATGGAACAGTCAGCCACATGTTGGCAAGTGTCCGGCCAGCAACTTTGACCTGCCAGCATTAACAGCTTTCATAAGCTCATCATTTGTACAAATACAGAAGGCAACCCACTGAATTACTTGGATAACCCAATTGTGAAACATAATTTATGTAAACTGACATTATTTGTTGCTCATTTTCTACTTCTGAGATGCATGTAATGTCCAGGGCATAACCTAGTCTGGTGGAACCAGCCTGATCGCTGTGTTCACCATTTCAAATTCACTTAACATTTTCTTATATCTGAAGTAAAATAAAAGGTGAATGCAGCGATCAAGTTGGTTCCACCAGGCTAATCATAACCAGCATTGATAATGTAATTAGTGCTGTGTGTGTGTGTGTATTTATGTGTGACCGACCAGTATCTTTGAAGGGCCAAGAGCTGATCTACGCTGCCATGACCATCTGGCAAAGAACACACCTCCAGCCTCACCTCTTGCCTGCTTACCAATGGTCACAGATGGGAGAACAGAATTAAATAGGTATAGTCTGACCTGTTCAAACTTCAACATGGTATATGTTTGTGTCAGATATCACCTATCCTTAACTGCAATTGGTAATAGAACAGTGACCGTGTGTTGGTGTTCACAGTTGTATGAGATGCAGTGAGACCTGGCCCTCAACACATCCACAATGAGATGATTACTAATAATACAGTACAGCACAAATGTCCAGAAATAGCAACAGCCTTTTCATTCCACGTGTCATTGATGAACTCTGCCTCAACTCTGCCTATTTCTTCAGGTGGACTGGAGATGCTTTTGCCAGATGGTAGCCCCAGTTGTTTGATGTGGAGGCCATAATTGGGAATGTTTTATCTGACCTGTTCAAACTTCAACATAGCACCTGTTTGTGTGTCAGATATTACCTATCCTAACTGACATTGGTAATAGAACAGTGACAATGTGTGTATGTGTTCACAGAAACATGTATGGAGCCAGTACATGGAGACTTGCAAGATGATGTGATGAAGTCCAGACTGACAGACGGGCTTGATACTGATGTCTCTGAATGGCGAGAGACCTGACACTCGGTATACATTTTTTAATAGACACAACTTTTACTTGTGTTGACTTTTTTTTATTATTACTGAATTGAATGGTATCAGTCAATATGGGGAGGGAAAACCCCTGTGTATTCTGCACCCGCATCAGGGAAATCCTGTTGTATACGGGACACCACACAGGAAGGTACTGTATGACCACTCAGACATGTTTGCCAAGGTAGCCACATTACCACTAGACAAAATGCCGATAGGCACAGTATCTGTATCAGCTGGGAATGACAATTAAATTGTTATATTAGCCGAATACTGCTTCTACAGTATTATGTAAAGGGTTGTTTATTCAACATGGACCTGTTCTACATAAATTCAGCTAATGCATTATTCTCATATTACTCTGTAGGCTACTGACCTATTCAAAGCTTCCGCTGGCATCTCACTATACAATCTGCCTGTAGTTTTTTAACTCCACCTGCAGGAGGTATGTTTGTTGTGATGGAGTGGTGGGAAAGAGCTGCGGTCAAGGTTCTGACAGATGGGTGTGTCTTGGTGGTGGCAAGGACACACCCAAGAAACACCCACATTAAACCACTCCCCCAAGCCAACTCACGTTTAGGAAGAGTGCTTGTCGTCTCAAGGGTCGGTGGAGAAGCTAAACAGAATTCATCATTCTATATTGTGGTTGGCGGTTTAGCAACAGCTCTGCTGGACTGTGGTCGACATGAACGATTGTTCTGATGGTATGGGTGGGGATGATGAAAGTCAAGGACCTGGATGGTCTGTGGTGAAAAGGAAAAAGAATGGCCCCGCTATAAGCGCTGCTGACAGCAGCATTTCTAGTGTTGAGAGAGTGAAGATAGTGAAAAACAAAAGTAATGATGTGTCGGAGTGGAAAGTTGTAATCCTGTTTGATCCAACCATCCAATCGTGTTTGATCTTGTCACGCCCTGGCCTTAGTATTCTTTGTTTTCCTTATTATTTTAGTTAGGTCAGGGTGTGACATGGGGAATGTTTGTGTTTTGTCTCGTCTTGGGTGGTTATATGGTAAAGGGGGTGTTGGGTTTAGTGTATGGGGTTGTGTTTAGTGAATGTGTCTAGGTATGTCTATGGTTGCCTGAGTGGTTCTCAATCAGAGACAGCTGTCTTTCATTTGTCTCTGATTGGGAGCCATATTTAAGGCAGCCATAGGCTTTATGCGTTTGTGTGTAATTGTAGAACGTTTGTAGCTTTTGTATTTGCACTTACGTTTGTAGCTTCACGGTCGTTTGTTGTTTTGTTTAGTTTTGTTATAAGTGTTCGTTTCGTGTTTTCACTCGTCTCTAATAAAAGAGATGTATTTTTCACACGCTGCGCCTTGGTCCACTCATTATCCTCAAGACGATCGTGACAGAATTACCCACCAGAACGGGACCAAGCAGCGTGTCAAGCGGCAGCAGGAACATACACAGGAATTATGGCAATGGGAGCAGGATCTGGACTATACTACGTGGGAGGAGATCGACAGGTGGGCGATCGACCCAGGGCGAATGCCGGAGCCCGCCTGGGATTCTCTGGAACAGTGCGAGGAGGGATACCGGCGAATGGAGGCAGCACGACGACGCGGTAGGAAGCCTGTGAGTCAGCCCCAAAAAATTATTGGGGGGATGCTACAAGGGAGTGTGGCGAAGTCAGGTAGGAGACCTGCGCCAACTCCCCGAGCTTACCGTGGAGCGCGACACCGTGTTATGCGGTAGAGCGCATGGTGTCTCCTGTATGTGTGCATAGCCCGGTGCGGGTTATTCCACCTCCCCGCACTGGCAGGGCTAGATTGAGTATTGAGCCGGATGTCATGAAGCCGGCCCAACGCATCTGGCCTCCAGTGCGTCTCCTCGGGCCGGCATACATGGCACCAGCCTTACGCATGGTGTCCCCGGTTCGTCTACACAGCCCAGTGCGGGTTATTCCACCTCCCCGCATTGGTCGGGCTACGGGGAGCATACAACCAGGTAAGGTTGGGCAGGCTCAGTGCTCAAGGGAGCCAGTACGCCTGCACGGTCCGGTATTTCCGGCGCCACCTCCCCGCCCCAGCCCAGTACCACCAGTGCCTACACCACGCACCAGGCTTCCAGTGTGTCTCCAGAGCCCTTTTCCTCCTCCACGCACTCGCCCTATGGTGCGTGTCTCCAGCCCGGTACCACCAGTTCCGGCACCACGCACCAAGCCTCCTGTGCGTCTCCAGAGTCCTGTGCGTCCTGTTGCTGCTCCCCGCACTAGCCCTGAGATGCGTGTCCCCAGCCCGGTACCACCAGTGCCGGCACCACGCACTAGGCCTAATGTGCGTCTCCAGAGCCCTGTACGCACTGATCCTTCTCCCCGCACTCGCCCTGAGGTGCGTGCCCTCAGCCCGATACCACCAGTTCCGGTACCACGCACCAGGCCTATAGTGCGCCTCGAGAATTCAGTGTGCCCTGTTCCTGCTCCCCGCACTAGCCTTGAGGTGCGTGTCTCCAGTCCGGTACCACCAGTTCCGGCACCACGCACCAGGCCTACTGTGCGCCTCAGCAGGTCAGAGTCGGCCGTCTGCCCAACGCCGCCTGCACTGCTCGTCTGCACAGCGCCATCTGAGCCATCCGTCTGCCCAGCGCCGGTTTTCTGTTATTTTGTATGTGTTAGTCGGTCAGGGCGGGCAGTCTATGTTATGTGTTTCTATGTTGGCTTATGGGTGACCTGATATGGTTCTCAATTAGAGGCAGGTGGTTTTCATTTCCTCTGATTGAGAGCCATATTAAGGTAGGTGTTTTCACATTGTTTGTGGTGGGTGGTTGTCTCCTGTGTCTGTGTATGTTGCGCCACACAGGACTGTTTCGGTTTGTTCGTTCGTTCGTTTTGTGTAGTCTGTTTTTCCTGTTCGTGCGTTCTTCGTTACATGTAAGTTCTTACGTTCAGGTCAGTCTACATTAGTTTTGTTATTTTGTTTAGTATCAAGTATAGTTCGTTTTTTGTCTTGTTTAAATAAATCATGTCAAGTTACAACGCTGCGTTTTGGTCGAATCCCTGCTCCTCCTCTTCGGATGAAGAGTAGTTTATCATCTAGCAATTAATCTAGCAATTCAGTGTAAGCAAATCAAATAAGGAGGTAAGGCAATACATATGCCATAGTGGCAAAATAATTACAATTTAGCATTAACACTGGAGTGATAGATGTGCAGATGATGATTTGCAAGTAGAGAATACTGGGGTGCAAAAGAGCAACAAAAAAAAAATTACAATATGGGATGAGGTAGTTGGGTGGGCTATTTACAGGTGCAGTGATCGGTAAGCTGCTCTGACTGCTGATGCTTAAAGTTAGTGAGGGAGATATAAGTCTCGTTCCAGTCATTGGCAGCAGAGAACTGGAAGGAAAGGCGACCAAAAAAGGTGTTGGCTTTGGGGATGACCAGTGAAATATACCTGCTGGAGCGCATGCTACGGGTGGGTGTTGGTATTCTGACCAGTGAGCTGAGATAAGGCGGGGCTTTACCTAGCAAAGACCTATAGATGACCTGGAGCCAGTGGGTTTGGCGACGAATATGTAGCGAGGGCCAGCCAACTAGAGCATACAAGTCGCAGTGGTGGGTAGTACATGGGGCTTTGGTGACAAAACGGATGGCACTGTGATAGACTACATCTAATTTGCTGAGTAGTGTTGGAGTTTATTTTGTAAATGATATTGCCGAAGTCAAGAATCGTAGGATAGTCAGTTTTACTAGGGTATGTTTGGCAGCATGAGTGAAGGAGGCTTTGTTGCGAAATAGGAAGCCAATTCTACATTTAATTTTGGATTGGAGATGTTTGATGTGAGTCTGCAAGGAGAGTTTACAGTCTAACCAGACTCCTAGGTATTTGTAGTTATCCACATATTCTAAGTCAGAACCGTCCAGAGTAGTGATGCTAGTCGGGCGGGTGGGTGCGGCCAGCAATCGGTTGAAGAGCATGCATTTAGTTTTACTAGCATTTAAAAGCAGTTGGAGGCCACGGAAGGAGTGTTGTATGGCATTGAAGCTTGTTTGAAGGTTTGTTAACACAGTGTCCAAAGAAGGGCCAGATGTATACAGAATGGTGTCGTCTGCGTAGAGGTGGATCAGGGAATCACCCGCAGCAACAGTGACATCATTGATATATACAGAGAAAAGAGTCGGCCCGAGAATTGAGGCCTGTGGTGCCCCCATAGAGACGTCCAGAGGTCCGGACAACAGGCCCTCCGATTTGACACAATGAACTCTATCTGAGAAGTAGTTAGTGAACCAGGCGAGGCAGTCATCGCCAGGTGCACAGTACTGTCTTTTATCGATGGCGGTTTTGATATCGTTTAGGACCTTGAGTGTGGCTGAGGTGCAGCCGTGACCAGTTTGGAAACCAGATTGCATAGTGGAGAAGGTACGATATGATTCGGGGTTTGCAGAGCTGTTGGCCGGGGTAGGGGTAGCCAGGCGTAAAGCATGGCCAGTCGTAGAAAAATGCTTATTGAAATTCTCGATAATCGTAGATTTATCAGTGGTGACAGTATTTCCTAGGGAGGCGGTGCTCTTATTCTCCATGAACATTTTGGAATTAGAGCTACAGGATGCACATTTCTGTTTGAAAAAGCTAGCCTTAGCTTTCCTAACTGACTTTTAAATTACAACTGGGCATCCTCTACTGATGGGATGAGGTCAATATCCTTCCAGGATACCCGCGCCAGGTTGGTTAGAAAGGCCTGCTCGCTGAAGTGTTTTAGGGAGCGTTTAACAGTGATGAGGGGTGGCCGTTTGACCGCGGACCCATTACGGGCGCAGGCAATGAGGCAGTGATCGCTGAGATCCTGGATTAAAGACAACAGAGGTGTATTTAGAGGGCAAGTTGGTCAGGATGATATCTATGAGGGTGCCCATGTTTACGGATTTAGGGTTGTAGCTGGTAGGTTCCTTGATAATTTGTGTGAGATTGAGATTGTAGGACGGCTGGGGTGTTAAGCATATCCCAGTTTGTCACCTAACAGTATGAACTCTGAAGATAGATGGGGGGCAATAAATTCACATATGGTGTCCAGGGCACAGCTGGGGGCTGAGGGGGGTCTATAACAAGCGGCAACAGTGAGAAACTTATTTCTGGAAAGGTGGATTTTTAAAAGTAGAAGCTCGAACTGTTTGGGCACAGACCTAGATAGTATGACAGAACTCTGCAGGTTATTCTCTGCAGTAGATTGCAACTCCGTCCTCTTTGGCAGTTCTATCTTGGCGGACAATGGTGTCGTTGGGGATGGAAATTTCTGAATTTCCGAAGCCAGGATTCAGACACGGCTAGGACATCAGGGTTGGTGAGTGTGCTAAAGCAGTGAATAAAACAAACTTAGGGAGGAGGCTTCTGATGTTAACATGCATCAAGCCTTTTACGGTTACAGAAGTCAACAAATGAGAGGTGTAGTACTGGGGGCTACAGGGCCTGGGTTAACCTCTACATCACCAGAGGAACAGAGGAGGAGTAGGATAAGGGTATGGCGAAAGGCTATAAGAACTGGTAGTTTAGTACGTTGGGAACAGAGAATAAAAGGAGCAGATTTCTGGGCGTGGTAGAATAGATTCAGGGCATAATGTACAGACAAGGGTATGGTAGGATGTGAGTACAGTGGAGGTAAACCTAGGCATTGAGTGACCATGAGAGAGGTTGCATCTCTGGAGGCACCAGTTAAGCCAGGTTAAGCCAGGAGTTGGGACAAAAGAGCTATCTAAGGCATGTTGAGCGGGACTGGGGGCTCTACAGTGAAATAAAACAATAAGAACTAACCGAAACAGCTATAGACAAGACATATTGGCATTAGAGAGAGGCATAAAGCAATCACAGATGTTGTCTTAGCTCTCCCGATCAACAACGGGTAAATGGCGATGAATGGGCAGAGAGGGTCAGTTAGGTACACACAGGAACTGAGTTCAAGGCTGGGGCCGACAGATAAACAAAATGAGGTACTGTATTAGTGAACAGTCCAGACATCAGCTGTATAGCCGAGTGATCATAGGGTCCAATGAGCAGCAATAGGTGAGTCAGGGAGCCGTTCGGTAGTTGCTACTACGGTAGGCGAGCGTGAGACACAGCATTCAGAAAGCTAGCGGGCTGGGGCTAGCAGATGGGTCTTCGGCAACATCGCAACTGTTGAAACCACATCGGACAATTACGTCGGCAGACCAGTCGTGATGGCTCGGCGGGGCTCCTTGTCGACAATAAAGGGTCCAGGTCAATTGGTAAAAGAGGTATTGTAGCCCAAGAATTATACTTTGTCGGCTAGCCGGGAGATTGGCCTAGCTCGAGTCTAGCTCAAGGCTAACTGGTGCTTTCTTCGGGACAGAGGCGTTATCCAACAATAGCCACTTGGTTGCAGCTAGCTAGCTGCGATGATCCGGTCTAATGGTCCAGAGCTTGCGGCAAGGTCACTGATTAGTTAGGAACTCCCCTCACCTGGGTGTCTAGGTCTTAATTGGACACATTGAAAGGAAATAACGAAAACCAGCTTACACTCGGCCGGCCCTCCATGGAATGAGTTTGATGGAATGAGTTTGACACCCCTGCCTAGGCTATATTTTGCTTATTGAGAACGTGGCTCACTCCACTCATACAATACAATTTATGGGAGCCTAGTATGTTTTATTTTAAGAGAAATGCGATGCGTAAAGACATGTAGGCTAGGCTCATTGAAGCCAATTACAACAATGTTGACTGCCAACAATCCAAACATATTGAGTAACACTGGATGTTTTTTGTTTACTGTTGCTATTACGCATTGCTGTAGCCTCTGCTATTTAATAAACTCTAGTATCAATCCACAATGGACCAGGGCGAGAATTTTCTGTGCCCCCAGCCAAAGTGGCTAGTAATTAGTAGGCCAACATCTGTTTCTGCCTTTGCTGATAAATGCAGTTATATGATTATAATAACCCTAGCTTGCTGTCATGTTGTGCAGTATGGATGGAACAGAGGATGTTGTGTAACGAAAGGGTGCCATGACTGATTTTTTTCTTGAGCGGATGGTCAGGGGGCCGGGAACATAATTACAAAAAAATTGTAGACTACAAACTAATATAATATTTGACTAAAACATGATAATTTCAAACCTTGCTTACATTTGTATATGATCACATCCACAGAGTGTACAAAAATCTAGGTAAAAGCTATGCTCCCTTATACAGTGGCTTGCGAAAGTATTCACTCCACTTGGTATTTTTCTTATTTGGTTGCCTTACAACCTGGAATTAAAATAGATTTTTGGGATGTTTGTATCATTTGATTTACACATTACCACTTTGAAAATGCAAAATATTTTTTCTTGTGAAACAAACAAGACAAAAAAAACAGAACTTGAGCGTAGATAACTATTCACCCCGCCAAAGTCAATACTTTGTACAGAGCTACCTTATGCAGCAATTACAGCTGCAAGTCTCTTGGGGCATGTCTCTATAAGCATTGCACATCTAGCCACTGGGATTTTTGCCCATTATTCAAGGCAAACTGCTCCAGCTCCTTCAAGTTGGATGGGTTCTGCTGGTGTACAGGAATCTTGAAGTCATACCACATATTCTCAATTGGATTGAGTTCTGGGCTTTGACTAGGCCATTTCAAGACATTTAAATGTTTCCCCTTAAACCACTCGAGTGTTGCTTTAGCAGTATGCTTAGGGACCTCTGTCCCAGTCTCAAATCTCTGGAAGACTGAAACAGGTTTCCCTCAAGAATATGCCTGTATTTAGCGCCATCCATTAGTCCTTCAATTCTGACCAGTTTCCCAGTCCCTGCAGATGAAAAACATCCCCACAGCATGATGCTGCCACCACCACCATGCTTCGCTGTGGGGATGGTGTTCTCGGGGTGATGAGAGGTGTTGGGTTTGCACCAGACATAGCATTTTCCTAATAGCCAAAAAGCTCAATTTTACCAATCTGACCAGAGTACCTTCTTCCATATTTTTGGGCAGTCTCCCACATGCCTTTTGGCGAACACCAAACATGTTTGCTTATTTTTTTATTTAAGCAATGGATTTTTTTATGGCCACTCTTCCGTAAAGCCCAGCTCTGTGGAGTGTATGGCTTAAAGTGGTCCTATGGACAGATACTCCCATCTCCGCTGTGGACCTTTGCAGCTCCTTCAGGGTTATCTTTGGTCTCTTTGTTGCCTCTCTGATTAATGCCCTCCTTGCCTGCTCTGTGAGTTTTGGTGGGCGGCTCTGTCTTGACAGGTTTGTTGTGGTGCCATATTCTTTAAATTTTTAAATAATGGATTTAATGGTGCTCCGTGGGATGTTCAAAGTTTCTGATATTTTTTTATAACCCAACCCTGATCTGTACTTCTCCATAACGTTGTCCCTGACCTGTTTGGAGAGCTCCTTGGTCTTCATGGTGCCGCTTGCTTGGTGGTGCCCCTTGTTCAGTGGACTCTGGGGCCTTTCAGAACAGGTGTGTATATATACACTGAGATCATGTGACAGATCATGTGACACTTAGATTGCACACAGGTGGACTTTATTTAATTAATTATGTGACTTCTGAAGGCAATTGATTGCACCAGATCTTATTTAGGGACTTCATAGCAAAGGGGTTGAATACATACAGTGGGGAGAACAAGTATTTGATACACTGCCGATTTTGAAGGTTTTCCTACTTACAAAGCATGTAGAGGTCTGTAATTTTTATCATAGGTACACTTCAACTCTGAGAGACGGAATCTAAAACAAAAATCCAGAAAATCACATTGTATGATTTTTAAGTAATTAATTTGCATTTTATTGCATGACATAAGTATTTGATACATCAGAAAAGCAGAACTTAATATTTGGTACAGAAACCTTTGTTTGCAATTACAAAGATCATACGTTTCCTGTAGTTATTTACCAGGTTTGCACACACTGCAGCAGGGATTTTGGCCCACTCCTCCATACATACCTTCTCCAGATCCTTCAGGTTTCGGGGCTGTCGGTGGGCAATACGGACGTTCAGCTCCCTCCAAAGATTTTCTATTGGGTTCAGGTCTGGAGACTGGCTAGGCCACTCCAGGACCTTGAGATGCTTCTTACGGAGCCACTCCTTAGTTGCCCTGGCTGTGTGTTTCGGGTCGTTGTCATGCTGGAAGATCCAGCCACGACCCATCTTCAATGCTCTTACTGAGGGAAGGAGGTTTTTGGCCAAGATCTCGCGATACATGGCCCCATCCATCCTCCCCTCAATACGGTGCAGTCGTCCTGTCCCCTTTGCAGAAAAGCATCCCCAAAGAATTATGTTTCCACCTCCATGCTTCATGGTTGGGAGGGTGTTCTTGGGGTTGTACTCAACCTTCTTCTTCCTCCAAACACGGCGAGTGGAGTTTAGACCAAAAAGCTCTATTTTTGTCTCATCAGACCACATGACCTTCTCCCATTCCTCCTCTGGATCATCCAGATGGTCATTGGCAAACTTCAGACGGGCCTGGACATGCGCTGGCTTGAGCAGGGGGACCTTGCGTGCGCTGCAGGATTTCAATCCATGACAGCGTAGTGTGTTACTAATGGTTTTCTTTGAGACTGTGGTCCCAGCTCTCTTCAGGTCATTGACCAGGTCCTGCCGTGTAGTTCTGGGCTGATCCCTCACCTTCCTTATGATCATTGATGCCCCACGAGGTGAGATCTTGCATGGAGCCCCAGACCGAGGGTGATTGACCGTCATCTTGAACATCTTCCATTTTCTAATAATTGCGCCAACAGTTGTTGCCTTCTCACCAAGCTGCTTGCCTATTGTCCTGTAGCCCATCCCAGCCTTGTGCAGGTCTACAATTTTATCCCTGATGTCCTTACACAGCTCTCTGGTCTTGGCCATTGTGGAGAGATTGGAGTCTGTTTGATTGAGTGTGTGTACAGGTGTCTTTTATACAAGTAACAAGTTCAAACAGGTGCAGTTAATACAGGTAATGAGTGGAGAACAGGAGGGCTTCTAAAAGAAAAACTAACAGGTCTGTGAGAGCCGGAATTCTTACTGGTTGGTAGGTGATCAAATACTTATGTCACGCAATAAAATGCAATTTAATTACTTAAAAATCATACAATGTGATTTTCTGGATTTTTGTTTTAGATTCCGTCTCTCACAGTTGAAGTGTACCTATGATAAAAATTACAGACCTCTACATGCTTTGTAAGTAGGAAAACCTTCAAAATCGGCAGTGTATCAAATACTTGTTCTCCCCACTGTATGCATGCACCACTTTTCAAAAAATATATATATTTTTTTCACTTCACCAATTTTGACTATTGTGTATGTCCATTACATGAAATCCAAATAAAAATCCATTTAAATGACAGGTTGAAATGCAACAAAATAGGAATAACGACAAAGGGGATGAATACTTTTGCAAGGCACTGTAGGTGTCACTTGTTAAATCCAATTAAGCTAATGTAGATGAAAAGGAGGAGACAGGTTGAAGAAGGATTTTTAAGCCTTGAGACAATTGAGACATGGATTGTGTATGTGTGCCATTCAGAGGGTGAATGGGGAAGGCAAAAATATTTAAGTGCCTTTGAACGGGGTATGGTAGTAGGTGCCAGGCTCACCGGTTTGTGTCAAGAACTGCAACGCTGCTGGGTTTTTCACGCTCTACAGTTTCCAGTGTGTATCAAGAATGGTCCACCACCCAAAGAACAACTTGACACAATTGTGGGAAGCATTGGAGTCAACATGGGCCAGAATCCCTGTGGAACGCTTTTAACAACTTGTAGAGTCCAGGGTGAACTGGGAGCTAGAACTTGTGAGGCCAAATAAAATCACCCAAGGGCCATCAGTTGGGGAACCTCTATACAGAGGAGCTGAAACTTGCCACTGATCAGTTTTAATCACATTAACAGGATAGATGACACAGACAGATGATGAATAAGAGGTGGGTCTACTAGTCTGGAAAATGTACACCAGCAGACATTTACATTAAGGAAGTGTGAGTGTCTGTAGTAGAAGAAGGACTGTGTGTGTGGTGTGTCTGTGAGAGCACATGCGTGCCTGTGTGTGTCAATGTGTGTGAGGGAGAGAGAATAGGGGGAGGAGCGAGGGAGAATCAGATAATGAGAGGTATTTCTCTTCTTCCCTTGCTCTCTCTTTCTCTCAGGGGGTCCAGGAGATCACGCGGATGGCGGTGGCTGCTGCCCGGCAGATGATGGAAGCTGGGTGATTGAGCCTTGTCTTTAATAGTGGCAGGTGTTCCAGTAGCTGTTCCCGAGCGCAGGGGGCTTCAGCCAGGGCGGTGAGGGCACGCAGCGCGTTAGCACACACAGCTCTGTCCTCACTGCCAACCAGCTCCAACAAGGGGGGGATGGCACCTGCCTTTAAGGCCTGGTACTTCCCTGTGGATGACAGAGGGGAGAAGTGAGCATGAGTGAGTTAATGAGGTTGACACTATCTGTTGAGACATTGACGCTTCTGCATTAGGGGAAATAGCACCACTGTCTACCCCACCGTTGTTGTTATTGTTTTGTTGACTAAGAATAGATGGGGAGCATCACACAACGTGGTAAAAAAAAAAATCTGTATATATTCTGCTGTTCTAATACATGTGCAATGATGTCCGAGGGAAAAAAAACTGTGCTCGTTGTTTGCAGTAACTTCGTTGTTGTAATATCGCAAACGGACGTGGCAATTTTACAATCTAAGTAACATAATAAAAAAATTCCCCAATAAAATCCTTCAGTTTAAGCTAGAGATATGGGCTGCGTCTCAATCCACCACATCCGCCCATGTCGGCCTTCCCCATCTGCGGTGGAAGGCAAAGGTTGGCTACTTTAAAGAACCTCAAATATAAAATAAATTTAGATTTGTTTAACACTTTTTTGGTTACTACATGATTCCATATGTGTTATTTCATAGTTTTGATGTCTTCACTATTATTCTACAATGTAGAAAATAGTAAAAATCAAGAAAAACCCTTGAATAAGTAGGTGTTAGAAAACTTGGTAGGTAGTGTACATAAAGTGCCTACGCAAAGTTCAGACCCATTGACTTTCTCCACATTTTGTTACATTACAGCCTTATTCTAAAATGGATGAAATAAAAACATTTCCTTAGCAATCGACACACAATACTCCATAATGACAAAGTGAAATCAGGTGTTAAGAAATGTTTGCAAATGTATTAAAAAAAAGAAATACCTTATTTACATAAGTATTCAGACCCTTTGCTACGAGACTTGAAATTGAGCTCAGGTACATCCTGTTTCCATTGATCATCCTTGAGATTTTTCGACAACCTGATTGGAGTCCACCTGTAGTAAATTCAATTGATTGGACATGATTTGGAAAGGCACACACCGGTCGATAAAAGATCCCAGTTGACAGTGCATGCCAGAGCAAAAACCAAGCCATGAGGTCGAAAGAATTGTCCATAGAGCTCCGAGACAGGGTTGTGTCGATGCACAGATCTGGGGAAGGGTACCAAAACATTTCTGCAGCATTGAAGGTGCGCAAAAACCCAGTGGCCTCCATCATTCTTAAATGGAAGAAATTTGGAACCACCAAGACTCTTCCTAGAGCTGGCAGCCTGGCCAAACTGAGGAATCGGGGAGAAGGGCCTTGGTCAGGGAGGTGACCAAGAACCCAATGGTCACTCTGACAGAGCTCCAGAGTTCCTCTGTGGATATGGTTGTCCTTCTGGAAGGTTCTCCCATCTCTGAAGTACTCCACCCATCAGGCCTTTATGGTAAAGTGGCCAGACAGTAGCCACTCCTCAGTAAAAGGCACATGACAGCCCCTTAGAGTTTCCCAAAATGCACCTAAAGACTCTCAGATCATGAGAAACAAGATTCTCTGGTCTAATAAAACCAAGATTGAACTCTTTGGACTGAATGCCAATCGTCACAGAGCTTGAGAGGATCTGCAGAGAAGAATGGGAGAAAATATCCAAATACAGGTTGTAGCGTCATACCCAAGACTCGCGGCTGTAATCAGTCAAAAGTGCTTCAACAAAGTACTGAGTAAAGGGTCTGAATACTTACGTAAATGTAATATTTCAGTTTTTAAAAAATATACATTTGCATACATTTCAAAAAACCTGCTTTTGCTTTATCATTATGGGGTATTGTGTGTAGATTGAGGGGGAAAAAACGTATCAATTTTAGAATAAGGCTGTAACGTAACAAAATGTGGGAAAAGTCAAGGGGTCTGAATACTTCCCGAATGCACTGCATCTACCTCAATTACCTCTTACCCCTGCACATCGACTCGGTAGTGGTACCCCTTGCATATAGCCAAGTAATCGTTACTCATTGTGTATCTATTATTACTTTTATTATTACGTATTTTACTATACTATTATTTCTCTTTTTTTCTCTCTACATTGCTGGGAAGGGTGTGTTAGTAAGCACATGTCCATAAACCCCATGGTTCCAAGAACAATACTTACCTTACGAGCCTGAAAATCATGGGAAAATCTAAAGGGAAATCATGGGAAAATCTAAAGAAATCAGCCAAGACCTCAGCAAAGAAATTGAAGACCTCCAACAGTCTGGTTCATCCTTGGGAGCAATTTCCAAATGACTGAAGGTACCACGTTCATCTGTACAAACAATAGTACTTAAGTATAAACACCACGGGACCATGCAGCCGTCATACCGCTCAGGAAGGAGACGTGTTCTGTCTCCTAAAGATAAACGTACTTTGGTGCGAAAAGTGCAAATCAATCCCAGAACAAAAAGCAAACAACCTTGTGAAGATGCTGGAGGAAACAGGTACAAAAGTAGCTATATCCACAGTAAAACGAGTCCTATATCGACATAACCTGAAAGGCCGCTCAGCAAGGAAGAATCCACTGTTCCAAAACAGCCATAAAAAAAGCCAGACTACGGTTTGCAACTGCACATGGGGACAAAGATTGTACTTTTTGGAGAAATGTCCTTTGGTCTGATGAAACAAAAATAGAACATTTTGGCCATAATGACCATCGTTATGTTTGGAGGAAAAAGGGGGAGGCTTGCAAGCCAAAGAACACCATCCCAACCGTGAAGCACGGGGGTGGCAACATCATGTTGTGGGGGTGCTTTGCTGCAGGAGGGACTGGTGCACTTCACAAAATAGATGGCATCATGAGGCAGGAACATTATGTGGATATATTGAAGCTACTTCAGTCAGGAAGTTAAAGCTTGGCCGTAAATGGGTCTTCCAGATGGACAAGGACCCCAAGCATACTTCCAAAGTTGTGTCAAAATGGCTTAAGGACAGCAAAGTCAAGGTATAGGAGTGGCCATCACAAAGCCCTGACCTCAATCCTATAGAAAATTTGTCGACAGAACTGAAAAAGCGTGTGCGAGCAAGGAGGCCTACAAAACTGACTCAGTTACACCAGCTCTGTCAGGAGGAATGGGCCAAAATTCACCCAACTTATTGTGGGAAGCTTGTGGAAGGCTACCCGAAACTTTTGACCCAAGTTAAACAATTTAAAGTCAATGCTCCGAAATAATAATTTAGTGTATGTAAACTTCTGACCCACTGGGAATGTGATGAAAAAAATAAAAGCTGAAATAAATACTTCTCTCTACTATTATTCTGACATTTCACATTCTTAAAATAAAGTGGTGATCCTAACTGACCTAAAACAGGGAATTTTTACTTGGATTAAATGTCAGGAATTGAGTTTAAATGTATTTGGCTAAGGTGTATGTAAACTTCCGACTTCAACTGTACGTAAATGCAATATTTCATTTCATAAATATTAAAAAACTGTTTTTGCTTCGTCATTATGGAGTATTGTGTGTAGATTGAGGGGGAAAAAACGATTTAATCAATTTTAGAATAACGCTGTAACGAAAAAAATGTGGAAAAAGTCATGGGGTCTGAATACTTTCCGAATGCACTGTATGTGGTAGTGGAGTAGGGCCTGAGGGCACACACCTAGTGTGTAATGAAATCTGTTATGAATGTATTGTAATGTTTTTAAAATTGTATAACTGCCTTAATTTTGCCGGACCCCAAAATGAGTAGTTGCTCCCTTGCCAGGTTCAGGAGAGAGAAAGACAACGTCTCTCTCTGCCTGTTGATGTACACCACCGACGTCCTGTTGTCATACCTTACCAACACATACTGGTTGGTAAGGTACCCATATGTGAGCATAAATCAGTCGCTCTGGATAAGAGTGTCCACCAAATGACAAAAATACAAATGCACAATGTCACAACTGACAGCCCAAAAACTTGGCCCTGTTTGTCATTCTCAGTGGTGCATGACATCAAAGCCCCACATATGAAAAAGATTGGGGTCCAGATATCATACCCGAGACTCCTAGTCATAAACCTGAGTTGGACGGGCGTTAACGTGCATTTTCCCAGCAGGAAGGTCGTATTGCCAAAATTACTTGAATGCAGCAAGAAAGCACTGCTACTTTCTGCTTTCGCGTCTCCTCGGAACGGGACTGCATGAACTCCATAGCTGAGCCAAACACTCCTTCTGCGAAATTGGCTCACCCAAATATCATTCACCACTCAGGTAGGCTATTTGTGACAAAGTCAACCAGAGAGGACACTGGTCCACCGGAACCAGCCATGCTTTATTCGGGAGCTTAGGACTAAGAATAGCCTCTCTGTTAGCCTCCAAGACCAGGTGGCTAACTAGCTTCCCATACCAGCATGCAAGCTAGCTTCCCATACCGTCATGAGCCCCTTCTAAAACAGTTCCACATTCATGCAACTTGGTTGAATGTGAGTTATTCCAGGTAAAATAATGGAAAAAGAGTCAAACGACGCTTTACCGCAGTCATCACAGGTGCAGTCATCACAGGTGGTAAAACATTCCTCAACCTGGGCTAACTCCATTGCAAAGGAGAGGAGAGCCATACCGTCGTGCCGCTGCTCTGCAGCCCAGCGCGATATCTGTGGCAGAGACATGAGGTTGTTGGAGCTAGCACATCCATCTCTTCCTTCGAAAACCCCCCAAAACCAGTCAAGAGACACCACATCCTTTCCAGAATGCGGTTTCCGAACACCTTCAGGGAAGCAGAGAACTGGAATGCCCATAGGGGAATTGAACGCCAGTCCCCCTGCATGACAGGTGAGGAACAACTCCGTAACAGTTTTTTTCAAAGAAAGGGCAGTCTCCAGCACAGGAGGTTGGTGGCACCTTAATTGGGGAGGACGGGCTCATAGTAATGGCTGGAACGCAATTAATGGAATGGTTTTGAACTCAAACACTGGTTTCAATGTGTTTGATACCATTCCAGACATTTTTATGAGCTGTCCTCCCCTCAGCAGCCTCCTATGTTCCTCCAGTAACCACAATTTTCCTAAGAAGTCAGCATACAAGAGAGTCTGAACTCAGCCGGTGACACCGGGCACAGGAACTGTTCCGAGCCAAAGCAGCCTGAGCGTTTATCCACCCCAGGCAAACAGGATAGTACTTGTGAGTACATTTTCATTGTGAAACCACATGCACTAGGGCAGTCAAGATCACTTTGAGTCAAAATGCAAGCTGAGTCTACTTTGTTGAATTACCAAAATTATTCACAGCTGAGAATAATACATGTTTTTTTTTTTTTACTGGACTGATGGCCTGCATCTGAGGGTCAGTCTGAGGGGAGGGAGGGAGCAGCGGTGAGGCTGCCTCTCACCCGGCTCACCATCCCTCCTTTCTCCTTCCACTGAGAAAAGGGGACACAGTCTTCCAGCTGATGGCGAAAGTCGCACTGCATTATTTCTGCCTCATGCACCAATTTATGTTGTTAGTCCTATGAACAGAGAAAGTGGAATATTCCTTGATATTAAAAAAGACTCAAGCCACTAATAACACAAGAACGGCTCATAATAATGGCTGGAACGGAGCAAATCGAATGGCATCAAACATCTGGAAACCATGTGTTTGATACCATTCCACTGATTCAGCTCCAGTCATTACCACTAGCCCGTTCTCCCCAATTAACGTGCCACCAACCTCCAGTGATAGGGAAAATGCGCATTTTATGGCTTATAAAAGTGTTGAACAAAGTGTTGACAGTGCTGAATAACAACTTAAACATAAAAACAGCAGCTCTTTGCTGTATTCGTTGAGTAGTCATGGTTATAAAAGTTTTGAAATCGAACATTGTTTAACTTTGCTGTGCGATCGAGGCTTCTTTTTACAGTCTATGGCGCGAGGAAACTGTGCAGACACAATGATCTGCCTTCCCGGTGCTAGTGCTGCTGATTCAAGTGCACCTACCGCCAATAGCGGTGAAACAAATATATATATATTTTTTACAGAAATGTTTGGTGATTGACTAGGAATGCCTTGGAGAGCAACCAGTTAATCGCGATCGACCCAGTGGTGACCACTGCCCTAGGGCATGGTCGGCGGTTCAAATCCAACCTGTTAGCCTTTTTTAACTTATTCTTAACACAGGCCATTTTACACAAGCAAGGAAGCACTGGCTACACAAGCAGAGCAGAGGTGGTAGGCTTTTAGCAAACATAAATCCTACCCAAGGAAGTATTAGCTACACAAGCAGAGCAGAAAGTAGTTCGCTTTTAGCAAACACAAAATCCGATACCAAGACCCAAAAATAGCAACATCTAGGGGGACGAGTACTCTCTCCCCACTAACAGACACCTAAATCGGAGCCAAATCCAGTAGTCTTTGTGTGCTTGTAAATTGCGTGACAAGTTCTCCGTCAGGCGAGCTGTAGAGCGAAGAATTTAGGAAATGAATGCGAGCCCCGGTGTTATAGCCAGATAGGTGGGGCTTCCGAGGGCGGGCTCTGCATTCATTTGCCCATTGGGTGTGGTTTTTTTTGTTTTCTTCAGGTGAATGTGATTGGTCATTGACTCCCTATAGTATGTTATGCTGAGTGACTGACTGAAAGGGAACCCACAGACACTCCCCACTGGGCAAAACACTGGTTGAATCAACATTGTTTCCACGTAATTTAAAACACAAAAATCTATGTGATGATGTAGAATCAATGTAGAAAACAAATTTGATTTGTAAAAACTCCTCAACGTAAGGGCAATTCGTCTTTTTTTCACCCAACTTTTAACCTAAATCCAATGACATGGTGATTTGTTTAGTTGATTCCACGTTGATTTCCATTTAACTCAACCAAATGTAAATCAAAACTAGACGTTGAACTGAAGTCTGTGCCCAGTGGTCGGCCCTGTTTGACACCCCTTGCGTTAAGGGTATTCTTGTCCATATTACAGTATGTTAAAAAGATGCTCCATTCGTTTTGTAGAATTTCAGCCAGTAGTTTTGAAAGTAGCGCTCACAAGTTAAAACGAGTCCCTGAAAATTGTGCATGATTGTGTACAACATCATAACGTCATTGTTCTCTAGCCTCTGTAGCGTGTGCACAAAGGAATTTTAAAAACTGTGTTGAGTGTGCATGTTGGGCTCACCCCGCAACCTCATTGGACAATACTGTGCCGACCTGATCCAACCTTCCATTTTAATCTTGCAACCTCATTGGACATCATTCCACCTGCCAATTAACATTGTCCATCATGTTTGGTTGTTATCCCATTGTAGCGCATGCTCTCAGCAGACTAGTATGTCAAACCAGCAAGTGTATGTGATAATGTTGGCACATTTTATACAATTGAAAATGTATACTTACAGTATATGTTTGCATCAAATGTCCAACTCTTTGAAAGTAATGTATTGATTATATCATATCCCTACGCGATGAATGATGATCGCTGGCAATCAACAGCTGCAGTGTTGCCCACATTGGATTATTCCATATTATGGAATACATGGGTAAAAGTTTATAAAGACAAAAGGTGAACACATGGAATTATTTCATTTGGATGGATAGTTGACACAAAATAAAGGTAGGCCAATATTTCCTAATCTTAAAAGTGGGTTTGCAGTATACATTTTTCAAGTGCATCAAAGTTATGTATGTTGTGTCACGATTCACGTTCAAATAAAGGTAAAATAAAAAAATCACGGGTTAGATAAATGAATGGATGCGTGCCTTGTAAAAAAACACATTGTACAATATATTCCAAAAGTCAAACAAAATACACCAGAAACACGATTTAGGAGATACAGGTTGTGAGCATAGTGTTTATGATTGGGTTGATAATTGTGACTCACCATCTGTATTTGGTCTTGAAATTGTGTTTTTTATATTAGATAAAAGTAGAGACTCAGAGCTACAAAATAGTATATCATACACTGCATTTGAGGAACAATGGGAAAGTTATTCTGCTTTGAAAGTTGATCAACTCATAATCTCAATTTTGAGAAAATTGCATTTGAATGTTTTGCTATCTAGTGAAGAGCACTTTGTCAACACCCATTCAGCATCGTTCACACCCTCACCCTAAGCTTTAGCCCCACCCATCTCATTTCGCTCTCGAAACGCACACTTGACGCTCTGGCTGATGATTTGTTTACCTCTGGATAGCATGAAAACAGTCTAACTAGCTCTGCTGGCAAAAATTTCATTACGCTTTACTGACACCAGCCATATTTAACAGGTGTTGTACACACATCACGTAACGTTAGCTAACGAGCCAGCCAGCCAGCTAGTTAAACAATGAACAGTGCCAACAATATCACAGTGCTGGGAGCTAACCAACCATGTTCAATGTTAGCTAGCTAACATTAGGCTCTAACTAGAACAGCACACAGCTCTGGGAAACAAATAATAACATCATGTAGGGAGCCAGCCAGATAACGTTAGCTAGCTAGCTAACAGTACACTTTAGCTTGAAATGGAACCACTTTCTGTCAAAATCAGAAAACATGTCATATCTGAAAATGTAGCTAGCTAACGCTAGACTATCTTACCTGTACATCATCGTTGTCAGGAATGCCATGCCACCGTTGCCCTTAGTTTGAAGATGTAATCCGGAGACAGGTCTTTCCTCCATCTCTTTAGCTATCATACTCTAATTCCACTGATTTCAAAACATGATCCTCCAGAAAGTGGAGAGCCATACTTATGCAGCTCCACTACACAACACATTTTTTTTTTAAAGCCACGTTCGACAGGATTACCAACACAGACTGACGAGCTTCTATGGCAGACCAATCTGAACTCCTCTCTCGGCATGTCCTGCCCACTCATTATCTCAGCCAATCATGGCTAGTGGGAAGGTTGCTCACTTTTTCTGTGGCTTAACCAATAAGGCTCGTAATTTAACAATTGTATTCGTATTTACAGATGGCATACAATTTTGTTATTAAGGCACATGGAAGTTCACATGTTCAAGAAGGCATTTCTGTCAAAAAACAAATTCAGATTTTTTTTTAAATTACGTTCAAACGGCAATCCTGTGAAGTCGTGACTTGCAAGATACGCCTAGTTTCCTGAATTGGGTCACAATTATCTTCTAATGTATTTGTGTTGCTACAATGCACACAACATTTTATGGTTTGCAGAGAAATGTATTGAAAGATACAGTACCAGACAAAAGTTTGGACACACCTACTCATTCCAGGGTTTTAATTTAATTTTTTGTATTTTCTACATTGTAGAATAATAGTGAAGACATCAGAACTATGAAATAACACATATGGAATCATGTAGTAACCAAAAAAGTGTTAAACAAATCTAAATTTATTGGCTACTTTGAAGAACCTCAAAATATATTTCATATTTGAGGTTCTTCAAAGTAGCCACCCTTTGCCTTGACAGCTTTGCACACTCTTGGAGTTCTCTCACCTGGAATGCATTTCAATTCAATTTGGGGTGGCAGGTAGCCTAGTGGTTAGAGTATTGGACTAGTAACCGAAAGGTTGCAAGATCAAAACCCCGAGCTGACAAGGTAAAAATCTGTCATTCTGGCCCTGAACAAGGCAGTTAACCCACTGTTCCTAGGCTGTCATTGAAAATAAGAATGTGTTCTTAACTGACTTTCCTAGTTAAATAAAGGTAAAAATTTAAAAAAGCCAGCATCCAGGAGTCGCCTCTTCACTGTTGATGTTGAGACTGGTGTTTTGCGGGTGCTATTTATTGAAGCTGCCAGTTGAGGACTTGTGAGGCATCTGTTTCTCAAACTAGATACTCTAATGTACTTGTGCTCTTGCTCAGTTGTGCACCGGGGCTTCCCACTCCTCTTTCAATTCTGGTTAGAGCCAGTTTGCACTGTTCTGTGAAGGGAGTAGTACACAACGTTGTACGAGATCTTCAGTTTCTTGGCAATTTCTCGCATGGAATAGCCTTAATTTCTCAGAACAAGAATAGACTGATGAGTTTCAGAAGAAAGTCTTTGCTTCTGGCCATTTTGAGCCTGTAATCGAACCCACATATGCTGATGCTCCAGACACTCAAGTAGTCTTGAGTTTTATTGCTTCTTTAATCAGGACAACAGTTTTCAGCTGTGCTAACATAATTGCAAACGGGTTTTCTAATGATCAATTAGCCTTTTAAAACAATAAACTTGGATTAGCTAACACAATGTGCCATTGGAACACAGGAGTGATGGTTGCTGATAATGGGCCGCTGTACGCCTATGTAGATATTCCATAAAAAATCTGCCGTATCCAGCTACAATAGTCATTTACAACATTAACAATGTCTACACTGTATTTCTGATCAATTTGATGTTATTTTAATGGACAAAAAATATATGCTTTTCTTTCAAAAACAAGGAAATTTCTAAGTGACCCCAAACTTTTGAACGGTAGTGTATGTGGGAACTCCTTCAAGACTGTTGGAAAAGCATTCCTCATGAAGCTGGTTGAGAGAATGCCAAGAGTGTGCAAAGCTGTCATCAAGGCAAAAAGGGTGGCTACTTTGAAGAATATTTTGATTTGTTAAATACTTTTTTGGTTACTACATGATTCCATATGTGTTATTTCATAGTTTTGATGTCTTCACTATTATTCTACAATGTAGAAAATAGTAAAAATAAAGAAAAACCCTGAAATTAGTAGGTGTCCAAACTTTTGACTGGTACTGTACATTAAACTACTACCAAGGTCTTATAAATCTAATTTCAGATGTTTTGTAACTTATGCATGGATTTGATAGACGTATGCAATGTATTTCCACTGTTATGAAAATAACTAATGGTATGCGCATGCAGCAATTCATAAGGGCATGCAGCCATTCATCCCATCTTGCTTTAGAACGTGCGTTCAATACATTACAGGGAACAAGCACGTAGATCTCATGCACTAAATGATGGCAGGTTTGAATGTAAGGATTCTGTGGGTTTTTCCACTGGGAGAGCACTGTATATAGTTTATTATGCATGTATGAGCGATACATTGACACAGAGTCCAAAACGGGAGGTTTAAAAAATAACGAGGTAGTTTTGAACCCTCCAGAATGTCTCTTTAATGTAAGTTCCCTGCAACATAGAGATAAGCCTATGTTGTTAACATTGTTCACATGCGAACTTGCACCCTAACTCTAAACTATTACTTAAGACAATAGTCACAATAGATATCTAAAATATCCTTTCTTTCACATTTAACTATTCCCCTCCTTACCTTTAGTGATAATAGCTGTGTTCATAATAGTCCCAGCAGCACTGGCAGTCACTCCTGGGTCGCAGTCTGATAGCAGCTTCACCAGGATTGGGAGAACTCCCTCCTCACATACCTTGTGCTTCCCTTCTGATGGAACACTAACAGGGCAAACAGGGGTCTTCAAATGGAATCATAACTTAGTTCAAAGCAAGCTTTTTCCACGTACATTTAATTGATTTTAATTTTGCATGCACATATTACTAGAGTGCATTTTTTCTACATTACACCCATCATTCATGAATATTGAAAGCCTAAAATTCCAAATATTTAGATTTTTTTAAAGTATTCTTTCCTGTCAGTAAGTAGAGCATGGCTGCGTACCAAATGGCACCTAATTCCCTAATAAGGCACTACTTTGACCTGGGCCAATAGAGCGCTGGTCAAAAGTAGTGCAGTATGTAGGGAATAGGGTGTCACTTGGAACATACCCATGTTTGTGTCTCTGCTCACCTGATGCCCACCATAGCGGAGGCTGCGGCCCGGCGGATGTCAGGGGAGGGGTGAGAGAGCTGGTTTCGCAGCATGTGAACTCCGTCACTGGCCAGGGCCGGCAGGGCATCCACCCTCACACAGTAGCTGAGAGTGGCCAGGATCAGGGCCCGGATCTCTTCCTGCTCAACAGGCAGCTTCATCACCAGCCGGGGAACCAGGCCCAAAGTCACCATACACACTGCACCTGACCAGGAGACAGAAGGTCATAAGGTCATAAGGCCCTAAAACATGTCCATCATCTAAGATTTGGATTCATACCAGTCTCTTTCATTGAATCACTTGTTTCGTTAATAATTGTTACATTTAGAAGATCTTATGATAAGATCAAAACGTCGGCAAAAAATAGTAATTAAATTGATGCCAGCCGCACAGTTAGTCACCAACGCTCTAGATAACATGAAAACAGCCTAACCAGCTCTGCTAGGGCAAGTAAAATGGTCAGAGTGAGGGGTTCTCTCATTTGTGTCTGGAAGTAGCTCGCAAGTTAGCCAGTTAGCTTGGGTGCTTGAATGCAGTTGTGAGTTCAGAAAGCTCGGGTCAACTCTACTCCTCGGCCAGAGCGTCCAGTGAGCGAAACGCTCTGAAATTACAAAATGACAATCTGACAATGCTCTGAATTTACGAATGCCCAGAGCGCACTCTTGCACTCCAGATTGAATTTACGAACGCACCCTTAATAACACACCCGAAGTCGTAAAATGTCTAGCAAGTAATTTGTTATGCTAACAAGCTAGCAAGAACATCAACTTCCGGTAGACAGGCGAAGCGCCAGTACGCTCAACTGAAAGGATACCGTTCGTTTACAGTATACTAAAATGAACTAATAGTATATAGTATGTAGTATATACTCATTAAGTATGTAGTATGTAATATGTATGGGTATTCGGAACACAGCTATAGTGTTTGAATAGTGTCTAAATCAAAATACATCCAAATGTCATGTGTAATGAGTCCTTCAGCTTGCCTGGAGTGTCACTGTAATTGGGGCAGCTGAAAACCAACGACTAAAGCCTAGGCATACGTACCTGCAGGAAACTCAGCCACCATCTTCAGTGCACGATGCATGTTTTTACGACAGGCATCAACTGGCTCGTCTAGAAGATCAGACAGTGGAGCCACCACATCCCACGTGAGGAAGGCTTCTCTAGGGACATACACTTGTGTCACTCACACCAATTGCCACCCAACCCAAGATTCCCTCCACTCATTTGCAAGTCAACAAGTTTAGTCGTGTCTACTATTTATGGGTGTGAAATAAGTACACCAAAAATGTTTTACTGAGGATTGTTTCCTCATCCGGATAACTTGCCATACAGAAGATGACTGTTGCAGAGATACTGGATATAATGACAAGATGCTTGTGTCGCCGCCCTAATGGGATTCGTTGTCCACAGAGTGGAACGGCAGGATGTCAAGCACATCTCTTTGGATTGATGGATACATCTCGTTATTTAAATACTTTTTTGAATATTCGATGAGAGGTGGTGATGTCATCTGCCTGTATTCAATGGAGAGTGAGATGCTATGCTAACCTCATGAATATGCATATACATTCAAATTTCAACAGGGACAACTCAAAACTAAAGTGTTTTTTTCTCAAAGTGGCTGGGATGTCAGGTGCATCACACTTATATCAGTACACTCGTAACAACCTAATCATTACAAAACTTATATTAGATCAAATAAGCCTCACGTATCAATAAAGCAATACATTTTTATCTTGACAAAATTTGACACTCTCCCATACAAAAACTCTTCACTTGCTTAATAATTAATGATCTGCTTAACATGGACATATTTTGGGTGGAGTAAACAACCTCGCTTCGCCTCCCCTCTTTGGCTGTGGTCATTGACATTGTTGGTAAACCATATTGTACTAGGCTGCCACCTACTGTCTGCAGTAACCATAGCATTGACCATTGGGTGGACCAAATTATCCCTGGGTATGGGATTGCTCACCTCCCCACATTATGGGCAGCTAGTAGGTAAAAGACTTCTGTAGTTTTGATTCTCACTGAGCTGTCTCTGTCTTGCAGCAGGACCTTCAGCCTCTCCAAACAGCCTGAAACAAATTCACAGAGGATATCTAGTTTGGAAACATTTACTTCCCGCTGGTTAAGAGAAGGCTTTGTGAAGAATATAGCCCAAATGATCTACAGTACTCAGAAGGCTAAGCCTTGTTGTCCCCTTTTGTTGACTATTGTGCAATTAACAGGCACACTTCTAGCTTCTAGATGTTGTGCGTGGGTACGAACTGAGTCCACGACAAGGATATTCGTTCAGGCGGTCAGCTTCCAAGGTAAATAATACAGAACCGTCTTATTCGGAGTGTAAGCTAGTAGGGTTTGCTATCTCGGGCACCGAACGGGGAGATCCAGCGTCCATGCAGTGAGATACCAGCCAACTAAGTTAACAATGGGCAACCGTGGGAACATAACAATAGTGAACAGTCCTGCGTTGTCTAGCTAATAACAAGTGTGTATAGCTGCCTTATGCAGGTGAATGTATTATCTCCCAAAACCATTACAATGCAAGATTTGTGACTCGTGAAACAGATGCAGCAATTTAAAAATGAGATTCCACAAATGTTTTGTTTAAGAAAGCAAGGATTTTATACAATGCAATAATGGAATATGCATCTTACCTTTGTGAATAGCCTCATATGCCCTCTTTGGGTCATGAACCAGGTCGCAGAGGGCTGCAAGAGCTCTCTGTCGTATGCACAGCTGTGGATCTTGCAGCTCCAGAGAGATCCTCGGAAGGGCTCGGTTGCCGAATGCAACAGGTGCTTGAGTCGGGTCAAAATGCGGGGGCAATTGCTCCGAAATCCGCGTGCTAGCCATACTCTAACAAAATAAGAATTGTTCTTATTAAACAACTGTTGATTATAGCTAACCTTATTTCACTATATTGTAACAATAAGCTGCCTGTCACTAGTTGTTTGCCAGCGAGCAGAACAGTTATTTAGCTACTCAGCGCCACTGCTGCTTACTCCACCAATCGTTGCTTAGTAACTAGCTATCTGTACACAATACACAATACATATTTTTTTTTACAGGGTATATATAGTACAGGGTATATATTTGTTGTTAGTTATATTTCGCTAGTTGTTTGGGTCAAAAAGAGGTGATTAACATAAATACAATACATTACATCACATTCCCCTTTCCCGTCCTTCTCGAGCTCGTGCGTTTCTATACGAAAGTTACCTTAGGCAGGCCTAGACCATTACCTACAATACATCTCTTTCACTGACCTTATTATCGAATTTTTATTATAACAAAACAAAACAATACAAATGTGTTTATTGGTTTCATTTATTGCCCTTATTTTAATTGTCATTGACCACAGGGCCTCTTTCCAGAACAACCAGTAGCCTATCACAAAGAACACTATGCTGCATGTTTTCCCTGACCAATACAGGTGAAGTAGGCCAGTGGTTCCAAAAATGTGCATATATATATTTATAAACTGGGTGGTTCGAGCCCTGAATGCTGATTGGCTGACAGCCGTGGTATATCAGGCCGTATACCACGTGTATGACAAAACAATTATTTATAATGCTCTAATTATGTTGGTAACCAGTTTATAATAGCAATAAGGCACCTCGGAACAGCCCTTAGCCATGGTATATTGGCCATATACCACACCCCTCATGCCCTATTGCTTAAATATATACAGTACCAGTCAAAAGTTTGGACACACCTACTCATTCAAGGGTTTTTCTTTATTTTTACTATTTTCTACATTGTAGAATAATAGTGAAGACATCAAAACTTTGAATGGAATCATGTAGTAACCAAAAAAGTGTTAAACAAATCAAAATATATGTTATATTTGAGATTCTTCAAAGTAGCCACCTTTTACCTTGATGACAGCTTTGCACACTCTTGGCATTCTCTCAATCAGGTTCACCTGGAATGCTTTTCCAACTGTCTTGAAGCAGTTTCCTGAGCACTTGTTGGCTGCTTTTCCCCAGAAATGTGTCACTCAAATGTCACATGAATACACATTAGACATGGCAAAATGTATAGAATTTCAAGAAAATTAGCTTTAAAATGAAAAAAATAACAATTGTACACCATGACAAAATGTGTAGAATTGCAGAAAATAAGCTTTAAAACTGCACCAACAAGAGGGGCGTGAACAGTTTGTGTCACGAACAGTGCTTTTTCCCATAAAAATAGATGTGGCGCGCACGCAGGGTGAGGCGCAGGATGTTCCCCAATGCTGGAAGAGGAAAAAGTTTGTAAACCCCTTACAGTTTTTTGCTAACATGACCAAAATATGGCCAACAAGTCTATTTTGCATTTATTCAAATGTTGCTTAGATGATGGAAAATGTACACAGGAAGGATGCAATAATTTGACCACAAAGTCAGACGGGTTGTGAAATGAAAATAATTGTACAGAATTTACTAAATGTAGCCTATACCAATAAGGCTATAAGATTATTCGATTTTTTGAGCCATCCTGCTACACCAATTATATTTTACTTATGAAAGGTGACACTTGTACATATATCGTACTCTTGATATTGTTTTTATGGAACATGCAAACCATGTAATATGTAACATTCAAAACAATTGCGTCTCTTGGGATTGAGAAACAAGAGGTTCACACACCAAAAGGCTACACACACACACACACACACACACACACACACACACACACACACACACACACACACACACACACACACACACACACACACACACACACACACACACACACACACACACACACACACACACACACACACACACACACACACACACACACACACACACACACACACACACACACACACACACAGGGTGGCAGGTAGCCTAGTGGTTAAAAGAGTTGGGCCAGTAATAGAAGGTTGCCCTTAGCCGACTAGGTGAAAAATCGTTGATGTGACCATGAGCAAGACAGTTAACTCTAATTGCTCCTTTAAGTCGCTCTGGACAAGAGCGTCTGCTAAATGACAAAAATGTACCACACACACACACACACAGTGTTTTAGTACTGAACTGCTGTGTTCTGTGATGCAGCTGCGCATACAGGAAGTCAGCATGACAGGGAACTTGAGGTGTTTGCGTCATTTGTAGATAGATACCACAAGCAGGGCGTCGTGTTGAACAGAGATAAAAGTGGAGAGGAGTAGGGGCAACAGAGCTGGTACACCATGGAGGAGGACATCAGGAAGAAAGGAATGCTCTACTTACAGCAACATAGGTTTGGCAAGGTAAGACCTGCCACAGCTCCTTTGTGGCACTCTCCTCGGAGTCTCTGTGTGGCCTGAATACTATATTAATATGTGTTGCTTACTCACACACATAAACTCAATGGCTTCTGCCATCTCGATGGCATGAGCATGAGTCATCCATCAATCTAATTAGTGGTATTGTTATCATGTAAGAAACAGCTGCTAATTGATTGAGGTTGTGAAATCATCTACACTGTAAAACAAAAAATCTAGTTGTTTCAAGTAATTATTATTTAGTAAATGGTTCCACAGCCTTTTTTTGGTTTACTTCACTTTTTGGTCCAAGTGTTACCCGAACAAAAAAAATGTTGTTGAATAAAATAATTACTATATAAATGAGAAAGCACAATGTAATCATGTCTGTCAAAGTGTGTACAATGTGAAAGTTAAAAGCACGGTTTGTGTGTGTGTAACCAGTTGCACAGCCTTTTTTAGTTTTGATGCCAAAATAATAATTTATAGTTGAATGAACATATGAGACAAGTTGAGCAAACAGATACAGTTGAAGTCGGAAGTTTACATACACCTTAGCCGAATACATTTAAACTCAGTTTTTCACAATTCCTGACATTTAATCCTCGTAAAAATTCCCTGTTTTGGTCAGTTACGATCACCACTTTATTTTAAGAATGTGAAATGTCAGAATAATAGTAGAGAGAATGATTTATTTCAGCTTTTATTTCTTTCATCACATTACCAGTGGGTCAGAAGTTTACATACACTCCCTTGGTTCACTCCAGACCTGACTGCCCTCGACCAGCACAAAAACATCCTGTGGCGGACAGCACTAGCATCGAATAGTCCCCGCGATATGTAACTTTTCAGGGAAGTCAGGAACCAATACACGCAGTCAGTTAGGAAAGCAAAGGCTAGATTTTCAAACAGAAATTTGCATCCTGTAGCTCTAATTCCCAAAAGTTTTGGGACACTGTAAAGTCCATGGAGAAAAAGAGCACCTCCTCCCAGCTGCCCACTGCACTGAGGCTAGGAAACACTGTCACCACCGATAAATCAACGATAATCGAGAATTTCAATAAACATTTCTCTACGGCTGGCCATGCTTTCCTCCTGGCTACCCCAACCCCAGCCAACAGCTCCGCACCCCCCGCAGCTACTTGCCCAAGCCTCCCCAGCTTCCCCTTCACCCAAATCCAGATAGCAGATGTTCTGAAAGAGCTGCAAAAGCTGGACCCGTACAAATCAGCTGGGCTAGACAATCTGGACCCTCTCTTTCTAAAATTATCCGGCGCCTGTGTTGCAACCCCTATTACTAGTCTGTTCAACCTCTCTTTCATATCGTCCGAGATCCCTAAAGATTGGAAAGCTGCCACGGTCATTCCCCTCTTCGAAGGGAGTGACACTCTAGCCCCAAACCATTATAGACCTATATCCATCCTGCCCTGCCTTTCTAAAGTCTTCGAAAGCCAAGGTAACAAACAGATCACTGACCCTTTCGAATCCCACCATACCTTCTCCAGCTGTGCAATCCGGTTTCCGAGCTGGTCACGGGTGCACCTCAGCCACGCTCAAGGTACCAAACGATATCATAACTGCCAATTATAAAAGACAATACTGTGCAGCCGTCTTCATCGACCTGGCCAAGGCTTTCGACTCTGTCAATCACCGTATTCTTATCGGCAGACTCAACAGCCTTGGTTTCTCAAATGACTGCCTCACCTGGTTCACCAACTACTTCTCAGACAGAGTTCAGTGTGTCAAATTGGAGGGCCTGTTGTCCGGACCTCTGGAAGTCTCTATGGGGGTACCACAGGGTTCAATTCTTGGGCCAACTCTTTTCTCTGTTTTTATCAACGATGTCGCTCTTGCTGCGGGTGACTCCCTGATCCACCTCTACGCAGACGACACCATTCTGTAAACATCTGGCCCTTCTTTGGACACTGTGTTAACTAACATCCAAATGAGCTTCAATGCCATACAACACTCCTTCCGTGGCCTCCAACTGCTCTTAAACACTAGTAAAACTAAATGCATGCTTTTCAACCGATCGCTGCCCGCACCCGCCCGCCCGACTAGCATCACTACTCTGGACGGTTCTGACTTAGAATATGTGGACAACTACAAATACCTAGGTGTCTGGCTAGACTGTAAACTCTCTTTCCAGACTCATATTAAACATCTCCAATCCAAAATGAAATCTAGAATCGGCTTCCTATTTTGCAAAACAAAGCCTCCTTCACTCACGCTGCCAAACATACCCTCGTAAAACTGACTGTCCTACCGATCCTCGACTTCAGCAATTTTGGCCAACAATTATTTTCTAGTTCAGGTAACACTTGAGTAAAGTTGAGTAAATAAAAATATGGCTGTGGAACCAGTTACTTAATAATAATACTTTGAATCAACTTGATTTTTTTGTACAATATAGCTAACGCTCATCAAGAAAGACAGTATAATGATGTTGCTACACATGACTGAAGAGAGAGTGTTAAATACCCTGCTGTGTTGTCCAGACTTTGCCAGCTTGTAGTCCTAGAACTCGGAAATTAGTTACCTCTGGTTCGTTCAGTCATCCCTATGGTGAAAATGAATGGGGAAACAATAGGGTTTTGTGATAAACGCCGAAAATAAGGTCTGAAGTTAACACAGGCTGAGGAGATCTTATACGTTTTGTTTTATGAGATAATATCAGCAAGTTAACATGACCTTTATGAATTATGAAGGCTTTATGTTCTTTTTTTATTGAAATAAATGCTTCAAAATTCACAAAAAGGTACATTAGCTGATGAAAATGATCTCAGAAAAAAACGTATAAGATAACCTAAGCCTGTCTTTATCACAGACCTTATTTTCAGCATTTATCCAAAGCCCCTACAAAAATGACATTAATTTCTCCATGACAGAGTTAGTTACTACAAAAAGATGCAATTACTATTTCTCTCTTTTACACAAATATTTCTTTTTTCACAGTTTTCAATCCCCTCATGACACGTTTTGATTTGAGATAGTCATCTGTTGGCATCACCAGCGGTATTTATCCAGTTATAAAGACAAACAGCAACCAATAATTTTTATGTGGTACAGCTAAAGATTTCCATAGTTCTGTACCAGAGACTTATGTAGATTAAGGAGTCTTTGTTTATTTAAAAGAATGGGGAATAACCTATAGTTAAGGTCAATTTCCTGTCAGGCTAGACTTTCCTGATGTGTTTGTATTAGCTCCAGGAGTAGTACTGCGGGTCTCAGACCAGTCTCGAAATTCCCCATAGAGGGCTTTGTTTTAATGGTGCAATAGCAGCCAGTCTGGTGCAGTAGCAGCCAGTCTGCAAAACCCATCTCCACTGTGGTAGACTGAATCAATCGCATTTTTTTGTAGTATTGCAAAATATTTAGTTTTTTAAAGGGACTTCACAGAGCAAAGCATCCAAGTTATTCCCCTCAACAGTATTGAGCAATGGCATATGAAGAGCAGTGTTGACAATGGATTCAGAATGATAGATTCACTTTATCTTCCTCTTTTCACCTGCTGACCAGTTGGACACTGTCAAGCCTATTCCAGGCTATAGGAAGTGAAACTAGTAATAGGGTTTACAGTAGCCTCATGAAACACACAGAGACATCCCTTAAAATATGAATATTGGCCTTCTGTGCCTCTGTTTCTGTCTGACCCCATGCTTTCTCTACTCCCCTACAGAAATGGAAAAAGGTCTGGTCGATCCTGTACAGGGAGAGTACCTGCTCCATCTCACGCTTGGAGTTCTTTGAATGCAAAGATGGTGCGAGCACCCTGGAGAAATCAGACAAAAACCACCGTAAGCAGCAGGAGAGCAAGAAGGTGATCAAGCTAAGCGACTGTATCCGGGTGTCAGAGGTGGACATGGAGGGCTCCCCGAAAGACTGTGGCCAGTTCCATGTGGAGACTGCAGACAAACTTTTTGTGTTTGCTGCGGAGATGGTCGAGCTGGACGACTGGACACAGAAACTGTGCGAAATTGCATTCCCTGTACGTTCAGTCAGATCCCTTGTTCTGTCAGGTTTGATTCTGCTTAAAAGTAGAGGGATCACACTTTATATGATGCTGCATGTCCAGTTCATGTACAGTTTAACATAGGGCTGGGGACCTAAATCATAACTGATATACTGTAAACATGCATACAGCAATATATGACATTACACTTATGACAACAGATATGACATTACAGTTCAAAATATTTTTGAAAAGCAAGCAGATAACTCAGGAACTCAAAACTGTCATGCTATAAAAAAAATACTCTGTCACACACTGGCTTTTGAGGGTTGAGGGTTCTAAGGGTTGTGATGAAAAACCGTAGCAGGGTTTACCAAAGAAACACACTAATTTTAACTGTTTTTAGCTGACTGCTGAAGAGTAATGGCTCACTCAGCTTGTGTTTTGAACTTAGTTAACAGTCTCTCCCTTATATGCTTAGTATTAGCAAAATACAATTCAGGAGGAAAAAAACAGTGCCAGAGCAGTAGCTAGCCCGCATTATCCATCATCCAACTAACACTGGTGAAACAGCTGGTACAGATCTAGTGCTTAGTACACAAGTGAACACTGCTAAGTACACAACTGAACACTGCTAAGTACACAAGTGAACACTGTTATTATTACGCACAAGCACAACCAACAATACAAACATTCCAAGGCCCTGCAGTCTGTTTTCTTCTTCCAATATGTGGAAATGTTGACATTCACAGTATGTTTATGATGGTATATTTGACCAATGCAGATGAACTGGGGTGAGAAAGGAGGGATGAAACGTAACAGTGTGCATCGATCAAAGGCAGATGCTGCAGAAATGGGGATGGAGGACAACTCTCTGTACAGCAGAAGAGACAGTGGTAAGTCTTGCTATTTACCCCATGAAGGAAAACAAAATAATTGTATATAGCAAGACACATACACCCGTGCATGCATGCAAGCACATACACGCACACGCACACGCACACACACACAGGACATTCTAAGATAACTGCAGAGAAAAGTGTCACTTATACTGTATGTCTACATACGTAGCACTTGCTGTGGCCCACTGTATTTAATACAGCCCTGAGCTCTTTCAGGTCATGGGACACTGTTCTTTGACATTCATCTAATGTCTTGTAATGAGAGGATAAAGGTGCCTGACATGACTCAACTCATCACCACTCTGATCAGTTACTGGAGTGTATACTGGAGTGTATACAGAGCTCAAGTTGAGGAACCTAGGGCTTTAAATAAGTAAGTCATATTGGGGTGTATACATAGGAGCATTACAGTAACAGGACTTTAAATGAGAATAATTTGAGATTAATTTGAATAGAGGAAGTGCTTCTTTATATTTTCCATTTGAGGCAAATGTTCAAAAAACTTGACTATACAGTATATAAAATAAAATAAAATATAAATGTCAATATATAATATAAAACCAAACTGCATTTTGTAATATATTTTCTGTGGCCTCTTCCACACAGACACATTGGGTACATCTCTGTCTTATTTTTACTGTTATACATAGTGGAAAATTGTGACATATTTTCCTGTCTTGTGGTTGACGAGCATTGCACCACCAGTGTCCGCATGTTTGCACATTGACCACTTACTTATCAGTCAGAAGTCAGTTACATCCTGTTCTCTACTGTTTTCTGTTCTTTCCATGTCTTAAAAGTGCAATGAGGCAAATACATTACATTTGACATATACATTTGATCTGTTAAATATCACATCCTTTCAACCAACAACATTTAGGGCTGATTTCTCGGACATAGATAAGTCCTGGACTAAAAAGCTATTTCAATGGAGATTCTACATTGAGCATGCTTTTTAATCAAAGACTTAATCTGTGTCCGATTTTTAGCTATGTTTTTCTCATCATGGATCTTGGATATTCTTGTCTACAACTGTCATTAGTTCCTTATTGATAAAAACTAGAACAAGATGTGTCCTTAGCAGCAACATCGTAATAGCTACAGCATTGTGGCAGTGATTTGGGTTAAGTATACCAGTATGTCTATTTCTGATTGGCTGTAACCTACGTGCAGTCAATTATTAGTAGATGCACGTGAGGTAAACCAGAGCCTGCGTTTGAGATCACAAGCTTAACAACTTCAGCATGCAACTTTCAGCTGACAGGCCTGCAGCCAGTGTATCGTTCTGAGGGTAAAACACACACTCTGATTCAGATTGTTTATGGTATTTACTGTAGGATTACAAAAATGTAACAGGATCTCTGTGTGTGATATGAATAGGCATATCTCCACTGAGCTGATCGTAGCCAGATACTGTATGAGCCAAAGCAAGCATAGTTGTATAATGTGAAAGTAGTGCTTGGGCTTCAAAAATATTTTTTTCTATCAGCATTACACAGTATATGTAGTAGTCGTGGCACCTTGAGTTGAAATGTCTGCAGTGACTGTGTAGTCATCCATCTTGAATTGTCAGTTTTTTTAATTTCATGTGCCATTTTCAGTCATGCAATCCCATGCCTCTCATAAACAAACAGCAAACGCATGTGGTGCACCAGGTAGAGGAAGCAACTCCTCAACCTCAACATTCTGAACCAAGCACCTGGGAAGAAGTGAACCCAAAAACCAAAACATTTTACAGGGCCACACTTAGTTCAATGTGCCTCCAAATAGACCTACAGACAGACTGCAAAGTATCACATGACCTGAAGGCAATGTAGAACGGAACAAATTCTGGTGAGAAACTGGTTTAGTGGTTTAGGCTCATCCACCAGTGGCAAAGAGGTGGAGCTGAGCTACTGTATAGAGAAGTCAGCGAGTTTATTTTAAGAACAGGGTATTTCTGTCATATAGGGCTTGGATGCAACAGGAAGTCAAAAGGCCCTTCTCTCTTTTTGTTGATTGAGGAAGTGCTGAGAGGTTACAAGCCAGTGCATCTTCTCAACGAAACATCCTCTACTCAGTGCAGCAATATATCTGTGGCTTCCTAAGACACATTTTACAAACATGCTGCTCTGCTCAGCTCTGTTACAGAGTCTCTCTCTCAGGTGCTGCTCAAAGACGCTACAGTGAAGATCCAGCTCAGTCAAGGGTGCTTTCAAACGAGACAAACGGATCTGTAAAAAAATGCAGCAACCCAATGGTTTTCAATGGGAGCAGTGCGTTGGGGGAGGGCCTAGGGTTGTGGTGTGCTGTCAATCAGAAAAGTTGCCAAGATATGTCCATCACAACCAATTAAAAATGTAGAACACCGTTTCTTGCTAATTATCTCTCCCCACCCTACTAAACCTCTGCGTTTGACATGTCCCAGCTAGCAATGAGGAATCGGCCCAGAAGCGGCCCTCTTCCGGGGGGCCGGAACTGATTGAATCGGCCCGGAATTGGGTGTCGGACTCGGCCCGTAATCAAAATGAATGACTGCCCAGAATCGGCCCAAGTACATCGGGCCGTTTCCGTCTACCGGAATTCAGCCGACTTTGCTGGCATCTTACCAGAATCCCCCCAGAAGCGACCCGGTGCAAATTTAAATAAATGTATACAAAATTACCCGATTTAGTAATTTTAAATATTACTATTAGTCATTTTATACATACAAGTTATACCCATCCACAAAAAAACATTTTGTGTTGAAGGAAATACCATACACTTGGTGAACGTGTCAGTGTGCATGCGCCTGGCCCGCCACAGGAGTCGCTACAGTGCGATGGGACACAGAAACAATGACAAAATATGGAAAAATAATAACAAAATGTTAATTATATAAAGCATGTGTAATCATCTGCCAGAGAGTAGCCCCAATCGTCCCGAGCCCCAAGTTATACATTTGGGCCAGATAACTCTCACTGCAATCAGCCCGAGCCCCAAGTAATACATTTGGGCCAGATAACTCACACCGGAATCGGCCCGAGCTCAGTCCTCGCATCCTGACCATAAGTAATACTCAGGCCACATGAGTAATAAGTAATACTCGGGCCCAGACTCGGGCCACAGTGTGGCGAAATCCTGCACGGAGCCTTCACCGTGCGCTGCCACTTTAAGAGAGCATGAGCAGTAGGAAGAAGGAAATAAAAGAGCTCGTTCAGCTTTTTGGGGAGGAGCTATTGATTGGGGTGACAGTTTTGGTTGTGTGTGTTATGCTGCAGAGGGGGGGGGGGGGGGTCCAGCACTGGAATGATCACTTTACAACTGGAATTTTTTGGGAAATCAGTTAGCCTGCAGTACAATATGCTAGGACATGACAGAGTCTGGTGTTGTTTAATTCTGTACTGTACAGTTGTGGACAAATATATTGTCACACTTGCACTTTTCTAAAATAATTAACTATTGCTTCTTAAACATTTATTTTTATTAAATAAAACTTGTTATAAGATTTTCAACATTGAAGAACCAATTACATTTCTGGAAACTTAAGTTTACATTTGATTGAGAAAATAAAGACAAATGGCATGACAAAATTATTGGCTAGTACTTGGTTGTGTAGCCTTTGACCAAGATAACTGCAGACAAACACTTCTTGTAGTCATCAATGAGCTTGCTGCACCGTTATACTGACAATTTGCCCCACTTCTTAACAACAAACTGCTCTAATTCTTCAAAATATGAGGGATGCCCTCCAACTGCTGTTTTCAGATCTCGTTATAGCTTTTAGATGTGATTCAGATCTGGACTCTTCGCTGGCCACTCCAGAACAGTCCAGCACTTCTTAAACATTTCTGGCTGCTTTTTTATGTGTGTTTGGGGTTGTTGTCCTGCTACAACCTTCAATGTAGACCCAGTTTTTGGATCTGCCCACTCGGCACAAACTGGTTGAATCAATGTTGTTTCAATGTAATTTGTCAACATATTGTGACGTTGAATCTACATGGAAAATACATTGTATTTGAAAAAAATTCATCAACGTAAATTTTTGTTTTGACGGTGAAATTTCAACAACAGGATTACAGTGCCTTCAGAAAGTATTAATATCCCTTGACTTATTTCACATTTTATTGTGTTAGAGTCTGAATTCAAAATTTATTAAATAGATTTTTTCTTGTCATCCATCTACACACAATACGCCATAATGACAATGTGAAAACATGTTTTTAGAACATTTCCAATTGCAAACCTATAAAAAATGAAATACAGAAATGTAATTTACAGAAGTATTCACACCCCTGAGTCAATAAAATACATGTTAGAATCACCATTGGCAGCGATTACTGCTGATGAGTCTTTCTGGGTAAGCCTCTAAGAGCTTTGCACACCTGGATTGTACAATATTTGCACATTATTATTTTAAAAATTCTTCAAGTTCTGTCAAGTTGGTTGTTGATCATTGCTAGACAGCCATTTTCAAGTCTTGCCATAGATTTTCAAGCCGATTTAAGTCAAAACTGTAACTACGCTACTCAGGAACATTTAATGTCATCTTGGTAAGCAACTCCAGTGTATATTTGGCCTTGTGTTTTAGGTTACTGTCCTGCTGAAAGGGGAAATTGTCTCCCAGTGTCTGTTGGAATGTAGACTGAACCAGGTTTTCCTGCTTAGCTCAATTCCGTTTTCTTTTATCCCCACAAAAAATCCCTAGTCCACCATGCTTGGAAATATGAAGAGTGGTACTCAGTGATGTGTTGTGTTGGATTTGCCCCAAACATAACACTTTGTATTCAGAACATAAAGCTAATTTCTTCGCCACATTTTTTTGCAGTTTGACTTTATTGTCTTATTGCAAACAGGATGCATGTTTTTAAAAACAATATAAAAACTTTGTTCAGGCATCCTGGCTAAATTCCCAATCTGGCCCTCAACCATCACGGTCACCTAATAATCCCCAGTTTACAATTGGCTCATTCATCCCCCTCCTCTCCCCTGTAACTATTCCCCAGGTCGTTGCTGCAAATGAGAACGTGTTCTCAGTCAACTTACCTGGTAAAATAACGGATAAATAAAAAATAAATAAATAAAATAAATCCTTCTTTTCACTCTGTCATTTAGGTTAGTATTGTGGAGTAACTACAATGTTGTTGATCCATTCTCAGTTTTCTCCTATCACAACCATTAAACTCTCTAACTGTTTGCAAGTCACCATTGGCCTCATGGTGAAATCCCTGAGCGGTTTACTTCCTGTCTGGCAACTGAGTTAGGAAGGACGCCTGTATATTTGTAGTGACTGGGTGTATTGATACACCCTCCAAAGTATAATTAATAACTTCACCATGCTCAAAGGAATATTCAATGTCAGATTTTTTTTTTTTTTACCCATCTACCAATAGGTACCTTTCTTTGCAAGGCATTGGAAAACCTCCCTGGTCTTTGTGGTTGAATCTGTGTTTGAAATTCACTGCTCAAATTGAGGGAACTTACAGATAATTGTATGTGTGAGGTGAGAAGAGGTAGTCTTTCAAAAATCATGTTAAGCACTGTTATCGCACACAGTGTGAGTCGAATGTATTATGTTGACTTGCTAAACACATTTTTACTCCTGAATGTATGTAGGCTTGCCATAACAAATAGGTTTAATACTTACTGTCTCAAGACATTTCAGCTTTAAATTTTTTATTAATTTGTAAAAATGTCTTAAAACGTGATTCCACTTTGACATAATGGGGTATTGTGTGTAGGCCAGTGATACAAGATCTCAACGGGTCAAGGGGTGTGAATACTTTCTGAAGACACTGCATGTCATCATGGTAACCAAATTCCAACATAGACAAACTTTGTATATAATGTCAACGCAACCAAATATCAACATTTGAAGGACAGTTTGTATAAACGAATCATTTGTATGTTGGATTCACATCTCCATCAACCAAGAATGTAAGTTAAAGAAAAACTTAATTTAAAAGTGCATTTAAAGCTTGATTTGATTTAGTCCTATTCTTTCTCTTAGATTTTTGTTTGAGATGGAGACGTGATCCAACAAATCCAGTAGTGTAGTGGAGGGAAAATGCAAGTAAGCGCAGTTTACCCCCGTTTTTTTTTTTGCCAAGTTAACAGAATTTGCAGAAAAATACATTTAAAGTATAGGAAGAGTGACTTTTTTTACTGCACTGGCGTTCAGTGATTAAATTATTATTTTTTTTACCACTACATCACTGAACATATCAATTATTAATTTGTAGACACATTGGAATTAAAGCCAGACTACGTCAGTGGCACAGATGGAACTATTCAAGCAAAAGATACACCTCCTTCATATGTTGATATTTGGTTGCATTGACAACCAAACACAATGCAATATCACTTTTGAAATACTATAAAAACTGTATATGGGTTTACATACTTTTATCACTAGGTGTAAAAATCCATGTGTAATAAGGACACTGCAATTTGAGTCAGTGTGATACTGTTTGCGTTGAGTTGGAGAAGAGTGTCTGTCTGTTTCCCAGACTGTCTGTCTGTTACATCCTGTCTGTCTGTTTCCCAGCATTGAAGGACTTCAGGGTGGTGGTGAGGAGGACGGAGGCAGCAGAGCGCTGCAAGCTGAGAGGCCCTTGTGTTCTACGGACAGACTTCGACAGCCTCCTCCTCAAAGAGCCCAAGTCAGGAGAGGTTCTTTTCACCTGGCCCTACCGCTTCCTCCGGAGGTTCGGACGGGACAAGGTGAAGTCCTCATCAAACTGTCAACTACAAAAGCCCAGTAATCACAACAGCATCTAAAATCTCAACAAATCTCTATTGGAACGGTTGAGGATAGGGTTGTAAAATTCCGGTAACTTTCCCAGTATTCCAAGGTTTTCAAGAAATCCTGCTTTTTCCCTCCTGATTTCACTAATCTTCTTACTGGGACTTCTGGAAAACCTGGGAATTTTGGGCAGGTTTTTGCAACCCTAGTTGGGGACAGTTATTTTAGTGTTAAAGAAAGGCAACCCAAATACAGTACAGTCTTTAAATAAAGCACAACAAGGTTTCTCCCTATGAGTGAATAGCTGCTAATTATATGTAAGAAACTTTCCTTCATAGTGAAGTCTTAAGCAATCTCACACATTTTTCTTTACAGGTGACATTTTCCTTTGAAGCGGGTCGCAGATGTGACTCTGGCGAAGGTAGCTTTGAGTTTGACACCAAACAGGGCAACATGCTGTTCCAGGCCCTGGAGTCCGCCATCAACCTCCAGAGGAGTGCGGGCCTACCCCTCCGACAGGCCTCAGGAGGCCAGGAGATGGACCCTGGGCCCAGGCTCCTGCCAGCAGAGGAGCCGGGTGTTTACAGCACCGTCAATGAGGCCCTGCAGAGGGACAGATCCTCTCCCCCACACCTCCCCCAGGCCAAATTGGAGGCCCCCATGGATAAACTCCTCACCGGGGTCAAGAGCCTGACACTGGACACCAGAGGCATTCCCTGCAAGAACCAGGTGAAGAACATCTCCAGCTGCCCCCTGATGAACAGTGAGAGTCAGACCTACTCTGAGATCAACATGCCTCTGGAGAGGAGGCAGCAGGAGGATAAGCCCTCCCTCAGCCTCAGCGCTGGACCCAACCACTCCTCCGAGGACTCAGACTACTCTCTCCCCTTTGACACCATTGCCAAGAACCTGATGGCGGACATGCTGCTTAATGTCCACCTCCCCCTGGGGGTGGAGCCGCAAGGCTGTGAGAGGTCAGGCTGCCAGAAGGACGATGCTCCAGATCCCCTCTACGACAGCATTGATGAGTCGGCCATCCGATCAGCCCTAAGCAGGTCTAAGGGCAATAAAGTCAGCTACACGAAGGCAGAGCACATCTATGATGAGCCGGAGGGCTGTGCCGCAGCTATAGCTTTGGAGCCCAACTGCCCCACCTCTGTTTACGATGACCCCGAGGAGGTCAGAGGTCATGCATGGAAAATCATGGGCACCATAGCTGACCCCAATGGCCACGAGTATCCATACAACCCTCACGTTGACGACTACGCTGTCCCCAAGCCACCTAAGAGAGCTTTTCTGCCAGATACACCCCAACATGAAGAGGAGGAAAATTCTCCATATGATAACGTGAGGGTGAAAATTAACTAATGTGAAAACAGAGGGTGCCCACACCAAAGATGTCATCATGAAAAGGTCTGGGATACTGTGTGCGCCCATTGTAAAACTGAATTCAGAGGATGTTTGTTGACTACTGTTCCCTGATGCTTCATAAAACCACTATGCCCAAACTATTTTATTTTAATCGTGGTTTATCGTATACCCAATTTATACTGTGAAGGTAGAAATTGAATACACCTACAATAACTTATATATATGTTTTACACTGTATGCTGTTGTACAGTCTTTGGCCAGCAGGAGGTACCAACACAGCTTGACTCCAAGTTTTCTTTGTAAGTACTTTGTAATCTTTGAAGCAGGATGTTTTGTAAAAAAAAAAGTTACTTAACTTTAAATCAATAAATGTGATCTTTAAGTCCTATGGATTTTGATACTGAATCTGTCTGCTCAGCATCAATTTCAAAAAAATAATTAACTGGGGTAAAAAGTTCTGGAATACATTTGCATTATTTGAATCTCTGGAAGTACTCTGGAAGTATTTCCTGATGCTTTTCATGTGGTAGAAGTACAATGTGCCCCAGGGGAATCCTGTATTATCCTGTATATTGTACAGTGGCTTGCGAAAGTATTCACCCCCTTGGCATTTTTCCTATTTTGTTGCCTTACAACCTGGAATAAAATTGATTTTTTGGGGGGTGTGTATCATTTGATTCAAACAACATGCCTACCACTTTGAAGATGCAAAATATTTTTCATTGTGAAATAAACAAGAAATAAGACAAAAAAACTGAAAAATTGAGAGTGCATAACTATTCACCCCCCCAAAGTCAATACTTTGTAGAGCCACCTTTTGCAGCAATTACAGCTGCAAGTCTCTTGGGGTATGTCTCTATAAGCTTGGCACATATAGCCTGTGGAATTTTTGCGCATTCTTCAAGGCAAAACTGCTCCAGCTCCTTCAAGTTGGATGGGTTCCGCTGGTGCACAGCAATCTTTAAGTCTGGATTGAGGTCTAGGCTTTGAATAGGCCATTTCAAGACATTTAAATGTTTCCCCTTAAACCACTCGAGTGTTGCTTTAGCAGTATGCTTAGGGTCATTGTTCTGCTGGAAGGTGAACCTCCGTCCCAGTCTCAAATCTCTTGAAGACTGAAACAGGTTTCCCTCAAGAATTTCTCTGTATTTATCATTCCTTCAATTCTGACCAGTTTCCCAGTCCCTGCAGATGAAAAACATCCCCACAGCATGATGCTGCCACCACCACCATGCTTCATTGTGGGGAGGGTGTTCTCGGGGTGATGGGAGGTGTTGGGTTTGCGCCACACATAGCGCTTTCCTTGATTGCCAAAAAGCTACATTTTAGTATCATCTGGCCTCCAGCTGATACACCTACAATAACCTTCTTCCATATGTTTGGGGAGTCTCCCACATGCCTTTTGGCGAACACCAAGCGTGTTTGCTTATTTTTTCTTTAAGCAATGGCTTTTTTCTGGCCACTCTCCGTAAAGCCCAGCTCTGTGGAGTGTATGGCTTAAAGTGGTCCTATGGACAGATACTCCAATCTCCGCTTTGCAGCTCCTTCAGGGTTATCTTTGGTCTCTTTGTTGCCTCTCTGATTAATGCCCTCCTTGCCTGGGCTGTGAGTTTTGGGGGGCAGCTCTCTCATGGCAGGTTTGTTGTGGTGCCATATTTAAAAAAAAAAAATGTAATAATGGATTTAATGGTGCTCCGTGGGATGTTCAAAGTTTCTGATATTTTTTTATAACCCAACCCTGATCTGTACTTGTCCACAACTTTATCCCTGACCTGTTTGGAGAGCTGCTTGGTCTTCATGGTGCCGCTTGATTGGTGGAGCCCCTTGCTTAGTGGTGTTGCAGACTCTGGGGCCTTTCAGAACAGGTGTATATATACTGAGATCATGTGACGGATCATGTGACATTTAGATTGCACACAGGTGGACTTTATTTAATTAATTATGTGACTTCTGAAGGTAATTGGTTGCACCAGATCTTATTTAGGGGCTTCATAGCAAAGGGGTGAATACACATGCACGCACGACTATTCAGTTAGTTATTTTTTTTAATTTTCTGAAACAAGTAATTTTTTTTCATTTCACTTCACCAATTTGGACTATTTTGTGTACAGTCGTGGCCAAATGTTTTGAGAATGACACAAATATTAATTTCCACAAAGTTTGCTGGTTCAGTGTCTTTAGATATTCAGATGTTACTATTGAATACTGAAGTATAATTACAAGCATTTCATAAGTGTCAAAGGCTTTTATTGACAATTACATGAAGTTCATGCAAAAAGTCAATATTTGCCCCTTCTTTTTCATGCTGTCAATTAACTGCTTGGCCACATCCTGACTGATGGCAGCCTATTCTTGCATAATCAATGCTTGGAGTTTGTCAGAATTTGTGGGGTTTTGTTTGTCCACCTGCCTCCATGAGGATTGACCACAAGTTCTCAATGGGATTAAGGTCTGGGGAGTTTCCTGGCCATGGACCCAAAATATTGATGTTTTGTTCCCCGAGCCACTTAGTTATCACTTTTACCTTATGGCAAGGTGCTCCATCATGCTGGAAAAGGCATTGTTCATCACCAAACTGTTCCTGGATGGTTGGGAGAAGTTGCTCTCGGAGGATGTGTTGGTACCATTCTTTATTCATGGCTGTGTTCTTAGGCAAAATTGTGAGTGAGCCCACTCCCTTGGCTGAGAAGCAACCCCACACATGAATGGTCTCAGGATGCTTTACTGTTGGCATGACACAGGACTGATGGTAACGCTCACCTTGTCTTCTCCGGACAAGCTTTTTTCTGGATGCCCTCAAACAATCGGAAAGGGGATTCATCAGAGAAAATGACTTTAACCCAGTCCTCAGCAGTCCAATCCCTGTACCTTTTGCAGAATATCAGTCTGTCCCTGATGTTTGTCCTGGAGAGAAGTGTCTTCTTTGCTGCTCTCCTTGACACCAGGCCATCCTCCAAAATTCTTCGCCTCACTGTGCGTGCAGATGCACTCACACCTGCCTGCTGCCATTCCTGAGCAAGCTCCCGCAGCTGAATCAACTTTAGGAGACGGTCCTGGCGCTTGCTGGACTTTCTTGGGCGCCCTGAAGCCTTCTTCACAACAATTGAACCGCTCTCCTTGAAGTTCTTGGTGATCCGATAAATGGTTGATTTAGGTGCAATCTTACTGGCAGCAATATCCTTGCCTGTGAAGCCCTTTTTGTGCAAAGCAATGATGACGGCACGTGTTTCCTTGCAGGTAACCATGGTTGACAGAGGAAGAACAATGATTCCAAGCACCACCCTCCTTTTGAAGCTTCCAGTCTGTTATTCGAACTCAATCAGCATGACAGAGTTATCTCCAGCCTTGTCCTCGTCAACACTCACACCTGTGTTAACGAGAGAATCACTGACATGTTGTCAGCTGGTCATTTTGTGGCAGGGCTGAAATGCGGTGGAAATGTTTTTGGGGGATTTCAGTTCATTTGCATGTCAAATAGGGACTTTGCAATTAATTGCAATTAATCTGATCACTCTTCATAACATTCTGGAGTATATGCAAATTGCCATCATACAAACTGAGGCAGGAGACTTTGTGAAAATTAATATTTGTGTCATTCTCAAAACTTTTGGCCACGACTGTATGTCCATTACATAAAATCCAAATAAAAATCTATTTAAATTACAGGTTGTAATGCAACAAAATAGGAAAAACGCCAAGGGGGATGAATACTTTTGCAAGGCACTGTATATTTTCTTGCTTTGTCTCCTAATTCCTGCAACCTTTCAAGGAATGTCAATTTCCCTACTTTGTTTGCATCACTAAAACATAGCTCTGAAATAAAACAGGCCCTGAATGTTTATTATGTTTTCCACCCTGGTGCTGTCTGTGACTGTTAATCAAGCCAAGTAGCTATGTTTCAAGCAGACCTGAACTGCTTCCCTCAAACTTTTTTGCTTTCCTCCTTTGCCAGTAATGTATTTTCAGTGGACAGGATATTAGACGATCTCGAGGGAACTGAAAGCCCCATGCCCATCTGAGCCTCAAACAATCCTCTTGATATCTAAAAGTTTTCCATACAGTTAAAAATGAATGGATTCCAAGAGTTGGGGAGTTACTCCTTGACTGGGGTTTTCCTCCAATGACTGGCTCTGCTTGAAATAACACAGCAAAAGAAAATGGAAGCAAACAAACAGGGATATTGTCTGGTTATTTCAAGAGTAGGGGTCCAGACCATGGCTTTGATTTACACCAGTATGACTTTAACAGTCAGTGTTGCTGAAGGGACTTTGGCATGCAAATACACGCAGAGACTGTTTGTGATTACTGTTTTTCATTTATTGCATATTTCTTTCTTCTGGGAATGCAACATGCACTCCAGTAACAGTAAGCCATCGTCGCTTCAAAATGTACACATTTTACATTTAATTTGTCATTACAGATTTTTTTAATCCAGATGAAAGCATAAATGATTTGTAAAAACATATCTCCCCTTTGAGATGATTTGATATATTGTAATATTCAGAAGTAGCATAATATAACAAATCTTTGTAATATAATTTGTTTATTCATATTCATAATATATTCATAATATTCTTAGTCCGATGTTGCTTCCTTTGCGTAGATGTAGTAGGAATGGCTATATTTAGATCAAGTACAAGGTAGTCCATAATCTCTTATAAAAGGAAATAGAACCTTGTTGACACAAGAACAAAGGAGATGGTGTTTCTCTTCATGTCTGAGCTGCACAAAACATTAAAACCATCTGTGGGCTTCTCTACACCACGACCAGAGCTGGGCTTGGCTTACTGACACATCTGCCCAAGCATTACAGCGATAGATGGAAATCTATAAACCAGCTAAAAGTACATTCCAGGTCTGAGACACAACAATGCACCTAGACATTCCACATAGAGTACATCCAGTTGCACATATTGGATGCACACATGCCAGGTTCATCCTGAGGGGATGGCAAAACCTTTTACCAGACAGTAAAAGGACAACTTTCCTGCAAGACACCATTTATATGGTTTGGAATGTAGACTTATAGTCACAAGGAAAATGGGTTTGAACAGCTTTTGAACAAAGAGACATTCATTCCTTATGCTTTCAGTACTATATAGTGTACAATATAGATTTCAGGAATGATCAGACGCTTCCATAATCAACTTCCACACATATTCACCTATGCTTTTGTTATATATCACATCCACATCTCCACTTTCATCATCTTGACTACAGATGTAGAGATGAAAACATGGGGTTAAGTTGAACAGTTTGTACAAAATCTGCATGTGCAACACTACAACAATTGTGAAGACTTTCAGGATGCCATCAGCACCTCCGTTAGTGAGGGCTGATTCCTTAGAACGGAGGACATCACTAGTAGTAATCCTCATCATACTCTCTCTCCGACTGGCCATACTCCAACATTTCCGTCATGTTCTCCGTCAAGTAGACGGACATCTCTTCTGAAAAAGTATTAGATGGGGTTATTAGCGTACAGTAGTATCGTAACCAAAGGAGTCAATCTCACGTCTGTCATTTTGAGAGATTTGTGTGACAGCTGAAGAAAAATGAAATAAAGCTCTAGAACTGTCGCTAGAACTGTCATCACCTGGACCTAGAACTCCTAACACAGCCATTGCAGAGATACTGCCGAGCTCGTTCCGAGCGACACAGCGGTAGGTGCCAGCATCGGCCAGGCCAGCTTTCTCGATCTGCAGCCAGCTAGAGAGCTCATACTTCAGGGGACCACCCCGAGACTGTCCAGCACAGCACAGACAAAGGACATGTTTAAGCATAGCCTACTGTTTAGGACTGAATTAATGAATGTACATAATTCTATGACGCAATGTATAAAATGAAATACCAAGGACCTATACCTAATCCACCCAATATTTCTGCATCATCCAAGAAGTAAGTATGCTGATGGAAACATTAAAGAATATACTAAGGAAACAGCAGAGGATGGTTTTCGAAGCATTGATTGAAGCCTCTAAACAAGGTTCACCTGGACAGATATGTGTGGGTCATCTCCTGGAAGAATAATGTCTCTGCCATCCTTCTTCCATTCAATCATTGCCATTGGAAAGGCAAAGACCTCACAGAGGAACACCATGCTACTACCCGTAACATTCAGCAGGTTCTGGGGTGGGACCTTGATGATCGGCACTGAAAAAAGAAGAGGTAGAGTTGGGGTGTTTACGAGCCATTTCCTCTCTCACACAGCTCTTGAGCAGCAAGCTTGACTCCTGGAACTGGTTAAAACAATACATATTTCCCAATGCCTGTGTGGAAAGTACAGGCCAGCCCCAAAATCCTCAAACCTGGGGGTGGAGTAAAGATTCCTCTGGATCAGTCTCAATGAGTTCTATTGCTACTCTGTCAGAAAAATCTAAGACTGGTGACAGGAAACCACTTTGCCCTAATCCATATTCCATGCACTCTTTCTGACTGATTCAAGGTCTGTGTCGGGGTTTTTTCCCACGTGGCAAAGTGTTACATGGAACAATAAAGTGTGTATTGTCACGTTAATGATTATTTCGATGACAGATTGATTGAATAGGCTTTGTTTCTGTTTTGGCCATGATGTTAGTTTCCCCAAGTCATCTTTTGTCTACTGTCTTCCAATTTAATCACGGTTTATGAGCAATAACTGTAGATGAGTAAATGTACACTGACTGAGACAGCATTAGGCGCAAATCAAAGCCATAGCGTCATAATAAGCGATTTACCTGTTTTGCAAGGACCTCTGCGCTTTATCTTGAGTCCTGAATTTGAGAAGTACGCTTCTTTAAACTGACAAATGTTCATGTATGTTCTGTCATCGGAACCACAAAGCGCATCTTGCGATTGACAGACGCACTGCGGCTCCGCAACTTCTCCATCTCCAACATCCAAATCGTCAATTTTGCATTGAAGATCCGTCCCACAGAGACCGTAAAATACATTAATGTCGCCAATATCACACGTCTGCCCCTCTAGATTTCCACACTCTTGGCAGCAACCACAACTGTCCAAAATGAGCCCAGCCCTGCATTCTTGTGCCACGGGACACAATTCAGGTGAGCACTCACCACAAGCAGTTACATTTCTATCAAACTGATCCTCAAGCCGATCATAATCTAATGGATCGATAACGTAATCTAATGGGTCTATACGTTTGTCAATGTCCTCATCAAACTTGTTCGGGAAGCTTTCACAAATTCTCATGTTCAGCAAAAGCATAATTCCGCAAAGTATTATTTCCCATGGCATTTTGACTGACTGCTGGTCTTCTATGGTTTCTTTATAGCACTTTTCGTTATAGCACTTTAGCAGAAAAATATAATCCACTATAGGTCTAAAAAATCATTATACAGTCCACTTCAAAGTGTATCCTTTCATTTCCGATATGAAACTTCCAAATACATTCCAATGGTTTGATTGGGGTCGTTCAACAACTGTTGGACAATATTTCTCCCGAAGATCGCTGAAAATGCACAGCCCAGTGCTTTACAACAAAAAACAGAATGTCATTCAGCAAACATGGATTGTAGCCGAGATTTAGGAAAAATATGATGACGTTTTAAAGCATCCAGCAATTCCCAAGAACAGTGAGAGAAGGAACAGGAGGATATCGGTCTATACAGTAATAATGACCAATGATTTGATAGCAACGCCCACAGACCCAGGGAAAAGTAGTTTTATATTAGATATTCGGTTTTCTCTCGCCAATTGAGCCAAGCTATGAAAATCATAAATTCTGAATTAGGGGAGAGCAATTGAAGATTGAAATCCCAAATACAATTTAATTTTTTTTTATAAAAACCTGCCTGGAATTGTCTCCATCCTCCACTGATTCAGAATATAGAATTTCCATTGTCATGGTACACTTTGTTCATAGTACATTCAAAAAGTATTCATACCCCTTGACTTCTTCCACATTTTGTTGTGTAACAGGCTGAATTCGAAATGTATTAAATTGTTTGTTTTTTCTTACCCTTTGCCTTGATGACATCTTTGCACACTTTTGGCATTCTCTTTGGCCAGAATGCAACTCACGGCAGCAATTTTCCAACATCTAGTGGAAAGCCTTCCCAGAAGAGTGGAGACTGTTATAGCAGCAAAGGGGGGACCAACTCCATATTAACGCCCATGATTTTGTAATGAGATGTTCGAGGAGCAGTTATCCACATACTTTTGGTCATGTAGTGTATATACACTGCTCAAAAAAATAAAGGGAACACTAAAATAACACATCCTAGATCTGAATGAATGAAATATTCTTATTAAATACTTTTTTCTTTACATAGTTGAATATGCTGACAACAAAATCACACAAAAATTATCAATGGAAATCAAATTTATCAACCCATGGAAGTCTGGATTTGGAGTCACACTCAAAATTAAAGTGGAAAACCACACTATAGGCTGATCCAACTTTGATGTAATGTCCTTAAAACAAGTCAAAATGAAGCTCAGTAGTGTGTGTGGCCTCCACGTGCCTGTATGATCTCCCTACAACGCCTGGGCATGCTCCTGATGAGGTGGCGGATGGTCTCCTGAGGGATCTCCTCCCAGACCTGGACTAAAGCATCCGCCAACTCCTGGACAGTCTGTGGTGCAACGTGGCGTTGGTGGATGGAGCTAGACATGATGTCCCAGATGTGCTCAATTGGATTCAGGTCTGGGGAACGGGCGGGCCAGTCCATAGCATCAATGCCTTCCTCTTGCAGGAACTGCTGACACACTGCAGCCACATGAGGTCTAGCATTGTCTTGCATTAGGAGGAACCCAGGGCCAACCGCACCAGCATATGGTCTCACAAGGGGTCTGAGGATCTCATCTCGGTACCTAATGGCAGTCAGGGTACTGGCGAGCACATGACGAGCACATGGAGGGCTGTGCGGCCCCCCAAAGAAATGCCACCCCACACCATGACTGACCCACCGCCAAACCGGTCATGCTGGAGGATGTTGCAGGCAGCAGAACGTTCTCCACGGCGTCTCCAGACTCTGTCACGTCTGTCACATGTGCTCAGTGTGAACCTGCTTTCATCTGTGAAGTGCACAGGGGGCCAGTAGCGAATTTGCCAATCTTGGTGTTCTCTGGCAAATGCCAAACGTCCTGCACGGTGTTGGGCTGTAAGCACAACCCCCACCTGTGGACGTCGGGCCCTCATACCACCCTCATGGAGTCTGTTTCTGATCGTTTGAGCAGACACATGCACATTTGTGGCCTGCTGGAGGTCATTTTGCAGGGCTCTGGCAGTGCTCCTCCTGCTCCTCTTTGCACAAAGGCGGAGGTAGCGGTACTGCTGCTGGGTTGTTGCCCTCCTACGGCCTACTCCACGTCTCCTGATGTACTGGCCTGTCTCCTGGTAGCGCCTCCATGCTCTGGACACTACGCTGACAGACACAGCAAACCTTCTTGCCACAGCTCGCATTGATGTGCCATCCTGGATGAGCTGCACTACCTGAGCCACTTGCGTGGGTTGTAGACTCCGTCTCATGCTACCACTAGAGTGAAAGCATCGCCACCATTCAAAAGTGACCAAAACATCAGCCAGGAAGCATAGGAACTGAGAAGTGGTCTGTGGTCACCACCTGCAGAACCACTCCTTTATTGGGGGTGTCTTGCTAATTGCCTATAATTTCCACCTGTTGTCTATTCCATTTGCACAACAGCATATGAAATTTATTGTCAATCAGTGTTGCTTCCTAAGTGGACAGTTTGATTTCACAGAAGTGTGATTGACTTGGAGTTACATTGTGTTGTTTAAGTGTTCCCTTTATTTTTTTGAGCAGTATATATATACAGTATATATACACAGTATCTGTCAAAAGCTTGGACACACCTTGTCAGATTCTCCCCAAGGAGATGTGGGTGTGGAGTCAGGCGCAGGAGAAAGCAAGTTCCGAAAAGGGCGTTTATTTAACAAGTCCAAATAATAGAACACAGGTGGAACACAAAATAGACAAAACCAAAAGAAAAGGAAAAGGGATCGGTGGCAGCTAGTAGACCGGCGACGACGACCGCCGAGCGCCGCCGGAACAGGGAGAGGAGCCACCTTCGGTGGAAGTCGTGACACACCTACTCATTCAAGGGTTTTTCTTTATTTTTACTATTTTCTACATTGTAGAATAATAGTGAAGACATCAAAACTATGAAATAACATAAAGGAATCATGTAGTAACCAAAAACATTTTTATATATTTTTTATATTTTATATTTGAGAGTCTTCAAAGTAGCCACCCTTTGCCTTGATGACAGCTTTGCATACTCTTGGAATTCTCTCAACCAGCTTCATGAGGTAGTCACCTGAAATGCATTTCAATTAACACGTGTGCCTTGTTAAAAGTTAATTTGTTTGAGCCAATCAGTTGTGCTGTGACAAGGTAGCCCTATTTGGTAAAATATCAAGTCCATATTATGGCAAGAACAGCTCAAATAAGCAAAGAGAAATGACAGCCCATTTTTACTTTAAGACATGAAGGTCAGTCAATACGGAACATTTCAAGAACTTTGAAAGTTTCTTCAAGTGCAGTCGCAAAAACCATCAAACGCTATGGATGAAACTGGCTCTCATGAAGACCGCCACAGGAAAGGAAGACACAGTTACCTCTGCTGCAGAGGATAAGTTCATTAGAGTTACCAGCCTCAGAAATTGCAGCCCAAATAAATGCTTCACATCTCAACATCAACTGTTCAGAGGAGACTGCGTGAATCAGGCCTTCATGGTCAAATTGCTGCTAAGAAACCACTACTAAAGGACACCAATAAGAAGAAGAGACTTGTTTGGGCCAAGAAACACAAAAGCAATTGACATTAGACTGTTTTTGTGAGACGCCGATGATCTCCGCCTGTGTGGTTCCCACCGTGAAGCATGGAGGAGGTGTTATAGTGTGGGGGTGCTTTGCTGGTGACTGTGATTTACTTAGAATTCAAGGCACACTTAACCAGCATGGCTGGAATTCAAGGCATTCTGCAGCGATGCGCTTTCCCATCTGGTTTGCACTTAGTGGTAATATCATTTGTTTTTCAACAGGACAATGACCCAACACACCTCCAGGCTGTGGAAGGGATATTTGACCAAGAAGGAGAGTGATGGAGTGCTGTATCAGATGACCTGGCCTCCACAATCACAGACCTCAACCCAATTGAGATCATTTGGGATGAGTTGGACCGCAGAGTGAAGGAAAAGCAGCCAACAAGTGCTCAGCATATGTGGGAACTCCTTCAAGTCTGTTGAAAAAGCATTCCAGGTGAAGCTGTTTTTAAAAATAAATAAAATATTTCACCTTTATTTAACCAGGTAGGCTAGTTGAGAACAAGTTCTCATTTACAACTGCGACCTGGCCAAGATAAAGCAAAACAGTTCGACACATACAACAACACAGAGTTACACATGGAATAAAAAAACATACAGTCAATAAATACAATAGAGAATGTCTATATACAGTGTGTGCAAATGAGGTAGGATAAGGGGGGTGAGGCAATAAATAGGCCATAGTGGCAAAATTATTACAGTATGGCAAATTAAACACTGGGGTGATAGATGTGCAGAAGATAAGTGTGCAAGTAGCGGTACTGGGGTGCAAAGGAGCAAAATAAATAAAATAAATAACAATATGGTGATGAGGTAGTTGGATGGGCTAGTTATAGATAGGCTATGTAAAGGTGCAGTGATCAGTGAGCTGCTCTGACAGCTGGCGTTTAAAGCTAGTGGGGGAGATATGGGTCTCCAGCTTCAGTGATTTTTGCAGTTCGTTCCAGTCATTGGCAGCAGAGAACTGGAAGGAAAGGCGGCCGAAGGAGGAATTTGCTTTGGGGTTGACCAGTGAAATATACCTGCTGGAGCGCGTGCTGCGGGTGGGTGCTGCTATGGTGACCAGTGGGCTGAGATAAGTCGGCGCTTTACCTAGCAACGACTTATAGATGACCTGGAGCCAGTGGGTTTGGCGAGGGATATGAAGCGAGGGTCAGCCAACGAGAGCATACAGGTCGCAGTGGTGGGTAGTATATGGGGCTTTGGTGACAAAACGGATGGCACTGTGATAGACTACATCCAATTTGCTGAGTAGAGTCTATTTTGTAAATGACATCGCCGAAGTCAAGGATCAGTAGGATAGTCAGTTTTACGAGGGTATGTTTGGCAGCATGAGTGAAGGATGCTTTGTTGCGAAATAGGAAGCCGATTCTAGATTTAATTTTGGATTGGAGATGCTTAATGTGAGTCTGGAAGGAGAGTTTACAGTCTAACCAGACATCTAGGTATTTGTAGTTGTCCACATATTCTAAGTCAGAACCGTCCAGAGTAGTGATGCTGTACGGGTGCGTAGGTGTGGGCAGCGATCGGTTGAAGCGCATGCATTTAGTTTTGCTTGCATTTAAGAGCAGTTGGAGGCCACGGAAGGAGAGTTGTATGGCATTGAAGCTCGTCTGGAGGTTAGTTAACACAGTGTCCAAAGAAGGGGCAGAAGTATACAGAATGGTGTTGTCTGCGTAGAGGTGGATCAGAGAATCACCAGCAGCAAGAGCGACATCATTGATGTATACAGAAAAAAGAGTCGGCCCAAGAATTGAACCCTGTTTTGGACCCCGGCACCCCCATACAGACTGCCAGAGGTCCGGACAACAGCCCCTCCGATTTGACACACTGAACTCTGTCTGAGAAGTAGTTGGTGAACCAGGCGAGGCAGTCATTTGAGAAACCAAGGCTGTTGAGTCTGTCGATAAGAATGTGGTGATTGACAGAGTCGAAAGCCTTGGCCAGGTCGATGAAAACAGCTGCACAGTATTGTCTCTTATCGATGGCAGTTATGATATCGTTTAGGACCTTGAGCATGGCTGAGGTGCACCCATGACCAGCTCCGAAACCAGATTGCATAGCGGAGAAGGTAGGGTGGGATTCGAAATGGTCGGTGATCTGTTTGTTAACTTGGCTTTCGAAGACCTTTGAAAGGCAGGGTAGGATAGATATAGGTCTGTAGCAGTTTGGGTCCAGAGTGTTTCTCCCCCTTTGAAGAGGGGGATGACCGCGGCAGCTTTCCAATCTTTGGGGATCTCAGATGATACGAAAGAGAGGTTGAACAAGCTAGTAATAGGGGTTGCAACAATTTCGGCGGATAATTTAGGAAGAGAGTATCCAGATTGTCTAGCCCTGCTGATTTGTAAGGGGTCCAGATTTTGCAGCTCTTTCAGAACATCAGCTATCTGGATTTGGGTGAAGGAGAAATGGGGGAGGCTTGGACAAGTTGCAGTGAGGGGTGCAGGGCTATTAGCCCGGGGTAGAGGTAGCCAGGTGGAAAGCATGGCCAGCTGTAGAAAAATGCTTATTGAAATTCTCAATTATCGCGGGTTTATTGGTGGTGACAGTGTTTCCTAGCCTCAGTGCAGTGGGCAGCTGGGAGGAGGTGCTCTTTTTCTCCATGGACTTTACAGTGTCCCAGAACTTTTTGGAGTTAGTGCTACAGGATGCAAATTTCTGTTTGAAAAAGCTAGCCGTTGCTTTCCTAACTGCCTGTGTATATTGGTTCCTAACTTCCCTGAAAAGTTGCATATCGCGTGGGCTATTCGATGCTAATGTAGTACGCGACAGGATGTTTTTGTGCTGGTCAAGGGCAGTCAGGTTGAGAGAATGCCAAGAGTGTCAAACGCTGTTATCAAGGTAAAGGGTGGCTACTTTGAAGAATCTCAAATATAACACATATTTTGATGTTTTACACTTTTTTGGTTACTACATGATTCCATATGTGTTATTTCATAGCTTTGATGTTTTTACTATTATTCTACAATGTAGTCAAAAGTAAGAAAAACCCTTGAATGAGTCGGTGTCTCCAAACTTTTGACTAGTACTGTATATACACTACCGTTCAAAAGTTTGGGGTCACTTAGAAATGTCCTTGTTTTTGAAGGAAAAGCAATTTTTTTGTCCATTAAAATTACATCAACTTGATCAGAAATACAGTGTAGACATTGCTAATGTTATAAATGACTATTGTAGCTGGAAACGGCAGATTTTACATAGGCGTATAGAGGCCCATTATCAGCAACCATCACTCCTGTGTTCCAATGGCACATTGTGTTAGCTAATCCAAGTTTATCATTTTAAAAGGCTAATTGATCATTAGCTAACACAACGTGCCATTGGAACACAGGAGTGATGGACAATGGGCCTCTGTACGCCTATGTAGATATTCCATTTTAAAAATATGCCGTCTCCAGCTACAATAGTCATTTATAACATTAGCAATGTCTACACTGTATTTCTGATCAAGTTGATGTAATTTTAATGGACAAAAAAATAGCTTTTCCTTCAAAAACAAGGACATTTCTAAGTGACCCCAAACTTTTGAACGGTAGTATATATTTACAGTACATGTGTGGATTGTTCTCCGTCTACTCCTAATTCAGAATATAGCATTTTCCTAGTCATGGCATGCTTTGTTCAATAGCTATTGACGAGAGAATATATATCCACTGAATATCCAATATTAAATTAATTTTACCTCGCCCTTTCGATGTCTCTAGTTCCAGGGTCTCCAGCTGTGTCTGTCTCTCACGCTTTGTGTTTTCACCCAGCCTGGTTTCATAGATGTAACATAATTCAAGTTCATCTGGGACACCCAAATTAGTGTGATATGTTAAGTTGGTATGGTTACATAAGACAGCTGGTTACTTAAAACAAAAATGAAAGTAGGGTGGTTAGTCAGGGTGGATGGGTGAGCGTATAACATGGGTGTCTAGCGACCCGATAGTTGCGAGTTCAAATCTCATCAGGAACAATAAAAAAAAAAGCTAATTAGCAACTTTTCAACTACATACTAATTTGAGCTACTTTGCATATCATATGTTCTGCAAATTCATAACATATTGTACGTTTTTCAAATTTGTAACATAGAATATTAATTGTAATTCGTAACAGATCATACAAAATGGCTGATGGACACAAATGAATACATACCATTCAAAATGTAACATTTCATGGAGTATCTCAGATTTACATACAGAATAATACAAAATTCTCAGTGACTAAGTTGCAGAACCCCATCCCCCGCACTGCCCTACTAGTCTGGACAGAAGGGCTAGAAGGGATGACTGAGAACAGCCTTCAAACGCATCTGTCTAGCTGGCGAGCAACACATTGTGCTAAATTCTCTCTCTCCTTTAACCACACTTACACACCACATCCATCGACCCTGAACAAAAATATAAACGCAACATCCAACTTGTAAGTCGCTCTGGATAAGAGCGTCTGCTAAATGACTTAAATGTAAATGTAAATGTAATGTAAATTGTTGGTCCCATGTTTCATGAGCTGAAATAAAATATCCCAGAAAATGTTCATAAGCACAAAAAGCGTATTTCTTTCAAATTCTGTGCACAAATTTGTTTACATCCCTGTGAGCATTTATCCTTTGCCAAGATAATCCATCCACCTGACAGGTGTGGCATATCAAGAAGCTGGTTAAACAGCATGATTATTGCACAGGTGCAGCTTTTGTGGGGACAATAAAAGGCCACTCTAAAATGTGCAGTTTCGTCACAACACAGATGTCTCAAGTTAAGAGGGAGCGTGCAATTGGCATGCCAGACAATTGTATATGAATTTCTCTACCATAAGCCGCCTCCAACATTGTTTTAGAGAATTTGGCAGTACGTCCAACCGGCCTCACAATTGCAGACCACATGTATGGCGTCATGTGGGCGAGCGGTTTGCTGATGTCAACGTTGTGAACAGGGTGCACCATGGTGGCGGTGGGGTTATGGTATGGGCAGGCATAACCTACGGACAACGAACACAATTGCATTTTATCGATAGCAATTTGAATGCACAAAAATATCATCACAAGATCCTGAAGCCCATTGTGAGGCCCGTTTCTTTTGAAGGTATCTGTGACCAACAGATGCATATCTGTATTCCCAATCATGTGAAATCCATAGATTAGGGCCTAATGAATTTATTTCAATTGACTGATTTCCTCATATGAACTGTAACTCAGTAAAATCTTTGAAATTGTTGCATGTTGCGTTTATGTTTTTGTTCAGTGTATTTCTATTTCATCCATACAGGCCAACTTGAAGGCAGAATATATTACAAATACAAATAGGGTACCGATGTGTTAAAATCATTCTTTGTAGGATGTCTCAAAGTTTTGATTGAAATATGAGACGCATTCCACATTGTGTTCAGGAACAACTGACACAAGGTGGCAGCACTGCCACTGATGAGGTAGAGGGGCGTTGAGCTCAAGTAAATGAACTAGTAGACTACTACCCCAATGACCGTATTAATTAACAGGCTTTCCATCTTACTTTATAGCATCATTAGGGCCTATTGATTGTAGGCTAGGCTACCTCTGTTTTGAGGTTCATCAAGTTATGAACAAGTCAGTTTTATTACACATTCATACAATAGCCTATAAAGTAAGCTAATAATTCCAATATATCATATGTTACAACATGTAATTAACATGATGTTAAACATGCTATGTCTATTTTTAAACTATAAGGCAATTGCTACCTTTCTCTACAAGCCAATGTAGGCCTAGTGCACAATGCCATGACTTTGAGAGGGCACTGATAGACAATTTCAATACCATGTTATTCATTCTGTGTGGAAAGGAAACTTATTTTGTAGCCCATACGTGACACACACACACAGCATCAATTGTTCTTAATTAGCCTACTACATTGTAATTATACTTGTGCCACTTTCAGCACTTGGTCTATTTTAGGCCTGGCTTTACAGTGCAGAATAAATGGGAATGTGAATTATGCAAATCTTAATCACGATAAGGCATTAAATGAATTTTAATTGTGTAAAAGTAATTCAATCCGACAGAAAATCCCTACAGACTTGCATTTTTAAAAGCATGGTAAATGGTTTTCCTACAATTTCCTCCATTTGAAAAAAGAGCATGTATTGTCAATTTGGCTGTAGGTTATCATCATGATATGGAATAGGCCTAGCCAGGGTGCCAGTCTGTCAAAAGGAGTTTTCAAGAGAGCAGAGACAGACTTGGCACCCAGGCTGGAATAGGCTTAGTTGTAGTGCCCATAAAAATAGAATTACAATGCCATGTCAGCCATACTGAGTTTACCCATGAAGGTGCAGTCAAATTGCTTTGGTCTGATGGACTTTACCCTTTCTACTAATTATATTTATATGGTAGTGCCTTCAGTCCTCGATCTCCTGGTCACTCCGCATAGCTTATGTAGAGCTCTCCTCCTGGTCTTGGCAGATGCGTGTGATGACGATGCAGTGGTAATTCCAAAGGAGAAGCAGTATCATGGCTGTTAGGGCGAGGATCACTAAGTCTCCCATCAGTCTCTGCCTCAATCATCTCCAACCTACACAAACCCAGGCCTTTCCTATGAGATCTGCAGAGTTTCACAGAGCAGAAACAACCTCACGGTTAGATTGGGAAAATAGATTTTTGCGAAATGTTCAATGATGTTTGTATTACCAGATAGCCTAATCGTGAATGGAACCAAAGGAGCATCCACATGTGCTTATCTGAATTGTTCCTCGTTCCTGTTCTTGAGCACCCACAGGTGTGCATGGTCCATGGATATGCTTTTGTTCCGACCCTGTAGCCTAGATAAACGCTAAATTAATCAAGGGCTACATCTATTTTAATTCAAATCAAATCAAATCAAAATGTATTTGTCACGTGCGCTGAATACAACAGGTGTAGACCTTACAGTGAAATGCTTACTTACAGGCTCTAACCAATAGTGCAAAAAAAGGTATTAGGTGAACAATAGGTAGGTAGAGAAATTAAACAACAGTAAAAAGACAGGCTATATATATATACAGTAGCGAGGCTATAAAACGTAGCGAGGCTACATACAGACACCGGTTAGTCAGGCTGATTGAGGTAGTATGTACATGTAGATATGGTTAAAGTGGCTATGCATATGTGATGAAAAGAGAGTAGCAGTCGTGTAAAAGAGGGGTTGGCGGGTGGTGGGTGGGACACAATGCAGATAGCTCGGTTAGCCACTGTGAGGGAGCACTGGTTGGTCGGCCCAATTGAGGTAGTATGTACATGAATGTATAGTTAAAGTGACTATGCATATACGATATACAGAGAGTAGCAGCAGCGTAAAAGGAGGGGTTGTGGTGGGGGGGCACACAATGCAAATAGTTCGGCTAGCCATTTGATTACCTGTTCAGGAGTCTTATGGCTTGGGGGTAAAAACTGTTGAGAAGCCTTTTTGTCCTGGACTTGGCACTCCGGTACCGCTTGCCATGCAGTAGTAGAGAGAACAGTCTATGACTGGGGTGGCTTGGGTCTTTGACATTTTTTAGGGCCTTCCTCTGACACCACCTGGTGTAGAGGTCCTGGATGACAGGCAGCTTAGACCCAGTGATGTACTGGGCCGTACGCACTACCCTCTGTAGTGCCTTGCGGTCAGAGGCCGAGCAGTTGCCGTACCAGGCAGGGATGCAACCAGTCAGGATGCTCTTGATGTTGCAGCTGTAGAACCTTTTGAGGATCTCAGGACCCGTGCCAAATATTTTTTGTTTCCTGAGGGGGAATAGGCTTTGTCGTGCCCTCTTCACGACTGTCTTGGTTTGTTTGGACCATTCTAGTTTGTTGTTGATGTGGACACCAAGGAACTTGAAGCTCTCAACCTCCTCCACTACAGCCCCGTCGATGAGAATGGGGATGTGCTCGGTCCTCCTTTTCCTGTAGTCCACAATGATCTCCTTAGTCTTGGTTACGTTGAGGGATAGGTTGTTATTCTGGCACCACCCGGCCAGGTCTCTGACTTCCTCCCTATAGGCTATCTCGTCGTTGTTGGTGATCAGGCCTACCACTGTTGTGTCATCTGCAACCTTAATGATGGTGTTGGAGTCGTGCCTGGCCGTGCAGTCGTGGGTGAACAGGGAGTACAGGAGGGGACTGAGTACGCACCCCTGGGGAGCTCCAGTGTTGAGGATCAGCGTGGCAGATGTGTTGCTGCCTACCCTCACCACCTGGGGGCGGCCCGTCAGGAAGTCCAGGATCCATTTGCAGAGGGAGGTGTTTAGTCCCAGGATCCTTAGCTTAGTGATGAGCTTTGAGGGTGATATGGTATTGATTGCTGAGCTGTAGTCAATGAATAGCATTCTCACGTAAGTGTTCCTTTTGTCCAGGTGGGAAAGGGCAGTGTGGAGTGCAGTAGACAATGCATCATCTGTGGATCTGTTTGGGCGGTATGCAAATTGGAGTGGGTCTAGGGTTTCCGGGATAATGGTGTTGATGTGAGCCATTACCAACCTTTCAAAGCACTTCATGGCTACAGACGTGAGTGCTACGGGTCTGTCGTCATTTAGGCAGGTTGCCTTTGCGTTCTTGGGCACAGGGACTATGGTTGTCTGCTTGAAACATGTTGGTATTACAGACTTAATCAAGGACATGTTGAAAATGTCAGTGAAGACAGCTGCCAGTTGGTCAGCACATGCCCGGAGCACACGTCATGGTAATCCGTCTGGCCCCGCAGCCTTGTGTATGTTGACCTGTTTAAAGGTCTTAATCACGTCGGCTACGGAGAGCGTGATCACACAGTCGCCTGGAACAGCTGATGCTCTCATGCATGCCTCAGTGTTGCTTGCCTCAAAGTGAGCATAGAAGTGATTTAGCTCGTCTGGTAGGCTCGTGTCACTGGGCAGCTCTTAGCTGTGCTTCCCTTTGTAGTCTGTAATAGTTTGCAAGCCCTGCCACATACGACGAGCGTCGGAGCCGGTGTAGTATGATTCAATCTTAGCCCTGTATTGACGCTTTGCCTGTTTGATGGTTTGTCGCAGGGCATAGCAGGATTTCTTGTAAGCTTCCGGGTTAGAGTCCCGCACCTTGAAAGCGGAAGCTCTACCATTTAGCTCAGTGCGAATGTTGCCTGTAATCCATGGCTTCTGGTTGGGGTATGTACGTACAGACACTGTGGGGTCGACATCCTCGATGCACTTATTGATAAAGCCAGTGACTGATTTGGTGTACTCCTCAATGCCATCGGAAGAATCCCGGAACATGTTCCAGTCTGTGATGGCAAAACAGTCCTGTAGTTTAGCATCTGCTTCATCTGACCACTTTTTTATAGACCGAGTCACTGGTGCATCCTGCTTTAATTTTTGCTTGTAAGCAGGAATCAGGAGGATAGAGTTCTGGTCGGATTTTCCAAATGGAGGGCGAGGGAGAGCTTTGTATGCGTCTCTGTGTGTGGAGTACAGGTGATCTAGAATTGTTTTCCCTCTGGTTGCACATTTAACATGTTGATGGAAATTTGGAAGAACTGATTTAAGTTTCCCTGCATTAAAGTCTCCGGCCACTAGGAGCGCCGCCTCTGGGTGAGGGGTCTTTGGCCTTGTTTGCTAACTACCTCTCTCAAAGTGTATAAACCTACAGTGTATAAAGTCAGAACATCTGCTGTCAGCAAGGGTGTACCCTAAGGCTCAATCCTAGGCCCCACGCTCTTCTTAATTTACATCATCAACATAGCTCAGCCAGTAGGAAGCTCTCTCATCCATTTATATGCAGATGATAAAGTCTTATACTCAGCTGGCCCCTCCCTGGATTTTGTGTTAAAAGCTCTACAACAAAGCTTTCTTAGTGTCCAACAAGCATTCTCTGCCCTTAACCTTGTTCTGAACACCTCCAAAACAAAGGTCTTGTGGTTTGATAACTACCTCTGAGGGTTTAGAGCTTGACGTAGTTACCTCATACAAGGTTAATTTCTTTACTATCAAATGAGGAGAGACACACTTATCACACAAGTCAGAGTCATACTTAAACTAAATCTTTATTCACTAATTAATAAGGGAGCAGGTCAATACAACACACACATATAAAGTGAATCGACTGAGTACTCTACGATAATGATGGCTGGTCGACGAATCACTCCTAGGTGATTCGTTGAGAGCCCAGAGACAAAGGTACAAAGGTCTTTTATAGCCAAGATCTACCCCTTTTAGTTCACATGACAAATAACAGATGTGTGGAATGGGTCACAAGGTTAAGATTTGTATGAAAGATACTAATAATTCACATCAGACCGTATCTGCTGTAAATAATGTTCTCATTGTGTAGAAACCAGGGTCTGGCCCCGAGCCATCTCTCTCTGGTACCTGGTCTTGTTAGGTTTATCACCCAAAGCATTGTAAATCTTCTGTCAGCATTAAGCCCCCCAGAGGCCCACTTTTAGTTCACACAGACACAATAGAACCCTCTATTCTGTTGCATAAAACAACCATTTGATGCAATAACAGTATTATAACATAATCTTGTGATTTCTCTCACAAAGTACATGGGAGTATGGCTAGACAGTACACTGTCCTTCTCTCAGCACATACCAAAGCTACAGGGTAAAGTTAAACCTAGACTTGGTTTCCTCTATCGTAATCGTTTCTCTTTCACACCAGCTGCCAAACTAACCCTGATTCAGAAGACCATCCTACCCATGCTAGATTACGGAGACGTAATTTACAGATCAGCAGGTAAGGGTGCTCTCGAGCGGCTAGATGTTCTTTACCATTCGGCCATCAGATTTGCCACCAATGCTCCTTATAGGACACATCACTGCACTCTATACTCTTCTGTATATTGGTCATCTCTGTATACCCGTCGCAAGACCCACTGGTAGATGCTTATTTATAAAACCCTTTTAGGCCTCACTCCCCCCTATCTGAGATATCTACTGCAGCCCTCATCCTCCACATACAACACCCGTTCTGCCAGTCACATTCTGTTAAAGGTCCCCAAAGCACACACATCCCTGGGTCGCTCGTCTTTTCAGTTCGCTGCAGCTAGCGACTGGAACGAGCTGGAACAAACACTCAAACTGGACAGTTTTATCTCAATCTCTTCATTCAAAGACTCAATCATGGACACTCTTACTGACAGCTGTGGCTGCTTTGTGTGATGCATTGTTGTCTCTACCTTCTTGCCCTTTGTGGTGTTGTCTGTGCCCAATACTGTTTGTACCCTGTTTTGTGATGCTACCATGTTGTGCTGCTGCCATGTTGTGTTGCTACCATGTTATTGTCATGTTGTGTTGCTACCATGCTGTGTTGTCATGTGTTGCTGCTATGCTATGTTGTTGTCTTAGGTCTCTCTTTATGTAGTGTTGTCTCTCTTGTTGTGATGTGTGTTTTGTCCTATATTTTTATTTAATTTATTTTTAATCCCAGCCCCCGTCCCTGCAGGAGGCCTTTTGGTAGGCCGTCATTGTAAATAAGAATTTGTTATTGTAACGATGTGCGCTGAGAGTCGGGAAGCAAGTTCAGGGAATGAGTGTTTTAATAAATAAAGGAAACAAACACATAACACAAACAACAAAAAACATGACCCAGGAACAGAAACAATGACGCCTGGGGAAGGAATCAAAGGGATTATGCGCTGGTGTGCACCATAACGAGCAACCTGGTGATCTAGAGGCCGGAGAGGGAGCACACGTGACAGGACCCCCTCCCCGGCACGTGGCTCCAGCCGCAGAATGCTAACCACAGGGACGATCCCGGGGATCAGGAGTGGACCGGTCGCCGGGAACCTTCACCCAGCTGAGGCATGGGAGCCTATTGAGCCAGCTGAGGTGTGGGAGCCTATCGAGCCCGCTGAGGCATGGCAGCCTTTCGAGTCAGCTGAGGCATGGGAGCCTATCGATCCCGCTGAGGTATGGAAATCTGTCGAGCCAGCTGAGGCAGGGGAACCCGTCGAACCCGCTGAGGCATGGGAATCCGACAAACCAGCTGAGGCCTCCCAGGTTGCTCTGGCTCTGGTTCGGAGTGTTTTAAATAAATAAATGTAACAAACGTAACACAAACAACGCACAGACATGACCCAGGAACAGAAACAATGACGCCTGGGGAAGGAACCAAAGGGAGTGACATATATAGGGAAGGTAATCAAGGAGGTGATGGAGTCCAGGTAAGTGTCATTATGCGCTGATGCGCGTAAGGATGGTGACAGGTGTGCGCCATAACGAGCAGCCTGGTGACCTAGAGGCCGGAGAGGGAGCACACGTGACAGTTCTGATCTTACTTGCCTAGTTAAACAAAGGTTAAATAAAAATTAAGATAAATAAATAAATAATTGCAAATGGACTTGAAAACGGGTGGTAACTACGCAAAAAAAAAAAAGATATTAGAGTTAGAGCACAGGGAAAGATAAGAACGTGAACATGCCGCCAGACTGCAAGAACAGGGACGTGAGCATGCCATTCAATTAAGAGAGATCGATCTGGAAACACTCCGAATCCAGTCAGGCCATCCTACAACCTCAACAGAGTTTGATCTTGGTTGGAACAGCCGGCTTGTACCACTTCTTTTTTTTTTGCAGTCCATCCAATTGAAAAGTGCACATTCACGTACAGTACATAACATGTGTTCTAGACTACCAGCATGTAAGATAAACATGCACAATAATACAGGATACCCTTACAAAATTTCACTGCAGTTAAAATGCTGTAAAAATGCAGTACAATTAAATAATGGTTGTTTAATGATATATGGATTGCTTGCTGTGTGTTGGCTTCTAATGGTAATACTTTTGTCTGTGTTAGCTAAATGCACTGTTTACTGTGTTGCACATTTTCTTCTGTTCCACTGAATGCGGTTTTGATGTTCTATTACGACTAACTACATTTATTTTCAGGTCTTAACAAATAACACGTAAGCCTATGTCTTTTATTTCAATATCCTTCCACAATCCACCAGGATTTACAAAACCTTATTTTTTATTTCCATTGATAATTTGTCAAAAATTATTGCACATGAATTTGACCCTGAAAATAGACTATTATATTTTCCTTGCAACTTTTAAGCAATTAACATAATGCAAAATTGGATTTTAATTTCAGTAGCTAAACAAGGAGGTAAGCATTTCAGTTCCAGCTAAAGCAATGGACTGTTTGTTGTTTCACTACCCCGTACAGTAGGTGGCGGCAGTATACCTATAGGTGTAATCTGCCATAAAACCTTAAAGAAGAAGAAGCAGAAGTTCCAGCTAAAACTTTGATTGTGCCTCATGGCAGCAATAGATATCTGCGCTCAAGCAGCCTGCTAGAGCGCGTCGTCAATTAAATGATAATGCCCGAGAAGCCGGTGTTTGGAGAACATATTGGCACAGGTGTTGTTAGGCACGAGACTAAGTCGAGGGCCGTCAAACCGTGCCAATATGTCGTCCAAACACCGGCTTTGAGGACATTATCACTTTTATACAACAGGTTACCAACATATTCAAATAAGGATTTACATATTTGCATGAATGTTATTTTGATGAATTTATTCATAGTATTTCATCCTTCCACAAGATATAGTCCCAACACAAATCTAGGGTTGCTACCCAAGCCGTCTGATCGTTCATTCTATCATTTCGGTTGCCAGAGACGCGACCCAGCCGTTAAGTCTTTTTGTTCTATATCTATGGACGCGACCCAGTCTTTCGTCCTAAATGTTCTATTGCCATACTGGCTGGAAACATTCTCATCCCTTGCTTGATAGCTAGCCAACTATGGATAACTTACAGTCACATCAAACAGTGCAACCAATATAACAAGAAAGTAGTGGCATTTGCATAAGCTGTTTATTTGGACACATCCATAACAATGAGCAACAACACACAGCTAACACAATCACGTCAAACTGAAGCTGGAAAGACTGTACACTAGCTGCAGTTTCAAGTTTTAATGTCACGTGTACAAGTACAGTGAAATGCCTTTCTTGCAAACTCAAAACCCAACAATGCAAGAATCAATAAAAAAGCACACGAGAAATAAGAATTTGAAATATGATGAACACAATAAAGTAAGTAAGGCCAGACAAAATTGATTCACTGTTTAACGGATTTTCCCCCCAGAAAAGTGAGGCGAGCGAGCGAAAAAAAAAATATATATAATTAGGTGGATAAGTAATAACAGTACTTTACCACATTGTTCTAGGCTATATGAACATGAACAATAGGCAAATATTCAATTTCAGACTGATTTTCAGATTATTAGTATTAATACACAAATGAACATTCATGAACATTATTCACATAGGATGTATAACAGAATGCAATATTCTGTCATATTCAAAAATGATTGGGAAGTTATGTATGAATGTATTATCAGTTCATTAATCTACTTAAATTGTATAGCCTAACACATTTTTGTAATCAAATTAAAATGTTGATGCACCATAATGAGTTCATTACCTGAATGCATCTCTATAGCCTAGGCATTAACAAAATATTCATACAAATATGATTAGGCCTCTCATAGACAAGAGGCCTTATAGAAAAAGGGTCAATCAAGTTAGGTCTGCCAAATTAATGTAGCATTGGAAAAAAATACATAAACCCAGCCATAGAATATAACCTTTAATCATAAAAATATTTTGTTTATAACATGCACAATTAGAAGCATCAATCCATATAGAGCAAGCGTGACTAAATTTGAGCCCAGTAACTTTGCTCACCGCATCCTCCTTCGATTGTCTCGCCTGGCTACCACGAAAAGCCTGATGATCTGCACGAAGTGTGTGCGTGCCACTGGCGATGTACTTTGCCTGACATGCTAGCTGTTCTCGGTGGCGCATCATCACTTCAAACGCATTCCGTCGTGATGTTATCGGTGGCCTACTAATACTGGTAGTACCGATAAAATGTAAGTTATGAATCGCAAATCACCCAGCTGACACACTTCGATTTCATCAATCATTTTGACTTCAATTTGGTTGTCCAAAATACTTTCAGCTTGCACTGCGTCTTTGCTGATGAATGCCCTGGCCAGGCAATTGGTTAAATTCCATTGTTGTTTCGTCTATTAATCGCCTCTAATAGATCTGGGGCCTGTTGCACAAAAGTAGAATTAAGACATCCGGGATAAATGACTCAGCTGAGCTCAATGAAGCCAAAACATGTGCGTCCAGGCTTAATTGGTTGCACAAAGACCAAGCCAGGATGAGCAGACACGGATTCATTAAGCCAGGTGAAACCAATCCTGGATAGGTGCGCGCTCACGGCTCACTCAAATAGACCCCGCCACAGATCACAGATTAACTGATTTACCATGGCAACTAGAGCCGCGTACTTTTCCCCGTCGGAAGCACAAATCCTCATGGAGGCATACGAGGAGGTAAAAGATATAATTAAGAAGAAAGGCAACACCGCCACAGTGATAAAGCAAAGAGAAAAAGCGTGGCAAAGTATTGCAGACCGCCTGCATGCGTAAGTAGTGCACAATTACACACTCACCGCTCCGCTGAAACATCACAATTACAATTCAAATATTTAATTCACATCTCCAAAAATGCAGTTGTACTGTAATTATGAAACGGTTAAATTTTTAATTGAAATGCACTGCAGATATGAGTGAAATTGTGTAAAGTAACTCCATCACACTGTATAAAGCTATGATAAATTTTTTGATATTTTTACTGAAAACAAGACAAAAATACCAAGTAATTTTTTGCAGTGTGACTCCATTAAATGTGTGTGTGTGTGTGTGTGTGTGTGTGTGTGTGTAGATTAAACATGAACGGGCCAAAACGGACATGGCAGCAGGTCAAAATCAAATACAAGAACATTCTGCAGAATGGTATGGTCCCTGACTAATATTTAACAAAGCACAAGCATATATTGTACCCAGAAGGTGCCTGCTCACACATTGTCTGTACTGTTTTAGCAGTGAAAAAGAATACCCACAGACAAGGCACGGGTGGTGGGTCACCAAAGGCTGACCTTACCCCAGCAGAGGACATGGCCTTGGAGCTAAATAAAGGCAGGCCCGTCTTAGAGGGGATCCCTGGGGGGAAAGAGACGAGCATAGGTTCCTCCCAAGATGCCACCCGCTTCATTCAAGGTATGTCCTTCCATCTCTACATGGGATACAACCACATTCATATTGAATCAATTTGGACTGTCTGACTTTGGTTTACCTATTGCCTTGCAGTGTCTGGCAGCACTGTGTTCCTGTTAGAGCCACCAGCACAAGCACCAGACGATGCTGATCCAGTGAGTACTCCATCAAAGGCATACTGTAGGCCTGGCATGTCTTGTCTACTAGCTTCAATATGAATCCGATTAAATGTGATAGGGTGAAGGCCCCAGTGCAACAGCACATGATGGAGACGATGATGAGGAGGAGACCATCTCTCTGGATTCCAGAAGGCATGAGGTATCATGTTAAGACTGTGAAAGTACTATTTACTCTACAATGGTGAGGAGTCCTCATCAAAATCAAAAAATCTAATTTCTTTTACAGGACCCAGATGCTATACAGTGGGAAAACCAGCCTGGCAACATAGTGCGTATTAATAAAAGGACACCACATCCTGCCAAATTCCAGCTGCGCTAATTGTATTGTGTTCACAGAGCTCACAAGCTATCAGAAAGTTGTATGGCAACCACCTCCGGCGCCAAATAGAACTGGCAGACATAGACATTCAGTACAAGAAGAAAAAGATGGAAAATCTTGCACTGGAGTCCGAAATAAAAAAGAGGACAATTAGGAAACTGGACCTTGAAATAAAAAAACTTGAGAGGGAGGTGAGATATGCCTTCAATGTACACTGTATGCTAACTGTAACACAAATGTATTAAGCATTATTTTTCTTTCCTCCCCCAGCTCCAAGAAGATGACACAGCTCAAAATAAAAATTAGGTATATTCTCGTAAAGTCAAGTGAGCCATGACATATGAGCTCTTATTGTGAGCACACAGGACGGTGGCATCTTTCTAAGGTTTTTTTTATTTTCCCAGCAATCAGTACAACCAAGTCATCGTTATAAGGCATCGCCCTCTTTTGCCCACCCCCCCAGCACCAGGTGTGGCCACTAGCCTATATGAAGGCCCAAAATTGTGTGTTCCTTTCTGCTCTGACAATGGCATGCCCATTCGTGCGAGATGTGGTGGATGAAGAAGCACTTGTGCTGAGGAGAGCCTTCAGGCGAGAAAGGGTCTTCAGGGACCGGTTGGACCCACTGGCCTTCCCTGATGACCATCTATATGAAAGATACAGGTTTTCTGCAGATGGCATCAGGTATCTATGCAGACTACTGGGTCCCAGGATTAAGCACCGCACTGCACGGAGCCATGCACTGAGTGTGGAGCAAATGGTTTGTGTGGCCTTGCGCTTTTTTGCTAGTGGAGCCTTCCTGTACTCAGTGGGGGATGCAGAACAGCTGAACAAGGCCACAATTTGCCGCACAATAAGGAGTGTGTGTCTGGCTATCAAAGCATTAGCAGATGTCTTCATCTCCTTCCCTGGCCACAGAAGACTCTGTGACATCAAAGAGGAGTTCTATAGGATTGCAGGTAAGAGGATCTACAAATTACAGGACAACTGTTAACACATAGTAGGATACTCATTACTTTGTGTGACAGGTTTCCCCAATGTCATTGGTGCAGTGGACTGCACACACATAAGGATAAAAGCCCCCTCAGGTGCCCATGAGGCCGATTTTGTGAATAGGAAATCCTTTCACAGCATTAATGTTCAGGTGAACATAACTTTTTGATATTGTCCATTGACGAACACTCTGCATTGCCAGTGATGTGCATTGATTGGTGTAATATTCCTCATCTTATGATTTCAGATGGTCTGCAATGCTGACTGTGTGATCAGCAATGTTGTGGCAAAATGGCCTGGCTCAGTCCATGACTCCAGAATCTTTCGGGCCTCTGAAATCTATCAGTGCCTATCACAAGGTAAGCCACACAACCCCTATTTATAACCATCATGGCTGTGTCAAGAATATCACTGTGTTTATGAGGTAGTAATGATGAGATTTTGTGTTGACAGGTGAATTCTCTGGTGTGTTGCTGGGAGACAGGGGGTATGGCTGCCAGCCTTTTCTCCTGACACCTTTCACAGACCCCCAGGAAGCACAGCAGGCCTACAACCATGCCCATGCCAGGACCAGGGCCAGAGTTGAAATGACCTTTGGCCTCCTGAAGGCACGCTTTCACTGCCTTCACAAATTAAGGGTCAGCCCTGTTAGGGCATGTGATATTACTGTGGCTTGTGCTGTCCTCCACAATGTGGCCTGCCTGAGGAAGGAGAGGGCCCCCAGAGTGCCACCAGCCATGAACTGGGACAATCCGGCAATCTTCCCTGATGACGACAGTGGTCGGCTGCTGAGGGACCAATATGTGTTGAATTATTTTAGTTAGTATGTGTGCTTTCAATTTTGGTTAAATATGTCCCGCGGTGGCAGAGGAATTTGGGTTTTTTTGGGTTCGTTTTTTGACGAATTTGGCCTCTTATGATGTTTGTGCGGTATACTGTGTGTAATACAAGGCTGCAGGGAGGCTACTGCATCCATTCATTTGTCTGTTCAGTTGATGTGTATGGATTTGTCCTGCATTTATTTTAGTGTGCAGACATGCAGGGTGTGTTATATACAGACCTTTGAATGTGTATGTATCATTTTGTATAATATGCTTGGATTCTGTGCTTTCCATCTTGTAGAGTCACTGTGACTTCAGTTTCGAAAGGAGCTGATGGTTTACCTGCTTTGTTTTGTCCTTATTCAATAAAGGAACATAATGTTACACATTGTGTTTTTATATTCATATGGAATGTGTATTTGTTTATATGACAGAGTACTAGGGCCACACTGAAGAAAAAGGATAAAGTCATAAATTTATGAGGCTGGTTCTTTCTGCAGAAAAGCTACATATTGTTTTTACAGTTTTGATACTTATGACAATGTGATACTTAATATTCTGGCACATCAGCATGTCTTTGTTTATGAAACCATACTGAAGTACAATTTCACGAAATGCCCCACATCTGTCATTTTAACAACTGTCCTCCTTTAAAACAACTGGTTACAATATTATGACTTGTGTTTTTTTCCCCTCTGTGGCCCTAATATTCTATCATTTTATATATAGCCTTATAGTCTATGGGAAACTGTAAATTATCTAATGATAGCAACATCATCTAAAAATCATTTTTTATCCAAAATCATTGAAATTAATGATCACAAACGTTTAAATAATAACAGTGGGTCTAGTTATATGTGATAACAATGTATAGTGAGCAGTGAAATAACTATTGGTTTCCATTTGTGGTGACTGCTGACTGACATTAGGGATGAGATTAAATAGATCCTGGAATTTAGCCTGGTCTGGAGCAGGCTAGCTCCACAGAATAAATCTCCATGGTAATTTATACCATAACATATCCTCCTGCCCCCTATCCATCTTTAGTGCAACCGGATTACGGATCAATTGAGCCAGGATCACCAAGATATCCTGGCTTAATCCCTTATCCTAGTTTTGTGCAACAGGCCCCTCAAAATGATGCAGAAAACATGAATTTAACCGACTGTTTGTTTATAATGAGGGACGTCCCACGTTTAACCTGGACACATACATTGTAGGAATTTGCGCTGGCTTCAGCCATGACGGCGTGAGAGAAATTAAACATCTGCACGTCGCCTGCAGGTGCGAGTGTATGGGGGTGATTCATGCCAGAATTAATCTCATGAACCTACTGATACCTTTCACCAAGTCACCTAACCTCTTCCTAGCGCCATAAAATAACGCCATGGATTAACATGGACTGTCAATGGAGACAAGTTTGTTTCTAAGGCTCAAATTCGTCAAACGTTCACGTCACGTGACAAGTACACGTCATGTAGATGTAGTGTGGGCGTCGCGTAACGTGTCAGTATGCGGGTAAGTTTATTATGAATGATCTTACCATGAACGCATACATGTGTTACCCGTTACGTGTTAGTTTAAGTGTCTGTTTAGTTCATCAATTTCATTTGTCGATTTAGCTAAAATAGGCTTATCATCTCAATGCAAAAATGATTAGGCTAGTTGATATCGCAGCTACCATTACTGTGTAGATATGCCTATTTCTTGCATCAATACAAACACAAGGGCTTCTTGGTAGCCTAGTGTTTAGTGTTGGGCCAGTAATCGTTAGATTGCTAGATTGAATCCCAAAACGGACAAACTTTTTTTGTCATTTTGCCCGAGCAAGGCAGTTAACCCACTGTTCCCTGAGCGACAAATACGCAGATTTCGATTAAGGCAGCCCCCCGCACCTCCTCTGATTCAGAGGGGTTGGGTTAAATGCGGAAGACACATTTCAGTTGAATGCATTCAGTTGTACAACTGACTACAGTAGGTATCCCCATTTCCTTTTCTTTGTTGGGGGTAGTCTAGGTCTTTAGTGGGGCATTCAAAACCACTCGGAAGTCAGCAATTTCTGATCTTCCGACTTCAGTGCGTTCAAGACAACTGGGAACTCTGAAAAAAAACGAGCTCAGACTGGGATTTTTTTTGGGAATAATCATCCAACTCGGAATCTCTGGCATGAAAATCACCGATGTCATAATTTGACCTTGTTTTCCCCCCACTTCCCAGTTTACCGGATTAACAGACACAATGACTGTCACCATGCAATCCTTCTTCCATACATTTATGTGGAGATGTCTTATGGTTAAAAGCAGGGTTCATATTGAGGGGGTATGTGAGGATATAGGCCTTGTTATAGAGATGTACAAAAAGCATAGGCTACCACTTGTTAGCTTAGCCATAGTGAAATCAATGGTCCAGATTTTATAAACCGATCTAGGCTATAACAACGATAAACTCCACTATTTCCGCAGTCTACTAGCCTATCGAAGGTCTTGCGCAGCCCAGGAAAATGTGGTTGGTTAATTAAATGCTCTGCAATGTAGAGCTATGCCTAATGCAAAATACCAAAAAGTTAGAATCGGTATGGGTCTATGCATATGTAACGGGTGTGAAATGGCTAGCTAGTTAGTGGTGGTGCGCACTAATAGCGTTTCAATCGGTTACGTCACTCGCTTTGAGACCTTGAAGTAGTGGTTCCCCTTGCTCTGCAAGTGCCGTGGCTTTTGTGGAGCGATGGGTAACGATGCTTCGTGGGTGACTGTTGTTGATGTGTGCAGAGGGTCCCTGGTTCGCGCCCGGGTCGGGGCGAGGGCACGGACTAAAGTTAAACTGTTACACATAGACCAAACACCTTAAGAAATAAAAGCATTTATTATTCATGAGAAACCCATTGAATCAGGCTATTAATTTCAGTGCAGTTCTTACGCATATTCTTAAGACTAAACAGAACCGAAAACACCCCAGCCTGTTTCGATCACGATGAAGCCCTAACATTTAAGCTGTTTGTCATTGACTTAGCCCACAATTGCCTACAGATTTGATACACATGAATACATATTTAATCTGGAATTAACAAACAAAAGCCTGACTAGGATCCTGACTTTTCCCCACGTCATATTACCAATTAGGCTAAATGTATTTCTATTCATTTGCATAGGCTAACCATTGCGATTAATGTTATTTACCATATTCTGCTTTTTATGAATAAACAGGCTTCAGGGTTAACATAATATCATTAAATGCCCCCCACACACACTAATGTTACTTACCTTACAGATCACAAAGTGACCTAATTTTCACTCTATTCATATGCAAATACAATTGATTCATACCCTGGCTTGTCTGGCTGGCATGTTTTCATTTTAAACAGGCAGTCCCTTACCTACACTGAAATAGTTTTTGCCCTCAATTATGATTTAAAGATCATAGCTCATTAGTACACCCTTGTGGTTGAATATATATCTATTGTATGTCTTATGATACAATTAGCAATGTTGAATTACTGTGAACTTCCTGGTCCCGTCCCTCTAGTCAGTGATTCAACACAGGAAGGAGTAATGGATGTATAGTTTATTTATTTACAAATCTGCAATCATAGTACACACACAGTATAGATGAGTAGTCAACGGGATATAAATAACACTCCCACAGCAATTCTCCATAGATCTGCTCTATAATAAACAAACAAAAGAACAATTGAAATGTCTATCAAAGTCATTGTGATCATATAGTGGATTTAACCACTAACCATTTAATCATAATTTACTATGATAAAAATATATTGTTTCCATGTGTAATCTCATTCACAACATCAGAATAAACTATCATCCATTTTAGTATTCAAAATATATCAAATGAACCTGAAAAATTACTCAACGTCACACTCTTGTGGAGAAGAAATATAATACCTAGAATGTACCACATATGTTCCTAAACTAGCAAAAACAGGCTAATACGCTGTAGCTAGTGCTCATAAATTTATAAAACATATACTTTATACATTTGTCATAAATGACATGCAATCATGAGACACACACAGTATGGATGAATGAGGAGTAGTTGACGGGACATAAATAGCACTCACTACCAACTTCAAAGTGGGAACTTTAGCTAGCATAAAACCCACATGGCAAACTGAGATTCGGCAAATAACATGTAAAGAGTGCCTTAATTGACGCCAAACCAACAACATTAGTTACTAATAACATAAATAGCTAATGTACGATGTAAAATGTGGATTTTATGATGTAATGTCAACTTTATACATTTCTATCCCGGACCATTCCATTTTCAATTTAATTACACCGTTACACTACAACCATTACATTAAACTGACATTGACTAAAACCAACTAGGCTAGAGCAAACTACTATAGCGTTTAGCCAAGCTACATTTTGTTAGCATCAAGCTAGCAAACTGTTAAACTCTATTTTCGTACAAATATTAACACTAACACATTTTATTGTGACATCACATATTTACATATATTACCTAAAGTAAACTGAGCCTTTGTTCATAGAAAATAAAACAAATTGGATCTAAAACATTGAAAAAAAAGTACAGAAGGTTTGGACGCCATGTTAATCCCTTCTCGTTCATGTAAACCTTACCTCAATAAATGAATACTGGAACATTGGTAGCCAGGATTAGCTATTTCAAATCAAATCAAACTTTGTCACATGCGCCGAATACAACAAGTGTAGACTTTACCGTGAAATGCATACTTACAAGCCCTTAACCAACAGTGCAGTTTAAGAAAATATTTACCAAATAAACTAAAGTAAATCAACAACAAAAAAATCTAAAGTAACACAATAACATAACAATAACGAGGCTATATACAGGGGGTACCGGTACCAAGTCAGTGTGCAGGGGCACAGGTTAGTTAAGGTAATTTGTACATGTAGGTAGGGGTGAAGTGACTATGCTTAGATAATTAACAGTGAGTAGCAGCATTGTACAAAACAAATGGAGGGGGGGTCAATGTAGGAGTAGCAGGGTATCTCATAATTGCATAATGATGCAAGTTAGATACAATGGGGCAAAAAAGTATTTAGTCAGCCACCAATTGTGCAAGTTCTCCCACTTAAAAAGATGAGAGAGGCCTGTAATTTTCATCATAGGTACACTTCAACTATGACAGCAAAAATGAGGAGAAACAATCCAGAAAATCACATTGTAGGATTTTTAATGAATTTATTTGCAAATTATGGTGGAAAATAAGTATTTGGTCACCTACAAACAAGCAAGATTTCTGGCTCTCACAGACCTGTAACTTCTTCTTTAAGAGGCTCCTCTGTCCTCCACTCGTTACCTGTATTAATGGCACCTGTTTGAACTTGTTATCAGTATAAAAGACACCTGTCCACAACCTCAAACAGTCACACTCCAAACTCCACTATGGCCAAGACCAAAGAGCTGTCAAAGGACACCAGAAACAAAATTGTAGACCTGCACCAGGCTGGGAAGACTGAATCTGCAATAGGTAAGCAGCTTGGTTTGAAGAAATCAACTGTGGGAGCAATTATTAGGAAATTGAAGACATACAAGACCACTGATAATCTCCCTCGATCTGGGGCTCCACACAAGATCTCACCCTGTGGGGTCAAAATGATCACAAGAACGGTGAGCAAAAATCCCAGAATCACACAGGGGGACCTAGTGAATGACCTGCAGAGAGCTGGGAACAAAGTAACAAAGCCTACCATCAGTAACACACTACGCCACCAGGGACTCAAATCCTGCAGTGCCAGACGTGTCCCCCTGCTTAAGCTAGTACATGTCCAGGCCCGTCTGAAGTTTGCTAGCATTTGGATGATCCAGAAGAAGATTGGGAGAATGTCATATGGTCAGATGAAACCAAAATAGAACTTTTTGGTAAAAACTCAACTCGTCGTGTTTGGAGGAAAAAGAATGCTGAGTTGCATCCAAAGAACACCATACCTACTGTGAAGCATGGGGGTGGAAACATCATGCTTTGGGGCTGTTTTTCTGCAAAGGGACCAGGACGACTGATCCGTGTAAAGGAAAGAATGAATGGGGCCATGTATCGTGAGATTTTGAGTGAAAACCTCCTTCCATCAGCAAGGGCATTGAAGATGAAACGTGGCTGGGTCTTTCAGCATGACAATGATCCCAAACACACCACCCGAGCAATGAATGAGTGGCTTCGTAAGAAGCATTTCAAGGTCCTGGAGTGGCCTAGCCAGTCTCCAGATCTCAACCCCATAGACAATCTTTGGAGGGAGTTGAAAGTCCGTGTTGCCCAGCAATAGCCCTAAAACATCACTGCTCTAGAGGAGATCTGCATGGAGGAATGGGCCAAAATACCAGCAACAGTGTGTGAAAACCTTGTGAAGACTTACAGAAAACGTTTGACCTCTGTCATTGCCAGCAAAGGGTATATAACAAAGTATTGAGATAAACTTTTGTTATTGACCAAATACTTATTTTCCACCATAATTTGCAAATAAAATCATTAAAAATCCTACAATGTGATTTTCTGGATTTTTATTTCTCATTTTGTCTGTCATAGTTGAAGTGTACCTATGATGAAAATTACAGGCCTCTCTCATCTTTTTAAGTGGGAGAACTTGCACAATTGGTGGCTGACTAAATACTTTTTTGCCCCACTGTACGTCATCTTTTGTTTGCTTGTTTTTTAATATATTTTTTTATTGAACCTTTATTTAACTAGGCAAGTCAGTTAAGAACAAATTCTTATTTACAATGATGACCTACCCCGGCCAAACCCTAACCTGAACGACGCTGGGCCAATCGTGCGCTGCCCTGTGGGACTCCCAATCACGTCCGGTTGTGATACAGCCTGGAAACAAACCAGGGTCTGTAGTGATGCCTTTAGCACTGAGATGCAGTGCCTTAGACCGCTGCGCCACTCAGGAGTCCCAAGCATGTATTTTCTGTTAGTCCTGTCAACGTTGCGTGATCACACATGCCTCAGCACACAGGTTACTTTGCCTGCTTGCAAATGTGTGCTAAAAGTGGGGATGTTTCATAGTATTTCTGATTAACTCATCACAACCAATTCATTTTATTTTTCACAGATATCCACGGAACCACGACTGCAATATAGGCCTACTCTCAGATAAAAAGGTGGTATCTACAAACTAACAGGATTCTTCCGCTGTCCCCATAGGATAACCCTTTTTGGTTCCAGGTAGAACCACTTCTGTGTCTATGTAACGGCAGATTTCCTCCTCTTCGTCTGAAGAGGTGTAGCAGGGATCGGACCAAGACGCAGCGTAGTTAGTGTTCATCATGTTTAATAACGACAAAACCGTGAACACTACAAAAGACAAAATAACAAATAACAAATGTGGCAAAACCGAAACAGTCCTATCTGGTGCATAGACACAAAGACAGAAGACAACCACCCACAAAAACCCAACACAAAACAGGCTACCTAAATATGGTTCCCAATCAGAGACAATGACTAACACCTGCCTCTGATTGAGAACCATATCAGGCCAAACATAGAAACAGGAAAACTAGACACACACGTCCTGACCAACACTAAAACAAAGAAAACACAAAATAACTATGGTCAGAACGTGACAGTACCCCCCCCCCCCCCAAGGTGCGGACTCCGGCCGCAAACCTGAACCTATAGGGGAGGGTCTGGGTGGGCATCTGTCCGCGGTGGCGGCTCTGGCGCAGGACGTGGACCCCACTCCATCATAGTCTTTGTCCGCTTTAGTGTTCTCCTTTGATCGGCGACCCTCGCCGCCGACTCTGGCCTGGGAACCCTACTAAATGGGCCCACAGGACTGAGGGACACTTCTGGACTGAAAGACGCCTCTGGACTGAAGAAGAAGCTCCAGACTGAGGGGCAGCTCAGGACTGAGGGGCAGCTCAGGACTGAGGGGCAGCTCATGACTGACGGGTAGCTCATGACTGACGGGTAGCTCATGACTGAGGGGTAGCTCATGACTGAATGGCAGCTCCGGACTGAATGGCAGCTCCGGACTGGAGGGCAGCTCATGACTGGAGGGCAGCTCATGACTGGAGGGCAGCTCATGACTGGAGGGCAGCTCCTGACTGGCGGGCGGCTCCTGACTGGCAGGCGGCTCTGGCGGCTCCTGACTGGCGGACGGCTCTGGCGGCTCCTGACTGGCGGGCGGCTCCTGACTGGCTGGCGGCTCTGGCGGCTCCTGACTGGCGGGCGGCTCTGGCGGCTCCTGACTGGCGTGCGGCTCCTGACTGGTGGGCGGCTCTGGCGGCTCCTGACTGACGGGCGGCTCAAGCGGCTCAGGACAGACGGGCGGCTCAGATGGCGCTGAACAGACGGGCGGCTCAGATGGCGCTTGGCAGACGGGCGGCTCAGATGGCGCTGGGCAGACGGGCGGCTCAGATGGCGCTGGGCAGACGGGCGGCTCAGATGGCGCTGGGCAGACGGGCAGCTCAAATGGCGCTGGGTAGACGGGCAGCTCAAACGGCGCTGGGAAGACGGGCAGCGCAGGCGGCGCTGGGCAGATGGGCAGCGCAGGCGGCAGACTCTGACCTGCTGAGGCGCACAGTAGGCCTGGTGCGTGGTGCCGGAACTGGTGGTACCGGGCTAAGGACACGCACCTCAAGGCTAGTGCGGGGAACAGCAACAGGGCGTACAGGGCTCTGGAGACGCACAGGAGGCTTGGTGCGTGGTGCCGGAACTGCTGGTACCGGGCTGGAGACACGCACCACAGGGCGAGTGCGTGGAGGAGGAACAGGGCTCTGGAGACGCACAGGAAGCCTGGTGTGTGGTGTTGGCACTGGTGGTACTGGGCTGGTGCGAGGAGGTGGCACCGGATATACTGGACCGTGAAGGCGTACTGGAGCTCTTGAGCACCGAGCCTGCCCAACCTTACCTGGTTGAATACTCCCCTTAGCCCGGCCAGTGCGGCGAGGTGGAACCCGCACTGGGCTGTGCTGGCGAACGGGAGACACCATGCGTAAGGCTGGTGCCATGTACACCGGCCCAAGGAGACGCACTAGAGACCAGATGCGTTGAGCCGGCTTCATGGCACCTGGCTCGATGCCCACTGTAGCCCGGCCGATACGAGGAGCTGGGATGTACCGCACCGGACTATGCACACGTACAGGAGACACCGTGCGCTCTTCCGCATAACACGGTGTCTGCCCGTACTCTCGCTCTCCACGGTAAGCACGGGAAGTTGGCGCAGGTTGGCGCAGGTCTCCTACCTGTGCCTCCCCCCAATACATTTTTGGGGCTGCCTCTCTGGCTTCCAGCCACGCTTCCGTGCTGCCTCCTCATACCACCGCCTCTCGGCTCACATTTTAGGTTTCCAGCTGACGCCTTGGATGGATCATGTTACACTGAGATGGCACAGGGGTATATATACAGTCATTTTTAGTGTGGTGGCAAAGTAGGTGAACAGGAGAAGAGGATGTGGTTACTTGTGGAGGGAGAACAGTAACTGTATGTGCTTGCTAGTGGGTTGAGCTAGTGGGTTGAGCACCTGCAGTGAGGCTGATTGGTTGCTCTGGCTCATTACATCTTGACTAAAAGAAAGAGATTTAGAAATTAGTTCAACATTGCCATACTTCAACAGCTGAAAAGCCGTCATTAACATACTCCCAGAGATAGCAAAATATTCAGTATTCACTGAATTAAGTAGCCTACCAATCCCCATTTACAATTGTATTCATCAATTAAATAAATGATACTATAGCACATTCAATTACATTATTATTGTAGACTATAGACTACTCCTGTATCTACCTTGTACAATGACGTAATCATTGAATGAAATAGCATACCCATCCACATTTACAATTTAATTGATCAATTAGATAAATAATACTAGCAAGCACATACAGTTACATTGTTGTAGAATAGGCTACTACTGTATCCACACTATATTATTATACAGTTGTGATTTTGTCAGGCATGATTTTAGGTCTTTGATCGAAGTTGCATGTTGTTCCTCGTTTCCCTTCAGTGAAAAGTAGTTATTTCATTTACAATTGAATTAATCCATTAAATAAATAATACTAGCACATCAAATTACGTTATTGTACACTAGCCTACTCCGCTATCGACACAGTAAATTATATTGCCTACGTGCATTCGACAATACGTTATCAACCAATTTTTTTTTTCAAATAAACCACATTTGCCTTGACACAGTACTCCTAAATATTTCCTAACGATATCACAACTTAAATATAGCCTACTTACTATTCAATTGGATCAAGGACATCTTGGTAATTATTTTCATCATCTCGAAAAAGGAAACTATCTGGGGCAGACACTCGAAAATCGCTTCTGCCGCTTGTAAAAAACAAAAAAACTAATGAATGTCTGTGTCGCTGCCGAGCTCTCAAATACCGTGCCAGTCTCTCATTCTATGAACGGTCACTGCAATCCGGATTCATTGGGATGTCCTTACCCTAAACACTAAACTTAAACAATTTACATGTGTACTTGATAGAGGTGTGGACATCCCAAGGAACCTGAATAGCACGGACCCTCAAGGAAAGTCTATGAACTGCTCTATTCGAAGGAAGGGACATCCCAAGGATCCCGAATAGCAACTATGAACTCTGAAGACCATGGACACTCTTATTGGTTGTCTGATGTGGAACTGGTAACAACACAGTCTGTGATTGGCTAACAACATTTAGATCTGTATACAGAGAGACAAGATAACATACCATTCCATGAGGTGTTGAGGGAAAGCAGATGATCTATAGATTGAACATAATCTTTTCTAGGCCATTAGCATAACAGGAAATACACAAGCCGTAGGCTACACTATAGTTCAAGGCGGCTACGTCGGAATGTCTGCTTGCATGGGAAAAATTGTACATTTATAACATTTATGGTTGCGATTGAATTAATATAAATATAAACTAGGCACATTATGACTTCCATTAACACGCAATGCAGGCGTCACGCAGACGTTTGTAAGGCGTTGGTATCATGTCATCTAAGTTAGATGCGTAACGCAGGAGTCACGCAGACGTTAGTAAGGTGTTGGTATCGTCATGTCAGGTGGTACGGTTGCCTAGGCTTATATATGTCCCTTATCACCCCCCATGCGAGCGTGTGTGTTTCACTGTCCAATCCGAGGCTGGAACATGATCTGAGCGTGTGGTCTGAGGCTGTTTGGTCTCTTGGGCATCAACTTGGGAAAGACTCAAGGGAGAGCGGACAGTGCATTATAAACAAAGAGCCGCATATATTGGCCAAAAAATAACACATCCAATTTTTTTTCCGGTGTGTGGAGAAAAGTAAGGCGGGGCATCCGTTAAACAGTAATTAAACTTTGTCCGGCCTAAGCATACTATATACAGGAAATATTTAAAAAGTTCCAATACCATATTTACATGTGGAGGGATACTGGAGTGATGGAGGTAGATATGTATAGGGGTAAGGTGACTAGGCAACAGGATACATGTGAGTGGGTGTGCGGGTGTGTAGAGTCAGTATAAATGTATGTGCATATTATGTGTGAGCAGTGGCGGTTCTAGCTTGAATGGCTCCCTGGGCGAATCCACTCCCCCCTTCAGCACCAAAAAAAAAAAAAAAAACATTCTGCACAAACTGTCATTTTTATTCAGACATTTGGAACAACACAAATAAATAATCATAACCTTTAAAACTATATAAATATATACAAAAATAAGACTCATAAATATCAGAAACCAGTAACAAAGACAAATAGAAACAAATATGTGTTGATTTGACACCTGAGCATCAATACATTACCCATCCCCCAACACTGTCAACCAAGAGTCAAGACTAAACCAATTCACCTTGGTGGTGTGCAACCTGGATTTATATTATTCTTAACGATTTCGCACAAACCAGAAAACAATGCAACAATATGTCTGTGAAACTATATATTCACAGTATTATGAATGAATTGTGGTTTATTTGGTAGCGTTTCGTAGTGTGACTGATTTCACTAATTGCATTAGTACAATACAAAGTAAGAGGCGCTCTATTTGATAGATTCCCCCGCTCCCCCTACCTCTGGCTTCCAGTGGGGAGACTTGAGGTCAACCTACCCCCGCCCCCTCCCCATCTCGTACTTCTGAGTGGGAGACCTTCCCAGGCAGTAGCCTGCCTAGCTCACAAACTAGAATCAGGGCGCCCACTCTGGTCCCACACGGTGAGCGATAGAAAACCGATCGTGCAAATGTCACCATTCTGCTTTTTTTGTGCGGGTGCCCCATGCCACCCCCGGCAAGATGCCGCCCTGGGTGACTGCCCATGTCGCCAATACCTAAATCCGCACTGTGTGTGTTTGCAAATGATGGAGTGAGTGTTTGTGTATGTGTTTGAGTGACAGTCTGTGTGAGTGTCTATGGCCCTGTGAGTGCATAGAGACAGTACAAGTACTGAAATAAATGTCAAAGATACAGGGTAAACATGCTTTGTTCAGTATATGTGTGTATCTGAGTGAGATAGAGAGAGGGGGAGAGAAATTATGATTAGGATCACAATAACTTATAGAAAAGATTGTCATCATGTCAACTTTGTCATGCTAGCTGTGTGTGTGTGTGTGTGTGTGTGTGTGTGTGTGTGTGTGTGTGTGTGTGTGTGTGTGTGTGTGTGTGTGTGTGTGTGTGTGAGAGATGGTACATGAATACACAAAACATTGATTGTTTGTGTGTGTGTAAGACAGTAAGCTAGGCAAATTCTTGTACCCCCAATATGGAATTAAAGATTTTCTTGATTCATCAGATCCTTCTATTTTTGTGTATTTGAGAATACCGTACATTTTGCCTATGCCTGCTCCCCCTCAACACACATTCTAACGTTACACCTTTCAACATCCTTTGTCAATTGTTGATTCTCTGTTTTTGCAGGAATCTTCTTGCTTGGGTGGAAGGATGGAGGAGTGAACAAAGAGAAGGAGTACAGACGTTATCCAGCCTGCTTACTAAGAAATGTAAATAGCCTATGCTTTGCTGTCTATCTCTGTCTGACTGCCTGACTGACAGATTGCTGAGGGGTGACAGAGTTAGTGTACTTCCTAGGCTAACCCTAACTTTGTGAAGACCTTAGGTAATGATTAATCATGATTCGTCTCCGTCTTTACAGATCCTGATGGCCTGATTCATTGCCTCTACAGCTGTGCTTGGCCACCCCCTGAGTTACCAGTGACCTATTCTGCCACATCCCAGGGAAAGGAGAGGGCAGAACCACCCCTCCTTAAATCCATACTCATTGACAGTAATATTGATGGTTGATACTCTGATCTTCAATGTGTATAGATACCTACTAACCAGCTTTGTAAGAACTACAGTAGGGTTGTACTAGCTATGCTGATGATCATGAATGTTTTTTCCTCTGCATCAGATCTCACTGAAACTGGATTCCCCAAGAGGCATGCTGTTCAGCTGTCCATGATTGTCTGAACTTACACTCTTAGAAAAAAAAGATGGTATCTAGAACCTAAGTGTTCATTGGCTGTCCCCATCGGAGAACCCTTTGAAGAACCCTTTTTGGTTCCAGGTATAACTATTTTGGGTTCCATGTAAGAACCCTTTCCACAGGGTTTTACCTGGAACCAAAAAGGGTTATTCTACGGGGACAGCCAAAGAACACTTTTGGAACACTTTTTTCTAAGAGTGTAGTGTAAGTAGATCCAATTAAAATAGCACTTCTAATAATATAAGACTGTAAAGCAAATCAAATCCAATTTTAACTCGCCTTTTTTTTCAGGTCCAAAACCCTTGTGTCCTGATTCAAGAGGTATCTACCTCCCTTGTTGAGTCATGTAAAGTTTATCCCATTTCTCTCCTGCTTATTCTCCCTTTCACTCACTCCAGTGGAGGCTCCTCAGAGGAGGAAGGGGAGGACAATCCTCCTCAGTGAAATTTCATAAAAATTGTGAAACGTGAAAGTATTTTTTTTCGATGAAACTATACTAAATATATTCATGTGTCACCAAATAATTGATTAAAATACACTGCTTTGCAGTGAAGGTCTACAGTAACTTCAACAGCACTGTCTGGGGTAGCACTATGGTGTAGCCAGAGGACAGCTAGCTTCCATCCTTCTCTGGCTACATTGACTTCAATACAAAACCTAGGAGGCTCGTAGGCCTCACCACCTTCCATAGACATACATGGTAATTATGACCACTTACAGAGGACGTGCTCCAACCAATCTATCATGACACAAGGCGAGACCCAGATGCAGACACAGGAGGCAGATGGTTGGAGTCTTACAATGTTTATTAATCCAAAAGGAGTAGGCAAGAGAATGGTCGTGGACAGGCAAAAGGTCAAAATAAGATCAGACTCCAGGAGGTACAGAGTGGCAGACAGGCTCGTAGTCAAGGTAGGCAGAATGGTCAGGCAGGCAAGTATAAAGTCCAGAAACAGGCAAGGGTCAAAACCAGGAGGACTAGAAAAGGGAGAATAGCAAAAAGCAGGAGAACGGGAAAAACGCTGGTTGACTTGGAAAACATACAAGACGAACTGGCACAGAGACACAGGAATCACAGGGATAAATACACTGGGGAAAATAAGTGACACCTGGAGGGGATGGAGACAATCACAGGGACAGGTGAAACAGATCAGGGCGTGACACATTCAAATCTTTTGCAGTATGAACTGACATGTTGTCCATCCAATCATAGAATTAGGATCAGAGAACGAACTTGGTGAGTTGTATTGGATTATGCCACAGAGTATTGTGGGGGTTCCATGTGTTGAGAGGCTTGGTGACATTGTTGGATAGAGATTATTAGTGAAGAGTGATCGTTGAAAATGTTTGGGATATTATTCAATATAAATTTGTTTTTTCAAATGACAAGAGACGTAGGAGGTATATTATAAATTGCTTTCTTGGTTTTATAACTTTATTTTTGTGTCCAGTTAGTGCAATGTATTTAAATTTGCCTTGCTAACTTCAGTAGCAAGCTATCTACCAGCACGAGTGTGCAGTTTTCTCCACCAGAATGGTAGAATGGCCAACGCTGCTGAAAATGTAGAATTTTTGTTGAAGAACCCCTTTCATTCTCTGGGGTACATGGAAAAGGTGCAAATTAAAGTGAGGGTTGACCTCTGCCTGAGATCAGTTTTATGAAAAAGGTGAGGGCGTTCAATACCAACTGGTATCAAAAGTATAGCTGGTTAACAGGGAGCCTTTCATAAGGCTGCCTGTATTGCTGGCCTTGCTTGCTTTTTGGAAAGTCTGAGCCTTGGTCGAAAGGTGGTTAAAGTGACCTGAAGAACGTCGATCGTTCAGCTAAACGAAAAAACAAAAGCAGGGCATGCAGGAATTTGTTTAATAATTTTAAAAAAGTACCCCCTTTTTACCCCTTACCACAATTTTGTGGTATCCAATTGTTAGTAGTTACTGTCTTGTCTCATCGCTACAACTCCCGTACGGGCTCGGGAGAGACGAAGGTCAAGAGCCATGCGACCTCCGAAACACAACCCAACCAAGCCGCACTGCTTAACACAGCGCGCATCCAACCCGGAAGCCAGCCGCACCAATGTGTCGGAGGAAACACCGTACACCTAGCAACCTGGTCAGCGTGCACTGCGCCCGGCCCGCCACAGGAGTCGCTAGTGCGCGATGAGACAAGGATATCCCTACCGGCCAAACCCTCCCTAACCCGGACGACGCTAGGCCAATTGTGCGTCGCCCCATGCGACAGAGCCTGGGCTCGAACCCAGAGTCTCTGGTGGCACAGCCTTAGACCACTGCGCCACCCAGGAGGCCCGGGCATGCAGGAATTTGCTTTTAGAGGACACAACGAGAGAGTAAGTTACTTGTAGAGAGTAACGAGAGAGTAAGTCCTTGTAGTTGCCCTTAACAAGGGCAACTACAAGGAGTTTGCAGAGGTTTTTGCACGTCACGATGCTTTACTTGCTGAACATATCGAACTTTCGACTGTCTTTTCTGGGATGTCAAAAATATTTCTGACTGATTTGATAGCTTCCATCGCATCATCCATTAAAAGTTACATTGAAGAGGTTGACGCAGCACATTTTTCGCGTGCGCTCAGGTAAGCTTTCCACTTTCCTCCGGTATTTATTTAGCAAAGATGATAACACGCAAGCAGCCTAGGTTACAACTAAACATTAGAAATCTGACATGCTGTATAAAAACAAAACTATTTTTCAGTCTGATCAACTGTTAAAAATTGCCCCACCGCTCTGGGTGCCACCAGTCTGCTTGCAGCTGACAGTTATCGTCAGGTATGTGGTTGATCAGGGCTTTATTCAGGAATGTTTCATGGGATACTTTGATGTGTCAAGTGGGCGAGATGCGCAGTCTGTGTTTGACTTTATGAATTTTGAGATGTCTGAGATTAAGTTCATAGAGAAACTCGTTGTCCAAACCTACGATGGAGCGGCAATAATGGAATGCATCTTCTATTTGTATTTACAGCTAAGTCCCCTCCTGTTCCCTGATTTAAGAGGTGATGACTACTCCACTCCCCTACCATTATCAACTTTCTCCTGACATGAACTGAAGCCACGTCTCATGTGCCTGCTCATCCACTGGCACATTTAATGTTTCCCCTCCAAGCACTGTGAGTACGCCCTGTCAATTTTCTCTCATTACTGTATGTAGAGTCAATCAGATACACAATCACATTATTACACATCAATGATTTTACTCCTTGCTTGGACTAACTCATTCTTAGCTCTTTTGTCTAACTGTGTAGTGTGTTGTCTTGTTGTTTTTTGTTTTCCCAGTCAAATCCTGTCTTGCACTGGTCAAGCCTCTGAACACCTCAACTCATGCCTCATACCCTCATTCAATCACCGCTGTGATCCCTTTCTGACACAGTGTAAGTAGCGCTCTCATTCCCATTCCCCATAATATTGTACTATAAATGTATTTTATTAAATGCATTAGGTTAAAATAATTAGTCTTTGACGATTTTTGAAACACACTTTGTCGTCTTTGTCGCCTATACCGTGGGTCTCCTATCCTAAATTTTTCAAGTCACCAGCATCCACTGGCTCACTCACACATATGTGCAGTTGCAGAGAAGAGCAAGCGATTTGCCAATTACACACTGTTTGTTGCAGAAATGATATGACTAGCACGTTGCAGATATGACCCAGATGCAGACAGTGTCGAAGAAACAAACGTTTATTTCAATAACAGGGGCAGGCAAACGACAGGTCAAAGGCAGGCAGGGGTCAATAATCCAGAGAGGGTGCAAAGGGTCCACAACGTCAGGCAGGGGTCAATGATCCAGTAAGGTGAGGTAAGGTACAGAACGGCAGGCAGGCTCCGGGCAGGCAGAACTGTCAAAACCAGGAAGGACTAGAAAATAGGAGCAAGAAACATGCAGGAGCAGGGGAACTAACACTGGTAGGGAGACAGGAGACAAAGGGCTGTGAGACATGGGTTTAACACTGGACACATGAAAGGTGGGATATACAGTTGAAGTCGGAGGTTTACATACACCTTAGCCAAATGCATTTAAACTCAGTTTCACAATTCCTGACATTTAATCCTAGTAAAAATTCCCTGTCTTAGGTCAGTTAGGATCACCACTTTATTTTAAGAATGTGAAATGTCAGAATAATAGTAGAGTGATTTATTTTAGCTTTTATTTATTTCATCACATTCCCAGTGGGTCAGAAGTTTACATACACTCAATTAGTATTTGGTAGCATTGCCTTTAAATTGTTTAACTTTGGTCAAATGTTTCGGGTAGCCTTCCACAAGCTTCCCACAATAAATTGGGTGAATTTTCCTCCTGACAGAGCTGGTGTAACTGAGTCAGGTTTGTAGGCCTCCTTGCACGCACATGCTTTTTCAGTTCTGCCCACAAATGTTCTATGGGATTGAGGTCAGGGCTTTATGATGGCCACTCCAAAACTTGCCTTTGTTGTCCTTTTTTGCCAAAGCTTTGGAAGTATGCTTGGGGTCATTGTCCATTTGGAAGACCCATTTGCGACTAAGCTTTAACTTCCTGACTGATGTCTTGAGATGTTGCTTCAATATATCCACATAATTTCCCTCCCTCATGATGCAATCTATTTTGTGACCAGTCCCTCCTGCAGCAAAGAACCCCCACATGATGCTGCCACCCCCGTGCTTGTCACGACTTCCGCCGAAGTCGGTCCCTCTCCTTGTTCGGGCGGCGTTCGGCGGTCGACGTCACCGGCTTTCTAGCCACCACCGATCCACTTTTCATTTTCCATTTGTTCTGTCTTTGTCTTATCACACCTGGCTTCACTCAACCAATTACTTGTTTATTATTTAACCCTCTGTTCCCCATGTTGTGTTCGTGAGTGATTGTTTATTGTAATTCGGTCCATGTTTGTGGGCTATCATTTATTGCCTTGTAAATTTGTATTTTTTTGAGTAAAGTACTTTGATTACTCATATCTGCTGTCCTGCGCCTGACTCCCTACACCAGCTACACATAGACCCTTAAAGTGCTTCACGGTTGGGATGGTGTTCTTCGGCTTGCAAGCCTCCCCTTTTTCCTCCAAACATAATGATGGTCATTATGGCCAAACAGTTCTATTTTTGTTTCATCATACCAGAGGACATTTCTCCAAAAAGTACGATCTTTGTCCCTATGTGCAGTTGCTAACCATAGTCTGGCTTTTTTATGGCGGTTTTGGAGCAGTGGCTTCTTCCTTGCTGAGCGGCCTTTCAGGTTATGTGGATGTAGATACTTTTGTACCTGTTTCCTCCAGCATCTTCACAAAGTCCTTTGCTGTTGTTCTGGGATTGATTTGCACTTTTCGCACCAAAGTACGTTCATCTCTAGGAGACAGAACGCGTCTCCTTCCTGAGCGTTATGACGGCTGCGTGGGCCCATCGTGTTTATACTTGCGTACTATTGTTTGTACAGATGAACGTGGTACCTTCAGGCGTTTTGGAAATTGCTCCCAAGGATGAACCAGACTTGTGGAGGTCTAGGCTGATTTATTTAGATTTTCCCATGATGTCAAGCAAAAAGGCACTGAGTTTGAAGTTAGGCCTTGAAATACATTCACAAATACACCTCCAATTGACTCAAATGATGTCAATTAGCCTATCAGAAGCTTCAAAAGCCATAATTTTCTGGAATTTTCAAAGATGTTTAACTTCTTATGGCTGGGGGGCAGTATTGAGTAGCTTGGATGAATAAGTTGCCCAAAGTAAAACGGCCTGCTCCTCAGTCTCAGTTGCTAATATATGCATATTATTATTAGTGTTGGATAGAAAACACTCTAAAGTTTCTAAAACTGTTTGAATGATGTCTGTGAGTATAACAGAACTCATATGGCAAGCAAAATCCTGAGGAGAAATCAAAACAGGAAGTGAGAAATCTGAGCTTTGTATGTATTCACCAGAGTCCCCAATGAAATCCCCTTGAGATATTAATGATGTTGCAATGCCTAGGGGTTCCACTAGATGTCAACCATCAATATAAATTATAATGAGACTTCTATGGTGTTGTGGGAGTGAATGATAGCAGAATCTTTCAGGTGTCTGGCAGTCAGCCATTTTCTGATCACGCTTATTCCTCATGGTACCCACTTGCGTTCCATTTCTCATGAAGACAAGAAGGAATACTCCGGTTGGAACTTTGTTGAAGCTATATGGTAAAAACATCCTAATGATTGATTCTGTACTTAGTTTGAAATGTTTCTTCGACCTGTAATATAACTTTTTGAAGTTTTTGTCCGATGTAACGCTGACCAGAATGAACGTTTGGATATGTATACCAAACGCGCTAACAAAAGAAGGTATTTGGACATAAATAACGGACATTATCGAACAAAACAAACATTTATTGTGGACCTGGGATTCCTGGAGTGCTTTCTGATGTAGATCATCAAAGGTAAGGGAATATTTATCATGTAATTTCTTGTTTATGTTGACGTCAACATGGCGGCTAATTGTGACTAATTCTTCTGAGCAGCGTCTCAGATTATTGCATGGCTGGCTTATTCCGTAAAGTTTTTTTGAAATCAGACACAGCGGTTGCATTAAGGAGAGGTATATCTATAATTCCATGTGTATAACTTGTATTATCATCTACATTTATGATGAGTTTTTCTGTTGAATGATGTGGCTATGCAAAATCACTGGATGTTTTTGGAACTAGTGAATGTAACGCGCCAATGTAAACTCATATTTTGATAAATATGAACTTTATCAAACAAAACATACATGTATTGTGTAACATGAAGTCCTATGATTTCGAATCCAAGATGGCGTAGCAGTCGGACGTGTCTTTGTCCTTGTCCTGTCCCGTGTAAATAGTCTTCGTATTTTTCGTATACATTTCGTATATATTTTAATTTCACTTTCCATCTAGGAACTGAATATACATTCCTACATTCCGCCTCACCCAATGTGGTACGGACCTGCTATTTTTTTTATACTTTAGAACCGTAACCCCAATCAGAAGCTAGCCAGATAACTAGCTACTAGCTAGTAGTCAGTTAGCCACTGCTGCGGTCTTCACCCTCAACTCGGACACAGCCAGCTTCAATACCGGGCCAATACCTGCCAGTCTGCAAGCGCGATATCAACCCAGAGCATATAGGACTGCTTTTTCTCTACCACATCACCGGATTCCTGACGCAAGCTCTGGACAATTACACCGTATCATCACAGCTAGCTAGCTGCAACCGAGTGGCTACTACTGGCTAACACCTCTGTCCCGAAGCAAGCACCAGTTAGCCTTGAGCTAGCCTCGAGCTAGGCCCATCTGCCGGCTAGCTGAAGAGGTCTACCAGCGAATTCTTGGGCTACAATACCAGCTACAAGCTAATTTAGCCATTTTTTTGCCGCTGCTAGTAGCTTTTACCTTCTGCACAGACACCAGCCCTGTTATTAGCCTGGATATTACTCACCAATTTACCAGCATCGGACTGTCTCTCGACAACAACGCCGGATTCCTGCCGTAATCCCTGAGCCACTACTTCTGATCCTCACAGCTAGCTTGCAGCTAGCGCCACTGCCACGAAGCTAGCACCAGTTAGCAAACACAATTCTACAATTCACAACCTCTCTTTCGCCATCGCCATATGGCTTGGATTCTCTGTCGACACGGCCACGTCTGAGCAGACCCCCTCCGTCTGAGCAGACCACCCCCCGGGCTACTAACTTTAAACGCCGCGTGCTAGCTTAGTGGAGGCCTCCCTGCTCCATCTACGGCTGCCCCCTGGACACTATGATCACTTGGCTACATAGCTGATGCATGCTTGACTGTCCATTAATTCACGGTACTCCATTCTGTTTATTTGTGTTTTATCTGTCGGCTCTGTGCTTTAACTCAGGATCTGTGTGTAGTTAATCCGACCCTCTCTGCCTAGTCGTCGCCATTTTTACCTGTTGTTGCTGTGTTAGACTAGCACCCTGTTATTGCTGCTGTTATCTTACCTGTTGTTTTAGCTAGCTCTCCCAATCAAGACCTGCAATCACTTTATGCCTTATTGTATGTCTCTCTCAAATATCAATATGCCTTGCATACTGTTGTTCAGGCTAGTTATCATTATCATTGTTTTGGTTTGCAATGGACCCTGTAGTTCCACTCTCCGTACCTCTGATACCTCCTTGGTCCCACCCCCCACACATGCGGTGACCTCACCCATTGAGACCAGCATGTCCAGAGATACAACCTCCCTTATCATTACCCAGTGCCTGGGCTTGCCTCCGCTGTACCCACGCCCCACCATACCCCTGTCTGCACATTATGCCCAGAATCTATTCTACCACGCCCATAAATCTGCTCCTTTTATTCTTTGTCCCCAACGCTCTAGGCGACCAGTTTTGATAGCCTTTAGCCGCACCCTCATCCTACTACTCCTCTGTTCCTCGGGTGATGTGGAGGTAAACCCAGGCCCTGCATGTCCCCAGTCACCCTCATTTGTTGACTTCTGTGATCGAAAAAGCCTTGGCCTCATGCATGTCAACATCAGAAGCCTCCTCCCTAAGTTTGCCTTACTCACCGCTTTAGCACACTCTGCCAACCCTGATGTCCTTGCCGTGTCCGAATCCTGGCTTAGGAAGGCCACCAAAAATTCTGAGATTTCCATACCCAACTATAACACTTTCCGTCAAGATAGAACTGCCAAAGGGGGAGGAGTTGCAATCTACTGCAGAGATAGCCTGCAAAGTTCTGTCATACTTTCCAGGTCTATGCCCAAACAGTTCGAACTTCTAATTTTAAAAATTAATCTCTCCAGAAATAGGTCTCTCACTGTTGCCGCCTGCTACCGACCCCCCTCAGCTCCCAGCTGTGCCCTGGACACCATCTGTGAATTGATCGCTCCCCATCTAGCTTCAGAGTTTGTTCTGTTAGGTGACCTAAACTGGGATATGCTTAACACCCCGGCAGTCCTACAATCCAAGCTTGATGCCCTCAATCTCACACAAATCATCAAGGAACCCACCAGGTACAACCCTAAATCCGTAAACATGGGCACCCTAATAGACATTATCCTGACCAACCTGCCCTCCAAATACACCTCTGCTGTCTTCAATCAAGATCTCAGCGATCACTGCCTCATTGCCTGTATCCGCCACGGGTCCGCGGTCAAACGACCACCCCTCATCACTGTCAAACGCTCCCTAAAACACTTCTGCGAGCAGGCCTTTCTAATCGACCTGGCCCGGGTACCCTGGAAGGATATTGACCTCATCCCGTCAGTTGAGGATGCCTGGTCATTCTTTAAATGTTACTTCCTCACCATACTAGACAAGCATGCTCCGTTCAAAAAATGCAGAACCAAGAACAGATATAGCCCTTGGTTCACTCCAGACCTGACTGCCCTCGACCAGCACAAAAACATCCTGTGGCGAACTGCAATAGCATCGAAGAGCCCCCGCGATATGCAACTGTTCAGGGAAGTCAGGAACCAATACACGCAGTCAGTCAGGAAAGCAAAGGCCAGCTTTTTCAAGCAGAAATTTGCATCCTGTAGCTCTAACTCCAAAAAGTTCTGGGATACTGTAAAGTCCATGGAGAACAAGAGCACCTCCTCCCAGCTGCCCACTGCACTGAGGCTAGGTAACACGGTCACCACCGATAAATCCGTGATAATCGAAGACTTCAACAAGCATTTCTCAATGGCTGGCCATGCCTTCCTCCTGGCGACTCCAACCTTGGCCAACAGCCCCGCCCCCCCCGCTGCTACTCGCCCAAGCCTCCCCAGCTTCTCCTTTACCCAAATCCAGATAGCAGATGTTCTGAAAGAGCTGGAAAACCTGGACCCATACAAATCAGCTGGGCTTGACAATTTGGACCCCCTATTTCTGAAACTGTCCGCCGCCATTGTCGCACCCCCTATCACCAGCCTGTTCAACCTCTCCTTCGTATCATCTGAGATCCCCAAGGATTGGAAAGCTGCCGCGGTCATCCCCCTCTTCAAAGGGGGAGACACCCTGGACCCAAACTGTTACAGACCTATATCCATCCTGCCCTGCCTATCTAAGGTCTTCGAAAGCCAAGTCAACAAACAGATCACTGACCATCTCGAATCCCACCGTACCTTCTCCGCTGTGCAATCCGGTTTCCGAGCCGGTCATGGGTGCACCTCAGCCACGCTCAAGGTACTAAACGATATCATAACCGCCATCGATAAAAGACATTACTGTGCAGCCGTCTTCATCGACCTGGCCAAGGCTTTCGACTCTGTCAATCACCATATTCTTATCGGCAGACTCAGTAGCCTCGGTTTTTCTAATGACTGCCTTGCCTGGTTCACCAACTACTTTGCAGACAGAGTTCAGTGTGTCAAATCGGAGGGCATGTTGTCCGGTCCTCTGGCAGTCTCTATGGGGGTACCACAGGGTTCAATTCTCGGGCCGACTCTTTTCTCTGTATACATCAATGATGTTGCTCTTGCTGCGGGCGATTCCCTGATCCACCTCTACGCAGACGACACCATTCTATATACTTCCGGCCCTTCCTTGGACACTGTGCTATCTAACCTCCAAACGAGCTTCAATGCCATACAACACTCCTTCCGTGGCCTCCAACTGCTCTTAAACGCTAGTAAAACCAAATGCATGCTTTTCAACCGTTCGCTGCCTGCACCCGCACGCCCGACTAGCATCACCACCCTGGACGGTTCCGACCTAGAATATGTGGACATCTATAAGTACCTAGGTGTCTGGCTAGACTGCAAACTCTCCTTCCAGACTCATATCAAACATCTCCAATCCAAAATCAAAGCAAGAATCGGCTTTCTATTCCGCAACAAAGCCTCCTTCACTCACGCCGCCAAACTTACCCTAGTAAAACTGACTATCCTACCGATCCTCGACTTCGGCGATGTCATCTACAAAATAGCTTCCAATACTCTACTCAGCAAACTGGATGCAGTTTATCACAGTGCCATTCGTTTTGTTACTAAAGCACCTTATACGACCCACCACTGCGACCTGTATGCCCTAGTCGGCTGGCCCTCGCTACATGTTCGTCGTCAGACCCACTGGCTCCAGGTCATCTACAAGGCTATGCTAGGTAAAGTGCCGCCTTATCTCAGTTCACTGGTCACGATGGCTACACCCACCCGCAACACGCGCTCCAGCAGGTGTATCTCACTGATCATCCCTAAAGCCAAAACCTCATTTGGACGCCTTTCCTTCCAGTTCTCTGCTGCCTGCGACTGGAACGAATTGCAAAAATCTCTGAAGTTGGAGACTTTTATCTCCCTCAACAACTTTAAAAATCTGCTATCCGAGCAGCTAACCGATCGCTGCAGCTGTACATAGTCCATCTGTAAACTACCCACCCAATTTACCTACCTCACCCCCCATACTGCTTTTATTTATTTACTTTTCTGCTCTTTTGCACACCAGTATCTCTTCTTGCACATGATCATCTGATGATTTATCACTCCAGTGTTAATCTGCTAAATTGTAATTATTCGATTTATTGCCTACCTCATGCCTTTTGCACACATTGTATATAGATTCTCTTTTTTTCTACCATGTTCTTGACTTGTTTATTGTTTACTCCATGTGTAACTCTGTGTTGTCTGTTCACACTGCTATGCTTTATCTTGGCCAGGTCGCAGTTGCAAATGAGAACTTGTTCTCAACTAGCCTACCTGGTTAAATAAAGGTGAAATAAAAAAATAAAAAAATTAGTGTCATCTGATGAAGATCATCAAAGGTTAGTGATTTAATTTTATCTCTATTTGTGCTTTTTGAAACTCCTCTCTTTCACTGGAAAAAAAAATGGCTGTGTTTTTCTGTGGCTATATGTGGTGACCTAACATAATCATTTGTGGTGCTTTTGCTGTAAAGCATATTTGAAATCAGACACTGTGGTGGGATTAACAACAAGTATAGCTTTAAAATGGTATGAGATACATGTATGTTTGAGGAATTTTAATTATGAGATTTTTGATGTTTTGAAAATGGCGCCCTGAACGTTCACTGTCTGCTGTCATATCGATACCGATAGCGGGATGCAGCCATAATAAGTTAAAGGCACAGTGAACTTAGTGTATGTATACTTCTGACCCACTGCAATTGTGATACAGTGAAATAATCTGTAAACAATTGTTGGAAAAATTACTTGTGTCATGCACAAAGTAGATGTCCTAACCGACTTGTCAAAACTATAGTTTGTTAACAAGAAATTTGTGGAGAGTTGAAAAACGAGTTTTAATGACTCCACCCTAATTGTATGTAAACTTCTGACTTCAACTGTATACGATGGGTACGGGGCAATAGAAGATCAACACCAGAGGGGCTAATGACTTTGGAGATGGGGAACGGGCCGATAAACGGGGGGAGAGTTTGCGGGATTCCACCTTGGAGGGGCAGATTCCGGGTGGACCTTCTGCCCGAGATGATGTCGGGGTCCGGTGGTGATCCGCTTGTCGTCGATACCTGGAGGTGGTCTTGAGGAGGGCCTACCGGGCTCTCCTCCAGGAACGACGACAGCGGCGGACAAACATCTGGGCAGAAGGTATGCTGACCTCTTCTTCCTGCCCAGGGAAGAGTAGGGGCTGATACCCCAGGGAACACTCAAAAGGTGATAGGCCTGTGGCAGTGCAGGAAAGGGTGTTGCGGGAATATTCGACCCACACAAGCTGCTGGCTCCAGGTGGTGGGGTTGGCGGAGACCAGGCAGTGCAAAGTAGTCTCAAGGTCTTGGTTGGCTCGCTCCGACTGGCCGTTGGACTAGGCGTGGAACCTGGAGGACAGGCTGGCCGACGACCTAATGAGGGGGCAGAACGCCTTCCAGAACTGGGACGAGAACTGAGGACCCCGGTCGGAGACCATATCAACGGGCAGTCCATGGATCCGGAAGAGGTGCTGCATCAGGGAGAAGAATGAAGTGGGCGGCCTTGGAAAACCGATCCACAACGGTCAGGATGATAGTGTTGCCATCAGACGGAGGGAGACCCTTGACAAAGTCCAAAGATGTGAGACCAGGGACGGTGAGGGACAGGCAGAGGTTGGAGGAGACCAGCCGGAGCTTGCCAATGAGTCTTGTTCTGTGCACAAACCGTGCAAGAGGTGACAAATGCGGAGACTTCAGGAACCATGGTAGGCCACCAAAAGCGTTGTCGCTCAAAAGCCAGGGTCTGCTGGGAGCCCGGGTGGCAGGCAAGCCTGGAGGAGTGGGCCACTCCATGACGCGAAGCATCCTGTTATCTGAAACCCCCCCGGGGTTCGGCTGCGCTTCCCGAATCTGCTTCCCTACTCCCCAGCTGAGTGCCGTCGCCAGGCACGAGGTGGGAAGGGTGGTCTCAGGTTCTGGAGCAGTAGTCATGGGGCTATAGCGGCGTGACAGCACATCTGGCTTGACATTCTTGGATCCCGGGCCGGTAGGAGAGGGAGAAGTTGAACTGGGTGAACAGTAGGGCCCACCTAGCCTGCATGGAATTGAGGCACTTGGTGGTGCGGAGATATTCCAGGTTCTTGTGGTCAGTCCACACGATAAATGGATGTTTCGCCCCCTCTAGCCAGTGCCTCCACTCCTCCAACTTCATCTTCACCACGAGAAACTCACTATTCCCCACACCGTAGTTCCTCTCCGTGGCGTTGAGGTGGTGTGAGAAGAAGGCGCAGGGATGCAATTTGAGGTCCAGGGCAGACTGCTGGGACAGAACAGCCCCCACTCCAACATCCGAAGCATCGGCCTCCACCACAAACTGGCGGGACGGGTCAGTATGAACCAAGATGGGCGCTATGGTGAAGCGGTGTTTGAGATCCATGTGAACGGAACCTTGGGAGAGGTGAGTGCAGACATGGGGGGGAAGCCAGGGTGCTGTAGCCCCGGATAAAGTGACGATAAAAGTTGGCGAAACCCAGGAACCGCTGTACTCTGGACTTAGGCTGGGGCCAATCCACCACCGCTCTCACCTTCCCAGGATCCATCTGTACGCTCCCTGTAGCGATGATGTAACCCAGGAAGGGGATGGTGGATGATGGAATTTGCACTTCTCTGCTTTTACAGAAAGCTGCTTCTCCAGGAGGCGTTGGAGAACCTGTCGGACGTGGAGCAAAGTGTTCTTGGGTGGAGCGGGAGAAGACGAGGATGTCATTGAGGTAGAAGATGATCCGGTTCAACATGTCGTGGAGAACATCATTAACCAGAGCCTGGAACACAGCAGGGGCGTTGGTAAGGCCAAAGGGCATAACCAGGTACTCATAGTGGCCGCTGGCCGTGTTGAAGGCAGTCTTCCATTCGTCCCCTTCCCGTATCCGCACCAGGTGGTAGGCGTTCTGTAGGTCCAGCTTGGAGAACACAGTGGCCCCCTGGAGCGGCTCGAAGACCAATAAGATGATAGGTAGTGGGTAGCAGTTCTTTGCCGTTATGTCGTTGAGACCTCTGTAGTCGATGCACGGGAGCAGGGTTTTGTCCTTCTCTACAAAGAAGAACCCTGCGCCAGTGGGGGAGGCAGAAGGACGGATGAACCCAGCAGCTGGGAAGTCCTCAATGTAGGTCTCCATAGCCTTGGTCTCCGGATCCGACAGAGAGTACACTTGTCCCCGGGGCGAAGTGGTGCCTGGGAGAAGATCAATCCCGCAGTCATATGGTTGGTGCGGCAGCAGCGAAGTGGCCCGGGCCTTACTGAACACTTCCCGGATGTCCTGGTACTCCGCAAGATTGGTAGAGAGGTTCGGGGCTACTTCCGAAGCCCCAGGAAGACGTCACGGGACAGGCTGCGCTGACTTCCAGGCAATGGGTGTGGCAGAACAGGCTCCAGCCCATGATGGCACTGGCAGACCAGTCAATGAGGGGATTGTGTCGCTGGAGCCAGGAGAAACCCAATATCACGGGAACCTGAGGAGACTTAATGAGCAGGAACTGGATTGTCTCACTATGGTTCCCTGACACATGTAGGTTGATGGGGGTGGTATTTTGGGTGCACCGGCCTATAGAGCACCCATCCAGTGCTCTAACGTCCATGGGAATGGAGAGGGGCTGAGTGGGGTTATCCAGCTCGGAAACCAGGGTAGCGTCCATAAAGTTCTCATCGGCCCCAGAGTCGATGAGGACCCGGAAAGATTTTGACTGGTTCCCCCACAGCAACATGGCATGAAAAGGGATGTGAGTAAGGGGAGGGGAAAAGTTATACGTATGGCCCACCAGAGTACTCGCTCCTACCGGTGAGCCTGGTCTTTTAGTGGACATGTAGGGCTGAAATGACCAGTAGTCCCGCAATACAAGCAGCTCTTAGTGTGAAGCCTGCATAGTCGTTCAGCTGGAGACAGCCTAGCTCTGCCTAGTTGCATGAGCTCGGGAAGAGGTGAATCGGCAGACTTCGGAGACTCTCGGGGGAACTCTGCTTGCCTCGGGTTCTCTCGGCAACGGAGCCTTCTGGGATAACTCGGAGGCAAGGAGGAATCCTTGGACGAGCGAGTGAAATCGAATCTCCTCTCCTTCCTTCCTTCCCGTAGTCACCCATCGATCCGAATGGTCAAGGCGATGAGCGAGTCGAGATCCATCGGTAGTTCCCGGCCAGCAAGCTTGTCCTTTACTTCCTCTGAAACTCTGTGCAGGAACATGTCGAACAGTGCTTCCGGGTTCCAGGCACTCTCAACTGAGGGGAAGGAGGAGGACTGCAGCTCAATGATGAGTGAACACTGAGCGAGAAACGCCCGACAGGTGCCCGACTCTCCATCAAAGCGCTCCGGGTGAGGTAAGCGGGGTTCCCAGGAAACCGGGATGACGGCGCTGCTAACAGCCGGGTTACTGAGGGACTGGTGGGCTGCATAGTAGACAACCCACATAATTGCTCCAGCAATGTGTTTAATGCTTGGTCGTGATGTTCGGCCAAGGTCTGGAACCCTTCCAGAAGGCCACAAAGCAACTCCTCGTGCCTTCCAATGGTGGCTCCTTGGGAGGAGAGGGTGTTGCGGAGCTGGTCCGAGTCTGCTGGGTTAATTATGGCCAGTTTGTACAATCACGTTTCAGGTACGACCCAGATGCAGACAGTGTCGAAGAAACAAAAGTGTATTTCTAAAACAGGGGCAGGCAAACGACAGGTCAAAGGCTGGCAGGGGTCAATAGTCCAGTAAGGTGGGGTAAGGTACAGAACGGCAGGCAGGCTCAGGGCAGGCAGAATGGTCAACATCGGGAAGGACTAGAAAACAGGAGCAAGAAACAGGCAGGAGCAGGGGAACAAACGCTGGTAGGTTTCACGAACAAAACAAACTGGCAACAGAGAAACAGTGAACACAGGTATAAATACACAGGGGATAATGGGGAAGATGGGCGACACCTGGAGGGGGTGGAGACAAGCACAAAGACAGGTGAAACAGACCAGGGTGTGACTGACAGACACATACCTTTTGAACAATATACTATTTTATTGTCGCCTTATTGCCTCTTTATTCAAACAAAAAATGTTGCATTTAACTTTTTTTAAGACTACCAAGCTGTCCTCAATTGGGGAACCTCTGTCTGGGACAATGTCCTCAGGATTATGGAGTGGTGTGTTCATAAAAAGTTATTGAATATTACAACATGTGATTTAATGATTAAGCAAAACTTTACCATTTAGAGAGGAGTTAAACATTTTCATTATCCAACTGTTAAATTTTGATGTTTCAGATTGATGACCAATTAATTAATGTCCCACTTCAATATGAAGGGACAGAGGAGCAAACATGATGTTTCTACCACTTTTAGTAGATTTGACTGTTAAAGATATTTTATTGTGTGTTACTGTTAGGTCGTGTCCTGCATTCTAACATTATGCCAATCGTTATTTTTGTAAAACACTGTTAATGCTTACAGTAAGTGTCATAAAAAGCCAGAAAACTCAGGAGGTTGATGTGTTGCGGGGTCTTTGGAAAGTCCTGAAGTATACCCCTGAGCCATGTTGGAGAACGACGCAAAGTGGTGTGGACTCTGTGCTTTGGCAAGTGGATGGGGTTATATCCTGCCTGGTTGGCCCTGCCCGGGGTTATTGTCGGACAGGGCCACAGTGTCCCCCAACCCACCCCTGTCTCAGTCTCCAGTATCTATGTTGCAATAATCCATGTGCCGGGGGGCTAGGGTCAGTCTGTTATGTCTGGTGTAATTCTCCCGTTTTATCTGGTGTCCTGTGTGAATTTAAGTATGCTCCCTTTAACTCCCCTTCCATAGGACCTGAGGATGATGCCTCAGGACTACATGGCCTGATGACTTCTGGCTGTCCATAGTCAACCTGGTCGTGCTGCTCCAGTTTTAACTGTTCTGCCTGCGGCTAGGGAACCCTGACCTGTTCACCGGACGTGCTACCTTGTCCCGGATCTGCTGTGTTCGTCTCTCTCTCTCTACCGCACCTGCTGTCTCAACCTCTGAATGCTTGTCTATGAAAAGCCAACTGACATTTTACTCGTGAGCTACTGACCTGTCGCACCCTCTACAACCACTGAATATTGGTAGATCCTCATCAAGGACCTCTGAGGACAGAATGTGATCTGTAGCGTAGTAACCCTCTTGAAGAGTCATGTGATTGGTCAGATCTGCAGTGAAGAGAATCAGCGCATTACAACTTTATCAACACCTGCACAGGATCGGTACATCTGAACATCACACCTGCGGGGCAGGTACAGGATGGCAACAACAACTGCCCGAGTTACACCAGGAACGCACAATCCCTATATCAGTGCTCAGACTGTCCGCAATAGGCTGAGAGAGGCTGGACTGAGGGCTTGTAGGCCTGTTGTAAGGCAGGTCCTCACCAGACATCACCGGCAACAACGTCGCCTATGGGCACAAACCCACCATCGCTGAACTAGACAGGACTGGTAAAAAGTGCTCTTCACTGACAATTTACGGTTTTGTCTCACCAGGGGTGATGGTTGGATTCACGTATATCGTTGAAGGAATGAGCGTTATACCGAGGCCTGTACTCTGGAGCGGGATCGATTTGGAGGTGGAGGGTCCGTCATGGTCTGGGGCAGTGTGTCACAGGATCATCGGACTGAGCTTGTCATTGCAGGCAATCTCAACACTGTGCGTTACAGGGAAGACATCCTCCTCCCTCATGTGGTACCCTTCCTGCAGGCTCATCCTGACATGACCCTCCAGCATGACAATGCCACCAGCCATACTGCTCGTTCTGTGCATGATTTCCTGCAAGACAGGAATGTCAGTGTTATGCCATGGACAGCGAAGAGCCCGGATCTCAATCCCATTGAGCACGTCTGGGACCTGTTGGTTCGGAGGGTGAGAGCTAGGGCCATTACACCCAGAAATGTCCGGGAACTTGCAGGTGCCTTGGTGGAAGAGTGGGGTAACATCTCACAGCAATAATTGACAACTATGGTGCAGTCCATGAGGAGGAGATGCACTGCAGTACTTGGTGGCCACACCAGATACTGACTGTTACTTTTGATTTTGACCTTTTGTTCAGGGACACATTATTCCATTTATGTTAGTCACATGTCTGTGGAACTAGTTCAGTTTGTCTCAGATGTTGAATCTTGTTATGTTCCTACAAATACTTACACATGTTAAGTTTGCTAAAATAAACGCAGTTGACAGTGAGAGAACGTAACATTGTTTGCTGAGTTTAGAATTGTATTGAACAATGTTTTCAATATCCCACTTTATCCCATGCAATACTTGTTACAGTGCACTCTTAGAAAAGCTGAAGAACCATTTTGGAACCCTTTTTTCTAAGAGTGTAGTTAATAAGCTGTAGCCAGGTTATGATGAGGTCTTAACTATGACCAGTAGGCTACATAATATACTGGTCAGAATTATGACCAGCTGGTTTGATAGAGGTCACAATTATGACCGACTAGTCATTTGGTGTCCAGAAAAAGACGGCATATTCTGGTCAGTAAAAAGACGTAAAATAAATACATTTATTCAAGACAATCATGTTTTGAACACTTAGTGTATGTCTAAAAAATGGTAACATAAAAATAATAATATATCTACTCAAATATACTACTATGATGATGACAATTATTATTTTACTTCACATTAATAAAAATAAAAAATCTAATAATAGACAAGATCAGGGATTTACTGTATGTAACACATAAAATCAAGGTTTATTGGTCGCGTACACATATGACCAGATACCACAGCAGGTGCAGCGAAATGCTTGTGTTACTAGCTCCTACAGTGCAGTTCTACAACATCAATAAAATAACATACCAACACGCAAATAATGCAGAAAGATCAAAACAAGAAAGAAATGCAACCCCTATACAGTAAACACCTATTAAAAATTAATTTGCTGGGGTATTTTTGAGGGGCCACACTGCTCTGCTAAAAAAATTGCATTGGCCAATACAGTACCATAATTCCGAATACAAATACAGTATTCAGACCCCTTGACTTTTTCAACATTTTGTTACGTTACAGCCTTATTCTAAAATGGATTAAGTTGTTTTTATTCCTCATCAATCTACACACAATATCCTATGATGACGAAGAAAAAACAGGTTTTTAGAAATGTTTGCAAATGTATAATTTTTTTGTTGTTGAAATATCACATTTACATAAGTATTCAGACCCTTTACTCAGTACTTTGTTGAAGCACCTTTGGCAGCGATTACAGCCTTGAGTCTTCTTGGGTATGACGCTACAAGCTTAGCACACCTGTACTTGTGGAGTTTCTTCCATTCTTCTCTGCAGGTCCTCAAGCTCTGTCAGGTTGAATCGTGAGCGTTTCTTGCTCAGCTAATTTCAGGTCTCTCCAAAGATGTTCGATCGGGTTCAAGTCCGGGCTATGGCTGGGCCACTCAAGGACACTGAGACTTGTCCCGAAGCCACTTTTGCATTGTCTTGGCTGTGAGCTTAGGGTTGTTGTCCTGTTGGAAGGTGAACCTTTGCCCCAGTCTGAGGGAGCAGGTTTCGTCAAGGATCTCTCTGTACTTTGCTCCGTTCATCTTTCCCTTGATCCTGAAAAACATCCCCACAGCGTGATGCTGCCACCACCGTAGGGATGGTGCCAGGTTTCCTCCAGACAAGACGCTTGGCATTCAGGCCAAGGTGTTCAATATTAGTTTCATCAGACCAGAGAATCTTGTTTCTCATTGTCTGAGAGTCTTTAGGTGCCTTTTGGCAAACTCCAAGCAGGCTGTCATGTGCCTTTTACTGAGGAGTGGCCGTCTGGCCACTCTACCATAAAGGCCTGATTGGTGGTGTGATTCAGGGATGGTTGTCCTTCTGGAAGGTTCTCCCACCTCCACATAGGAACTTTTGAGCTCTGTCAGAGTGACCAAGGCCCTTCTCCCCCGATTGCTCAGTTTGGCCAGGCGGCCAGCTGTAGGAAGAGTCTTGGTGGTTCCAAAATCTTCCACTTAAGAATGATTGAGGCCACTGTGTTCTTGGGGACCTTCAATGCTGCAGACATTTTTTGGTACCCTTCCCCAGATCTCTGCCTTGACACAATCCTGTCTCGGAGCTCTACGGACAATTCCTTTGACCTCATGGCTTGGTTTTTGCTCTGAGATGCACTGTAAACTGTGGGACTGTGAAGACAGACGCTGGAGACAAGAAGCAAGTACATGAAGAGAACATTTTAATGAAACACGGACAGGAATACAGACAGCGTCTGGACCGGGGAAAACAAAAACGACAATAATGCTGACACGGGGATGAAACATAGGAAGCGCAGATGTGCGTAATGATGGTGACAGGATTGCATAATGAAGGGCAGCCTGGTGCCCTCAGGGCCAAAGAGGGGAAGCGGGAGCAGGCGTGACAGGGACCTTGTATATACAGGTGTGTCTAATGCCTGCTAAACATTATGTTTCTTTCATTTGATGACATTGTGAAAGATGTCTTCAGTGATCACACATTTGATAACACATGGGATAGGGTTTTAATGGGTAGAGCAAGTGTATTGCCTAATGTGAAAACAGTGTACGGTACTATAACTTCTTCCATTTACTGTAGCATACTACATTCAAAGGGCAATTTTAAAACATGTTCCTGAATTTCTTTGCTGTTCTTAAAATAACTAAATTGAGAACATATCATTGTTGTGTTTTGGTGATTAAGCCAATGTACTCATTATATTTGACAGTACACTTACAGTGCCTTCAGAAGGTATTCATACCCCTTGACTTATTCCACATTTTGTTGTGTTACAGCCTGAATTAAAAATTGATTAAGTATTTATTTTCTCACCTATCTACACACGCTGTCACGTATACTCCCTCTCCGGTGTTCGAGGTCGCCGGTCTGCTTATTATTATGCACACCTGTCACCATCGTTACGTGCGCCAGCCTCTAATCAGACTCACTTCGACTCCATCACCTTCCTAATTAACTTCCCTATATCTTTCACTCCCTTTGGTTCTTTCCCTTGGCGTTATTGACTCTGTTCGTGTTTCATGTCTCTACGCTTTTCGTGTTTCTTGTTTTGTTCTATGGTCATTTATTTATTAAATACACTCCCTGTACTTGCTTCCCGACTCCCAGCGTACATGTTACACACACGACCCATAATGACAAAGTGAAAACATGTTTTTAGAAATTTTTGCAAATACTGTCACGTTCCTGACCTGTTTTCTCTTATTTTTGTATGTGTTTAGTTGGTCAGGGCGTGAGTTGGGGTGGGCATTCTATGTTATGTGTTTCTATGTTTGTTTAAATGGGTTGCCTGATATAGTTCTCAATTAGAGGCAGGTGTTTGACATTTCCTCTGATTGAGAACCATATTAAGGTAGGATGTTCTCACTGTTTGTTTGTGGGTGATTGTATCTCGTGTCTGTATGTGTTACCACACGGGACTGTTTCGTTTGTGTAGTCTGTTCCTGTTCGTGCGTTCTTCGTGTTTATGTACGTTCTCAAGTTCAGGTCTGTCTACGTCGTTTTGTTGTTTTGTAATTTTTCAAGTATATTTTCGTGTTAGTGTTCGTTTACGTCTTGTTAAATAAATTCATTCATGTCTTCATCACCCGCTGCGCCTTGGTCCAATCTCTCTCCGCAAGACGAACGTTACAAATACAGAAATATCTCATTTACGTACAGTACCAGTAAAACGTTTGGACATACCTACTCATTCAAGGGTTTTTCTTTATTTTTAATATTTTCTACACTGTAGAATAATAGTCAACTTAGGGCTGCAATCCCGTTAACGGGATCGATATGACAACAGCCAGTGAAAGTGCAGGGCGCCAAATTCAAACAACAGAAATCTCATAATTAAAATTCCTCAAGCATACAAGTATTTCACATCATTTTAAAGATACACTTCTTGTTAATCCCACCACAGTGTCCGATTTCAAAAAGGTTTTACAGCGAAAGCACCACAAACAATTATGTTAGGTCACCGCAGAATCACAGAAAAACATAGCTATTTTTCCAGCCAAAGACAGGAGTCACAAAAAGCAGAAATAGAGATAAAATTAATCACTAACCTTTGATGATCTTCATCAGATGACACTCATAGGACTTCATGTTACAGAATACATATATGTTTTGTTAGATAAAGTTCATATTTATATCCAAAAACCTCAGTTTACGTTGGCGCCATGTTCAGAAATGCCTCCAAAATATCCGGAGAAATTGCAGAGAGCCACATCAAATAACATAAATACTCATCATAAACTTTGATGAAAGATACATATTTTACATAGAATTAAAGATACACTTGTTCTTAATTTCCAAAAAGCTTTACGGCAAAAGCACAATATTCAATAATCTGAGAACAGCATTCAGCCACAAAAGGAAGCCATACAGTTACCCGCCAAATTGTGGAGTCAACAAAAGTTATAAATAGCATTATAAATCTTCACTTACCTTTGCTGATCTTCGTCGGAATGCACTCCCAGGACTCCCACTTCCACAAGAAATGTTTGTTTTGTTCGGTAATGTCCATCATTTATGTCCAAATAGCTATTTTTGTTAGCGTGTTTGGTCAACAATTACAAAGTCAGGAAGCGCGTTCACTGAAAGCAGACGAAATGTCAAGAAGTTCCGTAACAGTCAGTAGAAACATGTCAAACGATGTATTGAATCAATCTTTAGGATGTTTTTAACGTAAATCTTCAATGAAGTTCCAACTGGAGAATTCCATTGTCTTCAGAAGTGCGATGGAACAGAGCTCCCTCTCATGTGAACGCGCATGATCAGAGCATGGTCAGCTCATGATAGACCTTACTCATTCCCGTCTCCTTCGGCCCCACTTCACAGTAGAAGCATCAGACAAGGTTTAACAGACTGTTGACATCTAGTGGAAGCCGTAGGAAGTGCAAACTGACCCATATCCCACTGTGTATTCGATAGGCGATGAGTTGAAAACCTACAAACCTCAGATTTCCCACTTCCTGGTTGGATTTTTTTCTCAGGTTTTTGCCTGCCATATGAGTTCTGTTATACTCACAGACATAATTCAAACAGTTTTAGAAACGTCAGAGTGTTTTCTATCCAATACTACTAATAATATGCATATATTAGCAACTGGGACTGAGGAGCAAGCAGTTTACTCTGGGCACCTTTTCATCCAAGCTACTCAAGCCATAAGAAGTTAAGACATCAAAACTATGAAATAACACATATGGAGTCATGTAGTAACCAAGAAAGTGTTAAACAATCAAAATATATTTCATATTTGAGATTCTTCTAAGTAGCCTGTCAGGCCCTGATCTGTTTCACCTGTCTTTGTGATTGTCTCCACCTCCTCCAGGTGTCGCTTATTTTCCCCAGTGTATTTATACCTGTGTTTCCTGTCTCTCTGTGCCAGTTTGTCTTGTATGTTTCCAAATCAACCAGCATTTTTCCCGTTTTCCTGCTTTTTCTAGTCCTCCTGGTTCTGACCCTTGCCTGTTTCTGGACTTTGTACTTGCCTGCCTGACCATTCTGCCTACCTTGACTATGAGCCTGTCTGCCACTCTGTACCTCCTGGACTCTGATCTGGTTTGGACCTTTTGCCTGTCTACGACCATTCTCTTGCCTACCCCTTTGGATTAATAAACATTGTAAGACTCCAACCATCTGCTTCCTGTGTCTGCATTTGGGTCTCGCCTTGTGCCTTGATAAGCCACCCTTTACATTGATGACAGCTTTGCAAAATCTTGTCATTCTCTCAACCAATTTCACATGGAATGCTTTTCCAACAGTCTTGAAAGTTCCCACGTATGCTGAGCACTTGTTGGCTGCTTTTCCTTCACTCTGCGGTACAACTCATCCCAAACAATCTCAATTGGGTTGAGGTCGGGTGATTGTGGAGGCCAGGTCATCTGATGCAGCAGTCCATCACTCTACTTCTTGGTTAAATAGCCCTTACACAGCCTAGAGTTGTGTTTGGGTCATTGTCCTGTTGAAAAACAAATGATAGTCCCACTAAGCAAAAACCAGATGGGATGGCGTATCACTGCAGAATGCTGTGGTAGCCATGCTGGTGTGCCTTGAAGTGTGCCTTGAATTCTAAATAAATCACTGACAGTGTCACCAGCAAAGCATCCCCACACCATCACACCTCCTCCGTGCTTCATGGTGGGAACCACACTCAGAGATCATCTGTTCACCTACTCTGCGTCTCACAAAGACACTGCGGTTGGAACTGAGAATCTCAAATTTGGACTCATCAGACCAAAGGACAGATTTTCACCGGTCTAATGTCCATTGCTCGTGTTTCTTGGCCCAAGTAAGTCTCTTCTTATCATTACTGTCCTTTAGTAGTGGTATATTTGCAGCAATTCGACCATGAATGCCTGATTCCCGCAGTGTCCTCTGAACAGTTGATGTTGAAATGTGCCTGTTATTTGAACTCTGAAGCATTTATTTGGGCTGCAATCTGAGGTGCAGTTAACTCTAATGAACTTATCCTCTGCAGCAGAGGTAATTCTAGGTCTTTCTTGGCCTTTCTTGTGGCGGTCCTCATGAGAGCCAGTTTCATCATGGCGCTTGATGGTTTTTGCAACAGCACTTGAAATCTTCCGGATTGACTGACCTTCATGTCTCAAAGTAATGATGGATTGTCATTTCTCTTTGATTATTTGAGCTGTTCTTGCCAAAAAATGGACTTGGTTTTTTAGCAAATAGGGCTATCTTCAGTAAACCAACCCTACCTTGTCACAACACAACTGATTGACTCTAACGCTTTACGAAGGAAAGAAATTCCACAAATTTACTTTTAACAAGGCACACCTGTTAGTTGAAATGCATTCCATTTGACTACCTCATGAAGCTGGTTGAGAGAATGCCAAGAGTGTGCAAAGCTGTCATCAAGGCAAAGGGTGGCTACTTTGAAGAATATAAAATATATTTCGATTTCTTTATATTTTTTATTTTGGTTACTGCATGATTCCATATGTTTTATTTCATCGTTTTGATGTCTTCACTATTATTTTACAATGTAGAAAATAGTCAAAATGAAGAAAAACCCTTGAATGAGTAGGTGTTTCCAAACTTTTGACTGGTTCTGTAAGTATTCACACCCCTGAGTCAATACTTTGTAGAAGCACCTGTGGCAGTGATTACAACTGTAATCTTTCTGGCTAAGTCTCTAAGAGCTTTGCACACCTGGATTGTACAATATTTGCCCGTTATTCTTTTAAAAAATCTTCAAGCTCCGTCAAGTTGGTTGTTGATCATTGCTAGACATCCATTTTCACGTCTTGGCACAGACTTTCAAGCCAATTTAAGTCAAAACTGTAACTAGGCCACTCAGGAACATTCAATGTCATCTTGGTAAGCAACTCCAGTGTATATTTGGCCTTGTGTGTTAGGATATTGTCCTGCTGAATGGTGAACTCGTCTCTGTCTATTGCAGACTGAACCAGGTTTTCCTTTAAGATTTTTGCTGTACTTAGCTCTAGTCCTTTTCTTTCATCCTAAAAAACTCCCTAGTCCAAGCAGACCCATAACATGATGAAAATATGAAGAGTGGTACTCAGTTATGTGTGGTGTTGGATTTTCCCCAAACATAATGCTTTGCCCCAAACAAATTCAATTTTTGCAGTTTTACTTTAGTGCCTTATTGCAAACAGGATGCATGTTTTGGAATATTTTTATTCTGTACATGCTTCCGTCTTTTCACTCTGTCAATTAGGTTAGTATTGTGGAGTAACTACAATGTTGTTGATCCATCCTCAGTATTCTCCTATCACAGTGTTAGTTGAGAATTATCTGTTAATTGAATGATTAGAATATTCCGCCCTGAAACATATAATTGTATGGAATTGATTAGAATGTATAAAATCATAATCAATAAATGTGTACTCCTAGTCAGAATTAAGGTACAACAACATGTCTTTATGGTATTTTAAACACAGACTGTCTGAGCTCGGTGCCGACCTGACTAGAGATTTGGGAGAGAACCATGAGCACGGATATGAGCGGGATATGCATTTAAAAAATAAAAGAAATGTCTACTTCTGTTTAAAGTGGAGGAAGAAGTATGAATTTGATGGAAGTTTGGACGTGGAAAAGTTGGAACTAATGATACGACGAATACGTAAGGCATGTGGAGACAAGGCAGATAAACAGCAGGCCGAGGGGCTTGACACAGCAAGGGTATGGTTAGCCGAGGCGAGGAAGAGAGCAGAGGGAGAAAAGAAAAAGGAAGTAAAAAAGAAGGAAGATGTAAGTAGCCAGCAACTAGGAACAATAACTCCCACGGCTCCTCTGGAGGTCTCTCATAAGCCTGAATTGTACCCAACCCTGATAGATCAGGCGTGGAGAGAGAATCCCGATGATGAAACGGTGGTGGTGAGACGACGGCAGCCAGGGCTTCCCGTCCCAGGCCCACCACCCCCATATGGGGATCCTCTGGGAGCCGAGGGAGGGGTAGAGCAGGAGGAGGAAAGGATAGGGCTAGCTGCCCTAGGGAAAGTCAGGAAAGATTTAACCGAACTAGGACAGGATTTAGCAAACTTATTGAGGAAGTGGATAGAGGTAGAGAAAGGGAGAAAGTCGAGAAAAGTGGATAGAAACAGTCAGAAGAAAGGGGGAGATAGATGCTTTAACTGTCACAAACCGGGTCATTTTGCTAGAGATTGTGAGGCACCGTGTAAACACTGCACTAAAGTAGGCCATAACCACCGAGACTGTAAAAAGAGCAAACAGGTGGAGTCGGAGCATCTGACAGTAACTATCAGGGTAATTGTAAACAAACACAAAGGAGGCCTTAAGGGGAAGGGATGTAAGAAAGAAGGGAAAAACTGACAGGATCAGACGATAGAAAATGTTTCAATTGCAATGAGACAGGACATTTCGCCCGGGAGTGTAATGTTCAACTAAGGGGGGACAATCGGGAGAGAAAGAGAGAGGCAGGGACAACGAGAGCGAGAATAATGAGAATCCTCACTGGGGAAACGCTTGGACCTTTAGATCCAAGCGGCTATTTTCTGGGAATTGTCTCGGTGCCGGAGTTTACTACTACAGACAATTATAATAATAGGGTCATTCGCGTCTCATCTCTTCGCGTCTCATCAGAGGTAAAACTCCTGCCTACGACTCGGGTTCGTATCTCAGCCTGGGCACCACTAGATTAAAATTCATTATGATTGTAATTCAACTATTGATAGGTTTGCCTGGAAAGATACGGTTGTTAGTGTTTGTTTAGGATATAAACTGAACGTTTTAATAGCTTGTTTAGGTTAAATTGAAAGACTAATTCATTCTAAATAATAGCGAGTCGATTTCGATGGAATACATTGTCTTGCCTAAATGGTCCGCTGTTATACCGTATTAAGAATGGAGTCGTATTTAAAATACTGAATCATAGAAGAGACAGTTACCTAAATCTAATGAATTCTAAATAATAACGGAGAGATACGATAAAGTTGTGCCCATCGGAATGTTTTTATTCTTATGGATTGACTGACATACATTATAAATTTAGCGAAGTACGTGGTACTTTTACATTTTGGAGTAGAGAAAGTTGGAAAGTTTGGTTTTACTCTTGCGATAGAATTAAAGCAGATCTCAGTTTGAGTAGGGGGTATATTTTTGCCTGGAGGCAGGAATAGGAGAGTTGGTTGCAGTGTTGCCAACTAACTTTCAGGGTAAGTTGCTGGAGGCAGGTTGATTTGTTGCTAAATGACGTTGTGATATCATTGCGTGAACTTAAAACTGCGTCATTACGTAGAATATACAATAACGTTACTCAAATTGATTTGACAGTTGTTCGGGTACAGACTCCCACTCTTTTCTGTACTTCTGGCAGTACAATTTTGATTGAGAGATGTTGATTGATGTTGTAAGTTCTGTTCAAGATCAAACATTCTTGACCGACTATATTCATTGGGTTTGGCTTGTCGAACCCGTACTACTGCTGCTGCAGTCAGCCAACAATGATTTGCAATTCGCTGAAATTGCTGCTGCCTGGGCACGGGCTGAGCGCCTGCTGCTGACATCACTCACAATGCACTTTTGCAGCCTGGCAATGATGTTGTGACATTTAGAGGGAAAATGCGTGCATTATAGCTTTGAGTCACTTTTCAAAAGTTGCTAAAAGTTCCAAATACATTTTTAAAAAGTAGCTAAATTTGTCAGGGTAGTCTGAAAAGATGCTAAAGCTAGCAACAAAATTGCTAGGTGGGCATCACTGGTTGGTTGTGGCTCACTGGGCTATATTTGGCTGTAAGCGATTCAGGTCTGAATAGTTGAATCGTAAAAGTTTTGTGATAGTTTCTGGTTATTGAGTTTTGGTTTGATTGTTTGTTTAGGTAACACCAGGGAATTGGAACAGAAAGTTCTAGTGTTCTAACATTATAATCTGTTTCCATTACGTGGATCCATGTTAGGTCGGTAAAGGGGATTGCAGTTTGGGTTAATTTTATTTTGCAAAACAAGCTTGGAGCGCACGTTAAATTAAGTATAATGAACCATTGAGGAAATTTAAAACTAATGATTGGAGGGAGTACAATGGAATTATCATTATTATTAGGTTTTCTTTGTCGTCAACGTTTGGGTTCCTGAATCGGGGTAGTCTGACAAAGTGGTGGTTTTTCTGGGAAAAGGAATGCTTCATTGTCTTTCTTTGGAAATGTTTTCCGGAGCTGTAATCTTGAAGGGAGCGGGTGAGATAGAGGCATGTTTCTACCAAAATTGAAAAGGCCTGGATATGTTTTGTTTCTTTTTAGCCTTTGGGTTTGAGGAGATTTCCATTTTCCAAGAGCCACGATATCTTTAAGGGGTACACACATGTGTGGAATATTATAAGTTTTATTTTTCGGAGTTTTAATTAAACACGTGAATTCTTTTGATAAGGGAATGTTCTGGGTATCTGGGATACAACATGTAGAAAATGTTTGAAGGGTTTTCTTTAATTTCTATAATATAAATTGAGTAACACGACTGTAAAAGGGTGGTATGACTCTTGACCTCTATCATGGCTTTTTCCTTTGTGGTCTGATCAGCCTCATGGGAGGGCCATTTGGATAATGAATTTAAGGTCATTTGTGATACTGATTTTAAGGTAAATTGAGTAATTGATAATTATGCACAAGTTTATAGTTCTTTGACATAGTCGTAATTTGAACCAATGAGAAGAAAGAAATGGCATAGTCTTGGATTAATGGTAGACTTATGTTAAGTATTTAGAACCTAATCCAGACCAACAGGACAGGGATATATGACATCTGTGGTGATTCAGAATTATTGAGAACATCGAGATAACCTTAATCAACCTATGTAATTACTTTAGAGATGGCCACCATAGACAGGTAATTTTTCCAAAATCTATGAGTTCAGACAGTGAGACACTTAGTCAAGATTTGGAAACAACCCATATTTAATACTGACTGTTATGAGAAAGAGCGACAGACAGATAGGAGAAAGGGCAGACGGAGGAGCCCTCCCCGCACTGCTGAGACCTTGAAGGTTTGGGAGCAGAGAGGAGAAGGTGGGGAAGGGGGGCCAGGAAATCAGCAAGATAGGAGTGACACAGAATGGGTAGATAACAGTTACTGAGTGGAGACAAAAGGGGAATGAAAGCTTAGTTGGTTTCAGGAAATAACGTGTTAAACACGGAAACATTGCCCAGACATTATTCGGCACAACAGGCCGAAATAGTAGCATTGACTAGGGCCTGTGAAATAAGAAAGGAGAGAAAGGTTACTGTTTACATAGACTAGCACATATACATCTAAGACCATACAAAGCAGCACAGATAACTCTTAAATTAGATAAGACACTTGACAGAGAATTGTTTAGATTTGCGGCAATATTGATACAGGGGCGGAGCCATGTATCAAAGGGGGGATAGGATAGGACACTTTGTGGCCTATTGGATAATAATAAAAACATTTTTTTATAGCGTTCCCAACTTACTTGGCGGACACGATTGTGGTAACTGAAATATTAGGTCAAGATATTATCCCTAGAGTTGGTTTACTAGGATGTATTTCTTTAAATAATGGATGACAGTTTAGCTAATCAGGTAGCACAAATAGAAGGCCAGAGTTAGGGACCAGAACAAGTAGACATAGAAGTTGAAGATATACTAGCAGAACACATGAGAAGAAGTTTGTTAACCAAACCCGTATGTCCAAGATTTTATGCTCTACAGGAGAACCACAGAAGGAGATTACCCACAAGATTGGGCCAGGGGACTGGGTCTGGGTCCAATCACTAAAGAAAAAGGACTGGAAGCAGCCACGGTGGGAGGGGCCATACCAAGTACTCCTGGTGACAGCCTTCGTGGTGAGAATAGCTGAAAGAACTACCTGGGTTCATATCACACATTGCAAGAGGGTAAGACACACTGACACTGTCGAACAATCACAGAGTTAGGAGGAGAACCGAAAACCAATAAGGTTCGGAGGTTACCTCTCTAACGAAGATTCCCTGACCCCGCCCTGTCCTCCCTGTGTGCGTTCATAGAAGTGGAAGTATGGTCTGGCCTCTAGCTGCTGATATGTTCTCCGGGAAAGGGTGGGGCTTTATAGGAGTGCTGATTGGTCTGAGCTGTCTTATCGTGGGAGCCATATTCCTAATTCACCATGACCCATCCGAAAATGCAGAAGGTGGTAACTTGACCCATAGTTTAGACAATGAGGATTTTGTATTAACCAAGCATAAGAGATCACTTGATCTGGATAAACAGGAAGTTAGAGTGGAGATTGGGAAGGATGTCTCAATGGAGTTTTATGTAGACCAAATGGGGTCTCTGACTCCTTGGCAGTCTAGGACTATGAGCCATTATGGAATATATCTGTGCAGGTCCCCGTGTAGTTCATGGACACAGTTCATAGCTCACAGAGAGAGAGAGTGCTATATGAATCCACATACCCAGTATGGAAGGAGGTGGAGTATAGTGAAGGTGAGGGGTTTTGACTGCAATCCGGAGCGAGAGAAGTATTGCATAACCTCTTGAAGCTAGGGGGCAGAATTGTTATGTTTGGAAAAATAACGTTCCCATTGTAAGCTGCCTATTTCTCAGGTCCAGATGCTAGAATATGCATATAACTGACAGAGTAGGATAGAAAACACTCTAAAGTTTCCAAAACTGTCAAAATATTGTCTGTGAGTATAACAGAACAGAGAGAGAGAGGGCTATATGAATCCACATACCCAGTATGGAAGGAGGTGGAGTATAGTGAAGGTGAAGGGTTTTGACTGCAATCTGGAGCGAGAGAAGTATTGCATAAAGGTACGTATTACCATTAAAAAATGTAATGAAAGAGGATCTAGGGTTATGGTATGTTGGATTTGACCAGGTTTCGGTTGATACCCTAGTCCTGTTCAGGGTAGAGGAGGTTAGGGCAGGTGATAGCTCTATCGTCAGCCAGAATACAAGCAGAGCCCCTGACAGAACGGATACTGACAGCAGAGTAGTCCAGAGCCAAGGGCCGGTGCGGATAGTGCAGACAAAAGATCTGAAGGAAGTGATTGAGGTGGAAACTGGTTATGGGGATTCTAACCTATGGTTAGAATGGATTCAGTATACAGCCAGATCAGTAGCGAAAGAAGAATGTTATGCCTGCGCCACAGCAAAACCTCAGCTGACCACCATTCCCTTTCCATTTGATGGAATTGATACACCCAGGGGAATGGCCTGTATGGTAAAGCTGTTCATGAAGGCAGGGAAGCCAGACAATGACAGTTGCATTGATCTGCATTATCTGTATCCCCATGTGCCCATTACATCCGGACTTCCCCCTTTCACAGGGGGAGGACATTATTATTGCATGGCTCGCTACATCACACACGGATGGGACGTAGGGGAAGTAAGAACATGCAATAGGACAGAGAATGTTACAGCTGACAAGACAATAAGGGACCTGACTGGGTGGTTGAGTTCCGAGGACTTTAGTATGATAAAAAAGGCCCAGAGCGGATGTCTGGTGGTTGTGTGGAGGGATGAAGCTGTGGCCTGACCTGCCTACCAATTGGACCGGTAGTTGTGCACTAGTGCAGTTAGGCATGCCCTTCACCCTTATTAAACACGAGGACCTAGAACCAGGTAGAAGAGAGAGAAGGAGTGCTCCGTCCAGAGAGAGAAGGAGTGCTCTGTCCGGATCTTTTGACAATAGAGTTTACATAGGATAGCATTGGATATGTTACTGGCTGAAAAGGGTGGTGTGTGTCATATTCGGAGCAGAATGCTGTACTTTCATCCCCGATAACACAGCTCCAGACGGATCAGTGACCAAAGCCCTGGCTGGTTTAACCACATTAGCTCACGAATTGGCAGAGAACTCTGGGGTAGATGATGCTCTAACAAATTGGTTTGATAGTATGTTTGGGAAATGGAAAAATGTCATAATCACTATGTTGTGGGCAACCTTCACCTGTATGCGTGTTTTGGTTCTGTGTGGGTGTTGGTTTGGTCCCCTGTGTGAAAGTTTTGCTTATCAGGACTCTGGAGAGGTCAATGACGCAACAGATGGTGAGGTACGGACCGATTTCGAGCTCCGGCCTGTGTGATGACGAATACGGGCCTACAGGCCTAGGAGATGGCTTCGTTCCTTTTAACTACGAGGAGCCAATGTTGGATGAGACTATTTTTGAGGGTTAAGACTGTTTTTTATGAAGATTGTAATAAAAACCCTAACAGGAAGTGTTAGGATACCTAATGTAGGCCTATAACTGTCATTAATGGATAAGGAATGAAAATACACATATTGGTTTTGTGAGATTGATTTTGGTTGACATTGACAATATTAATAAAAATAGACGTGTCATTTTTTGTAGTTAATGTTTAGGCAATAATTAACAGGATTCAACCCTGTCACTGTATAACATATGTTAATGTATGGCAGGATATGATAAGCAATGTATTGGTCTGGATTATTCTTGTAGACAATTGATGTATCAGTGTGTATTATTTAGTCATTCAGGGTGGATTGTTAGTTGAGAATTATCTGTTAATTGAATGATTAGAATATTCCGCCCTGAAACATATAATTGTATGGAATTGATTAGAATGTATAAAATCATAATCACTAAATGTGTAGTCCTAGTCAGAATTAGGGTAAAACAATATGTCTTTATGGTATTTTAAACACAGACTGTCTGAGCTCGGTGCCGACCTGATTAGAGATTTGGGAGAGAACGGGGAGTACGTCTCAAGGGTCTCCCTAATCTCTGTCGGCTGGGTAGTGTGAATGTGTGTGCGTAGCAGGACATTGTGTGTGTATGTGTGTGCGTATGGTTGTGTGAATGTGTGTGCGTGGGAAGTCAGTATAAAATGAATTGTTTTGTATTCTTGACTTCAGAACGTTCCTGTGAATAAACCTTTTTGACTATTTTAGCTGGGCCTCCGTCTGTTTCATTCGACCAGGATCTTACAAATTCTGGTTTTCAGACTGAGTGACATAATTAAATTGGGTTATGTACATTGAGAACATAATTCTCTTATCACACAGCCACTAAACTCTCTAACTGTTTTAAAGTCACCATTGGCCTGTATCTTTGCAGGGACTGGGTGTATTGATACACCATCCAAAGTGTAATTAATAACTTCACCATGCTCAAAGGGATATTCAATGTTTTTTTACCCCCATCTACCAATAGGTGCCCTTCGTTGCAAGGCATTGGAAAACCTCCCTGGTCTTTGTGTTTGAATCTGTGTTTGAAATTCACTGCTCGACTGATATACCTTACAGATGCAGTAACTGTATGTGTGGGGTACAGAGATGAGGTAGTCATTCAAAAATCCTCTTAAACACTATTATTGCATACAGAGTGAGTCCATGCAACTTATCTGACTTTTACTCCTGAACTTATTTAGGCTTGCCATAATGAAGGGGTTGAATACTTATTGACTCAAGACACTCCAGCTTTTCATTTTGAATTCATTTGTAAAAATGTCTAAAAACAAAATGCCACTTTGACATTATATGTGTAAGCCAGTATTGTGTGTAGGCCACTGACACATCTCAATTGAATACATTTTAAATTCAGGCTGTGAATACTTTCTGAAGGCAATGTATATTTTCGATCAATGGTTGTGTGGTGAAAGATGACTACAAACAAAATTAATGCACAATAAAAGGTTTTGAATGTATGACTGTCTACGTTACAACTGTTAACAGTTTGGAGTTTTGTACTAAGAGCTTTGAATTTTCACCACATACTTGTGAAAATAGTACCAAAGCAATTTTAAAAACCTGTATTACATTGTGAAAGATGTCTTCAATAATAACACGTTTGATCACACCTGGGATAGAAATTATGGAAAAGTCATTGCCTACTGTGAAAACAGTTTAATGTACTTTAATTTACAGGGTTGTAGCATACTACATTCAAAGGTCATTTTTAAAATGTATCAACTTTTTTTGCTATTGGATGAACTGGTTGTTAAAATAACTAAATTGAGAATATATTGTATCAGTATGTTGTGTTTTGGTGATTAAACCAATGTACTCATTATAGTTCACAGTACACGTATACTGAACAAAAATATAAACGCAACATATAAAGTAATGGTCTCATGTTTAATGAACAGGCATAAAAGATCCCAGAAATGTTTGTCAAACTTTGTGCACAAATTTGTTTACATTCCTGTTAGTGAGCATTTCTCTTTTGCCAAGATAATACAGGTGTGGCATATCAAGAAGCTGATTAAACGGCATGATCCTTACACAGATGCACCTTGTGCTGCGGACAATAAACGACCACTCTAAAATGTGCAGTTTGGTCACACGACCCAATGCTACAGATGTCTGAAGTTTTGAGGGAGGGTGCAATTGGCATGCTGACTCCACGAATGTCCACCAGACCTGTTGCCAGAGAATTTAATGTTAATTTCTCTACCATAAGCAACATTGTTTTCAAGAATTTGGCAGTACTTTCAACCGGCCTCACAACCACAGACCACGTGTAACCACGCCAGCCCAGGACTTCCACATCCAGCTTCTTCACCTACGGGATCATCTGAGACCAGCCACCCGGTCAGCTGATGAAACTGAGGAGTATTTCTGTCTGTAATAAAGCCCTTTTGTGGGGAAAAACTCATTCTGATTGGCTGGGCCTGGCTCCCCAGTGGGTGGGCCTGACTCCCAAGTGGGTGGGCCTATGCCCTCCCAGGCCCACCCATGGCTCCGCCCCTGCCCAATCATGTGAAATCTATAGATTAGGAGCAAATTCATTTATTTAAATTGGCTGATTTCCTTAAATGAACTGTAACTAAGGAAAATCGTTTAAATTGTTACATGATGCGATTATACTTTTGTTCAGTGTACATTTTGGGTCAATGGTTGTGTGGTGAAAGACATCTACAAACAAAATGAATGCACAATGAAAGGTTTTGAATGTAAGACTGGCTGTGTTACAGGTGTTACCAGTTTGGAATTTTGAAGAGTTTTGAAAATTCACTACATACTTGTGAAAATAGTACCAAAGCAATAAAAAAAAACATTAATGGAAACAGAGACCTACCGTTTGCGTGGCATTGTGCGCAAAAGCACACTCGCAACAAAACGGTGTGGTCAAACAGTTTGGTCACATTTTGTCAGCTCATGTGGAGACCTAAATGGTACTTCAGGTCAAAAAGCCGTTGAGGAGAATAAATCCGGTTTTAAAAACTGGACCTCCTCCATCCTTGGGAGCATCTTTGTTCAAACAACAATGAATTGAGTGAGTTTAATAGTTATAGCCTATACCTTATCATTGCATCAATATAATAAAATAGAAAGGCTATGTTAGCATTGCATCAATATCCACTCAATAACAGTGTGTCCTTAGTTAACTAGTTCCTTTCCTGGAAATGTCTTCCATAGGCCTACATGTAGATCTGTAACGACGGGTGAGTGAAATGAGTGAGGAGCCAAATGCAGAGAGCGAAATGAACGGGAAACGCTTTAATGTCCTTCAAAACGTAACAGGTCCAAAACATGGGTGAATGCCCAAAACACTGGCGCTAAACAAACCCCAAACCTCGTTACAAACACTGGACAGCGAAAACCCAAAACAAAACATGATACATCACCAAACGTAACAACCAACAAGCCCGCACAAACACCAGCGGGCAAAACGAACATAAATAACACCCATTCCAAAACCCCAACAAGGAACAGGTGAAAACAATTAGACAGAAACAAACGAAAAATAAAAAGGGATCGGTGGCAGCTAGTAGACCGGCGACGACGACCGCCGAGCGCCACCCGAACAGGAAGGGGAGCCACCTTCGGTGGTATTCGTGACAAGATCTAGTGGGCTATATGCTGCCTTTATTGTTTAGGCTACTCATCAAAAGTTGAATAAATTAACGTGTGTCCAAATAGCATTTAATATATCAGACATTTTATTAGTACAACTGATTTCTATTACAAACAGATATTATAATGTATAGTCATTATTCACACAATATAGGAATGATATTCAAAGCACATTTGGTAGTGATTGATAATCAAGTTATAGTAACTTACTATATCTTAAAGCCCTGCAAAATTGTAATTTTACATTAAAATAATACAGAACTGTGTTGTTGAATATGTTTTGAGTCACCTGAATGACAATTGTACACTTTACTCACAGTCTGTAGTTCTATCACACAATCCAATGTAATCTGTTTTCCCAAGCATTGCAACTACTGAACTTTCTTGGCTAACAGAACAGAAATTTTCACAGCCTAAATAAACCCAACCATTTCGAGTTACAATTCTGAATAAATACTCTGTTTTGAGAAATTAGATTATCAAATATTTCTACCTCAATTTAAACTTCATTAATAATTATTATACTTACATAATCATTTAGGTATATTTTCAGTATCCATGAGAACATTGACACAACCATAGCTAAACTTCCGATCTCTAGTTGATGGCTACATTGTTATAAGTAATAATTCATATATTTCCCCACATTATTTCACTTGAATGATAAATGGAACACCTATGCAAAATTGAGCCCGTCAATACTGAAACCATAATAAATAATTCAAAAATTATTCCAGACAGATCAATTCATGTCTCTCTCTAAAACCATCAACATTTAAAACGAGCCTATTGCACAAAAACATCTTCTCGGCCCATAAAATACAGGTATAGTAACAGTTACAGGTATATATTTCACATTCTTAATTTCTCACAATTATGAGCAAAGCCCTCATGTTGATTGTTTAAAGGCCCAGTGCAGTCAAAAACGTTGTTTTCCCTTTGTTTTATATATATATATATTTTATATATATATATACACCATGTGGTTGGAATAATACTGTGAAATTGTGAAAATTAAGATAATGTCCTTTCAGTGTAAGAGCTGTTTGAAAAGATCGCCAGAAATTTCAGCCTGTTTTGGTGGGATGGAGTTTTGGCCGCAGTAAATTAATTAATAGACCAATAAGAAAGAGAGTTCCAGTTTTCCGCTCCCCACTCAGACCACTCCCAGACAGTCCTAGCTAAATTCTTGCTTGAGAAATTGCTCTAAGAAGCAATTTTTTTTTCTTTTTGTCCATTTTAAATGAAAACAATCACAGTACTGTAAGGTACTTAATTGTTACCCAGAAATGATTTGATATTGAGATAAAAACGGCTGCATTGGATCTTTAAGACAAAAGTGCTAAACAGTGTTTCAGATCTTGAGTCAGGAACATGCCAGGATACACCGAAGGATCTCTGACAGGTTTTTGCAGGAAACAAACTTTTTTACAATATGTAGTTTTTGCAATTAATCAATTTGCTATTGACAGACTAAATGTCGGTGTAAATGCAGTAAGGGAAATAGGAAAGGGTAAGAGTGAGGGATTTTATTAATCTAATCTCACATATAAAGCAAATATACAGTGATATAGTGAAATATATTATTATATTAGGAATACAAAGTAGTATAGGTCATTAACTTATAGGGTTAATCACACAGCTACAACAGCCATCTTAGCCGATTACCAGAACGCCCCTAAGGTTGAAAGAACTTATATATATATATATATATTTATATACACATATACATCAAATCAAATCCAAAAAAATTATTAGTCACATACACATGGTTAGCAGATGTTAATGCGAGTGTAGCGAAATGCTTGTGCTTCTAGTTCCGACAATGCAGTAATAACCAACAAGTAATCTAACCTAACAATTCCACAACTACTACCTTATACACACACACAAGTGTAAAGGGATAAAGAATATGTACATAAAGATATATGAATGAGTGGTGGTACAGAACGGCATGGCAAGATGCAGTAGATGGTATAGAGTACGGTATATACATATGAGATGAGTACTGTAGGGTATGTAAACATAAAGTGGCATAGTTTAAAGTGGCTAGTGGTACATGTATTACATAAAGATGGCAAGATGCAGTAGATGATATAGAGTACAGTATATACATATGAGATGGGTAATGTAGGGTATGTAAACATTATATTAAGTGGCATTGTTTAAAGTGGCTAGTGGTACATTTTTACATAATTTCCATCAATTCCCATTTTTAAAGTGGCTGGAGTTGAGTCAGTATGTTGGCAGCGGCCGCTAAATGTTAGTGGTGGCTGTTTAACAGTCTGATGGCCTTGAGATAGAAGCTGTTTTTCAGTCTCTCGGTCCCTGCTTTGATGCACCTGTACTGACCTCGCCTTCTGGATGATAGCGGGGTGAACAGGCAGTGGCTTGGGTGGTTGTTGTCCTTGATGATCTTTATGGCCTTCCTGTGACATCGGGTGGTGTAGGTGTCCTGGAGGGCAGGTAGTTTGCCCCCGGTGGTGCGTTCTGCAGACCTCACTACCCTCTGGAGAGCCTTACGGTTGTGGGCGGAGCAGTTGCCGTACCAGGCGGTGATACAGCCCGACAGGATGCTCTCGATTGTGCATCTGTAGAAGTTTGTGAGTGCTTTTGGTGACAAGCCGAATTTCTTCAGCCTCCTGAGGTTGAAGAGGCGCTGCTGCGCCTTCTTCACAACGCTGTCTGTGTGGGTGGACCAATTCAGTTTGTCCGTGATGTGTACACCGAGGAACTTAAAACTTTCCACCTTCTCCACTACTGACCCGTCGATGTGGATAGGGGGGTGCTCCCTCTGCTGTTTCCTGAAGTCCACAATCATCTCCTTTGTTTTGTTGACGTTGAGTGTGAGGTTATTTTCCTGACACCACACTCCGAGGGCCCTCACCTCCTCCCTGTAGGCCGTCTCGTCGTTGTTGGTAATCAAGCCTACCACTGTAGTGTCATCCGCAAACTTGATGATTGAGTTGGAGGCGTGCATGGCCACGCAGTCGTGGGTGAACAGGGAGTACAGGAGAGGGCTCAGAACGCACCCTTGTGGGGCCCCAGTGTTGAGGATCAGCGGGGTGGAGATGTTGTTACCTACCCTCACCACCTGGGGGCGGCCCGTCAGGAAGTCCAGGACCCAGTTGCACAGGGCGGGGTCGAGACCCAGGGTCTCGAGCTTGATGACGAGTTTGGAGGGTACTATGGTGTTAAATGCTGAGCTGTAATCGATGAACAGCATTCTCACATGGGTATTCCTCTTGTCCAGATGGGTTAGGGCAGTGTGCAGTGTGGTTGCGATTGCGTCGTCTGTGGACCTATTGGGTCGGTAAGCAAATTGGAGTGGGTCTAGGGTGTCCGGTAGGGTGGAGGTGATATGGTCCTTGACTAGTCTCTCAAAGCACTTCATGATGACGGAAGTGAGTGCTACGGGGCGGTAGTCGTTTAGCTCAGTTACCTTAGCTTTCTTGGGAACAGGAACAATGGTGGCCCTCTTGAAGCATGTGGGAACAGCAGACTGGGATAAGGATTGATTGAATATGTCCGTAAACACACCAGCCAGCTGGTCTGCGCATGCTCTGAGGACGCGGCTGGGAATGCCGTCTGGGCCTGCAGCCTTGCGAGGGTTAACACGTTTAAATGTTTTACTCACCTCGGCTGCAGTGAAGGAGAGCCCGCAGGTTTTGGTAGGGGGCCGTGTCAGTGGCACTGTATTGTCCTCAAAGCGAGCAAAAAAGTTGTTTAGCCTGTCTGGGAGCAAGACATCCTGGTCCGCGACGGGGCTGGTTTTCTTTTTGTAATCCGTGATTGACTGTAGACCCTGCCACATACCTCTTGTGTCTGAGCTGTTGAATTGCGACTCGATTTTGTTTCTGTACTGGGACTTAGCCTGTTTGATTGCCTTGCGGAGAGAATAGCTACACTGTTTGTATTCGGTCATGCTTCCGGTCACCTTGCCCTGGTTAAAAGCAGTGGTTCGCGCTTTCAGTTTCACGCGAATGCTGCCGTCAATCCACGGTTTCTGGTTTGGGAATGTTTTAATCGTTGCTGTGGGTACGACATCGTCAATGCACTTCCTAATGAACTCGCTCACCGAATCAGCATATTCGTCAATATTGTTGTTGGACGCAATGCGGAACATATTCCAATCCGCGTGATCGAAGCAGTCTTGAAGCGTGGATTCAGATTGGTCGGACCAGCGTTGAACAGACCTGAACGCGGGAGCTTGTTGTTTTAGTTTCTGTTTGTAGGCTGGAATCAACAAAATGGAGTCGTGGTCAGCTTTTCCGAAAGGGGGGCGGGGGAGGGCCTTATATGCGTCGCGGAAATTAGTATAACAATGATCTAGGGTTTTTCCAGCCCTGGTAGCACAATCGATATGCTGATAGAATTTAGGGAGTTTTGTTTTTAGATTAGCCTTGTTAAAATCCCCAGCTACGATGAATGCAGCCTCAGGGTGTGTGGTTTCCAGTTTACAAAGAGTCAGATAAAGTTCGTTCAGGGCCATCGATGTGTCTGCTTGGGGGGGAATATATACGGCTGTGATTATGATTGAAGAGAATTCCCTTGGTAGATAATGCGGTCGACATTTGATTGTGAGGAGGTCTAGATCAGGTGAACAGAATGACTTGAGTTCCTGTGTGTTGTTATGATGATCACACCACGTCTCGTTAATCATAAGGCATACCCCCCCGCCCCTCTTCTTACCAGAAAGATGTTTGTTTCTGTCGGCGCGATGCATGAAGAAACCAGCTGGCTGCACCGACTCCGTTAGCGTCTCTTGAGTTAGCCATGTTTCCGTGAAGCAGAGCACGTTGCAATCCCTGATGTCTCTCTGGAATGCTACCCGTGCTCGGATTTCATCAACCTTATTGTCAAGAGACTGGACATTGGCGAGTAGTATGCTAGGGAGTGGAGCGCGATGTGCCCGTCTCCGAAGCCTGACCACGAGACCGCCTCGTTTGCCCCTTTTACGGCGTCGCACAGGGTCGCCGGCTGGGATCAGATCCATTGTATTGGGTGGAAGGCAAAACACTGGATCCGTTTCGGGAAAGTCATATTCCTGGTAGGAACGATGATGAGTTGACGTTAATCGTATATTCAGTAGTTCCTCCCGACTGTATGTAATGAAACCTAAGATTACCTGGGGTACCGATGTAAGAAATAACACATAAAAAAACAAAATACTGCATATTTTCCAAGGAACGCGAAGCGAGGCGGCCATCTCTTTTCGGCGCCGGAAGATACATAATATACACACCACGATAACATAGATATCATTACAGGATATTTTGAGCCAAAGAGAGACGATCATTGTCAGTGCAGTCTAGGCTCAAAACATCCAGAAATCATGTACACGTCACAATATCCTCAATAATGTCATGATATAAAAGAGACTATGTAGAGAGACTACAGTGTTTTCAGAAAGTATTCACACCCATTGACTTTTTCCACGTTGTTATGTTACAACCTGAATATAAAATTGATTACATTGAGATGTTGTGTCACTGGACTACACAATATCCCATAATGTCAAAGCGGAATTATGTTTTTAATTTTATTTGACAAATTAATGAAAAATGATAAACAGACATTTCTTGAGTCAATAAGTATTCAACCCCTTTGTTATAGCTAACCTAAATAAGTTCAGGAGCTAAAATGTACTTAACAAGTCACATAAGTTGCATGGACTGTGTACAATAATAGTGTTTAAGATGATTTTTGAATGACTACCTAATCTCTGTACCCCACACATACAATTATCGGTAAGGTACCTCAGTCGAGCAGTGAATTTCAAACACAGATTCAACCACAAAGACCAGGGAGGTTTTCTAATGTCCCACAAAGAAGGGCACCAATTGGTAGGTGGGTTTTAAAAAAAAAACAGACGTAGAATATCCCTTTGAGCATGGTGAAGTTATTAATTACACTTTGGATAGTGTATCAATACACCCAGTCACTACAAAGGTACAGGCATCCTTCCAAACTCAGTTGCCAGAGAGGAGGGAAACAACTCAGGGATTTCCCCATGAGGCCAATGGTGACTTTAAAACAGTTCCAGAGTTTAATGGCTATGATAGGAGAAAACTAGATAGGAGAAAAAAAAGGATGAATCAACCACATTGTACTTACTCCACAATACTAACCTAATTGACAGAGTGAAAAGAAAGAAGTCTGTACATAATTAGAATACTCCAAAACATGCATCATGTTTGCAACAAGGCACTAAAGTAATACTGCAAAAAATATGGCAAAGCAATTAACACTTTTGGGCAAATCTAATACAACACATTACTGAGTACCACTCTCCATATTTTCAAGCATCGTGGTGGCTGCATCATGTTATGAGTATGCTTGTAATCGTTAAGGACTGGGGAGTTTTTCAGGATAAAATAAATAAAGGAGAAGAAGGGAGCTAAACACAGGCAAAATCCTAGAGGGAAACCTGGTTCAATCTGCTTTCCACCAGACACTGGGAGATTAATTCACCTTTCAGCAGGACAATAACCCAAAACACAAGGCCAAATCTACACTGGAGTTGCTTATCAAGAAGACAGTGAATGTTCCTGAGTGGCCGAGTTACAGTTTTGACTTGAATCTACTTGAAAGTATATGGCAAGACCTGAAAATGGTTGTTCTAGCAATGATCAACAACCAATTTGACAGGCCTTGAAGAATTTTGAAAAGAGTAATGTGCAAATGTTGCACAATCCAGGTGTGGAATGCTCTTAGAGACGTACCCAGAAAGACTCCTAGCTGTAATCGCTGCCAAAGGTGCTTCAACAAAGTATTGACTCAGGGGTTTGAATACTTATGGAAATTAGATATGTTTGTATTTAATTTACAATATATTTGCAAAAATGTCTAAAAACATGTTTTCACTTTGTCTTTATGGGGTATTGTGTGTAGAGGGGTGAAAAAAGAAATAGTTAATCAATTTTGAATTCAGGCTGTAACACAACACAATTTGAATACTTTCTGAAGGCACTATATAGGCTATATAGAGAGACTTGATGTTGACTGATAAATTGATTTGCATTAATGACCATGTAACACTGTCAAACCGACAAATGTAGAGAGCAATTTTCTTGAATGAACAACAACATAGCCTACAGCACTAGTGGTTACCAGTCTATTTCTGTTGATGGCAACTCCTTCACCGATGTCATGCCAAAGACGTTTGGCTCAGAAACCTTGTAGTATTGTTGAATGCTGAGAATAGTCTGCCACGCAATCAATGCTGTACCACTGAGAGAATGAAGTAAATGAACACATAAAAGGGGCTAAGAAAGACATCTATAGCTAAAGAAAGGGATTGCAGCTGATATGAGTGCTACAATGGACAAAGTGTGCTTAACTTGGATTTACATTTAGATATTAACATAGCTGTATGCTGCTAATTTATAAATTGACAACTTGTCCATTGTTATTGCCCCACACTACATCGTATTAGCTAAAGCTAACAAAAACCTGTCGATAAATGGAACACAGGAAAACCTTATGAAAATACAATGTCAAATACATCTAACTACAGTAGCCTACATGTCTAAGGTTTGTCTAAATAAGTGGAGGTAGTAAGACATTGACATCACAAAATACTCTTAAACATGATCTATTAAATCTATCGCTTATTGAAATCAGAAACACAGTGCATGACGATGTATTGCGAATGACATGATCAGAAAATGTATATATTTCTTGTTGTTTCACACGTAAAGTACACAACTACATGACTCTAGCAGGCAGATTATAAAAAATAAACCTAAAGCTATCATTGTGCTGGGTCAGGCCTCTGTGTGGGAAAAAACAGGTGGTTTGGCTCCATTGTGAATTGGCACAGTTTGTCAGTGGGATGTCAGCTATCCAGTTCCCGCCTGTCGTGTTTGGTGGGGAATGAGCAGAACACATGTTCTATGTGTGTAGATAGAGAACAGGATGGGCAATGGCTCAGGTGGCGTAGCAGCAATGGACCAGCTTCTGTCTCCAAACCAGGATCCTCTCTCTCATTTCAGTCCTCTCATTTCTCTCTCTCAATCTCTCACACCACCGTGCTGACAGAGGGGTCTGACAAGTTGAGCTGGCCTGTGATGTCCGTGGGATAAGGCTGCAGAGAGTATGGGAAGAACACAAAATAGAACGAATTATTTCATCTGTACTCACATCATATATATTCACGGTGCATACAACACAACAAATGTTATGTAACATAATTATGTCATCAAGTCCCCCCTCCCCCCGCAAGGCAGTGTTTGCCTGTGATTCGGAATGGTTGTTTGGACAGATCAAGCTCAGCACCGCAGGGAGCCTATGAACTGTGCATGCTGATCAATAAACAAAGCAAGGTCACAGATGTGAGACTAAGCTACAGTGTTGTTGCCAAGTAACTGGATTTTTTTCCCGCTGTATGGTATTGATTTATACAGAGATGTGTTGTCCCAACCCATTTTGCATATTTTGCCTGCAAGTGTAATATGGATTTTTAAATGAATGCTAAATTTCATACCCTGACATTTTGGAGCACAGAACACAATTTATCATCAGTGTTGGGAAGAATTTTCAGTTTGGTGTTACAAAGGGTCTATGAAATGGCCTATCCTCGGTTACCATGGAAACTGACATGATAATATCCAGGCACGGATGTTTTGTCCTGCTGAGAAATAGTTCATTTCACCACGGATTACCAATTACCATTGTATAAAAGTGATTATAATACAGTGGATGAAAGGCATGAAGCTATTTATCATTCAAAACTACCACCACCTTAAAAAAAATGTTTTATTGGGTCAAGTATTCTTGTTGTGACCAAGAAATCCATAAAGGAAATGTAAGAAGTTGACATGATATTCCACGAAAATGAGATTGTACCAAGGGTACAACGTTGTGGAACGTTAAGATAGAGATATGCTACTGTATGTAGAATAAACATGCCTTTCTGACATGTAGAATAAGGAAACACATCAGTTTTATTCATGGCATTTCTATCTGCGACGTTCAACAACATTTGACTAATGAACATGTGTGACCTCACTGTTTCCAATGCCGTTTCAATTTTAGGTACAGCTTCACATTCCGAATCATAGCTCACAGCACCTCCTGCCAACAGACAGGCGAACAGTATGACAACAGTCTACACCAGTGTTTCCCAACCCTGGTCCTTGTATACCCCCAACAGTACACATTTTTATTTTAAACCTGGACAAGCACACCTGATTCAACTTGTCAACTAATCATCAAGCCCTCAATAAGATGAATGAGGTGTGTTTGTCCAGGGCTACAACAACAATGTGTACTGTTGGGGGTACTCCAGGACCAGGGTTGGGAAACACTGGTCTACTCCACAACAACCAAGGAGGTGGAAAGAAGCAGTGTGGCATATGGTGTGGATACCGATACTCACAATCCGTTGAAATCCATTTATAAATAAACACTGATATAAAATAATAGGATGGTTACAACAAAAATAAATGGGTAAATTCCAATAAAAGTGTAGGATTTTTTTTGTGGGTAGTTTTAGGCTACCTATTTTTATCACTATATAATAATACAAAATTAATATAAAAATAAAATTGGATTGATTGTCTACAGAGACAGGGCTCTAGAAGATTGACAAACTGCTTTGGATGGCACAACCTGGAGGCAAAAAGTAAAACAAAATAAACCGTTTTTGAAATGACTAAAATCTTCAGCTGACAATACCAATGATCAACGGACTGGAATACCTTCCAGTCCTCTGTCTAGACTTTGTAGCCTGGTACTCCAGTCTGTTTGTGCTTCAGTCAAGTAAGTCCTCTCTGAGTTCATCCATTGTCACACCAAACATGTATGGCATCACAAAGAGTTAGCTACAGCACACCAGGCTATTATAAATCTACATTCAGCATGAATCCTGCTACAGTAACCATATATACAGTATTCATGTATCCATAAACAGTTCCAGGACTCCTGGAACGAACGTGTTGAGCTCTGGATAATCTAGTGTAGAAATGATTGTCATTAAATTACCAAGTATTCAACATAAAAACGTTTGTTTGAGATTTATCACCAGGACAATACGCAATCCACAATGACATAAATGGCATGCATATACAGTGCCTTGCAAAAGTATTCATCCCCCTTGGCATTTTTCAATTTTTTTTGCATTACAATGTCACGTTCCTGACCTTGTTTTCCTTTTGTATTGTTGTGTTTAGTGGGTCAGGACGTGAGATGGGTGGGCAGTCTGTGTTTGTTCTATGTTAAGTGTCAGGTTTAATTGACCTTGTATGGCTCTCAATCAGAGGCAGGTGTTTTCGTTTTCCTCTGATTGAGAGACATACATAGGGAGGTTGTTTCACATTGTTTGTCGTGGGTGGTTGTCGCTGTGTCTGTGTTTATTGCACCACACGGTACTGTCTCGTCTCTCGTTCGTTCTTTCCTGTTCATGAGTGCATTGTTTTTTATGTTCACCAGTTCAGGTCTGTTTAACGTCGTTTGTTGTTTTGTAGTTTATGCAAGTATAAGTTTTTGTGTTCGTCTTCGTCAGCAAATAAATCTATATGTATTCACAACCCGCTGCACCTTGGTTTAATCCCTGCTCCTCCTCTTCGGATGAAGAGGAGGAGGAGAGTCGTTACAGAACCACCCACCAAATTACCAGAACCAAGCAGCGGGGAAAAGGACAGCAACCGCAGAAATCCCAGGACTTGTGGACTTGGGAGGACGAGTTGAACGGAGAAGGACCCTGGGCACAGGCTGGGGAGTATCGCCGCCCCAAAGCTGAGCTGGAGGAAGCGAAAGCTGAGCGGCGGCGATATGAGGAGGCAGCACGGCAGCGGGACAGGTACGAGAGGCAACCCCAGAATTTTTTTTGGGGGGGGCTAGAGAGGAGTGTGGCTAAGCCAGGTAGCAGACCTGAGCGCACTCCTCGTGCTTATTATAAGCAACGCGTCACTGGTCAGGCACCGTGTTATGCGGTTAAGCGCACGGTGTCGCCAGTGCGTGCCCATAGCCTGGTGCGCTATAGGGCAGCCCCCCGAAAGTGTCAAGTGAGTGTGGGCATCCAGCCGGGGCGTATTGTGCCTGCTCAGCGCGTCTGGTCTCCGGTACGCAGTTTCGGTCCAGGGTATCCTGCGCCGGCTCTGCGTGCTGTGTCTCCGGGGCTGGGAGGGTGCAGTGCATCCTATGCCTACGCTCCGCTCGTACCGGGCAAATGTGGGAGTGGAGCCTAAGGGAGAAGTGCGCGTAGTAGGCACTAGATCTCCAGTGCTCATCCACAGCCCGGTTCAACCTGTGCCTGCACTCTGGAGGGTACGGGCTGGAGTAGTATGCCAGCCTGGGGGAGTGGTGCCAAGGCTGCGCACCAGAGCTCCAGTGTTCCCCCACAGCCCGGTCCTTCAGGTGCCTTTTAACATCAAGCCTCCTGTAGGTCTCTCCAGCCTGGTGGGTCCTGTGGCAGCCCCACGCACCAGGCTGTCTCTCCGTCTCCTCCCTACAGGTGTGCCCGTCTGCCCAGCGGTGCCTGAACTGCCCGTCTGCCCAGCGGCGCCTGAACTGCCCGTCTGCCCAGCGGCGCCTGAACTGCCCGTCTGCCCAGCGGAGCCTGAACTGCCCGTCTGCCCAGCGGCGCCTGAACTGCCCGTCTGCCCAGCGGCGCCTGAACTGCCCGTCTGCCCAGCGGCGCCTGAACTGTCCGTCTGCCCAACGGCGCCTGAACTGCCCGTCTGTCATGAGCCTGCAAAGCTGCCCGTCTGTCATGAGCCTGCAAAGCCGCCCGTCTGCCAAGAGCCTACAGAGCCGTCCGCCAGACAGGAGCCGCTAGAGCCTTCCGCCAGACCGGATCAGCCAGAGCCTTCCGCCAGACCGGATCAGCCAGAGCCTTCCGCCAGACCGGATCAGCCAGAGCCTTCCGCCAGACCGGATCAGCCAGAGCCTTCCGCCAGACCGGATCAGCCAGAGCCTTCCGCCAGACCGGATCAGCCAGAGCCTTCCGCCAGCCCGGATCAGCCAGAGCCTTCCGCCAGACCGGATCAGCCAGAGCCTTCCGCCAGACCGGATCAGCCAGAGCCTTCCGCCAGACCGGATCAGCCAGAGCCTTCCGCCAGACCGGATCAGCCAGAGCCTTCCGCCAGACCGGATCAGCCAGAGCCTTCCGCCAGACCGGATCAGCCAGAGCCTTCCGCCAGCCAGGACCAGCCAGAGCCGTCCAGCCAGGACCAGCCAGAGCCGTCCAGCCAGGACCAGCCAGAGCCGTCCAGCCAGGACCAGCCAGAGCCGTCCAGCCAGGACCAGCCAGAGCCAGCTAGCCAGGATCCGCCAGAGCCAGCCAGCCAGGATCCGCCAGCCAGTCCGGTGTTGTCCCTCAGTCCGGAGCTGCCGTCCCTCAGTCCGGGGCTGCCCCTAAATCCAGCGGGACCCATGTCTAGGGTTCCCAGTCCAAGGTCGGTGGCGAGGGTCGCCACCTTGAGGAGGCCACAGAAGCGGGGATTTATTATGGTGGGATGGGATCCACGTCCTGCGCCAGAGCCGCCGCCGCGGACAGATGCCCACCCAGACCCTCCCCTAGACTTTTTTTTATGGTGCGTCCGGAGTTCGCACCTTAAGGGGGGGGTTCTGTCACGTTCCTGACCTTGTTTTCCTTTTGTATTGTTGTGTTTAGTGGGTCAGGACGTGAGATGGGTGGGCAGTCTGTGTTTGTTCTATGTTAAGTGTCAGGTTTAATTGACCTTGTATGGCTCTCAATCAGAGGCAGGTGTTTTCGTTTTCCTCTGATTGAGAGACATACATAGGGAGGTTGTTTCACATTGTTTGTCGTGGGTGGTTGTCGCTGTGTCTGTGTTTATTGCACCACACGGTACTGTCTCGTCTCTCGTTCGTTCTTTCCTGTTCATGAGTGCATTGTTTTTTATGTTCACCAGTTCAGGTCTGTTTAACGTCGTTTGTTGTTTTGTAGTTTATGCAAGTATAAGTTTTTGTGTTCGTCTTCGTCAGCAAATAAATCTATATGTATTCACAACCCGCTGCACCTTGGTTTAATCCCTGCTGGAGTTTTGTTTGGATTTTATGTAATGGACATACACAAAATAGTCAAAATTGGTGAAGTGAAATGAAAAGAATTACTTGTTTCAGAATATTCAAAAAAATAAAATAATTAAGTGGTGCGTGCATATGTATTCACCCCTTTGCTATGAAGCACATAAATAAGATCTGGTGCAACCAATTACCTTCAGAAGTCACATAATTAATTAAATAAAGTCCACCTGTGTGCAACCTAAATGTCACATGATCTGTCACACGATCTCAGTATATATACACCTGTTCTGAAAGGCCCCAGAGTCTGCAACACCACTAAGCAAGGGGCTCCACCAAGCAAGCGGCACCATGAAGACCAAGGAGCTCTCCAAACAGGTCAGGGACAAAGTTGTGGAGAAGTACAGATCAGGGTTGGGTTATAAAAAACTATCAGAAACTTTGAACATCCCACGAAGCACCAATAAATCCATTATTAAAAAATTTAAAGAATAGGGCACCACAATAAACCTGCCATGAGAGGGCTGCCCACCAAAACTCACAGACCAGGCAAGGAGGGCATTACTCAGAGTAACAAGAGAGGCAACAAAGAGACCACAGATAACCCTGAAGGAGCTGCAAAGCTCCACAGCGGAGATTGGAGTATCTGTCCATAGAACCACTTTAAGCCATACACTCCACAGAGCTGGGCTTTACGGAAGAGTGATGCTTGGTGTTCGCCAAAAGGCATGTGGGAGACTCCCCAAACATATGGAAGAAGGTACTCTGGTCAGATGAGACTAGAATTGAGCTTTTTGGCCATTAAGGAAAACGCTATGTCTGGAGCAAACCCAACCCCTCCCATCACCCCGAGAACACCCTCCCCACAGTGAAGCATGGTAGTGGCAGCATCATACTGTTGGGATGTTTTTCATCGGCAGGGACTGGGAAACTGGTCAGAATTGAAAGCCCAGACGTCAATCTAATTGAGAATCTGTGGTATGACTTAAAGATTGCTGTGCACAGTGCAACCCATCCAACTTGAAGGAGCTGGAGCAGTTTTGCTTTGAAGAATGTACAAAAATCCCAGTGGCTTGTTGTGCCAAGCTTATAGAGACATACCCCAAGAGACTTGCAGCTGTAATTGCTGCAAAAGGTGGCTCTACAAAGCATTGACTTTGGGGGGGTGAATAGTTATGCACGCTCAAGTTTTCAGTTTTTTTGTCTTATTTCTTGTTTGTTTCACAATAAAAAATATTTTGCATCTTCAAAGTGGTAGGCATGTTGTGTAAATCAAATGATACAAACCCGCCAAAAATCCATTTTATTTCAAGGTTGTAAGGCAACAAAATAGGAAAAATGCCAAGGGGAGTGAATATTTTCGCAAGCCACTGTATTATATTATATCTCCTTTCATTCCCAGCAGCATTTGTTGATTGAAACACTACAAGTACATATTGTTTGGTCAAACACACTCGACAGGAGATCCCTAAAAATGTAAAGTCTGTGGAAAGAAAAGAGAATGTAAAGTCTGTTACCCGGTGTATTTAGATTTTTATTGGCCATTCTTTTTTTGAAAGGATATGACAACAACCACACAAAATGTGACACACAAAGGAAGGTGCCACACAGACCAATCAGTGAAAGGAGATAAACACACATACACAACTAAAAAGGAGAGCACAAACCAAAATGGTGTCTAGTTTAGCCACAGGAGAAAGACCAGCATAAGGACTAGCTCTTGTATCCCTTTGCATAGTAGTCATTAAAAACACACAAAAAAAATGTATCAAAGAAAACTAAAGCCCGTAGCTTTAGACTGCCTACTCCTGCTCATATCGGTTTCCTTCTTTGGTTTAGGACAAATGTCTGGATGGTTTATCGATGACTGACTGACAGACACGTGGCCATGACTGTAACTCCATGTGTGAGGGTGACTGACAAGAGCCTGGAATGAAACGTTTTGCGAGGAGAGATGACAGAAGAGAGAGAAAAAAGGATGAGGTAAAGGAAGAGAGGAAGAGAGAGAATTACAAGGGAGGGTGTAATTTCCTTCAACTCCTTACCGTGTCTTTGGAGGACCTACGTCTCTTGATGTTGGAGGCCAGGTTGGTACTGATGGACCTAAAAGAGGTTTTCTGTTTGGAGTCAGGCTCTGCTCTATCACTTTTCCTATCCTAAAATAAATATATATGTAGAAACATTATTGGTGTTCCCTGATGAAGGAGTGTGTTTGGTCTCAGTGCCCCCCCCTCCCCCACCCACCCACACAAACACACACACACACACACGACTACATTACTGTACACCAAACCTGCAGAGTAACTTGCAGAGTAGTTACACTCGTCTCTATTTCAATTACCAGCTTTAATATGGTCCCGTATCTCATGTCCACTTTCTGTCTACACCCAATGCCATGTGGACATATAAAGTATCCTATAATTGGAGCCGGGTTACTATTAAGATCTGGGTATATTTCTTCTGGCTACTTTTTGAGGACTGCCTCGGATGGCATGGTACAGTAAAATAAGAACCATCCATGGTTATTTTACTTCAAGACGAAAAGCAAAAGCGTGAGCAAAGAAAATGAGCTAGAACGAATGCAATAAAGACAACAATAAGGCAGAGCAAAACATTTTTAGAGGGGGGGGGGGGTTACTGCTGGTTACACAATGATCAGTAAGATCGTGGAAAAAATATGGACCGACGAATCAATAAACCATGTGAAATTCAACAAGGTCCCTTTGCGTTATACCAACACTAGTATAATGGCGTTTCTCCCACGACAAAGAGAGCGGTGAAAACTAAGAGGAGCAGGGAAAGTAGATTTTGGTAGTGGGTGTGACTTCAACCAGAGAACATGCAGTGCAGGAAAACCAAAAGGGATACAGTATGTAGAATGAGTGATATGATGTCGAACCTATAGGCCAGCACTGTCCCACATGAACTTGCGTCTTCTTGGTGGCTATAATCCCCTAATAGTCCTTGACTCCTCAAAAAGCATGGACCAGGTCAATTCCACAAAACAGATAAGGGAGTCTGATTATAAATAGCTAAATACTGTATATTGCTTTGTGATTTGTTTTATATGTCTAAATCATTTGGAACATTCTTTTCACGTTTTACCCTTTGAAACACGGTATATCAGTATATTCAAGAGATTATTACATCCAGGATATCAACAACAACGGTGAAATCATTGCAGAATCCCCCTTTACAATCTCCACAATTGTGTTCATCTCCTTTTCATTGCAACCTTCTCAGACCGTTCACCATTGAATGAGGTTGCTCAACAACACCGCCTTGATCAGAGGGCTGTCTGGAATCGTTTGAAATGCTAATACAGCCCGAGAACAGACGACTAGTCATGCATTTCAAATATGGGGAGAAATATAGTTGGTCGAGAAGCATACAGTACATGTAGTGCACCTGAAATTAGGGCACGTTTTTCACTGGTGCCCGTTGTTCGTCTGCCATTATTGTTGTTTAAATATGGACATGTACACCCTTCATACGGCTTAGAGTATAAATCACACATAAATCAATAATACATCATCCAGTCAAAAGCAGGGCATCCATCTTTTAACATAATGAGAATTTGTACGGTATTCATTTGACCTTACAACAATACACAGTGGCCCAGTGGATATGTCCCAGCACAAATATTAGCCGGCCTTGCTTGTGTTTTTCACTTTCCATAGAAAACAATACCAAATACAACATCTAAAGGAGATTTATTTAGACTTGTTTACCTCACGGCTCAGTAGTCGGAAAGAACAAGACAATTTGTCAAAGCTTCAAAGAACAGTAAGTGCTCTCTCCGTTGAACTGAACAAGGAAATGCTTTTACTGTTGTCACGGCCTGATCTATTTCACTTGTCCTTGTCTATTTCACTGCCTGTCCTGACTCCGAGCCCATCTGCCTGACCTTGAGCCGTCTTGCACCTTTGCCCCTACTCTGGATTATCGACCCCTGCCTGCCTTGACCTATTGTTTGCCTGCCCCTGTTGTAACAATAAACATTGTTACTTCTACACAGTCTACACTTGGGTCTTACCTGAAACCTGATAACTGTACTATTGTAATTGGGAGCCCTATAGTAATGGCCCTATGGCTGGTAGTGTGTGGGAGTGCCCAACTCAATGTTATGGCCTCTGGCACAAGCAGGCGAAGACTTGCAGCAAAATTCACCTCATTGTTGTCCATTGAGATAGAAAATACTTCAAATGAAACTGCTTTTTTTTTTTTATCTTCCCCAACAGCTTGCATCAGGTTTAACAATCTGTCAACACTGAAAATCAAGTATCTTTTGGTGAGAAGTTATACACAGGCATCTAATGTTGGTGCCTCTGCTTTCAACTGGTAGTGTACCTCGAATATAGTACTCACAGATGACAAAAAGTTAAAGGACCTACAAAGCTAAGCAGCCACTAGCTTTGGTCCCATCGCGAAATGACAACAAGTTGCTTCCGGTCTGCAACTACTAGAGGAACGCACACTAACGCTTTGGACCAGAGAACATTTTCATGAAATGAGATTCACATTAGCTGGTCCCACTTGACACAATCGTCAACGTAATTAAGAAATATATAGCTCAAGTTCAACCTTGACATTTTACAACCAATTAGACCATGTTCAGAAAAAAAAAGGTTTCTCTAAACTGTTGGAGGATTTAATCAGTGGCTGGGAGCATTGCATGCTACTACAGAGTCTTATATGGCTTGTATTGTTTGGCTTGAGTTGGGTCGGTGATCACCAGTACATAGTACCGGCACCTTGAATATCGGCTTAAAAAAATATTATGATCACTGGCACCTATTTCAGATCCACTTCAAGCACTGGTTTGTACAATATGGATTATATGGTGTGTCAACCAAAGCTAGCCCGCTTAGCCTTTCAAGACACAAAAGGCCAAAGCCCTGTTACTTTCCGATCCCGCTTTACAAACAGTACATGGACATGATGTGCGTCAAGAGAGACCATTGACCAGGAGATGCTTGGCTGCCACCCGTTGTGCTATTCAGTAGCCTAGCCCTTTAGTGAGAGAGCCGGGCCCAGTGTGCATCTGGCTGACTGTACAGCAACATCAGAGCTTCCTGGTGCCCCACTGCACTCACCCGGGGTGCACTCCCCTGGTGCACCCCCCCACTGCACTCCCCCACTCTGCCCTTCACAGAGAGAGAGGGGTGGGGATGGGGGAAGGGGGTCATCGTCCCCTCCAGGCAGGGGACCGGCCGTGTCCTTGTGCGCTCAGACACACAGCAGCTGAAGATGAGGATAATGAAATCAGTCCTTTCACAGGCGCAGGGGAGTGTGCTGTACGTATGCATGTGGAGCTGCAAATATCCTCGCAGCTGTTTGTTACATTCATGTTTTGGGAGGGATTTGGAGTGCAAAAAAACATGGATCTGTCATTATAAGTCATTTCCAAATTTAGAGAAGTAGCATGCAGCTCAATTTCTATAATACTGTAGTACACCCAACTAGCTCTGTGGAAGGTTATAATGTAACTTTTTCTAATCCTGTCCACATGAATCACTCTCCAATGGCGGTTACCTGCGACAATCTCAAAATAAATGGAAAAAGGGTAGAATGATTATTGAATTGGCAAAGGCAAAGAATTTAATTAGATTTCAACAACAGACTATAAGTCTATCCCCAGTGAAGTTTATTATTTTTATTTTTTTTACAACCGCTGACCGGATTTACTAAGATCCCCACTGGCCGCATTAGATCCAGATGTGGCTTGCGAGTTGCGAGTTTGAGACCCTACTCTACAGGATGCTGTCTGAAGTGCTGCCCTGTTGGGGCCTGTGTGTGAAGACGGGCAGATCATACCTGTAGGTTCTTCCTCCACACGTTGACCGCAGCGAAGGCCAGCTGCATCTGCTTCCTGCGGGCATCTTTGTGGCGCTTATACGCAATCTCAATAAAGATGAGGAAGATTCCAGCGACGATACCCCCAGCAACCAACATGAACACACCTGTTAGGAGGCAATTTGGACATGCCAACCTGTTATTTTACTGCCTGCGGTGCACAGGCCATACCAAGTCTCCAGTGGCCCCTGCATCCTCCATGGAGAACCATTTTGAACACAATAAACCTAATGACAATAATCTGTCAAACTTCTGCAGATAAAGAAATACCTTCACACCAATTTGAATACCTACACACCTGCTATAGACTAACGTTCTGGCTCAGACAAGGGGGGCTACTTCCTTACACACCAGTTTACTATTTGCATTTCCTCTCATTTCTGTATCATTATGGACTAAATTGGAGAACCGTACATACCTGCCATGTTCTCAAAAGTGAGGGTGGCTGGGGCATTGCTTCTGGAGTCACACTCCTGGTATCTCACCCAGGTTTTATCTAGTTCCTCCATGAACCCATTCTCATGAGAGCTGTTATGGGAGAAGAGCCAGATCATACTTAAGGTTAGGTCTCAAACAGTAAATACTGATACAATACATAGAGTATACTATGGGGTGGTTTCCTGGACACACATTAGGCTTAGGCTGGGACTGAAAAGCTACAGTATCTCAATGGAGACTCTCCATTGACCATGCTTTTTAGTCTAGGACCAGGCTTAATCTGTGTCCAGGAAACGACCCTTATTATAATATTGTATGGTAGCATGTTGCTTCAATAGTATCTTGTTGCTGGCCAATATTCACCTAAGAATGGACAGGGAAACGTTTTGCTTCCAAGGGCTGTCCTTCCGCATGCCTATGCCGAAGCCGGAGCGGAAGAACAGCTCTCCCGTTGTCACCAAGTCACACTTCTGTGATGCCTCAAACTCCAAGACGGCAGAGTCCCAGATGAACGCGTGCAGTTTGCTGAGGGAGGGAGGGACACGGACAACAGAGAAGAGGAGGAATGGGAACGAATGAGTGTATGAAAATGCACACTAGATAACCACATCATGTCATTATTGTCTTCCTCGCACTATTGCTCACCTGGGATAGCATAAATACTGTACATTCAGCATTATGGCCTCCCCCATTGGAATTTTCAGAGTATTAACCCCCCACCCCCATCCCCTGGAGCTGCCACAGCTGTTGCTCACTTGTCGCGCACAGCTTGGATGGCCTCAGCAGCGCTTTCGTAGTTGTGCTTCTCCATGTGGCGGTACATGGTGCTCAACTCCACTTGGCGCCGGAAGTAGATGTCCACCGAACTCTGCTTCACTGTGGCGTAGATGAACTTGTCTGATGGGTTTCGCAGCTGAGACACAGAGACACAAACAGAGGCACAGCAGTCAGTCAGTCATCCTCCATGACTGTCCTTTACATAAGCTTTCACCCATAAAATATCTGCACTCAATGAATGTTGTTGTTGCTTATTTCCCCAGAATGCCATCAGCATTTCTTATCATTTTAAATCCATCTCAATCTTTCATTGATCCTAGGTGCATGTATTTTTTATATGTGTGTCTTTGTAATCATTGATGATGCTTGTGGTGATTTAAACAATTTCCCAAGTTGGGATCAATAAAGTACTACTACTACTCTACTCTACACTCCCTATACTGCCGACTTTCAATAATAGCTTTTCACCCAAGGTCTATTTGGGCCCTCTCTAAGAGTTCCTATTACCAAGAAGACTAAAATGAAGGAGAAGACAGAGACAAAGACGATTTAGCGAAAGACCGCCATATTGTTAGCATTAGTCTTAACTCCAATGGGAATGCTAACCGTTCATTTTTAATAGGCCGCGTGGTGCATTCTGGGTCAAGGAGTGCATAAAAGAGAACAGGAGGTACACATGGGTTCGCACTGCTAAAATTGCATTGCATACAGTACTGTAATGCGGTAAAATACAGTATACCATTTATGTAGCGTAAGCTTTCATACAAAGTGACAACAGTGAGTCCACATATTCTCATATGTGACCCCAGTGGGAATCAAACCCACAACTCTAATGTTGCTAGAGCCACACTTTTACGAACTGAGGCACGTACAGAAGAACTACAACAATACCATAATAATTAAATCAAACGCTGAATCTCAAATAGCCGCCTGTCCCTTTTTAATAGCCGGACAATGGCACACATTTCAGCAAATAAACCTGTTTCAAATAAACACCGGTCTAAATAAATTGTTTACAAGGTTAACATGAATTACCATGACTTGTTTACAAGGTTTAATGTTTGATTTGTTACAGTAAATAATTCAGTAATGACTAAATTTTTTTTTGACAATCATCCGTTTTTATCGGCAGAAAGAAACTGCTAGCCATTGGCTGCTAACAGCTGACAACTGCTAGCTAACTGGCAAGCACAAAAACAGTCAACAACTTCGGGAGTACAGACCCCAATAAATTGTCCGATCGCCCCTTAATGGTGAAAGTAAAAACTCCTGAAGATTAACAGTCAAAGAGGAGAATAATGATTATGCCAAGGAAGTTTTTTATTTGAAATAAAGGCATACTATGACAAAATAAATGTGATACAGTGTGTAAACTACACATTAGTGCAGGAAATGAAGAAATTTAGAAAAATGCTGGAGGTGAATGCTGGAATTCAACAATTAAATATGCAAATGAGCAAAACCTGTATGCATTAAGGAAATAGATGCCTGGCTCAAATAGAAGCCTGTCTCTAATAACCACCTGTTTTGTCCAGTGATTTAAGCAAATACTCTGGGTCTTCCTTTCCTGTGGCGATCCTCATGAGAGCCAGTTCCATCATAGCACTTGATGGTTTTTGCGACTGCACATGAAGAAACTTTCAAAATTCTCGAAATTTTCTGGATTGACTGACCGTCATGTCTTAAAATAATGATGGACTGTTGTTTCTCTTTGCTTATTTGAGCTGATTTTGCCATAAAATGGACTTGGTCTTTTACCAAATAGGGCTATCTTCTATATACCACCCCTACCTTTTCACAACACAACTGATTGGCTCAAACGCATTAAGGAAAGACATTCCACAAATTAACTTTTAACAATGCACACCTGTTAATTGAAATGCATTCCAGGTGACTACCTCATGAAGCTGGTTGAGAGAATGCCAAGAGTGTGCAAAGCTGTTATCAAGGCTAGGGTGGTCACTTTGAAGAATCTCAAATATAAAATATATTTTGATTAGTTTAACACTTTTTTGGTCACTATCTGATTCCATGTGTAATTCATAGTTTTGATGTATTCACTATAATTCTACAATGTAGAAAATAGTAAAAATAAAGAAAATCCTGGAATGAGTAGGTATATATTAAATACTGTATATTATTTAGTATATGTAAAGACAAGATTAAATCAATAATAGTCTGATGGGTGACAATAGTAGCCTATCACCTGGGAATTATATATTTACCGGGAAATTTGAGGCATTATCAAGTGCTTGTTAAATTGTGAATGAGAGACTGATCAAGTGTGTACAGACTGTGCAAAAAAACTAAGCAGAGCTCATGCTTTTAATGCAACTTTTTTCAAACCATCAATCAGGCAAGTGCACAGATAGGGCTCTACCTGTGCACATGCCCCTTTTCCCTTCCAGTCTCTAAAGTAACCTTTTGTTTTGGTATTTTGGTATTTTTGAAAGGTCTGTACACGGCCCTGAGTTCAATACAATACTGTAAAATTAATGATAAAAAATACGAAGATGTATGATTGCCATCCTCATGAGCTGACCACCCTCCCTGAGGCCAAGGATGTGGCATGCAATGACACCAATCCAGACCAAATGCTCAAAGCATACTTGATACAAACTAATGCCTGCTAAACATTATGGTACTTTAATTTATTTTATTTGATTACGGTACACTTATACTGAGTACACCTAACATTAGGAACACCTTCCTAGGGATGCTGGCTCATGTTGACTCCAATGCGTCCCATAATTGTGTCAAGTTGGCTGGATGTCCTTTGGGTGGTGGACCATACACACAGGAAACTGTTGAGCGTGAAAAACCCAGCAGCGTTGCAGTTCTTGACACAAACCGGTGCGCCTGGTTCTTAATGTTTTGTATACTCAGTGTATGTTGTAATTATATCTGAACAATGCATACATATTGATGCAAAAGTAGCTAAGATGGGGAGAGGTCTGTCCATAATAAAGCGCTGTTCTGCCTTCATAAGAAATGCTATCAACAAGGCAGGTCCTACAGGCCCTAGTTTTGTCACACCTGGACTACTGCCCAGTCGTGTGGTCAGGTGTAACAAAGAGGGACTTAGGAAAATTGCAATTGTCCCAGAACAGGGCAGCTCAACTGGCCCTTAAATGTATATGGAGTGCTAATATTAATAATATGCATGTCAATCTCTCCTGGCTTAAAGTAGAGGAGAGATTGACTTCATCACTACTTGTATTTGTAAGAAGTATTGACATGTTGAATGCACAGAGCTGTCTGTTTGAACTACTAGCACACAGCTCAGACACCCATGCATACCCCACAAGACATGCCACCAGAGGTCTCTTCACAGTCCCCAAGTTCAGAACAGACTATGAGAGGCGCACAGTACTAAATAGAGCCATGAGTACATGGAACTCTATTCCACTTCAAATAACTAATGCAAGCAGTAAAATCAGATTTAAAAAACCGATAAAAATACACCTTATGGAACAGCGGGGACTGTGAAGACACACATGATAAAATACGCACTATACACACACGTACACATGTGGCCTGAGGGCACACACTTAATGTGTTGTGAAATCTGTTTTTAATTGTATAAAACTGCCTTAATGTTGCTGGACCCAAGGAAGAGCTAATCGGGGTCTACAGTGCCTTTGGAAAGCATTCAGACCCCTTGACTTTTTCAAAATTTTGTTACATTACAGCCTTATTCTAAAATAGATTTTTTTTTTATCCTCCACAATCTACACACAATACCCCATAATGACAAAGCGAAAACAGATTTTGATTTATTTTTGCTAATTTATTATTATTTTTAAACAGAAATACCTGATTTACATAGGTATTTTCCGACCCTTTGCTATGAGACTCGAAATTAAGCTCAGGTGCATCCTGTTTCCATTGATCATCTTTTTTCTACAACTTGATTGGAGTCCACCTCTGGTAAATTCAATTGATTGGACATGATTTGGCACACACCTGTCTGTATAAGGTCCCACAACTGACAAAAACCAAGCCAGGAGGTCGAAGGAATTGTCCGTAGAGCTCCGAGACAGGATTGTGTCGAGGGACAGATCTGGGGAAAGGTACCAAAACATTTTGCTCCAGCATTGAAGGTCCCCAAGAACACAGTGGCCTCCATCATTCTTAAATGGAAGAAGTTTGGAACCACCAAGACTCTTTCTAGAGCTGGCCACTCGGCCAAACTGAGCAATTGGGGGAGAGGGGCCTTTGTCAGGGAGGTGACCAAGAACCGGATGGTAACTCTGACAGAGCTCTAGAGTTCCTCTGTGGAGATGGGAGAACCTTCCAGAAGGACATCCATCTCTGCAGCACTCCAACAATCAGGCCTTTATGGTAGAGTGGACAGACGGAAGCCACTCCTCAGTAAAAGGCACATGACAGCCCACTAGGAGTTTCCAAAAGGCACCTAAAGACTCTCAGACCATCAGAAACAAAATTCTCTTGTCTGATGAAACCAAGATTGAACTCTTTGGCCTGAAAGCCAAGCGTCACATCGGGAGGAAACCTAGCCCTATCCCTACGGTGAAGCATGGTGGTGTCAGAATCATGCTGTGGGGATGTTTTTCAGCAGCAGGGATTGGGAGACTAGTCAGGATCGAGGAAAAGATGAACGGAGCAAAGTACAGAGAGATCCTTGATGAAAAATTGTATACCCAATTTAGGTTACTGCCCCTTTAAGAGCTACAATATTTTGTACCCCATGTTGTGATTCTCATCAAATATGTTGTTGTCTTCACACACAATTCAAACCCCACAATAGAATAAACAGCTCTTAGCCTATAGATCACATTTTGCAAACAAATAATCTTGAAGTAATAACACACATATTGGAATTTCTGTGAATCCTTGATAATCCTTAATCAATATCTAAAAACAGCACATGTTTTGTCCACGAACCTACACACCTTCTCTCTTTTTTTGGCACCAATGTGAAGGGTTATGGCAGGGGAAATGGTGTGGCAGTAGTCTAGTGTGTGGTGCAGGAATAATGACAAGTGAACCTGGGGAGATTTGTGTTCACATTGCCCTAAAAAAGGCAAATGCGCCACGGAATTCAAGTGAACCGAACCCAGACCACCTCTCGAGATGGTTTCAGTTCGGTTCAATTCGGGGACTCTTTTGAGGTCACACTGCACCAAAAATTACTGCTTTCATTACCGAGTTCAAAGAAATTGACTGAAAAGGACCAAGTGTGAAATCACCCTTAGTGTGTGTGTGTGCTCACCCTGGGGTCATTGATGCCGGTGATGCGCTCCTCAGGCCGGTCCAACACTAGGAAGGCTGCCAAATTGGCTGTGTAGGATGCCACAATGATCATGGCAAATCCAGCCCACACCATACCTAAGATCCTTGCTGAAAAGCTCCGGGGTGCTCCTACAAACACAATCACAAACACAAACATAGTCACTCAGTTAACAGCAGCCAATTTCAATGTCCACTTGAATAGGTAGTCTACAAAGATCCTATTGAATTACTATATACTGTATGTTTCTATTAATAAATTACAATATTCTATACAGTATGTAATTTCTACGAGGTAGTCTGCATCTGAAGCCTATTCCTATATACAGTAGTCCACTTGGTGCTATCTAGGGATTAGGGTACCATTTCAGACACATACATAGACTTAGGCCAGTTGATATTTACCTTCTCCTATCCCGGAGTTCAAAAGGACCCCCCAAGAGAACCACATGGCGGAGGATAAGGTGAGGGCGTCCTCTTCTTCTTCTTCACTATTCACTTTAAACCTTCCAAATGGGCTGCGGTGCACACAAGACACATGTGAGCTCAGGTCTCTTTCAAGACACCAAACCTCCAACCTATCCCACTGGATACAAACTGGTTGAATCAACGTTGTTTCCACTTAATTTCAACAACAAAAATATTTTTCCTTCTGAACACAATGTGGAAAACTGATTGGATATGCAAAAAGTAATCAACATAAATCCAATGACAAGGTTCAAATCTTTGTTGAATTCACTTTGAATTGACGGTACAGAGTCAATGTGCGGCGGCACCAATGTCGAGGTAATTGAGGTAATATGTACATGTAGGTAGAGTGGGGGGCAATGCAAATAGTCTGGGTAGTCATTTGATTATATGTTCAGGAGTCTTATGGCTTGGGGGTTGAAGCTGTTTAGAAGCCTCTTGGACCTAGACTTGGCACTCCGGTACTGCTTGCCGTTCGGTAGCAGAGAGAACAGTCTATGACTAGGGTGGCTGAAGTCTTTGACAATATTTAGGGCCTTCCTCTGACACCGCCTGGTATAGAGGTCCTGGATGGCAGGAAGCTTGGCCCCGGTGATGTACTGGGACGTACAGTATGTACTACCCTCGGAGGCCGAGCAGTTGCCATACTAAGCAGTGGTGCAACCTGTCAGGATGCTCTCGATGGTGCAGATGTAAAACCTTTTGAGGATCTGAGGACCCATGCCAAATATTTTCAGTCTCCTGAGGAGGAATAGGTTTTGTCGTGTCCTCTTCACGACTGTGTTGATGTGCTTGGACCATGTTAGTTTGTTGGTGTGGACGCCAAGGAACTTGAAGCTGTCAACCTGCTCCATTACAGCCCCGTCAGTGAGAATGGGGGCGTGCTCGGTCCTCATTTTCCTGTTGTCCATAATCATATCCTTTGTCTTGATCACGTTGAGGGAGAGGTTGTTGTCCTGGCACCACACAGTCAAGTCTCTGACCTCCTCCCAATAGGCTGTCTCATCGTTGTCGGTGATCAGGCCTACCATTGTTGTGTCATCGGCAAACTTAATGATGGTGTTGGAGTCGTGCCTGGCCATGCAGTCATGAGGGAACAGGGAGTACAGGAGGCGACTGAGCACGCACCCCTGAGGGGCCCCCGTGTTGAGGATCAGTGTGGCGAATGTGTTCTTACCTACCCTTACCACCTGGGGTGGCCTGTCAGGAAGTCCAGGATCCAGTTGCAGAGGGAGGTGTTTAGTCCCAGGGTCCTTAGCTTAGTGATGAGCTTTGAGGGCACTATGGTGTTGAATGCTGAGCTGTAGTCAATGAATAGCATTCTCACATATGTGTTCCTTTTGTCCAGGTGGGAAAGGGCAGTGTGGAGTGCAATAGAGATTGCATCATCTGTGGATCTGTTGGGTCGGTATGCAAATTGCAGTGGGTCTAGGGTTTCTGGGATAATGGTGTTGATGTGAGCCATGACCAGCCTTTCAAAGCATTTCATGGCTACAGACGTGAGTTCTACGGGTCGGTAGTCATTTAGGCAGTTACCTTAGTGTTCTTTGGCACAGGATGGTCTGCTTGAAACATGTTGGTATTTTACAGACTCAGACAGGGAGAGGTTGAAAATGTTAGTGAAGACACTTGCCAGTTGGACCGCGCATGCTCGGAGTACACATCCTGGTTATCCGTCTGTGAATGTTGACCTGTTTAAAGCTCTTACTCACATCGGCTGCGGAGAGCGTGATCACACTGTCGGCCAGAACAGCTGATGCTCTCATGTATGTTTCAGTGTTACTTGCCTCGAAGCGAGCATAGAAGTTATTTAGCTTGTCTGGTAGGCTCATGTCACTGGGCAGCTCTCAGCTGTGCTTCCCTTTGTAGTCTGTAATAGTTTGCAAGCGCTGCCACATCCGACAAGCGTCAGAGACGTTGAGCTGACGTCTGTCCCCAGTGGGATGTCAGTGCAGTTCTTTATTTCACGTGCCTGTGTTGTGTTAAGTTTCACTTGCCACAGACATAAACAATTATTTCAGCTGTTCATTACAAATGCATGGGGAACCTGTGGCATAGGAAATGTATGGGGAATTTCCTGATCCTATGTGGCTCAATTGGTTAAGTATGGCACTTGCAACGCTAGGATCATGTGTTTGATTCCCGCTGGGTCCACCCATATGAAAATGTATGCATGACTGTAAGTAGCATTTGATAAAAGTGGCTGCTAAAAGGCCTATATTATTATTAATGTGATCAGGTTATTACTGTACACAGACATGTCGTTGTTTTACCTGAACCGGTCTAATAGGTAGAGCATCACCGCCACCACATGGACCGATAGACCCACCAGCAGCCACAGGGTGCTCTGAAAGGGCTGCATGAACGAATCCAAAGTACTGCGTGGTATTTCCTACGGTCAAACAACAGCCAGTGACTCATTCACTCTACTGTGAGTAGTACTATACTGGGTCATAGTTGTAGGAAGAAAACAATAGCTTCAATGGGTGCCTGTCTGAGCAGCAGGAGTAAGAGCAGCATACCTTTTTCACGAGGATGGTAAGCCCCTGGTACTTAAAGGGTTTTGAGAACTCGATGTACTGGGCGCGTTCGTTGTTGATCGTGAGCGGAGCCACAATCATGTCTGCCAGGCCACCCAGGAGTTCTCCCATCATTCCATTCCACTCCTTCTTGTTGCTGTTGTTTACCTGATATAGAAAGAGAGGGGCATCCACTGTACTCTACATACTTAATCGACATTTCCTAACCTGATTGATGCTTGGATCAGCCAAAAACGGTTTGATCACGAATGCGATCCTACAATTACATAAGATGTCGGACTAAATTGCACTTTAGCATTATGCACATAACCTGTACATGTACCCTTATATTATTGCAGTTAGCAAAGATTTTGCCTACTGGACAATTTTTTAAATATCCATTCATTATCTGTTGTTGTTGTTTTTCAATTGGTGATTTTGTCTAGAAAAACATTGTCCTTTCGCAGCCTACACAATATACAGACAAAATTCAATCAAATCGAATGAACTGGTCTGTCATTTGTGGGTCCCAATAAAGTCATTAAATATGAACTTTATGGAAGATAACACCCAGGAATACACATTGATTGTCATTTCATATGTGGTAGTCCATACTATACCACACATGTAGCCAGTACTGCACTGCATCTAGTGTTGCATGTTCTGCATTTCTCTGTGTGATAATAAAGATTACCTTGAACCTTGAGGATGGTATTCCATAGCACAAGGGGGTTCGGTTCTAAAGCTGCAGAACCATATGATCATCTTACTTACCCGCTCCTGTGTACCAAACTTCCCATCAGCCACCAGATGAACCTCATAGGTGAAGTTCATGGTATCCGCTAGTTTAATCAAGAGGTCAATGCAAAAGCCGTAGCAGCATTGGGGTACTATAGGCTGTCCTATAATGGACAAACGACAAACACAAAATCAGCCGAAAAAAATTATATTGAGAGCAAATCAACATATACAGCCAATACAGACTGACACTATACTGAACTAGTACTTGTGTATATCCTGTGGCTGTCTTATTACCTGGGATGGTTCCATTGGGGCCAGTGCATATAACTTTCTGGACATCTTTAAGTCCATTTACAGTTTTTTCTTTTTGGCAAGTTCCATCACTTGTTGTGGGTTGGACATAGACAAATGGCTCCTGATGAATGGTTACTATCTGTGAACAATAGAGAAGGACACGTATGGCGCCAGCACATTTTGGCACACAGACATTCAACACAAGGAACAAGTGCTTGGGTGTATGCATTAGTGCACACCGTAGCAAATTTTTTTGCCACAGAAAACGTTTTCAACAGAAACAATTGGACAAATTCAGGTAGGTCCCTCCCCGTTTCTAGCCATTTGGATCCTAGTGAATACACCCCCAGTTATGCAAGACCAGGGCGGTAGCTGCACATGAGGACACCAAGGTCCAGACCTCAGTTTTTTCTACTTACTGTTGAGAGTTAGAGTAGTAGGTGCAACTTCTAAACTTGTTTTTTCTCTTGATGTACAGTATGTCACTCACCGACAGTCACTCAATGAGCCCATCTCATAAAATGTTTTAGATTGGCAAGTTAGTCTAGTTAGTCTTGCCAGCTATCTAAACCATTAGTAATCATAGCCGCATTACCAACCAGGCACACAGGGCATGTGCCCAGGGGTCCTGACCTTTAGGGGGCCCCCATTGATTTTGTTAGTCCCTGTCACTTAGATATAATATTAACATGGCATAAGTCATGGCAAAATGTGTAGAATTGCAGGAAATTTGCTTTTAAAACTGCAAAAAAAATCTCCCCAACCCATGGCAAAATGTGTAGTATTGCAGGAAATTATCTTTAAAACTGCACACAAAAAAAGTTATGGAAAGCAAACATATTTGTTTACCATTTGCTAAGGGACAGATTGCAATTTACTGGGGGGGAGGGTTTTCCAAAATAGGGCAGGGTTGTCAAACGTATTTTTTTTGCTTTGGGGAGGGTTGTGTGTTTTTTTTATTTGGCACATTGGAGGGTAGTGCATTATTTTACCTGGTTTACATGATCTAGTTGCAGGTTTTACTATATAACTAGCCACATTTACTCATCTGCTTGCATGCACCTCCCCTATATCAAGGTGTTTTGGTAGTTCCCTTATGCACTACGCTTTTTTCCTTGTGCTAACTTTTACAATACCACAGGTCAGTATAGTCTACCAGTCTAACGATCCATCCTGCCCTCTATCATAGTGACAATAGTGCTAGGTGGATCGTTTGTGCAGATCTGGTATAGGCTAACGAGCAATCATACCACACATAAAAGCATTCAAAGCTGCATACATTTTCAATATGAAACCACAAGAACAAATAGGAATACCTAAAAGGCAGTGGAGATGCAAGGTGCATCATTGCGCAGGAAAGCAGACATGACAAACAGCTCAACAAGCTCCCCTATTGATTTTGTTTTGGGGCAATATAATTGCAGACTAGCCTACAACACCACAATGCAATGAATCATTTCATTCTTGTTTTCAAGCGAGTACTAACTTCTACTCTAGGCTACAGTAAAAATGTCAGTTGAATAATGGCAGATTGTGATTTACATGTTTCATTCGATTTGGATCAGGCACAGTAGCAGGTCAGTCTGGCTGTATTTTTACTTCTGATTCTGAATGCGCTGTCAGTTGCAGATCATCATTCTCCCAAGTCATCCTATAATAATGTGTCCACATATGCTCCCGCAGGCCAATTTATTCAGAAGAGCTTAACACACGCTCTGCCTCCTCTCCAATCCGAGCGGCTATTCTTTGCGCACATAGAAGCTAAAGCTTCAATATGGCCTTAATATTTATAATTACACTTTTAAAATGTATTACCTTTTATATGTGCCAGAAACACAACCAGTCACACATTTTTCATCTGAGTAGGCTTCTTCAAAAGTATCCTGTAGGCCTGTACATGTTCATCACAAACATAAATTCCAGCATCTTCAAAATGGCTTGACATTAACCAGGTTTCCATCCAACCTTTTAATGTGAGTAAAGTAGCCTAACATGTCGGATAAAAAAATGTCACATCATGAGAAAGCAGGCAGTTTATTAGGCTACAGATGAAATAATGTATTATTAACTTCACAGGGTGGTGAAAGTGCACAGTGATGATGTTGATGCTCCTTTCAATAAATATCTAGGGTTTTATTCTGGCGAAATGAGGATCGATGCTTGGCTGCAATTTGACAAATAGAAATGATCTCTTACTTTTATCCATAATAATCTCATCATGTAGTAGGCTGTACCTGCACTGTATCTGCAAGCTGTTGGTTAGAGCGAACATACCAATACCAATGTAGACACAATCGCTATACCTATATACACATTTTTTTGTGACAAACCATCAGTAGGCCAAAATGCTAATATATTTTATATTAATATCATACAGTGGGCAAGCCTATAGGCCTATGCATGCAAAACCCTAATGAATTTAGAGCTGCAATCGCTGACAGCTGAACGTTGATGGGAACAATTATTGTTCTAGGAAAGTAGCCTAAAAAAATAACAAAAAAATAGGCTGTGAAGTTTTGCATGTGCATCGTAGCCCAATGAATAGTGTTTTTATAATTTGTTATAATCTGTTTTTAAGGACACGTAAATGTGTCTAATTTGGCCAATATCCCTTGTTGGCTGCGCCAGGTTGGTTCTGAATGCATATTGATGTCCGGTAAATTTCTCAAATGTCTGGTAAATTAAAATCTTTACTGTCATGTTGTCTGGCGCCACATTTTCCTAAAGGGAACTCTGAAATGTGCATATTGTTTTTATGCAGATTTTAGAATATTTGCATGAAATTCGGTCGCCAATTGGATGGAAACCTAGCTATATACACCCAAAAGACTCTGGCAAGTGCACTAGTCCCGTGTCACATTAATTATGCCTGCACATCATGGTTCGCCAGCAGCCCCAAACATCTAAAGAATAAGCTACAGACCTGACAAGATTTGTACTTAAACTCCCCCCTAATACTCATCTGGAGGTTGAGCATTTTTTTGTCTGTATCTCTGTAATTGTATATGTATTTATGTAAAATAAAATAAGTCCCAGACGTTATTGTGCAATTTCGGTCACTTAAAAAATATTTCTGTATATTTATATATGTATTTTTTTAACTGTTGAAATCAATCAATCAATCCAAATGACTCAAGAGGGAGCCCCACGGCACTTGATTTGGGCCGGGTTCGGACTTGCCACGCTGGAAAACCAGGGAATTTATTGAAAGTTCCAGGAATTTTGCAACCCTAGTTGCACCATTGTTCTTACATAATATAACCATATGTGATGGACTGTCCCATCCCCGCGGCCTCAGCAACAGATTAGTCCACGAGACAGGCGCGAATCAGGCGGATGTATTGTGCACCATGAAAAATATATATATTTGCCATTGCTCAACTAAAGACATCTCAGTCGACCAAAATTGGGTCAGCCCTAGTAGGGAGGGATGACATAGTCTATTATTGTGGTGTTGAACAGGCAAATCGTCATTTTGAAGTGCCCAAAATATCCTTTGTTCATTGGTTGTGTGGTGCACTGGCACAGAAAGCTGTTGGCTGGACAATTTGTTGCATATATTTTATATAATTATAAATATGGCATCAAAATATGGAAAATCATTGTCTGCAGCTGCTTCTGATCATAGTGTAATGAAACAGTTAGGGAGAGTGATCTCTCCGCAGTGGTCAGCGAACCCTCAACCTTCTGGCCCATAAAGCATGCTAAAGTGGAAAAGTTGATATCAATATTTTTTTTATGACACCTTGAGTTGACCCCTCAGTGAATATAAATCTGTCCCTAATAAAATACTTTTTATGCTAACAGATCCCTCTGTACATGTTCAATTATAGTTTTTAATCCCTGTTATGTCCTGATCTGTTTCACCTGTCCTTGTGATTGTCTCTATCCCCCTACAGGTGTCGCCCATCTTCCCTTGGGTATTTATACCTGTTTTGTTCAAGTCAACCAGCGGTTAGTCTCTGCTCCTGCTTTTCCCCAGTCTCTCTTTTTCTCATCATCCTGGTTTTGACCCTTGCCTGTCCTGACTCTTAGCCTGCCTGCCGTCAGGTTCCTTGGCCTCTACTCTGGATTATCGACCCCTGCCTGCCTTGACCTGTTGTTTGCCTGCCCGTGTTGTTACAATAAACATTGTTACTTCACACAGTCTGCACTTGGGTCTTACCTTGATTACTGATAATCCCGGTGCTGAGTTAATGTGTAGAAGCAAATTGTATAGCTAATAGGCTATGTGTTTGTAGATCGACTGAGGTGAATGAAGCTTCAGCAACCAATGTGATAATGGCAGGGTTAATTTTTGCTTGTTTTTGCTGTTCTCCTAATAGCATTTTAGAGTTAAGTTAAATTAAACTTTCCAAAAATGTATTGAATGGGGGGGATAAAGCCCACTTCCCCTGCCCCTCCAGACCTCACTAAAACTCAGATCCTGGCTACGGCCATGTGCTGGACGTAGTTGCTACCTTTAGTCTGGTAGACATCTGGTATCCTCTTGGCTTCTCCGTCTCTCCTCCTGGCCAAATGATCTTCCTCTGCGGATTCATCACCACCTACAAAACCAAAGAAATAGAATGGCTAGAATGGGAAAAAGTAATTCAGACAGTACAATCATATGGCACGCTAATTTAATTGGGCTAGTCATTTCACCTCTATGTACAAACCACCCCAAATATTAATGTTCCCCATACAACTTGGTTTTATACATTTGATAATAACACAAGCACAAAATGATAGCACCAAAGCATAATTACTTAACGTAACACTTAATTTTAAAAATACTGTATTATGTACAACTGGTAACATAAAACATTTAATAAAAACCCCCGTACTTGGGTGCCATTGAAAATGCCCACTTGCACCAGCCTGGTCTTTTGGTAGTTGAGGATGCTATAGGTAGCAAACCGCCTGTCACCATCGTCATTAAACTCAATGCGTCCTGTCAGGCCATCTGGGTACTTGGATGACATCAGCACTCTAGAGTCCAGCGGGGAGATCGGAGGGATGGCATCATCAGACAAATCATCCCAATATGACATGATGGGCTTGGTTGATGAGAGGGGGTGAGATGGGAGATTGAAAACAATGAGGATGAAGGGAGGAGGGTGGGGATGGGGGATGTTTTTGAAACGATAATGCAACGCATTTCGAATGAAGTGTGTGTTCATCAATTCAATCTGGAGTGCCAGAGTGCACTCAAAGTGCGCTCTGTGCATTTGTAAATTCAGAATGTTGTCAGATTGTCCATACATAAATTCATAGCGTTTTGCTCTTGGAGCGTTCAGAGAACACACTCAACGCTCTGGCCGAGGATTAGGTTTGATGCGAGCATTCTGACCACACAACAGCAGTCAAGCACCCAAGCTAACTGGTTATGGTTGGCTAGCTTGCTAGCTACTTCCAGACACAAATGAGAGAACACCACACTCTGACCATTTTACTAGCCCTAGCAGAACTGGTTTGGCTGATTTCATGTTATCCAGAGCGTTGGTGACTGTAACTGTGTGGCTGGCAACAACGTTTACTGACACCGGCCATATTCAACGGGTGTTGAGCATTCGTAAATGAATCAGTTATTCTGCTCTCTGGCACACTCAGGCGAGAGTAGATAGCCAAAGTGAATTTACAAACGCACCCTAAGTCCTCTGATGTAGAATCCTCTATCCCCTTAATTCTGAGTTCTGTCTATGTAGTCTTGCCAAAAGCCAGACACTAAATTTTGGAGGCAAAGGAAATGCAATTCGAGATGTACCCACCAAGGCTAGCCCAACCTGACTTGAATTTGACCTGTATGGCCTAAATGCCAATGAAAACTAAGCTTAATTTCTCAGAGAATGCACAATAAAACAGGGATGATTTTCAGGGGTCTGACTTGGTCCACTTCCAATTAGAACTGCTCAGAAAGGAGGCCTTGTTTTCAGGCTGCCCTCCCTCCCCTGTCTCCCAGCAACCTCGGGTGCCTGGGCCAGCATGTTCAGTTTTATGTTTTGGCCCTTGTCTAATGCTTGTCTTATACTGAGGACCATACAGGACTGTTCTGGTTATATTCTGGTTATTTCAAGCTGACTCAGACCTACTTCTGACTGTGTGCAAATAAACAAAAACAAAAAAAATTGTGTTTGTTTAGTTACTCTCACTATTACTTGTGGCCTTACCGTTTGAAGAGCGGTCCAGTCCTCCAGATGTTTGTGTTGCCTACACAGCCGCGAGGCGGTTCTGTGATGTTCTCCTTCTCAAAGAGCTCCTGGATGGACTGTGCCACCACGGCCACGGCATCGTTGATATGCGCCGACTCGTTCTTGCCGTTGATGAGCTGAAGGCCGAGCAAGCCTGACCAGTCAACAAAATCACAGTTTTAGAGAAGCACTCGACACGAGATGGCTAATATTAGGCCATGAACAATAAACTTGCTTACATGGAAACAACAAGTACCTATTAAGGATAGGAGTTAGGTTGGGGATGATACTGTACAGAACATCGGTTAGGGCAAAGTGAGCATGTTGAAGTGAAGGTTATGTACAGACGTGTCATACATGTAGCCAGGTTAAAAAAAATGCAGTTGTAGCTTACCATCGGCTTTCTGTTACACTTCAATGTGGGGGTAGCAACACACTTTTTCTAAATTAGCTTATGAGAGCCAGACACTCATATTAATGTGAATTCAAAGCAATGTAGAATACCAAAACCTCTATTTCATTTGTTGTCTACTGAAAAAAACACACAAAATAAAAATGGAACAAACAAAAGATGTTAGACATTTAAAGCACAGTACAATGAGAAATCACTTGTTTTAAACCTTTAAACAAACAAATGTTTAAACGTTCAAACATTCAATGTATTACACACCACACTGATTTGCCGATGAGGATAAAACATTTGAATAATAAAGCAATGTGGCCAGCATGACCGATCTGTCGCACAGTCTGTGAGAGAGGCATAGGGTATAGGAGCAGGACATACCATCTGGTGCTTCACTCAAAGCTTTACCAGACATCTCCCTCTCTCCAACCAGCCACACGTAGCCAGAGCCCGTCATGTTGAGCTGGCGCGCAGCTTTGTAGACCGACGCCGCTTCGTCCTCGCTACAGTCAGATACACATCATTACCACAATGGCAGCTCCAGTCAATCCCCAGTGACTACACCAAGAGTACAATATATGTCAATGTTTATTTTGCTCGGTGCAATAAATGGTGAGTTCATCCAAAATGTACAGGACCACTACTGGCCAGGGGACCAATAACATAGGGACACAGTATATTTGTGTTTTCATTGTTAATATATTAATATTATATTAATATGATATAATATATACTGCATGTATGTAACCTGTATTACTATATACTACTACTGTATAATGATGTCATTGAGTCCTGGTGGCCTCATAATAAAGACATGTGTCTGTGTGGTATATGAGGTTTAGAGGTATAGTGCAGTGAGGGATGTAGATGGGAGCTGACCTGGCAGAGAGGATGATGACGCGAGCCTCCAGGTCCTTGGCCTCCAGCAGCATGGATGTCAGGTTGGTGTCTTGGCTGAACAGGAGAACTTTCTCTGCCTGCAGTTAGGGGACAAAATTAGCAAGGAGGAGAAGGACTCAGCCCTGAACCATGCTGTCTTCAGCTCTTCTTTTTCATTGGGGGGGGGGGGGGGGGGGGGGGAAGAAATGGAGAAAAAGGTTCCAAGATAATCTGTTTAACTGAAAAAAATCGAAGCTGGTAGGAAAAATTGTTCTGCATTTGTGCATGCAAACTGAGGGTTATCAAGACTCCAAAGAGGAACGTGCAAGTCAGAAGTAGAGGGAGAAGAAGATTGATGCAACCGCAAATCAAAGTGGTGGAGGAAGGGAGGAGGGTGGTGGTTTCTTTCCCAAAGAACAAAAGAAGAAGGAAATGCTGCAGAAAGGTAGGAGGTGCCATCTGGATTGTGCCTGTCCCACACGTCCAGATCTCCACAAACTTTGTCAAAGTAATAGACTTGCAATCTCCTTGGTTTGAACACATGCAACCCTTTACACAAAAATAAAAAAGGTTGGAGGGGGCATTTCATTTTGCTGAAAATATACTAAAAACCCATTCTCGACTGAAATCATAAAAGAAAATGTAAAAAGACGTGCTACCAGGATAAGGATATCTCTGGAATCGGTTGTTGACTGTTTGACTTTCTAGTTTCTAGTGGCTACGTTCAGAGAATTGGTGGGCGGCGTGCATTGACCATGCAAGTATACCTTGGGTCCTCGCTTGTTGTCATAGGACAGTTGGTCGAGGTTTTCATAGTTCTTGTTTTTATTCTGATGAGTAATGTGCACAGAGAAAATATGCAGACACAGAAGGATATTATAAACAGTTATAAATGGTGTGCAGTAAAGCATTCCAACAAATCTCCACTTTTCTGCTTCAACTTGGGATTCCCAACACTGGGGCTTGCAAAAACATCAAAGGCCTGCTCACAGCATCACAGATTCCTTAGGTTTTAACTGTCTGACACAGGCATGCTCCACCATGGTGTTGTGGGAACCAAAAATATCCCCCAGCGACAATGCTCATTCAGTAGTCTATAGTCATTCTCAAATGGAAGGCCAATGGCAAATGCAGCAAGTTCACCAACGTATCTAACTGAAACAGCATTAATATCTAAATGTAGTATAATCAAATAGGACTGTAGGAAATGTATTAAGCTAATAGATTATCCGGAAAAATTACGTCTTAGTGTTGCTCTTGGACAATTTTTCACAGATCCTGTATCTGAAAAGGCACCAGCCAGCAAGTTCTCTTCATTAGTATATTTTACTAAATATCCAAATTATGTTTCTCCCTTATTCCTCTTGAATTATTATTTTAAAAACTGTGTGTTGATATAATACAATAAGACATGCAGATGGTCTGTCTTGACACAAAGCTAAAGGCTACAAGAATGAAGTTCTCAGCAACAGCACTGAGTGCAGAGTCCCTTAAATATCCATTAAATGCCACAAGGTTTGGAACCAGAGTCTTGGATCTTTGGATAAATCAGCTAAATATAGTGTGTATATACTGTGTACATACAGTATATTGTGTATATACTATATATTGCGTATATACAGTAGTATTTAATTCCAATGGTATAAAAAGGTCTGAAGATCCATAGCTTTAAAAGCTGCTCAGGTCTACAATGTAAACCCAATGATGTACACAAAACATAACAATAATAAATATAGTCTATATCTACAGTGGGGAGAACAAGTATTTGATACACTGACAATTTTGCAGGTTTTCCTACTTACAAAGCATGTAGAGGTCTGTAATTTTTATCATAGGTACACTTCAACTGTGAGAGAAGGAATCTAAAACAAAAATCCAGAAAATCACATTGTATGATTTTTATTAATTAATTTGCATTTTATTGCATGACATAAGTATTTGATACATCAGAAAAGCAGAACTGAATATTTGGTACAGAAACCTTAGTTTGCAATTACAGAGATCATACGTTTCCTGTAGTTCTTGACCAGGTTTGCACACACTGCAGCAGGGATTTTGGCCCACTCCTCCATACAGACCTTCTCCAGATCCTTCAGGTTTCGGGGCTGTCGCTGGGCAATACGGACTTTCGGCTCCCTCCAAAGATTTTCTATTGGGTTCAGGTCTGGAGACTGGCTAGGCCACTCCAGGACCTTGAGATGCTTCTTACGGAGCCACTCCTTAGTTGCCCTGGCTGTGTGTTTCGGGTCGTTGTCATGCTGGAAGACCCAGCCACGACCCATCTTCAATGCTCTTACTGAGGGAAGGAGGTTGTTGGTCAAGATCTCGCGATACATGGCCCCATCCATCCTCCCTTCAATACGGTGCAGTCGTCCTGTCCCCTTTGCAGAAAAGCATCCCCAAAGAATGATGTTTCCACCTCCATGCTTCACGGTTGGGATGGTGTTCTTGGGGTTGTACTCATCCTTCTATTCCTCCAAACACGGCGAGTGGAGTTTAGAGCAAAAAGCTCTATTTTTGTCTCATCAGACCACATGACCTTCTCCCATTCCTCCTCTGGATCATCCAGATGGTCATTGGCAAACTTCAGACGGGCCTGGACATGCGCTGGCTTGAGCAGGGGGACCTTGCGTGCGCTGCAGGATTTTAATCCATGACGGCGTAGTGTGTTACTAATGGTTTTCTTTGAGACTGTGGTCCCAGCTCTCTTCAGGTCATTGACCAGGTCCTGCCGTGTAGTTCTGGGCTGATCCCTCACATTCCTCATGATCATTGATGCCCCACGAGGTGAGATCTTGCATGGAGCCCCAGACCGAGGGTGATTGACCGTCATCTTGAACTTCTTCCATTTTCTAATAATTGTGCCAACAGTTGTTGCCTTCTCACCAAGCTGCTTGGCTATTGTCCTGTAGCCCATCCCAGCCTTGTACAGGTCTACAATTTATCCCTGATGTCCTTACACAGCTCTCTGGTCTTGGCCATTGTGGAGAGGTTGGAGTCTGTTTGATTGAGTGTGTGGACAGGTGTCTTTTATACAGGTAACGAGTTCAAACAGGTGCAGTTAATACAGGTAATGAGTGGAGAACAGGAGGGCTTCTTAAAGAAAAACTAACAGGTCTGTGAGAGCCGGAATTCTTACTGGTTGGTAGGTGCTCAAATACTTATGTCATGCAATAAAATGCAAATTAATTACTTAAAAATCATACAATGTGATTTTCTGGATTTTTGTTTTAGATTCCGTCTCTCACAGTTGAAGTGTACCTATGATAAAAATGACAGACCTCTACATGCTTTGTAAGTAGGAAAACCTGCAAAATCGGCAGTGTATCAAATACTTGTTCTCCCCACTGTATGTGTGAAGCTAATCATACATGATTTATATTAATGACATATTAGTCTGGCGTTGCTATACCTCCAAAATCACGTCAGTGTCACACCTCCCTTGGAGGTATGGAGAATTTTGTATTGCAAAAAAGGTTTGAATGGTCCGCTGGCTCCCAGCCCTCCCCCCACACGCCCGTAGAAGGGGTGCTGTGTGTTATGTGTATCACTGTTTTCCGTCCGGGTAGTTGTAACCTATGCTAGTTTCAAGTGCTAGTGTGGCCGACAGTCTGCGGTTTAAGTTTATTGAAATTGAAAGTGGATTACACTGGTAAAGTCAAATGTCACATACTTTTAATGTGGGGCTATGACAGTCAATTGCAAATGTCTCTTATCTCACCACCACTAATGAGATGGGTGTGCTTGGAGCGTCTCAAAGTCAGGGGGCGTGGTCGACAGTGCACACCTCATCTCTGCTGTCACATCCAACCTGGATTGATGTTTGGTTTTAATGCAGACGAGAGCACTGAATCCAGCTTCACACAGATATGAGCTGGCAAAGGGTAGCCTACTATGAAGGGTAGCCTACTATGAGTTTTATGGTACTTTCAAGACAACTGGAAACTCAGAAAAATACTAGGTCTAATCATAACATCAGTGATCTTTAGTTCGGAAAGTCGGAGGTCTAGAAAGAGGCCCGAGTTCCCGAGTTGGAATTCTGAGTTGGATGTCCGTTCAAAAATATTTTTCCCAGTCGGAGCTCGTTTCTTTCCGAGTTCCCAGTTGTCTTGAACGCACTGAAGTCGGAAGTCAGAGATTTCCGAGTTTCCAGTTCCGAGTTCCCAGTCGTTTTGAATGCGGCATTAATGCTTAGAGGGAGATGGCAGGGTATTCTTTTTGAGTCAGGAACCAAAACTCCTCTGTAGTGACCCCTGAATGTGTTGTCTGCAGCATTCGGTCACATGACAGCTCGATCATCTGATCGATTTCACTTACCGGCATGTCAACTGATCCAGGATTACAGTCAAACGGATTGGGAAGCAGGTCCCAAAGTGCTCTTCCAAGTCTTGGAGGTGAGCAGTCATTGCTCGTGCGGGACACTTACTGATGCTGTTTTCTGTTATTTTCTTTTCATTACACAGGTCAACCAAGTCTGTTTTTGTTTACATCCACTGTGACAACAGTTCCTCTCTCAATTCTAAAAATCTTTCCAACACCCCCCTTCGATAACCATCAAGGCTTGGTGTGAAATATGCTCCGATCCCATATCTCCACATAGTTTTGCAAACAGGTGTGCGCTGTGGTTTGATGTACATTCGAAGTTATCTGCTGCCGTATATCTCCGAGTTCTGTGCTCAGCTCTTTTGCCGCCAGTTGCTCTTGGTGTATCATACAATGCGTCCATATGGCAGAGGCCTGCCTGCCTTCATGCCATAGACGGAGCCCCATCTGTGAAAAAGCCCACCATTCGATCCCATATGGAATCTGTTTTTCGTCAGTATAGCCACGCAGCACATTGAACATTCCCTATGCCGTTTCATGCTCAGGAATCGTAAGACATAACAATATGTCCTCGCGAATAGCAACCCCCAACATGTATAGCAAACAAAAGTCAATGCATGGGCATCTCGGCCCTCACAGCTAACGTCCATTTGGAGAGCATAAGCTGGGGAGTTTCTTAGTCGTTCAGAGTTTCCTTTTAATTGCTAGCAATAGCATAAATGATTTGTTTAACAGCATTATCTGAAAAAGGTATTGATGTGAGTTTCTGTGCCTCTGCCTCCCCACACATTGTTTTCACCATTTCAATTGCGTCCGGTAATATCAAAGTCTCTGCAATAGTATGTGGTTTCATACTATAGTGTGCCTAGCCATTCATTGTGGGAATAATTCAAGTGCAATGATCAAGTGCGGCCTTTTCACATGATCTAAGGTTTGAAGAATTTTCATTTAGATTTTTTAGGTTAACCACATTACAATGATTTTGAGATACAAAGACGATATTATAATATATGTATTTTTTGTTTGTATTTGGGAAATTCTCCCACTACCCCATTGGTTTTGGTTAGGGACGTCCCAAGGATCCCGGATAGCAAAGATCCTATGCGAACCGAACGAGTGTGCTCGCATACTCCCTTAAAATACCTTTGCTTCAAAAACAGAAACAAATAGCAATATTACTGTTTGTCTATCTTGAGACACTGTAGTTAGTATACACTTCCTCAAAATAGTCAGAATTAATCTAGGATAACTCAAGAAATCTGTCATAAATGTTCACAATTTTGCAGAGATCTAGGTTGTGCAATTCTAACTAAGATGTTAGTGCAGTATTTCTCAAAATAAAAATGTGCATAAACGATTTGTCTCTCGTTGAATGACTACAAACACTTAATTGAAGAATCCCTACAGTTGACCAATCAACGACGAAGGGGCGTAAACTTCGGCTACCGACTTCGGCTTGCCACGAGAAAAAATGTTGTGTGCAGGAACAGCCGGGATTTTTTTTTTACAGAAGACCAAAACTAACAAAAACGTCACAAAATGTTGTCATAGTATATGCACGAACTGTTCCGAACTGTTTCAGATTGGAAGCATGTGTACGCCTTATACAACTGGAAAAATACGAGGTCAAATCATGACGTCAGTGATCTTGAGGTCAGAGCTCTAGAAAGAGGCCCAAAGTTCCCGAGTTGGATGACCGTTCAAAACTATTTTTCACAGTCAAAGCTTGTTTTTTTCTGAGTTCCCAGTTGTCTTGAACACATTGAAGTCAGAAGTCGGAGATTTCCGAGTTCCAAGTTCCCAGTTGTTTCGATTGCAGCATTAAAGACGATTTATGGTCATGTGTGATGTTACGTTTGATACTGAAGCTCTGAGGCATGCGTCTCTGAGGCATGCATTGAAATCGCTAAGCAGCTAACTTTGAAGCAGTGTGCATATGTGTATCACTTTATCAGAAGTACATCATCAATGATGTCCGAAGCCTCATTTTTTCGGCACAATTTGGTGAAAGCGCCGAAGCCTTCAGAAAGCCTTGGTTTCCCATCACTAGCATCTGCATTGGCAGTACAACATTTACTGCAATGCGGCTTCTGCAGAAGTCAGGGCATTCATACTTCTTTCGCTTATGGGGAGCAGAGTAGATCTGTTGTGAAGGAAGTTGTCAAGGAAGTGAGTTTGTGTTTATGCAGGATGTACTGCCCCCACCTACCATCAACCAATCATGTCAATGCAAAGCTATACGGAGCTATACGGAGCACTCCGCATTGTTACAAAATTTGAGTGGTACATGGAGATGTGTTACGGAGCTTGATTTGACCTCCACAAGCTTCTGAAGGCTCCGCAATTGTGCCACACCCTCTGTACAGAGCCTCCGGACTGCATTTTTTGGATCAAGCATGAATCGGCTTTAACTGAGCTGCTAGCTAGCTAGCTAACTTTACACACTGTTTAGCTAAGGGAATTAAATGTCATCAGCTAGCTAATTGTTTCCTATTTCCTATTTGTTAGCTATCTTGATGTAATAATTGTAAATTAAAAACAGTCTCCAAATGCATTTGTAGCAATGGAAGAGGGGGAAATTGCAGCTCCAGCTATCAGTAAAGGGAGAGTGGCTGTGTGTAGTAATAAGAAGATGAACAAAAGATGGCGGACTGAAGATGGCGGTGTAGAATGCCTTGTGACTGACCAAATAATAGTACTATTACGCTGACCTGCTCACTCGTGGGCAACAACATTCAAACTGGATAATACCTCAAAACAACAAGTCAGGCTAGAGAATTTTATAGACAAACACTACCAATGCAGTCAAAACAAAAACATGGCTGAGATTAAACATGGAAAGAATGGAGAATCAAACTAAAAAAAAAATTTTTTAAAATATGAGCCTCTTCGACTGACACAAATGATCTATTTTCACCACCCTGTACAGTAAGCATGGAAACCGAACTGCTAAAATCTATAAATGATAAATAAAGCATGCTTAAGTTCAAATAAAATAAAAAATGTATTTGTCACAGGTGTAGACCTTATCGTGAAATGCTTACTTACAAGCCATTAACCAACAATGCAGTTCAAGAAATAGAGTTAAGAAGATATTTAATGAATAAACTAAAGTAAAAAATTTAATAAAAAGTAACACAATAAAATAACAATAAAGAGGCTATATACAGGGGATACTTGTGCCAAGTTAATGTGCAAGGGGTACTTGTTAGTCGAAGTAATTTGTACATGTAGGTAGGGGTAAAGTGATTATGCATAGATAATCAACAGCAAGTAGCAGCAGTGTAAAAACAAAGGGGTGGGGTGTCAACATAAATAGTCCGGGTGGCCATTTGATGAATTGTTCAGCAGTCTTATGGCTTGGGGGTAGCAGCTGTTAAGGTGACTTTTGGACCTAGACTTGGCGCTCCAGTACTGGTTGTCGTGTGGTAGCAGAGAGAACAGTCTATGACTTGGGTGACTGGAGTCTTTGTCAATTTTTTGGGCCTTCCTCTGACACCGCCTGGTATATAGGCCCTGGATGGCAGGAAGTTTAGTGCGTACGGCCCAGTGATGTACAGGGCCGGACGCACTACGCTCTGTAGCGCCTTACGGTCGGATGTCGAGCAGTTGCCATACCAGGCTGTGATGCAACCGATCAGAATGGTGCACGATGGTGCAGCTGTATAACCTTTTGAGGATCTGAGGACCCATGCCAAATCTTTTCAGTCTCCTGAGGGGTGTTGTCGTGCCCTCTTTACGACTGTCTTGTTTGGACCATGATAGTTTGCTGATGATGTGGACACCAAGGAACTTTAAACTCTTGACCCACTCCACTACAGCCCCGTCGGCCCTCCTTTTCCTGTAGTCCACGATCAGCTCCTTTGTCTTGCTCACATTGAGGGAGAGGTTGTTGTCCTAGCACCACACTGCCAGGTCTCTGACTTCCTCCCTATAGGCTGTCTCATCGTTGTCGGTGATCAGGCCTACCACTGTTGTGTCGTCAGCAAACTTAATGATGGTGTTGGAGTCGTGCTTGTCCACGCAGTCGTGGGTGAACAGGGAGTACAGGAGGGGACTGAGCATGCACCCCTGAGGGGCTCCGGTGTTGTGGATCAGCGTGGCAGATGTATTGTTGCCTACCCTTACCACCTGGGAGCGGCCCGTCAGGAAGTCCAGGATCCAGTTGCAGAGGGAAGTGTTTAGTCCCAGGATTCTTAGCTTAGTGATGAGCTTTGTGGGCACTATGGTGTTGGTCGCTGAGCTGTAGTCAATTAACAGGATTCTCACAACGATGTGAGTCATTTAGGCAGGTTAGTCTGTAAAGATATACATGAGATGAAGGCAAGCCTTAAAATGAGCCTTGAAATAAGTGATGAGAAAGCCACGACACTGGAAAAATAAACAAAAAAGCTTCAGGGTACAGTCAATGTAATGATGTTAATGAATTTAAAAGAGAGAGAACGTTGTTAAGATAATCCTTACTTGATATACAGACTATATCAATGCGCGGAAATCTGGTGCTTACCGGAATTAAAGAAAATGAAGGTGTAGATCCATAGATTGTGGTGAAATAATTTATGGTTAAACCGCTACAGATCCCAGACAGCACTGTCGACCAAATTAAACTCAAACTGGTACATCGTTTTAGACAGAGAGGACAGGGATACGAGCGCACAATTGTTGCCAAATGTGCATCCTTAAAAGATGAAATAATGGTTAAAACCCTGGGCAAAGTAGACAAGCTATACATTGATAACCAACTGTTCAGAGACACCAAGACCACTCCATGGTTATTCTAAATAAAATGGAACATCCAACACTGTTAATGATTGTCATAAAAAAATAAACAGATATAATAAAATAAAGAAATTACTAAAGAAATTATAAATACACTATACTATTCAAGTTAGGGAATGTTGTAAAATTATTTGTGTTAATTTTTTATGTATAGTATTTTTAAATAGATAAAATTCATGAAATAATAAATTCCCAAATACAAGTAACTGGGAAACAAAAGTGGCGCCGGAGAACATGGCTGATGTTTTACGTGCTCCTAACCGATTGGGTTTTTATGTTCATGTTTTTGCGTTGTTTGTAACTTATTTTGTACATAATGTTACTGCTACCGTCTCTTATGACCGAAAATAACTTCAGGACATTCAGGACCGACGTGAACGACATACTGGCCCAAATCCCTGTCATTTGTGTGAAGAAACGACGGAGAAAAAGAGGACAGAGGTCGGGCTACCATCTGAGAATTCGAAGGCGATTGAATAAACCCTCCTGCCTTCTGTTCTTATAGCTAACGTGCAATCATTGGAAAATAAAATCGATGACCAACAAGGAAGATTAAACTACCAATGGGACATTAAAAACTGTAATATCTTATGCTTCACTGAGTCGTGGGTGAATGACGACATTATTAACATACAGCTGGCTGGTTATACGTACGCTGTATCGGCAGGATAGAACAGCGGCGTCTAGTAAGACAAGGGGTGGCGGACTGTGCATATATGTAAACAAAAGCTGGTGCACGATATCTATGGAAGTCTCGAGGTTTTGCTCGCCTGAGGTAGAGTATCGCATAATAAGCTGTAGACCACACTATCTACCTAGAGAGTTTTCATACTTTATTTGTCGTAGCTGTCTACATACCACCAAAGACCGATGTTGGCACTATGACCGCACTCAATGAGCTGTATTCTGCCATAAGCAAACAGAAAAACGCTCATCCAGAGGCGGTGCTCCTAGTGGCCGGGGACTTTAATGCAGGGAAACTTAAATCCGTTTTACCACATTTCGATCAGCACGTTAAATGTGCAACCAGAGTGAAAAAAACTCTAGACCACCTTCACTCCACACACAGAAATGCGTACAAAGCTCTCCCTCGCCCTCCATTTGGCAAATCTGACCATAACTCTATCCTCCTGATTCCTGCTTACAAGCAACAATTAAAGCAGGAAGCACCAGTGACTCGGTCAATAAAAAAGTGGTTAGATGAAGCAGATGCTAAGCTACAGGACTGTTTTGTTAGCGCAGACTGGAATTCTTCCTATGGCATTGAGGAGTACACCACATCAGTCATTGGCTTCACCAATAAGTGCATCGATGACGTTGTCCCCACAGTGACTGTACGTACATATCCCAACCAGAAGCCATGGATTACAGGCAACATCCACACTGAGCTACAGGCTATAGCTGCCGCTTTGAAGGAGCGGGACTCTAACCCGAAAGCTTATAAGATATCCTGCTATGCCCTCCAACGAACCATCAAACAGGCAAAGTGTCAATACAGGAATAAGATCGAATCGTACTACACTGGCTCCGACACTCGCCGGATGTGGCAGGGCTTGCAAACCATTACAGACTACAAAGGGAAGCACAGCCGAGAGCTGCCCAGTGACACAAGCCTACCAAATGAGCTAAACTACTTCTATGCTCGCTTCAAGGCAAATAATACTGAAACATGCATGAGAGCACCAGCTATTCCGAAAAACTGTGTGATATTCACAAGGCCACAGGGCCAGACGGATTACCAGGACGTGTACTCCGAGCAGGCGATGACCAACTGGCAAGTGTCTTCACAGACATTTTCAACCTCTCTCTGTCCAAGTCTGTAACACCAACATGTTTCAAGCAGACCACCACAGTCCCTGTGCCCAAGAACACTAAGGTAACCTGCCTAAATGACTACAGACCCGTAGCACTCACGCCTGTAGCCATTAAGTGCTTTGAAAGGAAGGTTCACATCAATGGTTCACATTGATGGTTCACATTCATGGTTCACATCAACACCATTATCCCAGAAACCTTAGACCCACTCCAATTTGAATACTGCACCAACAGATCCACAGATGATGGAATCTTTTTTGCACTCCACTCTGCCCTTTCACACCTGGACAAAAGGAACACCTATGTGAGAATGCTATTCATTGACTACAGCTCAGTGCCCTCAAAGCTCATCACTAAGCTAAGGACCCTGGGACTAAACACCTCCCTCTGCAACTGGATCCTGGACTTCCTGACGGGCCGCCCCCAGGTGGTAGGGGTAGGTAACAACACATCCGCCACGCTGATCCTCAAAACAGGGGCCCCTCAGGGCCCTCCGGTAATCCCTGTTCACTCATGACTGCACGGCCAGGCACAACTCCAACACCATCATTAAGTTTGCCGATGACACAACAGTGGTAGGTCTGATCACCGACAACGACGAGACAGCCTACAGGGAGGAAGTCAGAGACCTGGCCGTGTGGTGCCAGGACAACAACCTCTCCCTCAACGTGACCAAGACAAATGAGATGATTGTGGAATACAGGAAAAGGAGGACCGAACACGCCCCCATTCTCATCGACGGGGATGTTGTGGAGCAGGTTGAGAGCTTCAGGTTCCTTGGTGTCCACATCACCAACAAACTAACATGGTCCAAACACATCAAGACAGCCGTGAAGAGGGAACAACAAAACCTATTCCCCCTCAGGAAACTAAAAAGATTTGGCATGGGTCCTCCGATCCTCAAAAGGTTCTACAGCTGCACCATCGAGAGCATCCTGACTGGTTACATCACTGCCTGGTGTGGCAACTGCTCGGCTTCCGACCGCAAGGCACTACAGAGGGTTGTGCGTACGGCCCAGAACATCACTGGGGCCAAGCTTCCTGCCATCCAGGACCTCTATACCAGGCGGTGTCAGAGGAAGGCCCTAAAAATTGTCAAAGACTCCAGCCACCCTAGTCATAGACTGTTCTCTCTGCTACGTCACGCCAAACGGTATTGAAGCGCCAAGTCTAGGTCCAAGAGGCTTCTAAACAGCTTCTACCCCCAAGCCATAAGACTCTTGAACCTCTAATCAAATGGCTACCCAGACTATTTGCATTGCCCCCCACCCCCACCCCCACCCCCCCCCCCCCCCCCCCCCACACTCTTCTACGCTGCTCCTACTCTCTGTTATTATCTATGCACAGTCACTTTAATAACTGTACATAATACCTCAATTACCCCAACTAACTGGTGCCCCCACACATTGACCCCCTGTATATAGTCTCGCTATTGTTATTTTACTGCTGCTCTTTAACTACTTGTTGCTTTTATTTCTTTTTAAACTGCATTGTTGGTTAGGGGCTTGTAAGTAAGCATTTCACTGTTGTATTCAGCGCATGTGACTAATAATCAACAAGGTAAAAAATAAAAACATTACAAACAGAGGACATAAAAGGCACAGTATGTGGCAATGTACGGGTGTACAGTATATATGAGGGGAGTGCTGGTGTGTAGGAAGATGGTGTGCCTGTGTGTTTTGTTTGATTGGAAAAGTGTGATGAGTTCTGGTTCTGTACTGTAGGTGGCACCAGGTGCTCTTTTTAAAGGATGGGCCCCTATGTCTTAAAGGCCCTAGTATCCATGTGTACAGGGATGATCAGCCAATCACTGGAACGACAACCAAACTTGGGATGGGGGGAAGTTTTAGCGGGTGGAATATTGGAGGACAATTAGAGGTTTACTTCTTCTTAACAGTGCAAATATCATGGTACAGCTATACGGACACTCAATTATCATGGTACTCCTTAATGCTAAGTTTACAAACATATATTATGGTAAGTACTGTATAATCAAAAATTGTATCTCATTATGGTAAGTGGTGAAATAAGTATAGCTAGTTATAATTGTAATGGCTTAGCAGATAATTAGAAAGGACGATCAGTCTTTTCATTGCTAAAAGAGAAGGAATATAATATCTATCGTTTACAGAAAACTCATTCTACACCTTTAGACAAAATTGTATGGAAAAAGAACTAGGAGGGCAAAATATATTTATCCCATGGGCAAAGAAACTCAAAAGGAGTAATGATATTAATTAACAATCATTTTGATCCAAATGTGCAAACTGTTCAAACAGATCCGCAAGGAAAGTGGATCCTTTTAAATATGCTATTGGACCATAAACAGATTTGGCTTATTAATCTATATTGTCCAAATAATTATATTTAAAAATATATATAATCATTTATCAATCTTACAGGCAATACATGACTCAATTATTATGGTGGGTTTTAAGTACCTCAATTGACAGTAGAGGAAATCACACTAAAAACTATCACCCTCATGCACTTAAGAAAATTACGAATATTATGGATATATTAGAACTAGTGGATATACAACATGGAGGCTTAAAAGTCCTGACCTAGTGAGATATACACTGCTCAAAAAAATAAAGGGAACACTAAAATAACACATCCTAGATCTGAATGAATGAACTATTCTTATTATATACTTTTTTCTTTACATAATTGAATGTGCTGACAACAAAATCACACAAAAAATATCAATGGAAATCAAATTTATCAACCCATGGAGGTCTGGATTTGGAGTCACACTCAAAATTAAAGTGGAAAACCACACTACAGGCTGATCCAACTTTGATGTAATGTCCTTAAAACTAGTCAAAATGAGGCTCAGTAGTGTGTGTGGCCTCCACGTGCCTGTATGACCTCCCTACAACGCCTGGGCATGCTCCTGATGAGGTGGCGGATGGTCTCCTGAGGGATCTCCTCCCAGACCTGGACTAAAGCATCCGCCAACTCCTGGACAGTCTGTGGTGCAACGTGGCGTTCGTGGATGGAGCGAGACATGATGTCCCAGATGTGCTCAATTGGATTCAGGTCTGGGGAACGGGCGGGCCAGTCCATAGCATCAATGCCTTCCTCTTGCAGGAACTGCTGACACACTCCAGCCACATGAGGTCTAGCATTGTCTTGCATTAGGAGGAACCCAGGGCCAACCGCACCAGCATATGGTCTCACAAGGGGTCTGAGGATCTCATCTCGGTACCTAATGGCAGTCAGGCTACCTCTGGCGAGCCCATGGAGGGCTGTGCGGCCCCCCAAAGAAATGCCACCCCACACCATGACTGACCCACCGCCAAACCGGTCATGCTGGAGGATGTTGCAGGCAGCAGAACGTTCTCCACGGCGTCTCAAGACTGTCACGTCTGTCATATGTGCTCAGTGTGAACCTGCTTTCATCTGTGAAGAGCACAGGGCGCCAGTGGCGAATTTGCCAATCTTGGTGTTCTCTTGCAAATGCCAATCGTCCTGCACGGTGTTGGGCTGTAAGCACAACCCCCACCTGTGGACGTCGGGCCCTCATACCACCCTCATGGAGTCTGTTTCTGACCGTTTGAGCAGACACATGCACATTTGTGGCCTGCTGGAGGTCATTTTGCAGGGCTCTGGCAGTGCTCCTCCTGCTCCTTCTTGCACAAAGGCGGAGGTAGCGGTCCTGCTGCTGGGTTGTTGCCCTCCTACGGCCTCCTCCACGTCTCCTGATGTACTGGCCTGTCTCCTGGTAGCGCCTCCATGCTCTGGACACTACGCTGACAGACATAGCAAACCTTCTTACCTTCTTGTACGTTAGCAGTCAAAAGTTTGGACACACCAACTCATTCAAGGGTTTTTCATCATAGCGCTTGATGGTGCGACTGCACTTGAAGAAACTTTCAAAGTTCTTGAAATGTTCCGCATTGACTGACCTTCATGTCTTAAAGTAATGATGGACTGCTGTTCTTGGTCTTTTACCAAATAGGGCTATCTTCTGTATACCACCCCTATCTTCTCACAACACAACGGATTGGCTCAAATGCATTAAGAAGGAAATACATTTGACAAATTAACTTTAAACAAGGCACACCTGTTAATTGAAATGCATGCCAGGTGACTACCTCATGAAGCTGGTTAAGACAATGCCAAGAGTGTGCAAAGCTGTCATCAAGGCAAAGGGTGGCTACTTTGAAGAATCTCAAATATAAAATATATTTAGATTTGTTTAACACTTTTCTGGTTACTACATGATTCCATATGTGTTATTTCATTGTTTTGATGTCTTCACGATTATTCTACAATGTAGAAAATAGTCAAATAAAGAAAAACCTTTGAATGAGTAGGTGTGTCCAAACTTTTGACTGGTACTGTACATGGCAGAGGTTCAATCACGCTAGTCATCTTGAATACTTTCTTATGTCATTTTCGCTGGCACCGAAAGTTAAAGGAATGTTGATATGGTACAGAATACAGTCAGACCATCAAATAATTGGTATACACATTACTCTTACAGAATTTCCACGAGTGTGAGGATATTGGAAATGTAATTAAAGCCTAATGGATGACAAATTGTTTTTAACCAAGACAGAATAATTTATAACTGACTGTCCTACATAACATAGGTACAGCAGATCCCCTTTTTGTATGTGACACTTTTAAAGGTGCCTTTAGAGGCCATGCAATTCAATACTCATATTTAAAGTAAGAACAATATAGGTCAAAAGAGATCATCTTAAAAAAGGAAATAGAGGAACTAACAGTACAGATAAATAGCAATAAAAGCTGTAACAGAGAGGCAAAGAATATAGAATATAGGAAAAAAGAAAAGAAATGGAGGAACTTATTCAAGAAAAATCAAGCGTAATATAATTAAGCAATAAGGCCCGAGGGGGTGTGGTATATGGCCAATGTACCACGGCTAAGGGCTGTTCTTATGCACGAGGCGGAGTGCCTGGACACAGTCCTTAGCCACTGTATATTGGCCATATATCACAAACCCCTAAGGTGCCTTATTGCTATTATAAACTGGTTACCAACATAATTAGAGCAGTAAAAATAAACGTTTTGTCATACCCGTGGTATACAGTGTGATATACCACGGCTGTCAGCCAATCAACATTTAGGGCTCGATGTCACGACCGTCGTATGAATAATTGGACCAAGGAGCAGCGTGAGTAGAGTTCCACATTTTAATGATAGTGAAACTTCCAAAACAACAAAGATATAACGATCGTGAAATACACAGCGCACATAGGCACTCATACAAAACAATATCCCCCATAGCAGGTGGGAAAAAGGACACACTAAGTATGATCCCCAATTAGAGATAACGATTATCAGCTGCCTCCAATTGGGAACCATACACACACACCAACATAGAAATATAATACCTAGAAACCCCCCTAGTCACGCCTTGACCTATTACACCATAGAGAACCCCGAGGGCTCTCTATGGTCAGGGCGTGACACTCGAACCACCCAGTTCATAATATAAAAATAAAGCGAACTGGATGGAATATGGGAAAAAATTCACCAAATAATTGTTTAGTCCTCAACATATAAATGCTACCAAAAATAATTTACAGAAACGTGTTACAAATGACGGAGTCATCCATGATTCACCAAACTATATTTTGAAAGAGGAAGCAAAGTACTTTCATCATATGCCAGCAGCATACCACCCTGCATACCACTGTTGGCTTGCTTCTGAAGCTAAGCAGGGTCGGTCCTGGTCAGTCCCTGGATGGGAGACCAGATGCTGCTGGAAGTGGTGTTGGAGGGCCAGTAGGAGGCACTCTTTCCTCTGGTCTAAAAAATATCCCAATGCCCCAGGGCAGTGATTGGGGACACTGCCCTATGTAGGGTGCCGTCTTTCGGATGGGACGTTAAACGGGTGTCCTGACTCTCTGAGGTCATTAAAGATCCCATGGCACTTATCGTAAGAGTAGGGGTGTTAACCCTGGTGTCCTGGCTAAATTCCCAATCTGGCCCTCAAACCATCATGGTCACCTAATAATCCCCAGTTTATAATTGGCTCATTCATCCCCCTCCTCTCCCCTGTAACTATTCCCCAGGTCGTTGCTGCAAATGAGAATGTGTACTCAGTCAACTTACCTGGTAAAATAATGGTAAAAAATAAAAATAAAATATGTTTTCATTTCAGTCTCCTCCATTTCCACTAACTGAAGTTAATTGTAAGGATTTTTTTCTATTAATAGTGTAAAATGAACAGCTATACAGAAAGACTCATGTGAAGGCCTAATTACAGAGGAACTTCTAGATGCAATTAAAGCTTTCAAGTCTGGGAAAACTCCAGGGCTGGATGGCATACCAGTTGAGGTATATCCAGTATTTTTCGATGAACTCAAAGGTCCGTTATTAACATGTTTTAACCACTCCTATAAAAATGGTAGACTATCAGATACTCAGCAAGAAGGTCTGATTTCACTATTACTGAAACAGGACCCAGATGGTAAACATAAAGATCCAGTCCACCTAAATAAAAAATGGACCTCATACACTTCAGTGTTGTGATGCCAAACTTCTAGCAAAATGCATAGAGTAGCATCGGATATTATTCATCCTAATCAAACAGGTTCTTTACATGGATGATACATTGGAGATAATATAAGATAAGTACTGGAAACAATAAAACATTATGAAAAATCTGGGAAACCAAGCCTGGTATTCATAATTGACTTTGAAAAGGCATTTGATAAAGTACGACTGGAATTTAAATATAAATGCCTGGACTGTTTTAATTTTGGAGAATCTCTTATACAATGGGTTAAAGTTATCTATAGTAACCCCAGGTGTAAAGTAGGAAATAATGACTACTTCTCAGAAAGTATAAAATTGTCAAGAGGATTAAAACAAGGCTGTCCATTATTGTCATATCTATTTATTATGGCCATCGAAATGTTAGCTGTTAAAATCAGATCCAACAATAATATCAACGGGATAAAAATCCAGGGCTTTAAAACAAAGGTGTCATTGTACACTGAAGATTCATGTTTTCTTTTAAATCCGCAATTTGGATCCCTGCACAGCCTCATAGAGGATATAGATAATTTTTCTAACCTATCTGAAATAAAACGAATTATGATAAGTGCACCATATTACGTATTGGATCTCTAAAAAATACAACTTTTACATTATCGTGTAGTTTACCAATAAAATGGTCCGACAGTGAAGTGGACATACTCAGTATTCATATCCCAAAAGATATAAAGGATCTTACTACATTACATTTTAATAGAAAGTTAGATAAGATCTTGCTACCATGGAAAGGACTGTCTACTTGTGAAATAATCACCCTGATTAATTCTTTAGTCACATCCCAGTTTATCTATTTACTTATGGCCCTGCCTACACCTAACAATTTGTTTTTGAAATAATATAAGCAAAAGATATTCCACTTTATTTGGAACGGCAAGCCAGACAAAATTAAACAGGCCTATTTATATAATGAATATGAATTTGGAGGGCAGAAATGATAAAATATTAAAGCATTTGACCTCTCACTAAATGCTTCAGTCATACACAAACTATGCTTAAATCCGAACTGGTTCTCCAGCAGATTAGTAAGAATGTTTCAAAATTGTATTATCTACAAAATATTACTATATTATTATTTTTAAAACAAGCAATAGAAGGTTGGTTGCAATTTCAGTTTAATCCACCAGAAAAGACAGAACAAATATTATAACAAATATTATGGTTAAACTCAAATACAATAATTTATTTGTAAAAATAAATATTTTTGAAAACAATGTTAAAAACTGTATAATCTTTGGGAATTATATCATAAATAGGACTGGTGGAGTTATGTCACACATGCAGTTAACAACAATATATGGAAATGTCTGCTCTATCCAAAATCACAACCAACTGATTGAAGAATTACCGCAAAAATGGAGGAGGCAAGAGGAAAAGGGAGAAGGTAAGGAACCTGTCTATCAGCCCTGCATTAAATACCAAAATTGGCTAAAGAAAACTGTAATGAATCAAAAAGTATGACAGTTTAATGTAAGGACCAAAGAATTGACAGCTGCACTATACAGGTTGCAAAATAGTTGGAAGGAGATTTTCAATGTACCAATTCCATAGCAAATGGTTTATGAACTGAGACATAAAATGACGCTGGATTCAAAACGTGTAATTTTTCTATTAAAATTATTATACAAAGTTTTTGCAACCAATAGAATGTTATATATACATTATGGGGGATACAACCATCCCAGCTCTGCAGATTTTGCTGCGAAGAGACAGATCACTTGTTTTGTTACTGCCCAAATGTAGCTTGTTTTTGGTAGCAGGTTCAGGAATGACTGAAAAAAATGCAACATTTACTTGGAGCTAACTCTGGAAATAGCACTGCTCTGTGATTTGATAAGTCATATTCAATCGATCAATGATATAATAATAATCTTAGCAAAGGTGTGTATCTTTAATTTACAATCTGTAGAAACTATGAAAATAGAAAGGTTCAGAAACATTACAGCACAGTGGAAAAATATATGGCAGTTAGAAATAAAAACGGGATGGTCTTTAGAGATAGATGGAAGGTGTTGAGGGTAGCTGGAAATAAAAACAAACAAAAGATAACTAACGTAAAATATACTGTCTGTGAAATGTATGTAGTGTGTATAAGCTGGAAGTGGAAGCCTAAGTATTGTTGTGCTCTAGTTTACTCCAATTAGAGGAGGGGTGGTAGGGTTAGGGGAAAATAATATAGAAGGAAAATAAAAATAAAAATATACAGTACCAGTCAAAAGTTTGGACACACCTACTCATTCAAGGGTTTTTCTTTGTCCTACTCATTCAAGGGTTTTTCTTCGTTTATACTATTTTCTACATTGTACAATAATAGTGAAGACATAAAAACTATGAAATAACACATATGGAATCATGTAGTAACCAAAAAAAGTGTTTAACAAATCAAAATATATTTTATATTTGAGATTCTTAAAGTAGCCACCCTTTGCCTTGATGACAGCTTTGCACACTCTTGGAATTCTCTCAACCAGCTTCACGAGGTAGTCACCTAGAATGCATTTCAATTAACAGGTGCGCCTTGTTAAAAATGTATTTGTGGAATTTCTTTCCTTCTTGATGCGTTTGAGCCAATCATTTGTGTTGTGACAAGGTAGGGGTGGTATACAGAAGATAGCCTTATTTGGTAAAAGACCAAGTCCATATTATGGCAAGAACAGCTCAAATGAGCAAAGAGAAACGACAGTCCATCAATACTTTAAGACATGAAGGTCAGTTAATGTGTAAAATTTCAAGAACTTTGAACGTATTTTAAGTGCAGTCGCAAAAAACATCAAGCGCTATGATGAAACTGCCTCTCATGAGGACCGCCACAGGAATGGAAGACCCAGAGTTAACTCTAACAGACATATCTCAACATCAACTGTTCAGAGGAGACTGCATGAATCAGGCTTTCATGGTGAAATTGCTGCAAAGAAACCACTACTAAAGGAAACCAATAAGAAGAAGAGACTTGCTTGGACTAGGAAACACGAGCAATTGACATTAGACCAGTGGAAATCTGTCCTTTGGTCTGATGAGCACATTTGAGATTTTTGGTTCCAACCGCCGTGTCTTTGTGAGATGCAGAGTAGGTAAACGGATGATCTCCACATGTGTGGTTCCCACCGAGAAGCATGGAGGAGGAGGTGTGATGGTGTGGGGGTGCTTTGCTGGTGACACTGTCTGTGATTTATTTAGAATTCAAGGCACACTTAACCAGCATGGCTACCACAGCATTCTGCAGTGATACACCATCCCATCTGGTTTGCGTTTAGTGGGACTATCATTTGTTTTTCAACAGGACAATGACCCAACACACCTCCAGGCTGTGTAAGGGCAATTTGAAAAGGAAGGAGGGTGATGGAGTGCTGCATCAGATGACCTGGCCACAATCACCCGACCACAATCACCCGACCAATTGAGATGGTTTGGGATGAGTTGGACTGCAGAGGGAAGGAAAAGCAGCCAAAAAAGTGCTCAGCATATGTGGGAACCTCTTCAAAACTGTTGGAAAAGCATTCCAGGTTGAGAGAATGCCAAGAGTGTGCAAAGCTGTCATCAAGGCAAAGGGTTGCTACTTTGAAGAATCTCAAAAATAAAATACATTTTTACATTTTTACATTTTGATTTGTTTAACACTTTTTGGGTTACTAAATGATTCCATATGTGTTATTACATAGTTTTAATGTCATCACTATTATTCTATAATGTAGAAAATAAAGAAAACCCCTTGAATGAGTAGGTATGTCCAAACTATTGACTGATACTGTATGTAGTTGAAGTCGGAAGTTTACATACACTTAGGTTGGAGTCATTAAAACTCATTTTTCAACCACTCCACACATTTCTTGTTAACAAACTATAGTTTTGGCAAGTCAGTTAGGACATCTACTTTGTGCATGACACAAGTCATTTTTCCAACAATTGTTTACAGACAGATTATTTCACTTATAATTCACTGTATCACAATTCCAGTGGGTCATAAATTTACATACACTAAGTTGACTGTGCCTTTAAACAGCTTGGAAAATTCCAGAAAATTATGTCATGGCTTTAGAAGCTTCTGTTAGGCTAATTGACATCATTTGAGGCAATTGGAGGTGTACCTGTGGATGTATTTCAAGGCCTACCTTCAAACTCAGTGCCTCTTTGCTTGACATCATGGAAAAATCAAAAGAAATCAGCCAAGACCTCAGAAAATAATTGTAGACCTCCACAAGTCTGGTTCATCCTTGGGAGCAATTTCCAAATGCCTGAAGGTACCAAGTTCATCTGTACTAACAATAGTACGCAAGTATAAACAGCATGGGACCACGCAGCCGTACGTATTTTGGAAATCAGTGCAAATCATCCCAGAACAACAGCAAAGGACCTTGTGAAGATGCTGGAGGAAACAGGTACATAAGTATCTATATCCACAGTAAAAACGAGTCCTATATCGACATAACCTGAAAGGCCGCTCAGCAAGAAAGAAGCCACTGCTCCAAAACCGCCATAATAAAGCCAGACTACGGTTTGCAACTGCACATGGGAACAAAGATCATACTTTTTGGAGAAATGTCCTCTGGTCTGATGAAACAAAAATAGAACTGTTTGGCCATAATGAACATCGTTATGTTTGGAGGAAAAAGGGGGTTGGCTTGCAAGCCGAAGAACACCATCCCAACCGTGAAGCACGGGGGTGGCAGCATCATGTTGTGGGGGTGCTTTGAGGCAGGAGGGACTGGTGCACTTCACAAAATAAATGGCATCATGAAGAACGAAATTATGTGGATATATTGAAGCAACATCAAGCTTGGTCGCAAATGGGTCTTCCAAATGGACAATGACCCCAAGCATACTTCCAAAGTTGTGGCAAAATGGCTTAAGGACAACAAAGGAAAGGTATTGGAGTGGCCATCACAAAGCCCTGACCTCAATTCTATAGAAAATTTGTGGGCAGAACTGAAAATGCGCCTGCGAGCAAGGAGGCCTACAAACCGGAATTGTGAAAAACTGAGTTTAAATGTATTTGGCTAAGGTGTATGTAAACTTCCAACTTCAACTGTATATATATATTTAAAATAATATATATTTACAAAATATATATATGGGGGATTGGAAATTATGTAGACAATTACAGTGATAGAAGCCACCCCCGTCACACAAATAAAGTTTTACTTGAGTAATTTTTTATTAAGGTACTCTACATTGCCAAAAGTATGTGGACATCTGCTCGTCGTGGGCATTAATATGGAGTTGGTCCACCCTTTGCTGCTATAACAGTCCTTGTTTTGGTGATGTTTTTTCTCCTCACTGTTGCTTTTAGGGCACTAATCAGGCAAGCATATTTGGAGCTGTGCCAAAGCAAGGCATTTGATTGGTTTGACGTCTTGTGAGGCGTCACTGGTTTACACCGGGTTTCCGAACACTCTTTAGCTTATTTCTGCCACGGAACTTCCTGGTTCGCGCCGAGACTAATGACATAAAAAATTATTAAGGTATTAATAAGAAATAATGTTGGCTTAAAAATAGGCAAATATAAAACTGTACAGTGGCCACAACCAAAGTCTCATTTACCAGGAGATCCTAAAATTGCAAGTTTCATAATGCTATGTTATGTAACTATAACTGGATAAGATAGTTGATTAGATTAGATTAGATAGTTAATATAGATTGATATCGGGATTAAATATACAGGTTTTTTTTATACCAAAGGAAACAAAATCAGCAATTCTAAATTCCCAATCTAGCCCTCATACCATCATGGCCACCTATTCATCCCCAGTTTCCAATTGGCTCATTCATCCCCCCACCACTCCACCACTATTCCCCAGATCGTTGCTGTAAAATAGAATGTGTTCTCAGTCAGCATACCTGGTAAAATAATTTTCAACATAAGATTTCTCTCCAAATATACAGTAAATAACCCACAATCATTCGACGCAAAAACAGCAACCAAGGCCTAACAAAAGTAAAAATGTACATCCCTCAAACAATCACATTCCTTAAGCAATCAATGCAAATTCCAATGACGGGATTCCAATGTCATGTTTTGTCTTTGATCATCATGTCTTGTCCCTGTGCTTCCCTCTGCTGGTCTTATTAGGTTCTTTCCCTCTTTCTATCCCTCTCTCTCCTCCTCCCTCTCTCCCTCTCCCGCTCTCTCTCTCTATCGTTCCGTTCCTGCTCCCAGCTGTTTCTCATTCTCCTAACGACCTCATTTACTCTTTCACACCTGTCCCCTATTTTGCCCTCTGATTAGAGTCCCTATTTCTCCCTCTGTTTTCCGCTTCTGTCCTTGTCGGATTCTTGTTTGATGTTTGCTGTTCTGTGTCCTTGTTCCGCCCTGTCGTGTTTTTGCCTTCTTCAGATGCTGCGTGTGAGCAGGTGTCTATGTCAGCTACGGCCTGTGCCTTCCTGAAGCGACCTGCAGTCTGTGGTCGCGTCTCCAGTCGTTCCTCTCTACTGACGAGAGGATTTCAGTTTCCTGTTTTGGATTTACCTTTGATGATATCCAGGAGAATCATTGTTTGTTTAAGACTGGAATAAAGACTCTGTTTCTATTACGTCGCTTTTGGGTCCTCATTCACCAGCATAACAGAAGAATCCGACCAAGAATGGACCCAGCGACTACGGATTCTCGCAACACTGCCGTCGAGATCCAGGGAGCAATGCTCGGCAGACACGAGCAGGAATTGTCTGCTGCTCGTCATGCCGTTGAGACCCTGGCCGCTCATGTCTCCGATCTCTCAGGACAGTTTCAGAGTCTTCGTCTCGTGCCACCAGCTACTTCCTGGTCTTCCGAGTCTCCGGAGCCTAGGGTTAATAACCCACCATGTTACTCTGGGCAGCCCACTGAGTGTCGCTTCTTTCTCACCCAGTGTGATATTGTGTTCTCTCTCCAGCCCAACACATACTCAGGAGAGAGAGCTCGGATCGCTTACGTCATATCACTCCTTACTGGTCGGGCTCGGGAGTGGGGCACAGCTATCTGGGAGGCAAGGGCTGAGTGTTCTAACGTTTATCAGAACTTTAAGGAGGAGATGATACGGGTTTTTGATCGTTCAGTTTTTGGGAAGGAGGCTTCCAGGGCCCTGGCTTCCCTATGTCAAGGTGATCGATCCATAACGGATTACTCTATAGAGTTTCGCACTCTTGCTGCATCCAGTGACTGGAACGAGCCGGCGTTGCTCGCTCGTTTTCTGGAGGGACTCCACGCTGAGGTTAAGGATGAGATTCTCTCCCGGGAGGTTCCTTCCAGCGTGGACTCTTTGATTGCACTCGCCATCCGCATAGAACGACGGGTAGATCTTCGTCACCGAGCTCGTGGAGGAGAGCTCGCGTTAACGGTGTTTCCCCTCTCCGCATCTCAACCATCTCCTCCCATCGGCTCAGAGACTGAGCCCATGCAGCTGGGAGGTATTCGCATCTCGACTAAGGAGAGGGAACGGAGAATCACCAACCGCCTTTGCCTCTATTGCGGTTCTGCTGGACATTTTGTCATGTCATGTCCAGTAAAAGGCCAGAGCTCATCAGTAAGCGGAGGGCTACTGGTGAGCGCTACTACTCAGGTCTCTCCATCAAGATCCTGTACTACCTTGTCGGTCCATCTACGCTGGACCGGTTCGGCTGCTTCCTGCAGTGCCTTGATAGACTCTGGGGCTGAGGGTTGTTTTATGGACGAAGCATGGGCTCGGAAACATGACATTCCTCTCAGACAGTTAGGGAAGCCCACGCCCATGTTCGCCTTAGATGGTAGTCCTCTCCCCAGTATCAGATGTGAGACACTACCTTTAACCCTCACAGTATCTGGTAACCACAGTGAGACCATTTCCTTTTTGATTTTTCGTTCACCTTTTACACCTGTTGTTTTGGGTCATCCCTGGCTAGTATGTCATAATCCTTCTATTAATTGGTCTAGTAATTCTATCCTATCCTGGAACGTTTCTTGTCATGTGAAGTGTTTAATGTCTGCTATCCCTCCTGTTTCTTCTGTCCCCTCTACTCAGGAGGAACCTGGTGATTTGACAGGAGTGCCGGAGGAATATCATGATCTACGCACGGTCTTCAGTCGGTCCAGAGCCAACTCTCTTCCTCCTCACCGGTCGTATGATTGTTGTATTGATCTCCTTCCGGGGACCACTCCCCCTCGGGGTAGACTATACTCTCTGTCGGCTCCCGAACGTAAGGCTCTCGAGGATTATCTGTCTGTTTCTCTCGACGCCGGTACCGTGGTGCCTTCTTCCTCTCCCGCCGGAGCGGGGTTTTTCTTTGTTAAGAAGAAGGACGGTACTCTGCGCCCCTGCGTGGATTATCGAGGGCTGAATGACATAACGGTTAAGAATCGTTATCCGCTTCCCCTTATGTCGTCAGCCTTCGAGATTCTGCAAGGAGCCAGGTTCTTTACTAAGTTGGACCTTCGTAACGCTTACCATCTCGTACGCATCAGAGAGGGGGACGAGTGGAAAACGGCGTTTAACACTCCGTTAGGGCATTTTGAATACCGGGTTCTGCCGTTCGGTCTCGCTAATGCTCCAGCTGTCTTTCAGGCATTAGTTAATGATGTACTGAGAGACATGCTGAACATCTTTGTTTTCGTTTACCTTGACGATATCCTGATTTTTTCACCGTCACTCGAGATTCATGTTCAGCACGTTCGACGTGTACTCCAGCGCCTTTTAGAGAATTGTCTCTACGTGAAGGCTGAGAAGTGCGCCTTTCATGTCTCCTCTGTCACATTTCTCGGTTCTGTTATTTCCGCTGAAGGCATTCAGATGGATCCCGTTAAGGTCCAGGCTGTCAGCGAATGGCCCGTTCCTAAGTCACGTGTCGAGTTACAGCGCTTTCTCGGTTTCGCTAATTTCTATCGGCGTTTCATTCGTAATTTCGGTCAAGTGGCTGCTCCTCTCACAGCTCTGACTTCTGTCAAGACTTGCTTTAAGTGGTCCGGTTCCGCCCAGGGAGCTTTTGATCTCCTCAAGAAGCGTTTTACATCCGCCCCTATCCTTGTTACTCCTGACGTCACTAAACAATTCATTGTCGAGGTTGACGCTTCAGAGGTGGGCGTGGGAGCCATTCTGTCCCAGCGCTTCCAGTCTGACGATAAGGTCCATCCTTGCGCTTACTTTTCTCATCGCCTGTCGCCATCGGAACGCAACTATGATGTGGGTAACCGCGAACTGCTCGCCATCCGCTTAGCCATAGGCGAATGGCGACAGTGGTTGGAGGGGGCGACCGTCCCTTTTGTCGTTTGGACTGACCATAAGAACCTTGAGTACATCCGTTCTGCCAAACGACTTAATGCACGTCAAGCTCGTTGGGCGTTGTTTTTCGCTCGTTTCGAGTTCGTGATTTCCTATCGCCCGGGAAATAAGAACACCAAGCCTGATGCCTTATCCCGTCTCTTTAGTTCTTCTGTGGCTTCTACCGACCCCGAGGGGATTCTCCCTGAAGGGCGTGTTGTCGGGTTGACTGTCTGGGGAATTGAGAGACAGGTAAAGCAAGCACTCACTCACACTGCGTCGCCGCGCGCTTGTCCTAGTAACCTTCTGTTCGTTCCTGTCTCTACTCGTCTGGCTGTTCTTCAGTGGGCTCATTCTGCCAAGTTAGCTGGCCACCCCGGCGTTCGGGGTACGCTTGCTTCTATTCGCCAGCGGTTTTGGTGGCCTACTCAGGAGCGGGACACGCGCCGTTTCGTGGCTGCTTGTTCGGACTGCGCGCAGACTAAGTCAGGTAACTCTCCTCCTGCCGGTCGTCTCAGACCGCTTCCCATTCCTTCTCGACCATGGTCTCACATCGCCTTAGACTTTATTACCGGTCTGCCTTCGTCTGCGGGGAAGACTGTGATTCTTACGGTTATCGATAGGTTCTCTAAGGCGGCACATTTCATTCCCCTCGCTAAGCTTCCTTCCGCTAAGGAGACGGCACAAATCATCATTGAGAATGTGTTCAGAATTCATGGCCTCCCTTTAGACGCCGTTTCAGACAGAGGCCCGCAATTCACGTCACAGTTTTGGAGGGAGTTCTGTCGTTTGATTGGTGCTTCCGTCAGTCTCTCTTCCGGGTTTCATCCCCAGTCTAACGGTCAAGCAGAAAGGGCCAATCAGTCGATCGGTCGCATATTACGCAGCCTTTCGTTTCGAAACCCTGCGTCTTGGGCAGAACAGCTCCCCTGGGCTGAGTACGCTCACAACTCGCTTCCTTCGTCTGCTACCGGGCTATCTCCGTTTCAGAGTAGTCTTGGTTACCAGCCTCCTCTGTTCTCGTCCCAGCTCGCCGAGTCCAGCGTTCCCTCCGCTCAGGCTTTTGTCCAACGTTGTGAGCGCACCTGGAGGAGGGTCAGGTCTGCACTTTGCCGTTACAGGGCGCAGACTGTGAGAGCCGCCAATAAACGTAGGATTAAGAGTCCTAGGTATTGTCGCGGTCAGAGAGTGTGGCTTTCCACTCGTAACCTTCCCCTTACGACAGCTTCTCGCAAGTTGACTCCGCGGTTCATTGGTCCGTTCCGTGTCTCTCAGGTCGTCAATCCTGTCGCTGTGCGACTGCTTCTTCCGCGACATCTTCGTCGCGTCCACCCTGTCTTCCATGTCTCTTGTGTCAAGCCTTTTCTTCGCGCCCCCGTTCGTCTTCCCCCCCCCCCCCCCCCCGTCCTTGTCGAGGGCGCACCTATTTACAAGGTACGGAGGATCATGGACATGCGTTCTCGGGGACGTGGACACCAGTACTTAGTGGATTGGGAGGGTTACGGTCCTGAGGAGAGGAGTTGGGTTCCATCTCGGGACGTGCTGGACCGTTCGCTGATTGATGATTTCCTTCGTTGCCGCCAGGGTTCCTCCTCGAGTGCGCCAGGAGGCGCTCGGTGAGTGGGGGGGTACTGTCATGTTTTGTCTTTGATCATCATGTCTTGTCCCTGTGCTTCCCTCTGCTGGTCTTATTAGGTTCTTTCCCTCTTTCTATCCCTCTCTCTCCTCCTCCCTCTCTCCCTCTCCCGCTCTCTCTCTCTATCGTTCCGTTCCTGCTCCCAGCTGTTTCTCATTCTCCTAACGACCTCATTTACTCTTTCACACCTGTCCCCTATTTTGCCCTCTGATTAGAGTCCCTATTTCTCCCTCTGTTTTCCGCTTCTGTCCTTGTCGGATTCTTGTTTGATGTTTGCTGTTCTGTGTCCTTGTTCCGCCCTGTCGTGTTTTTGCCTTCTTCAGATGCTGCGTGTGAGCAGGTGTCTATGTCAGCTACGGCCTGTGCCTTCCTGAAGCGACCTGCAGTCTGTGGTCGCGTCTCCAGTCGTTCCTCTCTACTGACGAGAGGATTTCAGTTTCCTGTTTTGGATTTACCTTTGATGATATCCAGGAGAATCATTGTTTGTTTAAGACTGGAATAAAGACTCTGTTTCTATTACGTCGCTTTTGGGTCCTCATTCACCAGCATAACATCCAAACACAAAGAAACGCAAAAATACTCTTAAACAAAAACAGCAAAGTCATACCTGCTATAATGCTACATAGTTTTGACGCTTCTCTGGGCATTTTTTAGGGTAACTACACCTCACTGTGTCCCATCGAGATGATTTTAGTGCTTTCTGGGACAGCTACCATAAATGTTTCCCCCATCAGGGGGATCTATTTCCATTTTGTTGTGGGCAGATAGACAAGCAACCCAATTTTAACTAACAAACAGGAAAAGTTCCATTCTTTCAAATGCAGACTGCACACAACGCTACACAACAAAGACTGGAAATTCAGATACCGTTAAACAACATACAAGAAGTAGAGCTTTTCAGCTTCTATAGCACTAAATGCGAACACAAACGCCATTCGTGCATAAAAAATGTATACCTCCAAAAATTCTGAATTATGGATGAAAACCATAGTTATCCTACCTCAGCAAAAAATTGTCCACATTTATTCCAAGACTTGGGCACAATTTAACGGAAACCAAGAAACTGTTGGAAGAAGATCTAGTAACTAATTGAACTATGTGAAAATCCTCGATTTTTTGCGTAGCCCCAGGTTAGGTCCCTCATTGCGCTCCTGTTGTGGATGGACACATTTTGACTATGGTAAAAGTAATGTGAAATGAGTGGAAAATACAGAGTTTTGCCAGATAGCCACTTAGGACGCTGTTGATGCCTCTAGCATTAAAAAAATGTTAGCCAATGTAACAGATGGGGAAAAAATGTGCTCACGTAACAGAAAATAAAAATAATTACAAACAGTACATAGAGGACCTTTGTGATACTGAATGCAAGTTCGACACACAAGAGTACAGACGCACAGACAGACGGACGGACAGACAGATAGACAGACAGTGTTGTTAAACATGGCTTCTGGGCCCGGCAGTCTCACCTTGGTCTCCCTCTCCTCCAACAGGGTCTCCAGCCTCTTCTGGGCAGCGCGGCCCTCGTGGTCGTCGCTCACTATCAGAATGATGTGGTTCCAGCGGAACTCTCTCATCATGTCGAACCACACCTGGGCTTGGTGGGAGTAGGGGGGCACGGTACGCAAGAAAGACAGGTGGATGCTCTGGAGGAAAGATACACAGTAGAGGGAACAGTGTCTCACAACCCCTCCTGTCTCAGCCTCCAGTATTTATGCTGCAATAGTTTATGTGTCGGGGGGCTAGGGTCAGTCTGTTATGTCTGGAGTATTTCTCCTGTCTTATCCGGTGTCCTGTGTGAATTTAAGTATGCTCCCTCTAATTCTCTCTCTCCCTCCCCCTCCCGGAGGAACTGAGCCCTGGGACCCAGTCCACCTGGTCGTGCTGCTGCTCCAGTTTAAACATTTACATTTACATTTAAGTCATTTAGCAGACGCTCTTATCCAGAGCGACTTACAAATTGGTGCATTCACCTTATGATATCCAGTGGAACAACCACTTTACAATAGTGCATCTAACTCTTTTAAGGGGGGGGGGGGGGTTAGAAGGATTACTTTATCCTATCCTAGGTATTCCTTAAAGAGGTGGGGTTTCAGGTGTCTCCGGAAGGTGGTGATTGACTCCGCTGACCTGGCGTCGTGAGGGAGTTTGTTCCACCATTGGGGTGCCAGAGCAGCGAACAGTTTTGACTGGGCTGAGCGGGAACTGTACTTCCTCAGAGGTAGGGAGGCGAGCAGGCCAGAGGTGGATGAACGCAGTGCCCTTGTTTGAGTGTAGGGCCTGATCAGAGCCTGAAGGTACGGAGGTGCCGTTCCCCTCACAGCTCCGTAGGCAAGCACCATGGTCTTGTAGCGGATGCGAGCTTCAACTGGAAGCCAGTGGAGAGAGCGGAGGAGCGGGGTGACGTGAGAGAACTTGGGAAAGTTGAACACCAGACGGGCTGCGGCGTTCTGGATGAGTTGTAGGGGTTTAATGGCACAGGCAGGGAGCCCAGCCAACAGCGAGTTGCAGTAATCCAGACGGGAGATGACAAGTGCCTGGATTAGGACCTGCGCCGCTTCCTGCGTGAGGCAGGGTCGTAAACAGTTCTGCCTGCGGCTATAAAACCCTGACCTGTTCACCGGACGTGTTACCTTGTCCCAGACCTGCTGTTTTCGATTCTCTCTCTCTCTCTACTTCACCTGCTCTCTCGAATTCTGAATGCTCGGCTATGAAAAGCCAACTGACATTTACTCCTGAGGTGCTGACCTGTTGCACCCTCTACAACCACTGTGATTATTATTATTTGACCCTGCTGGTCATCTATGAACGTTTGAACATCTTGGCCATGCACTGTTATAATCTCCACCCGGCACAGCCGGAAGAGAACTGGCCACCCCTCAGAGCATGGTTCCTCTCTAGGTTTCTTCCTAGGTAACCTTCCTTTCTAGGGAGATTTTCCTAGCCACTGTGCTTCTACATCTGCATTGCTTGCTGTTTGCGGTTTTAGGCTGGGTTTCTGTATTGCACTTTGTGACATTGGCTGATGTAAAAAGGGCTTTATAAATACATTTGATTGATTGATTGATTGATTGAACAGGTTAGCTCAACGGAGGCAACACAGAGCCCAACGTGTGGATTTTGTGTTGGTTAAAACAACGATTTACCATGTTGAGGACCTGTGCTGTCACTTAATTCTAAAAGCAGCAGCTTCAAGCATTGCTTTAAAGCATTAATAGACCTTTGATGTTTTGCTCTAATGTATTTCTCGTGGGAAAATATGTCAGAGTAGGCCTGAGAAAATCCACATATTTGAAAGTGCATACAAAAACAACATCACAGGAGAAAAATGACAGTGAAAGAAAAATGACAGTGAATAACTATGACAGACAGATTCGAGTGGAGCTGGAATTTCAATATGTGACTAATAAAATTATCCCATGTAGCACATAGAGACCCCACCCTGCTGAGTGAAGTGGTTAAGCACTGGGATATCTGTCTGTTAACCACGCTACCACTAGTCTGATTGTAGATATAAATAAAACAACATATAAAAGATCACATTGTGTGTGTGTCTATGGGTTTGTCTGTGTGTGTGCGTTTCTCACCTTGTCTGAATAGATGGACATGCGGGTGGTGAGCCCAACCACAGGGATACGGTAGAACCCTGCGGTGTAGGACACGGGTGTGGGGGTCAGATGGTCATTCGACTGAGGCGGGTGGCTCACCAGAATGGCATACACCTGTGTACAGAATAGGGATCATAAGATACAAACAGATACAGGATATGTACTTGACATGTGTGCCCAGGGATAATGAATAATACAGGAGAATCATATCTTTCTACATCAGCATACACACACACACATGACCATGTACATCAGAACACACGACGCAAAGGCAGCTTTTGAAGCTGATTTTTGGAGCTGATTTACTGCAATTCTACATCTGTTCAGGTGAACTTCATCAGTAGGCTAATTAATGTCAGTGACCCAGTGAAATATTTGCACATTTTAAGTAAGTAACTGAGAAGAGTGTAGATAAAGTAAGCCTACGGGGACATTTTGTTATCACACAGTAAGCTGACCCATATAAATTGCATAATGCATGAACCCAAGTGCATCACAAAACATGTCTCTTGAATATGGAATAAATAGGCCTATAGAGAAATCTCTTGTTGATGCTCTTTGAGCGCGTGTGTGTATATTAGAGAGAGAAAGATAATTTGTTTTGAGAAAGCGAGAGAGACAGCATGCGCATGTGCGCCTGTGTATGTCTGTCATGTGTGCGCCCGCACACGCGTCACCACTGGCATTATAATCTGTGCTGTCACTTTGGCGAGTGGGCTATAATCTTCCTCTACATCACTGTATAATGCTGCCCTACCCGACTACCCGTGCTTTACTCACAGCAACAAAGCAGCTGCCAACCCGTGTGCCTGCTGACGCCATGTTGGCCTAATTTTCCTTTGGAAGACATGACATGGCCTCTCCACAGAGGTTCAAAGCAATGCCATTAGCTCAGGTTATCTAGCACCACTTTTATTCAACCTTGCACCGATGTTGTCCCGTCATTCAAGATAAAAGGTCTGGGGTTTATCCTCCATTGAATAAGCCACTATGTTAAAATCACAGCCCTTGTGTTTGTTTTGGTTAATCCACTGGTGTGCATTCCCATCAAAAACCGGGACTCCCTAAAAACACTTCGATACAGCTATGACTGGAAGGGACTTTTCGTAGCAGGTTATGAGAGCATTTTAGCTAACCCTAACCTCAACCTTATTCTCCTAACCTGCTACATTAATTATCCTAACCTGCTGCGTAAGTTCTCCTAACCTGCTATGAAAAAGTAACTTATAGAAGTGCCGTGTTTTTAGGGAATCGATCAAAAATCTGTTCTCTGGCCAGCTAGACTATTGAACATGGCAGCTGAAGCCTAAAGCTTACTCATTCACAAATTGAATAAAGGAGAGGCTGTTTAATATCTATCACGATCACCCTAATGGATTGTATAAGTTCCAAATGCCAAGGCTACTCGAGGCTTAGCCTACTGCAAAAATAGGCTTGCAATTAGGCTGAGTAGGCTATGTCTTGTTGAATAAATGCAGGTTAATCAAGAATTGGAGCACGTCAATGTTATTTCAATTCATAAGCAGCCTAATGCATACAGTTGTTGTTGTCATATTGACAAAGTAAATGATTTAAAGGCTATAGGTTAATGTGAAACGATGGTAAATGGGAATGGGAATTAAAAAAGGAATGATAGTCATTCAAGTTACTCAAGATCTAGAAACCCAATCCCAATAATATCTAAGTGTGCACTCGTTCAGAACTTCCCACAAATATAAAATAATTGGATTGGTGGAGGCACAGTCACGGAGTTTCCACCATATTTCTCACTGAGGTGCTTTTTGTGATTGGTATGATCCAAAGTTAATCTTTGGTTCATTCAACCTATTCTATTGAATTTGTTTGAAATCAAATAATGAATGTGGCAGATCAATGTGATTTTTGTACTTAATGAAAGCTTCTAAATTGCTTTCAACACCACATGTGCATTCACATTGCATAGCGGTGGGCGCAATGTAGCGGTGGCAGCCTATCAGAAGAGTTTGTTCTTTGGGATACCCGTGAGAGTGAATGTCATTCCAGGTAATATGTATTTTTTTTTTTTTTTTTTTTATTTTTTTTTTATTTTTTTTATTTATTTTTTTTTTTTTATATGTATGATTACTGTATATGTTCACTACCAGCACTGAATCTTAAAAGATATCTGCATAAAAAGATTGGGGCGGCAGGTAGCCTAGTGGTCAGAGCGTTGAGCCAGTAACCGAAAGGGTTGCTAGATCGAATCCCCGAGCTGACAAGGTAAAAATCTGTCCAGAACCAAGGCAGTTAACACACCGTTCCTAGGTCGTCATTGTAAATAAGAATTTGTTCTTAACTGACTTGCCTAGTGAAATGAAGGTAAAATAAAATAACTGTGATACTAAAAAGTCTGGAAAGGTTTCCATTGATGAGATGGTCACCATTTAATTACAATATTGAAAACAGTTTATGTGAAAGTGTTTGGAATCATTATTTCATGTTATGGAACCAACTTAATATAGTATCTTGATTAACATGAAATTGATTTAATTGCTTGTAACCCAATTGAAGAAATTTGGATAGGTAATTTCAAAGTGAAAAATCTACTTGGTACAAAATGAAAAAATGGGTTGTAAATGGGTTGTAACTCACAAAAAAAGAAAAGTCCCTTTTTCAGGACCCTGTCTTTCAAAGATAATTCGTAAAAATCCAAATAACTTCACAGATCTTCATTGTAAAGGGTTTAAACACTGTTTCCCATGCTTGTTCAATGAACCATAAACAATTAATGAACATGCACTTGTGGAACGGTCGTTAAGACACTAACAGCTTACAGACGGTAGGCAATTAAGGTCTCAGTTATGAAAACTTAGGACACTAAAGAGGCCTTTCTACTGACTCTGAAAAACACAAAAAGAAAGATGCCCTGGGTCCCTGCTCATCTGCGTGAACGTGCCTTAGGCATGCTGCAAGGAGGCATGAGGACTGCAGGTGCGGCCAGGGCAATAAATTGCAATGTCCGTACTGTAAGATGCCTAAAACAGCGCTACAGGGAGACATGACCGACAGCTGATCGCCCTCGCAGTGGCAGACCACGTGTAACAACATCTGCACAGGATCGGTACATTCGAACATCACACCTGCGGGACAGGTACAGGATGGCAACAACGACTGCCCGAGTTACACCAGGAACGCACAATCCCTACATCAGTGCTCAGACTGTCCGCAATAGGCTGAACTGAGGGCTTGTAGGCCTGTTGTAAGGCAGGTCCTCACCAGACATCACCGGCAACAACGTCGCCTACTGGCACAAACCCACCGTCACTGGACCAGACAGGACTGGGCAAAAAGTGCTCTTCACTTATGAGTCACGGTTTTGTTTCACCAGGGGTGATAGTCAGATTCGTGTTTATTGTCAAAGGAATGAGCATTTCACAGAGGCCTATACTCTTGAGCGGGATCGATTTGGAGGTGGAGGGTCCGTCACGGTCTGGGGCGGTGTGTCACAGCATCATCGGACTGAGCTGGTTGTCATTGCAGGCAAGCTCAACACTGTGCTTTACAGGGAAGACACCCTCCTCCCTCATGTGGTACCCTTCCTGCAGGCTCATCCTGACATGACCCTCCAGCATGACAATGCCACCAGCCATACTGCTCGTTCTGTGCACAGTTTCCTGCAAGACAGGAATGTCAGTGTTCCCCCCAGAAATGTCCGGGAACTTGCAGGTGCCTTGGTGGAAGAGTGGGTTAACATCTCACAGCAAGAACTGGCAAATCTGGTGCAGTCCATGAAGAGGAGATGCACTGCAGTACTTAATGCAGCTGGTGGCCACACCAGATACTGACTGTTACTTTTTGATTTTGACCTCCCCTTTGTTCAGGGACACATTATTCCATTTTTGTTAGTTACATGTCTGTGGAACTTGTTCAGTTTGTCTCAGTTGTTGAATCTTGTCTTGTTCATACAAATATTTACACATGTTAAGTTTGCTGAAAATAAACGCAGTTGACAGTGAGAGGACGTTTCTTTTTTTGCTGAGTTTATATTAGTTTGTATTTATGTTATTTATTCAGATTAACCAAAGGGGAAAAGTAAGTTGAGTGTTGAAAGAAATAGGTTGCAACTTGAAATATGGGTTTGGCATTGTTGGCATTGAATCATATGTTTGGTTTAAAAAATGTCGTTTTTTTTCAATTGAGAAAACCTCTCATCTAAAGAGTTTTTTTTTTACACTGTAACAGTTATTTCCTTTCAAATCAGTAAAGTGAAGTGAACAAATGCGCACTTTGGGAGGAAGGAGAGATAATTGGAACATTTCTCCCAGTCTCCCCAGGGAATAAACTGCAACAATTGAAACGGTTTATGATGTTTTATCAATCTCTAGCAACTTTACCCTTTAACAACAATGTGTTTATGCTCCTCTTTTCAACACACAGGCTCAGCCAGACAAACATCCTACTTACTGTAAAGCAAAATAAACATGGCCCAAGTCTCTCTCTCTCTCTCTTTATCAATGTAATTTTAACAAACCACTCAATCCTCAAGCAGCCATCCTCGCACCCAGATGTTGACGTTGCACACTGACTTGTGTCTCCCCATAGGGGGTTTCATGAATGAGTAGTAAACATGGGTATCAAAACACTGTGAGAGCTATACTTCCATCATACAAAGGCTGAAATTATATTGCTTACCTGGTTCGAGATGAGGTCCTCGCAGACGGAGAGCGCCATCTGAATTGCATTGGGTTTATGAGTGACAGAGATGGCGTTCATCTTGAACTTATCTTTCCCATACAGAGTGTTTGCCTGGGTGACGGCGTCCTTGAACACCTGTTCATATCTCTTCTGGCTCAGGACCGCTCCGATATTGACAATCTTAGGTTCACATCCACCACCCGCACAGGAGCAGGAGATGAAAAACGCAAGCAGAAATACACGCATTTTGACATCGACACAGCTGCCAGACCGAGTCTCCTGTTGAGTGGATGTGCGTCGTAGCCAGCCCAGCTAACCGATCCGCATGGATCACGCGTCCTCTCGACCCTGTGCTAACAGCAATACCAGTGGAATGCAATTACATTAGTCCGCCCTGTCGAGGAATGTGCATCATTAGTTTTTTCTCCAGCTGATCTCTAAACCTGCCTTACACTTCCATAAAAAAGACAATAACACATTTGCTTTGTGGTGGGTAAATCCTGTTGATTTTCATTGACGCAACAAAAAAATATATATATATTATTGGCCTACAAACAGTTTTGGGAGAGCTTGTGTTTTCTTTGTCTTTGAGAGATGCATGTCTCCTTGTCACGACTCCCGTCCGAGGTTCTGCTTTGCTGAGGATCCAATGACCTGATGCTCAGCGCGAGCGGCTGTCCTTGGTCCTGAAATCGTGCCCGCGCAGCGACGCGCGTACCCACCACTCATTCCGCTTGACATCGCTTTCGCGTTCTACTTGAACGCTCTGGCAACATTTGAATTAATGCAACTAAACATCTACAACTGTGAGGGGATGTTTTATATGGATTTGGAGGACGGGTTGACTAATATAGTAATACAAAAAATATATATTGTCAATGTTTTAAACTATATGCGACTTTTAGCCTAAAAAGCCTGTATAGGCTACAGTAACGTTTTAGTAGGATATAATGTTGTATAATAATGTAGAACTACAAATAATTTTAAAGTTACAAAAAACAATACAGAATGTATCAGATGATGGTTAGCCTATTCCTGCTCCTACATAGTTCTAAAGGTCTAAAATTAAACTGTAATTTTATGCTACATTGTGGGCCTACAGATTGTGTAGCTCATATTGACCATTTTCATGTCCAGCACCAAAAGATATCCTCTCAATCAATAGGGTTAATTCGTTGAGGGATAATGATAATTACACAGATATCATACTGATATAATTGTTTTGTTATTAAATTAATTAATTATAGCAGGCTAAAAATGTTTATTGTGTGTAGTATAATAAAACAAGCTGTGGGGCTATTTGGTCTACCTAAACAAATAATCAATAGAATCCCTATTACAGATGGCTGCAGAGCTCTAGAAGGGTATAACCAGATATGGCTCTGTGTAGAACCATAAGCACTGAGAAATTCAAGAGAACCTGGTTACCAAGGAAACAAGCATCTCTGGCTATGGTGCACAGTTTCCCCCAATGCCAGCCTAAGTTGCAATTATAGCAATGCTTTGGTATGGGGCTTTGGGGGGAAAAAATCTGTCATGAAGAAGGCGTGTAATAATTTTAATAGGCAACAAAAAGCTTATTATGGCAGTAGCCTTTCCAGTGTAGTGTAAGAATCAGGAGAACACACAAGGTCATGCATGCAGTTGCATTCACACAGAAAATGCGTAACACTGATATTGCATTTACTTACATCACTACCAGAGGTCCCAAGCCCTGCCTCCCCAGTGCTAAATAAATCCAGGAGACACTTTTGGCAACAGTTATTATTGAACACCACACTCCGTTTTAAAGGGGAGATTGGAAGACATTTCCCCCCAAGGTTGATCGAGCCTTAATTTTGAGCATTAATGCATTTGCAGCATGGAACCTATCCTACATGTAATGTGATCTTTGATATTGTTTTATTCATATAGGTTACAGTTGTATACACACAGACAGGAACACAGGCACACTGCATTCACACCACGCACATCATGACCTAGCCTCCTTCCGGGGCAAGCAAAACATTCCGCTTTTGTTTCCACCTGATTAACCACTTAGACAAATGGTCTTCTGGGACTGGTGAGCCAAAGGCCCGAAGAGCCCATGGATGGGACAGGGATCATTAGATAGCACAACAGCATCTATAGATACACTGGGGATCTATGATCATGCAGATAAAAGGACATGGCAGCTGAACCCATTGCTGCCCTAAACTGCTCCAGGCTCTCACTCACTGCAGCTATCAGCAGAGGAATTCTCTCTCTCTGTCTCGGCTCTCTGTGTCGGTTTGTATCACACTACCATGATGCACATTTAGGAGTATTTATTACTTGTAGTATAAAACCATTGCTGTGACAATAGCTGTAAAAAAAAAAAATCAGCACTGCTGTAGTTGAAGACGACCGCTTGTGAATTAAACTTTCCTATGTTACTGTGGATGCTGTAAAAAAAAGAAAAAAATCAACAGGAAAAGTGGAGTGCAGGAAGAAACAAAGCAGATTATGCACGGCATAAATCGACAGTAAATGGTCCAACCGTGTACGGATTGGAAATGTACACTTGATTTGCTTTATTTGTGGCAAATGTTCTCTTCATGCATAATTGACACGCATACCACCACGTTAAAAAGCTCATCCCAAACGTCTGTTTGATTATGCTAAAGTGCCCCTAATGAGAATCCAGGTTCTCACAACTAGGGGTGAATTTCAATTGTATATCCTTGATTCCTTGTGTCCTCTCTCCTTGCCTCCTTCTCAAAACGCATTGGAGGAACCTCATGCCTTCTCCCCCAATGCATTCTGAGGAGGTGAGGAGAGGTGGAGAAGATTCAAAGAAGTGTAATTGAGATTCAACCTAGATCTCACAGAAGAGAGAGGAATAGTGCCCGCAATCTTTAAACAGATATTTCTATTACCAGGGAGAGAAGAAATTCATTTGGATGTTCTTTTTTATCATTTAGAACATACACACATTTTCCTAACTCTGAATAGGAAGTTAAAAAAATATTGAAGCACTACAGAAGTCCTAAAAGCGTCTTATTGGATATGCATACAAACGTAAACTTGCTTACGACACAGGCCTCTACTCTCAAGTGAAGCACTAAAAGATCATTTTGAAACAAATAAGTCACTCTAAATTGATATTACTTAATTTGCCTGCATTAGTGGTACCACTGGATATTTTTGAATAAAATGTTGAAATATCTTTTTTTCACATTTGCATTTTACTGAGGCTAGTTTTGATCCTTAAAACAAAGACAAACATGCACAATGACTATAAGACTATAAGACATACATTTACTTTCTTATTGATATTGACATTGGGTGAACAGCATACTCTGTGCCAGAGTGATATATTTAGCACCAGAGCAATATGGTACATTTCTATAGCTGTATATACTGTACTCAACCAGAAGCAGCGTAACCACAAGAACAATCAATTACGTAACATGCTGCATGTACTGTATGTACTGTACGTAGCTCAGAAGGAAATCACAACTCTCTGTGATACTGTATGCTGTCATCTATCTAGACAACAGTGTTTTGGGATAATAGCTCCCTCTGTTGGAGCTGCTACAGAAGTTTCCAGCATTTGGAACGTCACCTAGAGGCTGATCTTGGGTCAGTTTTCAATTTCCCCCACTAATTATCAAGGCTAGTATTGGGGGAGAGGAAGATGATCCTAGATCTGCACCTACAGACAACTTCACCCTGGAGCACATTTGGACATCAGCAAAGTGAACATGTAAAGGACAAGACATTTGGGTGCTTTGTCTCCATTTAAAGAGATACATTTACATAGCTACTCCAGCGCCATTTTAAAATCAACACACTTCAACTTAACATGAAAATATCATTCAACCTCATCTTTCAATAAGACCTCAAGAAGATATTCAGCTATTCATCTTCTGACTGACTTTGAATAGATGGAAGACTGGCATAGGTGCTGGACCAGTAGTGTACATAATGAGTTCTCAAGGTTGTGTTTGACAGATGACTTGTTGATTTTGTTATTGATGACAGGGTAGGGGACCTTACTCACTGCCTGGTTGGGATGACTGTGGCAGAAAAGGGCAAGCAACTCATCCAAGAGAAGAGATTTATAACTTCAAGAGAAAAGTAATATTGGGAGAAAAGACGTTGTCTACACTGAGTATACCAAACAGTAGGGAAAGGGGGATACCTAGCCAGTTGGACAACTGAATGCATTCAACTGAAATGTGTCTTCCATTAGGAACATTTTTTACCCTCTGAACAGCCTCAATTTGTCAAATCAAATCAAAGTTTATTTGTCACGTGCGCCGAATACAACAGGTATTCACCTTACAGTGAAATGCTTACTTACAGGCTCTAACCAATAGTGCAAAAAAGGTATTAGGTGAACAATAGGTAGGTAAAGAAATAAAACAACAGTAAAAAGACAGGCTATATACAGTAGCGAGGCTATAAAAGTAGCGAGGCAACATACAGACACCGGTTAGTCAGACTGATTGAGGTAGTATGTACATGTATATATGGTTAAAGTGAATATGCATATATGATGAACAGAGAGTAGCAGAAGCGTAAAAGAGGGGTTGGCGGGTGGTGGGTGAGACACAATGCAGATAGCCCGGTTAGCCAATGTGCGGGAGCACTGGTTGGTCGGCCCAATTGAGGTAGTATGTACATGAATGTATAGTTAAAGTGACTATGCATATATGACAAACAGAGAGTAGCAGCAGTGTAAAAAGAGGAGTTGGGGGGCACACAATGCAAATAGTCCGGGTAGCCATTTGATTACCTGTTCAGGAGTCTTATGGCTTGGGGGTAAAAACTGTTGAGAAGCCTTTTTGTCCTGGACTTGGCACTCCGGTACCGCTTGCCATGCGGTAGTAGAGAGAACAGTCTATGACTGGGGTGGCTGGGGTCTTTGACAATTTTTAGGGCCTTCCTCTGACACCACCTGGTGTAGAGGTCCTGGATGGCAGGCAGCTTAGCCCCAGTGACGTACTGGGCCATACGCACTACCCTCTGTAGTGCCTTGCGGTCAGAGATCGAGCAGTTGCCGTACCAGGCAGGGATGCAACCAGTCAGGATGCTCTCGATGTTGCAGCTGTAGAACCTTTTGAGGATCTGAGGACCCATGCCAAATCGTTTTAGTTTCCTGAGGGGGAATAGCCTTTGTCGTGTCCTCTTCACGACTGTCTTGGTGTTTTTGGACCATTCTAGTTTGTTGTTGATGTGGACACCAAGGAACTTGAACCTCTCAACCTGCTCCACTACAGCCCCGTCGATGAGAATGGGGGCATGCTCGGTCCTCCTTTTCCTGTTGTCCACAATCATCACCTTAGTCTTGGTTACGTTGAGGGAGAGGTTGTTATTCTGGCACCACCCGGCCAGGTCTCTGACCTCCTCCCTATAGGTTGTCTCGTCGTTGTCGGGATCAGGCATACCAATGATGGTGTTGGAGTCGTGCCTGGCCATGCAGTCATGGGTGAACAGGGAGTACAGGAGGAGACTGAGCACGCACCCCTGGGGAGCTCCAGTGTTGAGGATCAGTGTGGCAGATGTGTTGCTACCTACCCTCACCACCTGGGGGCGGCCCGTCAGGAAGTCCAGGATCCAGTTGCAGAGGGAGGTGTTTAATCCCAGGATCCTTAGCTTAGTGATGAGCTTTGAGGGTACTATGGTGTTGAACGCTGAGCTATAGTCAATGAATAGCATTCTCACATAAGTGTTCCTTTTGTCCAGTTGTGAAAGGCAGTGTGGAATGCAATAGAGATTGCATCATCTGTGGATCTGTTTGGGCGGTATGCAAATTGGAGTGGGTCTAGGGTTTCTGGGATAATGGTGTTGATGTGAGCCATTACCAACCTTTCAAAGCACTTCCTGGCTTCTTGGTCACAGGGACTATGGGGGTCTGCTTGAAACATGTTGGTATTACAGACTCAATTAGGGACATGTTGAAAATGTCAGTGAAGACACCTGCCAGTTGGTCAGCACATGATCGGAGCACATGTCCTGGTAATCCATCAGGCCCCGCAGCCTTGTGTATGTTGACCTGTTTAAAGGTCTTACTCACATTGAGTACGGAGAGCGTGATCACACAGTCGTCCGTAATAGCTGATGCTCTCATGCATGCCTCAGTGTTGCTTGCCTCGAAGCGAGCATAGAAGTGATTTAGCCTGTCTGGTAGGCTCGTGTCACTGGGCAGCTCGTGGCTGTGCTTCCCTTTGTAGTCTGTAATAGTTTGCAAGCCCTGCCACATAAGACGAGGGTCGGAGCCGGTGTAGTATGATTCAATCTTAGCCCTGTATTGACGCTTTGCCTGTTTGATGGTTCGTCGCAGAGCATAGCAGGATTTCTCGTAAGCTTCTGGGTTAAAGTCCCGCACCTTAAAAGCGGCAGCTCTACCCTAGCTCAGTGCGAATGTTGCCTGTAATCCATGGCTTCTGGTTGGGGTATGGACGTACAGTCACTGTGGGGACGACATCCTCGATGCACTTATTGATAAAGCCAGTGACTGATGCCATCTGATGAATCCCGGAACATGTTCCAGTCTGTGATAGCAATACAGTCCTGTAGTTTAGCATCTGCTTCATCTGACCACTTTTTTATAGACCGAGTCACTGGTGCTTCCTCCTTTAATTTTTGCTTGTAAACAGGAATCAGGAGGATAGAGTTCTGGTCGGATTTACCAAATGGAGGGCGAGGGAGAGCTTTGTACGCGTCTCTGTGTGTGGAGTACAGGTGATCTGAATTTTGTTCCCTCTGGTTGCACATTTAACATGTTGATGGAAATTTGTTAGAACTGATTTAAGTTTCCCTGCATTAAAGTCTCCGGCCACTAGGAGCACCGCCTCTGGGTGAGTGGTTTCTTGTTTGCTTATTTCCTTATACAGCTGACTGAGTGCGGTCTTAGTGCCAGCATCTGTCTGTGGTGGTAAATAAACAGCCACGAAAAGTATAGCTGAAAACTCTCTAGGCAAGTAGTGTGGCCTGCAATTTATCACAATATACTCTACTTCAGGCAAGCAAAATCTAGAGACTTCCTTAGATTTCGTGCACCAGCTGTTGTTTACAAATATGCACAGACCGTTGTCTTGTGCTGTTCTATCTTGCCGGTGCAGTGTGTATCACGCTAGCTGAATATCCATGTCGTCGTTCAGCCACGATTCCGTGAAACATAGGATATTACAGTTTTTGATGTACCGTTGGTAGGATATTCGTGATCGTGCCTCGTTTAGAATATTGTCCAATGATTGCACGTTGGCGAGTAGTATTGACGGTAACGGCAGCTTTCCCACTCGCCTTTTCCGGGTCCTGACCAGGCATCCTGCTCTTTGTCTTCTGTACCTGCGTCGCTTCCTCTTGCAAATAACGGGGATGTTGGCCCTGTCGGGTGTTTGGAGAATGTCCTGTGCGTCTTGCTTGTTGAAGAAAGAAATCTTAGTCTAATCCGAGGTGTGTGATCATTGTCCTGATATCCAGAAGCTCTTTTTTGCCGTAAGATACGGTTGCAGAAACATTATGTACAAAATAAGTTACAAATAACGCAAAATACACATAATAGCACAATTGGTTGGGCGCCCGTAAAACTGCTGCCATTTCTTGCGGCGCCATTTTGTTGGGGCTTCCAGCGCCATTTTGTCAGGGCAGGGACTCTACAAGGTGTTGAAAGCGTTCAACAGGGATGCTGGCCCATGTTGACTCCCATGCTTCCCACAGTTGTGTCAAGTTGCCTGGATGTCCTTTGGGTGGTGGACCATTCTTGAAACACGGGAAACTGTTGAGTGGGAAAAACCCAGCAGCATTGCAGTTCTTGACATAAACCAGTGCGCCAGGCACCTACTACCATACCCTGTTCGAAGGCACTTAAATCTTTTGTCTTGCCTATTCACTCTCTGAATGGCACACTTACACAATCCATGTCTGAACTGTTTAAAGGCTTAAAAATCCTTTAACCTGTCTCCTCCCTTTCATCTACACTGACTGAAGTGGATTTAACAAGTGACATCAATAAGGGATCGTAGCATTCACCTGGTCAGTCTATGTCATAGAAAGAGCAGGTGTTCTTAATGTTTTGAATACTTAGTGTATTTTTGGCCCGGCATCACTACTCATTGGTGTGGTTTCCTGGACACAGATTAAGCCTAGTCCTGGACTAAAAGGCACGCTCAATGGAGGATATTTTTGTCTTAAATGTTTTTTATATTTCTATTATAGATGAGATGACAGTCATATTAACCCCATTCTGGCAAAGTTGGTCCAGTAGGACATCATGTACTCAGAGAGAGTACGTGGCTTGGGAAGTAGCTGTACGGTGTGTCGACGGGCTGGCCGAAGACGTACTGCACATCCTCTGCATGCTCGGACTCCACCCAACTGGGGAAACTAGGGATGCAAGTGCCCATGTTGAAGAGATAGGAGTAGGTGTGTGCACCACTGAAAAAAACAGAGAGCAGTGGCAAGGACAATGATAAGGAGTTGTATTCACTTTGAATGATCACACTTCTTATGTGTAATCAGAATGGTCAGCAGGCAAATAGACAAGAGGTCGAAATTCTCAGTTCTATACAGTGAAGGTTTGGCATATTTGTGAATGGGACTGAATGCTAATTGCTAACTTGTGGAATAGACACAGACCCATCCTTTGTATAAAATCGTAATATACAAAGCATGTAACATTGGATTACATTAGAAGACCTTTATTATCCCAAGCATGGGAAAATCGATTTGAATTTTAAGCTTCACAACAGCCCTCTTGCTCCAACAGGCCCTGTGTTGGTGCTGCTGGATCACACCCCAGTAGTGGATGGTGACTTTGTCCCTGACCACCCCGGCAAGCTGTTCCACAATGCAGATGATATAGACTACCTGGCTGGCGCCAACAGAATGGATGTTTGCAGGTTTAGATGTCCCTTAAATCAACCAAAACAAAACGCCTACCTCTCCGTGAGTTTTCAACTTAGTGCTGACTGTATTCCTATTGGTATTGTTGTTTTGAGGATACTAAAATACATATTTAATTTGCAAAGTCATTTTCCCTGGCCCAAGACCCCGCACAGTCCAGTACATGATGAAATCCCCAAATACCTTTGCACATCATTCAAAGCTGTAAGCATGCATACATATATACAGTGAGGGAAAAAAGTATTTGATCCCCTGCTGATTTTGTTCGTTTGCCCACTGACATTGAAATGATCAGTCTGTAATTTTAATGGTAGGTTTATTTGAACAGTGAGAGACAGAATATCAACAAAAAAATCCAGAAAAACGCATGTCAAAAATTTTATAAATTGATTTGCATTTTAATGAGGGAAATAAGTATTTGACCCCTCTGCAAAACATGACTTAGTACTTGGTGGCAAAACCCTTGTTGGCAATCACAGAGGTCAGATGTTTCTTGTAGTTGGCCACCAGGTTTGCACACATCTCAGGAGGGATTTTGTCCCACTCCTCTTTGCAGATCTTCTTCAAGTCATTAAGGTTTCGAGGCTGACGTTTGGCAACTCGAACCTTCAGCTCCCTCCACAGATTTTCTATGGGATTAAGGTCTGGAGACTGGCTAGGCCACTCCAGGACCTTAATGTGCTTTTTCTTGAGCCACTCCTTTGTTGCCTTGGCCGTGTGTTTTGGGTCATTGTCATGCTGGAATACCCATCCACGACCCATTTTCAATACCCTGGCTGAGGGAAGGAGGTTTTCACCCAAGATTTGACGGTACATGGCCCCGTCCATCGTCCCTTTGATGCGGTGAAGTTGTCCTGTCCCCTTAGCAGAAAAACACCCCCAAAGCATAATGTTTCCACCTCCATGTTTGACGGTGGGGATGGTTTCTTGGGGTCATAGGCAGCATTCCTCCTCCTCCAAACACGACAAGTTGAGTTGATGCCAAAGAACTCCATTTTGGTCTCGTCTGACCACAACACGTTCACCCAGTTGTCCTCTGAATCATTCAGATGTTCATTGGCAAACTTCAGACGGGCATGTATATGTGCTTTCTTGAGCAGGGGGACCTTGCGGGCGCTGCAGGATTTCAGTCCTTCACGGCGTAGTGTGTTACCAATTGTTTTCTTGGTGACTATGGTCCCAGCTGCCTTGATATCATTGACAAGATCCTCCTGTGTAGTTCTGGGCTGATTCCTCACCATTCTCATGATCATTGCAACTCCACGAGGTGAGATCTTGCATGGAGCCCTAGGCCAAGGGAGATTGACAGTTCTTTTGTGTTTCTTCCATTTGCGAATAATCGCACCAACTGTTGTCACCTTCTCACCAAGCTGCTTGGCAATGGTCTTGTAGCCCATTCCAGCCTTGTGTAGATCTACAATCTTGTCCCTGACATCCTTGGAGAGCTCTTTGGTCTTGGCCATGGTGGAGAGTTTGGAATCTGATTGATTGATTGCTTCTGTGGACAGGTGTCTTTTATACAGGTAAGAAACTGAGATTAGGAGCACTCCCTTTAAGAGTGTGCTCCTAATCTCAGCTCGTTACCTGTATGAAAGACACCTGGGAGCCAGAAATCTTTCTGATTGAGAGGGGGTCAAATACTTATTTCCCTCATTAAAATGCAAATCAATTTATAACATTTTTGACATGCGTTTTTCTGGATATTTTTGTTGTTATTCTGTCTCTCACTGTTCAAATAAACCTACCATTAAAATTATAGACTGATCATTTCTTTGTCAGTGGGCAAACGTACAAAATCAGCAGGGGATCAAATACTTTTTTCCCTCACTGTATTAGTAGACTATGCTAATGTCAGTACTGTTGTTTTCCACTGAAGGGAGAAGATTAAGGAGCTTCTGGTGGAAAACAACAGTACTGGCAACTGAACCGATAGAACGAACGATCAGCTGGCTTGGGTAGCAACCCTATATTTGTGTCGGGAATAAAATGGACTTGGTCTCAGACCTAACAACAGCCATGCCGATATATCCTCCAAACACCGGCTTCTCGTGCATTATCACGTAATTATGGCACAGCATTGTTGAATACTTGTTTCTGATTAGCAAGAAGAGCATTCTAGAATGGACATTAAAACCAGATAACGGGACAGTTGGAAAAGATATTGGGACACCTTGCGATCATGACGCAATATGCGCCTACACATGCAGACCGTACTTGCTACAAAGTTACAGAAAGCTAAAACAACAACTACACAAACTGAAATAGGTTACATTGTAAACACAGGTCCCACATGGAAAAAACGTAGCTAGCTAGCATTGTTTTTGCAGATTTTTTTTTTTTGGAGCATCTGTTGACCTAACGTGTTGAGTGACGAACATGAAGTTCTCCTGTCCCCTCCGCAGCTAAACCTGTCAAAATCCACCCACGTTTCTACTTTGACCAGTTGTTTTCAGCAACTGATATTTTTTTTAAGCGCTTGTCATAATTGCAGGTTTGCTAGCAAAAAACTTAGTGAGCTTCTAGTCTAGTATTTGATATGCAATGAGATCTCCTCGTAATTAAAAGTCAGTGTTGACGAGTGTCCTGACGAGAAGGCAAACTTTTCTAGCTATGCCAGGCAAAATTGGGCATTATCAGCTCATTGTTATGGATGTATCCAAATGATCCAAAACGATTTAACAAACGTAAATGCAGCTACTTTGCTGTTATTCTGTCTGCAGAGGTCGTGACTGTGTTAGCCGTAGCTAGCTGGCTAGCTAGCAAGCAAGGGATAGGAACGTTGCCTGCGAGCATGGCAACAGAACATAAAAAATGAAACACTGGGTCGCGTCCATAAATATCAAAAGAATCAAACAAACTACTGGGTCAAACAAACTAAAGAATCAAACAAACTACTGTGACTCCTTGCTGTCCCCAGTCCACCTGGCCGTGCTGCTGCTCCAGTTTCAACTGTTCTGCCTTTGGATATTTTACATTTACATTTAAGTCATTTAGCAGACGCTCTTATCCAGAGCGACTTACAAATTGGTGCATTCACCTTATGATATCCAGTGGAACAACCACTAACAATAGTGCATCTAACTCTTTTAAGGGGGGGGGGGGGGGGGGGGGGTTAGAAGGATTACTTTATCCTATCCTAGGTATTCCTTAAAGAGGTGGGGTTTCAGGTGTCTCCGGAAGGTGGTGATTGACTCCGCTGACCTGGCGTCGTGAGGGAGTTTGTTCCACCATTGGGGTGCCAGAGCAGCGAACAGTTTTGACTGGGCTGAGCGGGAACTGTACTTCCTCAGAGGTAGGGAGGCGAGCAGGCCAGAGGTGGATGAACGCAGTGCCCTTGTTTGGGTGTAGGGCCTGATCAGAGCCTGAAGGTACTGAGGTGCCGTTCCCCTCACAGCTCCGTAGGCAAGCACCATGGTCTTGTAGCGGATGCGAGCTTCAACTGGAAGCCAGTGGAGAGAGCGGAGGAGCGGGGTGACGTGAGAGAACTTGGGAAGGTTGAACACCAGACGGGCTGCGGCGTTCTGGATGAGTTGTAGGGGTTTAATGGCACAGGCAGGGAGCCCAGCCAACAGCGAGTTGCAGTAATCCAGACGGGAGATGACAAGTGCCTGGATTAGGACCTGCGCCGCTTCCTGTGTGAGGCAGGGTCGTACTCTGCGGATGTTGTAGAGCATGAACCTACAGGAACGGGCCACCGCCTTGATGTTAGTTGAGAACGACAGGGTGTTGTCCAGGATCACGCCAAGGTTCTTAGCGCTCTGGGAGGAGGACACAATGGAGTTGTCAACCGTGATGGCGAGATCATGGAACGGGCAGTCCTTCCCCGGGAGGAAGAGCAGCTCCGTCTTGCCGAGGTTCAGCTTGAGGTGGTGGTCCGTCATCCACACTGATATGTCTGCCAGACATGCAGAGATGCGATTCGCCACCTGGTCATCAGAAGGGGGAAAGGTGGTTTCCTGGCCATGGACCCAAAATATCAATGTTTTGTTCCCAGAGCCACTTAATTATCACATTTGCCTTATGGCAAGGTGCTCCATCATGCTTGAAAAGGCATTGTTCGTCACCAAACTGTTCCTGGATGGTTGGGAGAAGTTGCTCTCGGAGGATGTGTTGGTACCATTCTTTATTCATGGCTGTGTTCTTAGGCTAAATTTGGTAGTGAGCCCACTCCCTTGGCTGAGAAGCAACCCCACACATGAATGGTCTCAGGATGCTTTACTGTTGGCATGACACAGGACTGATGGTAGCGCTCACCTTGTCTTCTCCGGACAAGCTTTTTTCCGGATGCCCCAAACAATCGGAAAGGGGATTCATCAGAGAAAATGACTTTACCCCAGTCCTCAGCAGTCCAATCCCTGTACCTTTTGCAGAATATCAGTCTGACCCTGATGTTTTTCCTGGAGAGAAGTGGCTTCTTTGCTGAACTTCTTGACACCAGACCATCCTCCAAAAGTCTTCGCCTCACTGTGCGTGCAGATGCACTCACACCTGCCTGCTGCCATCCTGAGCAAGCACTGTACTGGTGGTGCCCCGATCCCGCAGCTGAATCAACTTTAGGAGACGGTCCTGGCGCTTGCTGGACTTTCTTGGGCGCCCTGAAGCATGCTTCACAACAATTGAACCGCTCTCCTTGAAGTTCTTGATGATCCGATAAATGGTTGATTTAGGTGCAATCTTACTGGCAGCAATATCCTTGCCTGTGAAGCCCTTTTTGTGCAAAGCAATGATGACGGCACGTGTTTCCTTACAGGTAACCATGGTTGACAGAGGAAGAACAATGATTCCAAGCAGCACCCTCCTTTTGAAGCTTCCAGTCTGTTATTCGAACTCAATCAGCATGACAGAGTGATCTCCAGCTTTGTCCTCATCAACACTCACACCTGTGTTAACGAGAGAATCATTGACATGATGTCATCTGGTCCTTTTGTGGCAGGGCTGAAATGCAGTGGAAATGTTTTTGGGGGATTCAGTTCATTTGCATGGCAAATAGGGACTTTGCAATTAATTGCAATTCATCTAATCACTCTTCATAACATTCTGGAGTATATGCAAATTGCCATCATACAAACTGAGGCAGCAGACCATGTGAAAATTAATATTTGTGTCATTCTCCAAACTTTTGGCCACGACTGTACTCAGTGAGCAGTGCCAAATGATGGTTTTGCCGCCGATGGGTCCTCGAGATCCTGCAGGGACACCATGTTCTGTAAAGGAGAGTAGATGAGATGCACCAACTCCTCTTCACCATCTGAGTAGGTGTGTGGTGATGGGGCGGGACAGGAAGTCTGCTATAACATTGTATTTTCCTGGAGTGAACTGCGCTCCCCTACTGAGTACTTTTTCTCTGTCGGACTAAGAGAGGCGAAAGCTTGGGCTTTTTCTTTTCACGCCATCATACAGCAGAGACTGGACGGCCCCCATAGACATTGCTGAGAGGTTGTAGGTCACCAGCAGGGAGCCAGTTCAAGTGGAAGTGAACTAGGCTTGGGGATGTTGTGAGGAGGCATTTTATCTCCTCGATAGCTGCCTGACAGGCCGAAGCCAAGTCCCAAGGAGCGTCCTGCTTAAGAATCTGTCACAGCGTTGACGTTATGGAATATTCTGGTAGAAACCTAATGTAGTAGGCCTAGGAATGATGCCAACTGTGAAGCTGATGTGAGGATGGGCACTGCAGCAGAGAGAGATGCTAGTGGATGACACCTGGAATCCCACAAAGTCTATGGCTGATTCTGAGAACTCACACTTGTCAGTGTTCAGTGTGAGGTGATGGCGGTTGAGGCTGATGAACACCTGCCATAGGCACTCATCTTGAATGGCAGCGTATGGACCATGCACCACAATGTCATCCAGGTAGACCATAACACCAGGGCAGCCAGCGAGGACGGTGGTCATGATCTTCTGAAAGCAATTTGGTGCTGAGTTCAGGCTAAAAGCCATGCGCTTGTAGCGATACCGTCCAGTGTAGGTGATGAAAACCGTTAAGTTCCTGCTCTCCGGATGAAGAGGAACATACATGTAGCCCTGTCGAATTTCGAGCTTGGAGACGACGCAGGAGCCATGGAAGTGTGATGTCAGCTCCTCCGTTGTGGGTAGTGGATATTTGTTAGGCACCACTGCTTTGTTGGCTGCTCGCATGTCAACGCAGGTTCTGATACCCCTTGAATTCTGCTGAACGATCACCACGTTTGAAACCCAGGGAGAGGTATCGATGGGTTCGATTAGATCGTCTGTCATGAGGCGTTGAAGAACTTCCTCAACGTCGTTGCGGAGGGCCAGGTGGATCCGACGCAGCGGATGAATTACAGGAGGAATCTTGCAGTCCAGGAGCGGTTTGTGTGTGAATGCAGTCATGCATCCCAATCCACTGAACAGATCTGGATACTGTTGGTGCCACAGGAGAACACATGAATAATCTTGCCCCCTAGACTGACAAAAAAGTCCAGACCCATGATGTTTGCGCCCTGGCGTTTGACATGACATGAAAGGCCTTGGAACCATATTGTACTGGGAGGTGAAGGAGGCCGACGACGTCTATCTTACCTCTGGCTGTAGTCACAGAGCGTGGTGGACGGAGGCTCCAGAGGGAAGTGCTGGAAGAACTGGTTGTATGTTGCTGCATTTAGCAAAGACACCTTGGCACCAATGTCAAGGAGAGCGGGCACGCTGCTCTCTTTCATCTAGAGAGGGCCCATAGTAAAGTTCACTGAGTGGGGCGCCACTGTATGGATCACCGCCTGTGTGTTGTGGCTGTCGTAGGCACGTGGTTGCACTGATGCGTCAGGGGGTGTGGAGCGGCACCACTTTGCAAAATGGTTCAACTTTTGACAGTGTCTGCATGTTTGGCCCTTTAACTTCTTTGGGGTAGGGGGCAGTATTTTCACATCCGGATGAAAAGCATGCCCAGAGTAAACGGCCTGCTACAAAGCCACAAAAGCTAGAATATGCATATTATTAGTAGATTTGGATAGAAAACACTGAAGTTTCTAAAACTGTTTGAATGATGTCTGTGAGTATAACAGAACTCATCAGGCAGGCAAAAACCTGAGAAAAAATCCAACCAGGAAGTGGGAAATCTGAGCTTGGTCGATTTTCAACTCAGCTTCTATTGAAGATACAGTGGGATATTGGTAATGTTGCACTTCCTAAGGCTTCCACAAGATGTCAACAGTCGTTAGAACCTTGTCTGATGCCTCTACTGTTTAGTGGGGCCGAAGGAGAGAGGAATGAGTCAGGTCTGCCATGAAGTGACCATGCGCGTTCACGTGAGACCGAGCTCTGTTCCATCGCAATTCTGAAGACACAGGAATACTCCGGTTGGAACATTATTGAAGAATTATGTTAAAAACATCCTAAAGATTGATTCAATACTTCGTTTGTCATGTTTTTACGGATTGTAATATTACTTTTTTTACTTTTTGTCCGTACTTTCCGCTGGACCTGCCCACGCGTCGTGTGTTTGGAAAGTGTACTGAACGCTAGAACAACAAGGAGGAACTTGGACATAAATGATGGGCATTATCGAACAAAACAAACATTTATTGTGGAACTGGGATTCCTGCGAGTGCATTCTGATGAAGATCATCAAAGGTAAGTGAATGTTTATATTGTTACTTCTGACTTCTGTTGACTGCATAATATGGCGGCTATATTTGTGTCTTGATTGGGTTCTGAGCGCCGACTCAGATTATTGCATGGTCTGCTTTTTTTGTAAAGCTTTTTTGAAATCTGACACAGTGGTTGTATTAAGGAGAAGTGCATCTAAAATTACATGCATAACAGTTGTATCTTTTAGCAATGTTTATTATGAGTATTCCTGTAAATTGATGTGGCTCGCTGCAAAATCAAAGGATGTTTTGTGACTTCTGAACGTAAGGCGCCAATGTAAACTCAGATTTTTGGATATAAATATGAACTTTACCGAACAAAACATACATGTATTGTGTAACATGAAGTCCTATGAGTGTCATCTGATGAAGATCATCAAAGGTTAGTGATTAATTGTATCTATATTTCGGCTTTTTGTGAATCCTCTCTTTGGCTGGAAAAATTGACAATCTGGAGCCCTTGTAGCGTGATGGGTAGATCCACAATTTACCCTAAGCCCGAACAGGAGGTTGTCCAATCAGAGCTGAGAAACCGTAACCAACACTCAAACCTGACACTTGTTCCAAAAAAATCCTAATTGCGTCTATGGGCTACAGGCAGAGGTACTTTTCCCTTTTCTGCTACAAGTGAACAGAAACTGGTAAAAACAGTGTACCTGGGGCTGACAGTCGGTATCTGGAGAGGTTAGAGTCTTTTCTACCCTTTCAAAACCAAAATCTTACAGAGAGAAGTGTAGGTTGTGGATAAAGCTTTGTGGACGACTTCATTCACAGTTGAACACAAGCAAGATAACGAAGGACATATTGTTTGCTCGAAGATAAGCAACTAAGTTAACCTTTGGCATAATATGTGACATCTCAATATATTACTAAGAGAAAAAAGAAACTGGCAAGATAAAGTTAGCAACAATGCTAACATTATACATTTAAGCTAATGTTAGCTATCTAGCTTTGTTAGGCTACACGTATCGCAAATATTTACCTGGCTAGATACTAAAATAATTTTTTTTTTGCACTTTGTTGATGTGGAAGCCAAGTCTTCCGTACTCAAATCCAGCTGCTGCTATGGCTGGAGGAGATGCAGTCATACGATGTAGTCCAAACTACATCGTAGTACATTACCAAATCGCCTACATTACCAAATGTTGACAGACACCCAAGGGCACATTTCATAAGTTGAACCTTTATATGGAGGCTTTGTACATAAATTATACACAACTTACATAACTACACAACTTAGTGCAATCACAAGTACAACGTAGGCAACAGATGTCTGATTTACATTGATTCAGGAGACCTCTGGAATAACTGAATGAATAACACACTATATGTATCATCATGTGTATCTACAGCTTAAGATCTGATGTGGATGATGCAGCTTCCACAAACACCACAGGAGAGACAGCAACCAAATGTTTTTGAATTTCACCTTTATTTAAACAGGTAGGCTAGTTGAGAACAAGTTCTCATTTACAACTGCGACCTGGCCAAGATAAAGCAAAGCAGTGCGACAAAAACAACACAGAGTTACACATGGGGTAAACAATCGTACAGTCAATATCACAATAGAACAATCTGTATACAGTGTGTGCAAATTAAGTAAGGAGGTAAGGCAATAAATAGGCCAATAGTGGCGAAGTAATTACAATTTAGCAATTTACACTGGAGTGTGCATGTACATGTGCAGATGAGGATGTGCAAGAGAAATATTGGTGTGCAAAAGAGCAGAAAAACAAAAACAAATATGGGGATGACGTAGGTAGTTGGATGGGCTATTTACAGATGGGCTGTGTACAGCTGCAGCGATCGGTAAGCTGCTCTGACATCTGATGCTTAAAGTTAGTGAGGGAGATCTAAGTCTCCAACTTCAGTGATTTTTGCAAATCGTTGCAGACATTGGCAGCAGAGAACTGGAAGGAAAGGCGGCTTTGGGGATGACCAGTGAAATATTCCTGCTGGAGCGCGTGCTATGTGTGGGTGTTGCTATGGTGACCAGTGCGCTGAGATAAGACAGAGCTTTACCTAGCAAAGACATATAGATGACCTGGAGCCAGTGGGTTTGGCGACGGATATGTAGCGAGGACCAGCCAACGAGAGCATACAGGTCGCAGTGGTTGGTAGTATAATGGGTTTGGTGACAAAATGGATGGCACTGTGATAGACTGCATCCAATTTGCTGAGTAGAGTGTTGGAGGTTATTTTGTAAATGACATCGCCGAAGTCAAGGATCGGTAGGATAGTCATTTTTACGACGGTATGTTTGGCAGCATGAGTGAAGGAGGCTTTGTTGCGAAATAGGAAGCTGATTCTAGATTTAACTTTGGATTGGAGATGCTTAATGTGAGTCTAGAAGGAGAGTTACAGTCTAGCCAGACACCTAGGTATTTATACTTGTCCACATATTTTAAGTCGGAACCGTCCAGAGTAGTGATGCTAGTCGGGCGGGCAGGTGCGGGCAGCGACCGGTTGCATTTAGTTTTACTAGCATTTAAGAACAGCTGGAGGCCACGGAAGGAGTGTTGTATGGCGTTGAAGCTCGTTTGGAGGTTTGTTAACGCAGTGTCCAAAGAAGGGCCAGATGTATACAGAATGGTGTCGACTGCGTAGGAGGTGGATCAACTAATCACCCGCAGCAAGAGCGTCATCATTGATATATACATAGAAAAGAGTAGTCCCGAGAATTGAACCCTGTGGCAACCATAGAGACTGTCAAGGGTCCGGACAACAGGCCTTCTGATTTGACACACTGAACTCTATCTGAGAAGTAGTTAGTGAACCAGGCGAGGCAGTCATTAGAGAAACCAAGGCTGTTGAGTCTGCCTATAAGAATACGGTGATTGACAGAATCAAAAGCCTTGGCCAGGTCGATGAAGACAGCTGCACAGTAATGTCTTTTATCGATGGCGGTTATGATATCGTTTAGGACCTTGAGCGTGGCTGAGGTGCACCCGTGACCAGCTCGGAAACCAGATTGCATAGCGGAGAAGGTACGGTGGGATTCGAAATGGTCAGTGATCTGTTTGTACACTTGGCTTTCGAAGATTTGAAAAAGGCAGGGCAGGATGGATATAGGTCTGTAACAGTTTGGGTCTAGAGTGTCTCCCCCTTTAAGAGGGAGATGACCGCGGCCGCTTTCCAATCTTTAAGAATCTCAGACGATACGAAAGAGAGGTTGAACAGACTAGTAATAGGGGTTGCAACAATTGCGGCGGATAATTTTAGGAAGAGAGGGTCCAGATTGTCTAGCCCAGCTGATTTGTAGGGATCCAGATTTTGCAGCTCTTTCAGAATGTCAGCTGTCTGGATTTGGGTGAAGGAGAAGCGCGGGGGGGGGGCCAAATGCTGCGGGGGTGCAGAGCTGTTGGCTGGGGTTGGGATAGCCAGGTGGAAAGCATGGCCAGCCGTAGAGAAATGCTTATTGAAATTCTCAATTATTGTGGATTTATCAGTGGTGACAGTGTTTCCTAGTCTCAGTGCAGTGGGCAGCTTGGAAGAGGTACTCTTATTCTCCATGGACTTTACTGTGTCCCAAAACTTTTTGGAATTAGTGCTGCAGGATGCAAATTTCTGTTTGAAAAAGCTAGCCTTTTCTTTCCTAACTGACTGTGTGCATTGGTTCCTGACTTCCCTGAAAAGTTGCATATCGCGGGGACTATTCGAAGCTAGTGCAGTACGCCACAGGGTGTTTCTGTGCCGGTCAAGGGCAGTCAAGTCTGGAGTGAACCAAGGACTGTATATGTTCTTAGTTCAACATTTTTTGAAAGGGGTATGCTTATTTAAGATGGTGAGGAAAGCACTTTTAAAGAACAAGCAGGAATCCTCTACTGACGGGATGAGGTCAATATCCTTCCAGGATACCCGGGCCAGGTCGATTAGAAAGGCCTGCTCGCAGAACTGTTTTCGGGAGCGTTTGTCAGTGATGAGGGGTGGTCGTTTGACCGCGGACCCATAACGAAAGCAGGCAATGAGGCAGTGATCGATGAGATCCTGGTTGAAAACAGCAGAGGTGTATTTAGAGGGCAAGTTGGTCAGGATGATATCTATGAGGGTGCCCATGTTTACGGATTTGGGGTTGTACCTGATAGGTTCCTTAATAATTTGTGTGAGATTGAGGGCATCTAGTTTAGATTGTAGGACGGCCGGGGTGTTAAGCATATCCCTTATATATTTCTGGAGAGATGGATCTTTAAAAAGTAGAAGCTCGAACTGTTTGGGCATAAACCTGGATAGTACGACAAAACTCTGCAGGCAATCTCTACAGTAGATTGCAATTCCGCCCCCTTTAGGAGTTCTGTCTCGATGGAAAATGTTGTCATTGGGGATGGACATTTCTGAGTTTTTTTAAGCCAGGATTCAGACACGGCTAGCACATCAGGGTTGGCAGAGTGTGCTAAAATAGTAAATAAAGCAAACTTAGGGAGGATGCTTCTGATGTTAACATGCATGAACCCAAGGCTTTTCCGGTTGCAGAAGTCAACAAATGAGAGCGCCTGGGGACACACGGGGCCTGGGTTAACCTCTACATCACCAGAGGAACAGTGCGTTGGGAACAGAGAATAAAAGGAGCAGATTTCTGGGCGTGGTAGGATAGATTCAGGGCATAGTGTACAGACAAAGGTAAGGTAGGGTGCGAGTACAGTGGGGGTAAACCTAGGCATTGAGTGACGATGAGAGAGGTTGCATCTCTGGAGGCGCCAGTTAAGCTGGGTGCGGTCTCCGCATGTGTGGGGGGTGGGACAAAGGAGCTATCTGAGGCATGTTGAGCAGGACTAGGGGCTCCGCAGTAAAATAAAACAATGAGAGCTGCCCTAAACAACAGTATACAAAGCATATTGACATTAGAGAAAGGCATAAGCAATCACAGGTGTTGATTGGGAGAGCTAAGACAACAACGGGTGAGACAACAACGGGTAAACAGCTAGGACAACAACAACGGGTATATGGCGATGAATGGGCAGAGAGGGTCAGTTAGCTACACACAGGGCCTGATTTTGAGGCTGGGGCAGACAGATAAACAAAATGAAGAACCGTGTTAAATGGACAGTCCAGCAGGCATCGGCTGTGTAGCCGAGTGATCATAGGGTCCAATGAGCAGCACTAGATGAAACAGGGAACAGTTCGGTAGTCGATTACTTCGCTGAGCGAGCAGGAGACATAGCGTTCAGGGAGCTAGCAGGCCAGGGCTAGCAGATGGATCATCACCAAACATCCACAACGCAGAGGCCGCTTGATAGCACATCGGCCGAGTTACGTCAGCAGACCAGCAGATCGGCGGGGCTCCGTGTCGACAAAGGGTCCAGGCCAATTGGCAAGAGAAGTGTTGTAGTTGGTGTACTTTGTACGCTAGCCGGGAGATGGGCCTAGCTCGGGGCTAACTGGTGCATTCTTCTGGACAAGGGTGTTAGCCACAATAGCTCCTCGGTAGCAACTAGCTAGCTGCGAGGATCTGGTGTAATGGTCGACAGCTTGAGGCAGGAATCCGGTGATGTAGTGGAAGAAAGCAGTCCGATATGCTCAGGGCTGGTATCGCGCTGTGCAGACTGGCAGGTATTATCCGGGCTATCCAGGCTAAAGCGGCAGGAGTCCAAGCTAAAGGTAAAGACTGCTAGCAGAGGCTAACAATGACTAAATAGCTAGTAGCTAATTAGCTGGCTAGCTTCTGATGGAGGTAAAAAATGCTGATCTGTACCACTGTTTTAGCTTTTTTATTTAACTTTATTTTTAGGAAGAGAGGGTCCAGATTGTCTAGCCCAGCTGATTTGTAGGGATCCAGATTTTGCAGCTCTTTCAGAATGTCAGCTGTCTGGATTTGGGTGAAGGAGAAGCGCGGGGGGGGGCCAAATGCTGCGGGGGTGCAGAGCTGTTGGCTGGGGTTGGGATAGCCAGGTGGAAAGCATGGCCAGCCGTAGAGAAATGCTTATTGAAATTCTCAATTATTGTGGATTTATCAGTGGTGACAGTGTTTCCTAGTCTCAGTGCAGTGGGCAGCTTGGAAGAGGTACTCTTATTCTCCATGGACTTTACTGTGTCCCAAAACTTTTTGGAATTAGTGCTGCAGGATGCAAATTTCTGTTTGAAAAAGCTAGCCTTTTCTTTCCTAACTGACTGTGTGCATTGGTTCCTGACTTCCCTGAAAAGTTGCATATCGCGGGGACTATTCGAAGCTAGTGCAGTACGCCACAGGGTGTTTCTGTGCCGGTCAAGGGCAGTCAAGTCTGGAGTGAACCAAGGACTGTATATGTTCTTAGTTCAACATTTTTTGAAAGGGGTATGCTTATTTAAGATGGTGAGGAAAGCACTTTTAAAGAACAAGCAGGAATCCTCTACTGACGGGATGAGGTCAATATCCTTCCAGGATACCCGGGCCAGGTCGATTAGAAAGGCCTGCTCGCAGAACTGTTTTCGGGAGCGTTTGTCAGTGATGAGGGGTGGTCGTTTGACCGCGGACCCATAACGAAAGCAGGCAATGAGGCAGTGATCGCTGAGATCCTGGTTGAAAACAGCAGAGGTGTATTTAGAGGGCAAGTTGGTCAGGATGATATCTATGAGGGTGCCCATGTTTACGGATTTGGGGTTGTACCTGATAGGTTCCTTAATAATTTGTGTGAGATTGAGGGCATCTAGTTTAGATTGTAGGACGGCCGGGGTGTTAAGCATATCCCTTATATATTTCTGGAGAGATGGATCTTTAAAAAGTAGAAGCTCGAACTGTTTGGGCATAAACCTGGATAGTACGACAAAACTCTGCAGGCAATCTCTACAGTAGATTGCAATTCCGCCCCCTTTAGGAGTTCTGTCTCGATGGAAAATGTTGTCATTGGGGATGGACATTTCTGAGTTTTTTTAAGCCAGGATTCAGACACGGCTAGCACATCAGGGTTGGCAGAGTGTGCTAAAATAGTAAATAAAGCAAACTTAGGGAGGATGCTTCTGATGTTAACATGCATGAACCCAAGGCTTTTCCGGTTGCAGAAGTCAACAAATGAGAGCGCCTGGGGACACACGGGGCCTGGGTTAACCTCTACATCACCAGAGGAACAGTGCGTTGGGAACAGAGAATAAAAGGAGCAGATTTCTGGGCGTGGTAGGATAGATTCAGGGCATAGTGTACAGACAAAGGTAAGGTAGGGTGCGAGTACAGTGGGGGTAAACCTAGGCATTGAGTGACGATGAGAGAGGTTGCATCTCTGGAGGCGCCAGTTAAGCTGGGTGCGGTCTCCGCATGTGTGGGGGGTGGGACAAAGGAGCTATCTGAGGCATGTTGAGCAGGACTAGGGGCTCCGCAGTAAAATAAAACAATGAGAGCTGCCCTAAACAACAGTATACAAAGCATATTGACATTAGAGAAAGGCATAAGCAATCACAGGTGTTGATTGGGAGAGCTAAGACAACAACGGGTGAGACAACAACGGGTAAACAGCTAGGACAACAACAACGGGTATATGGCGATGAATGGGCAGAGAGGGTCAGTTAGCTACACACAGGGCCTGATTTTGAGGCTGGGGCAGACAGATAAACAAAATGAAGAACCGTGTTAAATGGACAGTCCAGCAGGCATCGGCTGTGTAGCCGAGTGATCATAGGGTCCAATGAGCAGCACTAGATGAAACAGGGAACAGTTCGGTAGTCGATTACTTCGCTGAGCGAGCAGGAGACATAGCGTTCAGGGAGCTAGCAGGCCAGGGCTAGCAGATGGATCATCACCAAACATCCACAACGCAGAGGCCGCTTGATAGCACATCGGCCGAGTTACGTCAGCAGACCAGCAGATCGGCGGGGCTCCGTGTCGACAAAGGGTCCAGGCCAATTGGCAAGAGAAGTGTTGTAGTTGGTGTACTTTGTACGCTAGCCGGGAGATGGGCCTAGCTCGGGGCTAACTGGTGCATTCTTCTGGACAAGGGTGTTAGCCACAATAGCTCCTCGGTAGCAACTAGCTAGCTGCGAGGATCTGGTGTAATGGTCGACAGCTTGAGGCAGGAATCCGGTGATGTAGTGGAAGAAAGCAGTCCGATATGCTCAGGGCTGGTATCGCGCTGTGCAGACTGGCAGGTATTATCCGGGCTATCCAGGCTAAAGCGGCAGGAGTCCAAGCTAAAGGTAAAGACTGCTAGCAGAGGCTAACAATGACTAAATAGCTAGTAGCTAATTAGCTGGCTAGCTTCTGATGGAGGTAAAAAATGCTGATCTGTACCACTGTTTTAGCTTTTTTATTTAACTTTATTTTTAGGAAGAGAGGGTCCAGATTGTCTAGCCCAGCTGATTTGTAGGGATCCAGATTTTGCAGCTCTTTCAGAATGTCAGCTGTCTGGATTTGGGTGAAGGAGAAGCGCGGGGGGGGGCCAAATGCTGCGGGGGTGCAGAGCTGTTGGCTGGGGTTGGGATAGCCAGGTGGAAAGCATGGCCAGCCGTAGAGAAATGCTTATTGAAATTCTCAATTATTGTGGATTTATCAGTGGTGACAGTGTTTCCTAGTCTCAGTGCAGTGGGCAGCTTGGAAGAGGTACTCTTATTCTCCATGGACTTTACTGTGTCCCAAAACTTTTTGGAATTAGTGCTGCAGGATGCAAATTTCTGTTTGAAAAAGCTAGCCTTTTCTTTCCTAACTGACTGTGTGCATTGGTTCCTGACTTCCCTGAAAAGTTGCATATCGCGGGGACTATTCGAAGCTAGTGCAGTACGCCACAGGGTGTTTCTGTGCCGGTCAAGGGCAGTCAAGTCTGGAGTGAACCAAGGACTGTATATGTTCTTAGTTCAACATTTTTTGAAAGGGGTATGCTTATTTAAGATGGTGAGGAAAGCACTTTTAAAGAACAAGCAGGAATCCTCTACTGACGGGATGAGGTCAATATCCTTCCAGGATACCCGGGCCAGGTCGATTAGAAAGGCCTGCTCGCAGAACTGTTTTCGGGAGCGTTTGTCAGTGATGAGGGGTGGTCGTTTGACCGCGGACCCATAACGAAAGCAGGCAATGAGGCAGTGATCGCTGAGATCCTGGTTGAAAACAGCAGAGGTGTATTTAGAGGGCAAGTTGGTCAGGATGATATCTATGAGGGTGCCCATGTTTACGGATTTGGGGTTGTACCTGATAGGTTCCTTAATAATTTGTGTGAGATTGAGGGCATCTAGTTTAGATTGTAGGACGGCCGGGGTGTTAAGCATATCCCTTATATATTTCTGGAGAGATGGATCTTTAAAAAGTAGAAGCTCGAACTGTTTGGGCATAAACCTGGATAGTACGACAAAACTCTGCAGGCAATCTCTACAGTAGATTGCAATTCCGCCCCCTTTAGGAGTTCTGTCTCGATGGAAAATGTTGTCATTGGGGATGGACATTTCTGAGTTTTTTTAAGCCAGGATTCAGACACGGCTAGCACATCAGGGTTGGCAGAGTGTGCTAAAATAGTAAATAAAGCAAACTTAGGGAGGATGCTTCTGATGTTAACATGCATGAACCCAAGGCTTTTCCGGTTGCAGAAGTCAACAAATGAGAGCGCCTGGGGACACACGGGGCCTGGGTTAACCTCTACATCACCAGAGGAACAGTGCGTTGGGAACAGAGAATAAAAGGAGCAGATTTCTGGGCGTGGTAGGATAGATTCAGGGCATAGTGTACAGACAAAGGTAAGGTAGGGTGCGAGTACAGTGGGGGTAAACCTAGGCATTGAGTGACGATGAGAGAGGTTGCATCTCTGGAGGCGCCAGTTAAGCTGGGTGCGGTCTCCGCATGTGTGGGGGGTGGGACAAAGGAGCTATCTGAGGCATGTTGAGCAGGACTAGGGGCTCCGCAGTAAAATAAAACAATGAGAGCTGCCCTAAACAACAGTATACAAAGCATATTGACATTAGAGAAAGGCATAAGCAATCACAGGTGTTGATTGGGAGAGCTAAGACAACAACGGGTGAGACAACAACGGGTAAACAGCTAGGACAACAACAACGGGTATATGGCGATGAATGGGCAGAGAGGGTCAGTTAGCTACACACAGGGCCTGATTTTGAGGCTGGGGCAGACAGATAAACAAAATGAAGAACCGTGTTAAATGGACAGTCCAGCAGGCATCGGCTGTGTAGCCGAGTGATCATAGGGTCCAATGAGCAGCACTAGATGAAACAGGGAACAGTTCGGTAGTCGATTACTTCGCTGAGCGAGCAGGAGACATAGCGTTCAGGGAGCTAGCAGGCCAGGGCTAGCAGATGGATCATCACCAAACATCCACAACGCAGAGGCCGCTTGATAGCACATCGGCCGAGTTACGTCAGCAGACCAGCAGATCGGCGGGGCTCCGTGTCGACAAAGGGTCCAGGCCAATTGGCAAGAGAAGTGTTGTAGTTGGTGTACTTTGTACGCTAGCCGGGAGATGGGCCTAGCTCGGGGCTAACTGGTGCATTCTTCTGGACAAGGGTGTTAGCCACAATAGCTCCTCGGTAGCAACTAGCTAGCTGCGAGGATCTGGTGTAATGGTCGACAGCTTGAGGCAGGAATCCGGTGATGTAGTGGAAGAAAGCAGTCCGATATGCTCAGGGCTGGTATCGCGCTGTGCAGACTGGCAGGTATTATCCGGGCTATCCAGGCTAAAGCGGCAGGAGTCCAAGCTAAAGGTAAAGACTGCTAGCAGAGGCTAACAATGACTAAATAGCTAGTAGCTAATTAGCTGGCTAGCTTCTGATGGAGGTAAAAAATGCTGATCTGTACCACTGTTTTAGCTTTTTTATTTAACTTTATTTTTAGGAAGAGAGGGTCCAGATTGTCTAGCCCAGCTGATTTGTAGGGATCCAGATTTTGCAGCTCTTTCAGAATGTCAGCTGTCTGGATTTGGGTGAAGGAGAAGCGCGGGGGGGGGGGCCAAATGCTGCGGGGGTGCAGAGCTGTTGGCTGGGGTTGGGATAGCCAGGTGGAAAGCATGGCCAGCCGTAGAGAAATGCTTATTGAAATTCTCAATTATTGTGGATTTATCAGTGGTGACAGTGTTTCCTAGTCTCAGTGCAGTGGGCAGCTTGGAAGAGGTACTCTTATTCTCCATGGACTTTACTGTGTCCCAAAACTTTTTGGAATTAGTGCTGCAGGATGCAAATTTCTGTTTGAAAAAGCTAGCCTTTTCTTTCCTAACTGACTGTGTGCATTGGTTCCTGACTTCCCTGAAAAGTTGCATATCGCAGGGACTATTCGAAGCTAGTGCAGTACGCCACAGGGTGTTTCTGTGCCGGTCAAGGGCAGTCAAGTCTGGAGTGAACCAAGGACTGTATATGTTCTTAGTTCAACATTTTTTGAAAGGGGTATGCTTATTTAAGATGGTGAGGAAAGCACTTTTAAAGAACAAGCAGGAATCCTCTACTGACGGGATGAGGTCAATATCCTTCCAGGATACCCGGGCCAGGTCGATTAGAAAGGCCTGCTCGCAGAACTGTTTTCGGGAGCGTTTGTCAGTGATGAGGGGTGGTCGTTTGACCGCGGACCCATAACGAAAGCAGGCAATGAGGCAGTGATCGCTGAGATCCTGGTTGAAAACAGCAGAGGTGTATTTAGAGGGCAAGTTGGTCAGGATGATATCTATGAGGGTGCCCATGTTTACGGATTTGGGGTTGTACCTGATAGGTTCCTTAATAATTTGTGTGAGATTGAGGGCATCTAGTTTAGATTGTAGGACGGCCGGGGTGTTAAGCATATCCCTTATATATTTCTGGAGAGATGGATCTTTAAAAAGTAGAAGCTCGAACTGTTTGGGCATAAACCTGGATAGTACGACAAAACTCTGCAGGCAATCTCTACAGTAGATTGCAATTCCGCCCCCTTTAGGAGTTCTGTCTCGATGGAAAATGTTGTCATTGGGGATGGACATTTCTGAGTTTTTTTAAGCCAGGATTCAGACACGGCTAGCACATCAGGGTTGGCAGAGTGTGCTAAAATAGTAAATAAAGCAAACTTAGGGAGGATGCTTCTGATGTTAACATGCATGAACCCAAGGCTTTTCCGGTTGCAGAAGTCAACAAATGAGAGCGCCTGGGGACACACGGGGCCTGGGTTAACCTCTACATCACCAGAGGAACAGTGCGTTGGGAACAGAGAATAAAAGGAGCAGATTTCTGGGCGTGGTAGGATAGATTCAGGGCATAGTGTACAGACAAAGGTAAGGTAGGGTGCGAGTACAGTGGGGGTAAACCTAGGCATTGAGTGACGATGAGAGAGGTTGCATCTCTGGAGGCGCCAGTTAAGCTGGGTGCGGTCTCCGCATGTGTGGGGGGTGGGACAAAGGAGCTATCTGAGGCATGTTGAGCAGGACTAGGGGCTCCGCAGTAAAATAAAACAATGAGAGCTGCCCTAAACAACAGTATACAAAGCATATTGACATTAGAGAAAGGCATAAGCAATCACAGGTGTTGATTGGGAGAGCTAAGACAACAACGGGTGAGACAACAACGGGTAAACAGCTAGGACAACAACAACGGGTATATGGCGATGAATGGGCAGAGAGGGTCAGTTAGCTACACACAGGGCCTGATTTTGAGGCTGGGGCAGACAGATAAACAAAATGAAGAACCGTGTTAAATGGACAGTCCAGCAGGCATCGGCTGTGTAGCCGAGTGATCATAGGGTCCAATGAGCAGCACTAGATGAAACAGGGAACAGTTCGGTAGTCGATTACTTCGCTGAGCGAGCAGGAGACATAGCGTTCAGGGAGCTAGCAGGCCAGGGCTAGCAGATGGATCATCACCAAACATCCACAACGCAGAGGCCGCTTGATAGCACATCGGCCGAGTTACGTCAGCAGACCAGCAGATCGGCGGGGCTCCGTGTCGACAAAGGGTCCAGGCCAATTGGCAAGAGAAGTGTTGTAGTTGGTGTACTTTGTACGCTAGCCGGGAGATGGGCCTAGCTCGGGGCTAACTGGTGCATTCTTCTGGACAAGGGTGTTAGCCACAATAGCTCCTCGGTAGCAACTAGCTAGCTGCGAGGATCTGGTGTAATGGTCGACAGCTTGAGGCAGGAATCCGGTGATGTAGTGGAAGAAAGCAGTCCGATATGCTCAGGGCTGGTATCGCGCTGTGCAGACTGGCAGGTATTATCCGGGCTATCCAGGCTAAAGCGGCAGGAGTCCAAGCTAAAGGTAAAGACTGCTAGCAGAGGCTAACAATGACTAAATAGCTAGTAGCTAATTAGCTGGCTAGCTTCTGATGGAGGTAAAAAAATGCTGATCTGTACCACATTGGGTGAGGCGGGTTGCAGGAATGTATATTTATTTCGAAAATGGAAAAAAGAGATTGAAATGTATACAAAAAACCCAGAAAAAGACAATATTTACATGGGACAAAAACAAACACGTCTTACTGCTGCGCCATCTTGGAATCACCAGAAGACACCGGAGATGATGCCTCAACAAGGTCATTAAAATAGGTACTATATTAATTATCTGCACAGGGCCGGCAGGAAATGCTAAGAAAATAACTAGTCCAGCTGGCTTTTCATGCTCTCCCACTTTTCTGCAATTAAGTGGACACGCTCTAGGTGAAAGTAATTTCTACATGGGACAAATAATCCCTGTGATTCTCATTTGTCCCATCATTTGGTAGTGGTACTCATGATTAGGTTTGGGGACATAGGTACCATCAGCTCTTTGACAGAAGTATTTACAATCTGTAAAGCTGTCTTGGTCTGGGCACTTTATTTCCAGACGCCTGTGGCTTGGGTTCTCCTTGTTCCGGACTTTCCTGTCAGAAGATGTGCCTAAATGGGGGGCGTGGAGCTGACAACAAAGCCACATGGGAACACTTTGTGCCTGACTCAAGCTCCAGGCCTCTCTTCATCGCCTTGGTCTGCACTGTCTCCTTCCTCTGCATGCTGGTGGCAAGACTGTCAAAGTCTGTTACCCTGGAGCAGACCCTCTTAAAAGAGAAATTAGTAAGGCACTGGAAGTGGACGCGATGCCAGGTGTTGTTGTTGCTCTGCTGTCTTGTCTCTTTTTCCAGTGCCTTTGCTTCAGACTAGGAGATCACATCCTATCACTGTAATATACTGCATCTCATTTTCATTCAAAACTGTAGAGAAACAACTTAGTTGTGGCGGCAGAGGAAATGTTGGGAACTCATCAGTAGGGTTGGATGTGGATGGTGGTGGCTCTGTTCTCCAGTAGTGGGAGCTGCAAAAGAGCAATGGAAATAACAGTTATTACAAAGCACCAACAATTTGTTTAAATCATGTACTGTAAGAATTATAATTTTAATCATTTGGTGTATTTTTTGTTTCCAAAAGTGTATAGAGGAGCATTCCCAGTTGGAAGAACAAGAGGAAGCTTAAAGATTCAACTCGCTCAAAAGGAAAAGGAAATTCTCTTCAGGAAACTCAAACCCCTAACCTTTTACCGGTCAGTAAATAATAGCAGTGTCCCCAACTACTTCCAATACTGCACTGGGTTATCTTATGATCAGTTTACTAACTTGTGCAAAATTATAAAACAGCCCCACAAACAACTATCCCCTTGACATACAATAGAGTAGATAGAGAGATTCAACAGCTGCCATTGCAGTTTCTGCTTGTGCTGATGAAACTCAGACAACATTTTAACCTGAAAGATGAGATCTGGCTTTCAGATTTCATATGGACTTACAAAGTGTTATCACTTTATTAAATTCCTGGGTGGATTTTATGTATGACAGGCTATCTCAGTTGTCTGTATGGCCTCACAGGGACATCCTCACAGAAAACATGCCAAATAACAACAGGAGAGATTTTCCTCTGACCTTTGCAATGCTAAATTGCACAGAGTTAAAGATGGAGAAACCAAGCTCACTGCTACTGGAAAGCAAAACGTATTCCAACTACAAGTCTACCAACACACTGAATTCTCTGATATGTGATCACGTGGCCCAGTTATATTTGCATCCACCCTCTACAGGATCCATTTCTAACAGAGAAAAAGGTAAGAGTTACTGCAAAGTCTGCTGTAATGTGGCTACCTTAAGAGAGGTGATGGACTCATGGCAGACAAGGGGTTTCTCATTGAGAAAGATGTGGGGGAAATTGGCCTTAGATTGTCCATCCTACAAATGCCAGAACCAGATGTCGAGATGACAAAGAAAATAGCGAAGCATAGGTTGCCCATGGAAAGGGCAATAGCCAAAATTAGGAAGTTTAAAATAGTATCTGGCAAGATCCCTAATTCCAGATTAGGAAACATAAACCAGAGGTGGTTAGCATGCTGTCCAACATCCAGCCACACATTCTTAATAAGTAGGCTAGTCTTAACATAAACAAATTTACGACGAAGTTGCCTCTTTTACAATTGGGGTCAAAAGGAAAGAATGTTTGTTTTACCGAATTTATGGGCGTGGTCGAGGTGAATTCCTTATTATTAAGTGAATACTGACTGGGACTATTGCAGCAGACAACCACACTGGGTTCCACTCCTATCAGTCTGTTTTGGAGGCAAAGGGGGGCCCGACCCGGTACAAGATGTGTGTACCTAATAAACTGGCCAATTGTAAGTGATGGTTCTCTCCAAATGTTACTCAGTAACTATTTTGGGAGTTCCATAGTGTTATTACTATATGCTTCTCCATGTTCGCGGGAAGGTAAAAGGCAAAGCTTGTCCGAGTTAGCAACAGTAACCACGGAGAGCGTGGTTTATTAGCAAAGGGTCAATTGCCACAATTGTGTGGAGACCACAATTGACTCTTAGCTAAATTCTCTGCTGGCACCCTCGGGGGCCTGCCTGTGGTGGGGCTGTTTTAGCTTTTTTATTTTACCTTTATTTAACCAGGTAGGCCAGTTGAGAACAAGATATAATTTACAACTGCAACCTGGCGAAGATAAAGCAAAGCAGTGCGGCAAAAACAACAACACAGAGTTACACATAAACAAACGTACAGTCAATAAGGTAAAAGAAAAGAAAAATCTATGTACAGTGTGTGCAAATGTAGAAGAGTAGGGAGGTAGGCAATAAATAAGCCCTAGAGGCGAAAATAACTACAATTTGGCATTAATACTGGAGTGATAGATGTGCAGATGATGAATGTGCAAGTAGAGATACTGGGGTGCAAAAGTGCAAGAGGGTAAGGAATAATATGGGGATGAGGTAGTCAGGTGTGCTATTTACAGATTGGCTGTGTACAGGTACAGTGATCGGTAAGCTCCTCAGACAGCTGATGCTTAAAGTTAGGGAGGGAGATATAAGACTCCAGCTACAGAGATCTTTGCATTTCGTTCCAGTCATTGGCAGCAGAGAACTGGAAGGAAAGGCGGCCAAAGGAAGTGTTGGCTTTGGGGATGACCTGCGCAATATACCTGCTGGAGTACGTGCTACGTGTGGGTGTTGCTATGGTGACCAGTGAGCTGAGATAAAGTGGAGCTTTACCTAGCAAAGACTTATAGATGACCTGGAGCCAGTGGGTTTGGCGACGGATATGTAGCGAGGGCCAGCCAACGAGAGCATACAGGTCGCAGTAGGATAGTCAGTTTTACAAGGGTATTGTGGTAAACCATGGGGTGTTGGGTTAAGCGTGCAGAGATTGCGTGCAGAGATTGACACAGAGACAGGGAGGCTTTAGTCCGCAAAAACAACTTTACTAAGACAGAAAATAAACATAACAAAGAAAATCACAGAGGTTTGGCTCGGTCCTTCTCTCCTTTCGCTTGGTGTCAGTCTCTCCCTGTTTTCTCTCGCGGTGTGCCACCGTGCTCCTTTTATTTGGCCTCCACGGCTGGTTGGTACTTTCCTCTAATTACCTCCACTTAGAGCTGTCTGTGTCGGGGTGCCCAGCAGAGGGAGCCAACGTCGCCTCACGTACCTCCCCTCTATTACCATACCCCAGGGTAGACCTCCTGGGATACCACAATATGTTTTGCGGCATGAGTGAAGGAGGCTTTGTTGCGAAATAGGAAGCCGATTATAGATTTAATTTTTGATTGGAGATGCTTAATGTGAGTCTGGAAGGAGAGTTTACAGTCTGACCAGACACCTAGGTATTTGTACTTGTCCACATATTCTAGGTCAGAACCGTCCAGAGTAGTGATGCTAGTCAGGCGGGAGGGTGCGGGCAGCAATCGGTTGAAGAGCATGCATTTCGTTTTACTAGCATTTAAAAGCAGTTGGAGGCCACGGAAGGAGTGTTGTATGTCGTTGAAGCTCGTTTGGAGGTTTGTTAGCACAGTGTCCAAAGAAGGGCCAGATGTATACAGAATGGTGTCGACTGCGTAGAGGTGGATCAGAGAATCACCAGCAGCAAGATATATACAGAGAAAAGAGTCGGCCCAAGAATTGAACTCTGTGGCAACCATAGAGACTGCCAGGGGTCCGAACAACAGGTCCTCCGATTTCACACACTAAACTCTGTCTGAGAAGTAGTTGGTGAACCAGGCGAGGCAGTCATTTGAGAAACCAAGGCTGTTGAGTCTGCCCATAAGAATGCAGTGATTGACAGAGTCGAAAGCCTTGGCCAGGTCGATGAAGACGGGTGCACAGTAATGTCTCTTATCGATGGCGGTTATGATATCATTTAGGACCTTGAGCGTGGCTGAGGTGCACCCATCACCAGCTTGGAAACCAGATTGCATAGTGGAGAAGGTACGGTGGGATTTGAAATGATCGGTGATCTGTTTATTAACTTGGCTTTCAACGATTTTAAAAAGGCAAGGCAGGATGGATATAGGTCTATAACAGTTTGGGTCTAGAGTGTCTCCCCCTTTGAAGAGGGGGATGACCGCGGCAGCTTTCCAATATTTGGGGATCTCAGATGATACCAAAGACAGGTTGAATAGGCTAGTAATAGGGGTTGCAACAATTTCGGCAGATAATTTTAGGAAGAGAGGGTCCAGATTGTCTAGCCCAGCTGATTTGCAGGGATCCAGATTTTTTCATCAGGTGTCTGGATTTGGGTGAAGGAGAAGCAGGGGGAGGGGGTTTGGCAAGTTGCTGCAGGGGGTGCTGAGATGTTGGCCAGGGTAGGGGGGCCAGGTGGAAAGCATGGAAAAATGCTTTTTGAAATTATCGATTATCGTAGATTTATCGGTGGTGACAGTGTTTCCTATCCTCAGTGCAGTGGGCAGCTGGGAGGAGGTGCTCTTATTCTCCATGGACTTTACTGTGTCCCAAAACTTTTTGGAATTAGTGCTACAGGAAGCAAATTTCTGTTTGAAAAAGCTAGCCTTAGATTTCCTAACTGAGTGAGTATATTGGTTCCTGACTGCCCTGAAAAGTTGCATATCGCAGGGGCTATTCGATGCTAATGCAGAACGCCACAGGATGTTTTTGTACTGGTCAAGGGCAGTCAAGTCTGGGGTGAACCAAGGGCTGTTTCTGTTCTTAGTTCTACATTTTTTGAAAGGGGCATGCTTATTTAAGTTGGAGAAGAAAGCACTTTTGAAGAGCAACCAGGCATCCTCTACTGACTGGATGAGGTCAATATCCTTCCAGGATACCCGGGCCAGGTCGATTAGAAAGGCCTGCTCGCTGAAGTGTTTTACGGAGTATTTGACAGTGATGAGGGGTAGTCATTTGACCGTGGACACAGTACGCACGCAGGCAATGAGGCATTGATCACTGAGATCCTGGTTGAAGACAGCAGAAGTGTATTTAGATGGTAGGTTGGTCAGGATGATATCTAAGAAGTATTGAGGCAGTCGAGTCTGTATCACACACACAGAGCTGCCAACTCTCACGCATTGGCCGTGAGACATGCATTTGACCCTGTTCTCACAACACACCTGCTATATCTCATGCATTGAAAAGTACTGCTTTAATTTTTCTAATTAGTCCATTGTATAGTCAGCGCATTAACTTTTCAAATGTGCTCCAAATCATTTTGAAATCGGAGCATCTGCTCCTGCAATTTAATATTGCGAGGGGAACCTCTAATTGTCCAGTCTTGCCACAGCACTGAACAGCGGCACATTGAAGCATACGATTGGTCTAGTTATGTAAGGGATCAAGGGGATTGGATGCATGTTTTAAAGAAACGCCCCTCAAGATTAGAGTCGAACTGAATGGAGAGAGAATATTATCCGCTGAGTTTATAAAACTGTAAAAAGAGTAGGGCTGTTTTATGTACAATGTGTTCAACAAAATTAGGTTGTTGTTACTCCCGTCCCTATTGCAAAATGCAGCCATTTGACCGCATTGTACACTTGCATTAGTTAGGCTGTGACAACGAAAAGGCAGCAGACAGCCCCACAATGTTTTATCAGGGAAGTTAAGTAGGGTGACCTAATTTCTAACTAACACGGAACCCAAACCGGATGCGCGCGTGCGCTATCATGCATACATTTATTTTGTCCCAACACCAAACGCGATCACGACACGCAGGTTAAAATATCAAAACAAACTCTGAACCAATGACATTCATTTGGGAACAGGTCGAAAAGCATTAAACATGTATGGCAATTTAGCTAGTTATCTTGCACTTACTAGCTAATTTGTCCTATTTAGCTAACTTGCTGTTGCTAGCTAATTTGTCCTGGGATATAAACATTGAGTTGTTATTTTACCTGAAATGCACAAGGTCCTCTACTCCGACAATTAATCCACACATAAAACGGTCAACCGAATCGTTTCTAGTCATCTCTCCTCCTTCCAGGCTTTTTCATCTTTGAACTTACATGGTGATTGGCATCTACACTTTCATAGTATTACCACGACAACTGGCAAAACAGTTTGTCTTTCAATCACCCACGTGGGTATAACTAATCAGGAGATGGCACGTGGGTACCTGCGTCTATAAACCAATGAGGAGATGGGAGAGGCAGGACTTGCAAAAAAAGCATCTGCGTCAGAAATAGAAAGGAGTTCTATTTTAGCCCTTGGCAACACAGACGCTGGTTGGCGCAATAATTGAATAACATGGATTTAAAAATTTATTTTGCAACGCTCGCGTCGTGTCCGGTCTGGTCAGCATGTAATGTTCCCTCTAAATTGCTTGAGTGCCTGGCTGCACACTTCCTCGCTCCATTTGTTTGCTCTATATAGATCGTTTTTTTCTGTGATAAAATCAACATTATATAATCCTTTGCAAGATTGAGTCTGTGATTTTGTTGTAGGCAGAGCCAGAGCGCAACTGAGTAGAATTATGTTGCCGGGTAGCCCACAAGCAGTCTTTCAGTCACCTGCTAGTGAATGCGTTTTTCAGATCAGTACAGAGCGCAGAGCCGCGGGTGTGCACATTTGTTGATATTCTTTGCTCGTTAATAAGTTATTAGCCCAGTTAGATAAGTATAAATCGGTTGCCAGTTGAACGGCGTTTCCTCCGACACATTGGTATGGCTGGCTTCCGGGTTAAGCTGGCGGGTGTTAAGGAGCGCGGTTAGGCGGGTCATGTTTCGGAGGACTCGACTCCACCTTTGCCTCTCCTGAGACCTTTGGAGTTGCAGCGATGAGAACAAGATCAAACTTGGGGAGAAAAGGGAGGTAAAATACAAAGTCAAAAAGCTTATGTCTTAATTTAATTAATTAAAGGGCAGTGTTGTGTTTTGAGACAGGCTTGAGAATGCAAATAAGCCAATAGGCAGAGGGGTAGCCTACATTGTCTAATTCTCTGTATGGTAATAATAATACATTTTATTTTGTAAAGTGGTTTCTTGCATCATACAACACAAAAAATGTAATTTACAGTCACCTATTTGGCCCATGGTGTTACAGACCAAGTAAAACCATCATTAATGTCAAGCCCTTAATTAATGATGTAATTTTTACAATTTTTATCTCATGCAACGTAGGCCTGCATTGAACACCATATATAGGCTACTGTAGGCTATCATATAAATCAAAAGCAATTTCGATGTGAAAATGTTATGGGATTTGCTCCACTGGTTTTGTTGGTAGGCCTACATTGTCCTCAAATAGCCACAATAGCATATTGGCTGTCTAAAACTGTAATGGTACAGCCTCAGTGTTCAATGTAAACACACGCCGGAAGTTGCACACAATTCTCACAATGTTCAAGTTTCCGCTCACAAGACCTAAAATGTGCTCAGTGCCCCAAAACAATTATTTGAAATTAGGGTTGCAAACGGTCGGAAACTTTCCAGTAAATTTCTTGAAGTTAATCACTGGAATTTTTAACCTTTTTTGTGGGATACACATAAGGTAATTCTAGGTCTTGTGGCATATATTGGTTAAACTATCCCCAATTCAATGGAATTGCAACCCTCTGCATGGCCAGTGCATTCTTCCATCACATGTGCAGTGCACTCTTCCAACACATTTACAGCTGATTCTCAAGATCTTGCACACTAATGAGATGCTATTGAGCCCACACTACTACACTGTCTGAGCCAAGGTCTACATGCTTTCTGGTAAGTTTTGATTACAATACTGGGTGGGGTGAATATATTTTATATGACACATGATTTGTTGTTAACTAGTAAATAGTAGCCTACAACAAAGTGTGTTTAAATCATTTAACTTGTTAACAATTTCTGCTAGTTAGTTTTTGCTACCATGTGGGTTTTAGCTTGCTTCTTTCCATACATGTTTCATTTTAAAACATTTATCTTACGAATGTCACAGGTCAGGGTTTCTTCCTTGAGTGTACTACCAGTGGTTGCCACTGGAGAGCACCCTTGGGTTTCCTCTAGTATCCAGGTGACACTGATTGGGCTTATTGGGATCACCTGCTGGATGACTATTTAGGTTCCTCTGTGGACTGAGCCAGTTGCTCGGGTTTTGTTCAGTGTTCTCATGTGCCCTTGCTTTGCGATGAAGATCTTATGGAATTATTCTGGATTTACCCTTACCTCTGCCTGCTGTGTTTCTCTGTGCCTGGGTCCAACTTGGTACTAGCACTAATGTCACAATGAAGGAGTTTAATCTAACTGCTTAACTATTTATCTGTACATGGAATTGTATTTATTGTTTTACAATTTTTTTTCTAATCTTTACAGGAAAATGCCACAGGCACTATCTGATGTGTGGAGACATTTCACTGCAGCTAATATAGAAGGAAAAGCTGTGTACATTTGCAAATACTGTGCCAAATCATATGTGAAGAATTCAACAAAGATAAAGATGCAGAATCATCTGGCCAAGTGCATAATGTTCCCTCAGCGTTCACAACAAGCAACTTCTAGTCGAGGTGAAAATGATGAATCAGACAACTTATCGATAGCAACAGCTCATGGTCCTCCTGGAATCAGAAGTGTTTTGACTCAGTGGAGGAACATAATCAGAGAAATGCTGATGAATGTCTTGCTGAAGCTGTGTATGCAACTGGTTATCTACTCATTTGCTGGATGCAGAGTTAAACAGAGTTCAAGTGAAGGTCAAGCAAATCATAGAGAAAGCAGACTGTATTGCAATCATCTCTGATGGGTTGTCGAATGTTCGTGGGCAAGGAATAATCAACTACATCTCCACCCCTCAACCAGTATTCTACAAGCGCACAGACACACCGGTCTCTACATTGCAGATGAGCTGAAGGCAGTCATCAATGACCTTGGACCACAGAAGTATTTGCACTGGTGACAGACAATGCTGTGAACATGAAGGCTGCTTGGTCTAAAGTGGAGGAGTCCTACCTCACATCACACCCATTGACTGTGCTGCTCATGCATTGAATCTGCTCCTCAAGGACATAATGGCACTGAAAACAATGGCTACACTCTTCAAGAGAGCCAAGGAAATGGTTAGGTATGTGATTGGTCATCAAGTTATAGCAGCAAAGTGAGAGGAATAAGAGCACCGAATTGAAGCTGCCCAGCAACACCCGTTGGGGTGGTGTTGTCATCATGTTTGACAGTCTCCTGGAGGGGAAGGATCTTGGCAGTCTGGCAAACCACACTTCCAAGTAGGGATGCACGACATATCGGTGAACATACCGGAATCGGCCGACATTAGCTAAAAATGCCAACGTCGGTATCGGCCCGATGTCTAGTTTAACGGCGACGTTAAAAACCAATGTCAAAGCTACCGTGTATACCTATATAACGTACAGTTGAAGTCGGAAATTTACCTACACCTTAGCCAAATACATTTAAACTCAGTTTTTCACAATTCCTGACATTTACCTTGTAAAAATTCCCTTTCTTAGGTCAGAGGATCACCACTGTATTTTAAGAATGTGAAATGTCAGAATAATAGTAGTGATTTATTTAATCACTTTCATTACATTCCCTGTGGGTCAGAAGTTTACATACACTCAATTAGTATTTGGTAGCATTGTCTTTAAATTGCTTAACTTGGGTCAAACGTTTCGGGTAGCCTTCCACACGCTTCCCACAATAAGTTAGGTGAATTTTTTCCCATTCCTCCTGACAGAGCTGGCGTAACAGAGTCAGGTTTGTAGGCCTCCTTGCTCGCACACACTTTTTCAGTTCTGGCCAAAACAATTCTATAGGATTGAGGTCAGGGCTTTGTGATGGCCACTCCAATACCTTGACTTTGTTGTCCTTAAGCCATTTTGCCACAACTTTGGAATTATGCTTGGGGGTCATTGTCCATTTGGAAGACCCATTTGCGACCAAGCTTTAACTTCCTGACTGATGTCTTGAGATGTTGCTTCAACATATCCACATCATTTTCTTCCCTCATGATGCCATCTATTTTGTGAAGTGCACCAGTACCTCCTGCAGCAAAGCACCCCCACAACATGATGCTGCCAACCCCGTGCTTCACGGTTGGGATGGTGTTCTTCGGCTTGCAAGCGTCCCCCTTTTTCCTCCAAACATAACGATGGTCATTATGGCCAAACCGTTCTATTTTTGTTTCATCAGACCAGAGGACATTTCTCCAAAAAGTACCATCTTTGTCCTCGTGTGCAGTTGCAAACCGTAGTCTGGCTTTTTTTACGTCGGTTTTGGAGCAGTGGCTTCTTCCTTGCTGAGCAGCCTTTCAGGTTATGTCGATATAGGACTCGTTTTTACTGTGGATATAGATACTTTTCTACCCATTTCCTCCAGCATCTTCACAAGGTCCTTTGCCGCTGTTCTGGGATTGATTTGCACTTTTTGCACCAAAGTACGTTCATCTCTAGAAGACAGAACGTCTCCTTCCTGAGCGGTATGACGGCTGCGTGGTCCCATGGTTATTATACTTGCGTACTATTGTTTGTACAGATGAACGTGGTACGTTCAGGCGTTTGGAAATTGGTCCCAAGGATGAACCATACTTGTGGAGGTCTACACATTTCTTTCTGAGGTCTTGGCTGATTTTTTTTGATTTTCCCATGATGTCAAGCAAAGAGGCACTGAGCTTGAAGGTAGGCCTTGAAATACTTCCACAGGTACACCTCCAATTGACTCAAATGATGTCAATTAGCCTATCAGAAGCTTCTTAAGCCATGACAATTTTCTGGAATTTTCCAAGCTGTTTCAAGGCACAGTCAACTTAGTGTATGTAAACTTCTGACCCACTGGAATTATAAGTGAAATAAAAAATTGTGTCATGCACAAAGTAGATATCCTCACCGACTTGCCAAAACTATAGATTGTTAACAAGAAATTTGTGGAGTGGTTGAAAAATGAGTTAATGACTCCAACCTAAGTGTATGTACATTTCCGACTTCAACTGTAGGTACATGACGCAATGTAAAATTTTGCGCTACACGTGCAACACAGCATTTCTAATTTAGCCCACAATGTCTGCTGTGGATCGAGCAATCAATACGTCAAGCAGTCGTTTGAAAGAGTAAGAACATTTCAGCGAGACAACTCAAAGGCGAAATCCATTATAGCCAAGATAATGGAATTCATTGCCCTTGACAATCAACCATTCTCTGTCGTGGGTGATGTTCGCTTTCACCGACTGGTTGAGTACCAGTACACTCTACCAACTGCGCTATTTTTCAGATGTTGCCCTACCGGAGTTACACAGTAATAGCGTCACTGCTATTAGCTTCGCGACATACATACTACGGAACGCCGTTTGGGTCTTTGCGTGTCAAAAAAGATACAGTAGCACTGTCAAAGCTGTACAAAAGTCTGCAAACACCGGCCACGAACGATGTGTTTACAATACCGCGTTGGTACTTCCGGCGCCGACAGAGATGGTCGCCTCGCTTCGCGTTCCTAGGAAACTATGCAGTATTTAGTTTTTTTACCTGTTATTTCTTACATTGGTACCCCAGGTAATCTTAGGTTTTATTACATACAGTCGGGAGGAACTATTGGATATAAGAGCAACGTCAACTCACCATCATTATGACCAGGAATACGACTTTCCCGAAGCGGATCCTCTGTTTTGCTCACCCCAGGACAATGGATCGGATCCCAGCCTGCGAACCAAAACAACGACGCCATAAAAGGGGCAGACGAAGCGGTCTTCTGGTCAGGCTCCGGAGACGGGCACATCGCGCACCGCTCCCGAGCACACTACTCGCCAATGTCCAGTCTCTTGACAACAAGGTAGATGAAATCCGAGCAAGGGTAGCATTCCAAAGAGACATAAGAGACTAACGTTCTTTGCTTCACGGAAACATGGCTCACTCGAGACATGCTATCGGAGTCGGTACAGCCAGCTGGTTTCTTCACGCATCGCGCAGACAGAAACAAGCATCTTTCTGGTAAGAAGAGGGGTGGGGGGTATGCCTTATGATTAACGAGACGTGGTGTGATCATAACAACATACAGGAACTCAAGTCCTTCTGTTCACCTGACTTAGAATTCCTCACAATCAAATGTCGACCGCATTATCTACCAAGAGAATTCTCTTTGATAATAATCACAGCCGCATATATTCCCCCCAATCAGACACATCGATGGCCCTGAACGAACTTCATTGGACTCTATGTAAACTGGAAACCACATACCCTGAGGCTACATTCATTGTAGCTGGGGATTTTAACAAGGCTAATCTGAAAACAAGACTCCCTAAATTCTATCAGCATATCGATTGTGCTACCAGGGCTGGTAAAACCCTGGATCATTGTTATTCTAACTTCCGCGACGCATATAAGGCCCTCCCCCGCCCTCCTTTCGGAAAAGCTGACCACGACTCCATTTTGTTGCTCCCTGCCTGTAGACTGAGACTAAAACAGGAAGCTCCCGCGGTCAGGTCTGTTCAACACTGGTCCGACCAATCGGATTCCACGCTTCAAGATTGCTTTGATCACGTGGACTGGGATATGTTCCGCATTGCGTCAAACAACAACATTGACGAATACGCTGATTCGGTGAGCGAGTTTATTAGCAAGTGCATCGGCGATGTCGTACCCACAGCAACTATTAAAACATTCCCAAACCAGAAACCGTGGATTGATGGCAGCATTCGCGCGAAACTGAAAGCGCGAACCACTGCTTTTAATCAGGGCAAGGTGACCGGAAACATGACCGAATACAAACAGTGTAGCTATTCCCTCCTCAAGGCAATCAAACAAGCTAAGTCCCAGTATAGAGACAAAGTAGAGTCGCAATTCAACAGCTCAGACACAAGAGGTATGTTGGCAGGGTCTACAGTCAATCACGGATTACAAAAAGAAAACCAGCCCCATCGCGGACCAGGATGTCTTGCTCCCAGACAGACTAAACAACTTCTTTGCTCGCTTTGGGGACAATACAGTGCCACTGACACGGCACGCTACCAAAACCTGCGGACTCTCTTTCACTGCAGCCGACGTGAGTAAAACATTTAAACGTGTTAACCCTCGCAAGGCTGCAGGCCCAGACGGCATCCCCAGCCGTGTCCTCAGAGCATGCGCAGACCAGCTGGATGGTGTGTTTATGGACATATTCAATCAATCCTTATCCCAGTCTGCTGTTCCCACATGCTTCAAGAGGGCCACCATTTTCCTGTTCCCAAGAAAGCTAAGGTAACTGAGCTAAACGGGAGGGTAGCACTCAATTCCGTCATCATGAAGTGCTTTGAGAGACTAGTCAAGGGCCATATCACCTCCACCCTACCTGACACCCTAGACCCACTCCAATTTGCTTACCGTCCCAATAGGTCCACAGACGACGCAATCGCAACCACACTGCCCTAATCCATCTGGACAAGGGGAATACCTATGTGAGAATGCTATTCATTGACTACAGCTCAGCATTCAGCACCATAGTACCCTCCAAACTCGTCATCAAGCTCGAGACCCTGGGTCTCGACCCCGCCCTGTGCAACTGGGTACTGGACTTCCTGACGGGCCGCCCCCAGGTGGTGAGGGTAGGTAACAACATCTCCACCCCGCTGATCCTCAACACTGGGGCCCCACAAGGGTGTGTTCTGAGCCCTCTCCTGTACTCCCTGTTCACCCACGACTGTGTGGCCATGCACGCCTCCAACTCAATCATCAAGTTTGCAGACAACCACTACAGTGGTAGGCTTGATTACCAACAACGACGAGACGGCCTACAGGGAGGAGGTGAGGGCCCTCGGAGTGTGGTGTCAGGAAAATAACCTTACACTCAACATCAACAAAACAAAGGAGATGATTGTGGACTTCAGGAAACAGTAGAGGGAGCACCCCCCTATCCACATCGACCGGACAGTAGTGGAGAGGGTAGTAAGTTTTAAGTTCCTCGGCGTACACATCACGGACAAACTGAATTGGTCCACCCACACAGACAGCATGGTGAAGAAGGCGCAGCAGAGCCTCTTCAACCTCAAGGGGATGAAGAAATTCGGCTTGTCACCAAAAGCACTCAAACTTTTACAGATGCACAATCGAGAGCATCCTGTTGGGCTGTATCACCACCTGGTACGGCAACTGCTCCGCCCACAACCGTGAGGCTCTCCAGAGGGTAGTGAGTAACGGTCGGCCGATTAATCGGAATGGCCGATTTCAAGTTTTCATAACAATCGGAAATCGGTATTTTTGGGCCCGATTTGCCAAAAAAAAATCTTCTTTTTTTCTATTTTTTTCTTTAATATATATATATTTTTTTTATATATATAAATATTTTTTACACCTTTTATTTAATCTTTATTTAACTAGGCAAGTCAGTTAAGAACACATTCTTATTTTCAATGACGGCCTAGGCGGAACGACAGATTTTTAACCTTCAACTCGGGGGATACAATCTTGCAACCTTACAGTTAACCAGTCCAATGCTCTAACACTGATTACATTGCACTCCACGAGGAGCCTGCCTGTGCTGCGAATGCAGTAAGCTAAGGTAAATTGCTAGCTAGCATTAAACTTATCTTATAAAAAACAATCAATCAATGACTGTCATTGCTCCAATGTGTACTTAACCATAAACATCAATGTCTTTCTTAAAATCAATACACAAGTATATATTTTTAAACCTGCATATTTAGCTAAAAGAAATCCAGGTTAGCAGGCAATATTAACCAGGTGAAATTGTGTCATTTCTCTTGCGTTCATTGCACGCAGAGTCAGGGTATATGCAACAGTTTGGGCCGCCTGGCTCTTTGCGAACTAATTTGCCAGAATTTTACGTAATTATGACATAACATTGAAGGTTGTGCAATGTAACAGGAATATTTAGACTCATGGATGCCACCCGTTAGATAAAATACGGAACGGAATAAACGTTTTGTTTTCGAGGTGATAGTTTCCGGATTAGTCAAAGGTATATGCTTTAGAGAGAAATAGTTGACGCGTTATAATTCCTGTAATAACTTGCGACTGAACTTGAAAGGGGTTCCTTTGTTAATTTACCGTTCATGTCTTCCATAGAGAATGTCTTGATCTACTTCAAATAAGGTCTGTGTTTCGTGCAGGCTTAAACCGTCTCGACGTTTTGATACCCGTGTAAATCTCACTAGGATAAGGTAACGTTTGTCAACATATTTTCATAAATCCACTCTACAAAAAAAATGATCTTCGCTTATATTTAGCCAATATTGATCAGAGTTACCTTGTCCTATGGATATCTACACAGTTATAAAATTAGCAAGGTGGTGTAAGCCTACACGAAACACAGACCTCATTTTAAGTGAATCTAAAAATATCCTATGGAATAAATGAAGGAACCGCTTTTCAGATTTTGCTAGGTGTCATGGGAATTATGACTCGCACTTTGGTCGTCAATTCTTACCATGCCCATTATTAAAATAGGATTTCCTGCATATAGAAATGACAGTTTTTGTTTTCAACATTCCATCACAGGTAACTTAAACTATTTGTATTCAAACAGTTGAGAGTATTTGTCTCCTAAGCAGACTCTTCAGTATCATTGTCACTTCAGAGCTGTGTGTATTTATGTATTATATTAAGTTAAAATAAAAGTGTTCATTGTTCATTCAGTATTGTTGCAATTGTCATTATTACAAAAATGTGTGTGTGTGTATGATATATAAAACTTTATTTTTATTTTTTATAAATCGGCCGATTAATCGGTATCGGCTTTTTTAGTCCTCCAATAATCGGTATCAGCGTTGAAAAATCATAATCGGTCGACCTCTAGTAGTGAGGTCTGCACAACGCATCACCGGGGGCAAACTACCTGCCCTCCAGGACACCTACACCACCCGATGTCACAGGAAGGCCATAAAGATCATCAAGGACAACAACCACCCGAGCCACTAGCTGTTCACCCCGCTATCATCCAGAAGGCGAGGTTAGTACAGGTGCATCAAAGCAGGGACCGAGAGACTGAAAAACAGCTTCTATCTCAAGGCCATCAGACTGTTAAACAGCCACCACTAACATCGAGTGGCTGCTGCCAACATACTGACTCAACCCCAGCCACTTTAATAATGGAAAAATTGATGTAAAAATGTATCACTAGCCACTTTAAACAATGCCACTTAATATGTTTACATACCCTACATTACTCATCTCATATGTATATACTGTACTCGATACCATCTACTGCATCTTGCCTATGCCGTTCTGTACCATCACTCATTCATATATTTTTATGTACATATTCTTCATCCCTTTACACTTGTGTGTATAAGGTAGTTGTGGAATTGTTAGGTTAGATTACTCGTTGGTTATTACTGCATTGTCGGAACTAGAAGCACAAGCATTTCGCTACACTCGCATTAACATCTGCTAACCATGTGTATGAGACAAATACAATTTGATTTGGTAATAAAGCAGAGGAAGCTAGCTGGCTGCTTATAACGTTAGTTTTGAGCAACCGGGTTAAGTAGCTGGATAGCTTTTTATATTCATCAACTGAAGTTCAGTTTCAATAGGCGAACAACAAGTGGCAACCTAGCTAATACTTACAAGGATTCCTAAATCATTGCTAAGAATAATGAAAATGACTGCAGTTTCTACTAGTCGTTGTATTGGTGCTAGCTCGGTACCAAACTAAAAGCTAGCTACCCCAGAAGTTGCGGTCAAACAAAATATGGCTGGTGAAGCTCGACCGGACCGGGTTGTGAAGATAGGCACAATAGTGGAATTTGTGGGTTGCCTTCAAAATAAAAGTGTGTCATTGACAGTCATGCAAATGAATACAAATAGTATAATAATGCCATACTTTTATTTAAGGCTAACCGCAAAGTCTAATATTGTAGCTAATACTTCTTGTGGCTAGCTTCACATAGATGGGGCCGACCACCATTAATCAAATAAGAACTGTCTTATAAATTAGGGTTATTTTAGATGACACCTAGCTATATAGTTAGCTAGCAAACTATAGCTACTGAAACATGTCGATTTGCTATGTTTTTGTGGAAGAACATTGTTTGCATCCATGAGCTAGCTAGCTTTTTTTTAATGACCAGCACTGTAGGTGCGCGAGACAACTTTACCAGCATCATAGCATAGGTATCGATGAATCGTTGTGACATATGAAATAAGAATGATAGTGTAATCAATGTGTAATAACTAAGTAAAACATTTTTGATGCATTAAATGTGACGTGCAGTCATATTCTGGTCCTGATTGGTCAAAAAGCTTATTTGACGTATCTTTCTTGACACGCAAGACCAAAACGGCGTTCCATAGAAATCCTGGTTGAGAATGAAACGACTGAACAACCAAACAGCACAGCAAGTAAGTGAAAGATATGGGTTTTGATTATGTTTTCCTGGTAATGGGGACATATGTAAATGCCAACAAAATAACTTTTTGGTGTGTGTGTGTAACCATTATTTAACTAGGCAAGTCAGTTAAGAACAAATTCTAATGTACAATGATGGCACGGATGACCCTGGGCCAATTGTGCGTTGCCCTATGGGACTCCCAATCACGGACGGATGTGATGCAACCTGGATTCGAACCAGGGACTGAGATGCAGTGTCTTAACACACACATGGACGCTGCGGTCTAACTATTTAACTGTACTAGAATGATTAAAAGGCCGCTAACATTTTTAATATTGGTATAGTTGTTTTTGGTAAGGAAAATATTGGATATCGGTGTCGGCCAAAAATGTCATATCGGTGCATCACTACTTCCAAGCAAGGGCTTTGGGATGGAGATGCAACATGGCAGTCATGCCAACATATCTCATCAGCCACCTGGTGGAAAGGACTTTGTGGATCTGAGGCTCTTTCCCCTGTTGCCTCCATCATCCTCTAAATCCCACCAACATCAGCCGCCTCAGAGCGCAACTGGTCCTTGTTTAGGAACACGCACGCAACAGCCTGACCAATACAAGGGTTGAAAAATTGGTGGCCATCCAGGCAAATGAGGCTTTTTGAGCCTGACAACAAGCCATCCTCAACAAGTTTGGTAAGTGACATTGAAGATGAGGCCTTAGAGTCTGATGTTCAAGAGGTGGACATTGAGGTCCAGGGAGAAGACATGGAAGCCCGAGACAAAGACAACCAAAGCTTTAGTTTCTAGACTATCATTTTACAGATGTATGTTAAATGTTTTTGGGAGATGCGATGGATCATTGGGGATCATTCAATAGTCCCTTTCTTTTGTTGTTCAGTGAAATCATCCCATGTGAAGTGTCATCTCATTTAATTAAAGATCAAGTTGTAACTAAATCGTTTTTTAAATTTCTATTGGAAGGATGTAATCATTTGCAATTATGTCTACTTATGATAAGGTATAAGGTTTATGTTTCTGTCTTCATATGATATGGTAAATATATCCAATGCAAAAAACATCATTTAAATGGTATTAATATTAATTTGCATATATTTCCGTTAATTCCCATCGAAAGTTTCCACCTCTGAATATTCCCCAAAATGTGCAACCCTATTTGTAATTATGAAAATTTGTCAAAACAGATTGTAAAACCCAAAAGTGGAAGTTAGATTCTAGAGTGGGGACAAGCAATACTGACTGCTCCCTAAGACTAGCAAGCTTGTGTTTCAGCAGCACATTCAGTGGCTGACTCAATTTGTAGAGCAAGTGTGAGTAAATTAGCATTGTAACTGGTTTTTTTTTTTTTTTTTTTTCAATCAGCTGATTTCTTATTAGTTCATCTTGTATTGCTCCAAAATAATTACATGCCTGTGCTTTCAAATCAGCTCCCTGACGTCGTTGTCTTTACAAAATAAAAATAAAAGTGAGTTGAGAGCTGCTAGTCTTCCCAAAGTGCTGAAATATGCGGCGCCGCTTCTCTACGAGGTAGTGTTAGTGTTGGTACAGTAGGAGGATAGCACGTTTCCTGTCGCCGGCAACAGTATCCAATCCTGACAGGATTGCCTGGGTGAGGCAGAAACGGGCCTGGAGCCATCCTCGTCGCCAATGTGTTGGGAGAACGATACGTTTTTATTTATATACGACTCGGGTTTATTAGCTAGCTATCGCGCTAACATGCTCACGTTCATGAGCTACCGTAATAACAACGTTTAACCAAAGTACGGTGGCCGTTCAGGAGAACAATACGGCGAGTCAAAAACGCACTCCATTTTTATTGGTTGTTCATGGTTGAGTAAGTGTAGCCATTCAAGTGTACAGTATTACTCCGGTAGCCTGGTCCCAGATTGGTTTGTGCTTTTGCCAACTCAATTGTCATTGTCAAGCCAAACATGACAAAGACAATTCAATAAGGAGTTGGCAAGGGAGCAGAAACCGATCGGTAGTCTATGCAGACTCTGGATGGATATGATTCAAAAGATAAAGGAATTGGATAATGGTATTCTACACATCATATCAATATTTTAGTCTATGTATGTTAGCCCTCAGTGAAAGCTTGTGTAATGTGATGCTGATAAGCTGCAATATCTTCTGCTGTATTTTAGGACTACATCATCATTGGATAAGTGGAGTCAAACTTGAAAAAACAAAATAGTTGGACATTTAGGCATAGACCTACAGCTTATGAACAAAGGGGTGGGTATCTTTCTTCACAGAGATACACAGACCCCAATATTATATTTGTAGTTGCTTGCTTGTCTGTCTCCCATACACCTCACAAACTGGCTGGGAGAGTGAGTGCCATCAACACTGTACTGATCTTTCTGTCACTTGTGTGTTGGGTTGTGCCAGCACTTTCCCGATCCAATTCATATGCCTTTTCTGTTAGTTCTATCCTTGTTTGCAAGCTTGACATTGGTTGCAAGCTGTTGCATCCACAAGGGAGTTGTGCGGTTGTCAAACACCTGTGTAAACATGATCTAAGAGCCAATTTATGCTTGATACGAAAACATGGTCGGAGGTGCCGTATGGATGGTGTGACGCAATTGCGGAGCCTCTGGAGGCACGCAGAGTTTACATTTAACTCCTTACCGCATCTCCGTATGCCTCGAAAATTTTGTAACAATGCGGAGGGCTCCGTATAGCTCCGCATTGACATGATTGGTTGACGGTGAGGGCAGGAGATCCTGTATAAACACAAACTCACTTCCTAGACAACTTCCTTCACAACAGCTCTGCGCTGCAAAGCGCAAGAAGTATGAATGCCCTGACTTCTGCAGAGGCCATATGACCGTAAATCCTGCACGGCCAATGCAGACATCGGATAGACCATGCAGCGCGTTTAAGTTGCTTGTTTACGTCAATGGATCAGAGACAGGGGCATGGGCAGCATATAGCCTAGCGTTTAGAGGAGGTTCGAATCCAAGCTCAGTTGAGAAATTCTGGTGCGGAGTTAGCCGGCAACTGGAGGCCTGATGCCATTGTACCCTTGAGCAAGGCACTTAACCCCTTACAATTGCTCCAGCTCGGTGTGTGTGTGTGTCTCGGGAGGGTTGGGTTGCATAAAGACAAACGTTCGTTCTCTGCAAGTTAATGGACAATAAAGTACATCTTCTCTTACGTGGAAAGGTAAGAACAAACAGACTTACATATTATAGTGACACTCTTGCTCTGTCATGTGGGGGGCTCATGGGTAAAGTATGGGGAGAGGAGTTGCCCCTAGTTCAGATAGCTGATAGTAGGGTACTAGTTTTGGGGGTTTGGGGGGGTCAGAGCGAGTCAGACCACAATAACATCTCCTGATTTCCACCAAATTAAGACTAGATTTATTTTTAATTTTTTAATTTAACCTTTATTTAACTAGGCAAGTTAGTGAAGAACAAATTCTTATTTACAATGACGGCCTACCCCAGCCAAACCTGGACGACGCTGGGCCAATTGTGCGCCACCCTATGGGACTCCCAATCATGGCCGGATGTGATGTAGCCTGGATTCGAACCAAAGACTGCAGTGATGCCTGATGCAGTGCCTTAGACCGCTGCTCCACTCGGGAGCCCAATTGCTTTTATTGTTTTGGCAACCCTCCTAACCTGTGGTTAGCCGGTCATTCGAGGGGATTAAAACCTGGTTTGCTGGTTCAACTTGAGCTACCGTCTCCTCGTTCTTCTAGTTAGTTTAGCAAGCTAAGGAGTGGACTTGCTAATGCCAAAATATTCTCAAAAGATACACTATCTAGAGTTATGCTTCCTTGCTGCGTAACCTTGCCAAGTACCTGTGACAGAAGTGGTTCAATCAGGACTGGCTTCCCCCCCCCCTTTTTTTTGGGGGGGGGGGGGGGGGCACGCTAAGGCATGGATGGGCCACAAAAAATCTTAACTCATCAAGAGTGAGAATGACTAACAAAAATCAATGGGGGTTCACTGGTCGGTAATTCAACCATGATTACTACATGTTTAGATCGAATAAAATCTAATTTTATGTCATATGTAGACTTTACAGTGAAATGCTTACTTACAAGCCCTTAACCAACAATGCAGTTAAGAAAAATACCTACAAAAATAAAGAAAAAAGTAACAAATGATTAGATAGCTGGATGTTAGCTGACAGGCTAATTGAGTGACTGTCAATGATTTGGCATTCCAAGAGAAAAAAAATGCTGATGCACTGACTGAGTTTATATATATTTATTATTTCTAAAAACCTGTTTTCACTTTATTTTGAGATAGTGTGCGTAGAATGAGGATTATTTTTTATTTAATCCATTTTAGAATAAGGCTGTCACGTAACAAAATGTGAAAAAGATGATGGGTCTGAATACTTTACGAATTAACCGTGTATGAATGTGTGTGTATATACCGTTGAAGTCGGAAGTTTACATACACCTTAATACTAAAGTGTATTAAGGTGTAAATACATTTAAAACACCTTAATACACTTAAACACGCCAAATACATTTAAACTCAGTTTCACAATTCCTGACATTTAATCCTAGTAAAGATTCCCTGTTTTAGGTCAGTTAGGATCACAACTTTATTTTAAGAATGTGAAATGTCAGAATAATAGTAGAGAGAATGATTTATTTCAGCTTTTCCTTCTTTCATCACATTCCCAGTGGGTCAGAAGTTTACATACACTCAATTACTATTTGGTAGCATTGCCTTTAAATTGTTTAACTTGGGTCAAACGTTTTGGGTAGCCCTCCACAAGATTCCCACAATAAGTTGGGTAAAATTATGTCCCATTCCTCCTGACAGAGCTGGTGTAACTGAGTCAGGTTTGTAGGCCTCCTTGCTCGCACACGCTTTTTCAGTTGTGCCCAAAAATGTTCTATAGGATTGAGGTCAGGGCTTTGTGATGGCCACTCCAATACCTTGACTTTGTTGTCCTTAAGCCATTTTGCCACAACTTTGGAAGTATGCTTGGGGGTCATTGTCCATTTGGAAGACCCATTTGCAACCAAGCTTTAACTTCCTGACTGATGTCTTGAGATGTTGCTTCAACATATCCACATAATTTTCGTTCCTCATGATGCCATCTATTTTGTGAAGTGCACCAGTACCTCCTGCAGCAAAGCACCCCCACAACATGATGCTGCCACCCCCGTGCTTCACGTTTGGGATGGTGTTCTTCGGCTTGCCAGCATCCTCCTTTTTCCTCCAAACATAACGATGGTCATTATGGCCAAACAGTTCTATTTTTGTTTCATCAGACCAGAGGACATTTCTCCAAAAAGTATGATCTTTGTCCCCATGTGCAGTTGCAAACCGTAGTCTGGCTTTTTCATGACGGTTTTGGAGCAGTGGCTTCTTCCTTGCTAAGCGGCCTTTCAGGTTATGTCGATATAGGACTTGTTTTACTGTGGATATAGATACTTTTGTACCCGTTTCCTCCAGCATCTTCACAAGGTCCTTTGCCGCTGTTCTGGGATTGATTTGCACTTTTTGCACCAAAGTACATTCATCTCTAGGAGACAGAATGCGTCTCCTTCCTGAGCGGTATGATGGCTGTGTGGTGCCATGGAGTTTTTACTTACGTGCTATTGTTTGTACAGATGAACTTGGTACCTTCAGGCGTTTGGAAATTGCTCCCAAGGATGAACCAAACTTGTGGAGGTCTCCAATTTTTTTCTGAGGTCTTGGCTGATTTCTTTTGATTTTCTCATGATGTCAAGCAAAGAGACACTGAGTTTGAAGGTAGGCCTTGAAATACATCCACAGATACACCTCCAATTCACTCAAATTATGTTAATTAGCCTATCAGAAGCTTCTAAAGCCATGACAATTTTCTGGGATTGTCCAAGCTGTTTAAGGCACAGTCAACTTAGTGTATGTAAACTTCTGACCCACTGGAATTGTGATACAGTGAACTATAAGTGAAATAATGTAAACAATTGTTGGGAAAATTACTTGTGTCATGCACAAAGTAGATGTCCTAACCGACTTGCCAAAACTATAGTTGTGTAATGTGTGGATGTAAACTTCCAACTTCAACTGTGTATTATATATATATATACACTGCTCAAAAAAATAAAGGGAACACTTAAACAACACAATGTAACTCCAAGTCAATCACACTTCTGTGAAATCAAACTGTCCACTTAGGAAGCAACACTGATTGACAACAAATTTCACATGCTGTTGTGCAAATGGAATAGACAAAAGGTGGAAATTATAGGCAATTAGCAAGACACCCCCAATAAAGGAGTGATTCTGCAGATGGTGACCACAGACCACTTCTCAGTTCCTATGCTTCCTGGCTGATGTTTTGGTCACTTTTGAATGCTGGCGGTGCTCTCACTCTAGTGGTAGCATGAGACGGAGTCTACAACCCACACAAGTGGCTCAGGTAGTGCAGCTCAGCCAGGATGGCACATCAATGCGAGCTGTGGCAAGAAGGTTTGCTGTGTCTGTCAGCGTAGTGTCCAGAGCATGGAGGCGCTACCAGGAGACAGGCCAGTACATCAGGAGACGTGGAGGAGGCCGTAGGAGGGCAACAACCCAGCAGCAGGACCGCTACCTCCGCCTTTGTGCAAGGAGGAGCACTGCCAGAGCCCTGCAAAATGACCTCCAGCAGGCCACAAATGTGCATGTGTCTGCTCAAACGGTCAGAAACAGACTCCATGAGGGTGGTATGAGGGCCCGACGTTCACAGGTGGGGGTTGTGCTTACAGCCCAACACCGTGCAGGACGTTTGGCATTTGCCAGAGAACACCAAGATTGGCAAATTCGCCACTGGCGCCCTGTGCTCTTCACAGATGAAAGCAGGTTCACACTGAGCACATGAGCACATGTGACAGACGTGACAGAGTCTGGAGACGCCGTGGAGAACGTTCTGCTGCCTGCAACATCCTCCAGCATGACCGGTTTGGCGGTGGGTCAGTCATGGTGTGGGGTGGCATTTCTTTGTGGGGCCGCACAGCCCTCCATGTGCTCGCCAGAGGTAGCCTGACTGCCATTAGGTACCGAGATGAGATCCTCAGAGCCCTTGTGAGACCATATGCTGACACATGAACATTTGTGGCCTGCTGGAGGTCATTTTGCAGGGCTCTGGCAGTGCTCCTCCTTGCACAAAGGCGGAGGTAGCGGTCCTGCTGCTGGGTTGTTGCCCTCCTACGGCCTCCTCCACGTCTCCTGATGTACTGGCCTGTCTCCTGGTAGCGCCTCCGTGCTCTGGACACTACGCTGACAGACACAGCAAACCTTCTTGCCACAGCTCGCATTGATGTGCCATCCTGGCTGAGCTGCACTACCTGAGCCACTTGTGTGGGTTGTAGACTCCGTCTCATGCTACCACTAGAGTGAGAGCACCGCCAGCATTCAAAAGTGACCAAAACATCAGCCAGGAAGCATAGGAACTGAGAAGTGGTCTGTGGTCACCATCTGCAGAATCACTCCTTTATTGGGGGTGTCTTGCTAATTGCCTATAATTTCCACCTTTTGTCTATTCCATTTGCACAACAGCATGTGAAATTTATTGTCAAACAGTGTTGCTTCCTAAGTGGACAGTTTGATTTCACAGAAGTGTGATTGACTTGGAGTTACATTGTGTTGTCTAAGTGTTCCCTTTATTTTTTTGAGCAGTGTATATATATATATACACACATACTTTGGGGAGAAATTGATCCACGGGTCTACAAAATGCGGGCATGTTGCCCATCTCTGCTCTAAGGGCTCTATTTTTGGCTGGTGGGAAGGAGGCGCAAGTGTCAAACGTACTTTAGTTTGCGCACTGGCATTTTCCACTCCTTACGCCAGGTTTGGCAATTTACCTGTCTAACATCAGTTAGCTTGTGTTGAGGTAGTAGGGGTGGAAATATGAGGTATGTCCTTAAACACATGTGCCAATATGCCAATTTCAGTCAGCGCAACTAGGGATATTTAAGACCGACCAAAAGCTGGTCTTAGTGGTAACGCAATTGGTTATGGCATTGATTTTGCCAGCTAGGGCGCACACAGTAGCCTTATGTATTTTATTATGATCTCCATTAGCCGATGATAAAGGCAACATCTAGTCTTACTGGGGTCCTACATAACGAAAAATACACTAGACTTTACAATTTACATACATTTAAAAGCATTAACATGTAGTGTGCATGTGTGTGTGCATGCGCATCTATCAGTTATACATACATGTCAGTACATGCACACAAGTAGGACACATGGGCAAGAGGCGTTTTGCCGTGAGGTGTTGCTTTATTCGTAAAATAAATAAAATAAATTGCTGTTTACTTGCACTATATGAGATGGGACTTCCATGCAATTATGGCTCTGTATAATACTGTTAGTTTCCTTGAATTTGTTTAACAACCTGAACCAGATTATAGGCACTAGTTAAGTGAGAAGCTTCATCAGACAGTGAGAAAAACAGTCAATATTCAGGTCCCCAAGAAAGTTGACCTCTCTGTTTACATCACATACACTATCAAGCATTTCACACACATGATCTGTAAACACTTGGTGGACTATAGCAACACCCTAAAATAATAAGCTTTAGATGACTAAGGTGAACCTGCAACCACACTTCCCACAATATCTTCTCTAAGCATTGCAGGGATATAGCGCTGAATTCGGAAGTGCATTTAGAAAGTATTCAGACCCCTTGACTTTTTCAACATTTAGTTACATTACACCCTTATTCAAAAATGTATTGAATTTATTTTTCATCATCAATTTACACACAATACCCTATAATGACAAAGCGAAAACATTATTTTTACAAATAAAAAAAGTAATAACTGAAATACCTTATTTACATAAGTATTCAGACCCTTTGCTATGAGACTTGAAATTGAACTCCGGTGCATCCCTGATGTTTCAACAACTTGATTGGAGTCCACCTGGTGTAAATTCAATTGATTGGACATGATTTGGAAGGGCACACACCTGTCTATATAGGGTCCCACAGTTGACAGTGCATGTCAAAGCAAAAACCAAGCCATGAGTTGAAGGAATTGTCCGTAGTGCTCCGAGACAGGATTGTGTCGAGGCACAGATCTGGGGAAGAGTACCAAAAAAATTCTGCAGCATTAAAGGTCCCCAAGAACAGTGGCCTCCATCATTCTTAAATGGAAGAAGTTTGGAACAACTAAGACTCTTCCAAGAGCTGGCCGCCTGGCCAAACTGAGCAATAGGGGGAGAAGGGCATTGGTCAGGGAGGCAACCAAGAACCCGAGCTCCAGATTTCCTCTGTGGAGATGGGAGAACCTTCCAGAAGGACAACAATCTCTGCAGCACTCCACCAATCAGGCCTTTATGGAAGAGTGGCCAGACAGAAGCCACTCCTCAGTAAAAGGCACATGACCGCCCACTTGGTGTTTGCCAAAAGGCACCTAAAGGTCTCCGACCATGAGACAACAAGACTCTCTGGTCTGATGAAACCAAGATTGAACTCTTTGACCTGAATGCCAAGAGTCACGTCTGGAGGAAACCTGGCACCATCTCTAGGGTGAAGCATGGTGGTGGCAGCATCATGCTGTGGGGATGTTTTTCAGAGGCAGGGACTGGGAGACTAGTCAGGATCAAAGGAAAGATGAACAGAGCAAAGTACAGAATCCTTGATGAAAACCTGCTCCAGAGTGCTCAGGATCTCAGACTGGGGCTGAAGATTTACCTTCCAACAGGACAACGAGCCTAAGCACACAGCCAAGACAACACAGGAGTGGCTTTGGGACAATTTAATCAATTTTAGAATAAGGCTGTAACGTAACAAAATGTGGAAAAAGTCAAAGGGTTTGAATACTTTCCGATTGCACTGTATACATTAACACCTCTCCCATAGGCATTTCTGTGTCTTCTGTAGATGTTATATACTTGTATTGCTACTGCTGTGTCAAAGGAATGATCTAAGTGAGTCTCAAAAATGGCTAATATATCTTTCCTCTCCGGACACACAGCTTCAGGATAGTTCTAGACATTCCGCACAAGTTCTTGGCTCTTTCCAGAACAGCTACCTTGTCCTTGATCCTCAGGAACTTGACCACTATTGGCCTGGGCCTGTCACCTGGGCCGGTGTTGGGTTTTCCAGTCCTGTCGGCGCACTCCACCTCACTCTTCTTGTGGTCCATATTCTGTTTCTAAGTGATAATTTCCCTCACTTTGTCCTCAGACTCCGTCCAGGTCTGGAGGAGATTCTGCAATTCAGTCCACAACAATGTTGTTTCAGGAGAATCTGAGTTCTCTGTCATTGTTATCATGCATTCACATACAGAACTGATGTCCTCACTCATCGAGCTAACCCTGGGAAAACTGCAAACTGTTCTTCAGGTCCTAGACCTCTCTGGTCAGATTGTCCATTCTTTTATTCGTTGACTCCACAAGTATTTGGACACAATACGTTAAGCTATTTTCTTATTATAACAACTGCTTGTAGAACTCATTTTGTTTGTTTAAAATATCCTTCACCTATAATAGAGACACCCCAATGTCCTCAACGGTACTCCAACCGGCTTTGGTCTTTGTTATGGTAGCAACGTAGGCTATGCAGTTACTCCTCACAGTTCCAGAAAGGGCAGATTGAATCCCTGCTGTTTGTTGCTGTTTCTAACAGGCACACTCCTGGGACAATCCGTGGTTCTAGCCGTAAGGACTGTGGGCTGTGTACAAGCTGCTAAGAAAAGCTAGCTTGATAGCTCAAATCAAATCAAATGTATTTATATAGCCCTTCTTACATCAGCTGATATCTCAAAGTGCTGTACAGAAACCCAGCCTAAAACCCCAAACAGCAAGCAATGCAGGTGTAGAAGCATGTTAGCTTGCTAACATTAGTTAGAAGCTAAGCTAGCGTCTGCGCCAACAAGGGAATGATGAGCTATTTCTCTGGAGCAAAATAGACCTATTGTTCCCTCTAATACAGTGAACGTCCTACACTTTTGTGATGTTATATGTTAACAATTATTTGAAAATAAGTCCATTAATTCATAGTTTTTGCAAAAGAAAGCCACGAGAAAGAAACACGTTTCAATGCATGTCCATCAATGTTTTATTAAAATATCACAAACAGCAAAATAGTGAACCCCTTTTTTTATTTCTCTGACAATTTTTGTCCCGCTTCTGTAAAAAGTTTGGACTGATTATGTGCGATGCCATTGCATGAAAGGTGTCAGTGACTGTAGCAAGCCTGTTTAGGTAAACTGCTTATTGCTTTTATTTTTTTATTCTGTCAAAAAAAAAAAAAAATTCTCTGTTGGACCTAACTGTTAAATTGTTCTGAATCCGCTATATTTGCCTGTTGGTTTCCCTTTCACGTGACAAAGTTACTACTTGCCATATCAACAGCAATGGTAGGCCTTCAAAGTATTCACACCCCTTTTTCCACATTATGTTGTGTTACAGCCTGAATTTAAAATGGATTAAATTTTGATTTTTGTTATTTTGTCACTGACAAATGAAAATGTTTCTCAAAATGTTTACTAATTAACAAAAAATTAAAAGCTGAAGTGTCTTGAGTCAATTGGTATTCAACCCCTTTGTTATGGCAAGTCTAAATAAGGTCAGGAGTAAAAATGTGCTTAACAAGTCATATATTATGTTTAATGGACTCACTCTGTGTGCAATAATAGTTTAACATGATTTTTGAATGACTACCTCATCTCTGTATCCCACACATACAATTATCTATAAGGTCCCTCAGTCACGCAATGAATTTCAAACACAGATTCAACCACAAAGGCCAGGTTTTCCAATGCCTCGCAAAGATACCAAATCCAATCTTATTGGTCAGATACATGTGACCAATACACCCAGTCACTTAAAAAATACAAGCGGAAAGATTTTAAAATGTTTGTCTAACAATGATCAACAACCAACTTGACTAATCTTGAAGATTTTTTTTAAAGATGAATGTGCAAATATTGCAATGCTCTTAAGAGACTTACCCAGAAAGACTCACAGCTGTAACTGATGCCAAAGGTGATTCTAACATGTATTGACTCAGGGGCTTGAATACTTATCTAATCAAGAGTGTTTTTATTTTATTTTATTTTTTACAAATGTTAGAATTGTTCTTCCACTTTGACAGAGTATTTTGTATTGATCATTGACAACAACAAAAAATCCACTATATAACAAAATGTTGAAAAGGTAAAGGGGTGTGAATACTTTCTGAAGGCACTGTGTGTGTGTATGTGTGTATATATATATATATATATATTTATTTGGGAGCAGTACGTAGAGTGGACATTACCTCTTTCTTTTTATACTGGATCTTTTTCCAACTCCTGTGAAAAGTTTGGATGTCTGTAAAACCCTCCATAGTGTACATTGTCTTGTGCCTAATATTATATGCCCACGGGGAGCAATTATGGTGCCCGTAACTGTATTTAGACATAGCTTATTTAAAGCAAGTTGCTTTGTTCTATTCACTGCCGATTTGTTTTTAATTTAATCTTTCTTATTGACAACGTTTGGCATGTCCATGGCTCAGACATAATGCATTTTACAGTAGGCCTATATCATTACGAATTATATGTTTAACAATATATTTCCATAGTGAAGCCATGCTATTACTTAGAACATTGTGTACTGCAAACATGTTACACATTCTTAGCAAATATGGGATATGTCTACATTTAGTTACTTTGTTTCTGTAGTCTAATTAACAAACTAAGCTATAACTGACAAACATTATAATTGGAGTTGATGAAAATACAATACATAAAATACACAACTTGAAGCAACCACATATTTAGCCATGGAGCACGTTCTGATTGGCAAGTGAGGGATCACGCCTCGACACACCTACAATTGTTAATTCATCAAAATCCAATTGTATTTGTCACATGCGCAGAATAAAACAGGTGTAGACCTTACTGTGAAATACTTACTTACAAGCCCTTAATCAACAAAGCAGTTAAGAAAATATTTACTAAAAACTGAAGTATTTTTTTGTTGTTGTAAGAATTACACAAAATAATGAGGCTATATACAGGGGGTACCGGGGCAATGCGTGGGGGTAAAGGTTAGTCGAGGTCATTTGTACATGTAGGTAGTGGTAAAGTGACTATGCATAGATAAACAGCAAGTAGCAGCAGTGTAAAAACAAAGTGTCCTGGTGGCCCTTTGATTAATTTGGGGGGAAGATTAAGGAGGCTTTTGGGACTAGTTGACGCTCCATTACCGCAGCCTTTTTGCTCGCATAATTCTGGTTGTAAAAAAATCACACACCCCCAAACCTAAATCTTAGCCAGCGCTAAGATTTGACATTGCGTTAGGTCTGTTCAAATAGAGCCCTTAGGCTACTATTGAGAGTTTGAATAGTGGGCCTGGAATATACTATTCAAATACAAGGTGCAATTTTGAAATTTGGTAGTGCATCAGCAGTTTTCTTCTTGTTATGCAGTGCGGCTTGGTAGGGTCGTGTTTTGGAAGTACGCATGGTTCTCAACCTTCGCCTCTCTCTAGTCTGAGGGGATACAATTTTTTTTTAAATGAATTATGCTCTCTCGGGTCATGATTTAGGTCCATATAAAAAAAATCCCAAGCGTTGTGAGCTCAACCGGTGCTTTGGTTCGATGGACTACACCTCTGCGTGTTGAGTAACCTTGCCTGAGACCAGAAGACTTGTCAGCTCCCCAAATATGCCAAGGCTTTACATCAGCCGGTTAACAGTCCTGTATGCAGGCCTAGGCAACTCCAATCATTCGTTTTTTACTTACCTCCATAAATTCACCATTGCAGGCAACAAAATGTAAGTGCAACTTCTGAGCAATGCCAATTCAACAGTGATATACTGTAGCACCATTTACAGTTACTGTTTGTAGTGGTACCGCATATGAATTTAAATCTGTTGGTAGGCCTACTGCCTGGAATGGATAGGTCTACAGCACTTTGCCCTTGTGCGTAGAACGCTTGCGCAGACAGGCTTGCTATGTGAGTCACGAGAAATCCAACTTGCCTCTCAACCAACAAGGCAGTCCCCCTGCAACAACGCCATAGTCAACGGAGCACAATTATATTATATTAAAGTGTTATTGTTCCAATAAAAAAAGGAATGGTATGTATTATAACTTTCGTGCCAGATTTGAAGGTCAGAATTTAGTCGGACTCGGATTGTAGTTGACAGCTGTGAATAATTTTTCCAGAGTGCTGCGTAGATTTCAGGAGCGGGAGGGGCTTTTCGGTTGCTCAACATGGCTGCGCCCTGTGGAGAACAACAAGTGTAGAAGGTATTAAAATGTATTCACTAGTGTTTACTTTCGCCGTGACAAATATTTTAATCTAAAATTTGAACTTTGCTGGTACATAATTTAATTAAAGATAAATAAGTCCCCGCAAAATAGTTGATGAATTAATCGAGTTTGTCAGTACGGTACAAGCTACTGGTAACAGTTGACGTTAGCTAGCCAACTAGCTAGATGGCTAGCTAGTCTGGTTATAGTTAGCTAACATTTTGGGGCAGCGTTCAATCAAGTTTGTGCAGTAACGTCAGCTTTCTTCATTAGCTACTTCTTCTCGTTTCATTGCAATATGTCTTTAATATGTTGCATTGGTAATAACTTAGAAATATGTTGACGCAAGTAGTGTTCCTGCTACTCATCTCTCCCCAACTACGTTACTGTAACTAGCTAGCTAACTAGGATTCACAAATAGCTAACTGAACACACGCGCTCAATTCCACCAGGCAGGCACCACTGATCATCCTTTATGTTGTAGTTGAACATTAAATAAAAAGTCAGCCGTGGCATAATACAAATTATTGATAGTAAATGGTCATATGATGTAAGTTCCTATTAATAGTATTGATGTGTATCTAACTGCACAGCTGTATGAATTATTCAATTTTTAGTTTGACCACATTTTCTTTGGTGTCCAAAATGCCTGCAGTGGCCAGCCCATTACAACAGCACAGCAGGTTGCTGGCAGGCTTTACCTTGAGAGGGGGGACAGTTCCATAGGCATCCCAGCACCACAATGGCAAAGGAGCAGCCGAATGTGAGCGACAACCTCCTGCTCCTGGAGTCGTCCGATCTGCATGAACTGGATCAGATCAAAAGTGTCCTCAATGACCACCTCAGCACAGGTCAGTACTCAAAATTCAGCATTATCCCCCCTCTTCCTACTAGCCACTCAACCACAACAGGCTGAGATTACTACACGCTACTAGGGAGAGAATAGGTCAGTGTTTGCATGGTTCTCTGTAGGTCTCAAACTTTAGGTGACATTCTGCTGCCTTTACCGCAGAGCAATTAAGTTTCGGGTATTTTAGATTTTTTTTTAACAACTAATTTGTATTTGTTCTGAATCCCTATTAGCTGCTGCCTACTCTTCTTGGGACCCAATTACATACAAATCAAATCAAATGTTATTTGTCACATACACATGGTTAGCAGATGTTAATGCGAGTGTAGCGAAATGCTTGTGCTTCTAGTTCCGACAATGCAGTAATAACCAACAAGTAATCTAACCTAACAATTCCACAACTACTACCTTATACACACAAGTGTAAAGGGATGAAGAATATGTACATAAAGATATATGAATGAGTGATGGTACAGAACGGCATAGGCAAGATGCAGTAGATGGTATAGAGTACAGTATATACATATGAGATGAGTAATGTAGGGTATATAAACATAAAGTGGCATAGTTTAAAGTGGCTAGTGATACATGTATTACATAAAGATGGCAAGATGCAGTAGATGATATAGAGTACAGTATATACATATACATATGAGATGAGTAATGTAGGGTATGTAAACATTATATTAAGTGGCATTGTTTAAAGTGGCTAGTGATACATTTTTACATTTCCATCAATTACCATTATTAAAGTGGCTGGAGTTGAGTCAGTATGTTGGCAGCGGCCACTAAATGTTAGTGGTGGCTGTTTAACAGTCTGATGGCCTTGAGATAGAAGCTGTTTTTCAGTTTCTCGGTCCCTGCTTTGATGCACCTGTACTGACCTCGCCTTCTGGATGATAGCGGGGTGAACAGGCAGTGGCTCGGGTGGTTGTTGTCCTTGATGATCTTTATGGCCTTCCTGTGACATCGGGTGGTGTAGGTGTCCTGGAGGGCAGGCAGTTTGCCCCCGGTGATGCGTTGTGCAGACCTCACTACCCTCTGGAGAGCATTACGGTTGTGGGCGGAGCAGTTGCCGTACCAGGCGGTGATACAGCCCGACAGGATGCTCTCGATTGTGCATCTGTAGAAGTTTGTGAGTGCTTTTGGTGACAAGCCTTCTTCACAACGCTGTCTGTGTGGGTGGACCAATTCATTTTGTCCGTGATGTGTACACCGAGGAACTTAAAACTTTCCACCTTCTCCACTACTGTCCCGTCGTTGTGAATAGGGGGGTGCTCCCTCTGCTGTTTCCTGAAGTCCACAATCATCTCCTTTGTTTTGTTGACGTTGAGTGTGAGGTTATTTTCCTGACACCACACTCCGAGGGCCCTCACCTCCTCCCTGTAGGCCGTCTCGTCGTTGTTGGTAATCAAGCCTACCACTGTAGTGTCGTCCGCAAACTTGATTATTGAGTTGGAGGCGTGCATGGCCACGCAGTCGTGGGTGAACAGGGAGTACAGGAGAGGGCTCAGAACGCACCCTTCTGGGGCCCCAGTGTTGAGGATCAGCGGGGTGGAGATGTTGTTACCTACCCTCACCACCTGGGGGCGGCCCGTCAGGAAGTCCAGGACCCAGTTGCACAGGGCGGGGTCGAGACCCAGGGTCTCGAGCTTGATGACGAGTTTGGAGGGTACTATGGTGTTAAATGCTGAGCTGTAGTCGATGAACAGCATTCTCACATAGGTATTCCTCTTGTCCAGATGGGTTAGGGCAGTGTGGTTGCGATTGCGTCGTCTGTGGACCTATTGGGTCGGTAAGCAAATTGGAGTGGGTCTAGGGTAGGGTGGAGGTGATATGGTCCTTGACTAGTCTCTCAAAGCACTTCATGATGACGGAAGTGAGTGCTACGGGGCGGTAGTCGTTTAGCTCAGTTACCTTAGCTTTCTTGGGAACAGGAACAATGGTGGCCCTCTTGAAGCATGTGGGAACAGCAGACTGGGATAAGGATTGATTGACTATGTCCTTAAACACACCATCCAGCTGGTCTGCGCATTCTCTGAGGACGCGGCTGGGAATGCCGTCTGGGCCTGCAGCCTTGCGAGGGTTAACACATTTAAATGTTTTACTCACCTCGGCTGCAGTGAAGGAGAGCCCGCAGGTTTTGGTAGCGGGCCGTGTCAGTGGCACTGTATTGTCCTCAATGCGAGCAAAAAAGTTATTTAGCCTGTCTGGGAGCAAGACATCCTGGTCCGCGACGGGGCTGGTTTTCTTTTTGTAATCCGTGATTGACTGTAGACCCTGCCACATACCACTTGTGTCTGAGCTGTTGAATTGCGACTCTACTTTGTCTCTATACTGAGACTTAGCTTGTTTGATTGCCTTGCGGAGAGAATAGCTACACTGTTTGTATTCGGTCATGTTTCCGGTCACCTTGCCCTGGTTAAAAGCAGTGGTTCGCGCTTTCAGTTTCACGCGAATGCTGCCATCAATCCACGGTTTCTGGTTTGGGAATGTTTTAATCGTTGCTGTGGGTACGACATCGTCAATGCACTTTCTAATGAACTCGCTCACCGAATCAGCGTATTCGTCAATATTGTTGTTGGACGCAATGCGGAACATATCCCAATCCACGTGATCGAAGCAGTCTTGAAGCGTGGAATCAGATTGGTCGGACCAGCGTTGAACAGACCTGAGCGAGGCAGCTTGTTGTTTTAGTTTCTGTTTGTAGGCAGGGAGCAACAAAATGGAGTAGGAGGTCAGCTTTTCCGAAAGGAGGGCGGGGGAGGGCCTTATATGCGTCGCGGAAGTTAGTATAACAATGATCCAAGGTTTTACCAGCCCTGGTAGCACAATCGATATGCTGATAGAATTTAGGGAGTTTTGTTTTCAGATTAGCCTTGTTAAAATCCCCAGCTACGATGAATGCAGCCTCAGGGTGTGTGGTTTCCAGTTTACAAAGAGTCAGATAAAGTTCGTTCAGGGCCATCGATGTGTCTGCTTGTGGGGGAATATATACGGCTGTGATTATTATCGAAGAGAATTCCCTTGGTAGATAATGCGGTGGACATTTGATTGTGAGGAATTCTAAATCTGGTGAACAGAATGACTTGAGTTCCTGTATGTTGTTATGATCACACCACGTCTCGTTAATCATAAGGCATACACCCCCGCCCCTCTTCTTACCAGAAAGATGTTTGTTTCTGTCGGCGCGATGCATGAAGAAACCAGCTGGCTGCACCGACTCCGTTAGCGTCTCTCGAGTGAGCCATGTTTCCGTGAAGCAAAGAACGTTACAATCCCTGATGTCTCTCTGGAATGTTACCCTTGCTCGGATTTCATCAACCTTATTGTCAAGAGACTGGACATTGGCGAGTAGTATGCTAGGGAGTGGAGCGCGATGTGCCCATCTCCGAAGCCTGACCAGGAGACCGCTTCGTTTGCCCCTTTTACGGCGTCGCTTAGGGTCGCCGGCTGGGATCAGATCCATTGTATTGGGTGGAAGGCAAAACACTGGATCCGCTTCGGGAAAGTCATATTCCTGGTTGTAACGATGGTGAGTTGACGTTGCTCTTATATTCAGTAGTTCCTCCCGACTGTATGTAATGAAACCTAAGATTACCTGGGGTACCAATGTAAGGAATAACACATAAAAAAACAAAATACTGCATATTTTCCTAGGAAAGCGAAGCGGCCATCTCGGTCGGCGCCGGAAGTTAATCATACAATACAAAACACAACACATTATTGCACAACACTCTACCATAACATATCTACAATACAAAATCAATAATACAAGTAATTGACTAACATTGGTTAAATTATTTGAATTCCATTTCATTTGTTTTTCTGTGCCCTCAATGCGCACGTTGCATAGTTTCTCTAGAGATAAATCAGATCAAGCCCAAAATGTGTGACGTAATAGGGAGTTTTAGTTTCCAACAGGCCAATATTCTACATAGTTTAGTGCAGAAAAACTTGGTAATTAGCTAAAATGACCATAATCCATTGTGAGCCTACTTGTCCGGTCTGTGTGTTTATTTTACGCATGCTACGAGTAGAGACAGAAGAATGCACATTAGAGGGAGGGACAGAGAGCAGTTGCTTCGCAAGGTATCGCTACATAAAAAAAGGCCCTCAGTTTTCCCTATGTAACCGATGTGAAATGGCTAGCTAGTTAGCGGTGGTGTGCGCTAATAGCGTTTCAATCGGTGATGTCACTCGTTTTGAGACCTTGAAGTAGTGGTTCCCCTTGCTCTGCAGAGCAAGGTTAACCACTACTTCAAGGTCTCAAAGCGAGCAAGGGGAACCACTACTTCAAGGTCTCAAAGCGAGTGACGTCACCGATTGAAACGCTATTAGCGCGCACCACCGCTAACTAGCTAGCCATTTCACATCGGTTACACCTAAAATGACATACCCAAATCTAACTGCCTGTAGCGCAGGACCTGAAGCAAGGATATGCATATTCTTGATACCATTTGAAAGGAAACACTTTGAAGTTTGTGGAAATGTGAAATTGTAGGAGAATATAACACATTAGATCTGGTAAAAGATAATACAAAGAAAAAACATGTTTTTTTTCCTTTTCATTCCCCCCCATCTTTGAAATACAAGAGAGAGGCCACAATGTATTATTCAATTTTAGCTGCAATTTAGATTTTGCCCACTAGATGGCAGCAGTGTATGTGCATAGTGTGGTGGTTAATTTCTTTACCATCAAATGAGAGACAAACTTATCACACACACATCATACTTCAACTAAATCTTTATTCACTTATTAATAAGGGAGCAGGTCAATACAACACACACAAAGTGAATCGATTGAGTGCTTTACGATAATGATGGCTAGTCAACGAATCACTCTTAGGTGATTAATTGAGACAAAGGTACAAAGGTCTTTTATAGCCAAGATACACCACCTTCAGTCTACTTGACAAACAACAGATGTATGGAATGGGTCACAAGGTTAAGATTTGTGTGAAAGATACGTAAAAACTGTTCTCATTGTGTAGAAACCAGGGTCTGGCCCCGAGCCATCTCTCCCTGGTACCTTTTTATAGAACAGAAACATTAACTCATGCTATGGAATGCGGTCTCTTTTAGGTTTATCACCCAAAGACATTGTAAATCTTCTGTCAGTTTTAAATCTCCCAGAGGCCCATCCTCAGTAGAACACACACAGATGAGTGTTCTAACAACCCCTTATTCTGTTGCATAAAACAACCATTTGATGCAAAAACAGTATTATAACAATCTTGTAATTTCTCTCACAATAGTTTGACTGATCCAATAAACCATTGCATTTCTGTTCAAACTGTTGTATCAAGTCTGCCCAAATGTGCCTAATTGGTTTATTAATACATTTTCAAGTTCATAACTGTGCACTCTCATTAAACAATAGCATGGTATTCTTTCACTCTAATAGCTACTGTAAATTGGACAGTGCAGTTAGATTAACAAGAATTTAAGCTTTCTGAGGGGGGGGGGGGGGTGTCCTGTAGAGGTTTTAAAAAGCATATGGAAATTAAAATAATAATCAATGTCCATTTTGGGCTCAAAAATGAGTTTATTATGAAGTTCGATACCCACTGAATTATATATATTTTTGCTACAAATCCAGATAATTAATTAAATAGTGATATATTCTGATTACTTTTGACATCACACAGGACCATGTGTTGACACAGACCAATCACACGCCGACAGGCTAGAGGTCACTTGCGCCCTCATGTCATAGACATTAAGATTGACTTGCTCAGGCAGGATGAAAATGACTACATCGACCATGATCCTTTGATAGTTACGGCCACTTTCACCATGATCCTTTGCGTTTTTTGGGCAATTTTTTTATTTTTATTTTTTATTTCACCTTTATTTAACCAGGTAGGCTAGTTGAGAACAAGTTCTCATTTGCAACTGCGACCTGGCCAAGATAAAGCATAGCAGTGTGAACAGACAACACAGAGTTACACATGGAGTAAACAATAAACAAGTCAATAACATGGTAGAAAAAAAAGAGAATCTATATACAATGTGTGCAAAAGGCATGAGGTAGGCAATAAATCGAATAATTACAATTTAGCAGATTAACACTGGAGTGATAAATCATCAGATGATCATGTGCAAGAAGAGATACTGGTGTGCAAAAGAGCAGAAAAGTAAATAAATAAAAGCAGTATGGGGGGTGAGGTAGGTAAATTGGGTGGGTAGTTTACAGATGGACTATGTACAGCTGCAGCGATCGGTTAGCTGCTCGGATAGCAGATTTTTAAAGTTGTTGAGGGAGATAAAAGTCTCCAACTTCAGAGATTTTTGCAATTCGTTCCAGTCGCAGGCAGCAGAGAACTGGAAGGAAAGGCGTCCAAATGAGGTTTTGGCTTTAGGGATGATCAGTGAGATACACCATACACAATGAGGGAGGGGTGCCATTCAGCCCAATTCAGCAATATGGTGCACAAATTCAGTCACTTCCAGTTTCATGCGCCATCGGGAGTTTTCCATAGGAATGCCTGGTTGACATCAGTGCTATCACTATCTACTGTTTTTTTCTAAAGAAAATACATGACTTTAATGATTGATAGTTGGTATTCAGCAGTCAAAAGTATGCCTTATTTACTTTGAATAACTACTAATATAGTGATTTTTGTCAGACAGCATAGGCAGCAGCTCTATAGTGATGAGATGATGACTTGGAATGAAATAATAAAATCATCATAAATTATGGTTAATAAGTGATAAGCAGTAATGGGCAGTCACTGCCATCATGGGACTTTTATTAATTGTTTTAATCAACCCGCATAATGCATTTAATGTAAAAATTGAATATATATTTTTTAACTGATTTGCTTTTTAATCATCGAAGCCGAGCTAGCCTACTCCCTACAGTTTTCAGCGGTTAGCTTTGCCCACGACTGCTTCATATGAGCTACTATCCCGACAAGAATAGAAACGTCAATAATCATCGCTTTCCGAAACATATGGTCCTTATCGTTCATCAGCGAGACAATCCTTCAAATAAAAAAAGATACTTACTGTAGCAGTTTTGCAGAGATCCATACAGCTATGGGTGCCTCCATCTGACGAATCTGCAATTGTTACAATTCCCGAGTTATGCTAACACGCCTCTGTCTTCTGTAACAAGCGCTGTAACATGGAGAGATGGCCGTGTGGGAACACTTACCCTATAAAGGTGTATATCAATTTAACCTTATTTCTCACAGATATGAAAGATAAGGAGGTCATTATGCTTCCAAAACAGTGCAGCAAGCAATGCGTGTTAATATTCAGACCGAGCATTGGGGCTCTTAACAAAGCTCCCCATACAGAAGATGCCTTTTCCATTACATGACACAAGAGTAATTAGACACTGAGAGTCATGATCAAGTGCTGGGTCCTCTGTAGCTCAATTGGTACAGCATGGTGCTTGCATCGCCAGGATAGTGGGTTCGATTCCCGGGCCCACCCATACTTAAAAAGTATGCACGCATGATTGTCACTTTGGATAAAAGAGTCTGCTAAATGGCATATGTTATTAACAAATAAACCAACATCTAATGTATTGGCAGGATCTCCTCCTCTCTATGTTCTTGACGTTGTCTCCAGAGCTATATATTGAGATAAATAAATACATGGCTATTATATCTATCTATAAAAAAAATACATGGCTCTGGTTGTCTCTAGTCATCAACATGTTACTTACATTGATTAGTTGATTCTTCCCTTCTGAATAACAGAGCGGGGATCTGTGCTGCTCAATGGCCTTGTGGATTACTACCTTGAGAACAGCTCTCCACAGGCTATACTCATCCTCTGCTCTGTCAGGGAGCCTCATGACAAGGTGAGCACTGTAGGGTAAAGTTTCCCCGAGGCTCTGATCTTGGGTTAGTTTATAATTTTCTCCGCTAATGGTTAGATGGTTAGAATAGAGAAGTTGATCCCTGATCTGTTTTTAGGGGAATCTTTACCCGGAGCACCAATTGAGTTGCCTAGTCCCAGATCGGTGTGCTGTCCTGCCAACTCCTATTATCATTGGCACGAGTTGGCAGGATAGCACAAACAGAAATGCAACCAGGCTATCAATCCGGCCTCTGTGGATAAAGTGTGGTTTACCGCAGGGATTTCAAAACATAACATTGTGCTCTGAACAATTGTGCTCTGAACAATTTCACCACACATCTTAAACAGAATTATTTATTAATTGACAATATCGTACGGAAGCCATTGTTGAATTCCATGAGCAGCCATTGAGTGCTCACCATAGCAAAACGTTTTCCAGCTGGAAAAATACTTTTAGGTTAGTCCCTCTGTTTCGTCCAGTTCCTTGTGAATACACCTTTGCACTGGATATGTTAACTTGTCTGTGTTGTCCCGCAGCACCTCCTGGACAAGCTGAACGAGTGCATGGCCAAGCCGGCCTGTCGACTGCCCACCCTTACCCTCCTGGGGCACGTTATCCGCAAGCAGCCCCCCTGGATGCACAAGATAACCCGCTTCCCTCTGCTCACCTCCTTACTCAAATGCCTTAAGGTACATCAGTCAGCGCCTTGGTCAAAAGTAGTGCACTATATAGGGCACGGGAGGTTGGTGGCACCTTAATTGGGGAGGACGGACTCGTGGTAATGGCTGGAGCGGAATAAGTGGAATGGTATCAAATACATCAAACACATGGTTTCCATGTGTTTGATACCATTCCATTCGCTCCGTTCCAGCCATTATTATGAGCCGTCCTCCCCTCAGCAGCCTCCACTGATATAGGGAATAGGATGTAATGTGGGACACAGCCATTGAGTTTGCGCTCTCTTTTTTTGCCCAATCTAGACTGACTCTGATGTGGTGGTGCTGATAACTGGAGTTCTAGTGTTGATCACATTGCTACCCGTGATACCCCAGGCAGGGAAGCAGCACATATACGACTTCTTTGACATCTTTGGCCGACTGGCGTCCTGGAGCCTGAAAAACCCAGGTGGTTTAACGTAGATCAGTATTGCCCACATAGAAATACAATTACTAGAAAGGGCGTAGCCCATCAGACCACAGCAATTTGACACAGCAAATCACACCTCTGGGACTACCAACCGTTTCACCTATTTGATCTATTCCATCACTAGATTCAGCTATTCATGGCTTTGATGATTAGTTGACCAATTGAATCAGGTGTGTTAGTAATGGGATAGATGAGATAAATGAAATGGCTGGAGGTTGTCAAGGAGAGGTTGGAGGAACACCCTAAGATCAAACCCATAACCTGTCCCATGGGAAGGAGGAACTGGGATGAGGGGACAGTAGCTCTCTGTGTACTATCTGATATTAGATTTTCCCATCATTAAATGTGTGGTGAATTGTAGTCACAGCCAAACTATTGAGTAGTTAAACTACTAGAGCATTCATGCTCATCTAGCTACAGGACAGGATCTATTTCCTTGGGATCTCATTTGGTAATTTCCTTGGAATTGTGAAATGTTGCCTAACCCCTTTTCTCGCCCCACACCCCACCCTGTGGGCCATAGGGCATGTGCACGGGGTGTATCTGATCCACCTCCATGCCAGTGTGTACTCCCTCTTCCACCGGCTCTACGGCATGTACCCCTGCAACTTTGTCTCCTACCTGCGCTCCCACTACAGTATGAAGGAGAACGTGGACACCTTTGAGGAAGTAGTGAAGGTTAGTACAACAGGACACGCCATACTCACCCCATCCTAGAATCTATGCACACTACATAAATGTATGTTGTGTGAAGAGATGTCTCGTGGTCATCCGTCTCACCAATTTGCTCGTTTCTTAGCCGATGTTGGGGCATGTGCGGATACATCCCGAATTGGTCACTGGAACCAACGACTATGAGCTGGACCCCTCCAGGTAAGCACTCAGAAAGTAGGATTCCCATATTGCACCCTATTCCCTATATAGTGCACTATTTTTGACCAGGGCCCTGGTCAAAAGTAGTACACTATATAGGGTACCATTTGACGCAACCAAAGACTCTTTCGACTTGTAAGGTCTGACTCGACAACAGCCAAGTTTACACTAATAATAAGGGGTCATGTCAAACCCCTTGGCCAGGTGGAAGAGGTTTGAGATCCACGACATTGTGATTGAATGTGCAAAAGTCTCCCTGGACCCCAAGGAGGCATCCTGTGAGGAGGGTTACTCCAGCATGCCAGACCACGTCACCATCCATCATCACCTACGGTCCGGTCTCGACTACACTGCCAGCCCCTACACCGACTTCCTCAGCAGCTTCGGTCAGAGCTCTGACACATTCACTTTGATACAACTCAATCCTAATAAAATATGACCATTGTAGCACAGCTCTGTCCTTAGTCTGGTCCCAGGTCTGTTTGTGTCATGTCAACTCCTTGGCACTCATTGAGTTGACATGACGGCACAAACTTACCTGGGACCAGGCTACTCCGTTGTTTGTAATGGAGTAATGCAGTTACAGGCTAGAACAGCAGTTTGGCCAAATACCACTTGGTTACTTAGTTGTAAGCCACGCTTAAGCCACTGCTGTAATTCACAGGTAGAAAAACAATGGTTAAATATTTAATTAGCCTTTTTTGTATTTTTCTACCACAGTGTCTGTTACTTCAGGGGGTCGAAAGAGGTTTTGAGCTATTCATCAGCGTGCCTGTATTTACAGGTTGTGTGTATATTAATGTTCCAGGTGTGTTTTTTTTCCCCCTCCTCCCCACACAGGTAGCTCTGCCTCTACCCCCCTATCGGTTGGCCGACCGCCTCTCTCCCTGTCCTTACCCCAGCTACCAGGGACCCAGTCCTCTCTCTGCAGTCCCCACACCTCTTTCCACCAGGTGTGTCACTGTTCTCCAAGCGAAAACACCCCATTAGTGAGATTACGTTGAAATCCAAAGATTTACAGTTCATATTAGGAAATCAGTCAATTGAAATAAATTCATTAGGGCCTAATCTATGGATTTCACCTGACTGAAAATATGGATATGCATCTGTTGTTCACAGATACCGTTAAATAAAAATGGGCCTCGCGATGGTTCTCAGGATCTCGTCACGGTATTTTTATGCTTTCAAATTGCCATTGACAAAATGCAATTGTGTTCGTTGTCCGTAGCTTATGCCTGCCCATATCATAAGTGCCATCATAGGGCACTCTGGGTCTGCGGTTGTGACACCATTTTGGATGTACTGACAAATTCTCTGAAATGACATTGGCTTATGGTAGAGAAATTAACATTGAATTATCTGGTAACCGCTCTGGTGGACATTCCTGTAGTCAGCATGCCAATTGCAAGTTCCCTCAACTTGAGACGTCTGTGCCATTGTGTGACAAAACCGCACATTTTAGAGTGGCCTTTTATTGCCCCCAGCACAAGGTAAACCTGTAATGGTCATTCTGTTAATCAGCTTCTTGATATGCCACACCTGTCAGGTGGCTGGATTATCTTGACAAATGAGAAATGCTCACTAACAGAGATGTAAACAAATTTGTCCACAAAATTTCAGAGAAGTAAGCTTTTTGTGCGTATGGAACAATTCTGGGATTTCATTTTCAGCTCAAGAAACATGGGACCAACACTTTACATGTTGCGTTTTATATTTTTGTTCGGTGTACCAAGTATATAACATAAAACACTGAAGCTCCCACTGAAAAATTCAGTTATTCTACACAATTGTATTCTATTCTGTATTCCCATTGATTGTGATTCATGTAAATTCTCTTGAGACACAAATGGCCCTCTTGTCCCTGTGCACATGTTTCCAGAACCAACACTGTGAAGTCGACCCCGCTGGGAATAAAGTGTCGATGTGGAGTCCGTCCTCGGATTGTGGATTGACCACACCTCCCACCTCGAGGGGTATCTCTCCTGCCAATGTTCCAGAGCTATCCCAAAGTGCCTCCCATGCCCCCAGCCAAACAGCCAGCACATCAGGTCATTTTTGTTCATTTTTTATTTTACCTTAGTTTTTGCTGGTCAAATACCAGCTGGGGAAAACATATGAAGATCTAGTGAAAGTTAAGACGGGAGAACAAAGAACAGTTACAGTTAGTATACTTTCCGGTGCTACGAAGAGTGTTTTGATGGACTGTCATAAGGACTTTTCACTCAGAATTGTGTGTTCTTGTTTCATCGCAGGTGGGAAATGTCTCAGTCCTGCCCCGACTCTCTCCAATGAGTTTGAGCATGTTTGTTCACCCCCCAACACAACCAATCAGGTATGTACTGTAGCACACAATTTTTACTACCATAATCTTTGTACCAGAACCACTAAGCACTACTCATAGTAGTTAATTACTGAAGATGTTCTTAAATTATTTAATTGGCTAGTACAGATCATAGCGAGAAAGGAAAGTATCTGCAGAGCCAGAGTGTACACTGAACACAAGCAGAGCTGGAAATGCCATTTTCAGCAGAAGTGGCAAACTGAACTAAACTGAACTCCCTCTAAAAGTTACGCAAACGAAGCAATCACTCCACCCGCAGAGTAGAGCCCAGCCTAAGGGAGTTCGTTTGCTCCAGCCAGTGTTGACTGCATTTAGGTTATGGTTGTACCCAGTGTGCTGTTTGTGCGCTGGTTGTGTGTTTGAAGCCAATGGTCCACCCGTAAGACTTTTCATCAGCTGAATTTTTATCTGTTCCGACAGCTGAAGCAGAAACCGAGTGGAGAGGCAGAGAGAGGCAACCCTGAGGTCATCAGTAAAGGTCAGCAGCTTTGCTCATCTCCGAAGAGGAGCAGGTTTCGCTGTCACTATTCAGTGTTTTTTATAGAGCCAATGTTAGCCCTTAACACTCATACCCGTATTCGGGTTGAAAATGGCAGGTTTGGACACTGATAACCGACCTAAATTGGAACGCAGTGGCTGTACAGTAACATGCTATACATGATGTCAGAGCTTCGGATCTCCGCTTCACAGCTCTTTATGGGTTTTGACTGACAGTCGTTCTGAACTTGAGCACCCCTCCTGCTAATTGGGCTACTTTTGCTCATTTTCTGTTGTCTGAGTGAGGTAAAGGCTGTAAATTACATATTTTGAAAGATGAGATGCTGAGGATTACAATAAATACCGCTTTGATGTCATAATAAGAAGCCAAACACCTGTGAGTCCAAATGTGCACTTCACATTTTCATATCATAAAACTCATTGTAATATGCCGTGTTTTATGATCACTATGTTTGATGACATGGCGTTATAGCCTGCAATGTCCTGAACAGAAAGAGCCTATGTTGTATTGTGAAGAAAATTTACAACGGACCACGCATCTGAATGCACTCATGTCTCTATTCTATGCTCACCAAAATTAGGATCTCCTTCTCTGAATTGCCCTCTGAAAGCCTAACACTGTAAGATCGTATTTTATAATTTAGCTAGTTATGTTGGCAATTGAACCTGTTTTCAAGTTATGCCCAGCTGACTCAGGTTGCGATTTATTATGGACTGTTTTTGGATTGCTTAAACAACGGTTATTGTGTAAAGGTGGGGGATGCAGGGCTGTGTTCCAAACAAAAATACAAGTGTGCTTGCTCTAGTTCCTCAATGGCACAGCTAGGTTGAGCTCCAAAAAAACACCAAAGTACAGAATGTAAAATGCACATAAAATCAACAGTTTAATGTTTGGATTCAGTCTTTTAAAGTGAACTGTTGTCTTCACCTTTTAGTCTAATAATCTCCAAACTGTTCCTTTTTTAATTGCTACAATTGTTATGCATATACTTTACGTAGTTCTTATGTAAGAAATATTTCAATGTAGCCCTGTCCATATAGGCCAATTCCCACAAGTGTAAGGAGTTAAGAACAAATGTCCTCTTATGAGCGATCGTTCACTAGACCAGATTTCTAGCCTATTTTATTATTGCTGGCAATTGCTAGGGCCCTCATGATATGATATTATCACAATACTTAGGTTCCGATACGATGGGTATTACGATTCGATACTATGATTTTATTTATTTCTTCCAAACATATGGCTCACAATATGTCTTCTGCAAAGAGATGAGCATGAGAAAATGAGTTTTGACCACTCGGAAATAAGTGTTGAAAAAATGTTGGCTCACTATTTAAAACGATGTAGAATAAGCTATAGGATTTAGAATACTGGAGTTTTGGCGCAGGTAAAGCCGACTAGCACTAGCTAATGCTACCTACAGTAGCAAAACATTTGATATTATATATTAAGTTGGAGTCGAATATCAATATAATATTGTCAAAGATAATATTGCGATATGTAACTGTAGATTCCCCCCCCCCCATCACTACTATTTATTGCCTAAAAGGACTCGTTAGTTCTTTTGACATCGCCAAAGTACCTTTCCTCCCCAATTTTTGGGGGCTTTACGTGACCTTTGCTGTAAATAAAGGCATCACCCGAGACCATTGTAGAATAGAGGTGGCGTTGACGGGACCTGGGTAGAAATGGTATTGCTTGTCTTTGGAATACTTTTTGTTTGATTGAGCCTGTCGAGAGCACCCAGATGGGCGGGGTTTGCACTTTTGCTACTATTCCATTAGTTCCATTGAGGAAAGCTCAATCTAGTGCAGCTGAAATATTTGTAAGAAAACAAATACTATTTGAACCCAGGTCTGGAACTAAGCACTCTCTATGCTCTTTGTCAGGTGCTGCTGGTGAGAGTGTGAAGACCATGTCGTTGACCGAGCTGTCGGACTTCATCAAAGAGCAGGATCTGGACATTCAAAGGATGGAGAATGAACATGACGAGGGTGAATGGTTTTTGCCAATTCATTAAATGGTGTAGGGTGAAGTTGCACCTATACCAGTGGTCTTTGGTCAGTTTTTCAATTTTCCTCACGAGTGGTTAAGGTTAGGATTGCAGGAGGGAAACCAATCCTTGATCTGTACCAAAGGGGAAACTTCACACCAGGGCTCATTTAAATCCCCCCAAACCTACTACGGTATTAATATCTTCCCATGAAAACCACTTGTGTTCAGTCAGTGTGAAAAGCATTGATTTGTTCCATACGCTCTTCTCCCTGGTCAGATGCCATCACAGAGGAGCTCCTGAAATTGACTGAGCAGAAGCACAAGGCAGACCACTCTTTCTACAACACTACAGAGACACTGACTGGGCCTCAGGAGAAGGAGATGCTCCTCACCACCTCCAACCAGAGCCTAAACAAGGAGGCCCAGCACCTGGTGTCCACACCCGACAAGAGCGAGTGCTCGGCGGGGGGAGGAGATCAGCAGCTCCCCTGGTCCTTCCGGCCGTGCTTCACCCCCATCGACAACTTGCTGACCGGATTTAGCACTTCTCAGAGCCCCTACAGGGCCGAGGAGGAGGGGGGCTCCGGTCTGGCAAAGTACGGCCTGTTCTCCTCCCCCAGTATCTTCAGGGACCCTGTTAACCCCGTCTACGAGCCTCTGTTTGAGCTGGCCCTGCCCAGGGCTGCCTCTCTGTTCGTGGGGAGGAAGACTTCGGTGGCACTGGCGCAGAGGGCCGCTAGCGACGAGGGGGAGAGGAACGCAAGCAAAGGGGAGGAGGAAGGGGATGAGATGGCGGCAATGTCCCCGCTGGAGGTCCTGGATCGCCTCATTCAGCACGGCAACGAGGCCTATGAAAAAGTGCTCAAGAGGTGAGAGGTTATGGCTGGCTGAGTGTGTTTCGCTACTCTGTCCGTATGGACGACAACCCCTTTATGGAAGTCTGGGCGGGCAAGCCAATTCCTTCCATAGACTAGTACTCCATCCATGTTATTGCTCTCTCATGTGTGATTTCATGATTCACTGGTAGTGGGTCTATCTGTGCATTGTTATGAAGTGCTCATGACCTGGCTGTTTGGTGTGCCGTACTATGTATGTCGGTGTCTGTTATTGACCCTTCATTGTGAACTTTCCTCACACTCCTCTGTACTGTGTGTGTTCTTGTTATAGATTGCCCATGCCAAACAAGTCAGTAGACTGGACACACTTTGGAGGTAAACAACAGAGTATGAAAGCGAAAGGTATTGCCAAATGTATTGCCACTATGCTATGATGGGGGAGAGGATGAGACAATCCTTTTTTTCCTGTCTGCGCTCTCCATCCTACTGCATCCATCTCTCTATTTGTTGGTTTGTGTCTTTTTTTCTAGCAGGTTCCTACCTGTATCTTCTTTGAAAAGCTACATATCAGCTGTAAAATATGGAGTAGGGTGAAGTTGACCCTAAACACTGATCTTGTGTCAGTTTTGCTATTAACCCACTAAGGCTAGGATTGGGGGAGGGGGAGCTGATCATAGATCTGTACCTAGGGGAACTGCCATGAGTGTCTGTGGATCAACCTGTCATTCTGTTTCTGTCCTCCAAACTCTCCAGTCTAATATTAATTAGATTGACCTATTCAATCCAATGGAATTTGGCTTACTACAGAATCTTACTACAGAATCTGAGAGCCACTGTATCTCATAGTTTCTTGCCCTTTGCTATGGAGTAAAAAGTTCAAGGTCTTTTGATACAATCTATGCATGCAGTGCTTAGGTTAATGCTTAAAATCTATGCAATATACAGTACCATTTCGTTTTGATCTATACTGAACAAAAATATAAACACAACATTCAACAATTTTAACAATTTTACTGAGTTACAGTTCATATATAAGGAAATCAGTCAATTGAAATAAATAAATAAGGATTTGACTGGGCAGGGGCACAGCCATGGGTGGGCCTGGGAGGTCTCCCACTTGGGAGCCAGGCCCAGCCAATCGAAATGTGTTTTTCCCCACAAAACGGGCTTTATTACAGATAGAAATACTCCTCAGTTTCATCAGCAGTCCGGGTGGCTGGTCTCAGACGATCCCACAGGTGAAGAAGCCGGATGTGGAGGTCCTGGTCTGCCGTGACTACACTTGGTCTGCGGTTGTGAGGCCTGTTGCACGTACTGCCAAATTCTCAAAAATGACATTGGAAGCTGCTTATGGTAGAGAAATTAGCATTTAATTATCTGGCAACAGCTCTGGTGAACATTCCTGCAGTAAGCATGCCAATTGCACGCTCCCTCAACTTGAGACATCTGTGGCATTGTGGTGTTTGACGAAATTGCACATTTTAAAGTTGCCTTTTATTGTCCCCAGCACAAGGTCCACCTGTGTAATGATCATGCTGTTTAATCAGCTTCTTGATATGCCGCACCTGTCAGGTGGATGGATTATCTTGTCAAAGGAGAAATGCTCACTAACTCAGATGTAAAAATATTTTAAAAAGTTGAAAGAAATAAGCTGTTTGTGCATGTGGAAAGTCTGAGACTTTTTATTTAAGCACTTGAAAAATGGGACCAACACTTTACATGTTTCTTTTATATTTTTGTTCAGTATAATTTAAATAGTTTTTGATACCACAGTACTAATATCTAGTTTTCTGTTGAGATGAATAACATGGTCTTGAAAGAATGAGTTTGAAAAAGTAATAATATAAACGTAATATTAAATAATCAAACATTTTGCTGCTGTGTCCTCTCGACAGGCACCACGCCGCTGGACGAGCTGCACACGCTGCGCAGTCAGGTGCTGCTGCTCCACAACCAGCTCCTGTACGAGCGCTACAAGAGAGAGCAGCACGCCATCCGCAACCGCCGTCTGCTCCGCCGCATCATCAATGCCACCGCCATGGAAGAGCAAAACAACTCAATGGTTAATTAAAAACCTTGCACTCCCTGCCCAGTCAGAAGCCATTGAATTCCGAATAGAACATAACTTATTTTTGGAAATTAAAGCATGCATGTTGTTTACCAGGGTCGTATTCATTAGTGCACCCTGTAGCAAAATGTTTTGCAACGGAGAAAAGAAAACAAGCGGTTCATATTGATGCCTAATGAACATGAGGTTTCTTTCGGTTGATTTAGGAGCGGTGGTTGACATATTTTTATAAAAACATGTATGGCCTGCTTGTTTTTATCTCTTGAATTTTTGTTTTACTGTATGGTGTGTTGTGATTTTATATGGTTGCAGAAGGCACAGCTGAAGCTGCAGGACATAGAGATCCAGTCTCTGCAGGCCAGTCTGGTGGAGGAGCAGCAGCGCTACAGGCGCCTGAAGGAGGATGGAGACACTGAGACGGCTTGCCTCCACAGTCAATTCCAACAGCTACAGCAGGGCCATGACCTGTACCTATCCAAGGCTCAGAAGCTGCAGGTGAGCACACAGATGAATAACCACATATAGTACACAGTACCACTGACACAGGAGTGAATGTAATACATTTAACCAATCTTATTTTTATGAATCAACCGCCTTATAACCAGGACTTGCATCTTTTCAGGAGGGGGTCTGTATATTTATTTACTGATGTCCAGGAGCCTCATCTATAACCGACGCTTACATTTTACACTAAATATCTACGTGCACCATTTCTGAAAAGACTGCGCACGCACAAAAGTATTGAGATTTATTAACTTGGCGCACGCCATACATACGCATGTTTCCCGTTATAAATCAGACCTTTTGTAAAACTGTGGCAGCGTGAACGAGCATTATAACTCTGCCTGAGAAACGCACATCATTCACCTTTTATGGTGACAATAACTTCCTTAGTTGCTGTATATGCCTTCTATGGAGGTATTGGAAATGGGCCACAACAGTATCTAAAGGAAATGGCCATGGCAGGTGTTGGCAGAATGTTTTCTTTTGCAGTGACATTTGCCGTTTTGACCGTTTCTGAAAGACCAAAACAATTGCAAATTGTTGTGGACCAGTGAACAGATCGTTTAAATTCAATAATGTTTTGCATCTACTTTTCCCCAAACCTAAATATGCTGCACTGCCTGCGAATTCTGAAACATTGTCTGCTTGGAAAACAATAAACTACAGTAGACATACTTACAGTGGTAGCCTCCACACTTCAATGCTTTAAAAGATCAACTGTCTGTCCTAGAGGTCGACCGATTATGATTTTTCAACGCCGATGCCGATTTATTGGAGGACCAAAAAAAGCCGATACCGATTAATTGCCCGATTATTATTTATTTATTTTATTAATTTTTTATTTATTTATTTATTTATTTGTAATAATGACAATTACAACAATACTGAATGAACACTTATTTTAACTTAATATAATACATCAATAAAATCAATTTAGCCTCAAATAAATAATGAAACATGTTCAATTTGGTTTAAATAATGCAAAAACAAAGTGTTGGAGAAGAAAGTAAAAGTGCAATATGTGCCATGTAAGAAAGCTAACGTTTAAGTTCCTTGCTCAGAACATGAGAACACATGAAAGCTGGTGGTTCCTTTTAACATGAGTCTTCAATATTCCCAGGTAAGAAGTTTTAGGTTGTAGTTATTATAGGAATTATAGGACTATTTCTCTCTATACGAATTGTATTTGATATACCTTTGACTATTAGATGTTCTAATAGGCTCTTTAGTATTTCCAGTGTAACAGTATAGCTTCCATCACTCTCCTCGCCGCTACCTGGGCTCGAACCAGGAACACATTGACAACAGCCACCCTCGAAGCAGCGTTACCCATGCAGAGCAAGGGGAACAACTGCGCCAAGTCTCAGAGCGAGTGACGTTTGAAACGCTATTAGCGCGCACCCCGCTAACTAGCTAGCCATTTCACATCGGTTACACCAGCCTAATCTCGGGAGTTGATAGGCTTGAAGTCATAAACAGCGCAATGCTTGAACGCACAAAAGTGCTGTTTGAATGAATGCTTACGAGCCTGCTGGTGCCTACCATCGCTCAGTCAGACTGCTCTATCAATCATAGACTTAATTATAACACAGAAATACGAGCCTTAGGTCATTAATATGGTCGAATCCGGAAAGTATCATCTCGAAAACAAAACGTTTATTCTTTCAGTGAAATACGGTACCGTTATGTATTTTATCTAATGGGTGGCATCCATAAGTCTAAATATTCCTGTTACATTGCACAACCTTCAATGTTATGTCATAATTATGTAAAATTCTGGCAAATTAGTTCGTAAATGAGTCAGGCGGCCCAAACTCTTGCATATACCCTGACTCTGCGTGCAATGAACGCAAGAGAAGTGACACAATTTCACCTGGTTAATATTGCCTGCTAACCTGGATGTCTTTTAGCTAAATATGCAGGTTTAAAAATATATACTTCTGTGTATTGATTTTAAGAAAGGCATTGATGTTTATGGTTAGGTACACGTTGGAGCAACGACAGTCCTTTTCCGCGAATGCACACTGCATCGATTATATGCAACGCAGGACACGCTAGATAAACTAGTAATATCATCAACCATATGTAGTTATAACTAGTGATTATGATTGATTGATTGTTTTTTTATAAGAAAAGTTTAATGCTAGCTAGCAACTTACCTTGGCTTCTTACTGCATTCACGTAACAGGCGGGCTCCTCGTGAGGCAGGTGGTTAGAGCATTGGACTAGTTAACCGTAAGGTTGCAAGATTGAATCCCTAAACTGACAAGGTAAAAATCTGTCGTCCTGCCCCTGAACAAGCCAGTTAACCCACCGTTCCTAGGCCGTCATTGAAAATAAGAATGTGTTCTTAACTGACTTGCCTAGTTAAATAAAGGTGTATAAAAAAAATAATTAAAAAAATAGCCTAAATCGCCGTCCAAAATTACCCGATTAATCGGCCATTCCGATTAATCGGTCGACCTCTAGTCTGTTCACCTGTTAAATTCTGCTGTATGTGAAATCTCCCTCCATTTCGGATGCATACAGCAACAACTAGAAATTATAATAGCCTTTCTAATAGGCTTAATTAAATGAGAGATGGGACAAATGGTAGCCTATCCTAACTTGTTGTAGGCCTATAGGATATTTTGCGAGTGAGGAATTTAACCTGCAATGATCATGGAAATGAAATAAATAAATAATAGGAAATAGATGCTTATTTCTAATTATTTTAAAATGTAAAGAAACTAAATCGATCGACTTTATCTAGTTGAATAAAGGTTATATAAAAAATAGTTAAAAAAAAAATTTTTTTACGTTGTATTAATTCCTACATTTTAAAATGGATTCAATTTGGGGTTTTGGTCACTGGCCTACACACAAAAGCCCATGATGTAAAAGCGGAATTATGTTTTTTAAACGTTTACTAATAATTTAAAAATTAAAGGCTGACATTTTTTGAGTCAATAAGCCCTTTTTGTTATGGCAAGTTCATAATAACATTTGCTTAGTCACAGAATAAGTTGCATGGACTCGCTGTGTGCAATAACTGTTTCACATGATTTTTGAATGACTACCTCATCTCTGTACCTCACACATAATTATCTGTAAGGTCCCTCATTCGAGCAGGCAATTTCAAACACAAAGACCGGGGACGTTTTCTAATGCCTCCTAAAGAAGGGAACCTATTTTCATATCTTTATTTTTACCCATTTACCAGTCATTGAACATCCCTTTGAGCATGGTGAAGTTATTGATTACACTTTGGATGGTGTATCAATACACCCAGTCACTTCAAAGATACAGTTAACCTAACATACACCAACCAGAAGCCACGGATTACAGGCAACATCTGCACTGAGCTAAAGGGTAGAGCTGCCGCTTTCTAACCCGGAAGCTTATAAGAAATGCTATGCCCTCTGACAAACCATCAAACAGGCAAAGCGTCAATACAGGACTAAGATCGAATCGTACTACACCAGCTCTGACGCTCGTCGGATGTGGCAGGGCTTGTAAACTATTACAGACTACAAAGGGAAGCGCATTCATGAGCTGCCCAGTGACATGAACCTACCAGACGAGCTAAATTACTTCTATATTTGCTTCGAGGCAAGTAATGCTGAAACATGCATGAGAGCACCAGCTGTTCCGGACGACTGTGATCACGCTCTCCACAGCCGATGTGAGTTAGACCTTTAAACAGGTCAACATTCACAAGGCCGCAGGGCTAGACAGATTACCAGGACATGCACTCCGAGAATGTGTTGACCAACTGGCAAGTGTCTTCACTGACATTTTTTATTAAAAAAAGCTTTAAAGATACCATACTTTAGACAAGTTAAACACACCAGGCAGAAGGCTACAAAGGTTAAAGGGCAATCTATAGTACAGGGACAGAGCAAACACCTCACCATTGTTCCTGTAAACAGTCAAGGGATAGGGGTGGAGAAATGCAACCACTCACAGACAGTCATGGCCACAGACCGACCCTCCACTGGACCAAAAATTAAAAGTTTACAATGCTTAAAAAAAAAGAAAAAAAAGAAGAAGAATCATTTTATGTAGGCGTGAAAAAATAAAATAAAAACAAGCTCACATTTTAGTCTCTGACCGGGCAAGATGAACAAGGCATCGGTAGGTCACAATCAATAAGCCCATCAACCTTATTGCCCCCCCCCCCCCCCCCCAGAAAAAAAAACACAAAGAAATGCACATCCAACCCTTAAGTCACAGAGGGGTCAAATAGACTTATTTTTGTTTTAATATGAATGCCATCAGAGGATGGACTGTTTAAAGTAAGACCGGAATGGAGCCCAAGCCTCATTAAACAGTTTGGGGTTCCCACGTGAATTGAATTGAATTTTTTCTAGTTTCAGAGAGCACAACACATCTCTCACCCAATATTTATAAGATGGGTGAGCTGCCATCTTCCAGTTCTGGACTATTAGCCGTCTAGCTAACAGAGTTGTATAAGCAACAGTGTCCAACTGGATTCTTGACAGGGGGGTACCTATGGGCAGTACTCCAAAAAGGGCTGTAAGGCGGAGACGGATCTATAACAGTGTCATATATATCAGAGAAACATTTAAATATTAATTCCCAGAAACCTGACAGTTTATGACAGCCCCAAAACATATGCAAGAGTGTGGCTGGTTCCATTTTACATCTGACACATGTAGGATCAAAATCAGAGAATATTCTTCCAAGTTTGGCCCCGGACCAGTGGATACGGTGAACCACCTTGAATTGAATGAGGCTGTGTCTAGTGCTAAAAGGGGACGAATGCACCCTGTGCAGCACAGATTCCCAGGTGTCTTCCCCAAGTACCTCCCCCAAATCCTTTTCCCATCGAGTCTTTAAAGGCACCAAAGAAGGGTTCTGTAAGTCATGAATGATTGCATATACATCTGAAATTGTGCCCCTAGGAAGCTTGTTCAGCTCAAAGATGCTCTCTATAGCTATATTTGCAGCCCTATGGGGAAATTCAGGTGTGTTAGCTCTGACAAAGTTCCTAGTCTGGAGATAGCGGAAAAGTGGGATTGGGGGAGGTTGAACCCTTCCTGTAGCTGAGCAAAAGAGGCAAATGTATCATCAAAGAATAATTGGGCTAGTGAGGAGAGGCCTAGTGAGTGCCAGATGGCAAAAGCCCCATCATTCAAAGATGGAGGAAATAAAATGTTATGATTAATTGGGCCTGATAGAGAAAAGCCTCGGAGGCTAAAGGCTAAACGGAACTGATTCCAAATTTTAAGAGACTGCTTTACAATTGGGTTGACACACCTTTTGCCAAGGGACACTGGGAGAGACGAGCACAACACAGAAGAAAGTGCAGCAGGTTTACACGATTCAGACTCCATCTGGACCCAGAGTGGTCTAGGGCCAGTAGGATCAGTCTGCAGCCAGTACAGGAGGGCTCTGAAATTTGCAGCCCAATAGTATGTCTGAAAATTTGGTAGAGCTAAACCCCCCAATGACTTAGGCTTTTGTAAATGTTTTCTACCAATCCGTGGTACCTTGCCATCCCAAATAAAATGCATGAATGTTTGATCCAGTGAATTAAAAAAAGATTTTGGAATAAAAATGGGTAAACATTGAAATAAATATAAAAATTTGGCCAACACATTCATTTTAATGACATTAATCCTTCCGATAAGAGAAAGAGGTAGCGAATTCCAAAAAGTGAAAGATTGTTTCAAACTGTCTGCTAGAGCAACAAAGGTTTCCTGAAACAAATTTGAATATTTCCTTGTCACTTTAACTCCCAAGTAGGTGAATTGATCCCGGACAATCCTAAACTGAAAAGTTGTAAAAGAGCACTTTAAAGCAGCCTTATTTACAGGAAAAAGCTCACTCCTGCCTAGATTCAGCTTGTACCCTGAGATTGATCCAAACTTTTTAAGAACAGATAAGACACGTGGCAATGAGGTATCAGGGTTAGAGATAAACAAAAGGAGGTTGTCAGCATATAGCGAGACTTTCTGCTCTAAGCCCGTCCTGATTATTCCTTGAATGGCATCATTAGAGCGTAGTGCAATGGCCAGAGGCTCGATTGCCAAAGCAAACAAGGGAGAGAGTGGACAACCCTGTCTGGATCCGCGATGCAAGAGAAAATAGTCAGAGGACAAGTTGTTAGTCCGTACCGAAGCCATGGGGGAAAAATAAAGAATCTTTATCCACGCAATGAATTTGGGGCCAAAGCCAAATCTATAAAGGGCAGCTGTTAGGTAATCCCACTCAACGCGGTCAAAAGCTTTTTCCGCATCAAGTGAGACCACCACCTCCGGGTCCCCCGACGCTGGGGAGTACAGTATATTCATAAGGCGCCTAATATTGAAAAACAAATGCCTATTTCTCACAAAGCCAGTCTGGTCAGAGTGTATTACTTGGTGCAGCAAGCCTTCCACATGGATGGCTAAAAGCTTGGCTAGGATTTTGTAATCACAGTTTAAAAGCGAGATTGGGCGATAGGATCCACATTCTAGTGGGTCTTTGTTTTTCTTTAAAAGTAATGAAATTGAAGCCTGATAAAGACTAGGCGTAGGGTAGCTTTGAGGTATTAAGGCACTCTGCAAATAATCGAGACAAGAATGGGCAAAGCAGACCAGAAAACGTCCTGTAAAATTCGGTTGGAAAACCGTCCGGACCCGGTGATTTACCACTTTTCATTGCGGACACTGCTGTTGCAATCTCCTCAGGTGTAAATTCTTCTTCTAGACAGTCATGGGAGTCTGTATCAATTGAAGGCATATTCAAGCCATTAAAAAAGGAATCAATCAGCAAAGGGTCTTGAGGGGATTCAGAGGTGTATAGCGCAGAGTAAAATGTTTTAATTGATCATTGATCTCTTTATGTATAACTGTGGTGGCACCAGACGGGGTCCTTATTTGTGGGATTAAATGTGAGGCCTCAGATTTACGGATCTGATGTGCAAGGAGTTTACTGGCCTTGTCCATACACTCTGTACCGAGCTCGCAAGAGTAACTGTTCAGCTTGCCTGGTAGAAAGCTCATCAAATTCAGATTGGAGTAGTTGGCGCTCTTTATGCAGATCAGAGGAAGGAATCGTAGCATACTTCTCATCCAATGTGGCTATGGATTCGCTCAGATCCCGAAGTCGCTGAGAGCGAACTTTGTTTTGGTTGGCTGTATAAGAAATAATTTGGCCACGTAGGTATGCTTTGAGAGACTCCCATATGGTAGAGCAGGACATACCTGGTGTTGAATTAGTTTCTAGGAATAAGGTGATTTCAGAAGAAATGAAATTGACAAACTCCTTATCTGAGAGTAAAATGGGGTTAAGACGCCATTGATAACACATAGGAGGTCGCTGGGGAAACTAGTTCAAGCACTAATGGTGAATGGTCAGAAATAACAATACTCTCGTGAGTACACCGCCGAAGGTTAGGCAGAAGTTTTTTGTCCAAAAAGAAGTCATCAATCCGGGAGTATGTTTGATGAACATGAGAATAAAAGGAATACTGTCTATCTGTAGGATGTAGGAAACGCCAGGCCTCAAACATAGCATATTTCTGAAGAAAAGATTGAATAAGTAGGGCACATTTAGATGGGCCTGTAGTTCTTCGTGAGGACTTGTCAAGAACTGGGGACATTTTACAGTTGAAATCCCCCCCTAAAATCAACAAATGAGAATCTAAATTGGGTATAGCAGATAAAAAGGAATAAATGAAACTTGTGTCATCCCAATTGGGAGCATAAACACTAGCCAAAACAAGAGGGGTAGAAAACAGTTTACCGTTTACTATGACGTATCGTCCCTTAGGATCAGCAATAACCTCAGAAGCTACAAAGGGAATAGATTTATCAACCAAAATGGCAGCACCTCTTGATTTACTATGAAAGTTAGAGTGGAACACTTGACCAACCCAGTCCCTACGCATCCTAAAATGCTCACCAGTCCTCAAGTGAGTCTCTTGTAGAAATGCAACATTTGCATTCAAACCCTTTAAGTGTGTCAACACCCTCATACGCTTCACAGGGTTGTTAACCCCTTTGATGTTCCACGAAATGTACTTGATCGCATTATTTCGGCCACCCTGGGCATTCCCGTTATAC